>NC_035170.2:30682019-32064519 GCF_001659605.2 Manihot esculenta | reverse complement strand
TGAACCCTGAACCCTGAACCCTGAACCCTGAACCCTGAACCCTGAACCCTGAACCCTGAACCCTGAACCCTGAACCCTGAACCCTGAACCCTGAACCCTGAACCCTGAACCCTGAACCCTGAACCCTGAACCCTGAACCCTGAACCCTGAACCCTGAACCCTGAACCCTGAACCCTGAACCCTGAACCCTGAACCCTGAACCCTGAACCCTGAACCCTGAACCCTGAACCCTGAACCCTGAACCCTGAACCCTGAACCCTGAACCCTGAACCCTGAACCCTGAACCCTGAACCCTGAACCCTGAACCCTGAACCCTGAACCCTGAACCCTGAACCCTGAACCCTGAACCCTGAACCCTGAACCCTGAACCCTGAACCCTGAACCCTGAACCCTGAACCCTGAACCCTGAACCCTGAACCCTGAACCCTGAACCCTGAACCCTGAACCCTGAACCCTGAACCCTGAACCCTGAACCCTGAACCCTGAACCCTGAACCCTGAACCCTGAACCCTGAACCCTGAACCCTGAACCCTGAACCCTGAACCCTGAACCCTGAACCCTGAACCCTGAACCCTGAACCCTGAACCCTGAACCCTGAACCCTGAACCCTGAACCCTGAACCCTGAACCCTGAACCCTGAACCCTGAACCCTGAACCCTGAACCCTGAACCCTGAACCCTGAACCCTGAACCCTGAACCCTGAACCCTGAACCCTGAACCCTGAACCCTGAACCCTGAACCCTGAACCCTGAACCCTGAACCCTGAACCCTGAACCCTGAACCCTGAACCCTGAACCCTGAACCCTGAACCCTGAACCCTGAACCCTGAACCCTGAACCCTGAACCCTGAACCCTGAACCCTGAACCCTGAACCCTGAACCCTGAACCCTGAACCCTGAACCCTGAACCCTGAACCCTGAACCCTGAACCCTGAACCCTGAACCCTGAACCCTGAACCCTGAACCCTGAACCCTGTAACAGCCCGGCCCCGTACGACCGGCCCTGTTACCGCTCACAGCCCGTGACCTTCCTCTGGGCCCAGCCACTGTGAGCAGCTCTTAACATCCCTTCACCCTCACGGGTTCCAGGCAGGATTTGTCCCCTTGGGTTCTCGTCAAACGCATCCTTCCCCAAGTGGATTTGGCCCAAATTTCCCTTAGGAAATTAGGTCGCCTCCCCCACTGCTCGAACCCTTAACCTCCCACTTTAAGGGAATAGTCTGGTGAGAGTGAGTACCAATTGTTCCATTCCCTGAACCCTGAACCCTGAACCCTGAACCCCTGAACCCTGAACCCTGAACCCTGAACCCTGAACCCTTAACCCTTAACCCTGAACCCTAAACCCTGAACCCTGAACCCTGAACCCTGAACCCTGAACCCTGAACCCTCTCCAAATTATTTTCTTAGTTATAGTATTCTATCGAAATTATATAATTGTGGCTAATTTGATAGCTAATTCCATGACTCTTTGATAATTATAACTAAAATATCATAGTACTCATACAATTCATTCAGCTACGATGTTGTGGCTAATGATTTAGTAATAGTTATGACAAACATAATTACATTACTAATATTTTTATGTTTCTGCCACAAATTTTTTGTAATGACTAATAAACTGTAGCTAATAAAATAATTATTACTACAATCATATTAGCTTTGTGGCTATTAAAATTATTACCTATAATATTAATGTGTTGTGACTACAATGGTAGTAATTGTTACAAAAAAAATAAATTTATAGCTATTATATCTATTAGCTATGATATTACTTTGTAGCTAAAATTAATTGTGGCAAATAGTCAACAAATAGTTACATTATATATAAAATAAAATAAAAAATACATATTAGTTATAATTATTGCATTTTTATTACTAAATAGTTTAAATTAGCCACAATAGGTTTTTAGCCGTAATAAAATAAATATATTAGCCACAATAATTTTTTTTGTAGCTACGTATCGTAACTAGAGATGTAATATGTTGTAGTGTTGGCAGTTTTTGCGACGGAACCTCTTATGTCGAAATAGGGCACGGGTTGTAACATAGGTGATAGACTTGGTAGTTTTTGCGATGGAAGCTGTTACGCCGAAATCGGACACCAGTTGTAACATGGGTGATAGACTTAGCAGTTTTTGCGATGGAGGCTGCTATGCTGAAATTGGGCACCGGTGGTAACAGGGGTGATAGACTTAGCAGTTTCTATGACGGAAGCTATTATGCTGAAATCAGGCACCGGTTATAACATGAGTGATAGACTTAGCAGTTTTTGCGACGAAAACTGTTATGCCGAAATCGGACACCGGTTGTAGCATGGGTGATAGACTTAGCACTTTTTATGACAAAAGTAGTTCTATCCAAATCGGGTACCGGTGGTAGCATAGGTGATAGACTGGACACTTTTTATGACGGAAGCTGTTATGCCAAAATCGGGCACCAATTGTAGCAAGGTGATAGACTTGACACTTTTTGCAATGGAAGCAGTTCTTCTAAAATCGGGCACCGATGGTAGCATGGGTGATAGACTTGACAATTTTTACGATGTAAGTGGTTATGCCGATATCGGGGATCAGGGGTACCATGGGTGATAGACTTGGCAGTTTTTGCGATGGAACCGGTTATGCCGAAATCGGACATGTAACGACCCAGAAACCGAACCGCTACCGGCGCTAGGATCCAGATCGACATAAGGTCGCCGGGACCCGTAGCCAGCCTAACATACATCCTGAATACCTGTCAAATCCCATACATGATCATAACCTTCATTTTACAAATCATCATGTCCACATCTAACTATTACAAATCACCTGACTTTACTCTTCTGGATTTCCTGATCTAGCCCGTACCTGCAACCCTGGGGGATATAGGGAAAGCGGTGAGCCACTAGAGCCCAGTGAGCAGAATAATAAAACATTTAAAATATATGCTATCATGTAATGCATCATATCACAGACAAATCACATCAAGGGTGAACCTGTCATCAAATAGTCCCAGCATCATATCCGTGCCAGGCCATAGAATGGGGTCCTGGTCTTCCTGTCATATCATAACATTACTTACCATTGCCCCAGGGCCTCATCTGGGCACCTGGTCTTCGCGTACCATACCGTGCCAGGCCATAGAATGGGGTCCTAGTCTTTCCTCAGGGACTAATTAGATCATACAGCATTCACCCACATCCACAACAAAGAATGCAATGCAACATATTCGTGGATTCTAATACAACAACCTATTATATCACATGGCATTCATGATACATGATTCATGCTAAAACTTGCATTTATTTAAAACATAAGGTTTATTCTACTCACCTCAGGCTAACTCTAACAATGAACTGAAGCAGCTGACTCACTGCTGGGGTCCTCGGTTACTTGGGTCCAAACAGAAGCCCCATATTGGTGGATTAAAAGTATGCCACATCGGAAAGAGGTAAGGAGGGGGGAAGCCTTATAAGGGCAAGCCCTAAGAGACCCCAGTGGACGCATTTTGGGAAGAAAGTGTAACCAATCCCTTGACCCAAAAACAAACCCGTGAGGGAAGAAAGGGTTTCAATCCCTTGACCCGAAGCGGACAATATTCACTGGTGTGGACCCAGAGGATGTTACAGGACACTGGTTGTTACATGGGTGAGAGACTTGTCATTTTAATCGACGAAAGCTGTTATGCCGAAATCAGGCACCGATTGTAACATGGGTGATAGACTTGACAGTTTGTGTGACGAAAGCTGTTATTCCAAAATCAGGCACCGGATGTTAGATTTGTCAGTTTTTGCAATGAAAGCCGCTATGCCGAAATCGGAAATCGATGGTAGCATGAATGATAAACTTGACAGTTTGTACGACAGAAACTATTATTCCGAAATCAGTTAAAATTCAACCTCCAATTGTCAGTAGGCCTGCAGGTAGACCAAAGAAAATAAGGATTAGAATGCTCCAATTCCTCTTTACTTGGAACAGGGTTGATAACATGATTGTACACGGCTACATAAGTATTCTTGGAGAAATACTTGTACATATACATCTCTGGTATCTCTTTATTATAGAAAATGCATGATAATGCATGCTTACATGGCAAACCCATCAAATCCCAAACTCTGCTACTACATGTGTTGTTTGCCAAATCAATTGTGTTTTGAGTACCATGGAAATCAACTTCATATTTGTTATTCCCAACAAGTGTGCAAAAGCAGTTTCTGCTTTCAATCTTCCTTGCTGCTAATTTTTCTTGGGCATTAAAGACAAATGTCTCCTTTATAATTCTTCATGGCATTTAGCTTGACATAGAACCTCTTCGTCAATCTCCTTCTAATCCATTCAAACATGCTCAATATTGGCAAATTTCTTGCATACTTGATATAGGAATTGAAGGACTCACTTATATTATTCTGGAAAGCATTTGACTTTGTATGTTCAGAGAAGTGAGATCTTGACCAAGTATAGGGATCATGCTTCATGACCCAATCATAAGCTGTTTGGTCCATCTCCTTCAGCTTGGTCATGTGAACTTCCCAAGTTTTCTTAGTAGTGGCCCAAGCTGCTGACCACAATTTCTTCTTCTACTCTAAACCTTTGAAGACTACCTTGTAATTATAATACATGTGCTTTACACAGAATCTATGCTCACTCTTTGGCATCAATGACTTAAGCATCTTACTTATTATCTTTAATATTGAATATATTTTTATTTTTAAGGTTTAATTGAGGCTTTTAATCGGGGTGTCTAAAATCATCAATTAATAGTTTGAGAAAACAAACCCATGATTCCTTACTCTCAATGTCAACTGCAGCCATTGCAAGTGGAAACATATTCTCATTCACATTTTTATCTACTGCACATAACAATTGTCCTCCAATGGAAGTTTTTAAATGACATCCATCTAAACCAATTAATGGTCTAATACCACTAAAGAACCCTTGTTTTTGAGCTGCAAACCTAACATATATGTATTGGAAAACTGTCATTTCTTTAGAAAGTGAAAGTGGTTCATGTGGATCTGAGCAAAGACCACTTTGGCTGTAGATATTTGTAGACACCTTTATGTAGCTACCAGGGTTTGTTTTCATCACGGATAGTGCATATGATCTCACTTTTTTAAATTACTCCTTTATGTCACCACCTATAATTGCTTTAACTCTGTTTTTTGCTCTATGACACTTAGAAAAATTTATGTCCCTAATTCTCTTTATATCTTCTTTTGCGTTGCCTTAACATCCCAATTAGGATTTCCCCCAAAATCTTCCAAGTATTTTGCAGCCAAGTAATTGGAACTAACTATATGATTATAAAAGACTCTTGGGCAATGATGTTCTGCCTTAAAAGTCTTAATTTGAAATGTATCACAGTCCCTCAGCTTACTTGCATGAATCCTAAAACCATACTTATTCTTGCAAATTGCAGTAATAATCAATTTATTATTTTTCACAAGCATATTGTTAAAACCTCTCCTAACAGCCCACTCCTTTGAGGCTTTTCTAAATACATGTCCACTGGTGAATTTCATGCCTTTATATAGAGCATGATCCTTGAAGTCAACTTCTTCATCAAAGTCCATAAATTCATTCTCAGATTCATTATTAGAAGACTCAGGACTATGGTAATCATCATCTCTCATTGTCCTCTCATTGAATTTTCTAAGATCTTCTTCAGTTTTTAGGTATCGCTTCAGTTTCAACATGGTCTTCTCCAAGGTCAAATTGCACTGGTTCATTAGCAACATTCTCATTTGCCCTTGCTTCTTCCTGGCCAGTGTTACCCACAAATATTTCATCATCGCTACCCTCATAATCTGCTTACATTTCACTGAAACCACTATCATTAGAATCAATCTCCAAGTCACTAACATCACATCCTATAGACTGAACAGAGTATCATTATCCTCATTACCAGTGCTAGGTGTAATATTTTCCACCTCTACATTACACTCATCACCTTGAATGTTAGCTTCATCAATCTTATTGTTAGCTTTTTCAATTGTAGCATTGAGTCCCATATTACTCTATTACGGTTCCATATTACCAGTAAAAGCATTTCCAACACCTGAATCCACTATTAAAGCAGGATCATTCTCAAAAAAAATAGACATCTATATATAGCTCCCCTTTATTATAATCTAACATATTGTTAACATTATGATCTGACAAAATTTCCTCATATGCTTCATCCTCATTAATTCTAAAAATCTTAAACCATATTCTGCATCTATTAGAATAGCCATAGTCCTTTTTGTATCCAATCAACGCAAACTGGAATAGAAAGTCTATATTCTTGTTTCTAATACGCTCAATAAACCCCCCCCCCCCTATACATCATATGAGGATTATATAGGATTGTAATAGTAGTTTTACATACCTTAGAATACACAAAAACGAAGTCTTTTTCACCTTGCACAATATTGTGACTTTGCTAAATCTCACTAACACAATGTCGATAGCTTATGCTTCAATCAATGAAATTCCAAACCTTACAATTAGATGTAGTTTTGCTTCAATCAATCTAATTAAAAACAAATTGGAGCAAAACAAAAACTCTAATTTGAAGCAAAGTAAAAATCCTAACAATTTAGAGGAATAAACTAGAACGATAAGAATTGAGTTTTTCTTTTTTTTTCTTCGTTTCTGATCAAAATATAACAATACTTTTTATTTTTTTTTAATTTTATTTAAATTAACTTAAATATTTTAAATTATTTTAAAATTACCACATCATCAAAATCGATGCTATTTTATCATATTTTTGCTAACGATAAAATATTAGAGCGTACTATTTTAATACAAACTTAAGTTCAAATCTAAAGTGAAAAATACTCTAAATCATAGGATACTTTTTTTATAATTTTTTTAATTTCATTTAAATTAATGAAAAACACTCACTTTTTATAATTTCACTTTTTATAATTTTTATCTTTTTAATTTCATATATTAAATTATTTTAAAATTACAACATCATCAAATTTATATGGTATTTGCTATTTTATTATTTTTTATCAACTATAGACTCTATAGCGTAAATGTGCTAAACTACATAGTTTTTTTTTATAATTTTTTTAAAAAAATTATAAAAATAAAAATAATATTTTAATATAAAAAATAATATTTTACTATTAAAAAATAATATTACTTTATATTTAAATTAACAATATCATTTATTAGTGATTGAAATAAAAATGTAAAAATATTTTAATATAATTCTAAAAATTAGGACTAAAAATTTCTCACACCTATACCTAAATTAAAAACAAAAATGGGTGGAATATAAACTTTATTTCCCTCCATACATCGCAAGTTTTATAAGGTCCACAAGGTCCTGACTTGGGTCTCGAGAGGTCTAAAGCTTTAAAAGCGAATGTGCGGGGAAGTGGCCAGAGAGCAAGACGCCGCCGCCGCCAGGTAGAATAGAGAACAATGTCCGGCATGGCGAGTGAGAGCCTATTGCAGATTGAAGAGATAGAAGGGAGAGGAAGAGCTATCGTTTCCTCTAAGCCACTGAGGGGCGGAGATATCGTGCTTAGGGATTCTCCAATCCTCCTCTACTCTGGTTCTCCTCTCAATGGACAACAACCGCTTTTCTCAACCTCAATTTATTGCGATAACTGCTTTAAAAAGTTGGAATCAGCATCGGCAGCCTCATCATGCCCATCTTGCTTTCAAAATCGTTTCTGTAGCCAACATTGCCTTTCGGCTTCCATTGCCTCGTCCCACACTCCCTGGGTTTGCCAAGCTCTAAGTCGCCTGCGGGATTGCCCATCCCTTGTACTGCATCAACCTCTGGAGCGCCAAATCCAAGCTCGTTTCCTCATCGCCGCCTACAACCTTGCCCTTGTCTCGCCTCCCAACTTCCAAATTTTGTTATCTCTTCAAGGCTATGGGGAGGATAAAGATGCCGCAGCTGCTCAATTTCTACATTCCCTCATCTCGTCCCTCTGCCCTCCTCCCCCAATTGACGGATTCTCCTTCTCCTTTGAAATTACCTCCGCACTACTTTCCAAGGACAAGCTCAATGCATTCGGCATAATGGAACCGATGGAATTCAATAAAGAAAACTGCGGGCAGAGATCTGTCCGAGCCTATGGCATATACCCGAAGGCGTCCCTCTTCAACCATGACTGCCTTCCAAATGCTTGCAGATTTGATTACGTCGACACTGCACCAGATCGTAACACTGACGTGATTATCAGGATGATTCATGATGTCCCCCAAGGGAGAGAGATCTGCTTGAGCTATTTTCCTGTTAATTGGAATTATTCCAACCGGAAGAAGAGATTGCTGGAGGAATATGGATTTACCTGCGAATGTGACCGATGTAAAGTCGAAGCTAATTGGTCTGATAACGAAGACAATGAGGGCGATGATGATGATGAGGCAATGGAGGAGGACCGTGACGAATCAATGGTAGAGGAGGCAACCTCAGAATATGAGGCCGATTTTCCTCACGCTTATTTCTTCTTGAGATATATGTGTAATCGTGAAAATTGCTGGGGAACTCTAGCTCCTTTGCCTTCGTCTGATAATAACCAGTCGTCTATTCTCTTGGAGTGTAATGTGTGTGGCAATATGAAAAATGATGAAGAATTTGGCGTTGATGCTGATTGAGGACAAGGTGCGTATTCCATGCTTGATTAGTCTGCCCTATTCCTAAATAGGGTTTTGCTGGACTATTCCTTTAATTTCAGTTTTATGTTTGCTGTTACTATGTGTATTTCTGAATAATTAATCCTTTCGAACTGCATATGTTTGTCTCAATACACATGGCATACTTAGAGTTTAAAAAAGAAAAAAAATGTTTGGGCAACTATCTAATAGAGAAGGGAAAAGAAATTAAACGATAGAAAAGAAAATGAAGTCAAAATTCTCTTACACAGTTTGGATGTCCCAATAGTGTTATGAACGTTATATTAGAAAACAAAACTTGTTTATATTAGAAAGTAAAATTTCCATTCAATTTATTTCTTCCCATTTCTCTTGATTTCCTTCCAAATGGAAAGAAATAAAAAGTGGGCTTAGATTTTGGGGAAATTGGAAATACCATGCTATTTCCTTTAGTTTCCTTTAATTTGAACATAAAACCTTAGAAATTACACTTTGTTTCTGTTTTCTTCACTTCATCGAAACAGACTTAGTTCTACTGTAGTGTAAGTAGATAAACGTTTGGAGAATGAGAAATTTCATCATTGTACTATGTACTCCATGGTAAAATTAATAATCATTTTCTTAAAATAGGTAATTAAGAAACTCCTTAAAGCCATGATTATGGTAAAATTAATAATCATTTTCTTAAAATAAGTAATTAAAAAAACTCCTTAAAGCCATGATTGGGTGTAGACTATAGTCTCATCCAGTGATCCATAAATAGGATGAGGTGATAAGCCTATGCGCCACAAGCTCATCTCCCCACTCCACATTAGGGGTGAGAGTATTTAGTTTAAACCGAAATAACTGACCAAACCGAACTAAATAAACAATTCGGTTCGGTTTATTAAAAAAATTTAGTTCAGTTTGGTTTTATTTTTTTTTTTTAAATGTCGGTCTAATAAGTTCGGTTCGGTTCATGTCCATGCTATAGTAGTTGTCTACTTAGATTAGCGGTTGAGGCTTAATTTCTCTTTTGTGATGCAAGGGTTCGAATCCCAGTTTGGGTTTTTGAGTTAAAATTGTCCAATATATATCATCTCATTCTCATCAACCCTAGCCGCTTCTCCTTCATCTTTTCCTCTCCTTCTCACTCACTTATCGCTCATTATGTCGCGCATTTAATTGAACTCCATATTTTCATCTCGTTCAACTAAACTCCATCTCCCTTGCTCCCTCAATTGAACTCCATCTCCCTCACCCTCCCAAACTCCATCTCCATCTCCATCTCTATTCCCTCGAATCCATCGCCTCACTTCGTTTATGTTATTCTGTCAAAAGAGATGAATATGCAAGAAATTAAAAATCAAGTGTCATGTGGTATTTCCTCACTCAAAGTTTGGTAATCTGCACCATATGTGTGTGTTGTTGGTCAATTTTCGCTTTCTTTGGTTTTGCCCTTCTTCCTTCCTAAAAGTGGCAAGCGACTCCCTCTCAAACACTTTATGGTGTTGTGGTGGTGGACTGAAAGATGATGCAACTTTCCATTATTGATTGAGAAGAAGAAGAATATGTATTAGAGTCTTATGGGAGTCTAAGTATTTATATTACTAGAATTTTATTACAATTTTTTATGAGATGTAGTATTGAAATTTGCATGTAATTTTACGATGAGATCTGTTTGGTGTTAATATATATACCTTGAGCTTTGCAATGGTAGTAAGATGAATTTGTATATGAGTGTTTTCTTAAAAAATTTTGGAGATAAATACAATTTATGATGAAATATGGTAGTTATCAAAATTTACATGTTTGTTGATGAGATTTGTATGATGTTAATCTCCAAAACTTTGAGTTTGAGGATTGAACTTTTGATTTGAGAATTGAGGAGGAAAACACTCACTTCTGCTTCATCTGCCAACAAAATCCATGGCATCACCAACACGACTTATCCCCTACCTCCAAACCTAACCCCTCTCGACCACCAACACAAAGCACTCATTGTTGCCACCATCAGCCCTCCACTGCCAAGTGCCATCACAACAGCAGCATCAACAACAACCTCTTCAGCACTTCAATGCCCTCTAATCCTTTCCATAGCACGGAAATGGGATTTTGCCAACAGTTAGCATGCCCTTTAATTCAAAACATGACTCTCTTTCTAGTTACTATAATTTCCTGAAGAAAGTATGAGGTAAGTATGAGTGTAGTTGCTGGTCACTTGTCTCTCTTGGCTAATGCTGATTACAATACCAACACAAGGTTTAAGTAATTAAATATGATGAGTCAATGACCCCAAGAAGCAATTGGAGGTGCACTCTCTGATTGCTAGAAATAAACTGAAGGCCTGGGTGTTTTAGAAATTAGAGTAAGACTTGAAAAGAGGTATAAAGTGCAGAATAAGTTGAGGTTAACATGTATTAACAAGTTGGAAAGTCATAGATAACTATAAGAAGGCCTCCATTGGGGAGGATTTGGATTATGTTTAATCGGCAGCACATCTCTTGTAATACCCGGCTGACTCAGGCATCGGGATTCCTACCGTCCGGTGGAATCTCTAATGTCGGAGCTCTTTAGAAGGATAAAGTAAAGGTTTTCTAATATGTTTTTATATGTTTTTAAAGGAAAAGACCAAGAGGACAATTGCCAGGTTCGGCCGCCGAAAGTGAAGTTCGGCCGCCGAACTTTGCATGGTTTTGCTGCCTCCAAAGTCCATGTTCGACCGCCGAACATTGCATGGTTTTGCATGCAGTTTTGGCCGCCGAAGGAGAGGCGATTGGCCACCTATAAAAGCCCTTTGACCGGAAGTGGAGGGTGTTGGAGCTCTCTGTTTTTGGCCAAAGGTAGGTTTTGTTTCTCTTAGGATGTTTTCATGAGATTTCTTCAAATCTCTCAAGGTTTTTATGATTTTTATTCTTGTTTTGACGAGTTTTAAGCTTTGAGCAAGATTTTGGAGCTTGGAGACTTTGGAGCTTGGATTCTCCATATCTTCAAGTTTGGGGTCACACCAACTCTCGTTCTTCAAGAGGTAAGTGTAGATCCTTAGCTTTTATGATGTTTTAAATGAGTTTTATGAAGGGTTAAGAGGGTTTTTATGTATGAGTTGCATGAGGTGCATGGTTTTGACCTAGGTTGAGCATGAGCTATTTGTATGCTAGATGTGTTGTTTGGTGGAGTTTAAGCTTGAGTTAAGCTCCTTTATGCATGGTTAAGGGCATATGCATATTTTGGAGAGGTTTGAGGCATGTTTTGGGTGTTTGGAAGGTTTTGAAGGCTTGAATGTATAAGAGGCTGAGTTCTGGATGAACTCAGGTTCGGCCGTCGAATGTAGTTTCGGCCACCGAAATGCTTGGTTTGGCCGCCTAACCTTGCCTCCGAAAATGGACTTTCGGCTCTGGAAGGGACTTTCGGCCGTCGAAGGTGCCGCCGAAAGTGCCTGGCTTTCGTCTCTGGAGGAGACTTTCGGCCGCCGAACCTGCCTCCGAAAGTGCCTAACTTTCGGATCTGTGGGAGCATTCGGCCGCCGAAGGTGCCCTGTCCAGCCTTCCTTTGCCTGTTTTGCATGCATGTTTTGAGGTGTTTTAGAGGGATTTTTGGGGAGATGTTTAGTGTTATGTTAGAGTGGTTTGGTACCTCATTTGAGTCCACCTGTGTAGGATTGGACCCGAGGAACCGAGGAGGCCCTCAGAGTTAGTTGGTTCTGATCTAGTCCCGCCCAGCAGTTGCTTAAGGTGAGTGGAACTAAACTTAATCTTTTTAATTGAGAAATCAAATGAACTTTAGAGCATGATCCATGCATCATAAAATGCCATGATATGTATTAGGTTGTTTTGTATTAGAATCCACGAATATGATGCATTGCATAATATGTTGTTGATGTGGATGGATATTGGATGATCCTTAGCCCTTGATATGAGATAAGATGACATGATATGAGGTATGGCATGAGCTAGAAAGACCAGGTCGCCCCTGGCACTGTGTTATATGTAAGAGAAGACCAGGTGAGGCCGTATCGCCCCTGGCGTAGTTGGACATGTTATGATATAAGTTATATAAGAGAAGTCCAGATGAGGCCGTATCGCCCCTGGCGTAGTTGGACATATTACGATATGTAGAGGGCTATAGGTGACAAGTTCATCCTTAATGTGATATGTTTGTGATGTGATGCATTTCATGAAAACATATGTTTAACTGCTTTTTATTTCTGTTCTGCTCACTGGGCTTTAGTAGCTCATCCCTCTCCCAAATTCCCAGTTTTGCAAGGCCAGTCAGAGATAGCACGGGATAGCAGCTAGGATGAAGTGTATGTAACAAAATAGTGGTGGACATGATGTAATGTAAAATGATATTATGTAATGTGTACAGAGTTATATTATTTGTGCTTGGCCCGAGTTGGATAATCCCTTTGTACATGAGTTTTATGTTATGTTTTGTATTGATGTACCGAGTTTGACATAGGGTATGCTGACCCTGGGGTTCTATGTGTTCAAACATAGTGCATGCACAGGTCAAACTTGGGAAAGGAAAAGTTTTAATGTTTTATGGAAATATTTGATCATGTATGGGATTATACCAGCTGTACAGGATGTATGTCAGGCTTACTACGGGTCCCGGCGGCCTTAAGTCGATCTGGATCCTAGCACCGGTAGCGGTCCGGTTTCCGGGTTGTTACATCTCTATCCAGCCTATAATGATGATTGAGCATGTGATTCACTGCCAAGTACATTATGAAGGGATGGACTTTTTATCGACTGTGGTGTATGCAAGAAATTCCTGTATGGAGAGAAGGTCTATATGGAGCAAGTTAGTGGGTTGCAAGGAATTTTAATTCTATGTTGGCTGGTTAAGAGAGTGTAGGTGGTTTGTATGTTGATAATACTTCCACTATGGATTTTGTAGACTATGTGAGTAGGCTGGATTGGCCGAGTTAAAATCAAGAGGATGTTACTTAACCTGGACAAATATTTAGGAAACTAAGAATATGGAGGAAACTAGATAGATGCAAGGAAATTAAATAGAGAAGGATTTTTTTAAATTTATGATAGAGTGGAAAAATGTAGACAATATATGGAAAGAGTTCAAAGAGACTTGCAACTTGAGCCCTTTAATCAAGTGCTTGCTTATGAGGAAAGGGTTGTAGTTCAACAATACAGGAGGTTACTGGGGCAAGAGAAATCTTATAGCAAAAAATCTAGGATATGTTAGATTAATCTTGGTGATTCTAACACCAAGTTCTTTCATAATTTTGTGAAGATTATGGGGGTCAGAAATACAATGTTGTAGGAGGGGTGAATGTCCCTTGTAGAATCAAGGAAGCTGTAGTTGATTTTTAGAAGCAATTGTTGTGTACTGTTATATAGTCTAGACCATATCCCCAAAACTCCTAACCCCATGGGGCTTACAGATTATAGACCCATAGCCTGTTGTACTTGCATTTATGATGCTATCGCCAAAATTATAACAAGCTGATAGGGGAGTATTAAGCAGAAAAATAAGCCCGGCGTAATCAACTTTTGTTCCCGGTAGGAAGATAGTTCACAATGTGCTTTTAGCCCATGAACTTGTTAGGAATTGTCATAGAAGGGAGGCTGCAGCCTGTTGTGCTCTTAAAGTAGATGTAAGGAAAGCTTATGGCTCAGTCCATTGAAACTTTCTGGAGGAAATATTGATTGGCTGGAGTTTTCCTTCCAGGTTTGTAAATTGGGTAATGACTTGTGTGAGATCTGCTTGGTTTTCAGTTATGGTGAATGGATTTATGGAGGGCATTTTTCCTAGGAGGAGGGGAGTAAGACAAGAAGACCCAATGTCTCCCTCTGCTATTTGTTATAGCAATGCAGTATCTGTTTAGGTACATATCGATTTAAATTTCATAAGGGATGCAGAGATGCAAAGCTTAATTATTTATATTTTGCAAATGATTTATTCTTTTTAGTCTTGGTGATAGGGGAATTTATGGAGGTGTTGGATGGTGCCCTGAATCACTTTGCTTTGGTGTTTGGCGTTCAGGTTTTGGGGGCTTGTTAAAGAGAAAATATTACAGATCCTAAATTTTAAGGAGGGGTCTTTGCCTGTGACTCGCTTGAGAGTTCCACTGGTTTCTACAGTTGTGAAGAAGGATCATTGTAGGAGGTTATTTGAAAGAATTACAGCCAGAGTAACAAGTTCTTACAGACATCTATCTTGTGCTGGGAGGCTTCAACTCATCAACTCTATTCTTAGAAGTTTGCATGTATGCTGCTGTTGCACATTCTTGCTTTCTATCCCTAAAGCTACAGCAAAAGATATAGATAAAAGGTGCAGAAATTTCTTGTGGATGGGATCTGTTGAAGGGGGCAAGAAATGAGTTGTTGCTGGGGATAAAATTTGTAGGCCAAAGAATAAGGGTAGCCTAGGAATCAAGGTGGTTATGTCTTGGAACAAAGCAGCAATAGGGAAGCAAGTTTGGGATTTGGTTGTTGTTAAATCATATCTATGGGCTTCCTGGACGGCTAAGAATAAGCTGAGGAATGTGAGTTTCTGGGGCATAGCTAAACCCTTAGAAGCTAGTAGTTAGTCTTGGAGGCATCTAGTGAATCTAAGGAATTTGCTTAAAAGTCACTATTCTTATAAACTGGGCAGAGGAGAAATTTCTTTCCGGTATGATCCTTGGTTAAATGGAAAGAGTGTGGTAGATAAATTCCCTACAGTTAACATCTGATGCTGATGTACCTAAAACTGCAAAGGCCAAGGATTGGTATGGGGAGGGTCAATGGAGGCTGCTAGATCCTCTAAACAGTGCTACTGAGGAAGCTTGGTCTGAGATTAAAAAAAAAACTATGAGGTGAGGGAGGAGCAAGAGGATGAGATTATTTGGAATTTTACCACCACAGGGAAATACATAATTGCTAGCGCCTGGAAGTATTTTATAAGAGATGGTGAAAAAGTAACTTGGTGGAAATTGATTTGGGGTAGTAAGGTTGTTCCTAGACACACTTTTGTCGCATGGCTAGCTGCTAAAGCTAGACTGATCAAGTGGATGATTGTATATGATGCAGTGTGTGAGCTTTGCAAATGCCAGGATGAGAGTATTAAACACTTGTTCTTCAGCTGCAGCTATATTAAAGGAATTGAAGAGTGATTACACAGAAATGTGAGATTTTTTTTTTCTTTTTTTTTTTTTTTTTTGGGGGGGTGGGGGGGAGGTTATACACTATACAGGTGGCATGGGGTGATAAAGTTGGATGACAAAAGAGCATTTGGAAAATCATTCATTGCAAAGATTAGAAGAGTTGCATTTGTTGCACTGTTTACTATACTTGGCAGGAAAGAAACTTGGTGGTGTTCAGTAGGGAAAATTTAATGCCAGCAGAGTTACAGCAAAAGTTGTGATGCGTGTGAACCTGAGCTAATGAATGACAAGGATCGATAGTGATGGAGGCTATGACTGGAGTAGATGGAACTGTAATTAGCTTACCTGTGTTTAGTTGATGTGCTGATGTGCCTTGTTTAGGGCTACTTTATGCCCTGGTGTTCTTGTGAGTAGTTTGTACAGTTTATTCTTTTGGTCAGTCAATAAAATTGTTATCCAACCAAAAAAAAAACATATGATAGGTGTAGATTGTAATTACGAATTATGGCTACTAATGTTGCTTAAAATGTTTTATTGTTTTAGAATTCCATAACAGGACAATTTCATGTTTCATGTTTGCCTATACTTGGGCAAGTCAACCCAATATGAGAAGACCTGTGGATTTCATTTTCATTGTTTTAGTTTCAAATTTAGAACTATGAAAACAGAGAGAAGGAACACATGGATCTTCTTTTAAAGACAAACTGGTTTCATATATTATTGATATCAAACAAAAACTCATAAAGTGCACATGGTGGGGTGATATCCAACTCTACCAAATTAGACAGAAACAGCAGCTCATACTAATAGGGAGCACACTAATTCAAAGATTTCTTTACAAAATACTTGAAAGTAAACAAAGTATTGCAACAAATTCTTACAATCTAAAACTGTTGATATAATGAGATTTTCCTACATAGTTGGAAGCTATTTTATATTATGATTAGGTCCTTATAGCTGTGTATTTTTTACTGATGTAAAAGCTGCTTTTGCCAAGTTTACTTGACCTTAGTTTACGCATTAATTTGATGAGAGTTGTTACTTGACTACTGCAGTAGTTTTTAGAGCAGTAGGTGGTTGTGTATTTGGCTAATGTAACTCTCTTTTACATATGTATTCGTCAATAAAAGAACTCTCTGTAATAGAGAGAAAAGTATTATTCCAAGCCTTGTTCCTTCTAGTTCTTCTTCCTCTCATCTATTTTTTCATTACCAGAAATTTTAATGGTGGTACAAGAGCTTCATATGGTCTTTGTGTGACCTGTGAGTGAGAGAAAGAAGTCAAGTAGCTTCTCAAAAACCTTTAATACCTAAAAATGTTAAGAGATGGCTTCAAGTAATGTTTCAGCTCCTACTCCACCTGTATTTTCTGGAGAAGGTTAATGCTATTTGAGGAGAAAGTCTTAATTAGTTTACCTGAAACGTTTGAACCAAGATCTCTTCTTTGGAGGACTCTAAAGGCTTGATAAGCATTACATTGGCTGAGCTAGTATGTATAATGTTTCTATGAAAAATATTTTCTAAATATAAGTTATTTTCCATAAATAAATAGAATTTTAAATAATAAAAATTAAAATAAATTACTTTTTCAATAGCTAGACAAATTAAGCTCTACATTGTAATTATACCAATTCATTATGGGTATATTTGTCAATCCATTATTCTCCCCTAATCCCACTTTTAAAATATTAAAGAGATAGAAGTGCTTCAAGTTTATACCATAAGTTCAACCACAATGATTTGTAAGCGCTTGTGATTTAAAATTCCAGTTACTACATTTTCATGTTTTCTTTTTTATTTGTTGTATAATGTTCTCATTAAATATTACCCATTAAATGAATTGAAATAACATGATTATCTTTTATATAAAGTATACCTTCATTATTTTGTTTGAAATTTTAATTAAAAGCATCCAAAGAAAAAAAAAGTTCAAATTTTTTCCAATTAAAAACTTAATAAAAAAAGAGAATAAAAATAGAGAAAATAAGTTAAAATAGAAATGATAGAGAGGGGTTCTCAATTTTAATTAGATAATTCACAAAATTTGACGAAAAAGTAAAAGAAATATTGCAATATAATTTAAAATTATAAAAGTTCATTAGTAATTATGATCAAGATTCAAAGATATAAACTATATATAATTCAATCCTAATCTATCTTACCAATCAAATAATAATTTGACCAAATTGGATTACCAAAATTAATGACTAGAATGCAATATTCAATATTATACTTGTTTAGATTTTTTAAATATAATTATTTGTTACTAATTTTATGATAACATAAATATTTATATAACATTACATCGAAAAGGGTGTAATACCACAAAAAATATATTTTTAATTTCATTGATGCAAAACTTGTAATAAAAAATCGTACTTAATGAGAATCTAAGAAAGCTAGAGAGAAGTTCAAGTTAATCCGTATTGATTTCTATGGTCTCATGAGCATTCCTTCCCTCCGCTAAAATGAACTTATCATCCTATTAATTGATGATATGACAAGGATGATTTGAGTGTTTTTTTTTTTTTACAATAGAAGTCAAGTGTTCATTGTCTCTAAAAAATTTAAAACTTTTGTTGTGAAGCAAAATGAATTTGTTATTAAAACTTTAAGGTCTGATAATGGTGATGGGTATGCTTCAAATAAGTTTGATAAATTATGCAAGAAAGTTGAAATTGAACATTAACTTTTAGCGCTTACCACCACAAAATAGAGTTTTTAAGAGGAAGAATAGAACTATCGTTAAAACTGTTAGATGCATGTTGAAGGTGAAGAGACGTCCCAAAGAGTTTTGACCTAAAGTTGTCTATACAACTATAATATTTACTTGACAAGCTACTACAAGATCAGTTGAGGATAACACACACGAGAAAGTTAACCTTCTTCAAAATATTTGAGATATTATCTCAACAAGGGATGAACAAAAATCTAGAGCTATGCTTTCAATTTCTTATAATTTTGACATCATTTTAATGTTTTCGAATGGATTCATTCAAGATGTAAGATATTATTCAAGAGATAAAATTTTAGGCAATTCCTCTTGGAGAATGAATCAATTAATAGTTCGGTCCAAAGACATCTCCACTTTGAAGAGAGAGATAGCAAGGCTGGTGAAATGGTCAAGGCAGTGAAAAGGAATGATTTATTTGATTTTTATTTTAATTATTTAAAATATAAAATTAGTATTTTATTCATTAAAAATTTACTTTACCACTCTATTAATAAAACCGTTAAATTTACAATTATTAGATTGAAATTAAAAGTTTTTGGATTTAATTGTATAAAAAAATCTTTAAGGACTTAATTAGATAATGACTAAATGGGCCCTTTGATTTAAATCTAATCAATTAATAATTTTTTTATCATGTAATATAATTGGATTAAAAGTCTTAAAGAGTAATAAAAAATAAAGAACATAAAGGTACAGAGTAGATTCACAACCCATAATAAAAACTCAGGCCCACAACCTGAATCTTTCAAAACCCATCCTCTGAAACTTGGGAGCATCGCCGAGAAACCAGGAGCAAAACTGTCCTAAGAACTCGTAGGGATCAGCTATTGCAAATAAGCAGAAACTCCCCTGGACCAACGCAAACGCATCCGACAATACGCTTCAAGAAAGCTCAAAAGATTCAAGAAGACAACACAGTAAGTAAAAACATCAAGAGAGCGTCCTTGAAACCTATCATAGCTCGGTCCAAAAACTCCTCGGAAACCCAGATAAGTACGAACTAGATGAATCACGACTTCTGCGTCACTGAAGACGTGAAAAAATCGGTAGTTGCATTCTCATATAGACATGGAGGGCCACTTCAACACATTCTAGCTTTGGACCTATTCCACTGGCTCTCTGAAGCCACATGCAGTTGTTGATAGAAATGAAAGGGCACTCGTATGAAGCTCAAAACAACTCAAATCTCAGCTACAGATCATCTCAAATAGTCCCTTACCTGTAATACTCGAGATTTATAAGATCAACACCAACAAACAGAAAGAAACACCGTCCGAATAGAGGAGAAGAGCACCAAAGTCGATGTTGTAAAAGCATCTACACCATAAAAAAAAAAGTAAATTAAAAAAAAAAAAAACACACGCCTTCCCCTGCCTAAAGAGCAAGGGAGGCCAAACGGGAACGGCGAAGCTTGGCTTTGTCCACGAGAATTGGCAACTGACTGATAGAAAACGTTCTTTCTCTAGCTCTAGAAGAACCTTTATCAATTAGCAAATGTTATTCTTATTATTTTTATGGTAATAAATAATAATAGTCTCAATTTACCCTGCCCCACCACTCCTATAGCTATAGGCAACAGGACAGACAAAGGAAGGAGCGAGAGGGGGAGGCTTGGCTGTATTTTTGTTGGATTCCTGCGAAAAGCCATTTGTCTGTATTTCATACGGTGAAAGAGAGTGGCTAGTGGTGGGTGCGTAGGATAAGCAGGCAAGTGTGTTAAAAGGTCATCCACTACTCAACTCCACAAGTTGCCAATGGTTGAATTTGAAGAATAATCGTGCTTCTCCCCAATAGTGCTGGCTGCTTTACGCATATCTGAGAAGCGCCAGCAATTTTCTTCGGTAGGCTATGGCAGGGCACGTACACATGGTGGCCTCTTTCTTGGTGGTGTTTTTAATCACACCATGGACACACGCTGGGAATAGAAGCAGCTTGTCTCAGCAGAAGCTGGAGGTTAAGAACCACTTGAAGAACTTAAACAAGCCTCCAGTTAAATCCATCAAGGTCCTTCCTTTCTATTTCCCCTTCTTTCTCTTGTTTTCTCTTTTCCTCTTTTCGGTTTTCAAGTCAGCGCACCGAGCTCAACCCAACTGACTTTTGAGTGGTTAGAGATTAGTCGAGTTCTTTTAACGACTCTTGGGCCTTTTGTTAGTATTCCAGGCACTTGTATTGTGGAATTTGATTCTTCATCAGAAACACTAAAATTTGACTTGGTCATATATCTTATTTTTTATGCCTAATTAAACAGAGTCCAGATGGGGACATAATCGACTGTGTTCATATCACCCACCAACCTGCTTTTGATCATCCTTTGATCAAAAACCATAAAATTCAGGTCACTTACCTCTCCTTTCCATGATTTCGGTTTTTCTCATTACATCTACACGGTAGTTTGTTTCTGGTATTGGTTGATAGGAGGAGGTTTTTGCTGTTATAGATGAGACCGAACTTCTACCCAGAAGGGCTTCTCAGTGGGAGCAAGGTTCCTTCAAATTCTGAGGAAGAATCAAAGCTCACTACCCAGTTATGGCACTTGAATGGAAGATGCCCAGAAGAAACAATTCCCATCAGAAGAACGAAAAAAAATGATATATTAAGAGCAAACTCTCTCGAAAGATTTGGCAAGAAGAGGCCCCTCGCTGCCCCTCAACCCAAAAACGCAGAACCTGACCTCATTAGCCAAAGTGGCCATCAGGTGCTACTGCTAAATCCGTTAAGGAATTTTCTTACCTAGATAAAATAAGCAAACTCTCAATTACTTAAAAAATGTAATGTATATACATATTAGGAAAATGTTGTTGGGAAAAGAAAGTAAGTCTTTTTTAGCCTTTTCTGATAGCTTACGGAAGTATAATTTTTACCTTCTTTGGAATCTTTTAGCATGCAATAGTTTATGTGGAAGGAGACAAGTATTATGGAGCCAAGGCAACAATAAATGTGTGGGAGCCCAAAATACAACAGCCTAATGAGTTCAGCTTATCTCAAATCTGGATCTTAGGAGGTTCATTTGGTGAAGATCTTAATAGCATTGAAGCTGGCTGGCAGGTCTTATCATCATTACCATTTTTATCCCCAGAAGCTGTTCCATAAAAATTATTTATTTCATCAGTTCTTCGATCATTATACCATTATTGCTCAATTGTAAACCTTGTATAAAAAAAAAATAGGTCAGTCCAGATTTATATGGAGATAACAGAACTAGACTCTTCACTTATTGGACGGTAAGTGCTAATATTCAGGTTTTCTCGTCCTCTCTTCTCTTCTCATGTTTGTGGTTCTTTTTTTTTATTATTGTCATTCAAGTTATGTCAAAGTCTGGTCTAATTCAATTGCTTATGACACAGAGCGATGCATATCAAGCCACGGGTTGCTACAATCTCCTTTGTTCAGGCTTTATTCAAATCAATAATCAAATAGCAATAGGTGCAAGCATCTATCCTGTTTCCGGCTACGATGGCTCCCAATATGATATCAGCCTACTCATTTGGAAGGTAAAGGCAGACAATCGACCCTTTCACATTCTTTATTACAATATGAGAAAAATAAAAAGATAAAAACATCGTACATGAATTGCGACAGAAAAGAAGTTAGGTTGATTCCAATCCCCTCCTTAATTTTAGTTCTATATAGTATTAATAGAATTAAAATTTAAAAAATGGGCTTGCGCTTTTCAAATTGAAAGTTATTTCAAAAAAAAATATTTATTTTTTTATGAGAAAAATATTTTTGAGAAAATATGAAAAAAACTATTTTTTAAAAAAATATTTTTAGTTAAAATCTCTTAGTTTTATTGACTAATTTTACTGCTACACCAAGGCCTCACAGGCTCCTGTATCTACATGTGTTTTATCGGTTGACTATGTATATTTTAACTGGCGATTGGGGCAATAATGTTGTAGGACCCAAAAGAAGGTAACTGGTGGATACAATTTGGGAATAGCTATGTGCTAGGATATTGGCCAGCTTCGCTATTCTCCTACCTAGCTGACAGTGCTACAATGATTGAGTGGGGTGGTGAGATTGTAAACTCAGAATTCGATGGGCAGCACTCCACTACACAAATGGGAAGCGGCCATTTCCCTGAAGAAGGATTTGGAAAAGCTGGTTACTTCAAGAATATCCAAATTGTTGATGGATCCAATAATCTCAGGCCTCCCAAAGACCTTAACACTTTTACTGAACAATCCAACTGCTATAATGTTGGAAATGACAACGATGGTGATTGGGGCAACTACTTTTTCTATGGTGGTCCTGGCAGAAATCCCAACTGCCCGTGATCTTACAGGGAGAATAAGATAGAATTAATCAATAAAGATGTCAATTCTTGTCTCAATTCACGTGAAGCCAAGATTGCGCTTATGTATATCTTCTACTCTTCTATATTGTACAACATTTATTACTCTTCATAGTTTAGGCTCGTGACTTGTAAAATTTGTGGCAAGTATTAAAACCATTAATGCTTGTGTCATCTGTGAACTTCTTAACTACCTTCATTGAACTTGTACCATGATCCTATCCATGCAAGTCATACTTTGTTGACCTGTATTCGGCTTTTCACAAAATACTCATTCCAAAGCTTAGCAAGACTCATTCCGGTCGACATTCCAGTTTATTACATCATAGGATAAGCTTCCCAATGTAAACATACAAATCAAGTAGAATCGTCCCCTCTTTGCATTCCCTAAAACATACCAAGTGATACAGACAAGGGAATCGAGAGACCACTTTGATTTTAACTAGTCCTGCAAAAATGCTAACAATAAAAAGAATCATGGTTGGTTAACAAGGAAGTATGAAGGAATTTGTTGTGAATGTCGAAACAAAAGCCGGAAAAAAATATATGTAATGTGGAAGTATATGTAATTGGAGCAATCCACGTTGGGTGAATAGTGTAGGGCAAGTTGATCTCGCAGTTGGCTGGAAGAGATTGCTCTAATTAAGCATTTGGATTTCTGTACAGTTGCCTTGATTCAAGTGCAAACGGGCCTCGTCTTAGCAGTGGTTGTTGGGACAGATGAAAATGTTGGGCTTTTCAGGGAATGAGTGTTGAAAACAAAAATAATTGGGAGAGATGGGTGTGGAGAATTTATTTGTGAATTAGGGGTTTTCAGTGCCAATGTGATAGTGAGCGATTAACTGTCTAATAGGTGTGCATCACAAGAGCGAAAGGCTTGTTTGATAAATTTTTTATTTTATAAAAACCATAACAGCATGCCGCGTGGCAGGTTTTTTATTTTTATATATATATATTTAAAAAAATTTAAGTTAATAAATTAAAATATATTATTATTATAATATAATTTCATTTATTATATAATGTATATAATAAAATATGTTTTATTATAATATATATAATATAAATTTAAATATTTTTTTATTAAAACTAAATATTATATCAAATAGATTTAATTTAACATAAAAATATAAATTTGTGATATTTGATTTTTTAAATACACTTTGATAACTCTAAATCTCCCTAGACTCCATATTTGTTAGATCTGGTTCTCCCTCGTCCTCTATTATATAGATTTGATTCCTTTTTGGGCTCCCTGACGGGTCTGTCAAATGGATCTCTCCATGTTCTATCTGATGAAAGGACCTGTAAAATAAGGAAAAATGGTCAGGAGTCCACCGGGGATGCCCTGGCGGAGACCCTCCGACGTTCAAGTCAGGTTTCACGAATAAGAGTAGTATATCCAGGCAAGAGTTGCAGAGAGAAAATAAAAATGGAGTCCAGACAGGAGGAGAGAAAGAAGAAGATACCCCCTTGAAAGAGAAGACCCCCCAGTATATAGTGCTTCCTGTCCTTGTCATTCAGCTCCGTACCTACAGATGTGTCAGACACCTGCTCCATGCATCACTGTCATTTAATTCACCCGGACACACATGCGAACAAGGTTGGTGAGTGATTGGGCCTACTCCCCTATTGGGCTTGTGCTCGTATCTGACCCGGATTGTCCTGGGTCGTTTGGCCCAGGCTCATGAAGTCGGGCCGTCTTTCGAGCGTACAATCTGATGGGCTTTGGACCTGTGGCCTTCTTTTAGATTTGACCTTATTCCTGGGCTAGGAAAAATCTGGTGGTTATCAATTGCCCCTTTACCTCCTCAGCAGTTATTCCATGACTGGTGAGGGGATAAATACTTAGGCTCCATTAATGACTGTGCCGCTCGAGAATGGCGCTTGTCAAAACGTCCTTTACTTGCCTTATTTTTTTTATCTTTTTACTTTGGTGTTAAAATGTATGGCGATCTAGAGACGTGTTCTTGATGATGAATGATATTTCACCTCGGCCTGTGCATCATCATTATTTCCTACTCAGACTGTCTTCTGGCTTGCCAATTTTACTTACTTGATGGACCAGGCTGGCTTTACTGGGGATTTACTAGTCGAACCGACCTAGGCTAATAGCTCGGAGTCAGGTGAGGCTTCTGACTTGCAAGTTTTTCTTATTCTTATGAGGGCATTTCTGTTTTAGGCTCATGACCTCATCAGTGCTACGAGCTCGGATATATAATACCTAGAGGAATGTCTTATTTGCATGACTGCCCCGTTTTAGACAATTTTAAATCTTGTTCTCGTTACGAGCTCAGACATCTTATCCCTCTGGATGTAACCTTTTGGCGATTAGGGTAGTCTGAGTTGTGTGATCAACTAGGATAGGGAGCTCGGTCTTTTGTCCTTTTCCTCTCCCAGGGTCATCTTTGCTAAGTGTTTGTTTACTGTGAGTTAATCCGAGCTGTGAGCAGGGTCTCTCGCTTTCGTTTGTCCTTTTGTGTTTTTCTACATTTGCAGGCCTTTTCATGTAGGGAGCTTGGCTTTCTGGTATGTCTTCTATACTCAGCTTTATTCTACTTGAGCATTTTCATGTCGCAAGTTCGTCCGAGCTGGGAGCTCGGTTCTTTGCTCTTGGGCTTTTACGCCTATAGCCTGTGACGCTGCCCGTATCGCAAGCTCTAGAGTTCGGAATTTCACCTTCTTCACTTTGGTGCCCCGAGCTCTTTTGTGAAGTCAGACTTAATTTCTTGCTTTCTTGTCGAGCCTTATTCGGGCTATGTTTCAGTCTGACTGTTCGTTTGTTCGGTTTTAACTTTTCTTTTATAGGCTTATAGCCTTGCCAGTCCAGATATGAGGCCCCTCCAGGCTTCCGGGGAGGTTGACCCTAGATTGAAGGGGTCGGACTATCTGTTTTGGATTTGACTGTACTGTGGTTCGATTCTTTTGTATCCTGATGAGTCAGGGCTTTCTACTGCCCCATTTGGTTGTTCAGAATGGTTTATTTGGCTTTTTATGTTGCTCCTGTCTCCTTGATTCTTTATCTGAGCGTTGGGCTCTCGTGTATGTATTGGCTGGTTAGGTTTTTTTTTTTTTTTTTGCCCTCGAGCGTTTTGCGGGCTCTTTGCTGTGTAGACCTCTATCTAGGCTAGTTGAGCTAGTTTAGTGCCAGCGGTCAATTCTCGAGGTTGGTGCCTCTTGTGATTGTCCCTGTTTCTCTGTATTTTGGTACGCATTTTGCTTAGGATTCACTTTGCCTTTAATTCGGTCTTCCTATTGGGTTTTTCAGTACCGAGCTCATTTTTTGAGGCATGGTGCTTTGGCGCTCTTGGCTATTGTGCCCCGAGCTCCTTCGGGAGGTCGGAGTCTGGTTTTTCATTGGTAGTTTAGGACTCATCTTTCGCGTGAGATCGGAGCTGTATTTTTATGAGTTGTCCCTGCACAGGATATTGGGAATTTTTGCTCCGGGAGGCCCTTAAGACCCTCACCGGCCATTTTTGTTTTGTTTTCCCAGGAGTTCTAGGGGATCCCGGTCTTCTTTGTTTACCCGGGAGTTCTAGGGGATCCCGGTCTTCGTGCTCCGGGAGGTCTTTAAGATCCTCACCGGCCGTTTTTGTTTTGTTTTCCCGGGAGTTCTAGGGGATTTCGGTTTTCTTTGTTTACCCGGGAGTTCTAGGGGATCCCGGTCTTCGTGCTCCGGGAGGTCTTTAAGATCCTCACCGGCCGTTTTTGTTTTTTTTTCCCGGGAGTTCTAGGGGATCCCGGTCTTCTTTGTTTTCCCGGGAGCTCTAGGAAATCCCGGTCTTCGTACTCCGGGAGGTCTTTAAGATCCTCACCGGCCGTTTTTGTTTTATTTTTCCGAGAGTTCTAGGGGATCTCGGTCTTCTTTGTTTTTCCGAGAGCTCTAGGGAATCCCGGTCTTCGTGCTCCGGGAGGTCTTTAAGATCCTCACCGGCCGTTTTTATTTTGTTTTTCCGGGAGTTCTAGGGGATTTCGGTCTTCTTTGTTTACCCGGGAGTTATAGGGGATCCCGGTCTTCGTGCTTCGGGAGGTCTTTAAGATCCTCACTGGCCGTTTTTATTTTTTTTTTCCGGGAGTTCTAGGGGATCTCGGTCTTCTTTGTTTTCCCGGGAGTTCTAGGGGATCCCGGTCTTCGTGCTCCGGGAGGTCTTTAAGATCCTCACCGGCTGTTTTTATTTTTTTTTCCAGGGAGTTCTAGGGGATCTCGGTCTTCTTTGTTTTCCCGGGAGTTCTAGGGGATCCCGGTCTTCGTGCTCCGAGAGGTCTTTAAGATCCTCACCGGCTGTTTTTATTTTATTTTCCAGGGAGTTCTAGGGGATCCCGGTCTTCGTGCTCCGGGAAGTCTTTAAGATCCTCACCGGCCGTTTTTGGCTCCAGGAGATCTTACGGGATCCTGGCCCTTTTTGCTCCGGGGAGATCTTGTGGATCCCGCCTGTCGTTTTTTCTCCGGGAGATCTTTGAGATCCATCGGCCTTGTACCTCTGAGGTCTCTATGTCTAAGGGTCTTCGGGAAGGCTCATTGTTAATTCAATAATTTTCATCAATAAATAATATGTCGCACAAGACACTTAATTTTATGTTTCAATAAAATATTATGCTGGAACACGTAAAATATTGTAAAAGGTTTAAGTATTATTTACACTTTATAATTCTGTAATCAATAATGACTGCAGAACGATAAATACGGTGAAAGCAATGCAAAAGCTCTCGATTTTGGCGTTGGTCCAGTTGTAATGATTGATAGCAATTAATTGCTTACAGTAGGAGTGAATTGTGGGTAAGCTAATTTTAGAAGATCATTTATAATGACATTGTCGTAATATTTATAAAGGATTGGGTACTTACTTTTCAGTGATCAAGAGCCACGTCGATCACTTTTTCATGGATTGTGTGGGCGCATCACTTTACTCCGATCCCACTAAACTCAACCCTGAAAAATTGATAATTTTGGTGTTTGGCCGACCTGCTGTAGTCCGAGCTCCGAGCTCCTCACCAGTATTGTTCTGCAGTTCTGTCCCACTGCAGCCTTATAGCTTCATTGGGATCGCTCAATCTGTTGTCCTCTTCCTTCCAATGGCCGAGACCCAATTGCGGCTCTAATTTTCATCTCTACCTCTTCAAGGTAATTATCCTTTACTGTAATGACCCGGAATCCGGACCGCTACCGGCGTTAGGATCCAAGTCGACTTAAGGTCGCCGGGACCCGTAGCAAGCCTGCTATACTGTCTGAGTACCTGTAAAATCCCATACATGATCATACATTTTCTGTAAAAATATAAAACTGATGCTCTGAACCAAGGCTCAACCTGTGCATGCACTATCTCTGTACTATAAAACCCCTTACTAGAGCTTGCTCTAGACGGGTTCAACTCATACTCTGTTAAGCCTGGTTTTTTCACATATTGATAAAAATATTCGCAGCACATAAATAGACCATGTATACAAAAAGGATTTACACTATGGGTCAAGCACAATACTCTCCACTATACAATACTAAACCATTTCTTTACAATATTACATGTCCACACTATGCTATTACAAGATTCTTTACTCTTCCTGTACTCTGCTGAACTTTCCCTTAATTCTGATCCTGCAAGACTGGGGTTAAAGGAGAGGGATGAGCTATACTAGCCCAGTGAGTAGAACAAATAAAACATGTTAATAAACATGCTCACATGGAATGCATCATATCACAAGTAAATCACACATCTCAGACGGACAGATTCAAAATTCCCTCTATTCTGTGCCCGGCCCGCGAAGGAGCTACTCAGGACTTCTCTACGCACCCTATGGTGCTCTGTGCCCGGCCCTCTCAGGGCTCCTCAGGACTTTACTCGGAGGGCTAGTGAATCGAAAACTATGTCTGATCCGTACAAGCATAGAATAATGCAATGCGTCACATTAGTGTATTCTAGTGCACTCAACCTATTACATATCATGATGCATGGATCATGCTCAAAGCATTTAATTTCTCAATGTAAAACAGTAAGTTTAGTTCCACTCACCTCTGGCTGACTCTGAGCTGACTCTGAAGCAGTGCTCACTGCTGACCTCTTTGGTTCCTTTAGTCCGTTCCTACACAGATGGACTCAAATGAGGGACCAAACTAACTCAAGAACAACTCTAGAATACTCCCCAAAACCCCCCTAAAACATCCTAAAAGAATCAAGAAAAACATGCAAAAGAAGGCTGGACAGGGCACTTTCGGCGGCCGAAAGTCCCTTCCAGAGCCGAACCTCAAGCACTTTCGGCGGCACTTCGGCTGTCGAAAGTCCTCTCCAGAGACGAAAGTCCCTAACCTTCGGCGGTACCTTCGACGGCCGAAACCCTCCTCCAGAGCCGAAAGTCCAAACTTTCGGGGGCAAGCTTGGGCAAGCTTAGGTAGCCGAAACCACCTCCTTAGCATGTTCGGCGGCCGAACCTTCTTTCGGCAGCCGAAACTGGATTCTCCAGTAAGGCAGAAACTTTTTCTGCTTCATGCAAACGTACCCAATCTCCACTCAAACATGCAAACCATACTTCAACAACCTGCATATACTCAAGTATAGGCACAAAGATGTAACGACCCGGAAACCGGACCGCTACCGGCGCTAGGATTCAGGTCGGCTTAAGGCCGCCGGAACCCGTAGCAAGCCAAACATACATCCTGTGAACCTGTTTAATCCCATACATGAACCAAAACATACATAAAAATTAAAACTTTTCTTTCATTCAAACATTTCTTTACCCAGCCTAGCCTGTGCATGCATAATCATAACATAAACCCCTCATTGGAGTTCTCAACAAATACTCCAATGGGGTACATAACATATATCAGGCTTGGGTTACATAAACATCATAAAACATTTACTTCATGTATTTAAGGGATTACAACAGACTCTAGTCAAGCACACTATAGAACTTACATTACATTACATAATATACTTTTACATTACAACCAAACCATGTCCACTTCTATGCTATTACAGAGACTTCTCTTACTCTTGCTGACTTCTCTATCTACTCTGCACCTGCAAGACTGGGGTTAGGGGAGAGGGGTGAGCTAAAAAGCCCAGTGAGCAAAAAGTAAAAACATGATATTAATTCCTCCATTTTTAGGTATTTTATTCTCCATTTTATTATTTACATTTGCTTTAATTCCACACTTTTTAGGTATATTATTATTCATTTTATTATTAACCTTAAATAACATAACTTTTACTTTACATGCTTTCATGAAATGCAACACATCACATTTAATCACATAAAGGATGGTATTGTCACCATTAGTCCTCACATCTCCAAGTGCCAGGGGCGTAGAATGGGCCTCGCTGGTCTTTCTCTTACATAACATACATATCATAACATTCCAAAGTGCCAGGGGCGTAGAATGGGCCTCGCTGGTCTTTCTCTTACATAATGCCAGGGGCGTAGAATGGGCCTCACTGGTCTTCCATAACATATCATCATAACATAACATTAGAGGACTATGGATCACCCAATAACCATCCACATCAACATCAAATTATGCAATGCAACATATTCGTGAATTTCTAATGCAAACATCCTAAAGCATCGCATGGCATTAATGATGCATGAGTATGCTATCAGATTCATTCATTTATTCATTTATTCATTACTTAAAACTTAGGGAAATAATCCCACTCACCTGGCGACCGAAGCTTTAACGACGGACTCTGAAAGACTATCTCACAACCGGGGGTCTCGGGTCCTCGGGTCCGAACCTACACAGGTGGACTCAAATGAGGCACCAAACAACAAGAACATAACTCTAAACATACCCCCAAAAACCTCCTCAAAACACCTCAAAACATTCCTAGAAAACATGCAAGAAAAGGCTGGGAAGGGCACTTTCGGCGGCACCTTCGGCGGCCGAAAGTCCCTCCAGAGCCGAAAGTCAGGCAGTTTCGGCGGCACCTTTGGCGGCCGAAACTCCCAGACAGAGACGAAACTCATGCATGTTCGGCGGCACCTTCGGCGGCCGAAAGTCTCGGACAGAGCCGAAACTCCAACTTTCGGGGGCAGGCTTCGGCAGCCTAAAGCTGCCTCCCAAGCTGGTTCGGCGGCCGAAAGTACCTTCGGCTGCCGAACCTGGTTTCTGCCAAAGGGCAGAAACTTGGTTCATCATGCCCAAAACAACCCCCTACACAACCAATCATGCATAAACCTATTCTACAACAAGCATACTCAAGCATACAAGCTCCTAGGGGTCTCCAACAAGCTTAAACCCCAACTACAACACACAAGCAAGCCACATTGCACAAAAACACACATTAAAACCATGGATTTTTCATACAAACCCATCAAGCCTACTCATGCATTTCTACCCCAAAAACTTGCATAAAACTTACTTAAAACACATATAGAACTAGAGATCGGCTCTTACCTCTTGAAGATCGAGAGAGAAACGATCCTAGCTCGAAGGTGGGGAGATTCGAGTTCTTGAACCTCAAAGCTCCAAAACTTGCTTAAACTTTAAAACTCTTCAAAAACAAGATGTAACTTGTTAAGATCTAAAGGATTTGAGGGAAAACACTTAAAATGACCATAGGAGGGCTAAAGCTTACCGTCGGCCGAAATGGGAGAGAAAACCTCGCCTGTTTCGGTCACGGGGTCTCTTATAGGGCTGGTTCTGCCACCTTTCGGCGGCCTAACGTGCCCCCACATCTCATGCATGTTCGGCGGCCGAACATGAGGTTCGGCGGCCGAACCTTGAGTCTTTCAAGCAAGGCTTTCGGGGGCCTAAAGCGCTCCCAAAACCCCACCATGTTCGGCGGCCGAACTTAACTTTCGGCGGCCGAACCTGGCAAAGTCTCCTTGGTCTATTTCATTCAAAACTCAATTTCCTTTTTGCTTAAAAACATAAAATACATTAAAAACATTTCATAAAACATGGTTTTACCCTTCTAGAGGTTTCCGACATCCGAGATTCCACCGGACGGTAGGAATTCCGATACCGGAGTCTAGCCGGGTATTACATTCTTCCCCCCTTAAGAACATTCGTCCCTGAATGTTCACCAAACAACACATAACATGGCAAACATATAACATACATACAAGGCACATCAACACATAGGGATCTAACCTTAAAAGAGCTGAGGGTACTGCTGGAGCATAGACTCCCGTGTCTCCCAAGTGCACTCTTCCAAGTTGTGGTGGTTCCACAGGACTTTCACCATCGGGATTTCCTTGTTTCTTAACTTTCTGATCTGCGTGTCTATGATCCGTACTGGCTGTTCAACATAGGTGAGATCCTCTTGGACCTCCACATCAGGCTCATTAAGAACCTTGCTCGGATCTGACACAAACTTCCTCAACATCGAAACATGGAAAACCGGATGGATTCTTGCCATTGAAGCAGGTAAATCTAGCCTGTACGACACATTCCCAATCTTTTGCAAGATTTCAAAGGGTCCGATGTATCGTGGGGCTAGTTTACCTTTCTTCCCGAAGCGAACCACTCCCTTCATTGGAGACACCTTAAGCAATACCAGATCCCCCTCCTGAAACTCTAACAGCCTTCTGCGGATGTCTGCATAACTCTTCTGTCTGCTTGCAGCAGTCTTGATTCTTTCCCTGATTATGGGTACCACCCTGCTGGTAATCTCTACTAGCTCAGGCCCTGCCAAGGCCTTCTCTCCAACTTCCTCCCAGCAAACAGGTGATCTGCACTTCCTTCCATACAAAGCTTCATATGGAGCCATCCCGATGCTAGCATGATGGCTGTTATTGTAGGCAAACTCCACCAAAGGTAGATGCTGCCTCCAAGAACCGCCAAAGTCCAGCACACACATTCTGAGCATATCCTCGATAGTCTGGATGGTCCTTTCTGACTGTCCATCAGTCTGGGGGTGGAAGGCAGTACTGAAATCCAACCTAGTACCCATGGCATTCTGCAGACTCCGCCAAAACCTGGAGGTGAACTGGGGCCCTCTATCTGACACTATCGAAACGGGAACCCCATGCAGCCTGACGATCTCGTCCACATACACCTGCGCCAACTTGTCCACAGAATAGCCACTCCTGACAGGAATGAAGTGAGCAGATTTGGTGAGTCTGTCCACAATCACCCATATGGAGTCCACTCTGTTGGACGCCGCCGGTAACCCTACTACGAAGTCCATAGCTATATTTTCCCATTTCCATTCTGGAATAGGTAGCGGGTTAAGCATTCCAGCCGGCTTTTGATGTTCCAGCTTCACCCTCTGACACACTTCGCAGGCTGACACGAACTGTGCCACTTCTTTCTTCATTGCTGGCCACCAATAAACTTTCTTCAAATCTTGATACATCTTGGTGGCTCCGGGGTGAATGCTGTATCTTGCATTATGAGCCTCTCTCATAATGTCTCCTTTTAGCCCTATGTCGTCTGGTACACATAATCGACTCCCATAGCGGAGGATCCCCTTACTGTCGAATCTGAACTCACTATCATTGCCTGACTGAACAGTCCTGGCAATCTTCACTAACTCGGGGTCCTCATGCTGTTTCTGAGCAACTTGCTCAAGGAACACGGGTGTCACTTTCATCTGAGCCAACAAGGCACCTGTACCCGACAACTCTAACTGCAGCCCTTCTTCGATGAGCTTGTAGAACTCCTTTACTACTGGTCTTCGTTCTGCCGTGATGTGGGATAGACTGCCGAGTGATTTCCGGCTTAAGGTATCAGCTACTACATTAGCCTTACCCGGATGATACTGGATTTTGCAATCGTAGTCACTGAGCAGTTCTACCCATCTTCTCTGTCTCAAATTCAAATCTCTTTGACTCAGGATGTGCTGCAGGCTCTTATGATCTGTAAAGATCTCACATTTTACCCCATAGAGGTAGTGCCTCCACATCTTGAGTGCAAAGATTACTGCTGCCATCTCAAGGTCATGTGTGGGGTAATTCAACTCATGCTTCTTCAGCTGCCTAGAAGCATAAGCAATCACCCTCTCATTCTGCATCAGTACACAACCCAATCCCACACGGGATGCATCACAAAAGACTGTAAAGTCCTCATCACTAGATGGCAGAGCTAAAACTGGTGCCGAAGTCAACCTCTTCTTAAGCTCTTCAAAACTCTCTTCGCACTGGTCGGTCCACAGAAATTTCTGATTCTTCCTGGTTAACCTGGTCAGAGGAGCTGCTATCTTTGAGAAGTCCTGAACGAACCTCCTGTAGTAACCAGCCAAACCCAAGAAACTTCTAATCTCTGTCACTGAAGTGGGTCTAGGCCAGTTAGCCACAGTTTCTGTCTTCTTGGGGTCCACCTCAATACCATTCTCTGACACTACATGCCCCAAGAACGAAATGCTCCTCAGCCAGAACTCACATTTAGAGAACTTGGCATACAAGCCATGTTCCCTTAAAGTCTGCAAGACCAACCGCAGATGATGGGCATGCTCTTCTGCATTCCTGGAATACACTAAGATATCATCTATGAAGACAATAACGAAGTGATCCAGGTATTGGTTAAATACTCTGTTCATGAGATCCATGAATGCTGCAGGGGCGTTTGTTAACCCGAACGGCATCACTAGGAACTCATAGTGCCCATATCTGGTTCTGAAAGCTGTCTTTGGCACGTCTTCATCTCTTATCCTCAGCTGATGATACCCAGATCTCAGATCTATTTTGGAGAAACAACCTGCTCCTGCTAGCTGGTCGAATAGATCATCGATCCTAGGCAACGGGTACTTGTTCTTGGTAGTGACCTTGTTCAACTGTCTGTAGTCGATACAAAGTCTAAGGGATCCATCCTTCTTTTTCACGAACAACACTGGAGCACCCCAAGGTGAGGTACTCGGTCGGATGAAACCCTTGTCTACCAGCTCTTGCAACTGTTCTTTAAGCTCTTTCAGCTCTGCTGGCGCCATCCTGTAGGGAGGGATAGAGATCGGTCTGGTTCCTGGCATCAATTCTATCTCGAACTCTATCTCCCTCGGAGGCGGTAAACCTGGCAGTTCGTCTGGGAAAACATCTAAGAACTCTCTAACCACAGGCACTGAGGCGGGCTCTCTGACATCTCTGTCTAGCTCTCTCACATGAGCTAGATAACCCTGACAACCCCTCCTGAGTAGCCTACGAGCCTGTAGGGCTGATATCAAACCTCTAGGTGTACTCCCCCTGTCTCCTCTAAAGACAACCTCTGACCCATCCTGACATCTGAACTTAATTACCTTGTCTCTGCAATCCAAGGTAGCACCATGGGTAGATAGCCAATCCATCCCTAGAATGACGTCAAAATCTGTCAAGTCTAGAACCACAAGGTCGGCGGATAGGCATCTTCCCTCTATGAAAACTGGACTGTACTGGCAAACTGACTCTGCCACTGACGGGTCACACTTGGGTCCACTGACCCATAGGGGACACTCTAACCCAGAGACCATCAAACCCAACCTCTCGACCGCTCTCGGAGAAACAAAAGAATGGGATGCACCCGGGTCCATTAAGGCATAAGCATCTGAACAACCAATGATGATATTACCTGACACCACGGTGTTGGATGCGTTTGCCTCCTGCTGTGTCATAGTGAAGATCCGTGCTGGAGCTGACGGACCTTCCCCTCTGTAAGCTGATGAAGAAGAGGCTGACCCTCTCCCTCGGCCTCTGCCACTGGCCTGTGTCGCGGCTGAAGCTGCTGGCTGTGCCACACTACCTGAAGTAGTCTGCTGGGGCCGCGCCATAGGAACTGCTCTAGGACACTCCATGGACATGTGTCCCTCCTGCCCACACCTGTAGCAGGCTGTCGTCCCAAAACGGCATACCCCTCTGTGTAGCTTACCACACCTTGCACACACTGCATTATCAGCACCAGAGCTTGAGCCACTTCCTAATCCCAGACCTGATTTGATCTTGCTCCAGAACTTATTCTTCTTTGGTTTCTTAGTGGTACTGCCCCATTTCTTACTAGCTGAACTCAAGGATGAAGGGTCAATCCTTCCCCCACCTGGGGTCTTGGAACCAGACGGCTGTGTCACTGACTGTTTAACTGTCCCCTCGATGATTGCACTAGCCTCCATTCTCCTGGCCATGTCTACAATGGCATGGAAACTTTCTCTATCAGCTGACTGAACCAAGGAGGAATACCTGGAATGAAGCCTCATGATATACCTCCTTGACTTCTTCGGATCTGTGTCCAGATGTTGCCCAGCAAACGGCAACAACTCTAAGAATCTATCGGTGTACTCATCGACACCCATTTCGTCTGTCTGCTTCAGCTGTTCAAACTCAATCATCTTCAGCTCCCTGGAACTGTCAGGGAATGCCCATCCTGCGAACTCATTCGCAAACTCCTCCCATGAAAGATTGTCCACCCTCGGTTTCACATAGCCCTTGAACCACTCACGGGCCTTTTTGCATTTCAGGGTGAAACCAGCCATCTGAATGGCTCTGCTGTCATCAGCACCTATCTCATCTGTAATTGTTTTGACCTTCTCCAGGTACACAAACGGATCATCACCGGTATCAAACTGGGGAGCACCCAACTTCATATAGTCGGTCATCTTGGCCTTGCTCCCTCCAGATGAGGTAGGTTGAGGTCTTTGGGTTTCTGGAACTGTGGGTTCTGCTGGGGGTGGTGGTGCGACATCCCCTGGGATAGGGTTTGCTGTGCCTGGATGGAAGGATGGAGGTGGGTACATAGGGTACTGGGGATACTGTGGGTAGAAAGGTGGATATGGCATGTGAGAAGGGTAAGGATTAAAACTGGGGTAATCCGATGTGCTTCCCATCGAATACCCGGGGTATGGTGAAAAAGGTGGGTACTGGGGTGGAGGAACAAACCCCGAGGCCTGAGTGCCTCCCTGTGACTCACCCATGCCCTCTTCTGGCATGTTTACACCAAGGTTACCATCCCTCCTCTGATCCACATCCATCTCCACTTCTTCATCAACTGACATTCTTTCTTGAACTGTACCCCTTACTGATCTGCTTCTACCCAGATCCAAGGACCTTCTAGGGTCCCTCACTGTTCTGTCCCTGTTGGACCTGCTTGACATTGTCCTCGGCAATGCTGGAGGACGGGCGCTCGTGCCCTCATCCTCCGGTGGTACTCTAGTCAATCTAGCTGATCGACGAGTTCCTCGCATTCTGTTTACTGAAAAACAGCACAGATAACAAAACATTAGCATCAAATGGTTCATGTGGAAACACATGAACCCACATCATATACACATCATATTCAAAGCATAACTCATGGCATACATACTTGCATTCTAGACAGGACTCTACATCCTATCCTAGTGGACATGATTTCCTATTGTGCTTGACATTTCTATCACATCTATGAGCCCGACACTCTAGGTCCGACCATATGAACCTAGGGCTGTGATACCATTCTGTAACGACCCGGAAACCGGACCGCTACCGGCGCTAGGATTCAGGTCGGCTTAAGGCCGCCGGAACCCGTAGCAAGCCAAACATACATCCTGTGAACCTGTTTAATCCCATACATGAACCAAAACATACATAAAAATTAAAACTTTTCTTTCATTCAAACATTTCTTTACCCAGCCTAGCCTGTGCATGCATAATCATAACATAAACCCCTCATTGGAGTTCTCAACAAATACTCCAATGGGGTACATAACATATATCAGGCTTGGGTTACATAAACATCATAAAACATTTACTTCATGTATTTAAGGGATTACAACAGACTCTAGTCAAGCACACTATAGAACTTACATTACATTACATAATATACTTTTACATTACAACCAAACCATGTCCACTTCTATGCTATTACAGAGACTTCTCTTACTCTTGCTGACTTCTCTATCTACTCTGCACCTGCAAGACTGGGGTTAGGGGAGAGGGGTGAGCTAAAAAGCCCAGTGAGCAAAAAGTAAAAACATGATATTAATTCCTCCATTTTTAGGTATTTTATTCTCCATTTTATTATTTACATTTGCTTTAATTCCACACTTTTTAGGTATATTATTATTCATTTTATTATTAACCTTAAATAACATAACTTTTACTTTACATGCTTTCATGAAATGCAACACATCACATTTAATCACATAAAGGATGGTATTGTCACCATTAGTCCTCACATCTCCAAGTGCCAGGGGCGTAGAATGGGCCTCGCTGGTCTTTCTCTTACATAACATACATATCATAACATTCCAAAGTGCCAGGGGCGTAGAATGGGCCTCGCTGGTCTTTCTCTTACATAATGCCAGGGGCGTAGAATGGGCCTTACTGGTCTTCCATAACATATCATCATAACATAACATTAGAGGACTATGGATCACCCAATAACCATCCACATCAACATCAAATTATGCAATGCAACATATTCGTGAATTTCTAATGCAAACATCCTAAAGCATCGCATGGCATTAATGATGCATGAGTATGCTATCAGATTCATTCATTTATTCATTTATTCATTACTTAAAACTTAGGGAAATAATCCCACTCACCTGGCGACCGAAACTTTAACGACGGACTCTGAAAGACTATCTCACAACCGGGGGTCTCGGGTCCTCGGGTCCGAACCTACACAGGTGGACTCAAATGAGGCACCAAACAACAAGAACATAACTCTAAACATACCCCCAAAAACCTCCTCAAAACACCTCAAAACATCCCTAGAAAACATGCAAGAAAAGGCTGGGAAGGGCACTTTCGGCGGCACCTTCGGCGGCCGAAAGTCCCTCCAGAGCCGAAAGTCAGGCAGTTTCGGCGGCACCTTTGGCGGCCGAAACTCCCAGACAGAGACGAAACTCATGCATGTTCGGCGGCACCTTCGGCGGCCGAAAGTCTCGGACAGAGCCGAAACTCCAACTTTCGGGGGCAGGCTTCGGCAGCCTAAAGCTGCCTCCCAAGCTGGTTCGGCGGCCGAAAGTACCTTCGGCTGCCGAACCTGGTTTCTGCCAAAGGGCAGAAACTTGGTTCATCATGCCCAAAACAACCCCCTACACAACCAATCATGCATAAACCTATTCTACAACAAGCATACTCAAGCATACAAGCTCCTAGGGGTCTCCAACAAGCTTAAACCCCAACTACAACACACAAGCAAGCCACATTGCACAAAAACACACATTAAAACCATGGATTTTTCATACAAACCCATCAAGCCTACTCATGCATTTCTACCCTAAAAACTTGCATAAAACTTACTTAAAACACATATAGAACTAGAGATCGGCTCTTACCTCTTGAAGATCGAGAGAGAAACGATCCTAGCTCGAAGGTGGGGAGATTCGAGTTCTTGAACCTCAAAGCTCCAAAACTTGCTTAAACTTTAAAACTCTTCAAAAACAAGATGTAACTTGTTAAGATCTAAAGGATTTGAGGGAAAACACTTAAAATGACCATAGGAGGGCTAAAGCTTACCGTCGGCCGAAATGGGAGAGAAAACCTCGCCTGTTTCGGTCACGGGGTCTCTTATAGGGCTGGTTCTGCCACCTTTCGGCGGCCTAACGTGCCCCCACATCTCATGCATGTTCGGCGGCCGAACATGAGGTTCGGCGGCCGAACCTTGAGTCTTTCAAGCAAGGCTTTCGGGGGCCTAAAGCGCTCCCAAAACCCCACCATGTTCGGCGGCCGAACTTAACTTTCGGCGGCCGAACCTGGCAAAGTCTCCTTGGTCTATTTCATTCAAAACTCAATTTCCTTTTTGCTTAAAAACATAAAATACATTAAAAACATTTCATAAAACATGGTTTTACCCTTCTAGAGGTTTCCGACATCCGAGATTCCACCGGACGGTAGGAATTCCGATACCGGACGGTAGGCACTTTCGGCGGCCGAAAGTCCCTTCCAGAGCCGAACCTCAAGCACTTTCGGCGACACTTCGGCTGTCGAAAGTCCTCTCCAGAGACGAAAGTCCCTAACCTTCGGCGGTACCTTCGACGGCCGAAACCCTCCTCCAGAGCCGAAAGTCCAAACTTTCGGGGGCAAGCTTGGGCAAGCTTAGGTAGCCGAAACCACCTCCTTAGCATGTTCGGCGGCCGAACCTTCTTTCGGCAGCCGAAACTGGATTCTCCAGTAAGGCAGAAACTTTTTCTGCTTCATGCAAACGTACCCAATCTCCACTCAAACATGCAAACCATACTTCCACAACCTGCATATACTCAAGTATAGGCACAAAGAGGTCCAAAACTAACTTAAAACCCCAACAAACAACACAACTAAACACATAAGCATGCTTTGACCACAAATCAACCAAAACCTCAACTTACTCTCAACATGCATGTCTACCCAAAAACTTCATAAAACCTTCATAAAACATGCAAAGAAGTTCAGGATCTTCACTTACCTCTTACAAACAAGAAGATAACCGATCCCAACGTGGAGATATGGAGAAACTCTCCCTCAAAGTCTCCAACTTCAAAACTTTTGGTTAATTTGCTCAAAAGCTTCAAAATACCATAAAACCCATCAAACTTTGCAAGATTTGAAGAAAACATGAAAATCACCCAAGGAAGCTCATGGTCTCACCTCTGTCTGTGGATGGAAAGGAAATCTTATCCATTCACAGACCTAGGGTCTTTTATAGGTGGCTGGCCAGACCATCTTCGGCGGCCTAACGTGAAACTAAACCTCATGCATGTTCGGCGGCCGAACCCTGCATTTCTTCCTTGGCTCTTTTCTTTCAAACAAACTCATTTCCTTTTTCACTTAAAACATAAAACATACTAAAATCCTTTACAAAAACATAAAGCTTACCCTTCTAGCGAATTTCGACACCCGAGATTCCACCGAAAAGTAGAATGCCCATGCCGGACTCTAGCCGGGTATTATATTTACTTCTTTCATAAGTAAGTCTGCATCTTCCTTGGAGTCCGTGTATATGACTAGGCGCATTTAGACAAAGAGTCGGCCTCAACTTGTAGAATCTAGTTTGGACCTGTTGTGCGGAGTAATTTGAAGCCCACTGAAACTGGGACCCCCTATTGTGCCTTATGACTCTTGCATTGCAAATAGCTAAGTACGACCTCGTCTGGACTATTTTGTTTTTTTCTTTTAACAAACGACACATCATGCGGAAAAGATGATAAACATTTCGCAATTTCAAGAGGATGGCTTGGCTTGTCGTTCCTAACCAGTGGATGGTAATTAATGAAGGTAAATTCCTTCTCCTCCCGCCCACGTAAGCGCGCGCTTAATACCATTTCTTTTTCCTTCTTGTAAAACCGGTGATGCCAGCGATTTCTTACACCTGTACGGACTTAATTAACCAGATAAAATGAGATATTATCCCACACATTACCCGCCATAGCCGGTCAAACCTCTTTCCTCCATGGACGTTGTCTGGCACATAAACTTATTGGAGGGGTCACTTGCTGCTAGCTCTTGGTGAGGAAATATGAAGAAGTTGTGCGGATGAGCCATGAAGAAGTGGCAGTGGTCATCCTGGCGGAACAGACAAACGCCGAACTGAACGGTGGCGAACTTCTCGGCGGAATCTTCGGCCCTGAGGTACCGAACACCGAATCGGTCGAATTCAGAGGACTCATGCCACAAAGCGCTGGTGACGTCGGTCACCTCAAGATCGATGGCGACTAAATCGGCAGCACTGACATGGCTTTTCAGCTCGGAGAGTGCAGAATCGAAGCTTGATTTGGTCACGTGCTTCAGAGGGAACGTCGAAGAAGAGGAAAAAGAGGTGTATGCATTCGAATCTTGAAGGCTGTCTGGCCATTCAACTAGAAATGCGAGACCGACTACTTCTTTCGACCTGTCGAGTTTGATCTGCTGGAGCCTTCCCACTCAAAAGTTGATCATCTAGTGGTGGTGTCTGCTTTAATTCTTGAAGGTTGTGGTTTTTTCTTTTGCAGACGTGGTGTCGGCTCCATCATGCCTTCCTATCTGGTCCATTTCAGTGTCGCGACGACCTCACTTGTTGGAGCTTGACCAGACTAGCGACTTCCTCATCAGGTCGGCGCGCCTTTAACAGCATCACGTCTGTCTATATGGTCCATTTCCACGTCGCGCCGACCTCATTTGTCGGGTCTTGACCAGTCCAGCAACTTCCTCCTCAGGTCGGCCCGTCTTTGGCAACTCGAGCTCTTTCCACTCCTGCTATTTCTATATATATATATATATATATATATATATATTTCCCACTCATCTATTGCTTTTACAAAATCTTCTAGTATTACCTCATTTTTATTTATTACTCTTTTAATTTCTGAGGATTCTGAATCATCTGATTTTACTGTACTAGCCGATTTACACAGAAAAGGATCCATTTTCAAAGATCTTGAATTATGTTGCGGCCACTGCATATATATATATATATATATATATATTGTTTTTATTTTTTATTTTATTATTATTTTTTATTATTATTAACTTGGGATTTTACAGCCAACCTGCCCATCTAACCCTTACAATATATATACGGCTGACCTCACAATTTCAACAAATATGTATATTACGCATTCTTTTTTTTTTTTTACAAAAAAGATTAACATTTATACTCATAAACAAGTATTTCGATCTAAAATTTTACTTCACCAGGTTTCAAAGAAAAAATCAGCCGTAATGAAATCTAATAAATGTTAGAACACACTATCTGAAATACTTATCAAAATATTCTTCAACACAGTGAACCTTTCTTTTCAGTTGGGTTATTCGCTCAAACTTTCATGCCTTATGCAGATCTCAATGGGTGGATCTGGAAACTTTAGAGATAGTAAAATCTCTTTCGTTCCCACAGACGGCGCCATTTGATAACTCTAAATCTCCCTGGGCTCCATATTTGTTAGATCTGGTCCTCCCTCGTCCCCTATTATATGGATCTGATTCCTTTTTGGGCTCCCTGACGGGTCTGTCAAATGGATCTCTCCATGTTCTATCTGATGAAAGGACCTGTAAAATAAGGAAAAATGGTCAGGGGTCCACCGGAGATGCCCCGGCGGAGACCCTCCAACGTTCAAGTCAGGTTTCACGAATAAGAGTAGTATATCCAGGCAAGAGTTGCAGAGAGAAAATAAAAATGGAGTCTAGGCAGGAGGAGAGAAAGAAGAAGATACCCCCTTGAAAGAGAAGACCCCCCAGTATATAGTGCTTCATGTCCTTGTCACTCAGCTCTGTACCTACAGATGTGTCAGACACCTGCTCCATGCATAACGGCCATTTAATTCACCCGGACACGCATGCGAACAAGGTTGGTGAGTGATTGGGACTCCCCTATTGGGCTTATGCTCGTATCTGACCCGGATTGTCCTGGGTCGTTTGGCCCAGACTCATGAAGTCGGGCCGTCTTTCGAGCGTACAATCTGATGGGTTTTGGACCTGTAGTCTTCTTTTAGATCTGACCTTATTCCTGGGTTAGAAAAAATCTAGAGGTTATCACACTTAATGTTATATTATAAAAAATATATAATTATTTATTAGTAAATATGTTTTGTTTTTTTGAATCAATTATTAGTAAATATGTTATCGCTACTATCTAATTTAAGTGTTATAAATTAATTTTTAAAAATAATAAAATATATTTTTATAATAAAATATATTATTAAATTGTTCGCCGAAACAATTCTTACTGTGACTATTTCTTTTTAAAAGTAGATTTTTATCTCACGTTGGAATGTCTCATTTTTTATTGCTCAGAGAAGTCGATGACGAAGGAAACTATATTTTTTTGTAGTATTTCTATATATTTTTAATAATTATATATATAATATAAATAGAATTGTATAAAAAAGTATGATAATAATTTATCAATAAATTTGCAAATAGTACTGTTTAATTATATATAGTACTACAAAATTAATATGTTAAAAAAATAAAATAAATTACGAAAAGTATTTACTATTATAAAAATTGTGTTATAAATAATACTATCAAATTAATATAATACACTATAATATAAATATATTATTATAATATAATAATAATAATTAAAAAAAATGAAAAAGTACAGTCCTAAATTATAAAGCTTGTCGCACGTCAAGATGGATAGTAGATTATCAATTTTAAAAAAAAAAACAATGGGGCGCACAAGCGACTCAACCTTTATGTCCCATTGCTGACATGGCAAATTGAACCCTATTTCACAAATAATTTCTTCTAAATCCTTCCTTTCAAATAATTTTTTTTTTAAATATTTTTTTTTTAAATATTTTTTTTTTCTATAAAAACTCCGAAAATGCTGGGGCTCCTGCACAGCAAGCTTCCATTTGTTAGGTATTTCACATAAGGTCTCATATTAGTTTATGAAATAACAGCCTCTGAAATTAGCACAAGTAAAAGAGGAAGTATAGCAAACATGATTAGAACTGCTACTTTCGGGAGTTCACGGTAATAAATGGTAAGTGCTCTTAATTAGTAAAGGCCAGGTTTTAGATCGTTCTAACGACAGAGCATGAGATTTCTTCAGGGATTGGGTAATTGTGTTGGCAGCTGGTTGCATGGTAGAAAAAGACTTTGGAACATGTGGAACTTTCTATTACTTGGTAGAGTTGTTGGGTTCGCAGGGATTATGATAGGCTTTTTTAGATAAACAACGTCTTGATTCTTGGTTGGAAATTGGAAATAAGGAACAAAGCAAGAAGCTTCGCAATACAAGGAACTCAGCAAATTCTGCAAAAAGCATAATTTACACTTATTAGCTTTTTTATCAAAGATAGATATATTCATTAAAAGGGGTTAACCCTAAAATTACAACTAGACCTTGAAACCCAATTAAGTTCACTAAAAAAGAAGACCCCATGGCCCAGAAACATAAAATTCTAGAGTTAAAAAATTTCTCAGCCTCATCATTGCCTCTGCCGTGCGGCTAAACAAGAGCAAATCACAAAATGCAAAGCAACATAGAGAATAACAGGCAACTAGAGAGGAAGAAGCAATCCCAGCCAAGAAGCCAAAGAACTCAAACACAGAGCAAATAGCAGCCTAAAAATGAAGATTCACCCACCGACACACTATATAAAAGAAAAAGAAAACACACAAAATTTTTTTTCTTGTGGAGTAGATGAAGTCACGTAAATTGTTGTTGCCATTTTAAAGGAATTTACTTTTTGGTCTTTTAAACTTTTTTTAACTTTTATTTGTCTTTTAACTATTCAAACTTTTATTTACACCCAAACTTCTAAACTTTTATATTTAAATAAAAATTAAATTTAAATTTTATCTTTAAATTTTCATAAACTTATTTTTATTCTAATAATGACTATACATATTATTTTTTTAAAAAAATTAAGATGTTACATCAATATATGAAAATTTTAACATGCAACTGTAAGAAGGTTAACAAAGTCCTGACATTAAGTTAAGATTTTTCTATCCTTTCTATTTTGAGCATATGTTACAGGGTAACAAGGTCATTGGAGTAAAGGTCCTAAATTTTCAAATTCAAACTTATGAAATTAAGAAACAAGGAACCATTCTTAATTTCCCCAGTGAATTTTACAGGCAAAACAATGGAGCAACTAAACAAATGGATGAACTGTATTACACATGCCTGGGTTCCTAGTGCACCAAAGTGGCTGAAGAGGTTCAGCGCCAATTCCTCTGCTAACCATTCTGTACCTCCACTCATTTAAACGATCCATTGCCTCAGCATACCTCTTCCTGCCTGTCTCATCCCTATTTCCTGACCACAAAGTCTCTGCCATTGCTGAAGCTCTAGGCCAAATCCGTGCATCCAAAACTGTTGGATCCGCTTGCTCTGACCATAATGCCACTTCTCCTCCAAGTACCAATTTGGCCTCTTCTTGGCTCAATCCATATGTTATGTCATAATTATATATGGTTTGCCATGTTTTGAATGGTCCACACCATGATCCGCCATTCCCAGTATCACCACCTGTTGGTGGCTGATTATATTGACTGTCATTTCCCAGAAAGTCGCCATGCCCACAATCTAAATAATAGAATTCTGAGGATGACACAATAGCCCTGTAACCAGCAGAAACAATCAGTTTTGTATTGTTTGGACCATTGTTCCATGTTTGAAGGATTGTATGCTCAGGCAGAAGCACTGACGCATCCACCTTGACATTGTCATCCAACAAAATATCCTCCCAGTACACCACAGTGCGATTGAGTGATACAATATAAGGCAAGGTTGATTTGACAAAGTTCTCTAGTAGCTGACTGAGGGTTCCATTATCAGATAGGAAAGACTTAATAGTTGGGTCAGCTTTCCAACAACCTGGGATGATTTCATCAGCTCCAGCATGGTAAAATGGTTCAGGAAATAAGGTGACGGTATCAGCAATGACATTTTTTAGGACTTCATAGGTCTTGGGGTTCAGTGGGTTTAGATGGCCAGTTCCTGGTTCAGATGCAAGTCGGTCAGCCCATTCACTTCCAGCTGGCCACCAAAACATGCCTGCGCATGTCACAATATCTGGGTATGCTTCAGCCCACGATCCTGTATGTCCTGGAATTGTAACAAATTTGACACTCATACTATGTCACTTTAAAGAAATTGGATAGGAGAACCCACCCATGAGATTGACTCACCGATATAGCCAAATTTATGAAGGCAATTACTGAGAAGAAGATCTAGCTAGAAACCAAGAATGAGAATGTACCAGTTGGTAGATTACATATCATATGGACACCAAGAATCACAAAATGCTTCACATGTTATGTGTGAGAACATATCCAGTTTAAATATGGTTACACGTTGGCTTAAGCATCTATTTGAAAAGATGGAGTAATTTATTATGGGAATTCAAGAAGTAGGCTTTATACTAGAATTTGTGCAGAGATAGAAATGCTTTGTTAATTATATTAATAAAAACTCTATACTGACCAGGAGTATCGATTTCTGGTATAACCCTAACCCCATGTTCCAAACCAAACTGAACAATGGTTGCAACATCCACCGGGGAGTACTGCATATTTGGCCCATAAGAACCCTTGGCTGCAAGTTCAGGCACAGATGGTAGCACCAAAGGAAACGAATGGGAATCTGTAATGTGCCAGTGGAACACATTCAATTTATTAGCACTCATGGCCCCAATAGTTCTCAATAAGTCCTCCACGGCATAGTAATTCCTGGAGGTATCCAACATAACCCCTCTGTGGGCGAAGAGCGGCGAGTCCCATAGGTAGAGCCCCACTGGCACGCGAGAGGGATCACCCCACACCAATTGGAAGAATGTCTCCAGACCCCTCATTGCTCCCCACACAGTCTGAGCCGTCAGATTAGCGGTGTGCCCTGCACTGGGGATGAAAAGGCTATAAGTTTCATTGACACCATGATGAAGTGGGGCGGAAAGATCGGCTACGGCGATGGCGAGAATCTGCAAGGGAGGGGATGAGTTAGAGAGATTGACGGCGGGATCTATGAGAGGTTGATGGTGCTCTGTTAAAATTTGAAGGAGATAGCGGTTGACCGCGGGGTAGAGGTGAGGGTGGTTGGGGGATGAGATGGAGAAAGTTGGGGAGAGAAAAGTGGCCTGTGGATGAGGCCATGACAAAGAAGTAGGCTTTGGCCACAGGTTGATCCCTGCAGATGCAGAAGTTGGTACAAAGGAGGAAAAGAGACCCCATGTCAACATGTAGCTTACGAGGATGACAAGTAACCTCATTGTTTCCCAACACTAGTATTTGGAAAAAAGAGGCGACTCCTTTTTTTTTTTCCTTGAACCGGATGAAATGCATTAAGGAAGGGACTCCTTTTTATTGCAATTGCAAGGCGAGTGAACCTTGGATCTTGTAATCTATATAAATTATATGACAGAGCCTAGAAGTCTTGTTTGTCGTTTTTGGTTCGTTTTCTTTTAGTTTGGAACTTAGGCAATTGACTTGACTTGACTTGACTTGACTTGACTTGACTTGTACATTCATACCAATATGATAAGCGTAGGAATGTCGTGATTGATCCGTCTATGCTGAGTGGACGCTTGAAAGTGTCCATCTCTCACAACAAAAATGCCTAACGTAGGTTGCAAGGAAAAATTAATCCTTCCTTCTGCTATTGCGGTCAATTTGTGTCCTATTTCTTATAGGATATTTTTTCAGAATGAAGGTAGGATGTTACGATTACCCAAAAATATATGAACTTGATTGTAGATATTTAATCATAGAGGTGAGGACTGAGGAGAATGTGCCGTCGTACAATATAGGGTATAAAACAAATATGATTTTGTACATAATTTAAACAAATTTTTGGACAAAAGTACATTACATTTATTTGTGGCTGCCGATGAGAGTTGTTTTATGCATTGCCATTTTGTTTCATTCCAACACTCGCAACTTCTTGCAGGAAAAGGCGATGGAGCTATCCGCGTTTTGGATTTTAACCTTACCTTAACCGTTATGTTGAACCAATATAGCCATTCGCAAGCGCAAGCATGGCCCGCTTTCCATAAGTCTATGTCCGTCTGCCTTACGTCACCATTATTATTATTATTATTATTATTATTATTATTATTATTATTATTATTATTATTAATTCTATATTGTTTGTTTATTTAATTTTGTATCCATATTTCCATCTCATTCCTTAGAGTAACATACGTGTAGGAAGATATCAGTCTAGTCATCTTGTTTTACTTTTTTTTTTTTTTAATTTCTAGTTGGGACTAGAAGAAGAACCCTTAGACGGAAAATTTAGACGATTGTCTAATATGATTAGAACTAAATATAGATGATAAAATTAAATTTAAAAAATCAGGATGAATTCCTCACTTTTTATTATATAATAAAGAGATTTACTTAATGTTTACACAGCGATCGCTCAAAATAAACCATAAATTATCACTATAAAATAAAGTCGTGTTAAAAATTTAATAAGTAGATGGACGATCCCGTCTAAGGAAAAGAGGACTAAATACAGTTACACCTGATTCTTCATTAAGACTTGCTCTTCTCTGAAAATATCGAGTTTTCACATAAAATTACTATTAGCAGGCATAATTCAGCATATATTCATTATGCCTGTAATTACGGAATCATCACTAGTTAGTTGACGTAATTTCTTATCAAATAGTTGACCACATCATCACTGGATTTTCAGAAAATATCATATTAACTTCATCTTCTTCCAGTATAAAAGTCAAACGATCACAGAGATAAAGGTATACAATTCTTTTATACAACCATTCTCAAGTTCTACACTCCCCCTATTCTCCAGTTTACTGACTTGAGCATCAGAGTGGCTGCCGTAAGCGCCAATTACCTCGCATTCTCTTTCTTGCAGGTTTAGCCAATCACAACACAGCTCTCTTTTTGGATGTATCATTTGGTTTCATTGCTGAAAAATCTATTGAATCATTTCTTTTCATTTGGATTAAATTTGGTCTCTTACTCCTTTTCTCTTATAAAGAAATCTCTTTTCTTCTTTTGAAATGGCCGATAGTTTATGAGCTACTACTAAGGTTACTACTAATGAGTGTTTTATCATTTTTTCCACCCCTGGCAGTGGACAAAACACTCCCTCAATTGTCAATGAAGCAAATCTCAATAATCTAAACAACGAGCAATTGATCCAATACATTCAAAAGTTGCAAGCTACTCTCGAGCAGTACAAGGTTCGAGAGGAGGCGTCAGTCACGGCTCCTAGGGGAAGGGAGGAAGCCTCCATTGACACCCCTAAGACTCGGACAGAGGCAATCAAGAGGCGGTCTAAAGGGAAGGTTGAGTTTGAAGAAGATGAATCAGAAAATGCTCCAAAATATGTCGACTGGAAGCTGGTACAAGCTGTTCAAAGGTACCAGAAGGAGCAAGAGGAGGATTTTGTCTTGGATGATATCTCGCCTCTGTCGGAAGAAATCCTAGCAGAAACATTCCCAACCAAGTTCAAGTTGCCTAGTTTGGACAAATATGACGGAACAACAAATCTCAGAAGTCACTTGGCGATCTTTAAGACGACTATCCAGCTTCAGAATGTCAATGAGTTCGTGATATGCTGTGTAACGACCCGAAAATCGGACCGCTATCGGCGCTAAGATCCGGGTCGACTTAAGGCCGCCGGGACCCGTAGCAAGCCAAACATACATCCTGTGAACCTGCTTAATCCCATACATGATCAACAACATACATAAAAATTAAAACTTTTCTTTCATTCATTTTCTCATACACCAAACTCAACCTGTGCATGCACTGAACATAGCCATAATCATAAACTTAACCCCTCTGTGGGATCTCATCAATGCCCCCAATGGGTGGCATAACATGTGTTGAGTTGGTTAAACATAGTCATCAATAAACATTAAGATCATGTATCAAAAGGGATTACAATATCCATAGGGTCAAGCACAACTTCTAAACCTCAATCTCATAATCAACATATACATGACATAACTATTCATAACTTTTACATCATCTTACAATTTATCATGTCCACTTTCTAACTATTACAATTACAAGACTTTACTCTTCTTGACTTCTCTGTCTAGCCCGTATGTAATACCCGGCTAGACTCCGGTATCGGAATTCCTCACGTTCGGTGGAATTTCGGATGTTGGAAGTCTCTAGTAGGGTAAAACCCTGTTTTTATAAAATGTTTTAATGTGTTTTATGTTTTAAGCATGAAAGAAAATAAGTTTTTGCATGAAAATAGCATTGGAGGAAAACTCAGGTTCGGCCGCCGAACCTCAAGTTCGGCCGCCGAACATGCATGCGTTGCGGGTGTGCTTTAGGCCCCCGAAAGCATAAGTGAGGGAAGTCCAGGTTCGGCCGCCGAACCACAAGTTCGGCCGCCGAACATGGCATGCATGCGGAGGCACATTCGGCCCCCGAACGTGGCCTGGTCAGCCACTATAAAAGGATCCCTTAGCCGAAAACGAGCGAGCTTTTTCCCCATTTTCGGCCAAGGTGAGCTCTTCGCCGTCCCTCACCCATCTTTGATGTTTTTCCTCTAGATCTTTCAAGATTTTCACTTGTTTTAACTTTGTTTTGAAGATTTGAGCTTTTGAGCAAAGTTTTGGAGCTTGGAGGTTCAAGAACCCAATCTCTCCCAACTTTGAGTTTAGGTCGTCTCTCTCTCGATCTCCAAGAGGTAAGAGCCGATCTTAAGCTCATTGTATGTTTTAAGTAAGTTTTAAGTAGATCTATGGGTTAGAATGCATGTTTAGGTTATGGTTATGTTTATGGGTATAAATGTATGTTCATGAACAATGTGGATGCTTGATGTGTTGTAGATGGGGTTTATGATGGTTTGAGGCCCCTAGGAACATGTATGCTTGTGTTTGTGTGTTGTAGAATAGGTTTGATTGCATGTTTGAAAGGTTTGGAGGCGAAATGTGCAAAGGGAGCCAAGTTTCTGCCCTTTGGCAGAAACCAGGTTCGGCAGCCGAAGGACTTTCGGCCGCCGAACATGGCTGGGGAGGCAGCCTTTCGGCTGCCGAAGCTTGCCCTCGAAAGGAGACTTTCGTCTCTGTCTGGCAGTTTCGGCCGCCGAAAGTGTCGCCGAACATGTATGAGTTTCGTCTCTGTCTGGGAGCTTCGGCCGCCGAAGGTGCCGCCGAACCTGCCTGAATTTCGGCTCTGGAGGGACTTTCGGCCGCCGAACCTGCCGCCGAAAGTGCCCTGTCCAGGCCTCTTTTGCATGTTTTTCTATGATGTTTTAGGGGGTTTTTGGGGAGTAGTTTATAGTTATGTTCAGGTGTGTTTGGTCCCTCATTGGAGTCCACCTGTGTAGGTTCGGACCCGAGGAACCGAGGATCCCAGCAGTGAGTTCAGCTGCTTCGGTGTTGTCAGAGTCAGCCAGAGGTGAGTGGAACCAAACTTAATCTTTTAAATTAAGAAATTAAATGTTTTATCATGTTTCATGCATCATGATTATGCAATAGGATGATTGCATTAGTTTTCACGAATATGCCGCATTGCATTGATCGTTGTTGATGTGGGTGAATGTTGGATGACCCAATTAGTCCATGACAGGAAGACCAGGACCCCATTCTACGGCCTGGCACAGAGTAAGGAAAGACCAGGACCCCATTCTACGGCCTGGCACGGTTATAGGACTCGAAGACCAGGAGTCCAGAGGAGGCCCTGGGGCAATGGTAAGTAATGTATGTTATGACAGGAAGACCAGGACCCCATGCTACGGCCTGGCACAGAGTTAGCTTGGACTAATTGGTGACAAGTTAACCCAGCCCTTATGTGAATTGTCTGTGTTATGATGCATTTCATAGAGCATAGTGTTAATATGTTTTATAGTTCTGCTCACTGGGCTTTTAGCTCACCCCTCTCCCTTTAACCCCAGGCTTGCAGGTACAGGATAGAGCAGGAGTCCGGATAGAGTAATGAAGTTTGGGTTATGTATTAGTAGTGTGGACATGATAAATGATTTTGATGTAATGTAAAAGTACAGTTTAGATATGTAATGAGATGATGCTTATGGATGTTAGAGGTGTGCTTGACCATAGATTGTTGTTATCCCTTTTATTACATGATCTTAGAGACTTTTATGATGTTTATGTAAACCAACTCAACAATATGTTATGTCACCCACTTGGGGGCACTGATGAGATCCCACAGAGGGATCAATGTTATGATTATGTTATGTATAGTGCATGCACAGGTTGAGTTGGTGTATGAATGGAAAGAAAAGTTTTAATTTTTATGTATGTTGTTGATCATGTATGGGATCAAACAGGTTCACAGGATGCATGTTAGGCTTGCTACGAGTCCCGGCGGCCTTAAGCCGATCTGGATCCTAGCGCCGGTAGCGGTCCGATTTTCGGGTCGTTACAGAATGGTATCAGAGCCCTAGGTTCATATGGTCGGACCTACAGTGTCAGGCTCATAGATGGTATAGAAGGTCAAGCACAATAGGAAGGATCATGTCCACTAGGATAGGATGTGGAGTCCTGTCTTGTATGATGAGGTGAAATGCCATGATGATATGCATGTGCATTAATGATATGCTATGATATGTGATTTATGTGATGCGGGTTCATATGTGCCCACATGAACCATATTATGCTAATGTTTGTTTGTTACGTGCTGTTTTTCAGAAAACAGGATGAGAGGAACTCATCGATCTGCAAGATTGACTGGAGTACCACCTGAGGATGAGGGCATGAGCGTCCGTCCTCTAGCATTGCCTAGGGCAATGTCTAGTAGGTCTAGCAGAGAAAGAGTAGTAAGAGACCCTAGAAGGTCTTTGGATCTGGGTAGAAGCAGATCAGTCAGAGGAACAGTTCAGGGAGGAGCGTCAGAGGACATGGGGGATGATATGGATGTAGAGCAGAGGAGGGATGGCAGTTTGGGAGTTAGCATGTTAAAAGAAGGAATGGGAGAATCCCAAGGAGGCACTCAGGCCTCGGAATTTGTTCAGCCACCCCACTACCCACACTTCTCACAGCATCCCGGATATTCGATGGGAGGTACATCGGATTACCCTAGCTTCACCCCTTATCCCACACAGATGCCATACCCGCCATACCCACCATACTACCCACCATATTCACAATACCCAATGTATCCACCCCCACCTTACTATCCAAATCCAGCAAACCCTACCTCAAAAAATGTTGCACCACCTCCACCACCTGCAGAACTAGCAGCCCCAGTTACTCAACCTTCTAGACCTAGCTCAGCCAGTGGGAGCAAGGTCAAGATGACCGATTACATGAAACTGGGTGCTCCTCAGTATGAAAAAGGGGATGACCCATTTGTGTATCTTGAAAGGGTTAAAGTGATTACAGAGGAGATTGGGGCTGATGACAGTAGAGCCATACAGATGGCTGGGTTCACACTTAAGTGCAAGAAGGCACGAGAGTGGTTCAAGAATTATGTGAACCCGAGAGTGGACAGCATGTCTTGGGAAGAGTTTGCAAACGAGTTTGCAGGATGGGCTTTTCCCGATAGTTCAAGAGAGTTGAAGATGATAGAGTTTGAACAGTTAAGGCAGGCAGAGGATATGAGTGTAGAGGAGTACACCGACAGGTTCTTGGAGCTGTTACCTTTTGCTGGGCAGAGTCTGGATACAGATTCGAAGAAGTCAAGGAGGTATGTCATGAAACTTCATTCCAGGTATTCCTCCTTGATTCAGTCCGTGGACAGGGAGAGCTTCCATGCCATAGTAGATATGGCCAGGAAAATGGAGGCCAGTGCCATCATTCAGGGGACAGTTAAGCAGACAGTGGCACAGCCTTCTGGTTCTAAAACTCCGGGTGGGGAAAGGTTAGATCCCTCTACCTTGAGTGCAGCAGCTTCAGGCAGTAAGAGATGGGGTAAACCCAAGGGTAAGAAGAACAAGTTCTGGAGCAAAGTCAAGTCCAGTCTGGGATTTGGGAGTGGCTCAAGCTCTAGTGCAGATAATGCAGTTTGTGCGAAGTGTGGTAGGCCACACAAGGGAGTATGTCGGTTTGGGACGAACGCCTGTTTCAGATGTGGTCAGGAGGGGCATATGGCTTGAGAGTGTCCAAGAGCAGCCCTCGGCAATGCAGGAGGACGAGCAGCTAATCCCTCACTATCTGATGGGACTCCAGTCAATCGAGCTGATCGACGAGTTCCTCGCATCTTAACTCTGAAAAACAACACATACTAGAGCATATCAGCACATCAACATATAACTCAATCATATTACACATGCATATGAAATAATAGACAGGACTCCACATCCTATCCCGGTGGACATGATTCCCTATTGTGCTTGACCAACTGTATTTTCTATGAGCCCAACACTCTCTCTATAGGTCCGACCATGTGAACCTAGGGCTCTGATACCAATCTGTAACGACCCCAAAATGGACCGTCACCGGCGCTAGGATTCAGGTCGGCTTAAGGCCGCCAGAACCCGTAGCAAGCCTGCAATACTCTCTGTGTACCTGTAAAACTCATACATGATACATTTTCTGTGAAAATAAAACTCTTTGCTGAACCAAGGCTTAACCTGTGCATACACTATCTCTGTCCTCTGTACTCTGTACCCCTGACTAGAGCTTGCTCTAGATGGGTTAATTCATACCTGTTAAGCCTGGTTATAAAACATATATACATATACAGATCATGTATGTAACAAAAGCTTTACAATACAAACCACTAAGTCAAGCACAACTCTAACGTTATACACAACTACAACATCTCATTACAATTTACATGTCCACTCTATACTATTACAAGCTCTTTTACTCTTTCTGTACTCTGCTGAACTGTCCCTGTACACTGTACACTGAACCTGCAAAACTGGGGTTAAGGGAGTGGGATGAGCTCTATAGCCCAGTGAGTAGAACAGTAAAATATCTCAGTAAAACATGCTCTCATGGAATGCGTCATACCACAAACCAGCCACATCAAGAGTAAACCTGTCACCACATAATCCCAGTAAACCGTGCCAGGCCGTAGACTGGGGTCCTGGACTTCCTGTACCATATATGTATATGTGTATATAACACCTGTACTTACCCTTTGCCAGTATAGACCAATTGCCTATACCCGCCAGGCCGTAGAATGGGGTCCTGGTCTTCCTTTACCTGCCAGGCCGTAGAATGGGGTCCTGGTCTTCCTGTCTGGAACTACTGGATCATTCAGCATTTACCCACACCAACAATGAAGCTATGCAATGCAACATCTTTGTGCCTTCTAATGCAATCACCCTATGGTATAAATATGATGCATGACATATGCTAAAAGCAGTTATTGTCTGAATTAAATCAAGTACTCAGTTTAGTTCCACTCACCTCTGGCTCTGGACTGACTCTGCAGGTTCTGTACACTCTGGAGCAGTACTCACTGCTGCTCTCTCTGAGTCCTCTGGTCTGTATAAGCACATCAAGACTCAATAGGAGGGACCAAACTATCAGAAGCATAACTCTATAACCTCCCCAAGAATCTCCTTAACCTTACGTTAAAACTCAAGCAAAACATGCAAAAGAAAAGCTGGACAGGACACTTTCGGCGGCAGGTTCGGCGGCCGAAAGTCGTCTCCAGAGACGAAACTCAAGCACCTTCGGCGGCACCTTCGGCGGCCGAAGTCCCCAAACAGAGCCGAACATGCAAAACTCGCGGGGGCAAGCTGTGGCAGCCTAAGCCACCATGCAAGAGGTTCGGCGGCCGAATGAACCTTCGGCTGCCGAACCTGAGTTCATCCAGAACTCAGCCCCGACGGCAAACAAACTTCTCCATCCCTACAACATCTCCAATCATGCATACGTCAACTATTCCACACACATATACGCAAGTATATGATCACAGGGGTCCAAAACTAGCTAATAACCCCAAACAACAAATCAAACATAACACAGAAACATGTATACATGTATAAAGCATCAAAATCACTACTTCTCACTTAAACATGCATCTCTCTCCCTGATCTTCCATAAAACCTTCAGCAAACACATAAAAACAGGTTCAGATCTTCCCTTACCACTATAAACAGGAAGATGAACGTTCTGAATCCAAGAAAAACAGATCAACTCTTCTTCAACTTTGCTAACTCTCAAAAGCTTAACTTTTGCTTCACCACTCTCACAAGCTCGTGAACACTAGCAACTCCTGCATGATCTGCTCAAACTGAGCACATAAAGCATGGAAGACGTGACCACCTTCTGGACATGATCTGGTGATAACACCTGTCCACAATGCTGACTAAGGGATACCACACTGCTGGCTCAGCAACTCAGCTTCGGCTGCCGAAGCGCATGCAAAACCATGCAACATTCGGGGGCCGAACCTGAAGTCGGAAGCCGAACATTGAGCACTTTCGGCGGCCGAACTTACCTTCGGCGGCCGAACTTGGCTCCTCAGCCTCAGCTCAAAACTTAAGTCCATTTGACTTGACCATAGTAACACACATCATAACACATAGTAAAACATAAATCCTACCCTCTTCTAGAAGTCCGACACCCCAGATTCCACCGGACGACAGGAATTCCGGTGCCGGATTCTAGCCGGGTATTACATTCTCCCCCCCTTAAAACCATTCGTCCTCGAATGAATCGAAAACAAATAACACCTGAAACGGAGGAAACTAACCTCAAAACAAATATGGATACTGCTGGAGCATAGACTCCCGCGTCTCCCAAGTGCACTCTTCTAGGTTATGGTGGTTCCATAGAACTTTCACCATCGGAATCTCCTTGTTCCTTAGCTGTCTGATCTGTGTGTCTAAAATCCGCACTGGCTGCTCTATATAGGTGAGATCTGTATGAATCTCCATCTCAGGCTCACTCAGAACCTGATTCGGATCTGACACAAACTGTTGTAGCATAGAAATATGAAATACCGGGTGAATCCTCTCCATAGAAGCAGGCAAATCTAGCTTATACGACACATTTCCGATCCTCTGCAAAATCTCAAAGGGTCCAATGTACCGTGGAGTTAACTTACCCTTCTTCCCAAATCGAACCACTCCTTTCATTGGAGACACTTTTAGCAATACCATACTACCCTCTTGGAATTCTAACTGTTTTCTGCGAACGTCTGCATAACTTTTCTGCCTACTTTGTGCTGTTCTAATCCTCTCTCTGATCACGGGCACTGTTCTACTGGTAACCTCGACCAATTCTGGTCCTGCAAGCGCTTTCTCTCCTACCTCTTCCCAGCACACAGGTGATCTGCATTTCCTCCCATATAACGCCTCATACGGAGCCATCCCAATGCTCGCATGATGACTGTTATTGTAGGCAAACTCTACCAAAGGTAGATGCTGCCTCCAAGAATCGCCAAAGTCTAACACACACATTCTGAGCATATCCTCGATGGTCTGGATGGTCCTCTCTGACTGTCCATCAGTCTGTGGGTGGAAAGCAGTGCTAAACTCTAATCTCGTGCCCATCGCACTCTGCAGACTCCGCCAAAAGCGGGAGGTAAACTGAGGTCCTCTGTCTGAAACTATAGACACTGGAACTCCATGTAATCTCACGATCTCATCCAGATAGACCTGTGCCAACTTATCCACAGAATAGTTACTCCGAACTGGAAGAAAATGAGCAGATTTTGTGAGTCTGTCCACAATCACCCATATAGAGTCTATTCTGTTGGACACTGCTGGTAAACCCACTACAAAATCCATGGCTATGTTCTCCCATTTCCACTCTGGAATCGGCAATGGGTTAAGCATTCCTGCTGGTTTCTGATGTTCTAGTTTCACCCTCTGGCAAACTTCACAGGCTGTCACAAATTGCGCCACCTCTTTCTTCATGGCTGGCCACCAATAGATCCTTTTAAGATCTTGGTACATCTTGGTGGCTCCTGGGTGAATACTATACCTCGCATTATGAGCTTCCCTCATAATGTCTTCCTTCACACTGCCCCTATCTGGTACACAAAGTCGACTCCCATAACGAAGGATCCCTTTGTTATCAAAACGAAACTCTGCACTGTTGCCTGACTGAACAGTCCTGGCAATTTTCATCAACTCAGGGTCCTCATGCTGTCTCTGAGCTATCTGCTCCAGAAACACAGGTGTCACTCTCATCTGTGCGATCAATGCACCTGTACCAGACAACTCTAACTGTAATCCCTCTTCTAAGAGCTTGTAAAGCTCCATTACTACTGGTCTCCGCTCTGCTGCTAGATGAGATAAACTGCCTAGTGATTTTCGGCTTAGGGCGTCTGCCACAACATTCGCCTTACCCGGATGATACTGGATCTTACAATTATAATCACTAAGCAATTCGACCCATCTCCTCTGCCTCAAATTCAGCTCTCTCTGACTCAAGATGTACTGTAAACTCTTGTGATCAGTGAAGATCTCGCATTTAACCCCATAGAGGTAATGCCGCCACATCTTAAGTGCAAAGATAACTGCTGCCATCTCGAGGTCATGGGTAGGGTAATTCAACTCGTGCTTCTTCAACTGTCTCGAAGCATAAGCTATCACCCTATCACTCTGCATCAAAACACAGCCCAATCCCACTCGAGATGCATCACAGAACACTGTGAAATCCTCATTACTCACAGGCAGAGCTAGCACTGGTGCTGTCGTCAATCTCCTTTTGAGCTCTTCAAAGCTCTCGTCACACTGGTCTGACCAGATAAACTTCTGGTTCTTCTGAGTCAATTTGGTCATCGGAGCTGCTACTTTTGAGAAGTTTTGAACGAACCTCCTGTAGTAACCTGCCAGTCCCAAAAAACTTTTAATCTCAGTCACTGTCGTGGGTCTGGGCCAGTTAGCTACAGCCTCTATCTTCTTGGGGTCTACCTCAATACCCTCTGCTGATACCACGTGTCCCAAGAAGGAAATGCTCCTCAACCAAAACTCACACTTCGAGAACTTGGCATACAAACCATGCTCTCTCAGTGTCTGTAAAATTATTCTCAGATGCTGGGCATGCTCCTCTGCATCTCTGGAATACATTAAAATATCATCGATGAAAACAATGACAAAGTGATCCAGGAACTCACTGAAAACTCTGTTCATGAGATCCATGAATGCTGCAGGGGCGTTAGTCAACCCGAACGGCATCACTAAGAACTCATAATGCCCATATCTAGTTCTGAACGCTGTCTTAGGCACATCTGCCTCTCTGACTCGCAATTGATGATATCCGGATCTCAGATCTATTTTCGAGAAACAACCTGCTCCAGCTAGCTGGTCGAATAGATCATCAATCCTAGGTAGAGGATACCTATTCTTGATAGTGACCCTGTTCAACTGTCTGTAGTCGATACAAAGTCTAAGGGATCCATCCTTCTTTCTGACAAAGAGCACTGGAGCACCCCAAGGTGAGGTACTAGGGCGGATGAAACCCTTATCTACCAAGTCCTGCAACTGTTCTTTCAACTCTTTTAACTCAGCTGGCGCCATCCTGTAGGGAGGAATAGAGATAGGTCTGGTATCAGGCAACAATTCAATTTCAAACCCTATCTCCCTATCAGGTGGGAGTCCTGGTAAGTCATCTGGGAACACATCGAGAAACTCTCGGACAACTGGTACTGCGGCTGGTTCCCTCACCTGACTGTCTAGCTCTCTCACATGAGCTAGAAACCCCTGACAACCCCTCCTAAGCAAACGACGAGCCTGAAGGGCTGAAATCATACCTCTGGGTGTACCTCTCCTGTCTCCTCTGAAGACACACTCTGACCCATCCTGGTCTCTGAGACTCACTATCTTGTCTCTACAGTCCAAAGTAGCACTATATGTAGATAACCAATCCATCCCTAGAATGACATCAAAATCCGTCAAATCGAGAACCACAAGGTCAGCTGGAAGGTATCTACCCTCGATAAATACTGGACTGAAACGACAGACTGACACTGCCACTGATGGGTCACATTTGGGTCCACTGACCCAGAGAGGATACTCTAACTCAGAACTGATCAAACCCAATCTCTCTATGGCTCTCGAAGCAATAAAGGAATGAGAAGCACTGGGGTCCATCAAAGCATACACATCTGAACACCCAATGATGAGATTACCTGACACCACTGTGTTTGATGTATTAGCCTCCTCCTGAGTCATAGTGAAAATCCGTGCTGGGGCTACAGGATTTCCACCTCGGGAACCTACTGCTGAAGTAGAGGCTGCCCCTCTCCCTCTACCTCTACCACTACTCTGAGGCATGGCTGGAGCCACTGGCTGCCCGACTGGCTGTGCTACACTGCCTGAACTCATCTGCTGGGAAGGTGCTGCAAAAGTCACCTGAGGACACTCTCGAGCAAAATGCCCCACCTGTCCACATCTAAAACAGGCTGAAGATCCCAACTGACAAGCTCCTCTGTGTGGTCTTCCACATCTCCTACATGCTGGAATAGTTGTGCCAGAGCTTGAGCCACTACCCATTCCCAGACCAGACTTGACTTTACTCCAGAACCTACTCTTTGTTCCTTTTGCCTTATCCCATCGTTTGCTACCTGAGGTGCCTGAACTGGGGGCCTTAGCACTCGAAGCCTGTGCCTGAGACTGTTTTTGCATCTTGGCACTAGCTTCCATCTTCCTAGCTGCATCCACAATAGAGTGGAAACTCTCCTTTTCTGCTGGAAGGATCAAAGAAGAATACCTGGGATGAAGTCGTATGGTATATCTTCTAGCTTTCTTCTGATCAGTATCATAGGCCTGACCCACGTACTGAAGCAAATCTAGAAACTTATCTGTAAACTCATCAACCGTCATCTCATCTGTTTGTCTTAACTGCTCAAACTCTATTAGCTTCATCTCCCTGGAGCTATCAGGAAAAGCCCATCCTGCAAACTCATTAGCAAATTCTCCCCACGACATACTGTTCAGTCTAGGCTCTATATAGTTCCTAAACCATTCCCGAGCCTTCTTACACTTTAATGTAAACCCTGCCATCTCAATGGCTCTACTACCATCCGCACCCAACTCATCAGTAATCATTTTTACACATCGCAGATACTCAAATGGATCATCTCCTGTATGAAACTTAGGAGCGTCCAATTTAAGGTATTCCGTCATTTGCACCTTACTCCCAGATGAACTAGGTTGATGTCTGTCGACAACAGGGGCTACTGGTTCTGGTAGTGGTACTGGTTCATTTATTTCTGGGTGTGCTGCACTTGGATGGATAGGGGAGGGTGGATACATAGGATATGGTGGATATGATGGGTAATAGTAAGGATATGGCATATATGGCATAGATGGAGGATAGGGGTCAAATCGAGAGTACTCCGACATACCCTCCATGGGATACTCTGGAACCTGGGAAACAGCTGGATAATCAAAACCTGAGACCTGAACACCTCCCAGAGATTCTCCCATACCTTCATCCATAGACGGATCAGTCTCCATGGCCTCCCTCTCTTCCTCTGATCTACCTCCTCTAACTATCCCTCTTCTGCTCTCATCTACAGACCTTCTAGGGTCTATTGACATGCCTTCCCTGCTAGATCTCTGAGACCTTGCCCTCGGCAATGCAGGAGGACGAGCAGCTAATCCCTCACTATCTGATGGGACTCCAGTCAATCGAGCTGATCGACGAGTTCCTCGCATCTTAACTCTGAAAAACAACACATACTAGAGCATATCAGCACATCAACATATAACTCAATCATATTACACATGCATATGAAATAATAGACAGGACTCCACATCCTATCCCGGTGGACATGATTCCCTATTGTGCTTGACCAACTGTATTTTCTATGAGCCCAACACTCTCTCTATAGGTCCGACCATGTGAACCTAGGGCTCTGATACCAATCTGTAACGACCCCAAAATGGACCGTCACCGGCGCTAGGATTCAGGTCGGCTTAAGGCCGCCAGAACCCGTAGCAAGCCTGCAATACTCTCTGTGTACCTGTAAAACTCATACATGATACATTTTCTGTGAAAATAAAACTCTTTGCTGAACCAAGGCTTAACCTGTGCATACACTATCTCTGTCCTCTGTACTCTGTACCCCTGACTAGAGCTTGCTCTAGATGGGTTAATTCATACATGTTAAGCCTGGTTATAAAACATATATACATATACAGATCATGTATGTAACAAAAGCTTTACAATACAAACCACTAAGTCAAGCACAACTCTAACGTTATACACAACTACAACATCTCATTACAATTTACATGTCCACTCTATACTATTACAAGCTCTTTTACTCTTTCTGTACTCTGCTGAACTGTCCCTGTACACTGTACACTGAACCTGCAAAACTGGGGTTAAGGGAGTGGGATGAGCTCTATAGCCCAGTGAGTAGAACAGTAAAATATCTCAGTAAAACATGCTCTCATGGAATGCGTCATACCACAAACCAGCCACATCAAGAGTAAACCTGTCACCACATAATCCCAGTAAACCGTGCCAGGCCGTAGACTGGGGTCCTGGACTTCCTGTACCATATATGTATATGTGTATATAACACCTGTACTTACCCTTTGCCAGTATAGACCAATTGCCTATACCCGCCAGGCCGTAGAATGGGGTCCTGGTCTTCCTTTACCTGCCAGGCCGTAGAATGGGGTCCTGGTCTTCCTGTCTGGAACTACTGGATCATTCAGCATTTACCCACACCAACAATGAAGCTATGCAATGCAACATCTTTGTGCCTTCTAATGCAATCACCCTATGGTATAAATATGATGCATGACATATGCTAAAAGCAGTTATTGTCTGAATTAAATCAAGTACTCAGTTTAGTTCCACTCACCTCTGGCTCTGGACTGACTCTGCAGGTTCTGTACACTCTGGAGCAGTACTCACTGCTGCTCTCTCTGAGTCCTCTGGTCTGTATAAGCACATCAAGACTCAATAGGAGGGACCAAACTATCAGAAGCATAACTCTATAACCTCCCCAAGAATCTCCTTAACCTTACGTTAAAACTCAAGCAAAACATGCAAAAGAAAAGCTGGACAGGACACTTTCGGCGGCAGGTTCGGCGGCCGAAAGTCGTCTCCAGAGACGAAACTCAAGCACCTTCGGCGGCACCTTCGGCGGCCGAAGTCCCCAAACAGAGCCGAACATGCAAAACTCGCGGGGGCAAGCTGTGGCAGCCTAAGCCACCATGCAAGAGGTTCGGCGGCCGAATGAACCTTCGGCTGCCGAACCTGAGTTCATCCAGAACTCAGCCCCGACGGCAAACAAACTTCTCCATCCCTACAACATCTCCAATCATGCATACGTCAACTATTCCACACACATATACGCAAGTATATGATCACAGGGGTCCAAAACTAGCTAATAACCCCAAACAACAAATCAAACATAACACAGAAACATGTATACATGTATAAAGCATCAAAATCACTACTTCTCACTTAAACATGCATCTCTCTCCCTGATCTTCCATAAAACCTTCAGCAAACACATAAAAACAGGTTCAGATCTTCCCTTACCACTATAAACAGGAAGATGAACGTTCTGAATCCAAGAAAAACAGATCAACTCTTCTTCAACTTTGCTAACTCTCAAAAGCTTAACTTTTGCTTCACCACTCTCACAAGCTCGTGAACACTAGCAACTCCTGCATGATCTGCTCAAACTGAGCACATAAAGCATGGAAGACGTGACCACCTTCTGGACATGATCTGGTGATAACACCTGTCCACAATGCTGACTAAGGGATACCACACTGCTGGCTCAGCAACTCAGCTTCGGCTGCCGAAGCGCATGCAAAACCATGCAACATTCGGGGGCCGAACCTGAAGTCGGAAGCCGAACATTGAGCACTTTCGGCGGCCGAACTTACCTTCGGCGGCCGAACTTGGCTCCTCAGCCTCAGCTCAAAACTTAAGTCCATTTGACTTGACCATAGTAACACACATCATAACACATAGTAAAACATAAATCCTACCCTCTTCTAGAAGTCCGACACCCCGGATTCCACCGGACGACAGGAATTCCGGTGCCGGATTCTAGCCGGGTATTACAGCAGGTAACTTAGTCATTGGTTGTTCAGATGTGTATGCCTTGATGGACCCTGGTGCATCTCATTCTTTTATTGCTCCGAGAGCCGTGGGGAGGTTGGGTCTGATGACTTCTGGGTTAGAGTGTCCTCTCTGGGTCAGTGGACCCAAGTGTGATCCATCAGTGGCAGAGTCAGTCTGCCAGTGTAGTCTTGTGTTTGTTGAGGGAAGATGCTTGTCCGCCGACCTAGTGGTTCTAGATTTGACAGATTTTGACGTCATTCTAGGGATGGACTGGTTATCTACCCATGGTGCTACCTTGGACTGCAGAGACAAGGTAGTCAGGTTCAGAGGTCAGGATGGGTCTGAGGTTGTCTTCAGAGGAGACAGGAGGGGTACACCTAGAGGTCTGATATCAACTCTTCAGGCTCGTAGGATGCTCAGGAGGGGATGTCAGGGGTATTTGGCTCATGTGAGAGAGCTTAGCAATCAGGTTAGAGAGCCCGCCTCGGTGCCAGTGGTTAGAGAGTTCTCAGATGTGTTCCCAGACGAGCTGCCAGGTTTATCACCTGCTAGGGAGATAGAGTTCGAGATAGAACTAATGCCTGGAACCCGACCGATCTCTATCCCTCCCTACAGGATGGCGCCAGCAGAATTGAAAGAGTTGAAGGAGCAGTTACAGAAACTGGTAGACAAGGGCTTCATCCGACCGAGTACCTCACCCTGGGGTGCTCCAGTTTTGTTTGTGAGAAAGAAGGATGGATCCCTTAGACTTTGTATCGACTACAGGCAGTTGAACAAAGTCACTACCAAGAACAAGTACCCATTGCCAAGGATCGATGATCTATTCGACCAGCTAGCAGGAGCGGGTTGTTTCTCCAAAATAGATCTGAGATCGGGGTACCATCAGCTGAGGATCAGAGATGAGGATGTGCCAAAGACAGCTTTCAGGATCAGATATGGGCATTTTGAGTTCCTTGTGATGCCGTTCGGGTTAACCAACGCCCCTGCAGCATTCATGGATCTCATGAACAGAGTGTTTAGTCAATACCTGGATCACTTTGTTATTGTCTTCATAGATGATATCTTGGTGTATTCCAGGAATGCAGAGGAGCATGCCCATCATCTGAGGTTGGTTCTACAGACCTTGAGGGAACATGGCTTGTATGCCAAGTTCTCCAAGTGTGAGTTCTAGCTGAGGAGCATTTCATTCTTGGGGCATGTGGTGTCAGAAAATGGTATAGAGGTAGACCCCAAGAAGGTAGAAGTTGTGGCTAACTGGCCTAGACCCACTTCAGTGACAGAGATTAGAAGTTTCTTGGGTTTGGCAGGTTACTACAGGAGGTTCGTTCAGGACTTCTCGAAAATTGTAGCTCCTCTGACCAGGTTAACCAGGAAGAATCAGAAGTTTGTGTGGACCGACCAGTGCGAAGAGAGTTTTGAAGAGCTTAAGAAGAGGTTGACTTCAGCACCAGTGTTAGCTCTGCCATCTAGTGATACAGACTTTACAGTCTTTTGTGATGCGTCCCGTGTGGGACTGGGTTATGTACTAATGCAGAATGAGAGGGTGATTGCTTATGCTTCTAGGCAGCTAAAGAAGCATGAGTTGAATTACCCCACACATGATCTTGAGATGGCAGCAGTAATCTTTGCACTCAAGATGTGGAGACACTACCTCTATGGGGTAAAATGTGAGATCTTCACAGATCATAAAAGCCTGCAGTACATCCTGAGTCAAAGAGATTTGAACTTGAGACAGAGGAGATGGGTAGAGCTGCTGAGTGACTATGATTGCAAGATTCAGTATCATCCGGGTAAGGTGAATGTCGTGGCAGACGCCCTAAGCCGGAAGTCACTAGGCAGTCTATCCCACATCACGGCAGAGAGGAGACCAGTGGTGAAGGAGTTTTACAAGCTCATTGATGAAGGTCTACGGTTGGAGTTGTCTGGTACAGGTGCTTTAGTAGTCCAGATGAGAGTGACATCTGTGTTTCTGGAGCAAGTGGCTCAGAAACAGCATGAGGACCCAGAGTTAGTGAAGATTGCCAGGACTGTTCAGTCAGGCAAAGACAGCGAGTTCAGATTCGACAACAAGGGGATCCTCCGCTATGGGAGTCGTTTATGTGTACCAGATGACATAGGGCTAAAGGGAGACATTATGAGAGAGGCCCATAATGCAAGATACAACGTTCACCCCGGAGCCACCAAGATGTATCAAGATCTGAAAAAGGTTTATTGGTGGCCAGCTATGAAGAGAGAAGTGGCACAGTTTGTGTCAGCCTGCGAAGTATGTTAGAGGGTGAAGCTGGAACATCAGAAGCCGGCTGGAATGCTTAACCCGCTACCTATTCCAGAATGGAAATGGGAGAATATAGCTATGGACTTCGTAGTGGGGTTACCGGCGACGTCCAACAGATTGGACTCCATATGGGTGATTGTGGACAGACTCACCAAATCTGCTCACTTCATCCCTGTCAGGAGTGGCTATTCTGTGGACAAGTTGGCGCAGGTGTACGTTGATGAGATCGTCAGACTGCATGGAGTTCCTGTTTCTATAGTGTCAGATAGAGGGCCCCAGTTCACCTCCAGGTTTTGGCGGAGTCTGCAGGATGCCATGGGTACCAGGTTGGATTTCAGTACTGCCTTCCATCCACAGACAGACGGACAGTCAGAGAGGACCATCCAGACCATAGAAGATATGCTAAGAATGTGTGTGCTGGAATTTGGCGGTTCTTGGAGGTAGCATCTACCTTTGGTGGAGTTTGCCTACAATAACAGCCATCATGCTAGCATCGGGATGGCTCCATATGAAGCTTTATATGGAAGGAAGTGCAGGTCGCCTGTTTGCTGGGAAGAAGTTGGAGAGAAGGCCTTGGCAGGGCCTGAGCTAGTAGAGATCACCAGCAGGGTGGTACCCTTAATCAGAGAAAGAATCAAGACTGCTGCAAGCAGACAGAAGAGTTATGCAGACATCCGCAGAAGACTAGTAGAGTTTCAGGAGGGGGATCTAGTATTGCTCAAGGTGTCTCCAATGAAAGGAGTGGTTCGGTTTGGGAAGAAAGATAAGCTGGCTCCGCGGTACATCGGACCCTTTGAGGTCTTGCAAAAGATTGGGAATGTATCGTACAAGCTGGATTTACCAGCCATCATGCTAGCATCGGGATGGCTCCATATGAAGCTTTATATAGAAGGAAGTGCAGGTCGCCTGTTTGCTGGGAAGAAGTTGGAGAGAAGGCCTTGGCAGGGCCTGAGCTAGTAGAGATCACCAGCAGGGTGGTACCCTTAATCAGAGAAAGAATCAAGACTGCTGCAAGCAGACAGAAGAGTTATGCAGACATCCGCAGAAGACTAGTAGAGTTTCAGGAGGGGGATCTAGTATTGCTCAAGGTGTCTCCAATGAAAGGAGTGGTTCAGTTTGGGAAGAAAGGTAAGCTGGCTCCGCGGTACATCGGACCCTTTGAGGTCTTGCAAAAGATTGGGAATGTATCGTACAAGCTGGATTTACCTGCTTCAATGGGAAGAATCCATCCGGTTTTTCATGTTTCTATGTTGAAAAAGTTTGTGTCAGATCCGGGCAAGGTTCTTAGTGAACCTGATGTGGAGATCCAAGAGAATCTCACCTATGTTGAGCAGCCAGTGCGGATCATAGACACTCAGATCAGGAAGCTAAGAAATAAGGAAATCCCGATGGTGAAAGTCCTTTGGAACCACCACAATCTGGAAGAATGCACTTGGGAGACACGGGAGTCCATGCTCCAGCAATACCCTTATCTTTTCTAAGGTTAGTTCCTTGTGAGTTTTATGTGCTTTGTGTGTTTGTTATATGTATGCCTTGCATGAGCTAGTTGAGGAACATTCGGGGACGAATGTTCTTAAGGGGGGGAGAATGTAATACCCGGCTAGACTCCGGTATCGGAATTCCTCCCGTCCGGTGGAATCTCGGATGTCGGAAGTCTCTAGTAGGGTAAAACCCTGTTTTTATAAAATATTTTAATGTGTTTTATGTTTTAAGCATGAAAGAAAATAAGTTTTTGCATGAAAATAGCATTGGAGGAAAACTCAGGTTCGGCCGCCGAACCTCAAGTTCGGCCGCCGAACATGCATGCGTTGCGGGTGTGCTTTAGGCCCCCGAAAGCATAAGTGAGGGAAGTCCAGGTTCGGCCGCCGAACCCCAAGTTCGGCCGCCGAACATGGCATGCATGCGGAGGCACATTCGGCCCCCGAACGTGGCCTGACCAGCCACTATAAAAGGGTCCCTTAGCTGAAAACGGACTAGCTTTTTTCCCATTTTCGGCCAAGGTGAGCTCTTCGCCGTCCCTCACCCATCTTTGATGTTTTTCCTCTAGATCTTTCAAGATTTTCACTTGTTTTAACTTTGTTTTGAAGATTTGAGCTTTTGAGCAAAGTTTTGGAGCTTGGAGGTTCAAGAACCCAATCTCTCCCAACTTCGAGTTTAGGTCGTCTCTCTCTCGATCTCCAAGAGGTAAGAGCCGATCTTAAGCTCATGTATGTTTTAAGTAAGTTTTAAATAGATCTATGGGTTAGAATGCATGTTTAGGTTATGGTTATATTTATGGGTATAAATGTATGTTCATGAACAATGTGGATGCTTGATGTGTTGTAGATGGGGTTTATGATGGTTTGAGGCCCCTAGGAACATGTATGCTTGTGTTTGTGTGTTGTAGAATAGGTTTGGTTGCATGTTTGAAAGGTTTGGAGGCGAAATGTGCAAAGGGAGCCAAGTTTCTGCCCTTTGGCAGAAACCAGGTTCGGCAGCCGAAGGACTTTCGGCCGCCGAACATGGCTGGGGAGGCAGCCTTTCGGCTGCCGAAGCTTGCCCCCGAAAGGAGACTTTCGTCTCTGTCTGGCAGTTTCGGCCGCCGAAAGTGCAGCCGAACATGCATGAGTTTCGTCTCTGTCTGGGAGTTTCGTCTCTGTCTGGGAGCTTCGGCCGCCGAAGGTGCCGCCGAACCTGCCTGACTTTCGGCTCTGGAGGGACTTTTGGCCGCCGAACCTGCCGCCGAAAGTGCCCTGTCCTGGCCTCTTTTGCATGTTTTTCTATGATGTTTTAGAGGGTTTTTGGGGAGTAGTTTATAGTTATGTTCAGGTGTGTTTGGTCCCTCATTTGAGTCCACCTGTGTAGGTTCGGACCCGAGGAACCGAGGACCCCAGCAGTGAGTTCAGCTGCTTCGGTGTTGTTAGAGTCAGCCAGAGGTGAGTGGAACCAAACTTAATCTTTTAAATTAAGAAATTAAATGTTTTATCATGTTTCATGCATCATGATTATGCAATAGGATGATTGCATTAGTTTTCACGAATATGCCGCATTGCATTGATCGTTGTTGATGTGGGTGAATGTTGGATGACCCAATTAGTCCATGACAGGAAGACCAGGACCCCATTCTACGGCCTGGCACAGAGTAAGGAAAGACCAGGACCCCATTCTATGGCCTGGCACGGTTATAGGACTCGAAGACCAGGAGCCCAGAGGAGGCCCTGGGGCAATGGTAAGTAATGTATGTTATGACAGGAAGACCAGGACCCCATGCTACGGCCTGGCACAGAGTTAGCTTGGACTAATTGGTGACAAGTTAACCCAGCCCTTATGTGAATTGTCTGTGTTATGATGCATTTCATAGAGCAGAGTGTTAATATGTTTTATAGTTCTGCTCACTGGGCTTTTAGCTCACCCCTCTCCCTTTACCCCCAGGCTTGCAGGTACAGGATAGAGCAGGAGTCCGGATAGAGTAATGAAGTTTGGGTTATGTATTAGGAGTGTGGACATGATAAATGATTTTGATGTAATGTAAAAGTACAGTTTAGATATGTAATGAGATGATGCTTATGGATGTTAGAGGTGTGCTTGACCATAGATTGTTGTTATCCCTTTTATTACATGATCTTAGAGACTTTTATGATGTTTATGTAAACCAACTCAACAATATGTTATGTCACCCACTTGGGGGCACTGATGAGATCCCACAGAGGGATCAATGTTATGATTATGTTATGTATAGTGCATGCACAGGTTGAGTTGGTGTATGAATGGAAAGAAAAGTTTTAATTTTTATGTATGTTGTTGATCATGTATGGGATCAAACAGGTTCACAGGATGCATGTTAGGCTTGCTACGGGTCCCGGCGGCCTTAAGCCGATCTGGATCCTAGCGCCGGTAGCGGTCCGATTTTTGGGTCGTTACACCGTACCTGCAATCCTGGGGGATTAGGGAAAATGGGTGAACTACTAGAGCCCAGTGAGCAGAATAATAAAACATTTGAAACATATGATAACATGAAATGCATCACATCACAGCTAATCACATCAAGGGTGAATTTGTCACCAATAGTCCTCTACATGTTCCAACTGTGCCAGGGGCGTAGAATGGGCCTCACTGGTCTTTCTCTTACATAATCATAACATAGCATGACATAACATTCCATAATGCCAGGGGCGTAGAATGGGCCTCACTGGTCTTTCGTACCGTATCATCATCATATCATAACAGACGAGGACTAAAGGATCATTCAACATTCATCCACATCATCAACATATTATGCAATGCAATATATTCGTGATTTCTAATGCAAACAACCTAAAATATCTCATGGCATTCATGATGCGTGAATCATGCTAAAACGAGTTTATTATTTAAAAGCATAAGAGTTATTCTACTCACCTCTAGCTGAAACTCTACTGACTCAGAAGCAGCTGAACTCACTGCTGGGGTCCTCGGTTCCTCAGGTCCGAACCTACACAGGTGGACTCAAATGAGGGACCAACCAAACATGAACATAACTCTAAACTACTCCCCAAAAACTCCCTAAAACATCATGAAACAATCATGCAAAACATGTAAAAGAAGGCTGGACAGGGCGCTTTCGGCGGCAGGTTCGGCGGCCGAAAGTCCCTCCAGAGCCGAAAGTCAGGCAGGTTCGGCGGCACCTTCGGCGGCCGAAACTCCCAGACAGAGGCGAAACTCATGCATGTTCGGCGGCACCTTCGGCGGCCGAAACTCCCAGACAGAGACGAAAGTCTCCTTTCGGGGGCAAGCTTCGGCAGCCGAAGGCTGCCTCCACAAGAGGGTTCGGAGGCCGAAAGTCCTTTCGGCTGCCGAACCTGGTTTCTCCCGAAGGGCAGAAACTTGGTTCAAACATGCACAAATGCCTCAAACTCATGCCATCATGCATTTAGCTCAACCAAAACATGCATACAAGCTCTTAGGGGTCTCAAACTACCTTAAACCCCAGCTACAACACATCAAGCAACACAAATCCAACATACATTGCTCAAAACATAACATAAACTCCAAAAACCTAACTATAAGCTAAACATGCATTCTACCCCAAAGATCTTCATAAAACTAACTTTAAACATGCAATGAGCTTAAGATCGGCTCTTACCTCTTGAAGATCGAGAGAGAGACGACCTAAAACTCGGAGGTGGGAGAGAGTGGGTTCTTGAACCTCCAAGCTCCAAAACTTTGCTCAAAAGCTCAAATCTTCAAAACAAAGTTAAAACAGATGAAAATCTTGAAAGATCCAGAGGAAAAACATCAAAGATTGGTGAGGGACGGCGGAGAGCTCACCTTGGCCGAAAATGGGGAAAAAGCTCGCCCGTTTTCTGCTAAGGGACCCTTTTATAGTGGCTGGCCAGGCCACGTTCGGGGGCCGAATGTGCCTCCGCATGCATGCCATGTGTAACGACCCGAAAATCGGACCGCTACCGGTGCTAGGATTCGGGTCGGCTTAAGGCCGCCAAGACCCGTAGCAAGCCTGACATACAACCTGAAAACCTGTTTAATCCCATAAATGATCAACAACATACATAAAAATTTAAAACTTTTCTTTCACTCATAAGCTAAACTTAACCTGTGCATGCACTGAACATACTCATAATCATAATCATGACCCCTCTGTGGGATCTCATCAATGCCCCAATGGGCGATACATCATAAGATGAGTTGGCTTACATAATCATCATTAAATATCTAAGATCATGTATTAAAAGGGATACCTCATACAAAATGTCAAGCACAATCTCTAAACCTCAATATCATTTCATGACTGAAACTGTACTTTTACATAACATTAATACATTTATCATGTCCACACTATCTATTACATACACAAGATTTCATTACTCTTATGGATCTCCTGGTCTACCCTGTACCTGCAATCCTGGGGAAATTGGGAGAGGGGTGAGCTACTAGAGCCCAGTGAGCAGAATAATAAAACATTTAAAACATATGATAACATGAAATGCATCACATCACAGTTAATCACATCAAGGATGAACTTGTCACCATCAGCCCTCTACATGGTCCAACTGTGCCAGAACGTAGAATGGGTCCTGGTCTTTCCCTTACATGGTGCCAGCGAACGTAGAATGGGTCCCACTGGTCTTACATTCCGTACCGTACATATCACATCATCACATCATAGATCGAGGGCTATGAATCATTCAACATTCATCCACATCAACATTAAAATGTGCAATGCGACATATTCGTGAATTCTAATGCAAACAACCTAGTACATCTCATGGCATTCATGATGCGTGAAACATGCTAAAAAGTTCATTATTTGCTTTAAAACATAATAAGTTATTCCACTCACCTCTGGATAGCTCTGACCAGACACTGGAGCAGCTGACTCACTGCTGGGGTCCTCGGTTCCTCAGGTCCGAACCTACACAGGTAGACTCAAATGAGGGACCAAACAAACATGAACATAACTCTAAACTACTCCCCAAAAACCCCCTAAAACATCATGAAACAATCATAGAAAAACATGCAAGAGAGGGCTGAACAGGGCACTTTCGGCGGCAAGTTCGGCGGCCGAAAGTCCCTCCAGAGCCGAAAGTCAGGCAGGTTCGGCGGCACCTTCGGTGGCCGAAACTCCTAGACAGAGGCGAAACTCATGCATGTTCGGCGGCACTTTCAACTGCCGAAACTCCCAGACAGAGATGAAAGTCTCCTTTCGGAGGCAAGCTTCGGCAGCCGAAGGCTGCCTCCACAAGCACGTTCGGCGGCCGAAAGTTCCTTCGGCTGCCGAACCTGGTTTCTCCCAGAATGGCAGAAACTCAGCTCCCCTATGCATTTATGCCTCCAATCTCAACCAAACATGCATAAACCTATTCTACAACACTCATACACAAGCATACAAGTTTCTAGGGGCATCAACTAACTAAAACCCCATCTATAACACATCCAACATACATTTGCAAGCCACATTGTTCAAAATCACATCAAAAACCCATAAGCTCAACATAAGCTACACATGCATTTTCTACCCCATGAACTTGCATAAAACTTGTTTAAAACATAATGTAAGCTAGAGATCGACTCTTACCTCTTGAAGATCGAGGGTGGAGGCGATCTAACTTGGGGTTGGAAGAGATTTGAGTTCTTGAACCTCAAAGCTCCAAAACTTGCTCAAAACTCGGAAATCTTCAAAACAAGATGAAAACTAGTGAAAAACTTGAAAGATCTGAAGGAAGGACTCAAGATCGGTGAGGGGTGGCGGAGAACTCACCTTGGCCGGAAATGGGGAAAAAGCTTGCCCGTTTTCGGCTAAGGGACCCTTTTATAGTGGCTGGCCAGGCCACGTTCGGGGGCCGAACGTGCCTCCGCATGCATGCCATGTTCGGCGGCCGAACTTGAGGTTCAGCGGCCGAACCTGGACTTTCCTCACTTATGCTTTCGGGGGCCTAAAGGCGCTCCCGAAGGCATGCATGTTCGGCGGCCGAACTTGAGGTTCGGCGGCCGAACCTGAGTTTTCCTTCAAGGTTGTTTCTTATGCAAAAACTCATTTCCATTTTACTTAAAACCATGAAATATCTTAAAACATTTTATGAAAACATGATTCTACCCTACTAGAGGCTTCCGACATCCGAGATTCCACCGGACGATAGGAATTCCGATACCGGAGTCTAGCCGGGTATTACACCATGTTCGGCGGCCGAACCTGGACTTCCCTCACTTATGCCTTCGGGGGTCTAAAGCACACCCGAAATGCATGCATGTTCGGCGGCCGAACTTTGAGTTTCGGCGGCCGAACCTGAGCTTTCCTCCAAGGTTGTTTTTATTCAAAAACTCATTTCCTCTTTACTTAAAATCATCAAAAACATTAAAACATTTCATGAAAACATGTTTCTACCCTACTAGAGGCTTCCGACATCCGAGATTCCACCGGACGGTAGAAATTCCGATACTGGAGTCTAGCCGGGTATTACATGCTGAGTATTTTCGTCAACACTCACAGGTTTGACTTAGAAATGGTACCAACATCTAAGTTTAGGTTTAACTCAAAACTTTACACAGTTTGCTACATTATTTAAATCTAAATTTATTACTTATATACCTCCTAAAAATTTTCCTCTGACTTGCAGAAGATCCGCCAAGGAGAGGGCGAGTCTTTAAGGAGCTTTATCTCACGATTCAATACTGAAGCAATACAGATGGAGGAGTTAAATCATGAGATTCCGTGTGAAGCATTGAAGAAAGGAACACGCAATATCAAGTTCATGGACTTCTTAATCAAAAATCCAATCGCAATGTGTTGATAGACAAAGTCTAGAAGTATATTATGCTAGATGAAGAAGTCCAAGCATTAAGAAAGGACAAGAGGGCGAACCAAAAGCAAAACCAAAAGGCAGAGAGGCAAGGACATGAAGGAGACTGCAGGAGTTATCCTGCCTGCCGAAGGAGGGATGACCAAAGAATTTAGGTGGCCACCCTAGCTCAATCCCGAAAAAGTAAAAATAGAGACAGAACTAAGTACTACCGTTTTCATAAAGATCACATTCATACAATGGAGGAGTGTCGACAATTGAAAGATGAGATCGAGAGACTGATAAGAGATGACACTCTTCAAAGTTCGTCAAAAAAGATAGGGAAGAGTGGAGACCTGAACCCGAGGTAACAACTCCTAAACCAGCCCTGATAGGGAGCCTGTAGGGATTATTCATGTAATTACAGAACGACTTAGTGATGATCAAGGAAAATAAGCAAAACACATATGTAATAGCCAGTTTGGTAAGCTCGGCGAAAGTACTTTTGTTAGTGGGACCAATGCCTGGCCTTCTAGCATAGCGAAACCTGCCTTATGACCTTCTATGAATGCTCCTTGATCTTTTTTGAAGAAGACATCTCTATTGTTCCTTGTTACTGAAGAGCACAATATGTGAAAAAATACCTCGTTAACTATTATTAATAAAATTTCCTAAGGCATTCATGTCAAGCCATAAGGCAGATTCTGCCAGACAAGAAAACTAAGTGTTGGTCCCATTAAAAAAGGAACTCATGCCAGGCCACAAGGCAGATTCCGCTAGGCCAGAAGACTAGACGTTGGTCCCACTAAAAAAGGCACTCATGCAGACCACAAGGCAGGTTCCGACACACTAGAAGATAGGGCGTTGGTCCTACTAAAAAAGGCATTCATGCCAAGTCATAAGGCGAGTTTCATCAAGTCAAAAGACTGAGCATTAGTCCCACTAAAAAAGACACTCATACTACTAGGCTAGAAGATCGGGCGTTGGTCCTATTAAAAAATGATATAAGCACTTAGCAAAAATAATGACAAAAAATATAAAAGGAAAGATTTCTCATTAAAAATGAAAATTACAAAATGCACTCTAGCAAATCCCCTTATACCTATAATCCTATAATCACGGAATTCTTTATCAATTAGTCGGTATCGATCAGATTTTCAGGAAATGTTATAATTAATTCTATCTTCTTATAATATAAAAATTAATTATCGCAAAAATCAAAATATGCATTCTTATATAAATACTTTTGATTTCTAATAAATTTCTTATATTCACAATTATTTTCAATTTACTGACTTAAGTATCGAAATGACTGTCATAAGCACTCACCACTTTATTTTTTTTTACGCCATATTAATTAAATTTTCATAATTTATATGAAAATAGAAGTAATATATATATTTTTTATATGTGTTATTTATGTGCTACCAAGGGAATATTAAATAACTTTTCACATACCTTAGCAATTGTTTTTTTTTTAATTTTAAAGAAAAAAACAACTTGAGTTTTGTTTTTCTAAAGTCTATTTATTATTATTATTATTATTAATTTTTGAGGTAAAATAGCAATTGGATCAATTATTGCCCACTGAGAGGCACATTTTATTCAACTCCATAAATTAATAAGCACCGACCCAATGGCCTCAAATTAAATAATTAAGATGCTTTCCGGTCCAGCTAGCCAACCTGCCTGGCAACTGACCTCGCAACGTATTCTATCGTTATTACCAAAGTCAGAACCATAGCTGTGTTGTCCAATCATTTTACACGAGTTTAATGTTTTCGTTCGAAAATTCTTAAATGAATTTTGTCTACATTTATTTTTTTTATAAAGAATTACTTATTTATACTTTAAATGTACTTTAGTCCATGATAGACTGGCCTACATAAGTATTTCTAATTTTCATTACAATCAATCTATGCTCGTAACCGATATGTATTTCGTTTTTTAATTTTTCTAATACATATATTATTGTATTTATCAAATATAATTATTTTTAAATTAACTTTGAATTAAAATAACTTGGTGGGTTATGCCTCTAAAGAATTTAAATTCTTAACGTCATATAAAAGCATATATTAAAAACATATATATATTTTTAAAATTATTAATGTAAAATAAGCAATTGATAATTATATTTACTGAACTAATAAGTATAGCATTAAAAATTATTATGTGCTCCTAAAATATATCTCATAACCCTGAAGCATGTTACCCTAATCTAATCATGAAAGAGTCGAGAAAATAGCTGAGATGGAGACTCAATCTTGTCGACTCTCAAACTACACTCAAAAGCAAGCTGCGTACTGCATTTTTTAGGTTTACAGCTTTAAGAGCCCTCTTATTTATATTAATATACAATTCTAGCTCTCAATATATCTCACCGTGTCCTAAAATTAAGTATACAACAACTCTCCCAACCCACCCATCCAACTTCTCCCAAGCCATTCCAATCAAACTTCCAGCTAGACAACAACTCAGAGATTGGATAATCACTAGGATAAACCATACAAGCAACCTCTTAAGTAGCTCCAACGGCTACATAAACAGGAGGGGCTTGCAACCTTACCAGGAAAACAAGATCTCTGACTACACTTCACTGAAGAACAACTCTAGAAGGGAAATGAGGTCAAGTTCACCGGCATTACTAGATCTCTTTAGCCTGAGAGAAGTTACAACAAATTAATTAATCCCTAAAATAATATAACAAGACAAAATTTTAAATGAGGATTTATAAAATCATATATCAGTTCAATTTCTTTCAAAAATAAATTTTTTTAATTAAAAAGTTAAGTATTTAAAATTTATGATTTCAAATGGGATTAATAATGTGTGTAGCAGGCCAGGAATTGTAATTATGTAATTAATCTGGATTTTTAAAAAAAAAAAGAGAAATCTAAAAGATAAGTTCATATAATATCAAGTTATATATAAAAACTAAAATGAAAAATTTGCGGCCCTCGTTGGCTGGCTTGCACGTCATATTCATTTTCTCCAACTTCCATTGACCGCTTGCTTTTCACATTGTTAGGTGCGGAGAAGTTGTGTAGTATTACAGTGATTTTATACACGAGGTAAACGAACCAACTATTTGCGGAAGATATTGGACTCCATAAATGTTGGATTTGGAAAATGAGTCGAGTTCGAATTCACACTCGTTTAATAAATAAATTAAAATTAAATTAAGCAATATTCAACTCATTTAAATTCATACCATTCAGTATATTGGCTTTAAACAGAATATTAATTAATTCCCCTTTAGCTTGGTGCTTCTATATATTATTCCTCGTCTTGAAGCTTTCTTTCAACACCTTCACCAGCTAGTCTACCAATGGGGAACCTTCCTTCCTCCTCAACATCCGCAGGTCCCGAAGTTGTCTCCCCCATCGATACCTCCTTCAAGCTTCCCTCTCCACTGCCAACATGGCCACCAGGTACCTTCAAATGCTAAAGCTCTTGCGTCATGTTTATCTGCTAATCTTGTTAGTTGAATCCATCTCTATTGTTTTGATGTGTTCTGATAATCTATCTATGCATGCTATAATAATAGGTGAAGGGTTTGGACATGGAACCATTGATCTTGGTGGCTTACGAGTGTGCCAGATTTCATCGTTCAACAAAATTTGGGCCGTCCATGAAGGAGGACCAGATAACCTTGGCGCTTCTTTCTTTGAACCTTCGCAAATCCCACAAGGGTTCTTTATGTTGGGTTGCTATAGCCAACCCAACAACAGGCCGCTTTATGGTTGGGTTCTTGCAGGGACAGATGAGGTAGGGGGAGCCTTAAAGACGCCACTTGATTACACGCTTCTCTGGAGCAGTGAGTCTCTGAAAATAAAGCAAGATGGCATTGGCTACATCTGGTTACCCATGGCTCCTGATGGTTACACAGCCGTAGGCGTTGTCGTCACCAATTCCCCCGAAAAGCCCTCCCTAGAAAAAATCAGCTGCGTTCGATCAGACCTCACCGACCAATGCGAGATCGACACTTGGATCTGGGGACCAGGCAAGGAAAGCGATCCAAATGGATTCAATGCGTTCAGTTTGAGGCCCAACGAAAGGGGACCGCAGGCTATGGGTGTTTGTGTCGGAACATTTGTGGCCCGAAATGGCAATGCTACCCCTGTTTCTATAGCTTGCTTGAAGAATGTGACCTCCAATTCATCTTGTATGCCTAATTTAAACCAAACTCAGGCAATTTTTGAGGCATATTCTCCCCGGATATACTTTCATCCAGACGAGAAGTACCTTACGTCCTCAGTAAGTTGGTTCTTTAACAATGGAGCGCTGTTATATAAGAAGGGGCAAGAGTCCAACCCTGTTCCAATTGAAGCAACGGGGTCGAACCTTCCTCAAGGAGGTCTAAATGATGGTGAATACTGGCTGGACCTTCCTGTGGATGAAAAAGCTAAAGAGAGAGTCAAGAAAGGAGATTTACAAGAAACTGAGACATACTTGCACATCAAACCAGTTTTTGGAGCAACCTTCACGGACATAGTTGTGTGGGTGTTTTTTCCTTTCAATGGACCTTCCAAGGCTAAAGTTGAGCTCATCGACGTTCCATTAGGAAGGATAGGAGAACATGTTGGTGACTGGGAGCATTTGACATTGAGAATCAGCAACTTCAATGGGGAACTATGGAGCATTTACTTCTCCCAGCATAGTGGAGGTTCTTGGTTCTATGCCTCAGAGCTTGAGTTTGAAAATGGAAACAAAGCAGTGGGATACTCATCGTTGCGCGGTCATGCCATGTATTCCAAACCAGGTTTAGTCTTACAAGGGAGTAATAGGGTAGGAATCAGGAACGATACTGCTAAAAGTAAAATGGTCTTGGATACTGGAGCAAGATTCTCTGTAGTTGCAGCTGAGTACTTGGACACAAGTGTCATCGAACCTCCATGGCTCAATTACTTGAGGAAATGGGGTCCAAAAATTAGTTATGATATAGCGGCTGAGATCAACAAAGTGGAGAAAATATTGCCTGGAAAACTCAAATCTGCTTTTCAAAAGTCTATCAAGAGCCTGCCAAATGAAGTTCTCGGACAAGAAGGACCAACAGGCCCCAAACTCAAAAGGAACTGGACAGGAGATGAAGTATAAGATATTATAATTTCTAAGCGATGCTTGGGAAATTCATCTATATATAACTTTTTAATATAAACACCTTAGAACAAATAATAATTTTTTACATTTAGTATATATATATATATATTGTCTACATATGGCCACGTATGTATTATATTATGTTTTAGTTATTTTATTGAATTTTTTAAAGAAAAGTTTGATTTATATTTTGGAAACGATACCGAAATTAATAATAATTGATGTAATCCCTAAATATATGTGGTTGGAGAGATGTACAATGATGAGCCAGCCGGGTATTTGTTTTGGTCAACTAAATATCATATTTGTTTGATTTCGTAAAAGCCAAGCTGGATGAGAACGACCCAAAGGTAAATTGCAATTGTGGTCAACTAAATATCATATTTGCTTGATTACACAATATGAATATCAATATTTCGCATTTACAGATTTAATCCGATAATAAATTATCTAAGTAAAATTTAAGAGATCTCAAATTTTAATTTTTAATTTCTATTTTCAAAAAAAAAGAAATTTCAACATTTCCTAATGATAATGTTTGGAAGTTTAAGTTTGGTGTTCTATTAGAATGGGATTCAAAGGTTGTTGCTTCGTGGGCCTCATCTTTGGATAACATCACATTGGCAATTATCTAACATTCATAATACAATTTTAAATCTTTCTAAGAACTTTCCATCTTTTGCCATCAATCATATTTTAAGGGAGGCTAATTGAACAGTGGATGCCTTAGCTAAGATGGGACTTTTTTTTCGAAACGAAGAGATGATTGCCTGGTGATAATCTCTTTAATGTTCTGTTGACGGTTGCTGGCCTTTTGTTGATTGTTTCATTTTTGCAAGGTTGTGCTTCTCTCCCGCTTGCTATGGCCTGGTTCTAGCTGACTTCACTTCTTGATGCTTTTCGTCAGTACATGCGGATGTTTTGTTTGCTGTTTACTCAAGCAACCCCTCTCCTTCCCTGTTTCTTGGCTGTTTATTGGCTCATGTAATTTTTATATTCTGTGTTTCTTCTGTTTTTGGATTTGTTCATTTAAATGATGTTCTTAGTACCAAATGTTTGTAAGAAATTATCTAATACGATATTAAGTTTATGTAAAATAATCGATAAATCCTGTAAAATGATACTAATTTTATCACCCTTGTAATAACTTTATTTCAAAAATATTCTTTAAAAAGGGGAAAAAAAAAAAAAACGACGTTTATAGTCACATAACAACTTTTCGTTTATAACAGAAAAAGAAAATGTAGGCTGGAAGTTGCTAATAAAATCGGGAGGGAATTTGATTGGATTGTGAAGGAAAATATAATTGGTACCATCGAATTTAGGGTATATACCAAAAAAAGTAAATAAAAAAATACACTCTACATTTTCCGATAAATGAGGTTTTGTTTTGTTTTGTTTTGCTTTTGCTGCTGTGTATGAGAAGCAATGAATATTAGGAATTTCCAGCCTAACTTTGAACTGATACAAAACAAAAACTAAGAGGCAAAGAGCAATACGTGCGGGCAGCCGTTTACTACACCTACATGAATACTGTCTTAATAACAGATTTATGTTTTTTGCATATATATTGTATTCCCTAATTTATTTCCAACATAAATTGAAGATCGATTAAAAAGAAGAGGCAGAAGAGGAGGAAGAAGAAGGAGAAACCAAAGATGAGAACGGACGCCGATAACTATGAGGTTTATCGAGGATCTGATAATACCGTGACGGTTTGTTATTATGAGAATGTAACCAATGACAAGGCTTTCTGGAAAAGTGAAAATTACTTGATTAGCTCTGTCCCTTTCTTCATCATCCAACTCAGCATCATGATGGTTTGCATTCGCCTTCTCTTCTTTCTCCTCAAACCTCTTCGTCAGCCGCGTTTCTTAGCTGAGCTGATCGTAAGTACATTTTTTTTTTCTTTTCTTTTCTTGCTTTCAACTTTATGAAGACATATCATATTATTGTCAAGTGCTTGCATTCTAACAGCTTTTGGGCTTTGAAATTTTTCTAGAGTGGCATCCTCGTAGGTCCGACTTTCTGGGCAGACTCCCCCTTGTTTGCAACATATGTACATCCTATCAAGTCCACCAAGACCCTGGACACCATGGGACAGTTGGGTCTCGTTTACTATATGTTTCTTGTGGGTCTAGAGATGGATCTAACCATGTTGAAACACATCGAGAAGAAGGCTCTGTCTAATGCCGCCATCGGAATTCTCCTTCCCTTGTCCATGGGAATTGGCTTGTACTTCCTTTTCATGGAATTCAAACAACCAAAAGTAATAGGCATGGGCGGTGCTGTATGGGCTATTACTCTCACTGTCACAAGCTTCTCGGATCTTGCTCGAGTGCTTTCGGACATGAAGCTTCTCCACACGGACATAGGAAGATTGGCCTTATCTTCAGCAGTTGTTTCCGATCTTGTTGCTTGGGCTCTTCTCGTCGCCACGTTAACAATCGTTAACCGACGTTTTTACTACTTGAATGTCTTAGCGACCCTTTCGTTCATATTGTTATGCTGGTTTGTGGTGCGTCCTGCACTCGCATGGATTATTCGTCTCAACAACACCTCTAACGGAGATATGGACTACGAGCTTTTGATATATTTCTTTCTTGGAGGGGTAGTAGTATTTGGATTGATTACAGACGCCTGTGGGTCGCAGTCCATGCTCGGTGCTTTCTTGTTCGGACTTATTATACCTAAGGGAGAACTGGGAATGAGGCTAATGGAGAAACTTGAAGACATGGTGACTGGAATTATGCTTCCTGCCTTCTTCTGGACCAACGGTCTCAAGGTCGACCTCATCGATTTAAGCAAGAAGGTTAACATTTTTGTGCTGTTCGTAGTCCTAATTTTCGCTTGCTCCAGCAAGATTATAAGCGCCTTCATCTTCTCAATGTTCCAAGGCATGTCTACCCGTGAAGGAATCGCTCTTGGGGTGCTTATGAACACAAAAGGAGTTCTGGCTTTGATTGTTCTCAACTCTGGGCGAGACTTTGTGGTATTTTTCTCATTTCTTATTACCGACACAGCTAGTGATCTTATTGCATTAACTTAAGTTCTGAATTCAATTTTTTTTACAACAATTAAACTGTGTACATTTAGGGCTTTGACCAACAATTGTTCGCCACTATGACAATTGCATTGATACTAATGACTCTGATGGTGAAGCCCATTGCCATGGCTACTACCAAGTCCACAAAGCATGTAAAACAATACAAACGAAGGACCATTGAGAGGAGTAAACATGACTCTGAACTTCGAATACTTTCGTGCATTCATTCGATTAGCAACTTATCAGGAATGATTAATCTCCTCCAATTCTCCAACCCAACCAAGCAATCTCCCATATGCGTTTTTGCTCTCCATTTGGTTCAACTAACTGCTAGACGTGTTTCTGCGATGCTAATTGTCCACGACGCTTACAATCGCGCCCCTAACACTGGGCAAGAGAACCACAGCCGCGAAGTAGAAGAGTCCGAACATATCATCAATGCCTTCCATAGCTATGAAGGCAAATCCACGGCGGTGTCAGTTCAGGCGCTCACAGTTGTGTCTCCATACACCTCAATGCACGAAGATGTTAGCAGACTAGCCGAGGACAAGAGAGTCAACCTCATTCTTGTTCCATTTCACAAACAGCCAGACGTTTATGGGAAATTGCAGGAGGATGAAGACGCTTCTTTGAGGGCCGTGAACCAAAGCCTCTTGGCAACTGTACCATGCTCCATCGGAATACTTATCGATCGAGGCCTTGGAGAGTCTGAAGCGCAAAGCCATTTCATCATGCTCTTCGTTGGCGGAGCAGACAACCGTGAGGCCTTAGCTTATGCATGGAGGATGGCAGGATCACCAAACGTGTCACTCACAGTAGTGCGGTTTCTTGCAAATGCGGGGACGGAAGATGAAGCAGAAAGTTTGAAAGAGCAGGAAAGGGAGAGAAAGCTAGATGATGAGTATATCAATGACTTCAGGTTCAGGACAATGTATGATCAGACAATAACATACGCGGAAGTAGCAGTTAATTCTGGGAATGAAATTATCACTTCAATGAGAAGAATTCAAGGGGACTATGACTTGTACATAGTAGGGAGAGGGCAAGGAGCTTCACCGCAATTGACATCGGGGCTACTAGAGTGGAGTGACTGTGAGGAGTTGGGACCATTAGGAGACGCATTGCTTTCATCTGATTTTGCAGAGAGCTCGTCTATTCTTGTAATTCAACAACATTATGTTCAAGGAGCCACAGATGGAACTGTCAGCAGCGGCCATGGCCCGAATAAGTACCCTTTTAACCATGGGCGTATGACTTGGCTGTCAACTAAATGAATTTATTAATATTTTAACTCTGCCCTGAAACCCACACAAATTTACACTCATGACTGGCAATGTTAAATTAATCGCATGATGCTCATTCATTGATTGGATTGCTTGCCCTTGTCTTCAAAAACTAGAATAAAATTAATCCTTAAAAGCTTGATTCGGTCTTCTATCAATCCATCTTCTTTGCCTTTTTCTACGCATACGCTTAATGCCTGTGGTAATTCTTTTTTTTTTTTTTCTACTTCGTTATGTTTTTATTTTATAGCTTTTCCTTTTATGTGCAATCTAGATTTTTGTACTCATGAATCATGAGTCCTCATTCCTTCATAAACATGCTCACAGGGTTTTCTCCTTATTCTTTATTATGTTGTTGATATCCACTGGCGGTTTATGTATTATGATTATTTTAAAATCAAATCAAATTAAATAAATTAAAATTTAAAATTTTAATATTTATAAAAATCGAATCGATTTTGAATAAAAATCAATTTGAATTAAATTAATTTGATTTAATTTGGTTCGATTTGATCGGTTGACTTTTTAATGAGATTTTTATTTTTTATATTTCAAAATTTTAATTAAAATATTTCAATTTTGGTCATGGTCTAATCACTCAATATTATTAAAAATAATATATTATTCATTCGATTTGATTTTATTGATTTTTTTGTGATCAAAATTAAATCGAACTGAAATAATTAAAATTTTTAAAATAAAAATAAATCTAAATAAAAAAATCAAACTGAATTTCTTAATTAATTTAATTCAGTCAATTTTTTTAATTGAACTAAATATTACTCACCCTTAATTGTGTATGAATATGTATGGGCATATATACTACCAAAAATCGTATCAAATTTATCATTGTTTATTGTTTTGATTTGGATCTGGACGCTTTTATTCATATGTGTCTACAATTATCTTTCGATAAAAAAATATTACTGCTTTTATATGTAATAACTAATAAAATATATATCATATATAATATCATTTATTTTATATATTATATATTATATAAATATTAATATTATTTTCAAACGCGAATAGTTGATTGCAAACTAACTCTAATTTTATAAATTTTTTAATTGTAATATTAAAGAAATTTATCAGCTACCAACTAAACACGTTTGAAGTAGTGTTGAATATGAAACCTCCAAAAGATGTCTAAACTTTTTAATCCAAACAACCCCTTACTACTGCAATTTTTAAATGACTCGAAATGGATGTTACGATTTGTAGGCAGGGTATTTTAAATTTTAATTTTCCCAAATATTTTTTTCTGAGAGTAATTGGAGTATGATGAATTCATTACAAAGCGATTAGATAAATAATATGTTTCTAGTTTACGATGCACGTCTTTCGTCGACTACTCTTAACTCTAAAGTCAAGACTATGTCATATTACTTTCTGCTCATAGAAAATGTGATAGAATTTTGAGATCTAGATTTAAGTTCTTCTTTGGTGGCTGGTTTGGTGTATGAACCTTTCTGTCGTATGCGACACAAAGCTTCTGCTTTGCTTTCGGATCCACCATCTGATTCCTGTACCGGGTGTAACTAGGGTGTTGTTGTTTGGGCCTCTATTTTTTTTTAGGCCTTGGGATAGATTTCTTTGTAACTTAGGCTTGCATCCCGTGTATTGTTTTGTTTTTAGGCCTTGGTTTCTGTTGTTCTGGGCTTACCCCTATGAATGAAGCTACTTTTATTAAAAAACTAGAAAATGGTAATAGAGAGCTTGATAATTATCAATACAAGACAACATTGGAGCATTGGTAAGGCAGACATGTAATAACAACATAATTTATACGCTAATTGGGTCCTCAGTTTCAACTGAGACGGCACGTTTTCCTATGAAAATTATACAATTCCATATAGCATTCCCCTACGTCCAAGTTACCTATGCTTACAATAATATATATATATCTTTTTCTGAAAAAAAAAATTGTAATACTATATTTCTTTATTTCTTTCTCCCTCCAGCTCACCCTACACTTCCTGCATGTTTGTAAATATAAATACAAGAGATTAGAGACACAAGCTTGCATGTCAGGATCTCGTTAGAATGCTTTGCTTTGGTTTGGTTTCCCAGAGGATATACAGTCTTCATAACAATCTCTTTATTCAGAGACAAACAAGACAAGGAAATCAGAAAAAGGTAAGAACTACCAATGATATGTAAATAATGAATATTTATACTGCTAGTTATGATATAGTTTTATTTTTCCCTCAAAAATTTATACAGTGAGATTTGAATTTGATAAAATATATGTTTTTGAACATTATTGTTATATCTTTTATAATTTTTTTTTAAAATAAAAATTAAAAATTATGAAAATAAAATCTAAAAACGTTAAAATTTATTTAAATACACTTAAATTAAATTTATAAATGTTATCTTCTATAATTATATCACTATTGAACTTTTCTCCTTCTAAAAAAAAGTATCTAAAAATAATGTAAATTACATTGTCATTTCATAACTCCACTAAAAGCACCATTATACCTTGTTGGCCACAAATTAAACAATGACAAATAAGAGCATAATTTCTAGGTCTCCATCAATTATCTAATCAATGTTAACGTCAGGTCAGAATTGGTTGGCCCAACCCAACCCCACCCCTCCTCTCTTATTTATTTTTTTTATATATAAAAATTATAATTTTATACTATATTATCCATATTATTATAACCAAGTTAATATAATTATAAATATCGATTAATTAAATTTGTATTTCCTATTTTATTTATATCAAAATTATGTCAACTAAAATAGTGTGTTCTAACATATAAAGAAGAAAAGAAAAGGATACTGACTATGCAAAATGTAAAAAAGATAATAAAATGATGATTAAATTTCAGTTTTCTATTAAATTTTAACATTAATTTTACGTTAATTATAATAGGTAATGATCTTTATTCATATGAGAAATCAATTTTCTATTAATATTTTTACATATAGATAAAAATAATTTATTAATTAAGGAAAGAAAATTTATGGGGAAAATATAGTTAAATAATTTTTTTTACTAATGTGAATAGGAATTTTTTATTGATTATTAATTAATTTAATTTTTTTTAAATAAAAATTAAAAATTAGAGAAATAGAATCTGAAATCTCTTGTATTTATTTAGATATATAATCTGAGATCCAGAAAAATAAGGTTTTACAAGTGTTCTGTAAACTTAGTCAAAAACCTCCTTTTGTGAGGAGAGTGTTTATCCTTTTATTCCTTTTCTTTTGTCTGCTAGTGATGTATAACGAAATTCCCGTCATTGGGTCACGTGTCTCTGCCATACGGATATGGGCATACAAGAAGATCAGATTCCTGCTATATGCGTAACAGCCATTTAATTCTCACATGGTACGCTTGCGGGTGGACCTACCAGTCGGACGGGCTGGCCACTTTCCCTCTTCCGGACCGGGCTGGAAGATGGGGTTAAGGCTGAGCCTAGTGGGGGCCTAGTTATTGGGCCGGAAGGTTGGGCAGACCGGATAGAGAAATTTTGGTGAATTTCGGTCCTTCAGCTGAGCGGGTCGGGCCTGACGCTTGGATTAGACTTAGAAGCTTTCAACTGTATTCATGGGCCTGCCCTTAGACCGGGGTAAAAAATCCAACGGTCATCAGATACACTTATCACGGGATTAAATCATAAGTACTAATTAGTTCAATTTTAATGTTTAAATTCAAAAACCTCATATTTTCTACAAGATATTTGAATGTTATTACTAATTCTCCTTAATCTTATATTGAATTATTAATTAAAAAAAATCAAAGCGCATATTCCTCTTCTTGGTATTATTCCGGCAATTGCTTTTTTAGTACATCAATGCCAAATAAATTTTAAAAAAATTATCTAATATATATGGTTTGATAGGCATAATTATAATAAGAATTACATGATAAATTAGTAAAATTTATAATTTATAAAAAATTGAAATTTATATATTAGATTCATAGGGATCGGACTTAAGCAAGTATTAGGCTTATATCAAATACTATATATATATATATATAATGTCTACATGTACATTCTATTGGGTTTATGTCCTATTGATTTTTTAAGAGTATTTGGCTTCCTTGTGAGTGTGCAAACGTAGATATAGGAAGTAGAAAAGAGACCTTTTTGGGGAATAACGTTTCTGGTCAAAAGCTGGCCCGGCCGCATATGTGAAGTTTGTTAGATCGTGGGAAATCTGATAAATTATATATATAATCTGCCTATCTCTCTCAAACACCATACCATAAACACAAGAGCAGGCAAACAAGGCAAGCATCTGGTATTCTCGAAATCCCATCACTCTTTTCGCTTGTACAAGAAATATTTATATCAATGCTGATTTTTATATAATATATAAGTCATAGCTACCTAGGCCTGCATTAAATTAAGGAAATCTATATTGGAGAAGGGCCGGCAGCACAGAGACAAAAAGATGGATTTTAACTAATTATTAGAGTTTTTTAACTATGATCAATATAATCAATCGCAGGCCAGTGTTTGAAAAGCAGGGTGTTGTTGTTTCCTGCTGGTCATTTTTGTTTCTGTAATGTAATATTAATTAAATTTGTGGGAAACAGAAGAAAAACAATGGAAGCATCAAAACCCATACCCAAAGTTGGAGGAGAAGTGAGGCGTCTTCATATCATTTACTTTCTTAGCCATATGGGTCGCATTGAGCATCCTCATCTCATTCGGGTTCATCATCTCAATCGCAATGGTGTTTATCTTCGAGGTCTTCTATGTCTCCTTTGTTAATACTCTTAGATATATTATACGTGTATATCTATCTATATTCTTTTTCTCTTCTTCTTTTTTCGAGTTCTTCTATGTCTCCTTTGACAATATTGCTTCTTTCAAAAGATGTTAAGCGATGGATGGCTGATCTGCGAGGGAAGGAAATGCCTGAAGCCTTTTCTTGGTCCTATAAGAGGTTTGTGTGTCCATTATTATCATCATATACCGTTTGCAATTCCATCGCTAGCTCTTATTAACGATGATTTCTTTGCGGTTGATTGTATAGGAGATACAAAAATGGTTACGTTTGGCAAGATTTACTGGATGATGATCTCATTACCCCAATCTCTGACAATGAATATGTTCTTAAAGGATCCGAGATTTTCCCCACCACCCATTTCGGTAATTATTAATTAAATTCGTTAATATAATCTTTACTTGATTCTCTCCCTTCGAATGTAATCCGTTTCTCTCTTTTGCATGAAACAGATACTACTGGTTCCGGTGAAAATAGAGCTTCCATTTTCAAAAATGACAAGCATGTCGAGGTTGGAAATGAAGACAAACAAGAAGAGCAAGAGCGATCTTCAACAAAAGAAGATAACCAAATATCCCCAGATACGAGTATTGATATCTCAATGAAAACGTCATCTGAAATTTATCATGAATCACCTGTATTCAGTTCAGAGAGATCTACACTAACCCAAGATTCCTTGAAGCGACCAGATGATTCTCATGAGGAAGAAATGGAAAAGTTTGAGAGTCTTTCATCGTCTTCCTTTTACTCCAATCTTTTAGGTAAAAAGAAGGAGAAGAAGAAGAACAAAAAGAAGACAAACAGCGAGGCAAGTAGTCATAACGAGGAAGACATCGACAGAAGCAGCAGTAGCATTGAAAAGATGGGTAGCCCAAGTTCATCATCCTCACCACAATCACAATCGCAGTTTGCAAAGAGCAAGAGCTATTCAAGTGAAGCTTCAAAAATGCTACGAAACTTGATGACTTGCGGTGCAGCTGATACAAATGATGCTGCATTAATTACCATTAATAAATCATCTTTAAGAAAGGAGGAGATTTGCAAAGGAGGGTCTAGCAGAGCTTTAGGAACTCTTTGGAATCAGCAACAACAGTGCAATGCAAGGTATAACAAATTTACCAAATTACATTGGCTAATACCAAGTGCATGATCCCACTTTATTACTACTAATACCAATTTGATACATGCTTCAATTTGGTTGGGTATTAAGTAGCAGGAGAAGCTTTGATGGGATGAAAGACTCGAAGCAGCACAAAAGCGGATTCAATAACCCAAAAGGGGTTGCTGCTGCTTACAAGCCAGTGGGTGCACCAATCTGCTCGTAAGTGAATCAACTTTATTCATTTAGCTTGCATCCGGCTTGACTCAGAACCTCGTTTCATTTGGCTTTAATTAAAGTTTGAACTTATACCTGACAATCAAAAACTGTATTATAATCTAATAACACCTAGTTATGCCTTTGACTGATTGAACCACGCATGAAATGTTAAGCCAACAGACCCAACCCTGACTGAACAAACAAGTCGAAAGAGATGAAAAAATTGGTGATGTATATTTTAACTTGAGTTGAGATCATCAGAGAGATTAAAGTCAAAGCAAAAGTAGAATCCCTGCAGGCTTGACAATTGGCAATCTTAGCAGGAAAGTAGCTCCAAGTCAAACAGAAAAGTTTCGTTTTAAGTAAATTATCCACCAAGTACCACACCAAGTTGAAAATCATCAATGGAACTTCATAATCGACTAGGATTTCTTTAATGCCATATAAAGGACTAAAATTATCATTCTCGAAATGCAGGCTATGCGGGAAGACCTTCAAACCAGAGAAATTGCACATACACATGAAGTCCTGCAAAGGAAAGAGATCTTATGCAAAAACTGCAGCAGCTTCAGTCGGCAAGAATCCATCACCATCAATGAATTCCATGAATCAACTAATGGCTATTTCCTAACTACATTTGTTAAATTTACAGATATGCATAGTTGATTTGCAATTATAATGTGCCGAAAACGAGCCATTAGCTTTCCGTCGATTCCAATTTTACAAGTTAAAAAGGCTAGACGGCCTGAAGCATGCAATTTTTAAGAGATGTGGAGCATACTCTTAGATATGCTTTCTATAGTAAAAACTCCCCATGAAACTGCTCCAACCGCAAATCAAGTGCAAGAATATTATAAGAAAACGTTACTTTTTCCAGGATTAATTTCACCTGGAAACAAACAACGCCTGCTTTTGTTCTCAAACAAAAGTAAAGCTGAAGCATCCAAATTTCCACAGCTTTAGGACTTCCAATGACACCAATTGCATAATATAGTTCAGCTCATCCACAGGTTACACTCACTAACTATATATCATGGACAAGTAAAAGCTGAAACTGAAATATGTTTTGCTAAAAAGGAGGAACCTCTACTATCCTGATTTCGTCAGCACACCAACTACATTTTTAAATATAAACCATTGGAGAAACAAGATTCTACAAGTTTAAGCAGATGCCACACTTCTGGCTATCAGCTTTCCTAGTTCAAAGACAATTAAAAAGTTGGAGATGTTAGAGAAGATTCATTTGAACAACGTCTAGCAATCAGAAGACGAATGCAGCGTGTCTTAACCAGCTAACCATATACCAATGCCTGTGACTTGAAACCCAATTAGCTTCACAGTATGAGTTAAGTTAGTTCTCATCTCATATGACTTACTTATCAGAAGCAACAGCTATATCAACGTGCTCCAGTAGAAAACCATATAATTTCTTCCTCAAGTCTTCTATCCTCCTATCAACCTTAACTCCCCAACTGCCCCAGTCATCCAGCCACTGATTTACCCTTTTAAGTTGCCTTAGAAGATAGGCAATTTCAGAATCTCCACCTCTGCAAAACTGAAATCCATTGTTCAATGAATCCTCCATATACTTGAAGAACCATTCACGAGAATGCAAGAGCAGCTTTTCTGCTAAACTTGCTGTTTCCTTTAACACACTTCTTTTAGGACAATCATCCTTTTTTGGGTCCATTTTCTTCTCAGCTGAAAGAAGGCTCGGTGAAGATGGTACTCGCATAGGGCTTGCTTCTGATAATTTGCCATAGTTTCCAGGTCTTCCTCTGATTTGAGGCAATTGATTCTCAGACTGCAATTCCTCTGGGATGCTTCCTAGGATGACATAATGACATTTATCACTATTCACCATCTCACTCTTCTCTGGCTCCTTGAGCAAAATGAATTTGGAAAGGTTGGTCTCTAAGGCAGCGTGAACCCAGGAAACAGCATTCTTATTCATTTTAGTTTTCCTTGTGCTAGGCAATAAACATTGTTGGCCATCATAAAAGCTTGACATTGCCTCTGAAAGGCTATCATTTGTTAAGGAATTTATCACCTTTGCTGCTTTCTGCATATTCTGGTGGAGGTCAAGATACTTCTCCACTAGTGGTCCCGAAGACATATTCTGCGAAGACTTGCACAGTTCTGCAAATGCTCTGAAAAAGAAAATGAAGATCAATACATCCATTGCAACTGGAAAAAGAAGGAAGGAAAACATGAAATATTTCCATTAAACACATAGCACAAAATAAAATACCAGATTTTTTTTTAATGTTTGTTTTCTGCATCATGCTTCGCACATACAGAAAAGTATCTCCAACACATAATACACCATCCAGAATCTAGAAGGAAATCAGTGACATATAGATGAAAATATTTGCAACATTGCATTCTGCCTTTGAATAATTTTTATTTCTTCCCACAAAAAATTAATAGCAGGAATGCATTAAGATATATTTAGCTGCAACCTCAGGAGTTATCATGTATCACAAGATTTTCATTTTTTATTATTATTAAAATAAGACTGGGATTCTGTCAAGAAGAGAGCCTATTTAAGGTTTCATGACAGATGCAGAGAGGCAGAGGGTACAGAGAAAGATAATAATGTTTTGCAACAAAGGAAGAAAATGAAATTCCTGGTCAAGATAAGTTAACATGTTAAAATATACAAAGATATTAAAGGGGAAAGCAAATATAAAGAGTACGCCAATTGTTATCATATTAATCTAAAAACATGAGTAAACCTCAAGTCTAATGGCCATCTAGAAAATAAGAAACTTTGTTTGATCTCCAAAAGAACACAATCAAATAACAACAGGGCTCAATATGCTAGGATGAGAAATAAATCATCATTCCATTAAAGGTGTTAATAAGCAGACAGAAATGAGTATATTGGATAGCCTATTACCACACATCATGCTCTATAAAGCAAAAAAAAAGGTAGAAAGAGGAATATTTCCTATTGCCCCTTTCTAATCCTGGCCTGATTTATAGGCAGGATAGCAAGCCAAAATCAGCAAATAACAAAAACCACCTTCCTGTCCAACAGTTGCAAAATGTTAAATGGCAAATACAAAGACAAACTGATTTGGCATTTTCTGAGAACACATGCACATACGTGTCCCTCAGGATGATCATAGGCCAGGCAGCAGCCTCACTCCTCTCGGGTATCTTCTTAGTATCAGGCACTGATTACTCTGACGGTAGATTTGCGGAAGGATGGGTCAACATCGCATATTTGTACCTACATTGAGAAGAAATCTCAAAACCTATCCTGCTCTGAACTTTTATCTTGGACAAAGTGAACATGAGAGCCCTTTTCACTGTACAAACAGCAAGAATGAAGGCATGCCATGTGACTTTTGCGACAAAACAGGCAAAATGAGTCCTTTTCAGTTTTCAATAACTATGATCATCCAATTTCATGGATCACCAGAAAATTGGTTACTTAATTCCACAAGAAGAGAAGAGCTCACAATTATATGTTTATAGATCAGCAGTTCTGAAAGAAAATTAGTTTGTTGAATCAAGCATGTAATCAACACAAAATTCAGAAGGAATTCTGCCAACAGAGTGGAAACAGAGAAGCACAAAATTTTAAGGAGATGCCAGCAGACCAAAAATAAGAAGAAAGCATTGTTCAGAAGAATAAGATTCATACTGCATGCAAAGAATGACATTTTCAGCAGCCGATGCCTCCTCCAGTGCACTTACAGCAGCAAAAAATGCAACGTTTCTGTGATGCACAGTTTCCTGAAATCATGGATGAATGATGTGAGATTCAAGTATTTGATGTCAGAGAGTGTAGAATGGATTTGGATTCAAACCTTTCCAAGATTGTGAATGACAGAAGGTACCGCATCCCACGAAATCCTTTGTTCAGACAAAGCTTTGGTACTAAGAGGCAACTTCACGAGACAGCTCGGAATTGCGTGGTCAGTTATAGACTTTAATTCTTTCTTCCAAGGCCTTGTAGTGGCTTCAGGTAATGATGCTTCATTTTTGCTTTTCAATGGTGAAATACTTAAAGTTGGGCCCTTCAGTGATAAGTTGTTCTTAGGAGCAGTTTTCTTCTCAGATTGAAACTGTAGCAACATCAGACAATAAGCATTATGCACACACATGACTTGGAACAGGTGGATTTTGGTATGAATTAGTAGCTATGGATTTACGAGAAACGTAATAATTTGCTTTTAACTCCTGCATTAAGAAAAGCACAAAAGGCATATGGTTCAAGTAATGACTGTGCAGGTGGCTGCATGGCTTCTAACTAGCCATGACCCAGCAATTGCACAATAAATTTTGAACGCAGCAATGACATTGGATACCATATAATTTTAAAGTCAGTAACCTGAAAACCAGCTAACAGAATGTCATATCGCAGTTAGCAACAGTCAATAACAATCATTTTTCCACCATGTTATATGTAGGATTCTCATCATAATCACTCAGAAAACATTTAAGGATTTGAAAATAAATAAACAAATGCAGATATGAAACTGACGGGAAAGAACGAAAACGCGACAAACCATACATTCTTGGACGATTTTAAAGTCATACTAGGGGTAGAAGAAGATTTGGGCGATGGAGTTTGATTCCAGATCCTCCTGGCCGAGTCTAAACTCAATCTCCTTAGCTCTAACCCTTCCACCTTGGTCGCATTACCGAGGGAATCCCTTCTCCTGGCCTTAGAATCAGCAGCTCTCTTCTTTGTCAACCCAGCAGTCTTGGATCCTTTCTTCTCCTTGCTGAAAGTCACACTTGCTCTAATAGGCAACAGATCACTGGATACCAAATCCTTGGGATTTCCAACACAAGGTCGCCTCTTGGGAACGGGCTTCAACCCTCGAAGCACTGGAACCGGCGAAGCCGAATCCAGTCTAGAAACGTAAACAAACTGGCCCAGTTGAATCTTGTCGCTATATATCAAATCCATGTCCTCGTCTTGTATGGACACATAAGCGGAATGCAGAGAGTCAGAAACCTTCAAGAAGAAACCTCTGCTCTGCCAGGGATCGTCGGGTCCAGCGAGAGAAGGCAAGATCTCAACCACCTGGAGGAGGACAGAGCGGTGTTCTCCGGTCACCCTCACATCCTTGTTGCCTGCATTTTCGAGGAGCTTGGATAGCAGCCCTGGAGTGAGGGACGCCATAAAATAGAGATGGAAAATGGAGGTTCCTCCTCTGTTTTTCCTTGAGCAGTAGTCTCCGATTTGCGTAGAGCACCACCATGAGTATAGTGGAGTGAACCGATTGAAGTGGGAAAAGGATGGGTCGCTATCAGAATCTCAATGAGACATTGGGGAAGCTGCGTTTTCTTTGCTTTTTTCAGTTTGCTTGACAGGAAAAATCACGTGCCAGAGAGAGGTGAACCTTGGGGGGTTTTTTGAGAACACCGCAGAGGTGCAGAAAAGAGAGCGAAAAGGCGCAGGTTCCTAGGTTTCTGTCATTCGAAAAGCTAATGAGGACAAAACAGCTATTGTACTCCAATTCTCATTGGTCTGAAAAAAATATACTCTCGACTCTCTCCTGGCCTTTGCAAGAAGATATCTTTTTGGTTTTTTTGTCATCATCCTTGATGGACGATAGTTTTCTTCTCCTCTGCGCATTAGCTTGCAACTGGCAGATAGACAAGCAATGCAAGGCTCGGCTTTACATGCTCATAACTTCATGTAATGGGATAAAGCATCTCACTAGTACAAACCAAATTGAAAAAGGAAGGAAAGGGAAGAAGAGCGAAGGGAAAGCGAAGAAGAGCCGCGTGAAGCGTACTTTTGGGTTTTTGCTTGTGGATTGCGGTTTGAAGTTTGATTTTCCAGCGGCTGTCTTTGGTGTTCTTTATTTAGTTTGGTTATCCTTCTTCCACCCCTTGAGCAGGGAAAAGATTTGGTTTTGAAGCTTTCGAACTCTCAACATGGTCGATTTTAGCTTGCTTTGTTTTGTTTTCTTTATTGGTTTTGTATTTTCTTTGGTGTTTTGTTTGTTTTCTTTCTTTTCTTCATATTGCGCTTGCATGGTTGAGAGATTGTTTGGATGTGAAGTTGGTGTGGTTCGTGTGGTGGCGCTCGGCAAAGAAGCTCTTTCAGAATCCGATGGTTCCACCACAATGATGGCCGCACCACCACCAACCAGCACCGCATTAGTCATAGCAAACCCAGATCAGAAGACCAAAACAATAGATTAATAACAGTGAAACAAATCAGAAACCGAAGAAGAGCCATCATATTCAAAGACAATGTCTTTTAAGTTTAATAAAAATCAAAACTTAAAGAATAAAATATTTATATTTAAAAATTGATATTTATAAATGTTAATATTAATAAAATCCAATGATGAAGAGTATATGTTTAAGAGTACTTTGGTAATTAGACAGAAATACTTTTAATTAAATATAATTATTTATTTAAAACGATTTATTTTATAAAAAATTAGTAAATATTTTAAAAAATCATGCATCATTTAAAATTTTTTAAATGAACTTTTTTAATATGTATTCATTTATTTTAAATATAAAAATTGATAAAAATAATTTAATTGAATTGAATTTTTTATAAAATTATTAATTTTAAATGGTCAAATAAAAATATAAAAATTCATTATTAAATTTAAAAAAAAGATATATATAGTAATTTTAAAATGACTTGAAAATGAAAAATTAATTTTTTTTTCTTTAATTTTGTAGAGGGAAAGCCACCCAATATCAAGAGTAGTTTAAAGCTTTTTTCCTACCTACTCTAAAAAACGTTTTAATATATTTCTAAACATATAGGGAGGTACAATTTTGTTAATGAAAAAAAACGATGAGGAGAGACTATTTCATTGACGAAAAGAAACGACAAGAACGTTTTAATAAATATGAAAAAAGATAAAAACATTTTGATAGATTTTTGAAAACGTAAATACTAACTTCTTAATAATAACAATATCCAATAACTAAATAAATGATTTTATTTGGGGTAAAATTGAATTTTAAAAATTTTCTCTCTCTTTTTTTATCTAATTTTAACGGAAAAAATAATGAAATGACTATTTTATTGACGGAAATAAAATATAAGGACATTTTAATAGGTTTCTAAAAATACAGAGACTGACTTGTTAATAATGTCAATACCCATAAACTAAATTATAAATCTCCCTTAAATTAAATTAATTTAAAATTTTAGTTTAATTTTTTATTATTTTAATTTAATTTAATTTTTAATTTTTAATTTTTGAGCGGAAAAAATTTGAAAAAAATAAATCAACTTTAAAAATTTCAATTATTTTAATTAAAAAAATTGAAAAAAATGAATTGAATATGATTATAGTATATTATTTTTAATAATATAAAGAGATTAAATTATATTAAAATTAAAATATTTTAATTAAATTTTAAAATATTAAAAATAAAGCGTAAAAGGTAAAAAATTTTATTAAAAATTATTTTTTAAAAAAAATCTCTTAATATTTAATAAAATTTAATGTATTTAAAAAGAGTATAATTATAAAGTTAATAAAAAATTATACTCCCTCTATATCATAATTTTTATTTATTTTTTTGTTTATTTTAAAATTATTATTCATTTTTTTTATACTATAACAATATATAAATTGACTATTATAATTCTATTTAATTAAAACTTTCAAAACATTTCATAATATTTAATGTATTTAAAATGAATATGATTTAAAAATTAATAAAAAAAATTATATTTCTTAAAAGAGTAAAATGAATAAAAATTATAGTATAAAGAAAGTATTTGTTAATATATATAAAAAAGCAAAGTATATAAAAGTTATAAGACAACAAATAGTAATAATATATACGTGGGGTTAAATAAATTTAAGTCTTTTTTTTTTTCATTGAAATAAATAAATAGAAGTTATTATTATTATTTTTTTTTTGAAATAGAGGGTTGGGGGAGTCGAACCTTAAACCTTTCAAGACTACAGGATACACTTTCCACTAGGCTAAGCCTTCGAGTGCAAATAGAAATTATTATTTAACCTCAATTGATCAATTTGATTTCATTTAATAGCTAAATGTGACATCCAAAATTTAAATAGGATTCAATTTGACTTTACAAATATGATAAAAGTTATGAAATTAAATTATAAGATTAACTAAAATGAATTAAATTGAAAAGAGAGATTGAGTATTGTTTTTCTAAATATATATTAATATAAAATGATAAAGATAGTGATTTTAGACAAAGGCAATTAGATTTAAAGCTACTCAAATCAAGTATATTACATCAAACTACTGCAGCTATTCAAACTCAAGCTAGACTTGATTAAAAATAAAGTAATTTTCAAACACTTTACTTTTTCTACAAATATTTTTTAATATTTGAATTAATGCTAAATTTTTATTTACGAAAGTGCAAATCTTTAAATGCCTATATAAATATTTATTTGTTTAATCTCGCGAGAATGATTTTTTTTTAATTAAAATACGAAACCAAACCATTTTAAATGAAATAATTTTCATAAAAATTAGAGGTGTATGAAGGGTTAATTTTCAGCGACCATCATTAATCAGGTAAAGAGTGACCACAACGAATTCTAGGTATTTGGTGCCACTTCACCTCCTGTTGAACTTATGATCTGAAAACAGACATTTCACCTTTTTTAATTTGTGCAGCTCTTCAAACTACCCCTTGATTGTTTGGTAAGCAAACTCGATTCTTTAATCACACTTTCCTCCGAGACATGATGCTTCTTTTAATTCTCTATTAACTGTGCTCTTGTGCTCTTCTCTCATCTCCAGAGTCTCCAAGAGAATAATAAATGGGGAGCGAGTGCAATCCAACAAGCAAACAGCGTTATGACATCACCATGTCAAAAAGAACAAGAAAGCCATTCAGTCTTCCACAACTCAAAGTACATGCTCCGACAAAAGCTTCCCCAGAAAAGGATCGAGCAACTGGAGACAGCGACCATAGGAGTTTGAAGCAACTGATGATCAATGGTAAGATCAATACAGAAGGAACTAATAATGAAGGGAACACAAGTGATGAAAGTGAGAATAGAGTCAGAAACTCGCTTGGACAGCACTTCTCAGAAGAAGAGAAGAAACAGCAGCAGCAGCTTCTACTGGTGAAGAAACAGAAGCAAGAACTTATTCACGGAGCCAAGCTCAAAGGAGTAATGGGTGGCTATGTTAAAGTGTTGAGCCATTTGATCAAAGCCAAACGCAATTCTTCTTCTTCTTCTACCCGTAGTAACACTGGATCTCGGAAAAAGCCTGTCCTCCGGTTGGCCATGTAATGCATTATGTATGGTCATCTTTTTCTCGATTGCTTATGCATGGTTATATTATACGTATCTTATAATATGTACTACGCCTGAATCTATAAGCTCATATGATCAGTAATGAGAGAGGTACGTAATTAATTGTTTCCAATTATAAAATAAGCCCAAATCATTGAAAGAATTCAAATATTACCCAAACAAATGCCCAAAATTCACTACTAATTAATATGGTAAAACTCCTATATCTCTGATTATTCTCTATTTTCTGTGCAACTTATTAGTTATAACCACTATAAGATTGTGACATATACCCAAACTCCTGTATGTTGATCTATTTACAGCTATCTCCATCAATACCGAGGCTTTATAATTAAGATTAATATTATAATTTAATTTTATTACTTTATAGATTAATTTTCATTTATCGTCACCTAATTTTAACATTTGTTAATTTATTTTAATAAAGTTACTCATTTATGACAGGAAAATTCATTACTATATGTTACAAGTAGTCTACATTGTTGTTTCACTTCATCTTCAAGATTCTTGCTCAAATGTCCACAAAATGACGTTTTCTAATAGGTTTGACAACAGCAACTGTAAGGAATTGTTCAAAAACATGTCAACTCAATAGAAGAAATTGTTCACGTTTGATTTAGAGAGCATAAATGGAAGTGCTACATAAGAAACATTCACCTTCCAGGACAGCAGAAGCATGTTATCTAAGAAAAACCTGCGGCAGTTGCAAGATTATGATCATCCACGCAGTAACAAATGGCTGTTTTAATGTTGAACTTGATAATGAATCGGCCTTGGTTTGCTTACACATAGCTTGTAAGAATACAATTGTGTATTTGCATTGGTTTGCTTCGTATGCTTAATGTATCATCATTACAATGAACTTGTATAAAATGAAATATTGAAGTAAAATAATCTATGAGCGTAGAAGAAAGATTGTCTATGACTTTTGAGAATGAACAGAGCAAAACAAACTAAACCGTCAGCTTGGTTGATCTAATCTGAAATTCAAGAACTTCTTTCCCCTGGCCGTGTGGAATGCTTGACTGAAGTCTCCGACAGATTATCCCCTCCAGTACATTATTATTCCAACAGTGGCTCCACCAAAGGTTTATCGTGGGGTGTATTAAGTTTCATAGTGTATGTAATGGCCACACCAAGAAGCGAACATACAGCTGGAACTAGACCCAAACCATATCTTGTTACTGAAATATAATTCGTGGAAAGGGAATTCTGGACCTTTGGTGAGATGGCTGAAAAAAAAATGCAGTTTTAGGTAGAAGTAGGAGATTACAGACAAGGAACCAAGTTTACTGAATCTATCATACATATAAAACAACATGTGCAGCCTCTATTTTACGTTCTCTCTCTTCTGCAGGAGAAGAAAATATTGGAACAGGCCTTGCAATTGAAGACAACTTACTTTGATATGACTGAAGAGTATACAAGGCCAGTCCGCATGAAATCTTGTCTAAGAAGCTTAATGAACCACAAACAAAAGCACAGCCATTGAGATCTGAACCGACTAGAACACTCTGCATGCTTATTCCAGTTACCTGTTGTTCATATTTGCAGAAGAGAAGGGAAAGGGAGGAGATGACTAATTAAAACCCAACAAGAGAAATAATAATATATATATATGTATGTGTGTACATATAACAAAACAGACAAAAACTTAGCCTTGCATGCCATAACATAGTTGAAAAAAAGCATTGACTAATAATCCACATGATAAAGCAGAGAATAAAGCAAAGAATCCCACATCATACCGTCATTAGTGCATTGGCTATTCCAATACATATGGATATGAAATACATGAAACCACTCATGCTTCTAGGTAAAAGAAAGATGCTTGCACCACAAAATATCCAAAGAATGCCGCCAGCAGAATAGTAGGCCTTCAGGCGTTTTCCAGTCGAAGATATTTCCTACAATACGTAAATAGAAAAGCCTAATAATCAACAAAAACCAATGAACATTAAAAAAAAAATCATGTTTAAAATAAACAAATCAGAAAATGGGGGCTACCTGCATAATGATAGATATGACAAAGCTGCTGATGTAGATAATTGCAGGTACCTACTCCCATCAATTAGACGCGTTCAACTTTCTTCATATTCGAAATTAAATGTGTCCGTGTGTAATATGCTCATATAATAACGTTAAACAGCTTTACACCTACCAAAGCTTTAGCTGATTGGGCCATGCACAAATCATTAATTACATAGAATGCAAGATATGCCTGAGAAAAAAAAAAGCCATTTTGATGTAAAACTACTAGCAAGAAATGTCAGTTTCTGGAAAAATACTTCAACTGACATCCTTAGGAAATTTTAACTTTCCCCAAATTACAAAGAGTAGAATTAGAGACTCTCATCGCTCAAGAAATAATAAACTTGTAGAAGAATAAATGAAAAAATATATCCCCAGTTACAAAAGGATATGTCTGCTGACCTGTGAAACATTTTGTACAAGTCTGGTAAGCAAATAAACAAGTCCAACTTGATAGTATAAAATTTTCTTGAACCAGTAAGTCCATGATATCCTTGAATAACAATCTCCATGTACACTTATCTTTAATCTACATTAAAAAGGGAAATATCTTACACTAACCAAGTAGAAGAAATTGCAAGTAGTTTCATAAGGACATATAAAAAATCAACCCAAAAGAACTGGATTTGAGGTAAGATATCTAGCAATACCTTGGCTCCTTGGTTCCAAGATGAAATAGTCCCACAAAGCAGCAACCAATAAAAATGGACAAGTATGCAATCCATCGGTACTGTTCATTTGTGAACAATGTAAAAGAGGACCAAAGTTATGTACTAACTGATGAAATTCAGAACCAAAGTTATGTATTAACAGACGAAAATCAGAACCAAAGTAAACTCATACCTGATTTTCAATATCAGCATGTGTTTTTGCTTCACTGATATTGAACACTATCAAAGCAACTGCATAGAGGCTGAGATTAGCAACCTGTAAAACATTTCAAATGAGCATCACCTTCTAGGATGCAGCATTAATAATATGATATCATCATATATTAAAGCAAAACTTCAGAGAGAATTTACCATAGTAAAAGCATTTCGACAACTTGCCATCACAACCCTGCTTGTAGAGTTTAGCGAGATGCAATTCACCATAGACCTTCAAAAAAAAAAAAAAAACAGCAACAATTTGCTAAGTTAGTAGGTTTTGTACATGCTTGTGTAGCTGAATGCAAGCCATGAATATGTATAGCTGTGCCACAATATTACTAAGAAAAAAAACAGCATTTTCAAAGGGGGCAGGGAAGAAATAATTATTCCTTATAAAGTTAACACAAATGATTTAGAAGTTGGAAAAAAGAAGACATAAATGGGAAAAGAATGATTTTGCAATCTAGGTATACAAGAGAAACAAATAACGAAGTTCTGATGAAGATATTCTGATTAAAACAAGGAAACAAAGACAATCAGATATCAATAATCTACAAAACATGGAAAAGGTTAAAAGAATTTAACATAACATATTAGGATCTCAGCTTTGAAGAATTATGAACAATACCATGCACATTTCAACCAACAAATATTTTAGAGGACATTACATGTGTGAAACTTGAGTAGCAGCCCAACCCACATTGAAGATTGCAGCAAAGACACTATATGATACTGTTTCTAGCGTTGATGAATGGTTAGCAAAGATTGTACAAGGCAAGCAACCACCAAAAACTGAAGAAAATGAAATGGCGACCAAAACAGATCCTGCACCATGCCATATTTTGAAATGCCCAAACCTGTCTATCTGTCAAGTAAAACCATTGAAAAAATAACAAATAAAGGCCAAAGTTACCTGAAAACTAAAAATATCTAAAATGATATCCACATACAAAGTAAAAAAATTAATAATAATAAAAACAAATAAGAAGAGGAAACGAAATTGCTAAATATCAAGAATCTTATCAATAAAACATCTCCGTGATGCAATTTCTGACAAGAGGTATCATTTTCAAATAGAATGCATGTACTTATCTCATATACCCCCCCCCCCCCCCCCCCAAATGATTTTTCACATCTACCTTACACAGCATATGCATGAATCTGAAGGGGAAATTCAAAAATAAAAGCAAGGACAAGTAATTTCCCAGTTTTAATCACCATAAGATGTATTTTTTAGGCATAAAGTCTTACAACGACTAGAAGCATGGACAGTTGATTTTTGTGGAAGAGACTACTATAGAATTTTTAATGGACCAACTTAGTTTTTTTTTTTTAAGGAAACAAGGGAAAATTGAAAGAAAATGTCTGTCAGTGCAGCACTATGAAAATGCTCTCCAAATAGATAGAGAGATTGCTAGCTTGCTTCCTTTTTCCCCTTATTTGTGCAAGAAGCAAATTCCCTAACTGTATAGCAATGCCAAATGCAGCTGATGATTGCAGTAGAGACCCTAAAATAACAAGATTGGTTCAGAAAAATATACAAGTAGGAGAAAGATAATTTCAAGTCATTGAAATCTATACTAATTTTTTGAGCATTTACATTAAACTGCCGTATTGCTTGCATTAAGATTCTTTAACAGATAAACCATATGAAATAATATTTCACTAGGCTCAATCCTGACCACCATATTTGAGGTCTCACTTTATCAGCTCCATAGGTATTTTAACTAATACTTTTTTACTGTTTACTCTCTTAACTCATGTTACATAAACTAGATGTTTCCCTTGTCCACCATATTCCACTTCACAACAAGTATTGACAATTTCCCAACAGAAGGCACATGCTTCAAATGTTCACATTTAAAAAATAAGAAAAACAGCATAGGAAGGAGGCTCTATGTTTGTCTGAAACGCTCCCTTAAAAAACCTAAAGCTCAAATAACATCCCAGTTCCAAAAGACAACCAATTTGAGAGAAGTACCAGTTCACCAGAAAATATGGTAGCAAATCCATCAGCTATCTGACCAGAAAGCATTACTGTAGCAGCATCTCTGCAAAATAAATTGAAAAGAACATGAGCCTATCTGAATGTGCACGTATGTACAATAGTGAAAGGAAATAAATTGACAATAAAGCATGTGGATTGCTGATCAGTAAAGATAAAGAAATATACCTTGGGGACAGTCCAATATCTGTTAAAAACAATAACAGATAGGTAAACCAACAGGCAGCAGTGATGTCATTTAGCATGTGTCCCACACCATAATAAAAAACAGATGATCTTCCAACAGGGTTAAGATGTGAAACATCATCTTCAATATCATCACCCATTTATCCTACAAGGTTAGATGTTTAACTCCTTAAACCATATGCAGAAGAGTAGTTTCAGATACGTGGGAACCTGCAAATTGATTGAAGTTCAGAGGATGAAAATTACAACAGTAATCACAATATCCCTAAGCCAACTGCTTTATAAAAAAAAAAAGAGAGGGTGCACATATAAATTTTGATTTCACCATACTTAGTAGGCACATAACATCAGATATCCACAACCATGACCTACTGAAATTTCAAACTTTTTTTTTTAGGATTGCAAATTCTCATTGTATTAAAACCCAAATGGGCAGATTACAACCACATAATTTGTATGGTTGTTAGCATCCATGATGATTCTATGGAAATAAAAGTGAAAAAATTTCATAAGGAAACCCAATTTTATCTGCCTTGCCTTTAATCGACGGCTTATGAAAATAGCTAACAATGCAACAAAGCTAAAGCATGGAAATATCCTTTAGAAACCAATCACTGTAGCTATCCTTCCTATTTGATTGCCTAACTTCAGTACAAGCGCTTATTCTATAGGGAACCCCATATAGTAAACTCAATAACCCTGCATAGGAAAGAGTATATCACAGGGTAGCAGGCCCAAATGCTCACTACATCGAGACCTGGAAGAAAGCTAAGACAACAGGTTCCCTTCTTTGATAATATTTGCTTCATATTCAAGGTGTATACATTTATAATCCTTCCTCAATACAAGGGGCAACGGGCAAACAGAGGACCCTTGGGGTGCTAACTTTCACACCAAAGATAGATCTTTTTGGTTCTCCTCTCCCCAAAACATTTGATAAAAAGGCCTCAATTAACCGCAAAAAAGCTTCATAATTTTACTCTAACTACAAGAGAATATCTCATTAGAGCTCCACCAATCAGATCCTCGAAGGTACGTTAATTACCAATAGTGCAGTGTGAATTCTGAACTCAATCCTCGAAACCACATCTCCCTCCAGTCAATAGAAAAGTATTCTACTACTGTGGAGTTGGGATATTTCATGAAGTCTATCTTACTGAATACTCTATTCTAGTTTGAAATTGTTGCTTTCCAGTCAACCCATTAAACAAAATCATCAAAGCACATTGATGGTAAATAAAGAACAAGAACAAGCTTGCAAGTTGCAACTTGAAAAACCTATCATTGACACAATATTGAAAGAAACTGAACAGGTAACAAGCAACACAAAGACATTTGGAATAAAGAAAGACCACCAGCGAAAAGGTCAATGCAAAAAAAAAAAAAAAAGTAAGAGAGTAAAGATACAACTACAAGCAAAAAAGGAATGGAAATGAAAAAAGGGAAAAGAAAATGCACGAAAGAAATAAATAATTCAAGCATAAAGATGCAAACTTTGGCAATCCAACGGGCCAAAGAATCAAACAAGTAATGAACGCATTCAAGAAGAAGGAAGAAATAACAAGTTTTAAAAGAAACATACCGGGAAAAGATAAGCTTAAGCAGTAGGAGGAGGACGAAGGAACAAGCGACCAGTTGTTGAGAAGGTTAAGCGAATTTGGGTAAGAAAAAGAATCCAAAAATGTCAAATTCCAACAACAAGGAGTGGAGGGGAGGAGAGGAGATGAGTCGCTGCCTTCTGTTGAATCAGTTATCAAAGCGGCTCGTTTTGTTTTCTTTTGGTCCATAACTTACTGTACCCGCTTTCTTGGTGCAGAGTCTTGGAATTTGCAATTTTCATTTTTTTAATTGCAAAAACGGTAATCACTTTTTTTGTTTTTTTTAAAGAAAAATATAAGGATTTTATTATATAATTAAAGATTAAAGATATTAAGAGTTTGCTTTAACTTGGAGGCTCAACATTAACACTATTTATTTTTTAAATTAAATTAATTTATTTTTTTATATATATTTTTTCATTTAATACTTATAAATATTAATGTTAATAAAAAACTAAGTATTTAATTTTTATAATATGAAAAAATTTATTTTTTATTCTCTCAATTTTATATATCTTTTAAATATTAAAATATTTAATAATTAATTTTTTTATTAATTTTAGTTATTGAGTGTTTTATTATTTAATTTTTATAATATAAAAAAAATTATTTTTTAATTTTATAAAAATATACATTAATTATTTTTTTCATATTAAATATATTTTAAATTTTTTATAATATTTAAAAATTAAAATTAATAGAGTAATTAATTAATTAACTTTTTAAAATATTATAATAAATTTTTCAAAATTAATAAATTAATTAATAAATTTTTCAATATTGTAGATATTTATTGTTTCTTAACTTATTAATCAGTGTTTCTTTTTACCCAAAGGATGAAGATTATAACTGGGCGCTAGATTATTTATAAATTTAATTTGAAATTTGTATTACATATTTTTATTTTAATTTAATGCATGTAGTTTTATTATTTAATAAAGAAAAAAATTACTTTGTATGAACATTTTAATTTTTCGATTTTAGTTTCATTTAAATTATAATCTTTCTATTAAAATTACCGTTAATTAAAAAGTGAAATAACTAAATTATTCTCTTTTAATAAAATATTCGTGCTCTTTCTAATTATATTAAAGATTTATAAAAATCAAATAAGTTTAATTTAATTTTTTATTAATTAAATTCATATACTTTTATTTAAAAATTAAATAAACTTTCATTTAATATAATATTATTTTTTAAAAAATAAAAATAATTTTTTTATATAATAAAATTTCATTTTTGTAACTTTAAAAATAATTTGTTATATCTAGAAATAAGTTTTTAATATCAATTTATGAAACTTAATGTTAATATAAATCTAGAAATAAGTTTTACATTAATATTATATTTTATTCTATTTAATAAATAAATTAGCAGTTTTTTTGAAAGAAAATAAATAATAGTATTCTTAAATAAATAATGGTGTTCTTACATAGGTGTAGCAAATGCAATCCATCAGGCAGCAGTCGTTTCTTTGCTCATTTTCCATTATTCTAAATATATTGTGTATTATTTTTTTTATGTTTAAATTGTTTTTTTTTCATTTTCAAAATAAAAATTAGTAGTTTGAGACAATGAATATTTCATTCTCAACGAGAATATGATTTTATAATTTATACTTTAAACCCATTTGATAAATATTGATATATCACTAGAGGTTGCAATTTAAAAAATTATAAAATTAAAATATTATTTCCAACATAGGTTAAAATTATAGACGCCTTTAAATAGGACAATATTTAATATTTTATCCGTCTTATTTTTTTTACATTCATTAAAAAAAATCTTTGATAGAAAAATTAAAAAATATAATTAAAATAATAAATTTTATATTATCTTTTCTAATATAGATATGTACTTGTATTAAATAAACTTTACTTTTCAATTAATATTATATTAAACGGAGAATATATTGCGAAACTAATGAATAAATCAATTGAAGGAGTAATAAAAATGGACAATTGAGATTTAAAATTATTAAATTAATAGCTTATTAAAATTAAAGAAAATTAATTATTTATTTATGTATGTTGTATGTTCGTTAGGCTTTTTATCACTCTGTGGAAGCAAAGCTAAAACTAAAATTAAATTGAAAGTTGAGAATTCCCAATATTACAATGATCCATCAGAACCAAATAGACATATACAGCTATGTGAACAAGTGTGGATAAAGGAAATACCAAAGTGAAAATCCCAAAGAAACCATCTCAAACCCAAACCCAATCCATCGTTTTGAAATGCTACATCCACGACTCCTTGTTTGAGCAATTTGTCCTCGGCTGTTGCCCCTTTCATCTGCTTAATTTCAACCAATGTAAATATTAATTACTCAATCAATGAACAATTTCTTTAAAAAAAAAAAAATCAATAAATTGCCATAGAAGGAAAATCACAATTACCACCAGGAGTAGGGGCGGGGACTGGGGTGCTGCTACTCTGATTAGACCGATTACCGAACTCATAGAAAACTTGAGCATCTGGAGAATTAGGAGCCAAGTGTAGAAGACCTGCAATTTCCATAAACTCATTACTTAACCAAGAAGCCATGCATATCAACAGAAGGAGTCCTTTAATTTTATTTTTATCTTATTTATTTCTTTAATTTTTAAATTTTGAATAATTTAATTTTTATAAATTGAGAGAATGAGAAGTCTGACACTGAGCACATAGGTAATGCTTACCAGGGCATTGGGAAACGTTGGCACTTGCATGGCAAACAGAGGGAAGCCCTAAAGCAAGAGTGGCATTTATCTTGAGACCTAAATCAGGATCATTTCTATCCACAATAATCACACATAAACACTTCTTCTTGTCTTTAAGCACGTGCTTTAGACCATTGCAACAATCTGGCGTTGGACTTTTCGCATTACCTCCAACGTAAGGCAGACATGTAGCTAATCCCACCAATTGCTCTGCACATTCCTCTCTGTCTTTGTCTGAAACCGCCATCGAAAAACCCACCATGCTTGACATTAACGCTACGATTAATGTTAATGCAAGTGCAAGTTTAGTGAAACGAAAACCCATTGCAAGAATTAAAGTGGTTTAGGGAAAGAAACTCTATTGATCCAAGCATGGAAACAGAGGGATGAAGGTCTATATATATGTGTGTGATTGCAGTCATATCAATTGATTATACACACTTCGGAAGTTTCTTCAATAAATTAGAGTGAATTTAGGATGAGTAAGTGGTGGACCCTATCTTCTTCTAATTGCAACACCTCAGAGAGTCTAGAACCAGACCACCAACCACGAGTCCACAATCTCATAATTCTTAATCTTATTATTGGAGGTTAAGAAAAGCTGCTTTGTTTAGGTTTTTGCTACTTGTAGAAAAGATGATTCAGCAACATCAATATGAAATCGAGGATAGACGGTCATGTGATGTGTAAGAGATGGCGAGGCAAGTGGGTTTGGCCTTTTGTTGGGGGGAGGGGAGAGGGGGGGTGGGTCCAAACTCCACAGATAATTGAGAAAAGAACAAAATTTGCTGAAGTGCGTCACTTTACCAACCCACCGAAGACAATGATCGCAAGAGGCACCAGAGAGTAAAGTTAATGTCATTACCTCAATGCTTCGTTTTCATGACATCAACCAAAAACATGGGTGCTGGTGAGTTATTGATATGCTCAGTCCCAGCACCTATCAAACTAGAGTTTACAATATTTAGGGATGGGACCCTAATCTAAATACAAGAAGGTCCAGATTCAAGCAGCGCAAAAGATGTCATCCTTAAAGTTGCTAGATCAGTCAAAGGAATCATGGTTTCACAAAAAAGTATATACTTAAATTACTTGAAGAGTATGAAATGCTTGGTTTCAAGCCAAGTTCTATACTAATTGAATGAATTTGAAACTTGCTCACACAAAAGACAATTTGCTCATAGGTCCTGACATGTACATGCAGATAATTGAAAAACTTATGTATGTGATATTCAGAGGACCAGACATTGCCTATGCTATACATGTATTATCACAATTTAGGGACAAGCCTGCATACGTTAATCTAGATGCAACATACATGATGCTAAGGTACTTAAAAGGAACACTAGGGCAATGATTATTTCTTTCAGCAAGCTCAAAACTAAAATTAATTGCTTATTCTGATAGTGATAGGACAAATTATTGTGAAGATCATTAATTGGTTTTTGCATATTCCTTGACAAGTCTCTTATAAGGTGGAAAGCAAAGAAACAATCTAACAGTTTCAAGAAGTTCAATTAAAGCAGAATACAAAATTATGATTGCAACAGTTTATGAAGTAGTGTAGTTGAAGGCTTTGTTCACAGATGTAAATGTAACTATTTCTCGACATGTGCAACTCTATTGTGATAATAGCTTAGTCATTCATATTTTCAAGAGTTCAGTATTCCATAAAACAATTAAACACATCAAAATAAATTTTCATTAGAGAAAATGCGATGAAATGATTAATAAAATTTAAGTATTTAAACACTAAAAAACATCCAGCTGATTTTTGTGTACCAAAGTTTTGTAGCTGCTTATTTCAAATATTTCCTAAGCAATTTCAACATTTAAAATATATATATTCAATTTGAGGAGAGTATCAGTCAGATCAAAATAAAAGAAAAAAGCTAGAAGTACTAAATGACCGCTAGATTATTGTAATTTAATTAATTTTATGTTCTTGATTTAGTTAGCTTTTGATGAAAAAGATATATACCCGAAAAGATATACACACGTAAACAGTGTGAACTACTTTAAATATATGTGGATTGATGAGTTCCCTCTCAAAATCGGTTTACTAATACATATTATAAACATATTTTAAACGGAAAAGCTATTCGGCCCAATCTAAATACAAGAAAGCCCAGATTTAAGCATCCAGAACTCTATAGCTAAGGCAGAAGATGTTAGATCTTCGTCACCCTTGAAACAGCCATCAACAGTGGTCATTATATCAAAAAAATCATACTGAAGAACTGAACCAGAAGATGAAATCCAAAAAACTTGAATAAAAGGAAGAGCCATAATAGCAAGAACCAGAAAGAACCGGCCTGATGAAGGTGTCCAATAAAAAACTGGATGACCCTGCTCTCTGATCTCAAACCTGATTGAAAGGATTAAGATCTTAGACCAAACCAGAGAGGCCTGCTGAAAAGCCCTATTTCATGGGCTATTGTCTATAAATTTGTTCAATTTGACAACTAACCCCGGCCCATCAAAAGAATTTTCATTTAGGACCTTTTTTTAATAAATCACATAAAAAGTCATCACCATGGAATTTTTCTTTAATTTTTCAATTAGAAAAAGAAACAAAGAAAGCAAGAAAGAAAAGATAGAGCTCTGTTGGCATCCTCAAGCACATGTTACTTAGGGCTTAAGATCATAATAAATCTAGCATAGGAAGTCATAACACTTTATGTGAACGTGTCATGTCCAAATCCAATGTGGATCTAAAGTTGATTCTTGATTAAGTAATAAACCTGAATTGCTACATAGAAAGCAGCAGCATCCTACGCAGACACACTTCATTTTTGCTCCAGGCAAACAAGCTCTTGCACTGTTCATTCTCTTGTGGGCTGGCCACTGGTAACACACTTTCTTCAATTGTCAATTAATTAAAAGCATTTCATGTACAACGGACATACACTAAAAGATACCAACACATAATAATTCAAAGTCAAAAAACCATTTCTTTGCACATGAACACAGTTTCCTGTTTCAACAGTTAGTCCGTAATCAAGAGATACTATGATTAATTTGGAAAATTGAAATGGGTTGCCATCTCCATGATATAAAATAATGATTCGACACTTTTCGAAATCTGGTCTGTGGTTTTATTTTATTCATGGGTTGGCTGATATCTGGTCTATGGTCGGTGGTACGTGGCAGCTCCTCATTAGTCTACTTTCTATAACTCGTATCTCAACCGCATAAAACTCTCACCGTCCTCTCTGGGACTATCCCACTGCCTACTGGATCGGGAAAAAAAAAAAGAAGTATCTTTATTTTCCAAGTAAAGCTCAGCATTTTTCTTCATTATGCAAAAATACACGGCCATAAACCACCATCACTTCTCTATATAACCCACGTATCTTCCCCAACCTCTCTGACACTTCTCATCCTTCACATACAACCTTAATCCTTAATTTTAACACTTTCTTTTTTGGTCCTGATTACCTCAAGAATATTAGATATTCAAGAACATGGCCAATGGTAATTATTCATCTCCTTATTCTCAGCAGCCTCCTTTGCCTATACACCTTTGCTTCTTCCTTCTGATACTGCTGCTGCTGATAAGCTTCTCGTGGTACATGAATTACGAACCAGTTCTAGAAAGCATGTTCGATCAAGTGAAGCTGGTTCTCATGGTGTCTCCACTGCTACTTCTGCTGGTAGTTCACTGGCTTTCCAATAATGAAAGCAGAAGGCTTTCATATTTCATTCCTTTGCCGGAGAAAGATTCTCTTCACAGGGCTGGAGGAACTCCTTGGGGAGTTGGGTTTCTGCTCGTCTTTCTCTTCTTCATGATTTCTTACCAATCTTCTTTTCAAGAACGCTGGTTTCCTCTTTTAAGCAGATAGCAGTAGAAGTGCGATCGATCCAGCTTGTGTGTTTATGCAAAACCTCTATTTGCCAATGTTATATATGTATAATCTTGTTAAGTTTAATGTAATTACGGGATGAATTCTAAAATTGTATTATCTGCACGATTAAGCTCCTACGGCAAGCTACACTCTTCTCTTTATAGCATTTCAGCTTTGGCCTATTAATTTTCACTTCCCTGGGTAAAATTTCCGATTTAATTAATATTGATGCAATTAATTTGTGACATACAAAGCTTAATTAATGATTATAAGTGGCATATTTGGCTCAAAGAAAAAGGAAAAGGAAAGGTAGGACCAGCTGGTTTCACTTTACTTTAGCAGATAATTGGCATCCAAATAATTAGGAGAATATTTTAAACTTTTTGCTTAAAAGCTTTTAAAATTATTGATGTTCAAGAGATTCAGAAAATAGGGAGTTTATGTTTGATTTCCTTTTATTTCTTTTTATTTGTCTGCACCTGTCTCTATCGCTCAGATCTGTGCGTACGAACGTGTGTCAAAATTTCTTTCGGCCATTTAATTCTCCTTGCTGATATACATGCGGACAGATCTGCGAAATGACTGAGTCAGTTATTTTCTTTCACATCACATCACTGAATTGGATTATTTTTTATTGGATCTGGATTTGCGGTGAATTCGGATCGAGACTTGAAATGCTGGGTCAATTAACTTAAATAGAGTTTGACGAGTTTTAGGCCAACATTATTTTCTTAAAGTCGGTCTTGCCCCAAATAGAGAAAACCTAGCAATCATCAACTATATTCACATATATAATAGTGATAAAGTATAGGTTACACATAAAATTTCAAGAGACTTGAGAGCATACATGTAGAGTTGTGATGCACAAGGAATTGAAGCTTGCATATTCAGACTAGGGACAAAAGTTTATAGGTAGTGACGATATCAACTAGATTTTTTATGTGTTTACCGTTGAAAAACGTAATGTGTTAGGTATAATGTCAAATTGGCTTAGGTTGCCTAAGGATAAGTATGCATGAAAACTATATTATAAACTATGCATTAATTATCGTATCAATGGAGGAAAAAAAAAAGGAATTTGATTGGTTATAGCGAAAAATATTTGCAAAATAAGTTCGTAGAGTCTATTGCTATCTATTGCCTGCTGGAATTGGCAGACAGAAGAAGAAAGACTTCACCGCCGCCAGCAACAGTTATCGTTAATGTACAAACTAAAATTTAATGTTTATAATTTAAATCTACACATTAATTTTTTTATATTTTAAAAATACATAGTAATTATAATTTAAAAAATTAACAATTTCTATACCCAAGATTCTTTTATTTTATTTACAGTTTACTCCTTATAATTTTATATAGAGTGCAATAATTTAGTTTTCATAGTCTAATATGTACAATAAAGTATTCTTTAAAAAATAAGATAAGAACAAAATTTCACTATATTTTTTAAAGATATATAATAACTTGTTAATTTTTTTGAAATTATAAATGCTAAATAATAAATTTTTTTAAAATAATGTGTAGAATAACAGGAACTAAATTGTAATTTATATATTATCCACTATGGTGGTGTGATATAAGATGGGCCCACAATTGTGATAATTTGCTGGTGAGAATGGAACCGTGCTGCTTCTAGGCTCAGTGGCAATCACGGGTCACAATACAAATGGGTCTGCTCAAGTTCAGTTCACTTCAGCCCTATCATTCCAAAATGGGCCTACACCCACAGGTTGCCTCATTTGTACACCTCAATTTCATGCTCATTATTATTATTATTATTGTTATCCTATTTAATTAAAATATCTATGTACTTTTGATATAAAATTAAAATATCTTTACAATTTTATTCAGTTAATCATTAAGAATATCTGTCCAAATTTTGTTTTTTTACTATTAATTATTCTCATTTTAACGGTTGAATGAAAAGAAAAATATTTTTAATTTTTTAAATGCCCTCAAAGAGAAATAAAAATAGGAAAGAGGATAATATTTTCTTAGCTAATTGATCTTTTCTCATAGTCACCGTCATCGTTTTCAATCTTTATCTTTTTTCTATTTCTCATCATCTTCATCTTCTTTCTATTTCTTTATTTCTCTACAAATATCATCAATGTTAGTTTCTCTATTTTTAATTTCCATCATCTTCAACTTCTTTCTATTTCTTTATTTCTCTACAAATGTCATCAATGTCAGTTTCTAGTGACAATAGCGGTAATATAGAAGAAAAATTTATAGACATCAACTGCAGATGTGGAAAACGAGCTGGTTTGAGAATATATGAATCAGAGAACAACTCAAATAAGCTCTACTATTACTGTAGAGACAATAAGTATGGAAGCTTCTTAAATTGGGCAATTCTTGTGATATCAATGGAGAATAACAAAAGATTTGAACAACGCTATCAAAGGACTTGTTAAGTTGATTGAAGAGATAAAATTGGAGTTGGTGAAATTGAAAGATGATAACAAGAATTTCTTTACCAAACTTAATAGAATCGAGATGGTGTTGGGGCATTTGAGACCATAATTAGTATTGTGATTATTGTTATTGTTATATTTGGTTTTAAAACATCATAAGATGTGCATGGTTGGTAGTAAATTAGTGTTAGCATGGTGGGTTTAGATGTTCTGGTGTTTTGGGGTTTTAGGTATCTTAAGTTCCAAGATGTATCAGGTTTTTTTCAAGTTAGTTAATATGTGTTGTGCTAAATCCCTACTTTAATGAATTTTGATACTATTTAACAATTTTAGTTATACAAAATTTAATAACTTTATGAATTAAAGCTGTGCTATGTCCATAAACAGATCTACCTACTGAATGAATTAAACCATAAGAAAAACAAATTAACTTTATTAAATATAATAAATGAATCATAACAAAAGCAACCAAAAGCAATCATATAATATAGAGGCATCTGAAAGCTTATATTATATTAATATTGTAAATAAAATATTACAACTAGTAATAGGTTGATAACACACATGTTACACATATACATGTGGTTACAACAACCATTTGTAAAAAAGAAACCAAAGTATCCTAAAAAGCAACCAAAATGTGGACCATTTACATCAATCATTTATAATACCAAAAATATCTATGTCAACCATATAATAAATACAAAAATACAAAATGAGATTGATTCAGGTGCCTAAATGCTATAATTTTTAAAATAACTTCAATATATTCTATGGAGTAGATCTCCTTTCTATTCCTGCATTCAAGCTTAATGATTCAAAATTATTCAAAGGTTACTTAAGTTGTCTTGTATTGGAGGTTGAGGTCCTATTTGATTGGAACAAAACACAACTAACAAAGAGATACTAAGTTATTAGATAGTTCAATAAGACACAACCAATAAAAAAATATTCAATTAAACTTTACCCCAACTAGTGCATATTGACATGTTCTATTGTTTTGTTCCATTTGTCTGCAATATGCATGTCACTCCAAAACGTCTTGTCCTTTTAGCTACCGGTTCACTCTCCCCTCTTTTTTCTTGCCTTTTTAGGCCTTCCCGGCTGTCTCTTTAAAGGAGGGGGTACCATTGCAAGATATTTTTCATCAGCTTCAATTACTTTTTAGGAAATTGCATGTATTGACCCTTCATACACTCTCAAATATGCTTCAACAGTGTAGTATTCATGACAATAATCTTGGATGTTTGTTCCATTATAACTAATTGCCTTTGTTGCATGCTTGTAGGGAAGTCCATTAATTGCCCACCATCCACGAATACATGTTTTGTTGTGTAAACTAACAACAAACCTACAAGAGTCTTCATACACCTCAAATTCGTCATTTTTACCAAGTATCAACTTAAGGAATCTGGTCTTCCTTATAATATCATCTAAAAATTTCTTTGTCCTTGGTATAATCTTATCCTGCCAGGAGGTTGCCTTAGTGTGTCTCTTATGAAATTTTAGCATGCACTTCTCTCTCACTGAATCAATGAAATTGATCAGTGGCAATCCCTTCAATTTACCTACCCAGTTGTTAAAAAACTCTGTGATTTTATTGGTGTAGTGGTCACACTTTGCTTTAAGCCAAAAAGCATGGCTTAACCATTGAGACATTAGAATTTTTAATAGCCAGTCATATGGCTTCTGCTCTTTCTTTGGCTTGAGATTTCTCATATGCATCCAGAACTCATAACTATGAGTTGATTTTGCTGCATTCCAAAAGTCAAACCTCAACATTAGCCTCGAGAACTCTTTCTTAATACTCATGTAAAGGTTCTTGCAACAATATCTATGGCATGCATTTGGAAAGACAAATTTAATGGCATCAATTAATCCCTAAATTAAACACGATTAGTATAATGCAAGCAACATTATTATAATTTTGAAATACTTAATATGAAAAATAATAAATATACATTTTGTCTGTTTAATATAAATGTCCATGGCTTGTCATCATTACCTCCAATAGTATTGTAAAGATTCTCCAAAAAGAACACCCAACTATTAGCGTTCTGATTTAACAATTGCAAATGTCAATGACAGAGCACCCCTATTTTCATCCATTACAATAACAACTAGAAAAATCCCACCAAAAGGTCCTTTCAAATGGCATCCATCTAAGCTAATGAAAGGTCTACAACCTTTTAAGAACCTAGACTTGATTCCATCAAACATCAACCATACTCTTTTACATATAATAGGATCATTTTGATTGATTATGGTCTTAGATTGTATCTTAACAATTGTCCTTCGATTAAAAGTTTGCAGCAAATGAACATATTTTTTCAAATTTTTGTGGATCTTAAAATGCAATCCTTCATGCCTTTGTTTTGCTAGACTCTTAGTCCTGTATAACTACCATATAGGCACTTCAATTCCCTATTTATCAAGAAGTTCATGCTGCATCAGATCATAACTGATATCTGGATATGCTCTTAATTGGCCTTTAAGTTTTCTCAATAATTCACTTGGTTATTGAATTAGAATTTTTATTTCCTAAAGGCCTAACATAAATATATTCATCCTATAAACTCTTAATCATAAATGTCATTTGGTTAGCTAAAATTGATGCATGGAATCTCTATGGACATCATGAACTTGCACAAGTTAAAATAAACCTTTGTAAGTCTGACTTCTTTCTCACCAATTCATACCCTCCTTTAATTGCATAGTCTCTAACTGCATTAACATCTTTAAATGTTTGTCCTATTCTAAATATAATTTCTTCCCCTTCTCTATATTCAAATGCATATGCATACATACCCCTAAAAGGATCAGTAAGTCTCCTCTTTCCCCTTCTGTTTTCACCTAACATACAGCTCATTTTCATTGTCACTATCTACATCAGACAATTCATCAGTTTCATCAAGAGGTGCATCATTATTTAGTACATCAGTTGGCACCTCACCAAATGTACCCCATTCCTTATCATTACTATTAGAAAATAAAACTGAACTCTCACTATCAACTTCATTATCTTCATCCTATTTTGTATGCACTCCATCTCTAGAAGCAGTGGACACTCTCCCCCTCACTACAGTATGCACTCTCCCTCTAGCAGCAGTAGAAACTCTCCCATACTGTAGTATGCACTCTCCTATACTGCAGTATGCACTCTTCCCATCACAGTAGTATGCTTCTATCTCCAGTACTAGTTGATCTAGTATTAGTGGAAACTCTCCTCCTAGCCTTAGTAGCAATAAACACTCCTCCCCTAACTGTAGAATATATGCCCCTCACCTCACTATTTGCTAATTTTGCAACATCAGATTCTGCAATATCAGGTTGCACCCAACATCAAGACCACTAACATTATTCTCTAAATCAGGTTGTACATCATTGCACTCTTGTGTCAAAGGTGCAACATAAAACTCTCTGTTTTTCGGTATAGGAGTAGATTGTGCAAGAGTTGAAGATCCTGCATCATTTAAACCAATCTCATTCCTATTTAATACATTGGTGAGCCTATAACTTTGACCACCTTTTAAAGGTACACTCCTACCCCTACCTCTATCATAGTTAATAATTAATTGATCAATGTCAACTCCAGGAGCATCAATTATATTTACTTATAACACATCATCAAAAGGCATCTCAATACATAAAGGGGCAAATTTCCTCATAACTTTCAAGTTAATATTAGGCTTATCTTTATGAAAGTCAAATAACAAAAGCAAGTCCATGTTATCTTCTATCTTTAATCCTGTATTAGCCTCTATATCTACTACCTCAGACTTCAATTTAAACAAAGAATGCACATCAAATAAGAGGTTTGTGTATGAATACTCATCTGCAAATACATTTCTAATAAAATCTTCATGCCTCTTGTACTCAAAGTGAAGAGTATAATAATTTAGAAAACTCATTGTGTCCTGCGTTAAATTACAAAATTAATGGTAGTACATTGAATATTTCATACTGAAATTTTTATTTTATGTTATAAAATGTAAGATAATCATAAAGTTCAAGACAATGGTGTCCACATTCGGACAAAAATAATGTTTCTCACTTTATAATAGTGTCAAGTACTTATTATTATAAAGAGAAAAGTACTTATTGATAACCCAGTAGCTAGGACAATAATGGCAGTAAACGATTCTTCTTTATTGAGTGGACCAGCTTCCTCAAATCTCTTCTCTCCAACTGCTCATCTTCACAATGACAATCAAACAACAATTTATCTCTTACGATGTTAAAATCGACAATAATATTGACTTCTACAAGCTTCGACAGTAATGGTGATAAGCAACTTTTGAAAACATTTTTAGGTTTTAGGGTTTTATGTATGATTTGACTTCTTCTTCGGTTGTCAAATTTGGAGATTTATTTAAAATGAGGGCAATTTAGTCTTTTCGATTTTTTCTAATAGTAAATTGACGCCTAATTGTATGGATGTACTTAATGATTAACGAAATAAAATCGCAAAAATATTTTAATATAATATCAAAAGTAACCAAACAACAATTTATCTCTTACGATGTTAAAATCGACAATAATATTGACTTCTACAAGCTTCGACAGTAATGGTGATAAGCAACTTTTGAAAACATTTTTACGTTTTAGGGTTTTATATATGATTTGACTTCTTCTTCGGTTGTCAAATTTGGAGATTTATTTAAAATGAGGGCAATTTAGTCTTTTCAATTTTTTTTAATAGTAAATTGATGTCTAATTGTATGGATGTACTTAATGATTAGTGAAATAAAATCGCAAAAATATTTTAATATAATATCAAAAGTATAATGACATTTTAATTATATAGGTCGAATTTTAAGAGATATGGTAGTAATTTGTCTATTATTATTATTATTATTATTATTATTATTTAAGATTTTAGAATGGGTGCAAATGAAACTTATGTTGATTTAGTTGATTGGTATTGTAATTATTTTCTAATTAAGACTTTGAATTTAATGTTCAATCGAAGTTAAACGAATAATAAGTATGAAACTCGTTTTTATGTAAAGTTGAGTTTATATTTAATTTATCAATATCATTTCTAAATTAAGCCTATTATGCAGAGTGGATGCCAATAACGCAAAATATATATTAGGAATAGTTAAATTTGAATAATAGATAAAATTTCAAAAACATTGGATAAAATCAAAATAGATGTATAATGTTAATTCCATATTCATAGGTTAATACAATTAAAGGAAAAAATAAATCTCTCTTGAAAATTCTTGGTGTTCTTTCTACAATCCTCTTTCTCTCTTTGATATTCTTCATGTTAGAAGATTGAAACCCTATTTGTCACTATTTGCTCTTTGTGACGAAATTTTTACTTTTTAATAATTGCATTTTTATGGACTGTTTGCGAGTGTTTTAAACTTTTCAGTCTTCACATTTAAACATTTCTGAACTTGATTTGATTTTGAATGATTGTAAATCTTTATTAGACTCTAAAACTGATATTTTTATTAGATGGATTCGTCGTCATACCACTCTAACCGCTCATACTTTGGTTAAGAAAATCTATTAGGCATGATCGTCTCTCTTTTTATTTGATGAAATTTTATTAATACAACTAATAGTTTTCCTTTAAAAAAATTTTAGAATTTAATTTTATAAAATTAACATTCTTTAAAAAAAAAAAAAGTAATCTAAGAATTTTTCTAATAACTATTTCATTTGTTTTCTTTTAGAATTTGTTTAGGATTATATATCTTAAAAGTACAAATAGCTAAATTTTTATAATTATTAAACTATTTTAAATAATAAAATTTAAAATAAATTAATTCTTAATAGTTGGTTATATTAGTCTTCATTTATAATTAAAATTTTAAAATAATTATCATGGATTTTTTTTTTTGCAATTCTATTATTTTCTCTTATTTTTAAAATTATAAAATTTTAATTATTCATAATAATTTAAAAAATTCAAATTTTATATTAGAAATCTTTATTAATTTTATTACAATAGATAAAATAATTTAAGTGAAATAATAATACTATTATTAAGATTGTATGATTACCAAGTTTGTAAATTATGAATTATAATGTAAAATTTTGGAATAATTTAGAATTATTATTAAAACAATATTATATTTTATTTTATTTTATATTAATTATAATGAAATTGTAATGGAACTTATTTAGAAATTTAATTTATATTATATATTTTCATTATTCCTCTAACCTTCTTATATATATATTGTACATTAATAGAGATATGATTATAGAGATAAATAAATAATATAAAATTTGACTATCTTTTAATATTTATATAAAGAAAAATAAATATGTAGATTAATATTTAATTATTTTCATTATTCCTCTCATCTCATCTCTCACTATTAGTGAAATGGAACCCATGCCAAATTAAAGCTTCTTTGAAAGCTTTCTTTATCTCCTCCATCTTCATGTCATGCATGTAAAGAAGAATCTTTTATCCCACTCATTGTCTCAACTCTAACACTCTTCTTCACTGGTTGCAAGGACATCTTCTTTAAATTTAGATGATCTTAGTTTTTTTTTTTTTTTTAATAGAAAAAACAACTTGTTAATGGAATCTGGGCCATTCGATCTTTGGCATTCGAGATGAGGTGATCACTTTATTCTTGATTCTCCTACAAGTTACTGCTTTTCTTGTGTGCAAGGCTGATATATATGCATGGATATCTAATTAAAACCCTAATTTTACTGATGCTAGGGCTAGCTTAGCTCCTCCATGCTCTTGCTCTTGTGGCTTTTCATGTCAACACAAAACCTCTTTTCCTTTATCCCTTTAGCTTTATTTTTCCCTTTAACAAATTTCAACCATTTTTTCATATTAAGAACTAAAAGTTGCCAATTTTCAATATATATGAAGTGAAGTGTTCATATTCACACCTCACTCGCTTTCTTGAAAGAATTTTAGGCTCAATTTTTGGTAAAAAGAGATGTAAAATGAAACTTTAATTCTTTAAAAGCACCATTCATAAAAAGTTTATAAATTTGCTAATATGTGCAAAAGACATGGAATATATTCACCACCCCCTTTATATATACAATATTCTTTTTTTTTTCTTCTTAAAACCCATGCATGAAGCTGTGGAAAGGAATTCAAGCTGGTGCTAATGAACATGGTAAAGATAATAAATATCAAGTATTTTGCCTGAGTACGTACATGATCACACAGTTAAGCTATATAAAATTTATCATAATTATCAAATAATGAAAGGAGGATATATATACATATATATACTAGAAATATTTAAAAAAAAAAAGAAGAAAATGAACTCAAGTTAATTAGTATATAATTGGGAATCAAAATTGAAATATACTAGAATTATCCAAAAAGACCAAATAACTAAATAAATAAATAAAAAATCCTGCATCCAGGCTCTCTCTTTTTCTAGTATGAAAAATGGAAGATCTTTTTAATTTGGAAAATTTGAAATTTTCCCAACTTTACAAAATGGCCTTTCGTGTGTGAATTACATTTCTGGGTTTTTAAAAGCATCTTTGTCCATTGGAGCTTTAAACCATAGCTAAACATATAAATTGCTTTTATAATAAATTTGTTAATTTCCCTCTATATAAGACTATACATAAAGTAACAGATTTCCCAAAAAAACAAAAGAAAATCAGAATATCACATCAAATCATTATTATCATGATGATGGGTATAATTATTTTAAAGAACATTCTCTTACCACATAGAAACTCAATTTCAAGAAGAAGAAAAAGAAAAAGAAACAAACAAGATTAATCATAGTAAGTTAAAGAAGAAACAAAAGCATATCGTCAATAAAGCAAAAGCAGTCCATGTCCCGTGTGATTGCATAAGAATTTTTATATATTCTATTTGCTTTTTTATTTTTAATATATATATATATATATATATTATGTTGAAAAGAATATTCTATTGTAATTATAATTAATCAATAATTAATATTATCATAATTAGCATAATCCTAATATAATTTTAGGTGATGATTCATAGTATAATCACAGGTATAATGCCTAATTGATTATATCTTGTATTATATAATTTTTGCATTTTATTATACTGAAATTAAGAAAATAAAAAATATTTGATGATGATGTAGCTCCAGATACATTCATGTGGTTGAAGAAATTAGCATTTGCATGAAATTAAGTGTTAAGTGTTTGATTGATGAGAAATATAGTTAATTTAGTAGACAAAGAAAAAAGCAAAAGAAGAGTAGTCGGCTTCACCTTTAGCTTTATCTTTGCCACGCTACTCTCCTTTTCTTTTTCAGACCTCAACAGTGTCTTTAACTCTTATCTTCTTCTTCTTCTTTTTCTTTTTCACTGCCATTGTTTCTTGCTATCTTAAACAATTCCATGTCTATCTAGCAACAGTGGTACTACTGTCTGCTCTGCTGAGTGGTGACCCAATTCAACCTTCTCTTCACTTCTCATCTTTTGCACCAAATATATATAAATTGAAACACACCCACCCACTAGCTAGACAGAGACAATATCGCAATTCACCAACCAAAAAACTAGCGACCATATACAAGAACAAAAACATGGAGATTTTGTCGCAAATGTGGTCTCTCCTTGGCCTTCTCACAGTCCTCCAAAACATCTTACCCACACAGCTCCTCTCTCTTCTCCACTCCATCTATGAGTCCCTCCAAGACCTCATCTCTCCTTATTCATACTTCGACATCCCTGAGTTTAATGGCTACTGTGGTGTGGAGATCAATGACCTCTACCGCCATATCAATCTCTATCTCAACTCTGTCAACCCTTCCACCTCTGCGGCTGCCTGCCGCCGCCTTACCCTCTCCCGCTCCAAGTCCTCCAACCACATTTCCTTCACTGTAGCTCCTAATCAAACTGTCCATGACACCTTCAATGGTCACTCTCTTTCTTGGACTCACCACGTCGAAACTGTCCAAGACTCGTTAGAAGAGAAGCGTAGTTTCAGTCTCAAGTTACCAAAGCGCCATTGCACCGCCCTACTCTCTCCGTATCTCAACCACGTCACATCACGTGCCGAGGAGTTCGAGCGGGTGTCGAGGGAAAGGAGGCTCTTTACTAATAATGGGAATGCCTCATACGAGTCTGGTTGGGTCTCAGTTCCTTTCCGTCATCCTTCCACTTTCGAAACACTTGCTCTTGAACCCCAATTGAAGAAGCAGATAATGGAGGACTTGAAATCGTTTGCTAATGGAAGAGACTTCTACCACAGAGTTGGACGTGCTTGGAAGAGGGGTTACTTGCTCTATGGTCCACCAGGCTCTGGCAAGTCCAGTTTGATCGCTGCAATGGCTAACTATTTGTGCTATGACGTTTATGATCTTGAGCTCACCAAAGTCACCGACAACTCCGAGCTCAGAGCTTTGCTAATACAAACTACCAGCAGGTCTATCATTGTGATCGAAGACATTGATTGTTCCGTGGATTTAACAGCTGACAGAATGCTAAAGAGTACAAGAAAAAGATCCCACACACCAAACGGGAAGGACTCGGGCAATGAGGAGGAGAGCGGCCGCGTCACCTTATCAGGGCTCTTGAACTTCACCGATGGATTATGGTCGTGCTGTGGAGAAGAAAGGATCATAGTGTTCACGACCAATCACAGAGATAATGTGGATCCTGCATTGGTTAGATGTGGCCGAATGGATGTGCATGTTAGTTTAGGCAATTGTGGGATGCATGCCTTCAAGGTATTGGCGATGAACTATTTGGGGATAGAAGCGCATCCTCTATTTGACGTGGTGGAGAGCTGCATAAGATCCGGCACCGGTGCCCTCACTCCGGCACAGATAGGGGAGATAATGTTGCGCAATAGAGGAAATGCTGATATAGCAATGAAGGAAGTGGTGGGTACAATGCAGGCAAAAATTTTGAGCAGTGGGACTCAAAAGGAGCATTTGATAGACTATGAAGACACGGTGACAAGGTCACCGCAAAGCGTCCTGGCAGTGGGATCACCGGAGAATTGGGACTCCTCGCCGGGAAGGAGTGGAGGGAAGAGGAGAAAGGAAGGCGGTAGTAACTGTGAGAAAAAGGCGAGATTTCTTGTGAGACTCAGATCTTTGACCAAGTCTGACTCTGGTAGAAGGGGTGTTTGACCGAGTACGGCTGAAGCATTATCTAAAGAAGAAATTATTAGTCTTTTTACTTGATAGACTCGTAAGAAAATTTGGGTTATTTTTGGCTTGTTTGGATGTACATCTAATAACCATTTTCTTTTTATTGAAAGTTTTTAGCATGATGGATCGATTTAAGTTTCTTTCTTTATCTTTATTGCAGATTAATTGGACATTTAATCTAATTTAATTTATATTACACTTAATTAATAACTTAAATTTTTTTTATTATACGATCGTATTCACGCATCTTTTAGAGAGTGATTTTTTTCTCGACCAACATCATGAAATTTGCCATCATTGGTGGCGAACTTTTGGATTCGGCAATCATAATATTTTTCTGCAACCAGGGAAACCCACACATCGAGAATGTCACATCTATAGTATTTTCTCTGTTTAAGTTTAGATCGTAGTAATCTTACAAAGAACCTACAAGCTCTGAAAGGCACGAGCGAGACGTCGAGAGCTTTGCTATCTCTTTGTTCTTAAAAAATAATTTCTCTCCGTAACTTTGGCTTATGTGGTCCTTAGGCTGCTTTTGGATCCCTTCGACACTAGTGTTTATGCTTATGAGTTTTCTTCTATCTTTAAGTGTCGCATGTTGGCGTTACATATTTTCTGAAAGGAATGACAACGACGATACCCTTGTAGTGTTCTATCTACGGCTAGAGTTCCTCCCCTGGGTGTAGGTTTGTTTTTGGGATAGGTCGAGCTTAGGATTTTCTTTAGTTGTGACCTACTGTTGTTTGAATATGTGATTTGGTCATATTGATGTAATGGGCTCCAGGCTTTCATTAATCTAATGGATGTTTTATCTTATGTGTAAAAGAAAAAAAATATTTTCTTACTTTTAAAAAATTAGAAAATATGTTATTTCAACTTTTTTACTTTAATAAGAAAACAGAAAACAAATTTTTTATTTTTTAAATTTTATAAAATTAAAAAGTATTAAAATGATTATTTTTTATATTTATTGAAAAATGAAAAAATATTGAAAATATTTTTATTTTATAGATAATAAAACAAAAGAAAATGAAAATGAAATGGAAAATTGTTTCCTCAAATTTTCGATTTGCATGATAAGCCATTGAAATCTCGCGAACTTGGTTGTGGCACGTGGTATCAGAAAAAACGGATCAAATCAAAATGCACGGAAAACCATAAGAACCACATACTGTTAAACCACAAAGTGCCACCATATTAAGCCACCCAACACCTCCCACCGTTCACATCTCCCACGACGCAATAAAATATCTCATCCACCGACTTCACCCTTTATCCCGTCACTTGCAATCCAATCAGGAACAGCAACCATAAAGAAAGAAAGAATATGGGGGTGGTCATCATCGATGGGTCAACGGTCCGTAACTTCGTGAACGATGAATCCCACTTCCAGAAGAGCGTTGATGAAACTTTTGCCAAGCTTGATCTTAACAACGATGGAGTTTTGTCCCGCTCTGAGCTTCGAAGGGGCTTCGAGACTCTGCGTCTGATGGAAGCCCACTTTGGGATCGACGTCGTCACCCCTCCAGAGCAGCTCTCCCAGTTGTATGACGCCATATTTGAGAAGTTTGATTGTGATAAGAGTGGAACCGTTGATCGTGAAGAGTATAGGTCTGAGATCAAGAAGATATTGCTTGCTATTGCTGATGGTTTGGGCTCCAGTCCTATCCAGATGGCTCTTGAGGACGATAGCAACAGTTTTCTCCAGAAAGCTGCTGATCTTGAAGCCTCTAAGCTTCAACAGCCGTCTTCTGTTTAATTATCCCTGCTATTCCTCCTACTTGTACTGTCAAATACCGTAGCCTGTGTTGTTTTACAGCTACTTTGTATGCTTTCCATAATTGAAATAAAATTTTGGCTAATCTTAATTTCTTTAACCCTCATCCATGAAAGGGATGGAATGGTTATTCAAATGAATCTGTAGTATGCTGCAATTCTGTTGTAAATGGTAATTCCACATAGAGTGAGACTCACAAAGCGGTCCAGGAATAAGAGAAGATGAATTTATTTGACAATTTCAACCAAGAATTATGTTGTCTCTTCAGTGACAAAAGCAAGCGTTTCCATTTGAATAAACATCCAGCTCTGACCTCTGCACTTGAGTCTGAGAACTAGCAGTTTGAAATGTTTTGGAGTCTTCAAATCCATCACCATAATATCCATCACAAGAGGCATTAGCAGTAACAGCAGGTTCCACCCTGCAACATATTGAAAAACCTATGGAGACTGTCAACAATAGTATCAATAGTCCTCGATGATCTTGTACCACGGTTCCAATATTGCAGCACCTGACACTATCAGGCTACATGCTGACCAATACTCAGTAAATTTCAATAGCATTCCTTGATCATATAAGTCAGGAAATTTTCTGGGCCAGTCACTACTTCCAACAAGTGCTTATGAATCCTCCACACCCCCTTAAAATAAAAATTAGCAGTCAGATACCTATTTCCTGAAAACATGTGTGCTACCTCATAAGAGACCTTCATAAATTTGCGCAAGATACTAACTTATTCCTGCTGATATTCTGATAAGGTATGTGCAAAATTTCTATCCTGTTCTCCCAAAATGCACTCTAATACTAAAAAGCAATTTCAAGCATGTGATATATACAGACCCCCACCAATCTGGATAAGAAAGGCACAACTTTTCCCTAGCATCCACTTTCAAAATTTTAGCAATGATATAAAATTCTTCCTATCCTATGTGATGGTTGTTTCACATACTTGAGATACCAAAACACTGTTTTGCAATGATTTCTCTTATGAGATCCAAACTAGCTTACAACTGAATTCATAATTTCAGCAAAACAGAGCACATTAGAGACACAGCATTACTAGCCACCGAAGCTTTCCTACAATTGTTAAGACCATGCTAGTCCTACATCAAACTAATACAAAAATTAGAAGAAACAGTCACTCAGCCTTCAGAGCGACTCCTTGTAAGTGAAATCAATATTCGTTATGGCTTATCCTATGATAAGACCCTACTACTCATCTTGAGAGTACACATACACATATCACATATGTATGTATATGTATATATATGTACATACATATCATATGCATAATAAATTTTTCTAGGAATACTTTTTAATTTTCCATTGCGTGTTTTAACTACTAAATAATCCAATTAATAACAATCCAAATAATTTTTGTTACAGTATGCCATTGAGTCAATAGACAAGACTACCATAGACTTAAGTGTCAAGTCCGCTAACAAGACTAAGCTGCAGATTTCTAGTAGTCCTGCCACAAAGTTCAATTGATGCATCTTTTGTAAATGGTGATCCTTTTGCACTTGGAATTTAACAATTCGAAATCACTTCAGTGTAGTATTGAGGGCATGAAATAGACAGATTTTGCACTGTTAAATTCCATTCTGTAGGCTTAAAAATTATATTCCCAAGTAACAGCCTCAACTTGCATAGAGAGTTTTCCATCTGATACAAGAAAAATAGATGAGCTCTTTTTCAGATGCCTCATCCTGTCAATATTATGCACAACAAAATTTTTGAAAGATAGAAGTCTTCTAGTCTATTCTCTAGAAGCTCAAGCCATCCATTAAATGAATTGAGCAACAAAAGGATAAGATTAGAACTTCGAATTCCTTACACAGAGCATGAATAGGTAGGGGCAATCTGTAGTTATTATGAAACCTTTGTTTAGATCCCCGCCAAAATCAGGTATATATGAATGAAACTTCGCATTTGTAAAAGTATTGCACAAGTTCAGCATGTCAACTATATGAAAAACCTGAAGGGAAACCTACAATCTGTAATAGTGATTTTAGCACATCCTATGCATTGAACCAAGTCCTCTATACACTGTACTCGCCCTTCAGCTGTCTCACACTGGTCTTCATCCTTCTTTACTTTTTCAGCGGTGTGGGTTGGGTTGGGAGCGTGGGGGCAGGGGTGGAGCCAGTCAATATGTATGGGGGATTGAAATCCCAGTTGTGAGTCAAGGCCAACTGCTATATGATATAATATTGTAAAGCACCAGATTTTAATACTGTACCAAGAATTTAATACTAAAAAGCAACCTAACCTGATTCAACCTTCTGTTGTAACTAAGGATGTAGAGTAGAAAGTGACTAAGGGTCAGTCAGTACTCTACTCCTTAGTTATAACACCTTCCTCTAAAGTTGATCCATCTCTTAGTGGCTGAAGCCTCAATACGTCATCCAATGATAAGCATACAAGTACAATTAATTAGTCACTGTTCAACAAGAATTTCGTATAGCCAAAGTGCAAACAATATATTTCTGATTAAAAAATTGACAATAAAAAGATAGGACTAAACTAACGCAAACAAAATAATATCACCTTAGAGAATTTAACTTTAAGAGAACCCCTGTGCCTCACCAAATACCAGCTTATCCCGTCAGTTCTTGCCATGATGTGTTGCATGTAATACTGAAAGAAGATGAGAAAAAAAGTTTTAAGAGTTCATCAGCTGTAAATAGTCTGTACGGACTAAACTACATCATCGTACTCTTCTAGCTAATTACATAGCTTCATGCAAAATCATATGCTTTAACTCTCATCTGAACACAACTGCAACTAAAAGTCCTTATCCAAGCAACCATAGTAACCATAAATGAACTTCACCTTGTATATTAATATGTTTTAGCACTAGGCTGTCTCAGTTTGCAAGAATTTTTAAAATTCTGAAAGGGTTAATGTAATAATCTACTGGCCCTAAGGTTCAGATATTTAAGTCGCCAAAGCTCATGATAAGTCTACTATACATCCCGTTATGTCTAATATAAAACTCGGTATGTACATAACATCATAACCGTAAACATAAACCTATACTAGTGCTCTCATCAAATACTTTAATACAGTTATCATTATATACCACAGTTAATTCAAACATAATATTAAATTTAAAATTTTTACATACTAAGACCATCGACAAAAAGATCATAAAAGAATTTTCGGACCAAACACAATACTAATCCATAGTAACTAACTCTAATCCTGCAAACTTAGAGTTAAGAGAAATTAATAAGCTATTATAGTTTAGTAAGTAAAAACATAACATAAAACAGTTTAATAAAACATATGCTCGCATGCATACTTCATAACACAAACAATTCACAAGAAAATTGACTTGTCATCAGTAACCCCCCATAAAAAAAATCCAATGGCGCCCGGTCATCAGTAACCCCCATAACGAGTGCTCCTTGTGACTTCTTTTTAAACATAACATGTCCATAGTGCTAGAGGGTATAGAATGGAAATACTAGTCTTTCTCTCACATAATGTCAAGGGCGTAGAACAGATCTCAACCTAAACTCCACATCCGTCATACATAAATATATCATGTTATGATACGAGGATTAGTGGGTCATCTAATATCCATCCACAATAACAATTAAATATGCAATGCATCATATTCGTGGATCTAACGCAAAATAATCCATTCAAATATACATGACATTTATGATGCATGAGGATGCTTAATATATTTGATTTTGTTAAATTTGGGCCAGGCCTAACTCACCTCAAAAGCTAACTCAAGAGGGAGGATTGTCTATGACTCATATAAGGGGCACATTACCCCTTTCCACAACCGACGTGGGATTCAACACACCCCCTCATGCCCAGCATTTTACTGGTGCGTGACATATTTATGGGAGGCCCAACATCGAATGGGGAGGCTTTGATACCATGTTAAATTTAGGCCAAGCCTAACTCACCCCAAAAGCTAGCTCAAGTGAGAGGATTACCTATGACTCATATAAGGGGCACATTACCCCTTTCCACAACCGATGTGGGATTAAAATATGAATTTTGCAGTCACAAGCATCGCTTTTTAGCAGTTACTTCACTACTGGGCCTCTAAGGAACCAAACATAACATTTACAATTGTTAAAAATACCCCAAGACACTTCTAAAAATATACAAGAAAATACATAGAAAAAATACTGGAAACGACTGAATAGGGGACTTTCGATGGTAGGTTCAATGGTCTAAAGTCCCCTAACAAACCCAAAAGTTCTCACTTTCAGAGACACTTGTGGCAACCAAAGATGGTTGCCTTAAGTGCAAGTTCAACGGCCGAACCTGAGTTTTAGTTTCATACCAAACCCGATTTTGCACTTAAACAGCAGGCTAAAAAATAAGATCAAAGAACAACAGATCTTCAAAAACCATACTACAACAACACACCACAGGGTTCCAAACAACTTAAAAGGCCCATTAACAATAACATGCATCATCAAAACAGAAATTCATCCATTATATCAAATTTGTAAACTTAAACTCCAAAACTTTATATGCATTATCAAACCACCGGAAGAAAACAATTTTCATTCTCTTTAAAATTATAGGAGGGAAGAGAGGCAAGAATTAACTTACCTTTTTGAGACAAAAATAGGACCACAAAAGATTTTGTGGAGAAGGATGTTTGAACACTTTAGACTTTAAGCTCTTAACCTAAGACCTTGATTTTTAAAACTGAAAGAAAGAACTGTAAATTATTTGAAGAGAAAATAAAGGAATAAACTCAAAAGCATTAAGGGTTGGATTAGACTCACCTCTATCTGAAATAGAGAGGAAATACTCTTCATTTTCGGGCAAAAAACCTTTTTATAGTGGGCCTGCCAGTTAATGTTCGGCGACCAAATCTGGGAGGTTCGGCAGCCGAACGTTAAAACTTCTAAAAACTTTTTTTTTATACTCAAAATATATTTTCACAAATACTTTAAAAAAGTTTAGAAAAAACCTCATTTTGCTCTTTTAAATTTTACAGTTCCAAGATTCCAATTTCAATGGAGGTTCCGTCAGAAACTTAAAATTCTGACAATGGAGTTTAGCTGGATATTACAGTTAAATGCTAATTATATATAACAAGAATGATGAAAAAAGATATTAATTTAAGCTATTTTACTACATAACTAAAAAGAACTCTCTTTACCTACATGATGTGTTGAACACATGCTATCATAAATGAAATATAGCTTCTCCAAATATATTTAAATGATGGAAGTGTATCAATAGCTCCAATCATGATCTACTGCTGTTGATTGCAGACATATTTGAAGAAGAAGTTTAACCAAAGCTTCTTATACTAAGTTTGGTTGAAGGTGAAGGAGCGGTAAGTAACTTACTCACCCTAGTATGGAAAGTGATGAGCTAGTGAAGGGGAAGGATAAGCAAGAACAGGACTTACCCTCCCTTGCCCCTCAAATCTTATATTTCCTTACACCCAAAATTGGGGTGTAAGGAGGGAGAGGTAAGAGTAAATTATTTTATTGTATACATTACCTGTCTTCACCACTCTTTACACCCTTTATTCAACTCTTCCTAAATATAGTGTTTCTTTTTATATATAGTAAATCTTATATTACCTCTTTTTATCTTTCTATTAATTCTTCCCTTCCCAAAATTTTGCAATTTTTTATGATAACTCTCTTAACCTTTCCCCCATCTTATTATTCTCCCTTTCCCTTCCATCAATTACCCTTCCCTCACCCCATCCAAACAGACTGTAAAGGAAACAGAAATGGATGACATATAATGAAATTATCAATGCATGGATGACATATAATGAAATTATCAATGCACTAGCCAAATGATAAATGAGAACCAAATACAATATTCACTACTTATGCATTTGAAACAGGCAAATCAAGAAAGTCCAATTAGAGTTTCTAGTTTATTGCATTTGAAGACTCAAATATGCTATATGCAGCTGCTAGATAACTCTTCCAATGAGAATACTATTGTGCCATATTTATTATAAGACTATTCAATTCCTATACTATGTGGAAACTCATTTATTATAAGACTATTCAATTCCTATATTAAAATTTCCTAATGTTTCAAAAGATCTAATAGTTAGTTCCTACATTAAAATTACCTGATGTTTCAAAAAATCTAATAGTTAGACCGCCCTTAAGTATTTACAGGAGAATTCATTAACATTTCCGTATCTGAGAAACTAATTAGTAGAATTTTCAAATTTTAAAATATATTTTTCAAAATGGAGGACCAACTAATAAAGTTTTCATATTATCTAGACTAAATAGAAATTTCCTAAAATTAATGGCAAGTGCCAAAGAACCGAGGGTAACGAAGAATTCTAATAGAGCAATGATTGATGGAAAGTATCAATATTCCACAAACCTAGAAAACCTTTCATGGTTATGAGTTTCATCCTCACAGCCTCCACCAAGCATTTTTGCTTCTGCAAATAGGAGAAAGAAAGGCAAAACGGAAAGGAAAATCTGGGGACAGTAATAAAATCCATGATACTGCTAAAGGTGCGAGGGAAACCACAAATTTGAAACAAAGGCGAAGACACAGAAAGGTAAAGATAAAATGGGCACCAAGGAGAGATCAAAGTCATAGAAGATGAAAGAAAAGCACAAGCAACAGAGGAAAGGTAAAGGGAAAGGGACAAAGATCTAACCTTGAAAATGAGGAACCAAAGGATTGGAGGAAAACGACATATGATTGATCAGGTGCTCAATCAGCAAAACAATGGAGCTTTCTGTATAGCATAGAAACCATGATCACTCACCTCCCCATGTATCTGTCGATTACTAACCAATAATGAGGAGCTATGTTTCTGTCACAATGACAAAGGGAAATGGGAGAAGGGAGGAAGGCAGATAGGAGAAAAAGGAAGCTACCAAACTGAAATGCCTGGAGTAGCTAAAGGGCAAATGGAAAAGAACATGTAGAATAGAAACCGACAGACCCCACATCAAATCCATGGACCCACCTTCACTGTTCGCACGCACCAAACAAACCGACCAAACTATAAAGAAAGAGTTCACTCTCACTCACTCATGATAAGAGGAGAAGTGGAGTAGAGAAGACAACAGAGGCAGAAGTGAAGTAAAGAGATGTCTTCCACCGAAATGCAGCACCAAACGTACTGGTGCCACGAATGCGACATGAGCATCCACCTCCTCTCCACCACCGCTGATCCCCTTCTTTGCCCTCACTGCCTCCGTGACCGTCTTGAACTCATGGATGACCCCACCCCCACTACTCCTATCGCAACCACCGACACCAGCTCGTTCTTCCTCGATAGCCCCTCCTTCCGCCGCTTCTTTCTCCCGCTTTTCAGCGACATCAACCCTTCAGACGATGATACGAATGCCACTCCATCCCCCTCCATCGACTCCATCCTTCCCACTATAAAAATCACATCTTGCCATCTGAAGGGAATGGACGACGACGACCCAGTACTCTGCGCGGTATGCAAGGACCAGTTTGTTATCGACATCGATGCAAAGCTCCTTCCTTGCAATCACTTGTTCCATCCTGACTGCATTCTTCCCTGGCTTCATTCCAATCACAACTCATGTCCTCTCTGTCGCTTCCAGCTTCCTACACCATCAAAGAACGATAGAGCTGTGATTCCTACGAGTGGGTCTTCTTCTCATTTGTCATCTCCGTCGCACGTGCCGGAAGTGCGAGAGCCTGAACGGAATGTGGACTGCACTGGAGGCTTTAATAATGTGGGGATGGAAATGGGATTCCCTAATCAGGATAGTGCTGATTGTGCTTTCCCTGATGTTGGGACTTTATCTAGCTATCTTCCTTCACACTTTTAGGCAGGTAACTTCCATTCTTTATTCATATAGTCATATATCACAATGGTGCTCTCTGTCTAGCTAATCTATTCATTACGTGCTCATTTTCAAAGGATTGTGAATTAATAGAGTTTGCTGCTCAATTCCGTAGAAGTTACCAATCTGATTATTGGTGTTTCAGATTTTGGGTATTGTCAAATGGATTGTATAAGATCATGAGATGCTTAGTTTTAGAGTTCACTTGGGATCAGGGCCACTAATCTACTGCTGGGATACTTGCTGATCTCTTTTTTTTTTTCCCAATATGCGTATTAAAGATCATCTCCTATTCAATGACAAAAAGGGGTAGCGTTTACAACTGATTTAGTCTCTGAAGCTTTAAAACCTATTATTTTAGCCTTTTAAGTTGCTTTCTGTTAATAGATACCAGGAAGAACAATAGCCTTTTTGGAGAAGGCAATGTTAAAACCCACAAAGAAGAAATCTAAGTTAGTCTTGGAATTTCTTTTACTTATTTTTCAATGACTTGGTATTTTTGCTGAAATTGTCCTTTTACAGATTCTGAATTTCTTAGTAGGATGATTTAATTTCTCTACTTTGAGAGTTTTATCAACTTGCATTGAGTGGAGCAATACGTTTTCTTTTTCTGTTAGCTTACTGATCTCTATTTTCCTTCAATTGAAATAATTCTTTTTAAATGAAAGACCATTTTGAAGGCTTTCAACTAGATTCCTATTTGTAAACATTGTCCTCGTTATGTTATAAGCTTCTACTTTCAAGTGCGGTTGCATTCTTGTACTGTTTTACTTAATACTAATGTCTGTCAAACAGATGTTATGCATGAGATTGCACGTCTGTTGGCAACAATGAAGAATAATTTTCATGTCTAATCATGCTATTGTTCTAAGGATAACAATTTTAGTTCATATATTGCAAATTAGAAGTATGTTAAAGTGCTTTTCTGGATTTGTGCAAATTTAATGACGGCGGGAAAACTTTTTAGATAGACCTTGATTCAAGATCAAGTTCTAGTTGAGCTATGCAAAAAAAGTGACAGAAAACTAATTCCAAACTTGGATGAATATATACAATAAGATCCATATAATATTGTGGAAGTACAGAACATTCAGGAGTCAGGACTTATACAAGTAAATGCATGCCTTGAAAGACAATGATGATTTGACTTAAAAAGTTTGACTGGCAAATAGCTCCTTTAAAGATTCAGAGCAAATGATATTCTAGACCTGCATTTAACGAGTTTTAAGACTATCATATAAGCATACAAATTCTTCTGTTAGTGTTGTTGCTAAGGCAAAAATAAACTTGTTTTATGAAATTTTACATGAATTAAATAAAGGCATGCCTGGACTTCTCTTTTTGAAATAAAGATGGATTGTTTTCTTTGCAATCCCAGGAAGTTTTCTTCTAGGGAGTCTGATTTCACCTATAAAGTTTACTAGACATGAGCGATATTACTATATTAGAGACCATAACACCAGTATGGTGAGACTGTAGCCTTTTGCTGCTTAGTTACAAGGAGTAAGACCATTTGGGCAGAGCACATCTGAGATCATGAGATTGTTTCTAGGTCTCTGGCTTAGACTGGTGCTGGCTTGATTATTAGGCCAGCTCTTTATAGACAGTTGATTATTTCTTGATATCGTTCTGCTGCATTTCGTAATTTGGACTGATTTGTAATCCATTTCTTACTCCTTGAATGTAGGTGATTTAACTATTTGAGGTTTTTGATGGTTTTCTCATCTTAAAACGGTATAATGAAGTGTAAATCAGCAGTGAGTGATCATGGTACTACAAATAATGTTTGATGGTTTGAAGAAGTTGCTGGGTTTTTGCGATCATCCATCAGTTTAATGAAGTGTAAATCAGCAGCAGACAAACATAAAACTACAGATAATATTTTATGGGTTGTGCATTCTCCCTCCCTCTCTCCCTGCTTCTCCCTCCTAAGAATATCGTGTAAGCTAATAATATCTGCTTTTTGGCTTGGATTTTGACCAATAAATAGAAAAGTAAGTTGCAATTTTGCAATTCCTATGGAAGTTGTTGAGCTTATAATTATGTGGGCAGCCAATTATTTTATTTGCCATGATTTTCTTCTTTCATCATTGTTTCTTGGCTTGAGCAAACAAAAAGTTGGAGCAAGAAAATCCAGTTGTTTGATGATGACCAACTTGTGTCCATTGAAAGTGTTGCTCAAGGCTGTGGGTTATGGTTCATCATTTTTAACTGGATGTTGAGAAAACAAATAGAAAGTCGGCAGCAACTTTGAGTTTATGAAAGGCCACCTACGGCTAAGTTTTTGTTTTGTCTGTTAAAGGGTCGTTTAGTGTTTGGGTTCTTAAGTAGAATCATCCTAGCCTTTTTATACAATATTAGTAGCTTTAGATAAGGTTTATGTTGGCAATTTCTGCAACTAATTGGCTAACAAGTGGTTGGAAGGAGGTCCCATGCAGCAAATGAACAAGAGAAAGTGAGGTGGCTCCACATAACATTAGAATTTATAAGCAACACTCGCTTGGGGACTTCCTCTCTTTCTTGAGATTGCTTTGATAGCTGAAGATCACTCGTGTACTGCAAGTAATCCTTCCTTATCCTCATCCCTTGTGGTCCACCATTGAATCATGATTTTCATTTCTTCAAGACATATATTAAATTAAACACCTTTTATTACTCAATAAACCCACGTGAAGTTTAAGCCTAATAAACTGTTAATAATTTTAAGATCTCGTAACTCTAGAATGAGTAGAAGGCAACCTTCCTTCTAGACCTCAGGATTGACCATGTCCTTAATTATTATCTAGAGCAGCAACTTCTACGAATCGTCAAGGGTAATAAAAGTAAATTTATTCTGGAAAACAAGGAGTTGGGAAATTTCTCCAACTAACAGTCGAGATATATTATCATCCAATGCGTGTCACCATCTCCCAACGAGTAAAGAAACTAATAAATAAATAAATACGTAACTTTGAAAAGTCCCCACGGCTGGTCAAATATGCAACGCTAATGATTCCCTGTATATATATCTAATCATCTTCATAACCTCTCTTCAGCTACAAATTTGCATTGCTTCTTGTAACATCAACTGAACAAATCAAGGTTTATAGTATCCATTATTCACAAGGCAAAGAGATGACGATGATGATGGAAAGCAGCTTAGGAGACATGCTATTGAAGGTGGCCATGTTTGCTCTGGTACAAGCTCTGGTTTATATCATCCTCTCCAAATCATCAAACATTTTCTCCAAGACCATTGAAAGATCATCTAGCTTCAAGCCAGCTCGCTCTGTTAGCATTCGACGGATGCTTGCTACTCTAGAAGACTTTCCTGCAGGTGTTGAGCTTTCTCCTACTCCAAAGAATTGCCCACAGAACCCAGCAGATAAAGATCGGAGATCATAGGCTTCAGAAGATAATTATGTTTTGATTATATATATTTAGTTTGTTACAGTTGTGCATATACATGTCTGGATTTTAGTATTTGATAAGATGATTTTTTTGTTTTTCGATTTGATTCTCAGCATTGTAATCCTTTAATACAGCAAAGCTAGTCTGTTTTGTTTTTCTTTGGACTTTGGATTGTATTATGACATTGAAAGGAGAGAAAATGACAAGGAGAAAGAAGAGTTCCTTAGCAGCCTGCCAATTAGAGCAGAGTCGGGGCTTTTTCTTCTTCTTTGTTCCTTTCCTCTCTCTTTCCTCCTACCAGACAAAGTGGGACCATTTTTCATGAGATTAGAATCTTCACATAAAGTCTAAACTGATTGAGATTGGAATTCAACCGTATCCAACAGGCCCAAGAAACCATGGGAAACTCAACAAAAGCCCAATGCCATAACAACATCACCGCACTTTTTTTTTTTTTTTTTAAAATAAGGATGGGACTTGGACAGTAAAAAATTTGAAAAGTGTCCTAGTTTCATTTCTTATTTATTATAAACATCAATTAAAATTAAAAAAAAATGGAAATAAAATATATTACAAAAATAAAAATTTAAATTTAATAATTTAATAAATAAATATTTAAAACAATTAAAAAGACACAAGAAATGAAATGTGTATAAATTGAAATGAGTTGTGTGTTTTAATATTTATTATTTTGAAATTTAATTTTATTGTATTTTTGTATATCATTTTAAATATTCTTAACAAACATTAAAATTAATTCAAATAATAAATTTATAGTTAAAATGCCAAATTTACATTTGACTATAAAACGAGAATCAAATATTTTAAATTTTAATTTTTATATAAATTTCTTTTTAAATTATTATTAAAAATTTAAATAAAATTTATTAAATTGCGATTTAATTTTATTTAGACTTATTTTAGAGAGTGAATATTTGATTGATTCTTTTTAAAATTAAATCGAATAAATTAAAAATTTATGTATATATAATAATTAAATAAAATTAGAAAAAAATTAATTTAAATTAAACTAATTTAATTTGGTTTGGAATGTTCGTTTGAATTTTTTATTTTTTATATTTTATTTTAAATATTTTGTTATTGAATTAAAGTATTTTAAATTTTGATTAAAATCTGATTTTTATATTATTAAAATAATATAGTATTGATAAATAATCGATTAGATATAATTTTTTTTTATTTTTTTAATTAAAATTAAATTAAATTAAAATAATTTTATTTTTTAAAAATTAAAACAAAACTTAAAAAAATATAAAATCGAATTAAAATTTTAAATTAATTTAATTCAATCTATTATTTCAATTTGAACAAAATACTACTCACTTTCAATTTATTTAATTTTTTAATGATAATTTTAAAAAAAACTAAAAAATAAAATTTGATGTTTTTTCACTATAATTCATGTCAAATTTAGCTTTTTTTCCATAAATTTCTAGTTTAAAAATATTCTAATTTTAAAATTATAATTTTATCATATCTTTTGAAATTTTTTAAGCATCTTTAATAATAATTTAAATAATAGAATTATTATTCATTTCAAAAATCAAATTTTAAATAATAAAGTAAGTAACTACTTTAAAAATTAAATAGGATTGTAAATTACTGTTTTATATTATTTTCAAAATTATTTAATATTTAATTTAAAATTTAAAATTTATTGTTAATAATTAAAAAATCACTTATTATCAATTAATTTTATAATATATAATTTATTATATTATATTCTTTTAAAAATTATTTAATAGTTAAACATGTTATTTTAATAATCTCATCTCAAAATTTTAAAATTTTTATTAATTTAAATAATAAAATTATTATTTACTTTAAAATTTATTATCAAAAATAATTTTTTAGAATTAATACTATTTAAATATATTATTTTAGCAATTTTATATTTTTTTAATATTCATATTTATTTTAAAATTTAAATTTTTTATTAATTTAAATAATAAAAACATTAATCCTATTATTAACTTAAGCGTGAATACAATTACGTAGCTCATAAGTAATCGGTATTAAATTTGGGTCAGATCTAATTTATATTTTAAAATCTAGTTTAAAGGAGGATTTTCTACGACTCGTATAAAAACACATTATCCCTTTTTACAATTAATGTAGATTTAATTCATTCTCCTCACCCTCAAAATTTTTACTAGTGCGTATAGGGGAGAGCATATTTCGGTCTAAATTGAAAAACCGAACCGAACCAGTTGATTTTAATTTTTTAGTTCGGTTTTTTAGAATAATTGGTTTGATTCGGTTAATATATTTAAAATTATTCGGTTTTCAGTTCGGTTCGGTTTAAACATATTAAATAACCGATCAAATCGAAAAATCGATTTAGTGGCTAGGCTCAAGCCCAAGCCCGAGCCCAAACCTTCCCTCTGACCTCTCATACCCAACCCAGCATCCCAATCTCTCTATCCCTTTCGGCCCCAAGCCCAACCCAGCATCCCAATCTCTCTATCCCTTTCGGCCCCAAGCCCAACCCAGCAGATTTCGATTTAAATCGAACCGAATCGATTTTTATCGGTTCGGTTATATCTTCATAATCGGTTTTTTTATTTTTAAAATTTTAACATTTCGGTTTTATCGGTTTGGTTTGGAACCGAACCGACCAATTGCACAACCCTAAATGCGTGACAGATCTATGGAGGCCCAACATCGAATGGGATGAAAAAACTCTGATATCATGTTAAATTTGAGCCGGTATCTGTCACTAATAAAACAACAACAAAAGCAGAGGATGATCTCAGCCATAATCTGTGGAGATTTTCATGAGTTGTGTGTTTCTGATGTTTCTGTTCAAGCTTTTGTAACTTCTTCCTGCTCCATTCACGTGCGCTTCTTATTCTTCAAGCTCATAATACCTATAGCTTTACGCACTCAATCATCCACTTTCAAACCTGTTCAATTTTGATTTTTTTTTCTCTTAATCTTGAGCTTCATGTATATGAAATTTTAGATTTTTAAACATGGGTAAGGGTTGATGTTTGCTTTGGGGAAGTATGACTATATCAAGATTTTTTCATAAAATAATTATAGTTTTTACTTTGAGATAATTGAATGGGCAAAGGCCACTAGGCCAATTGCTTTGCTTCATTGACCCTTCTTTAGTTTTAGCTTCCATTATAAAGCTAGCTTCCAAAAGACAGCAAGCTTATGTATCACTTTATTATATTGAAGTCAATAGCAAGGATTTTCCACTCTATTTAAGCATGCCTGGTTCTTTGCTCCAAAACCCAACAACCCTTCTCTCTCTCTCTCTCTCTCTCTACAATTACCATGGAAGACACCATAATGAGGCCACACTCATGTGACTCCACTGCAGCTGCTTCAAAGCTAGACATGCACAGAGATTCCCATGTGATTTCCAAGTTGAAGCCCAAGGTTCGCATAATTCACATATTTGCACCAGAGATCATCAAGACCGATGTTGCAAATTTTAGAGAGCTTGTACAGAGACTCACTGGCAAACCTGGTGATGATGAAATAAACCCCAAAGTCAGCAGCAGCAGAAGCAGAAGCAGAAGCTGGAAGAAGAAACCAAGAAAGCTGAAAAAGAAAGATGGGCTGCTGCTGCCTTCAAGTCTGATGCAAGAGGAGAACCATAAAGTAGAAGAAAATGAGAATGATTTCCTTAATGGGTTTGGAGAATTTAATGGCTTCATAAATGATTTAAGCAGTAACTTTCCCTTGGCAACCGCACAGTCTTCTCACATGGATATGTTTGGTGACATGCAACTTGCTTAAGACATAATCCTTTTCTTTTTCCTAATGTTTTTGTATTTTGACTTGAAAATCCTTATTGGGTAGAATTCTATGTACATACATAATCCTTCTCTTACACTGAATTCTTCATTTTAATTTTCAATTGATCACCTTCTGCAAATTGAAGACTTATGCATAAGATTATTCAGTTCAAATGACTTGCAAATCTAAAACATGAATACTAGAAGATTAATTAACATCTTATTTAAAAAGTCTACTCTAAAACAATTAATGAGTTTCCAAAATACATATCCATAAGATATATATGAACGAAATAATAAAAAACCGAGAGATTAATAAATTTCTCCAAAACATAAAAACTAAATTTTCTAAATAATTTTAATAAAATACACAAATTTTAAAATAACACCACCACAAGGTAGGGAGAGGTTTGACATCTTTCTAATTTTTATTTGAAAGACTTCTTAATAAATTACATGTGGAATGTATCTGTAACTAGCTCGCCGACCTTCCCTATCCTCAATAATTTAATTTAGACAATTATAATATGAAGCTAGTTGACTATGAATAATCTAACATTAAGAAATGAATAAAATATAAGTGAAGAGAGGGATAAAACCAACAAGGGCTCAAGGTTTGGGATATATTTTAGGAGCATACTGATCTCATCTTCGGTTTGAGATGGAAATCCCAACTTACACTAAAATAAATAATGAAGAAAATATAAAAAAAATCGTCTGATTCCATTTTAGAATATATAGTTTAATTTTGTATAAAAATAATATCTTATAATATCGTCTGATTTCATTTTAGAATATATAGTTTAATTTTATATTAAAATAATATCTTGTAATTTCGTACAATTAGTAAACACTAGACATGATATTTCTTTTTACGTTTCCCTAAATAATAAAAGGGAATCAAAATGACAGTTCTATTCACACTTGGAAGAGCTTGAAATGACTTTTAGACTAACCAGCCTACCCCCAAATCTTTCCCTGATCTTTGAGGTCACCCACAAAATGATCTCAAAGCGATTACAACATCAACAGCACACAACAGGATCGGACAAGAAGTTTTCAGGTAAAAATATTTATTGCATTTTTCATAAAATTCAATCATTACAACCTTCAGATAGGAACAAATACAAAAATCCAGAGTCTATGATTGTTTAGATCCACATCTCCCTGTTTTCCAATGGATTGTGAGGAATATGGTAAGCAGCAAAATATTTCCATATTATTACAGTGATATCAACTGAACAAGCTGATAAGAGTGTGTCATTATTTTGAGAAAAAGGTAGTGTAGAAAAAAGTGTCAAATTGAGTAAAGAATATCTAACAAAGGAATGAATTAGTTAAAGAGAACACACTGAAGATCTTCATAATGTTACATTATAGCAGTCATAGAGGTGTCTGGGGAAGTGCCAACTCTTATCCACCAATATGTATCATAGGTCTATTTGCTGTTTTTGCAATGTCGAACATTCCAGCATGTGAAGCTTTCTTCCTTTTGACCTGAAGCATGAAAGTAAAATTTTTGAGACAGGCAGCAGAAACCTGAGAGTTAAGCAAATAGATGGTGCATGTCACTTGAAGGAGATGCTATGATGGTTCAACATTTTTTTTACGGTACATACAGCAACCAAAGATGATGAAAAAAAACAATACTCAACTTATAAATCACTGAAAAAGCAAAGGTCTAAAATTTCTGTTACTTAAATCTGCAAACACACAGCCTACAAGACTACAAAGTACAAACTGCATACCGCTGCTCCAATTATTTCCCTAAGCTCAGGTTCATCAGCACCACTTCTAAGGGGATCTCTTAAGCTAACCTGCAAATACAAGGCAATAATAAGAATTTCATTGAGCGCATTATAATTAAACGTGGGTTATTATAGAGTAAAAGTTCAAAAAACATAGGGGGGAATTGACTAACTAACAATTTGTATCAAATCATACAGTAAAAAATTCCAAGTGTTTGACTTGCCTATATCAACTTGCACCTTTTGGTTTTGTTTAATGCAATTCAATCTCAATACAGAAATTCCCTGGTCAATTATTTCTCTTGATTTTTTCACTAGGTAATGGTTCTGCAAGAAGGCTTTTTTGGATAATCCTTTAGAATTTGCAGTAAGATGATTGAAGTGAAGAGATTTCAGTTTGAGCCACATAACAAACAGCAATGCAATGTGATGCAACAACAGCCTATTGACAAGATTCCTGAATTCAACCCACACAACAATTGACATATGCACTGTAATGTGGTAAGGAGCTATAACCTTTCCATCAAGCACAAACTGACAAAGTCAGAATAAAAAGTCTCCAATTATTAGGCCATTGAGAAGTGCAACAATTTCATCCCCTGCACTTCTAAATTTATAAACAAGAAAATGCGTTGCATTTTATGCAAGACTAAGCACTAGAGAAGAATAACAGCAAAATGAGCATGAATATATTCATAAGTTAATCAGGTTAGACAAAAAAAAAAAAAAGGCACGCCTTGTTAATTAAGAAATGACACCAACATAAGTTGAGTAATTATAAGAGACTAGGAGATGGTTCACCTCTGAAGGACCAAAGAGGCATACTTTAAAGTTTCCATCAGCTAAAAGTCGCAATCTATTACAACCAGCACAAAAATGCTCAGTCATTGATGTGATGAAAGAAACAGTACCAAGATGCCCATCTATCTTGAAGTTCTTAGCTGTATCTGTTGGGTGATCCTGAAGTCTCTTCAGTTCTGTAAACTTCTTTGACTGTTCAATTACAAGTTGTTATCAAACAAAACCTATAAGGGGACATTCAGAAATCTACACACAAGGTCACCAGTCAAGAGTTCTACCTTACCACTCTATCCAACATTTCTGAGTAGGGAACCAATTTCTTGACATTCCAGACATTTCCATCGAAAGGCATGAACTCAATAAACCGAATATTAATCGGTTTGTCACGTGTTAGCTCTATAAAATCGCAGATCTCATCATCATTGAACCCACGCATTACAACACAATTCACCTAAAAGTAACCAGGAGCAAGGGAAAAATGTTCAGATGTCATTGATAGGAGCCCCTGAAAAGTAGATATAAGACATCTCATTTTGAACAGTGAATAGCCTATTTTTGCTAGTAAAGAAAGCAATAGTTGAAGGTGAAATTTGGAGGGGGGAAATGGAAAGCATCACAAAATTGCAAAGGAGGCACATACTTTTACAGGGTTGTAACCGCAGTCTATAGCAGCATTAATGGACTCCATGACCCTTTCATGCCCCTTACGCCTGGTCATGAATTCAAATTTAGCTGGGACCAATGTATCCAAGCTGATATTTAAAGAAGTAAGCCCACATTCTTTCAGCTTTGGCAGTTTCCTTTTAAGAGCAATTCCATTGGTAGTCATGGCCAACGTATTGAGTCCTTTCAAGTTAGATAGCTGTAAGCATATCTCTTCAATATCCTTCCTAACTGTTGGCTCACCACCAGTCAGACGAATTTTATCAACTCCTGAACTGACAAAGAGACTTGCCAAACGAACAATCTCATTCTGTGTTAGTAATTTAGGGCTAGGAGTAAGCTCCACTCCCTCAGCTGGCATACAGTACTGACACCGTAAATTGCAACGTTCTGTCAAGGAGATCCTCAGGTAAGTGTGCATCCTTCCAAATGAATCAATTAACATATCAGATACAGAATTAGTATGCAGTGGATCTTCTGACAACTTAGCACAAGAAGTTGCATATGTCCTTGGAATTAATCCATGTAGATGATCACCAGTTAAACCATGACATTTGCCATATCCTGACGTAGAACAATCAACCTGCAAATGAAGTGAAACAATATTAACGTTTCAAACTTGAAAATATAGACTGCTTAGCAGTAGTTAAAAACCAGATATAAGTTATTGTCCACAACTCCAACTTACCTATAGCTGTATCAAGCAAAACAAGGTTTCCATATCCACCTTTAAATTCTAAATTGACCCTTAAGACATTTGTTGATAGTAAAAAAGACAATAATCACTCGACGTGACATCATTTATAGACCTAAAGACTCCTCCACTTTTCCCGATTCATAAAACACAGTGGATGCCAAGATACTAGCTAGATTTTTTTTTTTTTTTGAGAAACGTAATTAAACTGGCAAAAAAAAAGATAATGATAATCAATGGATAAATTTTTTAAAAAAAAAAACTAGAAAAACTTAAAGGCCAAACACGCTTTCCTGCATAATCCAAATAGGTTATCATCTGAGAAATCAGAAATACAAAAATAAAGTGATCTATTCAAAACGAAGCTTTGAGGACTGCGAATAGTTTCCTGGATCGCTTCCATGACTACTAATCAGCAGAGCAAAAAACAATCATCCAAATGAAATCTTTGCACCCAATTAAAAAAAAAAGTTTTTTTTTTTACAAACAGGAAGAAGTAAGGAAATAGAGACACATACTAGAGAGAAACTGGAAGTCTTGAATCCCAAATGCCAATTAACAATCTTTAGGACGCACCGCCTCATCATAGCTGCTAACAATTAAAGGGTATTGAACAAAGTTATCCCTTGATAAGGGAAGAAACCCAACAAATAAGAAGTTCAAAACTCTGAAGCTGTGGATAGTAAAGAAAGGAAATCGAGCAGATTATTTTCCAGAAATTGAAACTTGATAGGTAAACAGTGAAGAAGAAAGACCAGAAGTCCGTCTTCCTTATCTATTGCTCCAATATTTTATGAAAAAGGCAACTCTTCACGGCTTCTGAGGGCCATCAGTTATCATCGTCGCCTTGAAATTGAGATGAAAACAAGCAATGCTACTACTTGGTGGGTGGGTCGTATTGGCTAAATGCCATAGAACATGTGGGTTTAAAGTATTATTCTAATTATTTTATAAATAAATTATTTTTTAGATCTTAAATATATCAAAATTAATATGGATACCCCTATTTTGAAAACTTAACAATTTTGAAAATATTAACAAATTTTCACGTAATGATGTTAATAAAATTTCTAATGTCTAAGAAAAACTTTTTTTTCTTTTCAAAAGATCATTCTGGTGCTGTCTTTGCTGCTGCAACGAAGAAAGTCTATGGCTCCTTTCGTTGGATAGATGCCGAGTCTGATAATCGTCAGGTTATAAGATTGCTAGTTTTCAATGAAAAGTTTCTTTCTATCAACACAAAAATATGGCAAAAAGCGTCAACTTAGCAAAGATTAGGTTGATCGCAGGGAATCGAATATGGCCTAACAGCCGAACATGGTGCTTTTGCACAGTCCCTTTATTTTTTTTTATTAATATTTTGTTCACATCTTGAATACTAAAAGTTTTTATTATAAAAATAGAATTATTTAATCTTAAATTTTATAAAAAAATAAATTATTTTATATAAAAAAATATTTTTTAAAAAAAATTTTAAATATAAATTATTTTTTACAAATAAACACCGCTTTAAAATATTAAATTGTGAAAGCTAATAAGAAAAAGGGCTAACGTCAACCACTTTTATCTGAAATTATTAATTGACTATGTCAAAATTCCAGGGGTCAGCATTAGCTTGTAGTTTTTCCATTCTACCCAAGGCCCAAAGAGAAAACTCGAAAATTAGATATAGAAACCAAGGGTATTAATGGGAATTCATCCAGCGCCGATCTTCTCTAACTCTAACTAGGCGCCTAAGGCCATGGAAAAGGGAAGGGAACCACAGCATTTCATCTTCCTATATACACATTTCCTTCTCCCCTTAATTCTCTTGTTTTTCTCCTTCTTTCCATTGGTCTGCATTCCAAATCGCGTCGTTCGTCTCACTCGGTACCTTCTACGTTTCTCTGCAATTTTAATTCCACCTCCATATCAGCTCTCACTCGCAGTTTATTCAGATTCAATTTAACATATGCTCAAACTGCTGAATTTGGTTATGTAATATGTGTATCCGTTTGTTTGATTCATCTTTTGTTTTTTCCTGTTTTTTTGGTGATGCAGTTTGAATAAGTAAGCGATGGTGTTCTTTAGGAGCGTTTCTCTGCTTTCGCGACTTCGTTCTCGTGCTGTAAGCTCTCTCAGTTGGTCGGGAAATTTTTTTTCTTGTTGTTTGTGCTTGATTGGTTGTGGACTGATTTGTTTTTAATTGGAAAAATGTGATATTTACAGGCTCAACAGTCTAATCTCAGCAATTCTGTGAGATGGCTCCAGATGCAGAGCTCTTCCGATCTCGTAATTCTCTCTCTTTTGCCTTCTTTGTCTATCTACACATATGGGCGTGCGTTATTGTATATGAATCTCTATTTCTATATGTGTGTAGATTGCATTCTGGTCTGGGTTAGGTAGTTGCGTAAAACTGCTGTTTCGAGGACTGGGGGATCATTAATTTTAATACTTATTTAGCATTTACCACCTCCTTAAAATATTATCCCTGACATATTTGAATTGGGTAAGATTTAGAAAGTCCTTGCTGTGTGCTAGATGGTACACATGCTGCATATAGTCACGTTAGGGAGAAGTACACATTAATAATTTTTGTCAGATGTTCTGAGTTTTTATTGTTTGAGATTTTCTGATGTATGGATTTGTTTTCTTGATCTTCTGTTAACGGTGGTTTTATGCCTTTTGTTTCTTCTTGGACGTATAGGACCTTCATTCTCAGCTAAAGGAATTGATCCCAGAGCAACAGGTGAGTTGCTCGCATTTTGATATGTTTTTTTTCCCCTTATAATATATCTGGCTGCAGGACTGCTTTTGTTTGGTTGAGAAAAACACTTTCTTAAAAATACTATTTAGAAAATGTTAAAAATAATTTAAAATTATTTTTGATATAATTTAGTCATAAGAACACAAAATAACAAAATAGCTTTTCCCAAACTTCTTTTTTCATCCGCATCTAAAATGGTGTTTTTTCTAAAAAGCACTTTTTTGGCCATCAAACTCAATACCAAACATGCTATTCTCAGAAATTTACTTTCTCAATTTTATTCTGTTCCAGGAGCGACTCAAGAAAATCAAGACGGAACATGGAAATGTTAAATTGGGAAATATTACTGTGGACATGGTAAATTTATTTCCCAAGTCTTTCTTTTTTTTCTTTTTGAGATCATGAAGTTATATTTCAATTTTCTTTTACTGATCTCAAACTACCCTTGGAACCTTTCATCGTATTGTAACATATAACTGAAGTATTTGCTCATTAAATTTCTGAAGGTACTTGGTGGGATGAGAGGCATGACTGGATTGTTATGGGAAACCTCTTTACTTGATCCAGATGAGGTATAATATAATGCTCATCTATTCACTACTCGGAGTTGGAACACCCTGAACTACTTAATTTTTTCTTTTTATATTTAATCATCAGTTTGTAATTGTCAAAGTTTTTATTACTTGTTGATCTAAAAGTTGTTTGATGTTTCTCAGGGAATTCGCTTTAGAGGGCTGTCAATTCCTGAATGCCAAAAATTGCTACCAGGTGCAAAGCCTGGTGGAGAACCTTTGCCTGAGGGTCTTCTTTGGCTTCTTTTAACTGGAAAGGTGAATTATTTTGTCTTTGAGACAAGAAGCCCTACCAGCTTTCTTCTTAAATATCATCTGCAAACTTTTTAGTTTGTAACAGTATTCTGTACTTGTTTTTTTCTCTTTTGTATTTCAGGTGCCAAGCAAAGAGCAGGTCAATGCCTTGTCAAAGGAATTATGTGATCGTGCTGCTGTTCCAGGTATTTAAGCTTATGTTTCTGTGTTATCTTGCTCATGATTTTCAAACGGTTGGGTAGTTAGTTTAATGTACTGCTTGCTGTGGCTGGCCTTATTGAATGTACATGATTCTTTTCTTGTTACTAATCATGTTCTTTATCTTATACTGTGAATTATTACATAAGAATTTCAATTTTGAGTTTCTCTATTTATTTATTTCCTGGACTTCAAATTTAGATCACACAAGTGGTTTGATAGGTTTGTCATCTCTTATGTGGGATGCCTTTCATCCTTTTCCTGTGCTTATAATTGGCAATATCTCATGTTCTCGCAGATTATGTGTATAAGGCCATTGATGCTTTGCCCGTTTCAGCTCATCCAATGACTCAGTTTGCATCTGGTGTTATGGCTCTTCAGGTCTGGTCTTCTCTATTGTTATAAGTGGTTCATTTTCTCTCTTCCCCGTTTATCTTTCTTCAATTTGCATTTTCTTAATGCTTGTCCCCAGCACAATTAGTGCAATGTGATTATTGATGCTTTGCTCTTATGAGTATAACTATTTAGAGCTTAAGTGAGTTTCTTTTCCCTTGAACAATAAGAGCTAATCTGAGTTGCATGGCATAAGTTGTACACTGCATGACTGCAGGGTTAAAAACTTGAGATGATCAAATAGTGGACATATTATGTTGAGTTCCCTGGAAAGAGTGTAACCCTTGTATTATTGGTTATATGAGATTAGAATTAGAACTTGTTTTAGTTTTGGTTTATGTGAAGGATTTGGTGCAGGCATAACAACAGAAAGTGTAAGCATGTATGTCTTCTTTTTCTTCCCTTCGTGCAATCTTACAAAGTTATCTGATTATCTAATCATTTTTCATCTTTCAATTATTGTGATACTAATTTTGGTATACTATATTTAGATTTAGTGACCAACTTGGTGTGAGACAGACAAACTATAGCTAAGTGGATTTTCTGCTTTTATGTGGGGATGACTGAGCTCCTCCCTCTATAAATTTTATTTGCATGTGTGAAAACCCAACTTACTCTTTTGATGACGTGTTAAAAGATAGTGGTTGACATATTTATTTATTTTTGGTTACCGACCTGAAATCAAGAATTTCAATTTCTTGTTATTGTCTTTCAGGTTCAAAGTGAATTCCAGAAAGCATATGACAAAGGGATTCCCAAAGCAAAGTAAGGTTTTAAAGGATGGTTTGGTTTGCATAACCTTATGTTGGTAATGCCAACATTAAAACGTGATAATCTTTTTTAGGTATTGGGAGCCAACGTATGAGGACTCTCTCAATCTGATGGCCCGCCTGCCAATAGTAGCTTCATATGTTTATCGGAGGTTAGTGAACATTTCATACTATATCCGACCTTTCAAACTTAGCCTGATTGCAGCATGATGCAGAATAGAGTTATGAAAATTTTTAACCTGAAGGCTAGTATAGATTTTTTAGTTTAGTTGTTTTAATTTAATCTACTTCATATTTCCATATTTGTCAATGAGCAGCTAATTTGATTGTCATGAATATGTGTGGACATATCTCTCTCTCTCTTGCATATATCTGATTGTTTTCAAACTCTTGCAGAAGTTCATATCTGACTATTACTTAGACTGCCTTGTCTTGTCACATGAAATTTTATGGCAGGATATACAAAGATGGGAAAATTATTCCCCTGGATGACTCTCTGGATTATGGTGGAAACTTTTCACATATGTTGGGGTTTGATAGCCCCCAGATGCAAGAGCTTATGCGGCTTTATGTTACAATCCATAGGTTTGTCCATACTATTCCCTTCTTAGAGACAGAGATGGCATGATGATATTGAACTATAGGATGTTACTTGTTTTTCAGCCAATATATACTACAGACAGAAAACTTCCCCATTTATTCTTCCCTTTTTTAATTTTTGATGATCTGTTGCAGTGATCATGAAGGTGGCAATGTCAGTGCTCATACCGGCCACTTGGTAAAATGATAGACCTCTTAAATATATAATTATTGATCACCCTTGGAACTTCTGATATTTTATTTAATCTATAGAATGAAATTTCACCATTTCTCCAATGAGAAATGTTAGCTATAGTGAACATTCGATATAGTCGAATTTACTTGCTCTGCTGAAATCATTGTTGTATTGGTCAGGTTGCTAGTGCACTTTCAGATCCGTATCTTTCATTTGCAGCTGCATTGAATGGTTTGGCTGGACCACTCCACGGCTTGGCTAATCAGGTAATATTGCTTGTGCTAAATGATCGAGTTAACATCCTTTGTATCTTCTGCTTTCTCTCTCTATACTTATTTTCTTATTTCAATTTTGAACATATTTATCATTTGCTAATATATATGATATTGGTAAAATTGGCACCGTATTGTTTTGTTCCTTCCACAGCAGAAACTAATACTGAACGAGTAAAAGAAATTATCCCATTGCTTGGCTTTTAGCTTTAGTTAATAACTTTCTGTTACCTGCTAAATGATCTGCTGCGGATTCCTTTTCCACCCATTTAGTTTTGGCTTTAGCTTGTCTGTTTTATTATTTTTCTGCCTCAAACTGTTTTTGAATGGTAGCATTATTTTGCTTCTATCTATAGATTATTCCTATTAGTTACCGTCTTTATTTCCACAATATTTTAATTGCAGGAAGTTCTGCTTTGGATTAAATCTGTGGTGGAGGAATGTGGGGAGAATATAACCACAGAACAACTGAAAGACTACGTCTGGAAAACATTAAATAGTGGAAAGGTGACTTGCTTGAATTAAAGGATTTAGTTTGTTAAATTGTTTTCTATAGAGGAAAGGTTCAATTTGGATTAGTTTTAGCCTGTTGACTTCTTGCAAATTCAGTTGCCCTTGGAATTTTCTCTCTTTTTTCTCTGTTCTTCTTTAATATTTATACAAGCAATTTAATTCCTGAATATTTTTTCTTAATGTTCTTTCATATTCATTCTTCACTACATCCTAACTTTCAATTCTTTGAAGCTTAGTTTGGGAAACTGTTGTTTTCATTTTATTTAATTCGATTCTCACTGCTTATCTACCTCCTACTTTACAGGTGGTTCCTGGGTTTGGTCATGGAGTTTTACGTAAAACTGATCCAAGATACACATGCCAAAGGGAGTTTGCATTGAAGCACTTGCCTAATGACCCACTGTTCCAGCTGGTTGTTTCAGTGCTCTGAATGCTGAAAATTAATAATGGCTTCTATCTGCTATTCTATAGACGATTCCTTAATAAGCTAATGTGCTTTTGAATTTGACAGGTTTCTAAGCTGTATGAAGTTGTGCCTCCAATCCTTACTGAGCTTGGCAAGGTAAGTGGATTTATTTGTTGCTTTAAACAAAAAACCATTATGAAGAAATTTTGCCTTTGTCACCAACTCCAAGAATGGAAGTTACTAATAATAAATCCAAGTGCGACTTGAGGTCTTTCCTTATGAAGTTTAAATGGGATCTTGCTTAATTTTGTTGCGGATTTTGGGAATGTTGCAGGTTAAAAACCCCTGGCCCAATGTTGATGCTCACAGTGGCGTATTGCTGAACTACTATGGTTTAACTGAAGCCAGGTATCGTGTCTCCATACCATCTCACAATAGATTGAAATAATAATAATATGATATAACCCCTTTCACTACCAAGGTGAAAGATATAACATTCTTCAAAATTGATTGCGGACAGGTATTTCACTGTTCTTTTTGGTGTATCAAGAAGTATTGGCATTTGCTCTCAGGTTCGTTACCTTATCGTTTGGCTTTTTGTATTGTATGGTAAATTGCTACCATGAATGTGTCCTGAATTATGGTTTTACTGGTTCAGCTAATATGGGACCGAGCTCTTGGGTTGCCACTCGAGAGGCCGAAAAGTGTTACAATGGAATGGCTTGAGAATTACTGCAAGAAAGCAGCTTCGTCGTGAATGCTGAATCATTAATACATTACTCGGTAATAAAAAACATGATTTTTGGAATGAAAGGGGTTGGTGTAAAGTTGTGAGCTTCACTTGTGCAGTCCAATTGCCGGGACATTTTTCCAACGCTGTTAAGTTTCTTTCACAATTTTTTTTTTTTTTTCCTTTTTTCCCGATTGTAGTAAACAAGGGTTCAGTCCCTAATCTGGTGTTGATAGTTAATAAATGCAGAGTAAAGTGAACCGACAACAGGAACTCATGGTCTAGCGGAACCATTTGAATAAAATGTTATGGTGCTCCTTTCTACCCAGCATATCTCAAATTCCCTATCTTTTTGAGGCTTGCCGTTCTTCTGTATCTCCTTTTGGCTACGTTTTGACAGATTCATTTACATGGCAAGTAGTCTAGGTTCCGGTTTGATTCTGAGTCAAAATTGTCTGGGAAACCGAGGGTTTGGAATTGGATCGTCTTTCATTTTAATCTGATTTTACACCATTGTTGGTGAAGAATATTCAGGAGGAAAATACTTATACTTTCCACTGAATGAGAGGAAAATAGGAAGGTGAAAAATTATTGGAAGTAATTTATCTCTACTTAAGGGAAAGTGGGAGGAAAATTTTTAAAATTATAAATTATATTCTCGTACTCCGGTTTATAATTTTTATCCTTTTTTTTAATTTTAAAATTATTGTTCACCTTATTTTTAGGCCATATTAATATATAAATTAATTATTGTAATTTTATTTTATTTTTAAATTTTTTTTAATATTTAATAATATTTAATATAAATATAATTAATAAATTAATAAAAAAATTTTAAAATATATAAAAAATAATATAAATAAATTATAAGACGAAATGAGTATTTATTATGATTTTTTAAAAAGTAAAATTAAAATTTTATTATTTGAAAAACAACTTTCCTTTTAATATAGTTTTTTTCTTTTCTGATCATTATTTCTTTTAAAAAAAAAAAATTCTCTTTAATTTTCCTCCATCTAAGTATACGCTACAGTTTAGTAAATTTAACCATCGATTTTAACCTTTCAAATATTTCCTTGAGAAGAAAATTATTGATTTGACTGGACTGCCTCGGGTCTGCGTCGGTTCAGAAAGGTGGAGAATCAGTTCTCTTTCAGGTTTAAAAAGCAGGGATATATTTTCTTTTTTTCCTATATATATATACATATATATAATCCTATGCAGTTGGTTGTTTTTATAAGGACAATTAATTTTATACGATTTATTATTACTTATTTATCATTTTATTAAAAATTTATCATTTAATTTAAATAAAATCACAATGAAAGTATACATTCTCGTTTTCCTAGTGTATTATAGAGCTTGTTTTATTAGATTATTGTGATAAATGAGTTTTCAACATGTTTATTTATAAACAGGCAAAATTATTTGTGATTTGGATAAAAAAAAAATGTTGGAGCTTCAAATTTTATGCAAGGAAATATATTATATAATTTTAATTTACTTAATTTTTCACGTATACATTTATATTTTTGCCTACATTTTATTAACTTGAATATTTCAGTCAACACCTGAAACATGACAAAAAGAAGAAAACTAAGCAGCAGCTGCAGCAGCACTTATTTTTTCTTATTTTTTATTTATTTTTTTTATAAAAAAAATATTTTATTAATGAAAGAAAAAATAAAAATATTATAATAAATGTTTAAAAATATAAAAATTGATTTATTAATAATGATTATATGCTTTTATTAATTATACGCTCAATTATTTTTCTTATGATTTATGTTAAAAGTAAAAAAGCGATCCAATATTTGAGGCTCAGCTTTGGCGATCTCGCCCGTAGAAAACGAGAAACAATCCAAAGGAGACTCAAAATGGCTTCTTTCTGTTCTGCTCCTGCTCGTTCTTCCCAATTGATTCAACGGTGTCATCGTCCAACTACTAGAGTTGAAATCCCATCCATCACCACCGCTCTCAAACTCTCCCAAACCATTTCCGATTCCAGGTGCTTGTTCTCCGCTTCAATTAGGTTGTCATGCGTACTATTGATGCTACCCATGTCCACCCAGTTTCCAATATTTGTTTATTGCTGTGGGTCTCACTTGGTTAAGTAGAAAGTCACTTTCTTTAGTCATCAATGGTGGTGAACATGAATCTGGGTGTGTGCTGCTGTGTTTCAATTTTCATGGAATAGGTGCTTTTTTAACAGTCGTAGGTTTATATTCAACAGAGTAAAGGGAAAATCATTGCCTGCCATTCATTTACGGGCAATCTTACACTGATATTGTTTGTTGATTAATCTGTGAGAGCACCCTGATTGGTCCTTGTTTCCTCAGCTATGAACGCATTTCTGTATCAACACATTGTCATACTAGATAATTTAAGTTAGCAACAAGTTATGATTTGTTAATAAGATCGTGTGGTTCTCAGAAACTGACTGTTAACAGAAGATGTTGATGCCTAATGGTGTATTTTCATGAATTGTGTTTGTTGGACTGCATTTGACAATTGAATTGGTACATGTTTCTAGATTGAGGCATAGATGGATTGGCATGTCTGTAGCTATTTAGGATTTGAACATCAAAGGCCAAGATGACTACTTATCCATGATGTGCATCACTGCATTGTGATGGTTTTGATTTCTAGAATCTTATACCTTTGCTTTGGTGGAATATAAATCAGATTTTTTTTTTTTTATAATTCCAAGTAATTTAAAGACCTTACTTCTTATCATTATAAGTTTATATTAAGGTATGTGAAATAAACATCAGTGGACCTGACCAAGCCTAAAGTTGCAATTTCAGATACAAATTCTTCTTTTGTTGAGCTAGTTGGACGCCATTTTGTGGTAGACAGTTAGAACTTGAGAGTATTTCTACCAGTTTGGCCTAACAAATTCTGATAATTCAATGGTGTTAAATAATGATAATTGAGTTTCTCTTTGTCAATGGTTTTAAATCATATTTCTTCATTCAGGTTCAAGAATGCTATAACATTGCAAATAAGGAGAAGATTATTGGTTGCATTTGCATCAAACTCTAATCCTTCCAGTGGAGATTCCATTCAAGATAAATCAGATGGGAACACAAGTGATGCTGCCCGAGGTCCTCCATTCCTTACCATTCTGGCTGGATTCCTTGTTTTGTTCACCGTATTCTGGGTTTTTGGATCTGTTATAATGTGGTTGTTTGGACTAATTGTTAAGTCGCCTCCTGCCAATTAGGCTTTATGTATTTTGCTCAAGATTGAAATGTTAAATTATGTGCTCAAGTGGACGCTGCAATTTTCACCACCTTCACTCCTTTAGTTGAAACCTGATGATAAGCCAACTAAATAAGAAAAATTACAGCAGAAGCTGACGGCAAACTTGGCATTTACTGTGCTAAAAATGGGGTTTGGTAAATTTTAGGGACTGGCCTATTCTTGAACTAAAATGTAAGTCATGGTTCTACTTACTAGAGAGAATGGAGCCACCACTTCTGGACAATGGTTATTCCATTGCTCATTTCAGCCTTAATTCAAACAAACAACTCATTTCATCCTTCATTCCAGCCATTTTGCAAGTCCAACAAGAGCCTTTTATAATAGAATTATTTCACTCATACAATAGGTGAATTTGTGAAAGGTTATTAATCCCTTGCACTATTCTCATACACACAAGCTCTCTCAACAAGATTGCAAATGACGCACTTAAATTCCACATCTTCTGAATCAAATAGTTCATCTTAATTAAAAAAAATAATATTTATTGGTCTAATTATAAGATAAAAATATCAACTCCAACATATCAACTTCGGAAGGTTATTCAGATTTAAAAGTTTGTTCAAAACACACATTTTGTTTGAGAAATAAGTTTGTACCAATGATTCTATTATACCTATCACTAATGAGAATGATAAGGTGAAGGACAAGAAAAATGAAATATATATTAAAAAAATATTGGGGAAGGAATCTTAACAATATTTAGGAAGATGGGGCAAACACATTAAGTTATAACAAAGGTTATATTCTGTGAGAGCAGACAGCAACAATTAATTGGAGGTTTGCACTTTTTCTTCAGTAGTGTCATCTCCAAGTGATGCTGTAAAATTACGTCTCTCCTCAGCAGTAGCTGTAATAACTGGCATCCATACATCAGCAGTGCCACTCAAGAGAGACTGCACCTGTGGATCTGCAGCCATTGCTGAGGATATCATTTCATCTACATCATCCAATTTTGCTGATAATTTATCCAACTCTCTTGCTATTTCCAGCTGTCAGTTAAAATGAACAAACACAATAAGCTTACTCTACATAGGAGATGATGTTTATCACAACCATGGATAAAAAGGAGAAAATGAAAGAAGCTTGTAACATCTGAAACAAGTTTTAAGAAGGGATTTAAATCTACCTCATCGAGATTCTTTGTTGACTTTGATGGAACTTTAGTAACCTCTAATCCCAGTGCTTCAATTTTAGATCGCAATTCAACTTCTTCTTGATTGGTTAGGGCCTCCACCTAATTGAATGAATAAAGAACACAAAATTAAGCATATAAAGAAGATCAAAGATTCACTATATCTACGCATACATGCAAGCAGCAAATTATTAATACACTATCTCAAATCTTGCAACTCATTACCACTCTAGATAGTGAGCAGGCTTTAACTTCGCGTTGCACAAGTTTAGTTTTGCTGTAGGTGGCTAGGTGCTCCCTCAGTTGGATAAAATCCCAAGTTTCAGTCCCTCTCCCCTCATTCATAAACCCAAAAAAGAAGAAGAAGAGATAACGTTTAGCACCATTTGGTTATTGTCCTTAATGATTAAACAAGTGCACGTCCTTCATGTCTTCCCCAAGAGAAAAAGATCCCCAGACCATGCTCCAGGTGCACTCAAATTAGTTTCCATGACAAATCCAGCAACTTATTAAACAATTTAAATGCTGTCAGCTCAGCCCCATAAATATCCAAGGGCCAAAGGCACACAATTAACAAGAACATCTAACAAACAAAAGGCAGGCTATTTGAGTTTCAATCACATCCCAATCACAAAAACAACTTGACGATACCCAGATCATGAACATCATCAAATAAACAAAAAGAGGACATTTTTATGTGCACGTATGATTAAATTAAGCCCCCAAATCAATCATCCATAATGAGAAAAATAACAATAATTAAAGAAATTGAATCAAGAAGAACAATCCGAAACTGAAATTAAAAAAAACCCACTTGCTGGAGGAGATTGGAAAGGAGCTGAAAAAGCTGCGCATCCGCTTTGCTGCCTTCTTCTGCCATTTTGGATCAACCGAGGTTTTTTTTGCTCTTTCGCTTCTTTCCGTCTTCCTGTTAACGCTTTTGCTGGGGAGAGGGAGCGCGTGTTGGGACGCCCTTTCGGATCATTGACCTCATGGCACGTGTGACGTGTCCCGATGGCCCATCTTTAGGAGTGATCGGTAGATTCGAAGTGAAACGGGCAACCCAACCCGAATCCATAAACAATATATTAAAGGATATTTCCGTCATTTTGATTAAAATTAATGGTAATATAAACAGTACAATTGGTTGGTAGGATTAATTTATATGTGAAAATATAAAGACTAAGGAAGATATGCATCCTCCTATTAAAGATAGGGAGAAAAAGGGGAAAATCATTCTAAAAAGTTGGTGATTTTCCATTTGATTTTGGCTATAAAATATGTTCCCATTAGCAAATAATGCCTTTTTTTTTCCATAACTTTGAATTTAATATAATATGTGAGCAAAAAAGACAAATACCTTCATAAAAAAAAGTATGGTATTATTTATAGGATAAGATGCATTGTTACCTTATTCCCTTGTTGCATTATCTTTGCATGCTAATAGCTGATGAAAGAATTAAAGTGAGGCCATCTTTGTGGACCTTTTCAAGTGTTAATGTGTTAGGTGTTTACATTAGTTGAGATATCAAGTCTCAATCATATGAGAATTACACTTGAGCTTATCTTCCCATCTCAACTATTCATCCATTTCACTAAAGGTTTAAGTTTTAACCCTCCCTTAATTCATCATTCTAATTATTTCATCTAACTCATGATGTAACTCTTGCCTAACTTTTGAAAAATTGTTTATTTCTTTTGCTATGCTTTTCTAAAGCTTCTACCCCAAATCCATGTCTTTAATTTCTTTATTATTATTATTATTATTATTATTATTATTATTATTATTATTATTATTATTATTATTATTATTATTATTATTATTATTATTATTATTATTAATGTAACCGAAAAATAGAATTACATTGTGATTGATTAAACCTACAAAAAAGAGAAATATGAGGTGGTTGCACTTACAGCAGTTACTCTGACACTCAAATTAGTAAATTAGAGAATAAGGCAAGTATAAGGAACCGTTTAGAATTCAAGAGTAGTTGTGTAAAAATTGCATACCCTTATCTCTGTGATCAATAATTTTTATACTGCAGGTGAAGTTAATTATAGTATTTTCTGGAGATCCCGCTATTGTTGGTTAATTGATAGGAGATCTCGTCAGCTAATTGATCGGTGATCTCGTGATTATATGTAATAGGATCTACTCGATTATATCTGCTAATGGTAACTTTACATGAAGACTGGACCTCTTTAGGAGAGGGCAAGTCTCAATGGAAAATCGGGTGTTATGGTGTCTAATTTTCTTTTCCATGAGTGGGACCATGTATCTGCTTATCAAATCTTTGCCATGTGACTTTATCTTACGGTGATAACTCATAGCTTATTTTGGAGATTGTTGTGTTACATCAAAGGCTCCCTTGTGGGTCTTCGATTCTTCATATTTGAAGGTAATAATTGTCTTTACGATCTAGAGCACGTGGCTAACTTATATTGGCATTTCCTTGTTCACGTCATTTCACCTGTTACTGTCCATCAATGATGGCTACTCCGTTTCTTGAGCCACATTTAAAGCCTGTCGTTAACTACCATATAAAAGCCCTTCTTTTTCTTTGAGCCTCACTTTTACTTTCAATTGTCATCTTTGTTTTAGAAAAGACTCGGACGCTCCTCTTTTTTATCCATATTTCCTTACTTTTAAGGTAATTCTTGTTTGCTTTTTTATTTTTCACAATGAATATGAATACTTCATCTTCTTCTCTTGCTCTCAGTGAGAGTTCCGCCTCAAACTTCTCCTTCGATGGCCTTATCTGCGCTTCAACTCCTATGGTTCCACTGAGGGCGGCTCAAAAAAGCAAAGGTAGTTTGATCAGTGATATCCCTTCCATTCTAACAAATCAAGATGTAGATTGCCTTCATGATAAATATTGTATTTCTAGAGAAACCTTCTGTGTTGTTACTTTTTCCTTGAGCCTTTGCACAGTTGACTAGATCCCTGCGGAGGATACCATCATAATCTACGAGGAGCAGTTAAAGGTGGGTCTTTGATTCCCTATGGACCCATTTTTCGCCAAGGTCCTTTGATTCTATAAACTTTCAGTCGCCCAGTTGCATCCCAACAGCTAGAGAATCTTGGTGGCCTTCTGTTTTGTTTGTCTTAATAACAACATTGAGCTGAGTGTGACCCTCTTCTCTCAGCTGTATCAGCTGGGCACTCAAAGAAACGAGGAGTTCTATTTTTCAGGGGGAGGAAATACCAAACAATATTTGACTGGATACCTTCTTCACTAAAGCAATGGAAGAACAAGTTTCTTATCCTTCATCACCAGACGTCCGAGGGTTTTAGATGCCTTCGAACGAGTTGGAACATGTGGGTGGAGCTGAAGAAGGATGGGGTCCAACTACGGAGGTATGTGGAAGAGGCTTTAAACTTTCTCTTGACGATGGCCACATCCTAGAAAATGGACATCACCAAGGCAGTGAGGAACACTGTCTTATCTTGGCAGAGCCTTCATTAGGCGAGCCAAGCTCGGGGTCCTCACCCGCCCAGCCTTTCCTGTCTTAGGGAAAGCATCTCTCTAGCCAGCGAGCAGGGTATTTTTCTTTTCGCCTTTTTTGAACTTCAAACTTCCTTACTCACTTTTTTGCTCTATGCAGATATGGCTGAAAAAAAAAAGAATAAGTTTGCTGAGGTGACTCGTGCTGCCTGCAAAGGCAAGGCTATTCCTCCTCATCCACCCTTTCCTGCAATAGAAGAGTTAGCCCCTTCTCTGCCTGAGTCTTCTTTAAAGGGTGCCTTTGCAACAATCTCTATTTGTGAGCCTTCTGCATCAGTCCATGTCCTTTTTGAGCCCATTCCCACAAATGTGGGGGTCGATTCCTCTTAGTCTTGTAACATCCAATACTTGGCGCTGGCATTAACCTGTATGACATCTCTTCTTAAAGAATTCTACCTGTCTGTCCTGATAACCAATAATGCTTTGAGGCCTGAGGACCGTCATCGCCTGAATGAAATTGAGATGAATGAGCTTTTTGACAAAGTCATGCATTCTGCAATGGAGAGTACCCTCTGTGTGTATATGGTCGAAGAGTATAACAAGGCCCTGAGGCGAGAGTTCGGGACTCAAGAGATGGACAGAAGACTTCTAGCAGAGGAATACTCAAGGCTGAAGACTCAGGTTAATGAAGTGGAAGGCACCATGAAAGAGACTTTAGAGTTGGTGGACAAGCTCCAGTATGAGCTAGGTGGGGCCAACGCTTCCAAGCTAACCCTTGAGAACCGGGAAAAGAGTGTCGTGGATCAAGTGGCCCTGCTTCACCGCTAAGTCCTGGAGCTGCAGTCTTAGGTTGAGGAGGCCTACCAGAATGGCTGAGCTTGAAGCAGAACTTTAAGAGACTATGGCCCAGGGTGGGAGATGCTCGTACAAGGTCAAGAATTTGTCAAGGAGGAGCTTCTTAGGCGATATCCTAAAGAGGACTTCTGCTGGATCGACAACATCTTCCCAGACGAGGAGGATGAGGATGGTCAGGACAAGGAAGGGATAATTCGAGACAACTCTCCTGACCCGACTTCTACTGCAATAGCCAATGATGAACCTATAATAGAAGTTCGAGAGGAGGTGATCGATGATGTCCCTCCTATCCTATAATACTCATTTTTTATTTGAATGAGAAAAATCTTTTCATTTTATTTTGGCAAAGTTTGTATGATCGGTATTAGGCCATAAATCTCGTCTAATCATCGTCAACAAGACTTAGATTATTTCTTTAAAAGATTTCTAAGGGGTTAACACTCGACCACAATGGTGGCGATAAAATAAGTAAATTGAAAATTTTTGAACAGTGAGGTTATCACCCAAACATATGACCTGGCGGATACCTACCTTGAGCTTGAGATACCTTACAAGATTTATTATAAACGCAAGGCTAACACTCAATCATAGGGCATGGCAAACACCCGCCTTGTGGCCTGGGCATCAAATGCTTTATAAATTTTTTATGGGACTAGCACCCGGATTATATCCTAGCGGAACCTACCTCGTGGCCTGAGATACCTTATCAGATTTATTATAAATGTGAGGCTAGCACCCGATCATAGGGCGTGGAAAACACCCACCTTGTGGCCTGGGCATCAATTGCCTTAGAAATTTTATATGGGATTAGCACCCGGATTATTGCCTGGCATAAGGTGCCTTGATTGGTGGGCTAACATCCGGATTTTGGCTTGGTAAAATCCGCCTTGTGGCCTGACATAAGATGCCTTGATTAGCGAGACTAACACTTGGATTGTTGCCTGACATAAGATGCCTCGGTTAGCAGGTCTAACACCTGGATTATGTCCTGGCAAAATCTGACTTGTGGCCTAGCATAAAATGCCTTGGTTAGCGGGTCTAACATTTAGATTATGGTCTGACAGAATCCGCCTTGTAGCCTAGCATAAGATGCCTCGGTTAGCGGAACTAACACCCGGATTATGGCTTGATGGATTTCTACCTTGTAGCTTGGCATAAGATGCCTTATTTAGTGGAATTGACACTCAGAATATAGCTTGATGGATTCCCATCTTATGACCTAGTATATGATGCCTTTTTAGCACGATTGACACCCAGATTATGGCTTGATGGATTTTCACCTTGTGGCCTGACATAAGATGCCTTGTTTAGTGGGACTAGCACCCGGATTATGGTATAATGGATTCCCACCTTATGGCTTGGTATAAGATGCCTTGTTTAGCGGAATTAACACCCGGATTATGCCCTGATGGATTTTCACCTTGTGACCTTTATGAGTGCTCTTTAATCTTTTTGAAGAAGGCAACTCCAATATTCTTTGTCACTAAAGAACACAACATATAAAAATACATCGTTAACTGTTATTATTAAAATTTTCTCAAATTACAAATATTTCAGGAGTGGGTAATGACTCACTAATTAACTCGGCCAACTTATAAGACCCTATACGAGTAACCTTCGAGACTCTGAATGGTTCTTTCTAATTTTTGTCCAACTTGTCAGACCTGCTTATTACATCCGTCCTTCTAAGGACTAAGTTTTCTACATTAGAGACACATGACTTGACTCTTCTGTTGAACACTCAGGACACTTCCTATGATTCATTTATTTTCTCTCCTTTGTTGGGTCCCTTTGCAATTACATGAATAGCCCCTACAAGTCCTCGATTAGGGGTAGTTTCATGAGTTGTTACATTGAGTTCGGGCCTTTTCTATTCTCTATCCTTTCTGGCAAATTTTTGAAAGATTGTAACGACCCGAAAATCGGACCGCTACCGGCGCTAGGATCCGGGTCGACTTAAGGCCGCCGGGACCCGTAGCAAGCCTAACATAAAACCTGTAAACCTGAATAATCCCATACATGATCAACGACGTGCATAAAAATTAAAACTTTTCTTTCCATTGAACATCAACCAAACTCAACCTGTGCATAACATAAACATAACTTTGATCCCTCTGTGGGATCTCATCTGTGCCCTCAATGGGTAACATACATCTGTTGAGTTGGTTTACATAAACATTAACAAAAACTCTAAGATCATGGATAAAAGGGATACAACAATCTATGGTCAAGCACATGCTAACATCCATACAACTCATTACATAGCTATACTGTACTTTTCTGGCAGAAACCAGGTTCGGCCGCCGAAGGGAGTTTCGGCCGCCGAACCCTCTTGTGGAGGCAGCATTCGGCTGCCGAAGCTTGCCCCCGAAAGAGGACTTTCGGATCTGTCTGGAAGGTTCGGCCGCCGAAGGTGCCGCCGAACCTAGCTGAGTTTCGTCTCTGTCCAGGACTTTCGGCCGCCGAAGGTGCCGCCGAAAGTGCCCTGTTCAGCCATTTCATGCATATTTTCTGTGATGTTTTCACGATGTTTTAGGGGGTTTTTGGGGAGTAGTTTATAGTTATGTTCAGGTATGTTTGGTCCCTCATTTGAGTCCACCTGTGTAGGTTCGGACCCGAGGAACCGAGGACCCCAGCAGTGAATTCAGCTGCTTCGGTGTTGTCAGAGTCAGCCAGAGGTGAGTGGAACTAAAACTTAATCTTTTAAATTAAATGCTTTATCATGTTTCATGCATCATGATTATGCAATAGGATGATTGCATTAGTTTCACAAATATGCCGCATTGCATAAATTGTTGTTGTTGTGGGTGAATGTTGGATGACCCAATTAGTCCAAGACAGGAAGACCAGGCCCCATGCTACAGGCCTGGCACAGAGTAAGCAAGTCCAGGCCCCAGTCTACAGGCCTGGCACAGAGTAAGGAAAGACCAGGATTTCATCCTATGGTCTAGCACAGTTATGGGACTTGAAGACCAGGAGCCAGAGGAGGCCCTGGAAAAATGGTAAGTAATGTATGTTCTGACAGGAAAGTCCAGGACCCCATTCTACAGGCCTGGCACAGAGTTAACTTGAACTAATTGGTGACGAGTTCACCCAACCCTTATGTGAATTGTTTGTATTATGATGCATTCCATTTGAGCATAGTGTTAATGTGTTTTATTAGCTCTACTCACTGGGCTTTTAGCTCACCCCTCTCCCTTTTCCCCCCCAGGCTTACAGGTACGGGATATAGTACGGGAGTTCGGATAGAGTGAAGAAGTCATGCTTATGTAATAGATAGAAATGGACATGATCAAATTGTAATGTAAAAGTACAGTATAGCTATGTAATGAGTTGTATGGATGTTAGCATGTGCTTGACCATAGATTGTTGTATCCCTTTTATCCATGATCTTAGAGTTTTTGTTAATGTTTATGTAAACCAACTCAACAGATGTATGTTACCCATTGAGGGCACAGATGAGATCCCACAGAGGGATCAAAGTTATGTTTATGTTATGCACAGGTTGAGTTTGGTTGATGTTCAATGGAAAGAAAAGTTTTAATTTTTATGCACGTCGTTGATCATGTATGGGATTATTCAGGTTTACAGGTTTTATGTTAGGCTTGCTACGGGTCCCGGCGGCCTTAAGTCGACCTGGATCCTAGCGCCGGTAGCGGTCCGATTTTCGGATCGTTACAAAGATGTTGTCCCTTATTAACCTCTCAAAATCATCTTTCAATTGTCGACATTCCTCTGTTGTATGCCTGTGAACTTCATGAAAACGATAGTATTTGGTCCTATCTTGTCTTTCAACTCTCTCAGGGTTGAGCTTGGGAGGCCACCTGATCTCCTTGTCATTTTTTCTGATCCACATTAGAATATATATTCGTGAGTCATTCAATGGAGTATAATTCTTATACTTACTTTGGTCATCCCTTCTTCGAGAGACTGGTAACTTCTGTAGTCTTTTTCATATTCTCGGCTCTCTGCCTTTTAGTTCTGCTTTTGACTTGTCCTTTTGTCCTCTCTCAACCCTTGAACTTCATCATCCAACCTGATGTATTTCTATGATTTATCTTTTAGCTATTGGTACGTAGCGGCTGGATTCTTGATTAGGGAATCCATGAATTTGACATTACATGTTCCTTTCTTTAATGCTTCACATACTATCTCATGCTTTAATTCCTCCACCTGTATCACTTCTGCATTAAACCGTGAGATAAATATCCTTAAAGACTTGCTCTCTTCTTGGCGGATCTTTTACAAGTCAGAGGAGAGCTTTTTAGGAGGTATACAAGTAATAAATCTGAACTTCAATAACATAGCTAATTACGTAAAATTCTAAATTAAACCTGGACTCAGATGTTAGTACTATTTTTAAGCTAAACTTGTGAGTGTTGATGAAAACACTCGGTATAACACAAAATTATTGACATTCTGAAGCTACATGGTCGTCCTAAAGATCGCCAAGTGACTTCTGGGATATTTTGTCCTGTCATATTTGCCCAAGCTTGGCAGCTTGAACTTGATTGAAAAAGTTTATGCTAAGATCTCTCCTGATAGGGGTGAGGCATCGTCCATGCTGTAGTCTTCCTCTTGCTCCTTCTGATATCTCTGAACAGCCCTCACTAGCTTCTAGTCGATGTCTTTTGGAGCATCTTCTGGTGACTCTTGTTCTTCGAACTTGGCCTTTCCTTTGGACTGCCTCTATTTGAATCCTTGGAGTGTCCACAGATGCTTCCTCCCTTCCCCTGAGAGCCATGAATGATGCCTCTTCCCGAGCTTTATATTGCTTGAGAGTAACCTACAACCTTTTGATTGAAGCATTTGCTCATTGTTTAGATTGTTGAGATCTGCTTCGTTTACCATAAGGGGTGTATTTGTTCAATACCGGGAGTGAAAAAAATGATAGCACCCTCATTAGTAGCAATTTTATCAGCAGCTCGTGAATTGTCGGACATTTCAAGAAAAGGAGAGATATCTCTTCTTAAGAGAAAAGAGAATCAAAGACTAGTTTTAATCCAAATGAACAGAGAGAATTCAATGGATCTTCTGGCAATAAAATCAAATGTTGTAACCGAAAAATAGAGTTGCGTTGTGATTGGTTAAGCCTGCAAAAAAGAGAATGTGAGGTGGTTGGCACCTACGGTAGCCACTTTGATGCTTAAGTTAATAAATTGGAGAATAAGACGAGTGTAAGAAATTACTTAGAATTTAAGAGTAGTTATGTAAGAATTACGTATATTTGTCTCTATGATCACTAGCTTTTATATTATAAGAATGTGAAATTAATTATAGTATTTTCTGCAGATCCAGTTTGTGTCGGCTAATTGATAGGAGATTTCGCTGGCTAATTGATCAGTGATCCCGTGATTATAGGCGTAACGGAAATTTGCTGGATTATACTTGCTAATAGTAATTTTGTGTGAAAACTCGTCCGATTTGGCTTCTCTAGGAGAGGGCGAGTCTCGGTGAATAATCGGGTGTTACGTTATCCAGGTCTTCTTTTCTACAAGTGAGACCGTGTATTGACTTATCAAGTTTTTGCTATATAACACTATTTTACAATGACAATTTATAACTTATTTTGAGCGATTGTTGTGTTATATCAATTATTATGTCTATTCACCTTTTTATTTTTGTGATGGTAACTTTTTTTTAAAAAAAAAAATTTAATAGTAATAATCTCGGACCATTTGAAGCGGTATTTCTTATTTAGCTTTGAAAGCGTTTAACATGAGGTTGATAGAAGAGATGCATTATAGATCATGAAGTTGATAGAAGGTATGTCTATATTCCGAGGTAAAAATGAGTAAAAATATAAATTATTTTTTATATTTTTTAATAGGTATTCAAATGAGGGAATGAAATAAAAAAATATTTATAATTTTCCTAATTTTTACTTTAAAATTTATAATTCAATTTATTATAAAATAATATATGTGATATTGCGTCATTAACAAATATCAATAATTATTTAATGCGGTTAAAAAATATGATTTAATGAGTAAAATATAATTATTAATTAAAATAAAAAATATAAATTTTTTTATAATTTTATTTATTTTCATTTTAGAATATCTTGTTAAATTTATATTAAATTAATATATTGTGATATTATTTTTATATTAATATTTTTTACAATATTTAAAAATTATGACTATTTATTAATAGCTGGCTATTAATATATTATTTTAAAATTATAAATTTTAAAATAAATAATCAATAAAATCACCAAATATTTTTTTAAATATTTTTTGAATAATAATAATAATAATAATGATAATAATAATGAAAGATAGCACCAAAAGCTGAGAAGTTACTCTCTCTATGGATGTGGACCACTGAAAATGAATATGAGGAATGAATAGTAATGAATAATTTTAATTTTTTTAATTAACGTTCAACATTTATGAAAGATTTCCTTGACCACTGGGTATTGGTTTATACGCACACTAAATGGGCATCTTGATGTCTCAAGTAAAGCAGGGAATACTCAATAAAACAATTAGTTTTAACCTTCCTTCATTTTCTTGAGGGTAAATTTTTACCAATGCTATTAAAAGAAACACTACTCTTGCACAGAATTCAAGGAAACAGATGGCGGAACGGAGTCCAACGACTTCCAAATGTCCAAGCTTGGCCAGAACCCAGAAGAGCACAAGAATAGCCTCCCATTGGAGCACTAATCTTGTGTACTCGAGCACACCAAGAAACCTCAAAAAGTCCAAGCTTTATTGCCATTGGCATACCAAAACTTGCAAGAAATGGATGAATAATTCACTGATTTATGTATATTATTTTTGTTACAAGTCTTTGTCTTTCTTTATTATTTATCTAAATCAGGCTGAAGCCGTAGCCAGAGAGGACATCAAAGTAGAGAGGTGGCAGCTTCTCATTGCATACACCAAAGAGTGCATGTACTGTAGACTATAGTGACAGCCTTGCCGCCGTTGCTTTCTTCTCCACTTTCTAATTGTATTGCCATTTTCCACCCTCTTTTCTCCATCCCAGTTGCCACCTATGACATAACCGCTCTCTCTAACCAATGCCCTGTGCATGTTTCTATCTACTTCTTTTATGTGCATATACACTGTAGAGAATTCTGAAACTTCCTCTCTATCTCTCTTTCGTTCTGTTCCATAAAGCAGTCAGCTTTTGAACATGAAGTTTCTGGGTTGATCATGCCGGGGATAGCTTGAGATTGTTCTTGAAAGTGGAAATTTTTTATTTTTCCCTGGTAATCTGTACTTGCTTTGGATTCCTCTGTTTTTCTTTCTCCTCTTTAATCAGTTCCTATGGAATTTCTGGCTTTCTCTGCTGGATTGTTTAGAAAAGCTTGGAAGGTTAAAAAAAAAAGTTTGCAAATTTGATAACCCAGAATCCCAAAAAATAATTCCCAACTGAGCTTATAATATGCTTACTTATCTAGACTTGGAAAGTTACTTCTAGTGTCTTGATTTCTTCTTTCTGGATTGGTTTAGATTTTATCAGCGATTAAACAGTGTCAGCGTTCTGCCAAGGATGAGTTTGATGAATTTTTGTGTTTCCTTCTAGAAAAGGATGAGTTTTGAGATCATGGGAATTGTTTTCTCTTGTTGTTTCATTATTGTTCTCGTTTACTCTTCTATATTACTTCTCCTGGAATAATTTGGATTCTTTGTCTCTGTTCTCTTGCTGACCAAAGGTATGAAAAGAAAAAAGAAAGCAAGCAAACTGCTTGTGGTGGTTTCAATGTTGTCTTAAAACTTTGATTTTAATTCTTTCATGTGATATAATATCTCTGCAATGAAACAGAGTGCCGAAGTCAACTTGGTGGTTTTGTGGGTTTGGGGAAGGGGAAAGGGTTATTCTCTTTATTTATTTATGTATTGCTTTTTACCTTGTTTTTGTTTCATGGTTCATTGCAGGCAAACAAGTAGGACTTAAATTGATCACTGGTAGAATTAAACATGTCAAGTAGAAGGGGTTCCGATCAACCACCGCCATTAAGGCGGATTCAGCGGACCCAGACAGCTGGTAATCTGGGTGAGTCCATGTTGGACAGTGAGGTGGTGCCTTCTTCACTGGTGGAGATTGCTCCAATTCTCCGTGTGGCTAACCAAGTGGAGGCTAGCAACCCTAGAGTTGCTTATCTCTGTAAGCTGCTCTTTTATTTGTATTTTTATTAGTATTTATTTTGCTTTATAACTTGTATTTATTTTGCTTTATAACTTGCTCTGGATATCAGTAGACTTATTTTAACGTTGATTGAAGAGTAAAAAGCTTCTCTATGTCTATTTATGAAAAGAAATTTCTATAAGGGGGGAAAGTTGTAAGTGGAGGTAACAAGTTCCTTCAGAGTTTCCGTCTCCAACACCCTCCTCTGGAGACAAAGATAAGAAGAATCCACTATCTTATATGCTGTCTAGTATTGATTGAAGAATAGTCAAGATGATCTTTTGAATTTTCATCTATTCTCAATGTGTACTTTGGGATTTGTCACTGTAAAATGAGATGGCTTGTTTATAGCAATTTTACTTACAAATAATAATGTCTCTGTAAATGCAGCGTCATTCTATTTGCACTCTAATTCATATCTGGACTCCAGTTATTTACAATTTGAATGTTGGACGTAGGTCGGTTCTATGCCTTTGAGAAAGCTCACAGATTGGATCCCACATCTAGTGGGCGTGGTGTTCGCCAATTCAAAACTGCACTTTTACAACGTCTGGAAAGGGTAAGCCCTCATTTCATGCACTCAAAATATCATTTTTTATTGACTATATGCAGTCTTATCTTTTGAGAGAGTGACTTGGTACAATGATATCCTCTAAGGATGAGAAATCTCTGGTGGAGCTATGGAGAATACTCCGTCAATAGTTTTCCTATCCTGAAATGGATGTCTTTATTCCCATACGTGAATGCCATGAATTGCTTCTGATTCATTTTAAGCTCTCTTTGTTTGCCTTCCGAAAATAGATCATATATGTTCAACTAACATTTCCCTCTTTTCCCTGAAGGATTTATTTTGAGTTACATGAGACACTGTTAATCATTTTGATATTTCCAGGAAAATGAAATTACAATGCAAGGAAGGAAAATGAGTGATGCTCGAGAAATGCAAAAATTTTACCGGGATTACTATCAAAAGTACATTCAAGCTTTACAGAATGCAGCTGATAAAGCTGATCGGTAAGCTTACTTTGACTTTATAAATTTTTATTGGTTTGCTGTTTGTTCAATCTGATTATCTCATCTCAAGTTTCACGTTCCTAGTTCAGTGCTCAACTTACAAAAGCATATCAAACTGCTGCTGTCCTTTTTGAGGTTTTGAAGGCTGTCAACCAGACAGAGGCTGTGCCTGATGAGGTTAGATTAACCATTTTGCCTTATGAATAATTGATTTCTATGTCCACATCATATCAAGAATCTGGTACTGATGTTAGGCATCTAGAAATGCATCTGTTGGATACAAGTGATGTTTCTTTCTTTTTTGTATAGATTCTAGAAGCTCACACAAAGGTTGAAGAAAAGACAAAGATATATGTACCTTACAATATTCTTCCTCTTGATCCTGATAGTCAAAATCAAGCTATCATGAGATATCCTGAGGTACAAGTCCTATTTCCAGTAAAATATGATTTTTTTTTTTGCCTTTTAGCATACTAATGAAATACCTTAGTTGCTTTTGTAACTTGCAGATTCGAGCAACTGTTTCTGCACTTCGAAACACCAGGGGTCTGCCCTGGCCAAAGGGCCACAATAAGAGTGTAAATGAAGACATTCTGGACTGGCTTCAAGCTATGTTTGGTTTTCAGGTGACTAAATCATTGACATGCAATCCGTTTCTTGTTAAATCTTTTGTATGTATCTGGTTATTTAAAATTTGTGTGTGCAGAAGGATAATGTAGCAAATCAGAGGGAACATTTGATTCTGTTGCTTGCAAATGTGCACATACGACAATTTCCAAAAACTGATCAGCAACCGAAGGTTTTTTTACTTTTTCTTTCTCATGTTACTTGTGCTTATATATTTACTTTGTTTGGGGTTAGTGCTCATGTGTGATACAATGTTCCCTGTCTAGTTGGATGACCGTGCTTTAACCGATGTGATGAAGAAACTGTTTAAAAACTACAAAAGATGGTGCAAGTATCTGGGGCGCAAAAGTAGCCTTTGGTGAGACTTCTGACCTTCACATATAGTATTTTATTGTGACATCTTTATTTTGTCGTGGTGCTGAATGGGTAACTCGATCTTCTTATACCCATCTATAATGTGTAGCTTTCGTCTTTTTTTTTCAATTAAGAACTCGGCGTATCTTACTCACATTATTTGTGCTTTGTTCCTCTCTCTCTCTCTCTCTCTCTCCTGTTCCTAGTGTTGTCATAATCAGTGACTGTCTATTGAACTGGTGACAGGTTGCCAACCATTCAACAGGAAGTGCAGCAAAGAAAATTACTATATATGGGTCTATATCTTCTTATATGGGGAGAAGCAGCAAACTTGAGATTCATGCCGGAATGCCTTTGCTATATCTATCATCACGTATGCATTAAGCTTCAACTGTCTATGACATAGTTAAATTTAGTTAAATTTCATAATCTCTTCACATGAAAACTGTTTCTTCTTTCCTTATTTCAAATCTTGCAGAAACATTTCATCTCAGGTTTAATTCACTTTTTTAAATTTAATAATGTCCTTTTCAATATTTCCTATGTAGGATTTTATTCAAAAACATAGTTGATACAGCATTATCACGAGGTAAAATTTGTGAAAGCAGTTTCAAGTATTACGGTGTAACCAAATTTTAATTAAAGAAAGGAAGGAAATTTCTCTGTGTGGGTATCCTAAAATAAAACTCAAGTACCTAAACAACTACAATAAAAAGACTGCATTGTTTTAAATATTATATTATAACATTTTTAAAATCCTAATCACATTAATACAAAAGGAAAAAAATTGATTCAAGGATAGACATTTCACTTGATTGTGAAGGTGTAAAGCTTATCCATGGATGACTTTATCAAGATAGATAGTCAATACATCTTGAATGATGCTTTTGACTAAAATACCAATTTTATCCCAGATTTATGTGGGTTTCCTTTAGAGATAGCAGAAGGATTGTTACAAAAAAAAAAAGGAGAAAGAAAAAGAAAATTCAATCATTTCTTGTACTTGTGAGATTATCAGATGCCAACTGTCAAGTCATATGAATTTGCAAGGGTTGCATAGACAACAGAGAAGATGATCTAAGAGGGAGATCTAAAATATTTAAAAACCATGCCTTCTTCAGCTTTTTCTTGAGAGCACAAGTCATAAGGAAGGTGCTAGGATAAAATGTTTAATGTGTGTTCACATGTTGCGATGAGAGAGTTCATGGACATAGTTATGTTCATAATACAAGTTAATAAGCAATGTATGCAACAAGTGGATTGAACCACGATATACATATCTACTTTTCACGAATTAATATGGAGAAGCGACACTATCTCTTGAGTAGCATTGTTAATTGCTACTACGTTTGCATTTTCAATATTTGGCATCTCATTGCTTTGATGCTTTATTTGAGTTTGAGCTGTTTATTGTACTTATTTTTATTTTTTACTTTTTGGTCTTGAACTGTTATAGATGGCATTTGAGCTATATGGAATGTTGGCTGGGAGTGTCAGTCCAATGACGGGTGAACACATAAAACCAGCCTACGGAGGTGAAGATGAGGCTTTTTTAAGGAAAGTGGTGAAACCAATATATGACACAATAGCAGAGGTTCGCTCCTAAATGTTTTCTTGACATTGAATATCAATTTTTTTTTTTTAGTTTTTGTGGTCTACTTTGTTTAAGACATAGTAAAATTACATTCTTAAAAGATGTTTATATTTCATGTTATAAATTTACATTAAGTGATATTTATTTTTTGTGAAGTATTCAATTTACAAAAATATATTAGATTAACAAAAAATAACAATGTTTTGAAAATATAAATATAATGTTTTTGTAAGTTAATATGGTAAAACACACGCGCACACACACACACACACTATGATGTTTTATTTTTAAAAGAAAATATAAAATTCCTATTTTATAGAAATTTGATATAGAACATATAATTTCTGCGAAGTTTGAATTATTTTTAGTACTATGAAGTTAAAATTTTTAAATAAAATTACAAAAAAACTATATATATAAATTAAAATAGTTCTATTTTTTTATTAATCTAATATGTTTTTTCTATAAAACGATTACTTTACAAAAAATAAATATTTGTTTTATGAAAAAATTGAGATAAAATATAAAAAGTTCCTGAAGTTTATTACTTTTTAAAACAATGTAATCCCATTTTATTTCAAACAAAGTAACCATAGAAGCTGTTGTTATATTACTTCTTGATATAGCTTTTATTCAACTTTTTGTTTTATAGGAAGCTAAAAAGAGTAGAGGAGGAAGATCAAAGCATTCTCAATGGAGAAACTATGATGATTTAAATGAGTACTTCTGGTATAATACTTTCCTTTTTTGGCTAAGCATTTCCTATGTTAATCTTGTAGATTGTTAATTGTTGTATTGGTGTCAAATAGGTCGGTTGATTGTTTTCGATTAGGTTGGCCCATGCGTGCGGATGCCAGTTTCTTTTGCCCTCCACCAAGAGAGCTTCCATTTGATAAAGATGAGGTTGTTTTACAATTGTTGGGCTTGTATTTCATTTGTTTGCCTCTCGCCTTAGTAAAATAATTTTCCCATTTATAACTTCATAATAAGCTAGATTTGATTCACTTAAGCAAAATGTCTGTGTAAACAATCTTGTTCGACGTCCTCTTTCACCCAGTAAATTAGCTATATAATGATGTCTTGATTGTTCACATCAATCTTTTACACAAAATTTAGTGTAATAATCTAATTCTCTCTTGCAAATAAAAACAAGAAAATGGATTAACACTTCTTGGGCTATTCATAGCCATTTGCTTTGCTTTGTATTTGAGAACAACAATCATATATTTGGGATGAATATAATGAGCTCAAGTTCAAACTTGGAATTGGTCCTGAAATAAGGTTAACAATTATAGGGCATGTACTTCATTTGTTTAGCTTTCTCATCAGTCACTAATCTCTTTTTTTATTTTTTAATTTCAATTTATAACTTTACTATAAGTTAGACTTGATTCACTTACATAAAATTTTCTTAAGTCGACAATCATGTTTGGAATCATCTTTCCCCTAGTAAATTAACCATATAATGATGTCTTGATTGTTTGCATCAATCTTTTACTTGAAAGTTGGTAGCATAAAACCTCATTATCTCTTGTGAATAAAAATGGTACTTGGGTATTTGTAACCATTTGCTAGGAGTCTTGGTTTGCATTTGAGAACCGCAATCATATATTTGTAATGAATTTGAATGATCTCGAGTCCAAACTTGAAGTGTAGTTTGAATAAACTTGAACTAGCTTTGCTTCAATCTTGAATGGCATTTTAGTTTTATGAACTTAGGGTAAAATAGTATAAAACTATATTCAAAATTTGATAAGAACTTAAAAACTTTGTAAGGGTTTGGGCTATTTGAGTTGATAAACGAAGGTGCGAACTTGGCTTTGTCAAATATGTTCTTTCTTTAGGAGAGCTAGGGCATAGGTGGGAGGTTACATCAGTAAGGAATGACAAGGCATTAATAAGATTAGATTTCCAATCTTTTATCATTCCTTGCATCAGAAGTCGTGGTACCTTGTACTAGTTGAAAGCGTAGCTTTTAAGAAGAGCAAAATAAGTATGTGGAAGAAAATGATGAAAGTAGTAGTGTTTAAATGTCTGCAGGCACACATTTACAAATGTATTTGTGGATACAGATGAAAATATAGTTTAGTGTAGATATATTCAATGCCTTTCTTAGATATATTTGACCCTTTTTTTTTTCATATCCTTGTCGCTGTCCTGACACATTGAAGTGGAGTTCATTCTGATGAACTTTGCAAGGCAGCGAACTTGTAACTTAGCTGTTGAAACTTGAAAATTGGAATATAATGATTATTATTGTGTTGCAGCCACATTTTGGTTTTTGAATTTTCATTTCTTTTGATGGATATCTGCCATTCATAATACATTCAGGACAAGAAATGGGTTATTGGTGATAGATGGACTGGCAAAGTTAATTTCGTAGAAATACGATCATTTTGGCATGTTTTCCGAAGTTTTGATAGAATGTGGAGCTTTTTCATTTTGTGTTTACAGGTAAAGCTAACTTTCTGTATATGTGTTTTTCTTTTTTCTTTTTTTTTTTCCCCTTCTGCTTGTTCACTGAGATATTGTGTTTTCAACATCATGACTTATGTTGGCATGTGCTGTCCAATTAAGGCGATGATCATCATTGCTTGGAATGGATCAGGCAAATTGAGCTCCATATTTGAGGGTGACGTTTTCAAGAAAGTTCTAAGCATATTCATAACTTCTGCTATATTAAATTTTGTACAAGGTAGATAACGATTGATCCTCGAGGTTCTGTGTTGGTGTAGTTCTTTTGCATATCCATAGTCTCATGCATTTAGCATACGAATGCTGGCACTCAAGGAATGTAATAGAATGCACTTTTTGTTCATTCTTATAATGAATTTTTCTTTCATTATGGCTACTACATTCCATTATGCTCTACAAGACATTCCCTTGGTTCTTTCAGTTATAGTCTTAGTCTCAGCATGGCTGCCATTAATGAAATTTCAATTCTTTTAGTTGTCCAAACTGCTCTGATTTGAAATTTTTTATTGATATTCTGCTAACAGGAATTGCACCTTGAGAACATGAAAAGCCAGAATTGTTGCTATCTATGATAATTAATTTACTAATAGCAAGATTAGAAAGACCATTTTATATGACATTACTGGAAAATGGTTCAGCAACTTTGGGAGATGAGCATTTACTTTGAGTAATAGGTCCATTCTCTGGCATCATTCTCAGGAAATTTGTTAACGTGAGGCTAGGAGTGTGGCTGGTTTGGAGTGAGATAATGAATCCATCTGTGATAAATCTAGCGAAGTCATAAACATGTAATTCTCTGCTGCCCATGTATTGATAATGAGGTTAGAAAGGGGAAGAAAAAGTGAGAAATAAAGCTAGTACAGTTGGTCCTATGCTTTTAAAATCTTCTGGCTGTTTTTATAAGCCACAGGGACCGCATTAATAGTATTTCTCCAGGTTCATTGAATTCATAAAATATCTTGAAACTGTAGATTTTTTTGTCCACTTTTACATCTTTTAGACACTCTCCAATCAGTCAAAGTGCTATATACCATACTGCACATGATTATGGTTCATGTGGCAATCTTCTCCTTTATAGAAGTTGTGATTTGATTAATATGCTCTTGTAATTTTTGCAGCTGTGATTGATGTAATACTGAGCTGGAAGGCTAGGCAGACCATGCCATTTTATGTCAAACTGAGATATATTCTGAAGGTCCTTTCAGCTGCAGCATGGGTCATATTTCTACCAGTAACTTATGCTTATAGTTGGAAAAATCCTCCTGGACTTGGACAGACCATTAAGAAATGGTTTGGCAATAGTCCAAGTTCGCCTTCTTTGTTCATTTTGGCTATCCTTATTTACTTATCTCCAAACATGCTTTCTTCATTGTTATTTCTGTTCCCATTGGTTCGCCGGCTTCTTGAGCGGTCAAACTATAAAATTGTAATGCTCATCATGTGGTGGTCTCAGGTATACCAAAGCTTGTTTTTATCATAACCCTGTTCTGTGTGACTTCTGTTGCAGTCTTACTAACTCTGGTGTCTTACAGCCTCGTCTCTATGTTGGAAGGGGAATGCATGAGAGCTCACTTGCACTTTTTAAGTAAGACTTAGGATTTGCGTTTGTGGGTGTTTGTGGCCTTAAGTAAAGTATTTCCTCATCTTGCTCATTAACTTTTATCTCCTACTTCAATTCTCTAGGTACACTTTGTTTTGGGTTCTCCTGATTTTGTCAAAATTAGCATTCAGTTATTATGTAGAGGTATGTTTATGTTCAACTTCATTCATCAGAAATAATAAATTTTGTCATTATGTATATTAAGCAGTGTCTGGATTTCAGTGATCAATTGTCATACTTTAGTTATGAAATGCTCACAGCGTTTATCGTCTGAAACATAAAAACTTGGTTACAATTTAAGAATGAGCATTTCATCTTATTTGGAAGTAAACATGGCTGTATGTTGATTATGCTCTGAAGAATTTTGGAGAAAATTTTTATTTTATCCAATTAAATTGATTTTTATAAGGTTTGAGTATTTATACACAATGAGAATATTTACGATAAAAATAAAATCCCTATAATTAAGTCTAAGTAGGTTTCCAAAGATAATTAAGCCTATTTAGGATTCAAAGATTTGAATCCTTCTGATTAAGAACCTTCTATATGTTATGAGTAAGGAATAAAGAAGTATTAGATTAGTCTCTATATTCAGTTGTAATTGTAGAAAGTAGTTGTGGCACCCAAAGTAGTTGTGGCACCCAAAGTAGTATAAATAGGAACTTACTTGTAAAGATAAGGATATCCAAGATCATTAGCAATTAAAGATAAAACTCCTTCTCCCTATTTCTGCTCTCTCCTCTTCTCTAATTCTCTCTATTACTTCTCCCCTTTCTATTTCTTTTCTCAACCCAATCTACTTCTATTTCTTTCTCTCCCTATTTCTCTGTTTCAAAGGGAATTACAAGTCTGCTACGTAACAAGTGGTATCAGAGCCAACGATTTAGAGGCCTAAATTCCAGGTTCTTTCCTATACTATTTCTCTATTCTTCTTCTTCTCCTCCTCTCAGATTTTCTTCCTCCTTCCTCCTCCTTTTCTGAGATTTCTTCCTTCTTTCCCTCCCTTCTTCTTCTATTCTGCTTCTTCCCTCTAATTCTTCTTTCTTCTTCCTAAAATTTCTTTCTTTACTGTTCTTTCTTCTTTCTGTTCTTTCTTCTCTCTTCTTTCTTCTTGACAGAATTTTTCTTCTTCTGTCCTCTATTCTTTCCTTCTTTCTTTTCCAGAATTTCTATCCTCTCATTTGCAGAAATTTCTTCCACTTCCTTCCTTCTGTTATTGCTTTGTTTCTTCTTCTTCTTGGCAAAACCTTGTTTCTGCGCTTCTTTCTTTCCTTTGGAACCCCTTTCTTTCTTAAATTCTTGAACCAAATTCATTCTTGTTCTATTGTTTTCTGGTTTCTTATCTTTTCCTTTCTTTAATTCCTCACTTCCAGCATTTCAAGAACTTGTTTCTTGGAATTCTTGAAATTTTCGTTCTTTCCTTTATTCACATTCTTTTCGTGTTCTCCCTTTCTTAAAATTCTTGGATCATGGAAGTGCAATATTTGGCACAAATATTTCCTAAAGAAGTTCAAGAAGTTCTAGATAGAAGATGGCCGGAACAAAGATTCGAAAAAGTGATTCAGAAAGTAGAAAATTTATATCAAAAATTAGAAAATTTAGATCAGAAAATGGAAAGGTTTGAGCAATCAATTCAAGTGACGAGAAAAGATTGCAGTCTTGATCAATGGAAATCAAATTTTTGAAAAGCCTAGTGAAGAACAAGATGTCTCTTGTGAAATTTTGAATAAGAAAGACAGGGCCATTGAGGTGGAGCAGGAGCTTTCTGTTGATATGCCTAATGTAAGTGAGATTAACAACGATAAAGATGCTGATGACGGGCAACTGGAGTTTGAAACGAGGACACTATTAGTTGAATCTGAAGTGTTTGCACAAATCATTTCCAAAAATGAATTTTTTATTTTTGGACATGTTCTTGAAAAAAAGAAAGATAAATGTGTTACAAAAAGTGTGGGTATTGGAAACACGTGGCAGTATTTTGGGAGCCTAAATGGTGAGTTCAGCTGTTGTCATCCTGGAATTCTTATGGAAGATAAATGGGAAATAGCAAGAAGAGAAAGGAAGAAGGGTATGACATCAAATTCTATTGTGATCTTGAAGGAACAAGCATGGGAAATTTGGAAAAAAAAAAAAAAAAAAAAAAATTAGCATTTCAGCCAAGCCTTATGGGTCATTTCAGCTGAAGCACGTGCAGAAAGTGAACATACATTTGGGTTCTAAATTCAGGGGATTACTGACCAGCAAAAGCTGCTACGTGGGATTTTCACATCCTTTTGACCAAGTCTGAGGAAAGAAGCCACAGAAATTCATTTCAATTTTCAGTATTTTTTTCACTCTTGAGGACAAGAATGATTTCAAGGGGTGGGGAATGTTATGAGTAAGGAATAAAGAAGTATTAGATTAGTCTCTATATTCAGTTGTAATTGTAGAAAGTAGTTGTGGCACCCAAAGTAGTATAAATAGGAACTTACTTGTAAAGATAAGGATATCCAAGATCATTAGCAATTAAAGATAAAACTCCTTCTCCCTATTTCTGCTCTCTCCTCTTCTCTAATTCTCTCTATTACTTCTCCCCTTTCTATTTCTTTTCTCAACCCAATCTACTTCTATTTCTTTCTCTCCCTATTTCTCTGTTTCAAAGGGAATTACAAGTCTGCTACGTAACACTATATTGATCTAACACTCTCCCTCAAGTTGGTGCATAGATATCACAGATGCCCAACCTGCAAATCAAATAAGTTTTGTTGCTAAGCCTTTTGGTAAACACATCAGATTTGAATTCTCCTAATTAAGAACCTTCTATATTGGTCAACACTCCCTCTCAAATTGGTGCATAGATATCACAGATGCGCAACTTGCAAATCAAGGTGTGATGGGTTTTGTTGCTAAGCCCTTTGGTAAACACATCTGCTAGCTACACCATTTATTAACTTCTCTTTATTCTCTTTAATGAAGAGGGACAAACTCCTCTTGTACTGTGTTAACAAAGCTGCCATCAGTATACCTCATAATCCAACAAAGCAGCCATCAGTATAGCTTACAATCTCTGCAACTATAAAAGTTCACAAACACCTTGTGCCATCGCTCTATATTCCGCCTCAGCACTTGATCGAGCAACAATACTTTGCTTTTTGTTTCTCCAAGTGATAAGGTTTTCTCCCATAAGTGACAAGGTTTTCTTCCACAAGTGACAAGATTTCCTCTCACAAGTGATAAGATTTCTTCCCACAAGTGTACAGTAACCACTAGTCAACCTCTATCATCAAGGAATTCAGCCCAATCTGTATCTGTGAATGCATATATGTGAAGATGTTCGTGTTTAGAGAATAATATACCTTTTCTAGGGGCAGACTTCAAGTAAAAATGTGAACAACAGTTTGTATATGAGATTCACGAAGATCATGCATAAACTGACTGACTAAGCTGACTGCATATGTTATGTCTGGTCGAGTATGCGAAAGATAAATCAGTCTGTCTACCATCTTCTGATATCTGCCAATATCTATTGATTCATCAATCTCTGCTTGTAGCTTGTGATTACTTTCTATGTGAGTTTCTGCTGGTTTGTACCCTAGCATACCAATTTCTTCTAAAACATTCAGAATGTATTTTCTCTGAGAAATAAAAATCCCCTTCTTTGACCTTGCAACCTCAATTTCTAAAAAATATTGCAGTTTTTTTAGATTTTTAATTTCAAAATCCTGAGCCAAAAGTTTTTTTAGCCGAGTCATTTTTTTAGTGTCATTCTCTGTCATTATTATGTCATCAACATAGACTATGAAAATAGTAAATTTACCCTTTGTAATGTCTGATAAATAGGGTATGGTCGGCATTGTTCTGTTGATAGCTAAAAGAAATTATAGCTTTGCTGAACCGATCAAACCAAGTTCTAGGTGACTGTTTCAATCCATAAAAAGTCTTCTTTAGTCTGCATACTTTTCCTTGTGTGTTTTATCAGCAAATTCAGGAGGGATTTTTATATATACTTCTTTCTCTAAGTTTCCGTGAAGAAATGCATTTTTTACATCAAATTGCTGTAGCTCCTAGTCAAGCTTGACAGCGCAAGATAGCAATACTCTGATTGAATTCATTTTAGTAACAAGAGCAAATGTCTCCTGGTAATCCACTCCATAGGTTTGAGTGTATCCCTTGGCAACTAGTCTAGCCTTAAATTTTTCAATTGATTTATCTGTTTTGTGTTTCACAGTGAACATCCATTTGCAGCCAACTGATTTTTTTTTTTCAGGTAGAAGAGACATCAACTTCCAGGTCTCATTTTTAGCCAAAACTTTTATTTCTTCAATCATTCCTCCCTTCCAATTAGAATCTTTTGAGAGTTTCATTCCAATCCCGTGGGATAAACATAGAGAAAATAAGATAAGGTAAAGGTAAAGGCTCTATAGAATGAAGGCAAAGAATCATAAAAGAGAAAGTTAGAAATAGATTGCTTTGTATAAGACCTAACTCCTCTTCTTTGAGCAATTGGTTTATTTAGATCATTAATAGGCTCAAGGTTTAGGGGTGACTCATCGGATGGAGAAGAGGAAGATTCATGGCAGTGAGTGGGCTACACAACAACTTTTTATGTTTCTGTTTTGTCTCTTCTTGAGTATCTCCTTAAATCTGGTTTATCCAAATGCTCAATTTGATCACCAATAGTCTCCCTTGTATAGTTGTCTCCTGATCACTAAAAGTCTCCACTTGTATAGTAGTCTTTCTCTAGAGTAAAAGTTCTAGAGTTATAGAACTAGGAATCATCTCTTCTTTCTCATTGTCCTCTCCCTGAAGAGGTGATGGGGTAGTACTGAAGTAAGGTTTAGTCTCTCTAAATGTAATATCTATACTAACAAAATATTTTCTAGATAGAGGGTGGTAACGTTTCTAACCTTCTATGTGGGAGAGTACTCAACAAACACATATTTAAGAGCATGAACAAAATACGTGCATTCAAATACCTTCGGTTGAACAGTATTAGTATTTTTTCTTTGCAACACCTCTAAAGGGCTTTTAAAGGCAAGAGCTTTGAGAGGCATTCTATTAGTGAAATAACTTGTGGCTAAGATTGCATCTCTCTAATAGGTTTTTGGATGATTCATAGGGAAAAGGAGAGATCTGACTACTTCTAATAGGTGCTTAATTTTCCTTTCAACAACACTATTTTGGTCACTAGTGTAAGGATAAATAGTTTAATGTAGTATTCCATTAGATTCTAGATAAGCGTAACAACGTCCATCTATGTATTCTGTACTATTATCAGTTCTCAAAACTTTTATCTCAGCATCAAATTGAGTACAAACATCACAAACTAAAGAAACACACTAAGCTTTGGAAAATAAATCAGGATAAAAGCTTATCTAAAACAAAGAAGAACAAAGAAGGATGGGTGTCTTAATCGTCGATATCACTGTATGATTTCTGGCTGACATCCTGATTTCTTCCAAAAAGAGCCCGAGGTGAATTCAAACTCAGATTCTCTTTCAACATATATAAGCCATCATGCAGTCTACTGTTGCCAATCCTCTTTCCAGTTTGAAGGTCCTGAATAACATAATAGTCAAGAAAAAATTCAATTTTACAGTTAAGTTTTTTGATGAGAGCACTAATTGACAGATAAAATATTAACAGGGGAAATAAGGAACATGAATGAAGAGCAGAGGATAGCTTGATATTTGGAGTACAAACAATAGAACCAGTTTCAGAGATAGGAGCGGAAGGACCATCTGCGATTCTAACAGTGTTGTAGACATAGAAGATGTAGAAAGATAATATTTGTTATTTTCCACAATAGAGATTACAACCTATTTATACATGAGAGACGGTATCTAAATAGGAAGGAAAATCAAGCCTATGATTATACAATCCCTAAGATTAAGCAACTGACCCATCTATCAATATTTACTTCCTATATTAACATATTTACTTTCTATAACTTATAACACTCCCCCTCAAGTTGGATCATAAATATTAATCATGCCTAACTTGTTACATATATAATCAACTCGAGTCCCATTTAGAGCTTTAGTGAAAATATCTCCTAATTGTTCTCCAGTTCGGATATGTCCTGTTGATATTATCTTTTGTTGGACCTTTTCACGAACAAAATGACAATCAATCTCGATATGTTTAGTCCTCTCGTGAAATACTGGATTGGAGGCAATGTGGATAGCTGCTTGATTATCACACCACAACTTAGCAGGCACCGAATTTGTGAACCCAACTTCTTCCAATAGTTGACGTACCCACAAGATTTCACAAACGGCTTGTGCCATGGCTCGATATTCAGATTCTGCACTAGAACGGGAGACCACATTTTGCTTCTTACTTTTCCATGAGACCAAGTTACCTCCCACAAAAACACAATACTCAGTAGTTGACCTCCTATCAACTTTCGAGCCTGCCCAATCAGCATCAGCAAAGCATTCAATATTTGAGTGCCCATGGTTACCATAGAATAGACCTCGCCCTGGGGCCCTTTTAAGGTAACAAAGAATCTGTCCCAGAGCATCCCATTGGGCAACAGTAGGAGAGGACATAAACTGACTTACCACACTCACTGAATATGCAATATCAGGACGAGTCACCGTCAAATAATTCAGCTTGCCAACTAATTTTCTATACCTTTCAGGATCTGCAAATGGCTCACTGTCTTCTGTGGTAAGTTGAAGGTTAGGAGTCATTGGGGCACTACAAGGCTTAACACCCAATTTTCCTGTTTCTGCCAACAAATCAAGAACATATTTTCTTTGAGATAAGAAGATGCCTTTCTTACACCACATAACTTCGATTCCCAAGAAATATTTCAAGGAACCCAAATCCTTTGTATGAAACTGTGTTTTAAGAAATTCTTTTAGGGATGTGATGCCAGCATTGTCACTTCCTGTAATGATGATATCATCCACATATACTACAAGCAGAATTACTCCACTATCAGAATTTCTATAAAACACTGAGTGATCACACTTACTCATCTTCATTCCAAACTGTTGGACCACCTCACTAAACTTGCCAAACCAAGCCCGAGGACTCTGTTTCAAGCCATAAAGGGATTTTCAAAGTCTACAAACCTTACCTGACTCCCCCCCTGAGCAACAAAACCAGGTGGTTGCTCAATATAGACCTCCTCCTGAAGATCACCATGAAGAAAAGCATTTTTAATATCCAGTTGATGTAAAGGCCAATCATGAGTAGCCGCTAAGGAAATAAACAATCGGACAGATGCGAGCTTGGCAACTGGAGAGAATGTATCAGAATAGTCAACTCCATAAGTTTGTGCATAACCTTTGGCCACTAAACGGGCCTTAAGGCGAGCAATAGATCCATCAGGGTTTACTTTCACTGTAAACACCCATTTGCACCCAATAGCTCGCTTTCCTGGGGGCAAGGACATCAACTCCCAAGTACCATTAGTGTCAAGGGCCATCATTTCCTCTTCCATTGCAGCACGCCAACCAGGATGGAACAAAGCCTCAATAACAGTTTTGGGAATTGAAATAGAATCTAAAGCAGTGACAAAACAACGAGAAGAGGAGGATAATTGATCATAAGAGACACAAGATGAAATAGGATAAGTGCAAGTACGTTTACCTTTGCGAAGAGCAATGGGCAAATCCAAATCAGACAGTGAAGGATCAGTGGGAGCAGGATCAGTCGACGAAGAAGCGGGTAGTGGAACGGAGTCAGAGTCCTCTAAGCGTCTGGAATATACATTAAAGATGGGAGGGCGACCTGGCACATGAGCAAAAGGTGTAGGAGTAGTCTGAGGAGACAGAGAACGAACAGTGTATAGCAAGAGATCATCTTCCTCCTCCTTGGTATTATAAACAGATGATGACGGAAAAAACGGAGTGGACTCAAAGAATGTTACATCCGCAGACACAAGATAACAATTCAGATCAGGAGAAAAACAACGATACCCTTTCTGACGTCGAGAGTAGCCAAAGAAGACACATTTGAGTGATTTGGGATCCAATTTAGTAACCTGTGGACGAACATCACGAACAAAACAAGTACAACCAAAGATACGTGGCTCAATAGGAAACAAAGATTTAGTGGGAAATAAAATGTTATAAGGGATATCACCATGAAGGATGGAGGAAGGCATGCGATTGATCAAAAAACAAGCAGTGGATACAACATCAGCCCAAAAACATTTAGGTACCTTCATTTGGAATAAGAGGGCTCTGGCTACTTCAAGAAGATGTCGATTTTTTCTTTCAGCAGCTCCATTTTGTGAAGGAGTGGCAACACAAGAGGACTGATGAAGAATCCCTTTTTGTAACAAATAAGATTGAAATTCCCCAAAGAGATACTCTTTAGCATTATCACTTTGCAATATACGGATGGAAGTATTGAATTGGGTTTGGATTTCAGCATAAAATGCACAAAAAATAGAAAATAATTCTGAACGACTGTTCATTAAAAATAACCAAGTAGTACGAGAGAAATCATCAACAAAAGTAACAAAATACTTAAAGCCAGGTTTAGACACAACAGGACAAGGACCCCAAATATCTGAATGGACTAATTCAAAGGGGGACGAAGCCCGTTTATTGACTCGAGACAGTGTAGGTAAACGATGATGTTTGGCAAATTGACAAGACTCACAATCTAGAATAGACAAAGAATGAAACTGTGAATATAACTTCTTCAAAGCCGAGAGAGAAGGATGCCCCAAACGACAATGAATATCAAAAGGTGTTAAACGCGTGGAGCATACCAGAGATCGAGGAGATCGAGGTAGTTGCTGATCCAAGAAGTAAAGACTCTCTGACTCACTCCCTCTACCAATAATCTGCTTCGTCGAAAGATCCTGAAAAATACAATGATCAGGAAAGAATGAGACACAACAATTCAATGCACGAGTGAGTTTACTAACGGAAAGCAAATTAAATGCGAACTTAGGGAGACATAACACAGAGGATACAGAAAGAGAAGGGGTTAAGTTGACATGACCAGAACCAATGACAGAAGATTTAGTGCCATCAGCAAGAGTAACATAAGAAGGCGATGTATGAGACTCAAGATTGGATAAAAGGCTAGAATTACCTGACATATGATCAGTAGCACCGGAATCAATAACCCATTTGGAGGATGAAGACACAAGACATGCAGTAGAGTTACCTGACTCGGCGATTGCAGTGATAGAGGAGGAAGTAGAGGATTTTAGAGATGCCCGGTATTGGATGAATTGTGCATACTCATCTGCAGATATCAAAACTCTCTGATCGGAAAATCCATTCAATTTGTGTTCCGTGATTTTAGTCATCATAGGAATCACATCAGTTACGATGGTGGTTTTAACTTCAGCCATAAGGACAACCAATCCAAAACGATAGCAACGAAAGAAACACAGAATCAGAAAACAGTACCCGGCGTGCACAGTACCAATGAACAGTATCCGTGAACAGTGTCGGTGAACAGTACCATGAACAGTACCCGTGAACAGTGTCGATGAACAGTACACCTCCACCCAACACCCGAACGGCAACTAAATCTCAGATCTGAGAAGGGGTCGATGTGGCGACTCCAGCGATGGTGATATCCAAATGTTACCCTTTATGGACAACCCAAATGAACAAAGACCTAAGTCTCCAAAGAAAAAAAATTTAAAACTTGACGAGAGAGGGAAAAAATTAGATCTCTACGAGAAAGGCTTTGATACCATGTAGAAAGATAATATTTGTTATTTTCCACAATAGAGATTACAACCTATTTATACATGAGAGACGGTATCTAAATAGGAAGGAAAATCAAGCCTATGATTATACAATCCCTAAGATTAAGCAACTGACCCATCTATCAATATTTACTTCCTATATTAACATATTTACTTTCTATAACTTATAACAGTACAAACAATAGAACCAGTTTCAGAGATAGGAGCGGAAGGACCATCTGCGATTCTAACAGTGTTGTAGACATAGAAGATAAGTAAGGAAGCCTTCAGATAAGCCCATCATATGTCTATTTGCACAAGAATCAATAATCTATAGGGCAGAACTAACAGATGAAATAGAAGCATTATCGGATGAAATAGAAGTATTATCATAAGTCTTTACATTACCCATACAAGTCACTACTATTTCAACAAAAAGCCACTCTTTTTCTGTCAAAAATAGTGGGAGAATAATGTTACTAAAGAAGAATTATTGTTCACTAGTGAAAAGGCATGGGTCCAAGCAAATAAGAGGCGCGACTTGAAGACGAGTTTGCCGGAAAGAATCACAGCAAAAAAAAAACCATCGGAAAATGTGAGAATGTCTCTCACGTCGAAAATGACCAGGTAGTGGCACGGGATGGACGGAAAAGGGATCGGAAATAGCATTGGAGTGGACTGGACAGCGTAGGACAGTGTCTCATGTGCTGGGAAGGAAGGGCATGTGAGCTTTACGCGCGTGGCTTTTCGGCATCAGAGCTAGACGGCGGCGGTCCGACAATCCTCCTAGTGGCGGCAGTGAGAGATGAAAAAAATTCCTAGATAGGGTAGTATCAAAAAGGTAGATTTAGGGTTTTAGAAACTCTAAAGAGAGGAAAAATTGAATTTAAATCCAGGAAAATTAAATTGATTTTTACAAGGTTTCAATGTTTATACACAATGAATTAATCTAAATTAGGAATATTTATAATAAAAATAAAATTTCTATAATCAAGCCTAATTAAGATCTCAAAAATAATTAAACTTAATTAGGATCCTAAATATTTGAATCCTCCTAATTAGAAACCCTTTTATATCATTAGCTTATTTTTTAGTGCAAACATGTTCTTTATTGTGATAAATTATTTACTTTTTGTTTAGTCTGAAATTCCTTCAACCAATTTGAATGCATATTTGTGTAATTGCTTATCTGGAGGTATGCTAAAAGTTCTAAAAATTCATTGCATTCTGAAAAAAAAGATTCCTACCTGATTTGGAAATAGCAGATATGACTAAACAATTCATGCCACTGTGGCCTAGTTGGAGAAAATTCTAAAACCAAGAAAAATAATTTTAGTGGGAACTTGTTTGTCCCTGCATCCCTCCGAACACTGGAAAATTCAACTGAACTTCCTCTGTTTCAGATTAAGCCTCTTGTTGGTCCAACAAAAGCAATAATGAAAGTTCACATCCAAACGTACCAGTGGCACGAGTTTTTTCCTCGAGGTAATTATGCAAGTTAAATGCCCTTTTCCAGTGGAAATGCTTTCTAATGGAATCGTCTTTGTGCGCAGCCAAGAACAACATTGGTGTTGTGATTGCACTATGGGCTCCCGTTGTCCTTGTATGTTCATGTTTATTCTATTTCACCTGCTTCTCTCCATTGATTTTTTAACCTCTGGTTATTAGCTCTTTAACACAAGTGATTCTTTTGTAGGTCTATTTTATGGATACTCAGATTTGGTATGCTATTTACTCTACCATATTTGGAGGTGTATATGGTGCCTTTCGCCGTCTTGGGGAGGTTGGTAAAGCTTAATTTTCTCTTATCATATTTTCTTGACAGCATTTCCAAGCAAGTGGTATGCCTATATCAAAATTTTTACCTAGGTTAGGAAGGAAAGTATTTTAGGATTTGCTTAATATCCATGCTCTTAAGATCTGATTTATAATTGTTAATCTTTTTCATGTGTAGTAACTTGGTGTTGCTAAAAGCATGTCACTAGAATTGATGAATAGCGTCATTTGTTTATTTTATTACTAAATACGTCTAAATTTGTTTGAGCTTGGTGACTCAAACATTAAGGGGTTTAATAAGTTGAACTAACTTATATGAGTGATTTTGTGGCGAACGCATCCCCGACTCACAACATTTGCAAAAATTATCATTATATGTCATTTTGTATATTGTTAATTTGATTCTTTAGTATCTTTAATGTGGTAATGCACATAATTTTATAGATTATACAATGTAAATCATACATTAAAAAATATGGTAGAACCGTAGAAGCACAAAAAATGGGAATTATTTATGAAGAACATCTGAAAGCATTAGTGTAAGTTGTAGAATATATGAGACTTCCTTAGGTGGGCTGATAAGTTGTTAGAACTAAAAATACTTGACTAAATGTTTCTGTTGTTTTTCAGATTCGAACGTTGGGAATGTTGAGGTCTCGATTCCAATCATTACCAGGGGCATTCAATTGGAACTTGATTCCTGTGGAAAAGAGTGAGAAGATCAAGAGAAAAGGACTGAAAGCCACTTTTTCCCGTAAATTCACTGAGGTTTTCCCCTGTCCTTCCATTAGTAGCATTGCAGTTAATAACAAACTATGGGTTCTTATTTCACATCCCATTCTGTTATTTATTTACTAAAAGCCTTCTTTAGGGTCTTAATGATTTGGCTGTTTATTTTAGATCCCGTCCAATAAAGAGGAGGAGGAAGCAAGGTTTGCTCAGATGTGGAACAAAATAATAACTAGCTTCCGGGATGAAGATTTGATAAATAATAGGTACGACAGCAAACTAAAGTGATTGAACATAGAACCTCTTGACTTTATATGTTAATATTTGTCAAATATGCAGGGAAATGGACTTGATGCTTGTCCCATACTGGGCTGATAAGGGTCTAGACCTCATTCAATGGCCTCCATTTTTGCTTGCTAGCAAGGTCTATTTGTTCCTTCCTTCTGTTGTTCTGTGAGCCTCACCTAACAATATACTCACCTGCATATGGATTGTGTAGATACCAATAGCATTGGATATGGCAAAAGATAGCAATGGAAAAGACCGTGAACTGAAGAAAAGGTTGAGTACAGACAACTATATGCACTGTGCAGTTCGTGAGTGCTATGCCTCATTTAGAAGTATCATCAAATATTTAGTTCTGGGGGAGAGGGAAAGGAAGTAAGTTTGTACTTCTATGGAATATTCTGTCAGAAATTGAAGGGAGCTTAAATTTATTTTACATGATGTATTTTACTATTACCTTGATGATGTTTTGCTCCCAGGGTTATAGATGATATTTTCTCCAGAGTTGATGAGTATATACAAAATGACACACTGATAAGGGAATTGAATATGAGTGCTCTCCCAATACTCTATGAACAGTTTGTGAATCTTATTGAATATTTGGTATTTCTTTTCCTACATAACTTAATCATTTATCTATTGAGTTTACGTTATTTCCCCTCCTAATTGAGTCTGCCTTGTTATTACAGATGTCAAATAAGAAAGATGACAAGGATAAAGTTGTCATTCTTTTGCTTGACATGCTAGAAGTGGTGACTAGAGACATAATGGAGGACGAGGTTCCTAGGTAAATTATTATACGTAATGCTATCATCGTCTCAAATTTATCAAAATGGCGTATCGTATTGATAAAGTTGTATTTTTGCTTGTCTAGTTTGCTTGACTCAAGCCATGGTGGATCTTTTGGAAAACATGAGGGAATGACCTCACTTGATCAACAGTATCAGTTTTTTGGTTCATTAAGATTTCCAGTGCAAGAGACAGACGCTTTGAAAGAAAAAGTAACATTAACTGCTGGCTAATACAATTTCCTTTTAGAGTCTTACTAGTGTGCATAGCTTGTAAACAACCCTCTGATTATCTTTTGTATTTGATCTAAGTGCCCTCTTTTACATTGATATTTTCCTTTGGTGGTGCACAAATTTTGTCTGAAGTCTCTCTCTCTCTCTCTCTCTATATATATATATATATATAGATATAGGTTTCATCCTCTCTTTATGAGTAGAAGAATAAGTTGGAGATTACATATACTAATCCCCTCCTATATACATTTGATATTCCAGATCAGAAGGCTTCATCTACTGCTTACTGTGAAAGAGTCTGCTATGGATGTGCCATCTAACTTGGAAGCTAGAAGGCGAATTTCTTTCTTCTCCAATTCATTATTCATGGACATGCCTACTGCACCCAAAGTTCGAAACATGCTTTCATTTTCGTAAGTTCCCTTCACATTCAACATTATTGCACTGGAGGCATCATTACATTTGGTTTTTTGTTTCATTTATTCCATCTCATAGAATACCCTGTGCTTTATCGCTTTTTTCATCTCGGATGAGGTGTTCCTTTTAATATCAATTTCATGAAGGCACTTTTAATTTTTTATCACTTCTAATGCTATTTATCAGTTATCATTAATACAATCTTTTATGTAGCTCTTATAATTATATGAGGCCAAATGTTTATCAATAGCTTTTCCGTGTCTAGAAGGCCAGGGAAAAAAAAGGAAAGAATTGTGCAATATCTCTAGAACAGACTTTTAACAAGTTGAATGAATTGTCAATATAACATAGATGTTATGCCATATGGATATTTGCATAGGAGTGAGTCGTGTGACGCATATCAGACTCCAACTTATTCCTTATTTCATGTCATATAGAAGCCATATGAATTTCACTTTGGCAAAATTGGTAAAATATAGCACCAAAGTGCTAACAGATAAAACCATATGCATTGAAATGATTAAAAAGAGAGAAAAAAAATTATATATTTGTGGATTTTTCATCTAGTTTGTTGGAGGTCATGCCTGTTTTTGTTTAACATCTTGTTGAAATGCCATATAATCGATGTAAATTATATGATCATGACCCCTAATCCTGGTTTTATGTTTTTCTTACTTTTGACAGTGTCCTAACTCCTTACTTTGATGAGGATGTCCTTTACTCCATAAATCAACTGGAGAATCCAAATGAGGATGGGGTTTCTATTCTTTTTTACTTGCAAAAGATCTTTCCAGGTTCCTTGGTTTTCTCCTCCTTATTTTTTTGATGGCCCTCTTAGGTAAATATTTATTAAGAATGATACATTCTCATGTATTTATGGAATTTAAATAGATGAGTGGACAAACTTTCTTGAACAAGTTGACTGTGCTAGTGAGGAACAACTCAGAGAAACTGAAGAACTGAAAGAGAAACTTCGGTTATGGGCATCATACAGAGGCCAAACGTTGACAAAAACTGGTACTGTTTTCTCTCTCTCTCACACATGATAATTGATAGATTTGAAATTTTGTGTTATTTTGATCTTCTATTGATATTTGATAATGATCACTTTATGCTTCTTTCCTCCTGATCTCAACAAATAAGTACGAGGAATGATGTATTACCGTAAAGCTTTGGAACTTCAGGCCTTCCTTGATATGGCAACCAATGAAGGTACTTAGCCAGACCTCAGTGCTATCTGCAATTACCTTATTCCTTCTACTTACGGAAAATCTCTCTTGCTTTTATTAGAATTAATGAAAGGCTATAAGGCTGCTGAATCAAGTAGTGAAGAACAGTCAAAGAGTGAAAAGTCACTATGGGCACAATGTCAAGCAGTAGCTGATATGAAATTCACATATGTTGTATCATGCCAGCAATATGGCATTCACAAACGATCAGCTGATGCTCGTGCTACAGATATACTGAAGCTCATGACAAAGTAGGTTTGCCCTTTATCTCAGAATATTCAATCATTTTTTGGATTATTTAGGGCGCTTGTGAGCTAGTGGTGTTTCTATTTCTTGCTTTGTTTGTGGCAGTTATCCATCTCTTCGTGTAGCTTATATTGATGAAGTTGAAGAAACTAGTAAAGGTAAATCCAATTCCAACAAGATGGTTGAGAAGGTTTATTATTCAACTCTTGTCAAGGCTGGTCCTCCAACCGAGCCTATTGATTCTTCTGAGCCAGTTCAAAATCTAGACCAGGTACAAGTCCAATAATATTTACTAAAGTCTCAAGATAGTGCACTTTGATTTTTAAACATTTAATATAATAATCCGTCTCAAACTAATACAAATAACATTTGGACCCATTTTTTATTTAGGTCAAAATGGTTAACCCAAGATATTTAGTAGTTTTTGTTAGCCATTTATAAAACATCAAATTCCTGTAAACAATTGATGTGGGACACTATAATCTCCTCCACTCAATTTTGCCACGTCCTCGTCGCAAACTGAATCGGCACACTCAATTGCTAAACTAGGATCGAGCTTTTGAGTATTATGGTTCAAGGCACGTTCCTTGGGCGGCTCCATTTTGTTTTGCACGCGTAGCTCTTTTCTCACATCAATGGGATGTTCTTCATCTCAGCATGATTAATGTCTATGAAGAATTTTGAAAAAATTTGGAGTATTCTTGTATTTCACTTTTATTCTTTACAATTAGTCTACATGACTATTTATACACAAAGAATTATATCTAAACAGGAAGTAAATAATCAAATAATAATTACAGAGATAATTAAGGATCATAATCAAATCAAATCATATCTCTAGAATCGGTTAGGATCAGTAAATAAGTCAACACTTTCCCTCAAGTTGGTGCAAAGATGTCGCACATGCCCAACTTGCAAATCAGATTATGGTAGATTTTGTTGTTGAGCCCTTTAGTAAACACATCCGCAAGTTGCCCAGTAGAAGTCACATGAACTAGGCTCAAGACACCGTCTGTTAATTTTTCTTTAATGAAGTGCCGATCAATTTCAATGTGCTTCGTCCGGTCATGTTGGATTGGATTTTGTGCTATACTTATAGCAGTTTTATTGTCACAATATAAAGTTATCTTGTCTCTTTCGGGCAACCTCAACTCCCTCAATAACTTCTGCAACCATAAGAGTTCACATACACCTTGGGCCATTGCTCTGTATTCTGCTTCAGCACTGGACCGAGCAACAACACTTTGTTTTTTGCTCCTCCAAGTAACAAGGTTCCCTCCCACAATTGTGCAGTAGCCAGAGGTGGATCTCCTGTCATTAAGAGATCCTGCCCAATCTGCATCTGTGAAAACTTCAACTCGAAGATGACCATGTTTGGAGTAAAGAAGCCCTTTCCTTGGCGCAGACTTTAGGTATCTCAAGATGCAAAGTATAGCCTGCATATGAGTCTCGCGAGGGTCATGCATGAATTGGCTGGCTAAGCTAACAGTATAGGCTATATCTGGTCGAGTATGTGAGAGATAAATCAACCTTCCTACTAATCTTTGGTATCTTCCAATATCCACAGACTCACCAGTTCCTGCTTCCAGCTTGTGATTACTTTCAATGGGAGATTCTGCTGGTTTACATCCCATCATACCAGTTTCTTCCAAAAGATCCAGAATGTACTTTCTTTGGGAGATGAAAATTCATTTTTCTGATCTAGCCACTTCAATACCTAGAAAATATTGCAGTTTTCATAGATCTTTGATTTCAAATTCCTGAGTCAACAACCTCTTTAATTGAGCCATTTCCTCTTTGTCATCATCTGTCACCACTATATCATCAACATACACAATAAGAAGCGTGATCTTACCCTTGTGATGTTTGATAAACAGAGTGTGATCAACATTGCTTTGTTGGTAACCAAAGGACATCATGGCTCTGCTAAACCTGTCAAACCAAGCTCTGGGAGATTGTTTTAGCCTATACAAAGCCTTTTTTAACTTGCACACCTTTCCTTGTGTCTTCTCATCTGAGAACCCAGGAGGAATTTCCATGAACACTTCTTCCTCTAAATCCCCATGAAGGAAAGCATTCTTCACATCAAACTGTTGCAAGTCCCCGTCCAAGTTGGCTGCACAAGATAACAGAACTCTGATTGAGTTCATTTTTACAACTGGGGCAAATGTCTCTTGGTAATCCATTCCATAAGTTTGGGTGAATCCTTTAGCAACCAATCTAGCCTTAAACCGTTCAATTGTGCCATCAGTTTTGTGTTTCACTGTGAACACCCATTTACAACCAACGAGTTTCCTTCCAGATGGGAAAGTAACAAGCTCTCAGGTCTCATTTTTAGCCAATGCTTTCATCTCTTCAATCATTGCTCCCTTCCATTTAGGATCTGCAAGAGTTTTCTTCCAATCCTGTGGAATAGACACAGAGGAAATAAACAAGGCAAAGGCTCTATAGGAAGGAGACAAGGATTCATAAGAAATAAAATTAGAAATAGGGTGTTTAGTACAAGATCTGACTCCTTTTCTTTGTGCAATAGGTTTATCTAAGTCATTAGAGCATTCAAGAGTTGTGGGTAATTCACCAGAAGAAGATTCTTGATTGGGTAACTCACCAGAAGAAGATTCTTGACTCTGAGTAGGCTGCATAATGGCTTCTTCTGCCTTGTCCAAAGACCAATTCTCTCTTCCTGATTGGACATCTCCCCCTGTCTACTAGAATTCAAACTCTTTAGTTAAACCATATCATTTAGAATCACAGAATTCGGGATCACCTCTTCTTGCTCATTATTCTCCTCCTGAAGAGGTGAATGGGTGGTACTGAAGTAGGGTTCAGTTTCTCGGAAGGTAATATCCATACTGACTAAATATTTTCTAGAGGGAGGGTGATAATACTTGTATCCTTTCTGTGTCGGAGAATACCCAACAAACACACATTTAAGGGCCTTGGGATTTAATTTCCCTGCCGTCCTAGTATGGACAAAGCAAACACACCCAAATACTTTTGGTGGAACAACGTATGAATTCTTACCTTGTAGAACCGCCAAAGGACTCATAAAGTCAAGGGTCTTGAAAAGCATTCTATTGATAAGATAAGCAGATGCAAGGATTGCATCTCCCCAATATGCTTTGAGTAGATTCATGGTGAACATAAGAGATCGAGTTACCTCCAATAGATGCCTATTTTTCCTTTCAGCAATGTCATTTTGAGCACTAGTATAAGGACAACTAGTCTGGTGTACTATTCCATTATTCTCCAAATAAGCAGAAAAACCACTATTCATGTATTCTCTTCCATTGTCAGTTCTTAAAATTTTCACCTTAGTATCAAATTGAGTACAAATTATCTTATGAAACGATTGAAAACAAGAAAATACATCACTTTTAGCTTTAATAAAATAGACCCAAGTAATTCGAGTGTAACAATCAATAAAGGTGACAAACCATCGATTACCAGACAAGGAGACGGTTTGAGTAGGCCCCCAAACATCAGAATGAATAGTCGCGAAAAGAATTTGACTTTTATTATGACTTAAAGGATAGGATGTTCTAGTGTGTTTAGCATACTCACAAGCATCACAAAATAGAGAATCAAATTGAGTTCTAGCAAACAAATTAGGATAAAGTTTTTCTAAGGCAAAAAAAGATGGATGCCTTAACCGTCTGTGCCACTGTATTATCTCCTTATTGACATTCTTATTTTCTCCAAAACAGGCTTGAGATATCGAAGAACCTGGATCACCCTCCAACATGTATAAGCCATCATGCAGCCTACCATTGCCAATCCTCTTCCCTGTGCGAAGATCCTGAATAACACAATGATCAAGAAAGAATTCAATTTTACAGTTAAGGGCATTGGTGATAGCACTGACAGATAAAAGGTTGACAGGAAAGTGGGGAACATGGAGGACAGATGATAATTTAATGTTGGATATGCAAATAACAGAACCTGTTCCGGATATGAGAGTAAAAGAGCCATCAGCAATTCTGACACTATCTTTGGTTAGAGAAGGAAAATAATTAAGAAAGTATTTAGTAGAGCCTGTCATGTGTCTATTCGCACCAGAATCGATAATCCATGGAATATTATTAAGAGAGGAAGCATTACCTTCTGCCATCGACACCCTTTTACCTTCTGCCATGACAAATGTTTATGAACTGTGACAGAATAGGAGGTATCCAAGGTTGTACACACAAAAGAGTCTAATTGATTCACCAAAAGACCGGGTAGCAGCACGGGAAGGCTAGAAAGATCGTCAGAATCATCGCTAGAGTGATCGGAGTGGCAAAGCAGCGTTAGGCGATGGGTCACGCGTCGGGAAGTGATGGGTCACGCACCGGGAAAGGGAGGCGCGTGAGCCTCACGCGCAGGTTTTTTCGGCGTCAGAGCTGGGCGATCAGCCAGCGACAGTCCGACGATTCTCCTGGTGCCGGCGGTGAGAGGAGAAAAGGCTCCTAGATGGGTTAGTACCAAAAAGGTAGATCTAGGGTTTTGAAACCCTAAAGAGGAAAAATTGAATTCAAGTCCTAAAATAAGGAAAATGTTTTGATACCATTAAGAATTTTGGAAAAATTTAGAGTATTCTTGTATTTCACTCTTAATATTTACAATTGGTCTACATGAATATTTATACACAAAGAATTATATCTAAACAGGAAGTAAATAATCAAATAATAATTACAGAGATAATTAAGGATTATAATCAAATCAAATCATATTCCTAGAATCGGTTAGGATCAGTAAATAAGTCAACAGATTTGATTGTTGTAATTTTATTTTGCATTAACTAGAGTTTAAGTATGGGGTGTAACTATTTCTTCTTTAATACAAAAGAAAGTAGCTTGTTTTGTTGTTAAAGGGGAAAGTTCTGATGTGCAAATCCTTATGCTTACCTATTAAATTATGCATTGTATGCGAGTCAGATATAGCAAAACCAAGGGAAATCATCTCCATTGTCTGAGAATTGAAGGTCATGGTTAGAATCCTTAAAATAATCCTTAAAATAGGAGAAAAGTTATCATGGGCTTTGATAAGTGGAAGTTAATTTGGCTATTTAGCTATCTAGGTTTTGGTAGGCGCAACAATGACTCTATGATGTTGGATTTTTGTTTCTTGCCATTGATGGGCATGTACATGCTTGCACAAGCATACATGAGAGCATGAGCATACATTACTTGAATCTAATTAAAGGCTTCACATTCCTAGCAATCCCTTGTAATTATTGCTTGAATTATGGCCCAGGTAATATATCGGATAAAGCTTCCAGGACCTGCAATATTAGGTGAGGGGAAGCCAGAAAATCAGAACCATGCCATTATATTCACACGGGGAGAAGGATTGCAAACAATAGATATGAATCAGGTACCATTTTTAATAGACGACACTGAACCAGAAATGCAACTTCTTAAAATTGAATTGATTAAAATGCAATAGGATAACTATATGGAAGAAGCCTTCAAAATGAGGAACTTGCTTCAAGAATTTCTTCATAAGCATGATGGTGTAAGATGCCCAACAATACTTGGACTGAGGGAGCATATATTCACTGGCAGGTAAGTGTTGCTTTGAAACTGGATTGTGATTTGCACAGCAGTTAAAAAGTGGTGTACAATAATATTTGACATATGCTCTAATTTTGGTTTTTTTGTCCCTGATCTGTACAGTGTTTCATCTCTTGCGTGGTTTATGTCAAATCAGGAGACTAGTTTTGTTACAATTGGGCAGAGACTGTTGGCTAATCCTTTGAAGTAAGATTCCAGTTTTCAATTACATTGAGAAGTTTTCGTTTGATCACATTGTTACAGGAATGTAAATATCATATTTTCTATATCTATTACGTCATTAGAAAGAAAATGAGAGAGAGAGAGAGAGAGAAGAGTGTAATACAGTATTATTGCAGACTTTTAGCCAAATGTTACTAACAATTAACGAAATATATGGAGCACCGCACCCAAAATAATCACCCTATGCGATATGAATGAAGTAATTCCTTGGAAGGTTGGCTTGGAATTTGGAGGTGGAGCACTCATGTAATTTACATAATTACATATAATGCTTTAAGAATGCATGAATAATATACTTCATTTTAATTTCCATGAACTTTAGCAATGACAGTCTGGTATTACCTCTTTCAATCTTGTCCTTCTTGTTGTATTGATGAATTTTCATGTTCTACTGCTTTCAGTTTTATTTACTTTGTTATCTTATGTGCTAAATTGATGATTTTATTTTTCTTGCAGAGTGCGATTCCACTATGGTCATCCAGATGTGTTCGACAGATTGTTTCACTTGACTAGAGGGGGTGTCAGCAAAGCTTCTAAAGTCATCAATTTAAGCGAGGACATATTTGCAGGCATTTTCATTTTTATCATGTTAATGTTTATGAAGCTGCTAGTTTGCTTCACACGAGTATTTCTCACATTTGTTGTGAATTTTCTTTTATCAGGTTTCAGTTCAACATTACGTGAGGGGAACGTTACTCATCATGAATACATTCAAGTTGGTAAAGGAAGGGATGTGGGCCTTAATCAGATTTCTATGTTTGAGGCAAAGATAGCTAATGGAAATGGGGAACAGACATTGAGTCGTGACATTTACAGGCTAGGGCATCGGTTTGACTTCTTCCGAATGTTGTCCTGCTATTTCACTACTATTGGTTTCTATTTTAGTACCTTGGTATGTGTGAAATTTCCTCCTTTACTGCATATGGAATCCTAAGAATGCTCTGATACCTTTTGGTATGTATGAAATATCCTTGTACTAATTCGCATCAGGTTTATTTTTTCCAGCTAACCGTGCTCACGGTGTATGTATTTCTTTATGGGCGCCTTTATCTCGCTCTTAGTGGAATTGAAGAAGTCTTGATTACTAAACCAGGTATTAGAGACAACCAGCCTCTTCAAGTAGCTCTTGCTTCTCAGTCACTTGTGCAGATTGGTTTCTTGATGGCCTTGCCTATGATGATGGAAATGGGTTTGGAGAGGGGATTCCGTAATGCCTTGAGCGATTTCATATTGATGCAATTACAATTGGCCCCTGTATTTTTCACATTTTCTCTTGGAACAAAGACTCATTATTATGGGAGGACATTACTTCATGGGGGTGCACAGTACCGAGGTACTGGTCGAGGTTTTGTAGTGTTCCATGCCAAGTTTGCTGATAACTATAGGATGTATTCACGCAGCCATTTTGTCAAAGGGATTGAACTGATGATTCTGCTTATCGTGTATCATATTTTTGGACATTCATATAGAGGTGTAGTTGCATACATCTTAATCACTGTATCCATGTGGTTCATGGTGGGGACGTGGCTTTTTGCTCCTTTCCTTTTCAATCCATCAGGGTTTGAGTGGCAAAAGATCGTTGATGACTGGACAGATTGGAACAAGTGGATAAATAACCGTGGAGGTATTGGTGTGCCTCCAGAAAAAAGTTGGGAATCTTGGTGGGAAAAGGAACAGGAACATCTTCGATATTCTGGGAAGCGCGGTATCATTGTGGAGATATTGTTGGCATTGCGCTTCTTCATCTTTCAGTATGGCCTAGTGTATCACCTCAGTATCATTAACAATACCAAAAGTTTTCTGGTATATGCTTTATATTTATACGCGTTACAATTTGCTTTTTGTGTTTGGGAAGTTAAGATGTTCAAAAGCAAGCAGAACCATTGATATTTAACTTTTCGTTGAATTACAGGTTTATGGCGTTTCATGGCTTGTTATCATTGTAATATTGTTGTTAATGAAGGTAAGTTGCGAAACTCTTCATACTTCTTCGACATATTCAGAGTTGCAACTTTGTTCACCCCCACTTACTGTGCATTACAATTTATCTGTCAAAATCCTAGCTAGATATCACTGTCAAATTTTTCATGTGCTTTGGTTTGACAGACTGTAATTGTGAGTTAATTAAGTAGATTTGCATTCGATACTGATACTTGCATTGAATTTTTGACAGGCCATGTCTGTTGGAAGGAGAAAACTGAGTGCAAACTTCCAACTAGTGTTTCGGCTGATAAAGGGCCTCATATTCTTGACTTTCGTTTCAATATTCATTACTTTGATAGCACTACCACATATGACACTTCGAGATGTCTTAGTCTGCATTCTTGCATTCATGCCTACAGGATGGGGACTGCTACTGGTCAGTGTGATACATTAATAATAGCTGCTTCTCTTTAGAATTGCATGCGTATCATTTCAATAATTATTTTCTTTTTTTAGATTGCACAAGCTTGTAAACCTTTGATACGACATGCTGGATTCTGGGGATCAGTGCGGACACTAGCTCGTGGTTATGAAATAATAATGGGCTTGCTTCTATTCACTCCTGTTGCATTCTTGGCTTGGTTCCCATTTGTTTCGGAGTTCCAAACACGTATGCTGTTCAACCAAGCATTTAGCAGAGGTCTACAGATTTCCCGTATTCTTGGTGGACACCGCAAAGATCGTTCATCCAAAAGTGAAGAGTAAATGGATCACAAACACAGCTGCTTATCATCAACGGGGAATTTGCATGCATTTCCATGGTTATTACCTTGCACATCAAGATAATCAACAAGTTGTATATATCTTTGTATAGTGCTTGGGGAAATTATTATGTTGTAAAGTAAAAAATGTTCGAGCTTTTAGTAGGTGTTGATCGATAGGGCGTCAGGACCAACATGGATTGCAAGAATGCTAAATGTTATGTTCGAGTAGGATGGATGTACACAATGTGTGCACTCTTTTTGTTTTCTAATTTAGTTGATGGAGGACAAAAGAAGAAAGCTTTAAAGCCCATTCTTTCTCTTTGCAATCCTTGAAAGTGCCTGCAAAGTGCGTGCCCATTTATTTAAGGTGAAAAAATAACAAAAATCCTTGGTATGTGATATGACTCTTGCTCGTCTTGAAAAACATTTTGATCAAGCTCAATTAGCCTTCATTGATGAGTCGTTTACTAATATTGATCATTATAAAATATGGAAAATGAATAATGAAAATACAAAAACTAATTGAAACATGAAAATTTTGTAAATTCTTTATGACATTGTTCATCATAGTGAGTCAATATGATAAACAACATCAGAAAACTGACACAACATCAGAAAACGGACATAGCAAGTGATTTATCGGGCATGTTCAGCATTGAGGAATCGTGCAAGCTAGATTGGTGCCATAATCGCAATCTGGGCAGTAGTAGATCCAATGGCTTTGAGAAACATCTTTCTTACAAGCATCACAAGTGAAGGTTGTGCAGCCTTTTCCCATGGAGGAGGAATAGAAGAGTGTAAGTGGGTGATCATGATCCACATGTTTGATGGTGTTGGGCAAGAAAGCACATCCAACGTGGAGATTGAATTGGCAAGTGAGGCAATGGTAAGTAAAAGCAGTGCCATAATCTCCACAGGCATCACAAGTGAACTTGGAATCATGCTTAGGTGGGGAGGGGAGAAGGGTGAGCAAGTGCTGAGAGTGAGAATTGTGTTCAAGCTCACCAGGAAGCTCAAAGCAGGATTTGTGAAGGGAGAATTCACAGTTGGACTTGCTACACTTGTAAGCTGAACCTGAAAGGTCTAGCTCACATCCTGAGCAAACGAGTTCCTCTTCTTCTTTCACATCGACTGGACGCAAGGGGTGGGAATGGCTGAAATGCTTTATACATGGACGGCGAAGCAAAAGAGAGTGCCTGAGAAGTGTTGCCATTACTGCCTTCTATCAAGCTAAGGTTGTGTATCAAAGCCATCTTTTTGAATGATTATATATAGTGAGGTGTAAAATTTTCAATGGTGGAAACCAGTTGAAGCTATTACTAATTGGCTTGCTGTATTTGCAGATCTCGAGGACCAAGCTAGCATACACATGACTGATTGTATGGGTGCTTTTAATATTTTATTAGAAAAATTGAGTAGACTTTTTTTTCTTTGATTCTACTCCCCTAAATTTGTGGTTTTGCATTATGGAAACCCCCAATGAAGCTCCTTTCTTCATGTAAATGAATGTGAACATGTGTATTCTGATTCTTTTGCTTGCGAATCTAATGATGAACAACTTATTAAAAGAATCTAGAGATTATACATAAAAAAAAAATCCAAGTGGTTCCATTAATTTACAAAATGTCAGCCCAATTTTGAGTATTGGACTGGACTAAAGAGGGATCTAGTGGGCTTGCTTTATTCTAAGCCCATATATTCCTTTCCATGGCTACTGGAGCCCTAACCCTAATCCCAATTAACCATCCAACGGACGATAATACCCAATGGACGCTAATCGCAGCCGTTGAACCTAATTGGAGAACAATATAAAACGCCTCGCTACACCTGCTTTTCTCTTAGCTGCGCACAGCACATCAAGTAATCTTCGCATCTGGAGGTAATGCCATACTGTTGATGTGATTCTAGCTCATTGAATCTATGTGGGTTGATTTGGTTTACGTTTTTTGATCCAGTAATTCTTACAACTTGTCTTCTACAAAGTTTGGGTTATGCTTGTTCTACACTTATAGAAGTTTCGGAGATTTTTAAGAGTGTTTTTTTGTAATGTTTTTTATGCTCTTGTCATGATAAACATTTTGATATTGCGCCTTGCCTGGTGGTGATTTTGAAATGACTTCCCTTTATAAGAGAATTGGTGAAATAATCAAGGCTGGAGTCTCGGAAGGGCTCCTTTTGCCATTACCATGAAATGAGTATTTGGAAAGGAATACAACTGAGCTTCGAGATTTGGCATAATTTTTATGCCATAGGCCTTTGGTTGGGAAGCATTTCCTTTCTGGTACTAAGGTTTGGTTTTGATATCAAATGATTACAGGTCAAGTGTTGATGTAAATTCATTTTTTAAAAAAACAAGTTCGTGATTATTTAGTAATTAACTGGTTCGTTTTTTAGTATTTTGGTGTCGTCTTATTTTTTAAATTGATTTTAGAAGTTGAAACGTATGTTCCGTTTTGAGGATTCCATTCAGGTAATTTGATGGTTTCTCGTGATTATTTACATTTATATTTTTATTAAGCAAGTGCAGGAAACTTTTGTCTGACAACATAGTATTCCAATGAAATAGATTATCTTTTTTTAAAAAAAAAGTTAATATTCTAATATTAAAAACTTGCGCTTCTTTTTGAGAATGTTAGATACGTTTAATTGAATTGAATGTTCTCTGGACTTTTATCTGTGGTTTGAGTCATGATTTTATCCAGAAAGGCGGAAACTTTGTTTCAATTTTCATCTCCTTTATGTGATTATTCCTGTTTCTCTCCTTTTGATTGAGAGAGAATATTGAGTCATTATGATTTTATCCAGAAACCTTATTTCAGCTCCTTTATGTGGTAATACCTGTGTTGGTCCTTTTCATTGAGAGAGAATATTGTTTCTCTGGTTTTGGTGCACAGGCAGATTGATATGTAGTAGCATTGGAAACTAACCGAATATAATTTGAAAAAAAAAAAAATCTTTTTGTTATGCATTTCTGTCTTTCAAGGAAAATAAGTTCAAAATTCATAGTGTTGCAGTGGTATCCTGGGTTGAAGCATGTCTCATCGCAAGTTTGAACACCCCCGACATGGCTCTTTGGGATTTCTTCCAAGAAAGAGAGCCTCGCGCCACAGAGGAAAAGGTTTCTAATGCTTGTTTGAATCTCATTATTGCTGAAGTTGTTCATAATGTTGCATGATATGCATTTTGATTTATGCATTGATCATTTTCATTATCAAAATTTGATGTTTCCTAAAGAGATTATTGTTTAGTTTTGATCATATTATGGTGTTTTTCTAGTATTAGCTAGGTGCTCAACATTTCATGTTCTCTTTGGGCTTTTTTGGACATGAAAGTAGGGTCTTTTAAAGGAAATTTAATGTATAGTTTATCCTTTTGTATCTCATTTCTTCCTTGGCATGACGAAGATCAGCACCTTTTGGACCTGCTTACTTGTAGAAAATTGGAGCAGCTTTGGGGAAAATTGTTCTAAGTAAATTGGAAAATGGAGTTGAGTGCATATGGTCCAATTTTCCAAATTGGAAATTGATAACTTAGTTTTTCAAGATTCCAAAACTTAACTAAGATTTTGAAAACAGCTTTGTGTTGCTTTCCACTTTTTTCCTTTAAAATAAAACTTCTGTTTTCGACTGGTTTTCTTTATAATAAAAGTTTCTGTTTCCAACTGTTTTTCTTTATAAATAAAATTATTCTAAAACTTTGTTGTAACTAAATTGGAAAAAAATATCTATTTGCAGTAATGAAAATTAATTATATTATTATAAAATAAATGAATAACACATTTTAAAATTAAATGTAAAATATATTTGTGCTGATTCATTTTTTTAATTATGAATGGATAAAGTATTTTTTTTTTAAAAAATAAAATAGAAAACTATTTTCTAGAATTGACAATTTTACTCATTTGCCATGATTTCCATGTTTCCTTTGTTTTCTTTATATAATGAAGTCTACAGTTTTCTTAGAAAATGAACAAAAAAAAAAGAAAACTGTTTTCTGGAAGTAAATGGGCCCTTGATATTTCACTACTAACCTCCTTTCTGTGCTGCATGACTTTTGGGTTGATGGCCTAGCCTTGCTAGTTGGTTTGTTATTGGAAATGAATTTTCATGCTGCCTAACAGTTGTGGATTTTAATTCAAGATTTGTTTTTTTCACCTATGGTATTTTTGCAGAGTATTAGTATTTGCATTGATCTGTTCTAGTGCCCTGAAATTAAATTATGTCAATATTTGTTAATGCCATTTGAGATTTTGATTTCTTACTCTCTTGTGCATTGTTTATTATGACTTGTGTTTTGCAATTCTTATATTGGTTAGTATTTGCAATTGTTGACATTTTACTCTCTTCCGTGATGTTCACAGTGAAGGCATTTCCAAAAGATGATCCAACAAAACCTTGCAGATTGACTGCTTTTCTGGGTTACAAAGCAGGGATGACCCACATTGTCAGAGAAGTTGAAAAGCCAGGGTCAAGTAGGTCTCCTTTGTCTATACGCTTGGTATTTTATTAATCAATGAGAGTATGCTATTATTCTACATGGTTTGCTATCAATAGTGGGATATCTTTTAGCAATTTGTCACAACTCTACTTATCTGGATGATATTGTGATATATCTATGGAAGCACATTCAGTTTTCTTTTCTCGATTTGTTTAAGTGTATTATATGCAGAGTGCTATACTGTCCTCGTTGTCTCATTTGCATTTTAATTATGTAATTTCTGCACCCTTGACTTTCAGAGCTCCACAAGAAAGAAACATGTGAAGCAGTTACTATCGTAGAGACACCACCTATGGTGGTGGTTGGGGTTGTGGGTTATATGAAAACACCCCGTGGTCTCCGGTCACTTAACACTGTCTGGGCCCAGCATTTGAGTGAGGATGTGAAAAGGAGATTCTACAAGAACTGGTGCAAGTCCAAGAAGAAGGCATTCACCAAGTACTCTAAAAAGTTTGAATCTGAAGATGGGAAGAAAGATATTCAAGCTCAATTGGAGAAACTAAAGAAGCATTGTTCTGTCATTCGAGTCTTGGCACACACCCAGGTAATTTCCCTAGTGCATTCAGTTCTGTATTTGTTAATGAGGTATCTTTAGCCAACAATTTATTGGAACCTTATGATTCACTGCTGGATTTCTGATTCTTGGAGAGATTCATGGTTTTGGTCTTTCGAAAATGACATGTAGTGATCTTCTTTATTCCTTATTCTTCACCTTTGTTGCATGATTGACCCTGCAGATCAGAAAGATGAAAGGGTTGAAGCAGAAGAAGGCCCATCTGATGGAGATTCAGGTAAATGGTGGGGATGTTGCCAAGAAGGTCGACTTTGCCTACAGTTTCTTTGAGAAGCAGATACCCATTGATGCTGTTTTCCAAAAGGATGAGATGATTGATATTATTGGTGTGACCAAGGGGAAGGGCTATGAAGGTGTGGTTACTCGTTGGGGTGTCACCCGTCTGCCCCGCAAGACCCATCGTGGTCTAAGGAAGGTTGCATGTATTGGTGCTTGGCATCCAGCTAGGGTGTCATTTACTGTTGCTAGGGCTGGGCAGAATGGTTACCATCACCGTACTGAGATGAACAAGAAAATCTATAAGCTTGGGAAGTCTGGCCAAGAGTCGCATACTGCAATTACTGAATATGACAGGTTAACATTCCTAATGGTTCCCTTTACAGTCCTATATTTATACTATGCATCTTGATAGTACTCTAGCAATTCATAGAGATTTTGGTAGTTTTTTTGTTTGTAAATTTGCCCTTTCAATATTGGCTCATCTCTTTCACAAATAATAGGACTGAAAAGGATATCACACCAATGGGAGGATTCCCCCACTATGGTGTGGTGAAGGAAGATTATCTGATGATAAAAGGATGCTGCGTGGGACCAAAGAAGCGAGTTGTGACCTTGAGACAATCACTGTTGAACCAGACATCTAGGGTTGCTTTGGAGGAGATTAAGCTCAAGTTTATTGATACATCCTCCAAGTTTGGCCATGGTAGATTCCAGACAACACAGGAGAAAGCAAAGTTCTATGGGAGGGTCAAGGCTTGAGCTTTAGTTAAGCAAGGGAAAGGATAGATGAACATCTGAACTAGTTTTCCTTTGTGTTTGAATTTTTTGTTTTCTCCTTGTGTTTGAATTTACGCTGGTGGTTTTGCTTGGTGACTACAGTTTTGCTGCTTGAATTGTTATGAACTTGTTTCGATTTAAACCAAATATTGTTTTAACGACTAAAATTTACTTTCAAAGTATATTCCCCCTTAACCCTCTAAACAATTAGTTGAGTGGCAGTTCTTATTTGTATTCAAAGTGAATTTAAGATTTTGTTATATGTTAGGCAATAAAAATTTCACGAAAAGCTCATTACTTCAACATGCTAGTTAACCGCGAGTGCGGAATTTTTCATAGCATGTGAAAAGTTTTTAGATAAAAATTTAGTGTTGCAAAGAATTTTAGCATCGTGGGTTCTTGTATATATATATATATATATATATTTATGAAAATGTGAATGATAATGAGTAAATATAGCATTGCGTCAAAATATTTTACAATGTCCTGTCCTTAGACGATTTTTACAGTTTTCTCAAGAGCTTCAATGTCGTGGGTTCTAGACATGTCATTACTTTTAGCATGCACAACATAATTGCTATATTTCTTACCTTTTGTTGTTATCTCTTCTCGTACATTAATTGCATCAAACTGCAAGTCTCTGTAATCAACGCCAATTTTATTCCTACCACCAGTGAAAAATCAGTGTTACAATTTAGATTTTCAAATTTCATCAACCTTTTTTTTTTTTGGTTTGAACCAGAGAAATTTCTTATTTGTAATATTAAGAAACCAATTTAGCTTATGCTTTGTTGCATATGCATGTCTTTTGGCTTGTTGATTTATTGAGCTTGGTCAGCATTTCAACTTCATGGTGAAGGTGTAGACAGTTCCCGAGTAGAAATTACTGGCTTCAAAGATATACTATATAAAAACAAAAAAATAAAAAAAATAAACCTCATTACCATATATTTATCCTTGAATCTTCAAATCCTCTTTTGACTTGAATTGCTACAGAGAGCTAGTAATTATATATGAAATGGCATAAAGTTCCACTGAAGACTGTTTCTGAAAGCACCACTCTGAAATTCATTGTTATTTCTGATGAGGGTAAGAAAAGCATCAAAACTTTAATGTCAATCTTATGTTAAGGTATCACAGTGTCCTACACTCTCAGTCGTGAAAAGCTGACCTTAGAGTTTCCAAGACTCATCTTCCAATAAAGCTCTTGCATTTGCATACAACATTATCATAGGAATAGAACATTTTCACAGAATGTGAATATGCATAAACTCCATCATTTTGCTTTGAGTAAAGAGAAGCAACTTCCCACAAGCTATTTATTCTTTATTCTGCTGAGACTGAAAGTGGGTTCATCTGCTGTGCTTCTCAATAACAGTGGAGCCTAGCCACATGGTATCCTTCATCTGAAGCAGAGAAAATTCTCTGGAAACATTAAATGTCAAGGTAATAAAATGCATTAGCCATCAGTTCTTCTATCAGCTTTAGCTTTGGACTTTATTGGATGCTAGATAAAAATCATTACTTTACCATTATCTATCAACTTGATATTGATTACACAGAAAGCTCTATCAGTTGTAAATAATCATGTTCATCATTTCATAAAACCCACAAAAAGTTTATGCTTCAGCTTTTACATTTCTTCTTTCTGTATGATTGTTTTGTTTAACATGTTATATAGAACATCATTAGATTTTATGTTAAGTTGATCTTCCTGATTATGGCTGATGATTAATCAAGTGTTCATGATTCAGGCTGACAGTAAAGGATTTTGCCTCATGATCATGTTGCATATTTGGGTGTGTAATAATACACAACAGGGTGAGGTTTTCTTTCCATGGAAAAAAATATTAATTATATAAATGGTATTATAAAATTCTTGCAATTTGAGTGGTCATGTATTGTCTCTTTCTGTTATTTCTAAATTTTCTTTTTGTAAAGATGAACCCTACAATTGTGCCAATAGAGAGAACACTATATAATTATATGATAGGAATTGAATCAGCAAAATGGTCCAAACCCATGTAATTGTAGCTGGCAACTTGTTAAGATGGGTCCCGTCCCAGTAGGATGCATCTGATAATGATGAAAGTGATATGGGTGACAATGATAAAAAGGAAACAAGAGTGTCTGAATAATGATTGCACCAGACAATGGCCATGATTTTGAAGGCAGAAGAGTATTTATCATGTCTGTATCCAACAGTTGACATATGATTAAAATACTGAATGGTGATGATATATCCAAGCAAATCAATCAATATGTTTGCACTGTTTTGGGAAGCACAGCATGCACACACCAACTAGATATGATTTTATTATTTCTTTCACTTGGCTCAATAGTTATTGCTGTTGAATGTTTGATTAATATATACGAAGTAGTAGGCAGGAAATTATGTTGATGTTGAGAAATCAATGATTTGTGTGGTGGAGAAGTGTTGCTTGCTCTCCATTGTCATGAGCAGCCAAAACAAATATATGAAAATAAGAATATTGTAGATGACAATGAAGTGTAACAAAAGTGAAGATAATGTTAATATAATGAAATGATGAGGATTGACCGACTGTTATATGCACGCCTAGCAAAACATTCAAAGTAGGTCAGCTTCTTCTTCCATCATTAATTTCTTGTCAGCTGAATCACATTACTCCTTTCCCCAACACCAGCCATGGCTCCACACCATATTTTGCAGTTTCATTCTCATTATCTACAGCTCTGAAATTTGATCATGGGTGTTAAAAGGGTTGCAAGATCGGATAGTTTGAATTCTGGTGTAATTATTACCAAATTAAATTTTGTATATATAAAGAAAACGTGTGTTTTTTAGCTATTTATTATTTTCATACATAATTAATAATTAAAAATTTAATATTCATATTATGAGCACATATTTTTATTATTATTTTTTTAAATTTTATTATAATCCACTAGTATTTAGTGCGATGAAAAAATGTACTTAAAAAGGGATAGTTATGAAATAAATAATTTTAAAATGTTTTATAACGAAATAGAATTCAAATTAAAATATTTATTCATCTTGATGATTAAATTTTTTTTTTAAATGTGAGAGAATGCGAAATGATGAAATTCTTAATGTGTAAAACATGTAAAATAGGAAAAAGCAAAGAATGCGAAGATAATGGACGGAGAGAAGAGAAATGAGGCAATGATGAGGAATGGAAAGGGACACAAATGTGTTAAAAAAAAGGGAGATTACTATTATTAATAAATCAGTTATTGAATTTTTAAAAATTTATTAAAACATTCTTATCTTTTCTCTCTGCTAATAAAATAGTCATTCTGTCTATTTCTGTCGTTAAAAATATAACAAAAGACCAAATTACTCTCCATCTTCTTCTCCTCCTCCTTTTCATCCTCCTCCTCTTCGTCCTCCTCCTCCTTCTTCTTCTTTAAAGAGGAGGAAGAGAAAGATGAGGGACTATTTTATTGACCGAAAAAAATGATTAGAACGTTTTAATAGATCTAAAAATGATAAGAACGTTTTAATAGATCTGAAAAAATAAGGACGTTTTAATATATTTCTAAAAGTGTTGACGGAGAAAAACGATAAGAACGTTTTAATAGATCTGAAAAAAATAAAGATATTTTAATAAATCTGAAAAAAGATAAATACGTTTTAAAAAATTTCTGAAAATGTATGAACTTGACTGGTTAATAATACCAATACCCAGAGACTAAATAGTAAATCTCTCTTAAAAAATTAACAAATTAATTTTTTTTATTTTTTAAAAAATTAAATTTTTTTAATAAAAAAATTAAATCAATTTTAAAGGAAAGACATTTTTAAATTTTATAAATTTTATTAATATTATTAAATTTTCGATCTATGGAGTTTATTATTCTACTTTTTAATATTATACCAAGATAATAAAAATTTATTCTTTTAAAAGATAATTATAATTTTATAGTTGTTTATATGTAAATGTTAAAATCCTCTTTTTATATTATTTTTTATTTTTTAATCATATAAATAAATCAAGCTAATTAAGTTAAAATTTAAACAGTTTGAAGTTTAGTTCATCAAATTATCAATTAGTTTTGATGTCTGAGATCCCGTAAATGGTAGAATTAAGGTATATTTTGATAAGTTTGGTCTGATTTGTCTCTCCTCTGCTTTTTTTATTTCTTTTCTCCTTTGTTCTCTAGTAACGCGTAACTATCATCCTGTGCCTATACCTCCCCACATAGTTACGTTTGATTGTATGTACAGATGTACTGTGCTCTTTTTCATTGTCAAGCAGCCATTTAATTTCATCCGATATTATGTGGACACAATTCCGGATGTTACGGAGTCTGTTACTCCACAAGTTTAGCAGGTTAATTGAGTTGGGCCTCCCATATGTAGATCAAGCCCGGTCCGGTCCATCAAAGCAAGTCCTGAATTTATATGTGAAGCAGACCTATGTATTGGGTCTTAATAGAGTTAAGACCTGACTTTTCCAACACGGCCTCAGCCATGGCTAGAGTGTTTAGGGTCCAATTATCATCAAGTGTCCCTTTACCCACTCATTAATTATTTCATGATTAATGAAGAGGTAAATGTCGAAACTCCAATTATTACAGCTCAACTCTAGGAGAGTTCTTGTCAACACGCCTCCTCTTCACTTTTACCCATTTCAAACTCACGCTTTTGATTTCACTTGCTGCTCTGCCTCTTGCACTGCTTTTGCTATCTTACCTTTTCTCTTCTTTGTAATTCCTACATTTCTTATCCGAGGTACGTCCTACTCTTGTCATGGCTTCTGCTAGGATTTCCGATGTAGTAGGTCTAGTGTCCTCTATCACCCCTTCCTTTTTTTCTCATTACTTTTCCACCAACTATTCTGATGTTGTCCTAATTCTATCTTGTTCATGTGCTGCTTCATGTTTGTTTGCCTGTGTTGGGGTTTTGCCTCTTCTATTTAATTTTTTTACACTTTTTTCGTCTCATTGGGTTTACCCATGGGTTCTATTACTTTGGTCCTCGGACTGGGTTGTCCATATTTGCTGGGTATAAGGACTCAATAAAAGGTTAGTCTGAGACTTTCGTCGTCGTCGAGTTGAAAGAGAGCTCGGAGATCAATTAGAATGTCGATTTCTTCTAGGGGGAGGTCTTCCAAGGCTGTAACGACTTTACTAGGTTAAGTCTAGTGGACCAAATCTACCTTCTCCAACTGACCTCTATAAAGAATAAGTATAACGTCGAGAAGTGCATGTTTATATCCAACTTGCAAAACTACCGAAAAGCTGGTATTCTTTGGTTTTCTTTTCTTTTTATGTTTTTTTTGTTGTTTTGGGCTCTAACTGAATCGATATTTTCTTTTCAACTTCTGCTGTATCAATGGACACCATCAAGCTTTCCAATAATTTCACCCTGTCTCGAGAGAGCATGAAGGTGACTCTGGCCACTTTTAAGGCCAACAAAACTATAACTGATGTGACCTGGAAGGTCTTCCAGGCTGCAGACCCTGCATCTGCAACTCGTCGCTCTGCCCCTTCCCTTGTGCCTTCTTTAGCTTTGATGCCTATGACAGGGGCCTCTCGCTCCATAGCGCCGAGGACGTTGGTCCCCACTAAAGCACAGGCATGTGCCAAGACTCCTCCTGCTCCTAAGGAAACTCCTAAGGAGTCCATCATGCTCAGCGAGTCGGCTAAGAGCAGCTCGGAAGAGGGCACCGAGACTGCTCCTCTGGACGTCCCACCTATCCAAGACGTGGGAGCTATTGTGATCAAGGGCAAGGCTACCAAGCGGGCCCGGACTTTGGAGCCTTCGACTAAGGGCAAGGCTACTAAGCATGCTTGTACCTCAGAACCTGTAACGGTAGCCCCTTCCCCTCCCATTGATAAAGGAAAGAAGGTAATAGAGCACTTATCATCTACCCTGGATAGCAAGCTGCTGAACACCGCCGAAGTGACTGTTGAGTCTACCCCGGCTTCTATGGTCGAGATGTTATGCAAGGGGATATTTGGAGGGGTCTCAGATGCTTTTAATCCCCGCTTTCTTGCCCTCATCAGCCATCTAGTCTGTTCTACAAAGTAGCAGGTAGCCTTTGGTTCGCAGTCCCGAGAGGATCTTGGGGATAGTCTGAGAGAGATGCTCTTCATTGTAAGTTGTCTGTCTTCTTTGAGGGTATTTCTAATCTTTTGACTTCCTTTACTTTTTTGCTCCTTCTGGCTTTTTAACTTTATTCTTTGCTTTTCCATGGTACGCTTTGGGTGTATTCATGGAGATCAATGCCCGAGACTAGTCCCTACAGAGCTCAATGGATCAGCGCATTGATGAGGTGTGCTAGGAGGAGAATCTGGTTGCCACTAGTGAGGCCCGCAGGCACATCATCGAGTTTCAAAGGGTAAATCGAGGACCTCACCAAGCAGTTGGGGGAGATAAGGGAGGAGGTCACCAAGGCTTCCCAATGGGCTTTTGCAGTGGAGTCTCAGCAGGATGAAGCCCTTGCACAGCTGTCCACTTTGGGGGAGACCCACCGCTAGCATGATGAGGTTAGGGCCCAATGTGATGAGGCTTTAACTCATGCTGTTGTCCTTCAGTAGGACCTCAACAAGTACGTCGAGGACCTAAAGGGCATGACCTCGACGGAGGAGGAGTCCCGACTTTGGCGAAGGAGGAGGAGTCTCGACTTCGGCAGCAGAGGAGTCCCATCTTTAGCAGCAATAACTCCTCCAAGAGGTTTCTACCTTGGAAGAGAGGTGTAGTTCGTTGATAAGGGATGCCAGGGCTGCTGAGGACAAGGTCCAGCAGGCTTGCGAGGAGCAGTTGCAGGAGTACAAGGACTCTACGGAGTTAAAAGAGAAAATCTAGCAGGCTTGTGAAGAGCGACTGGAGGAGTATAAGGCCTCTGTGGATTTAAAACAAAGAATATACAAAGAGGACTTCCGCATGTTCGCTTCAATCTTTAACTAGGGCCTTAAAGCAGCTAGGGATGCCCCCTTTGCTCCATTGGCTGACCTACAAGCCCTTGAACCGGACTTTGACGGTAAGGAGGTCTGCTACGGAGAGGATGCCAACTCTTTGCCCAAGAACCCTTCTCCTTTGCCCTCTGGACTGCAGGGAAAAAATATATAAATAATAATCCTGTAAATGACTTAGTTAGCTCTGCTCCCCTTTCCCCCGCTGCCTCTGTAATCCATTCTAATGGTTAATAAAATTTTAAATTTTTTGTTGTTTTCTATATATCTGCTTTCATTTTTCTTGTCTATTTAAATTTTATTTGTGTTCTCATACTTAGACTATTTTTATATATGTTGCTCGCGAGCTGTGCTGGATTGGCTACTCGTTTGCTTATTTTGCTTGTAAAGCGTCTAACTTATTGTGTTTTGTACTTTGTTTATTGAATGCCTTAATGTTTCATGCCTTTAGTTGGCTGGGTTTTTATTTGTTATTGTCTCTGGTTTTCATACAACTCTTTGCCTTAGTTCAAATTACCTCCCAAATTATATTTTTACTTGCTCGTATTTTAATATTCGCGGATTCATTTCTGAAGTTAGTGACAGACCTTAATTTTATTTTGATTTTTCCTTGGCTTTACTTCTCTTTGAGCCTTAGCGGCATTGAGCTCTTTTTTAAGGACGATGTTGTGCCTTAGCTTTTTTTCCCTTTAAGTGTTAGGGGTGCTGAGCTCTTTTTTTTTTTTTTTGAGGTCGGCATTCTGCTTTAGTATGGTTGCTCCCTCATGGACTCCACAGACCTCCTAGTGTATTTCTTGGATTATCCTGGCTACCTCTTCCAGGCCTACACATCTCAATCATGGGCTGGACTTCCCCTTATGATATAGAGTTCCTCTTACCGCTTGATAATTGGCAGCTTTAGCTGCAATTTTCTGAGTATCTGCTTTGTCTTCGAGCAATTTCCCAGTCTTGAGGTATTTTAGGCATGGGATCATCCAGTTTCGTTCTTCATCAACTTGCATGACAAAGGTTGCCTTCTCGAAGGTAAGGATGTCGATTTGTTTCACATACACTTCATCCGGGAGATGTAATAACTCTTCCACAGATAATTTACTAAGCAAGTCTACCTTTTCATTCTCTTCCCAAGGTATTCTTTGGTATTTGATGATAATTCCTTGCTCCTGAGCTTGGCTTCTAGAGCTTGTACTTTAGCTAAGTACCTTTGCATGACGGGGTCATTGTCCTGGTACACTCATGTTATTTAGTTCATTATTAGCTACGAATCGCTATTTATTTTGAGGTTGGTTGCCCCCCACTCTTAAGGCTATCTATATTCCATTTAGAAGTGCTTCGTATTCTACCATATTATTAGACGCTGGAAATCCAAAGCGCATGGCATAACATATTTTGAACTCATCAGGCCCTTTCAGAAGAATTCATGCCCCACTACTTGTGGAGCTCGATATCCCATCTACAAATAGATTCGACATGAATTCATGTTGGTATTAACTCTCCTCCCCTTCTTCTATTGAACTCGGCAATGCATTATTCTGCTTTTTCTTATCCGAGCTGAAGGAGCATTCAGCTATAAAGTCAGCTAAGATTTAAGCTTTTATTGCTGTCTGAGGTTGGTAAATGAGGCAGTACGGTCTGATTTCTACCGACCATGCTAGCATCCGTCTTGAAGTTTCAGGCCTGTGTAAGATCTTTTTCAAGGGGTGATCAGTCATCACTACTCCCTGATGGCCTTCCAGATACATTCTAAATTTTCTCACTGTCAATAACAGAGCAAATGCCAATTTCTCAATATTCATATACATGATCTCGGCATCTTTAAGTACCTTACTGATGTAGAAGACGGGTTTCTGAATCCCTACCTCTTCTCTTACCAGTACGACGCTTACTGCCTGTTCAGATGCGGCCAAGTACATCAACAACTCTTCTCCTGTCAGGGGACTGCTAAGCACGTGTGGAGAATTGAGATATTCCTTAAGGCTTTTGAAGGCCTTTCGACAATCCTCCAACCATTCAAAGTTTGAGACTTTTTGTAGTTTCTTGAAGAAGGGGAGACATCCCTTTGCTGACTGGGACATGAATCTGTTAAGTGCTACTACTCTTCCTATGAGTCTCTGTACATCCCTTACACAAGTCGGCTCGGGCATACTCAGAATGACTTCTACTTTCTCTGGATTTGGCTTTATGTCTTTTCCGCTGACCATGTAGCCTACAAATTTTCCTCCTCTGATGAAAAAAATGCATTTCGCTGGGTTCAACCTCATTCTGTATCGCTGCAGTACCCGGAAGATCTCTTCTAAGTCAGTCAGGTGTTACTAGAAATTTCGGATTTTAACTACCATGTTATCGACATATACCTACACATTTCTCTCTATATGATCTTTGAAGATTTTATTCATCAGCCACTGGTATGTTGCCCTGGAGTTTTTCAATCCAAAAGGCATAGCCTTGTAGCAATGCATCCTGTCTTTAGTTATGACGGAGGTCTTCTCTTCATCTGACCTGTCTATAGGGGAGAAGACCTATCCATAGGGATTTGATGATACCCTAACATAGCATCTAAAGACGATAAGTAGTCAAAATTGGCCATAGAGTCGATCATTTTATTTATATCTGCAAGGGGATAAGAATCTTTTAGACAGGCCTGGTTTAAATCGGTGAAGTCTATACACATCACTACAAAAAAACTGTGAAATTGCGACCAAAATTAGCGACCATATTTTTTGGTCGCTATATAGCTACCAATCAGCGACCATTCTGCGACTAAATGAATGAAATAATATATTTATTTAGCAAAAAGCTTAGCGACCAATTTTTGGTCGTTAATTGGTCGCTATTTAGCGACCAAATATAAAATGGTCGCTAAATTTAGCGGGAATTAATGGCGCGAGTTATTTGCGACCATATTTAGCGACTAAAATAATTAGTCGCTAAATAGCGACCAATCAGCGACCAATCAGCGACCATTTTATTTTTAAAATTTTAATTTAATTTTTAATTAAATTTTATTTTATTTAAAATTTAAAATTAAAATTAATATACTGTTAAAATATTTTTTTATAATTTTACATATATTCTTATTTTTAGTATAATTTATTTTAAAAAATAATTTAAAATAGTGTTATTATAAATTAATACAGTATAATATTTTAATATAATAAAACTATATTATTTATTTTTAAAAAAATTATATCATGAAAGATAAAATTAATAAATATATAGTATAAAATATTTTAAATAATATAAACTATAAAAATAAAATTTTAATTGAAAAATAAAAAATAAATCTAAATAAATTATAAAAAATAAACTATATAAAAATAATTAAATAATATAAACTATAAAAAATAAACCTAAATAAACAAAGAACCCCTAAATCCCAACCCTAAATCTCTCTCAACTCTAAGTCTTCTGCCGCCCTCCCCTCCCCCATTCGGCCTCTCCGTCACTCGTCTGGTACAGCCTTGCGCCTCCCGCCGATCGTTCCTTGCTCCACGCTGTCAACGTCGTTCTGCGTCCGGTTCCTGCGTCCGCTGGTCTGCTTGCTTCTTTGCTCTTCTCCGCCGCTTTCTCTGCTCCAGTCTTGCCGTCGGTGCTTCTCCTCGCCGCGTCCTCAGTCACTGCACGATAATCTTTTGAAGGAAGAGGTATTTTATTTTATCATATAATTAAGCTAGTATTTACTTAGTGAATCTCCACCATCTTCGGCTTGTCCTAAGCTTAAAGGATGGCAGAAGAAGAGGGATGATTCGACTTCTGTTTCTCCCATGGGGACATTTCGTGCTAGTAATTTTCCAATTCCAATTTGATTATTTCCTGATGCTGTAACAGCAGTTGTTAAATGATGTAGAACTGTACATATAAGTTTGTTCTCTGCAAGATACCTATGTGAATACCCACAAAGCTAACCTTATTGGGCCATGGGTAGATTGTTCTTGCTGATGAGACATGAAAGTGAAGAAACTATAAGATTACTTTCTGGATATGTCTAACTGACTTATCTTCTTACAGCTGTCTGCCGCTGCTCAAGCTGTAGGGGAAGTAAATCTGGAGAAAAAATTTGCAGCAGCGAGTGAAAGCCTGCGCCGAGGTATTATGTTTGCCAATTCACTATATCTATGATATGATTAAGATCCAATCACAATCACATATGGGTAAAATGGTTAAACACAAGGTTAAATCTTATGGCGAGTTTGCAATTATTGCTGCTTGAGATGTGGTTGAAGAACATGCAATTAATAGTTTTTATATTATATATTATTCAATTTATAATATATATGATAATTTTAATTTTAATATTAATATATTAAATTTATATTAATAGTTTTTTAAATTAAGATTAAAATACTAAGATTAAATTAAAATACTAATACTTTTCTTCACTGGTTCAATAGGGGACTTGATATTTATTTTTATAAACTTGATTGAAGTTAAATATGAATTACATTGGTAAACATGACCTCATAGCAAATCATTTTATGATTATTTTTCTGTTGTAGGGAGATTGATTTTGTGAATGAGATGGTGCGGACTCTTGCTGGGAATGGAACCAAAGGTTCTGACTATAAAGGTGGAGGAAAAGGAACGACTCAGGTAAGATAAGGGAAATGTTACTTTCGAATGTACTTTAAAGATGCTTCCTTAGTTTCGTGTTAAAATTTTGGGTCTTCTGTTAATATGCTTCATAAAATTGGGATTAATGGCATCATTAATCTTTTTCTTTCATAAAAAATAATTGGACATCTCCCAGCATATATTCAATAAAATTTACAATGTTTCCTTATTTATAAATACATACTTCTTCCTTCAGCTTCTCAACTCTCCATGGGATGTCTGCTATGAGCCAGTCAATGAAAAAGTCTATATTGCAATGGCTGGACAGCATCAGATATGGGAGCACAATACTCTAGATGGAGTTACTATAGCTTTCAGTGGTGATGGTTATGAAAGAAACTTAAATGGATCAAGGTATAATGCTGTATAGTTTTACCTTAACTGCTTCTGTGCACTCCATATTAGCATTATTTTGGATTTCCTGAGCAGTTGCACTTTGCTTGTTCTACTTTTCTAAAGTGTATTAACAGCATTCTATTTTCTTCAGACATTTTTCATACTCTGACACTGGTCTTGTTTTATTTTGAAATAGCTCCACTAGCACGTCATTTGCACAACCTTCTGGAATTTCACTATCTCCTGGTAACATTTTGGATTATTTTGACAAACAGTGTAACTTTCTTTGAAATTTGCAAATCATTGTGGAATGTTGTACTGCTATATATAATGATAATTTTACTTCATTGCTTATTCATAGATTTGAAGGAGATTTATGTTGCTGATAGTGAAAGTAGCTCCATTCGAGCCCTTGATCTGAAAACAGGAGGATCAAGGCTGCTAGCTGGTGGTGATCCAATTTTCTGACAACTTGTTTAAGGTAATTCGTTTTGAAACTAATAAACCATTTGCATCATGTATAACGTTTTAATTTCAAAATAAGTATATTCTATATAAAGCTATTAGTGGAGATTCTTAAAGTTTATTGCTTAGCAAGATTTAATCTTTTTCAACCAACAATCATTGACTCATCCCTCAATACTTAATTTTGCAGTTTGGTGACCATGATGGAATAGGGTCTGAAGTGCTTCTTCAACATCCACTAGGTGTATTATGTGCAAAGGAGGGTTGGTTTGAAAACCTTGCTTTATACTCCTCTGTCCCCTCTTTTCAAAATCAAACTGTTTGGTCTTTGAATTATCTAAAACTTCTACAGCCATTTGATAAACCGTAAATGTTTTTGTTTTTAGCCAATAGGGGACTTGATATTTATTTTTATAAACTTCAAGGAACAAAGTGTTTGATTTCAGGAACAGGAGAGTGGGGTATATATTAGGCAAACTTCTGGAACCTTTTTTCACTTATGGAACCTTTTTTCCCTTCTTTAGGTTACTGTACAATTGTAGGACGTTGCCATTATTATTTCGTTTATCATCTTGTAATGGCAAGTTACAGTTCTCTTCTTCCTTTTTCCAGTTGACAAGGGCATACTTTGCATTCTTGGAGGTTCTGTTCAGCAGCCATTTTATTTTTTTATTGAATTTGGACACAAACACCTTCATGCATATAGTTGGTTCTCTAGAATCTGGTCTTAAAGGCCTGGATACAAATATCTCATCACAGGTATTTTTCTAATGCTACGGCTGGTTCTTATTCTTCTTAACTAGATACATCTATATTTTTTGCATTAGGGATATTATAAACATCTTGTTTGAGCATAATATCCTGCAGCCTGGTTTTAATCTTGAATGTGTTGTATTTGTTTTGTGCTTCTGGTCTCAATTCTCATTTCTTGAAGCTAAAATATCTGAAAATGTATCAGTGTGCATCTGCTGTTGATAATTTGGCTGCTTTCTATTTCAATAATATCACCATGAGGGAGGCACCAACTTCACCTGCTGCAATTAATCTTGCTCGACATATTGTGGACTGCCCCAGTTTATTTCCAGAAGTAAGCTGTTACATTCTTTATTATAAAGGTCATGTTCACTTATGCCTTTTGAAAAGGAAAGAGAGGGGGGCGGTGGATGTTCGTTCTAGGGAAGGACAATATTAGAATCAATTTGCTTTCTTTTCTCATGTTACCAACTTCATCATTTAGTTGATACATGCTATCCTTTGGAATCCGTGTGAAATAGCTCGAATGTTGCATATTGCTACCTGTTTAGGGATTGCATTTTACCTCCAGATACTGTGTTCGAAGAAGCCCAAGTACCTTACATTAATTTGACCAGTAAGCTTGGACCATGTTTGTTGTTGGAGAGGAGCTTCTTTTGATGCAGTATCTATATTTGTTGCCAAATCATTAAGAAGAAGAAGGTAAAAGGTTTGCAATGAAGTTGTGTACGACTTTTTCTTTTTGTACAGTTTTTCATTTTTCTTTTCTCAGGTTCCTTTTTGAAAGGATACTGGAAGTGTAATACACAATGATGAGGGGATTACCAAAGACTTGCAGAAGCTAGTGGTGGGTTTGATAGTAGTCTATGTTTAGGGTATTTATTCTTTCTGAAACAAAGATGTAAATCATTCATGGGATTATGTTTTAAAGGTGGTGACAAGTAGATTTATTTGTACATTAACCTCAAATAATTCTTTTGTATTTGTTGATAATAGAAAGAAAAGGAATGATATTTTAGTGTGCAATTCTTGTTTTTCCTGCTTATATTGTTCCTGGTTAGCCGTAGATATATTTTGTAAGGGTTGATTCAGTTTTATAACACGAGTAGCACAAAGCTATCAGGGGCATTAGTGACTGGGACTATTTCGCGACTAAAATGTAATGATCAATTTACTTTCACATAGCGACTACTCGTTCCTGAGGCGATCAAATAATAAAGAAATAGCCATCAAATTAGCAATAGCCATCAAATTAGCGATCAAAACAGCGATTATTTCGCGATCAAAATTTAACGACCAATTTATTTCCACACAGCGACTAAATGCTCTTCCTGAGGCGATCAAATAACAACGAAATAGCGATCAAATTAGCGACCAAAATAGCGACTATTTAGCGACCATAATTTAGCGACCATTTAACGACCAAACAGCGACTAATATTTCTAATACCTAATTTGCCATGACACCAAATTAGCGACCAAAAAATGGTCGCTGATTGGTCGCTATTTTAGCGACCAATTTCCAGATTGTCGCCAAAAATTTAGCGACTGGGCAAACACCGACCATTCCATTTTGGTCGCTAAATGGTCGCTATTTCATAATAGCGACCAAATTCTGCCTTTTAGCGACCAAAATTTTGGTCGCTAAATCACTGTTTTTTTGTAGTGCATTCTATACTTTTCATTGGCTTTTTTCACTAATACAGGGTTAGCTAACTACTGTGGATTCATTACTTTCCTAATAAACTCGGCCTCCTCTAATTTCTCCACCTTTTCCCTTTTAGCCCGCTATTTCTCCTTCCTGAAGACTCCCTTTTTCTGCTACACTGGCTTGGCTTCGAGGAGGATGTTCAGCTTGTGGGTCATCACTTTAGGATCAATCCCTAGCATATCTGTGGGCTTCCAGGCAAAGCTTGAGGCATGCTCCCAGATTAACCCATTGCAGCTTCCTTTTGGCTTTCTTCCAGACTCGAATTGATGCTGAAGACCTTATCGCTTTCTTCTTTAAATAATGGAAGGTCTCCAGCTTGTCCACAGGCTCAGTCCTGGCCTCCCTTTTTTCATCTCGAACCTTCAAAACTTTAGAGTTTATTTCTTCTGGCTGGGTGTATTATTTCTCTACTATGGCTAGATATACATCTCTGACATCCTCCTATCTTCCTCGGACGATTCTGACCCCTGCCTCTATTGGAAGCTCCATGGTCAGATACTGAATGCTAGTCACTATTTCAAAGTCATAGAGTATCGGTCTTCCCAGAATGGCGTTGTAGCTTAAGGATAACTTCACTACTAAAAATATTGTGTAGTGAGTCTGTGACAGGGGCAGCTCCCCTAGGGTGGGGGCTACCTTTACTTTTCCTTCCACTGCCACGGGGGTTCCCCCTATCCCTTTGATCGGGACTTGATCCATGACCAGCTGTTCTTCAGATATCTTCATCTGCTGAAAGACCATGTAAGGTAGTAGATTCACTTTGTTGTCGTCGTCTGTTAACACCTTTTGGACCTTGAAGTTATGGATGATGGCCTCGATGACCAAGGCATCATCATGAGGCATCTACACTCTTAGCACATCCTCCAGGGAAAAAAAGATGGTTATTGGAGAATGTTTAGTGACCTAAATCACTTTTGCACTGCTTCCATCTTCATTTTTGCCTCTCTTCTTCCCTCTCCGACTTATATGGCCTCCAGTCCCTCCTACAATCATATTGATTGTTCTGTTGGAGCCGTCATTCACTGGGGCTCCAATCTGTCTCCTAGGCCTTTCCCCCGTGACACTTTGCTGTTACCTCTGGCCCTCTGGCTTCTTTATGAAATTTTGGAGGTGGCCTCTTTTGATGAGCCTTTCTATCTCATTTATCAACTGGTAACAGTCGTTTGTGTTATGGCCGTGAGTCTTGTGGTATTGGCAATATTTGTCCGAGTCTCTTCTGTTTGCTTCTGCCTTCATGGGCTGGGGCTACTGTGTGAAATCTTTGTCTTGGACTGCCACGAGTACTTCGGCTCTGCACACATTCAATAGAGTGATCTCGGCGGGTAGCGGGGGTTGATAAGGTCTCTGCTCCTTTCTCTCACATCGATGTTTGCTCAATGCCTCTGGTCCCCGATCTTGCCTCCTCTTCTGCCTGTCTTGTCTCTTGTCCTCCTCGGCTCTTCCTCTGTCTCTATCATCCTTAGCAAACCTGCTTGTGATTAAGGCGTCATCCTGCCTTATATACTTCTCTGCTCTTTTCATCAGCTCCACTAGGGTAGTAGGGGGCTTTCTGCATAATGATCCAAAGAACTCTGGGGAGGTAGTGCCCTTCTGCATAGCTTCTAAATCTCTTCCTTCATCAAGCTCAGGTATCTGTAAAGCCTTAGAGTTGGACCGGGCCATGTACTCTCTTAATGGTTCATTCCTCCTCTGCCGAACGGTCTCTAAGTAGCTTGTCTTTCTCTCTGCAGGGACCTTGACGATGAATCTGCTAATGAACACGCTAGCCAGGTCGATGAAGCTCCTAATACTTCCTGCCTCTAAGCTGTTAAACCATGCCCAGGCTGGTCTTGTTAAGGTGGTAGGAAAAGCCTTGCACATCAAAGCATCCGAGTGGATCTGCAGTTCCATGAATGTCTTATAGTTCAAGACATATTCCCTGAGGTTTCTCGTCCCATCGTAAGCTGCCATTGCTGGCATCATGAACTTCTTGGGAATAGTTTCTTGCTGAACCCGTCTCACAAATAGTGATGAGGTTGGTAACAGAGGGCTGCTATTGTCTCGTGCTCCCAATTCTGTCAGTAGTTGCTCTTTCAATCTTCCTAACTTTTGATCTACATCTACGTCTTCCCTTCTAGACCTCTTTTCCAAATAGTAGTTTCTTTCTAACTCTTCACTCTTTGTCTTTCCTGTTGGCTCGGAGGAGTAGCTCTTAGTCCCATCATTCTCGATGAGCTCTCTTACTACCCTACCTCTTGTTTTGGCTATTAGCTCGTTTCTCCAACTAGCCTCTCCATCCCCTTCATCTGTTCTTCTACTGTTCTGCTGAGGAGCTTGATAGTTTAATGTGAGTTGGGGTTCATTAACTTTGAACCCCTCAGCGATAGGTGGTACACTCAACGGGGTGCTGAGTCCTCTCTGTTGCAACATTTGGCCTAGCCATTGGGCAGTGTTCTATAACTGGAGAGTCATACTTTGCAGCTCTTGGACAAATAAGGTAGTTTGCAACACGGTTCCAGCTGAGCTTGATGAAGGGCTAAACAATATAGGGGGTTGGTTTAATGGGGCAGTTGGGCTAGAGAATGAGAACTGTGGTCCTTCATGAGTTGAACTCAGGATGTTCGGGGTGTTTCCAGTATGGTTTTTGCCATGGTTGGACATGTGGATCTCAGAGAGTTAAATGAGGATGAGAACTCCGGTGATGAAAAGATTTTCTTCGTTCCTACAGATGGTACCAATTGATGTCTGAGATCTAGTAAAAGATAAACTCAAGGTGTATTTTGGTAAGTTTGGTTTGATTTGTCTCCCCTCTGCTTCCTTTATTTTTTTTCTCCTTTGTCCTCTATTGATGTGTAACCACCGTCCTGTACCTATACCTCCCGCCATAGTCACGCTTGGCCGTACGTACGGATGTACTGCGCTCTTTTTCATTGTCAGGCGGCCATTTAATTTCATCCAGCACCATGTAGACACGATCTCGAATGTTACGGGGTCTGTTGCCCCACAGGTTCAGTAAATTAATCGAGTTGGGCCTCCCATATATAGGCTTGAGTGCAGTTCTGTCCGTCAAAGCAAATCTTAGGCTTATATTTGAAGCAGACTTATGTATTAGGTCTTAATAGAGGTAAAGACGGACCTTTTCAGTACAGATTCAGTCATGGCCGAGTGTCTAGAGCCCGGTTATCTTAAGTTTAAACTTAATTTATTTAATAAAAGAAGTAAAAATAAGCTAAATTTTTATGAGAGTTAAATTTAATGTAATCATTATATTCACTAGCTAGCGCATGAACCAATAAATAAATGAACTTTTATGTTTATAAATTTAAATTTATCTTGTTATTGAACGAATTTAAAAATTACAATTAAATTTAACTTGTTTAAAAAAAAATAGAGCCAAAGAATGAGCATAATAGTTTGGTTGATTTGGAAACGATGCTCTTGTCCAAACACAGCATATTGTAAAGATGAGGAGGGCAGGAATGATTGGAAATGGTGGGACTTGTCCCCTTCCCCTGCCTCTATACCTAACTTTCCAATCATCAATCTTTATTCATCATATACTGCCCTATCTCTCCCAATTATTTGCCTGTGACTGTGAGGTCCATCTATGGGCCTGGGCTTCATATCAAACTCTTCTTAATTACATTTGGCATTTGGTTCACAATTCTCCAATTATAATAATAATAATAATAATAATCTTCCTTTTTAATTAAAAAATGGTTTAAATGATGGTCTTATATATAATATATGCTCATGATGAAGCTTGTTTGGGCTGAGGTAACAATGAGCATGGCAAGGGAACCACATCATAACACTAAAGTATTTATTTTTATTTAATTAATAATTATTTGGCATATACCCATTTTAATTAATTATTAATTATTATCATTTTTCACATATCTCTGGTCCCAGTCAAAGACATTGAAGTCTCATCATCATGAAGTTTGCCAATTAATCATGCATGTTTCATAATAATACTGTCTTGCAATTAAGCTATAGGGTTCATGTCATTATGATCATTTTTTATTTAGTGTGTATTAATAATAAAGAATCATATACTATTAAAATAATTTAAAAAAATAATTTAAAGCCATAAAATAAAGCAACCCTTTTTCTTAATTAGAGAAAATTTTATTATAATTAACTTAATTAAATTGGATATGATGACAAGGAGTGATAACAATAGCATATAAGCAAATATGGGTTTAGGGTTGTCATTATGCTAATCTAAGGCATATTACAACAACAATTAACTTCTTTTAGGGCACAAAAATTTTCTTTGATTGATTTCATTTCTATATTTTCAAGCCTCTACTTGCTTTATATTTATAAAAATCCAATTAATTTGACTCTTGAACTAGTCACATTTAAAAACTCATCTACAATTTCATCATAATTAACCTATTAAATTTCATCATAAAAAATTTTTAACCTTAAAATTATATATATGATTAATTTTCAAGTAATTTTTTGACACCATCATGATCCCATTCAACGTCAATATTTTGTTGCTTTTGCCGATTAAAATCAGAATTTAATTAATGAAACAACAACACAAAATAATTAATTATTTATTTATATTATCAAACTTAATTAAATCATCTATTTAATTATATATTTAAATATTTCTAAACTAAATTTAATTTTAATTATTCTACATTTTTGTTAAACTCTAACTGATATTTCTGTTAAATGAGTTCGTCGTCATACTATTCTAATGTATTTTGACTAGAGTTGGATAATATCTATCTTTATTTAATAAAATTTTATTAATACAATCAATAATTTTACTTTTAAAAAAAATATACATAATTATGTTATAAGATGGATAAATTATATATCAGACTTTATTTTATATATTAAATATATTATTTAATACCTAAGTTTTATATTAAAAATCACTTAGTTTACACTATGATATTTTATTTTTAACATTTAAAACTTAATTTTTAATAAATTGATATCCATTTAATCAATTTTTTTTTTTTACACTTTTATAAAAATTATATATTAAAAATTGGTGGGAATGGAACTATTAATTAAAGCTAAATAACCGGCCAATTGTAAGTAATAATTGAGCAAAGGACATAGACATGCAAAACATGAATGACCAAAAATTTCAAAGAGAGGATATGCATCACGCCTGCTCTCAAATCTTCTCGACAATCTCAATCATTTAATGTTGGGTTTCACATTTTCAAACAGTACCGAATTGAATAAATTAAAAATTAAAATTTTAAAATTTATAAAAATTAAATCAAATTAATTTAATAAAAATTAAATTGAATTAATTTAATTTAATCGATTTTAATTTTTAATAAATTTTTTACGTTTTATACTTTATTTTTATCATTTTAAAATTTAATTAAAATATTTTAATATTAATATAATTTAATTTATCTATATTAATATATTATTATTATTATTAATCATTCGGTTTATTTAATTTTTTTTTGATAAAATTAAATAAAAATAAAATAATTGAAATTTTTAAAATTAAAAATCAAATCGAATTAAAATAAATAAAAAATTAAATTAAAATTTTAAATTAATTTGATTCGAGTAGTTTTTTTAATTTAAATCACATATTAATCGGCTGATTTTTTTGATATTTTACATTAATTTGGATAATTATTTATATAGATATATGTTATTAAAATTTTTTATTAAATTTAATTTAAATTCAGTAATTATTGTTATATGATAAAAAAAATAAATAATTTGATGTTCACGCGCTGCTTCACTGAGACTGGGTTTTGTAAACTATCCATCACATATCAACAGAAATAGGGTTTCACGTGTATTTGTCAACCTGCGATTGTTGGTCAAACTCCTTTCTCACAACCCCAATATCAAGCAAAAGCAAAATTGAACTTTATTTATTTATTAATAATTTTACACCTATTTAACACATAAGACTTACAAATAATATATAATTGGACGGAGAGCATAGGATCTCTATAAAGAGACTTTCTACTGCTCTTTCACTCCGACAACACCTCTCTCTCTAATTCATGCAAAGAAGATCATGGAGCTTGGTTTAAGCTTAGGAGATGCTTCAAAGCCATTTGGGTACATGGATAAATCCAGAGATATCACCAGAACCACCAGCAGCAGCTTAGGATTTTGCATGGCCTTATCCATTGGTCCAAATCCTACAAATCAGCAAGAATTAGAACAACAACACAGCAACGATACTTCTACAGATTCAGAACCAACTACCAAAATCAACACGCCAACTACTTTCTCCCCCGTAGATCCACCTTTGATCCAGCTTGATCTTTTACCCAACACTCCTGTCCCTCGCAGCAACCACCATGCCCTTCCTTGGCCCTCCTCCGATTACGGTAATATTATTTTTCAATACGTACCCTTTTCTTTCTTTTCAACTTTTTGCAGCTTTTCACCTTCCCTTTTGTTTTCTACAGGGAGTTGTGAAGCGGCTTCATCAGGGAACATGACCAGATCAGGGTTTGATGTGAATAGGCTCCCAGCTGTTGAGGAGGCTGAGGATGGGGCTGCACTTTCATCTTCACCTCCCAACAGTGCCGCTTCATCGTTTCAGATGGATTTTTGCATATACAGTAAAACTGGAAATCAAGAAGCTGAGGTTGATAGAGCTTCTTCTAGAGCTAGTGATGAAGATGACAACGGCAGTACCAGGAAAAAACTCAGGCTCTCCAAGGAACAGTCTGCTTTCCTTGAAGAAAGCTTCAAAGAACACAATACTCTCAATCCTGTAAGGAATTAAACAACTTTTATCTGTGATTTACAACTAATCTTATTGATTTCTTAATTTTTAATAGATATATGTCTTGGCTAATAATGGTGCAGAAACAAAAGCTTGCACTTGCAAAGCAGCTTAATCTCCGTCCTCGACAAGTAGAAGTCTGGTTTCAGAACAGAAGAGCAAGGTATATAGTTGCTTTTCGATCTTGATTATCTGAGAAAAATCTAGGAAATTGTTTTGCTGGGATTTTGAATATTGATATGCGTTTATATATAGGACCAAATTGAAGCAAACCGAGGTGGATTGTGAGTATTTGAAGAGATGTTGCGAGACATTAACAGAAGAGAACAGAAGACTTCATAAGGAGCTTCAAGAATTGAGAGCTTTAAAAACTTCAAATCCATTCCACATGACACTACCTGCCACCACTCTAACCATGTGCCCTTCTTGTGAGAGAGTTGCCACCACCACCTCCACAACTACAGCAACACCCACCACCACCGTTACTCCAACCACCCCGATGAATAATAATAACAGTAGCAGTATTGAGGCCACATCGAAAGCCACAGCCACAGGTTTGACACTGGCAAGACCTGGCCGGTACTATCCATTTTCTCATAATAAGCCCACATCTTGTTGAAATTAGACACAGATGAAAAGGGTCCTGTTCTGAAGATCTGTACATATATATTTGCAAAGTTTTGGAGAGAATCTTGATAGGTAAATTAATTCTGATGATTGATTTTGATGGGTTAATTACTCAGTAGTTGGGATCAAGTTCTTGGAGGAGAAACCTTGAATTAATATGGAGATTTGTATTCTGGTTTAATTTTGTCATATATGAAAAAATTCATATACAGTTATTAAGAAAAAGAAATTATAAGATATTCCTGTGTTATTCATGGGGGTAATTCTTAATAGGAAAATGGATTAAGGGTTGCTTTAAGGGAGGGTAGATTTGATGATTGCATTGAAAGGCAAGATTGAATATAGTAAGATTTTCATGAATTAATGTCCCTTAAAGTAGGGTACCCTTTACACATTTTGGGACACTCCCAATTATGTGTACACGAGGCAAGTACATTTCCTCATTATTCATTCTCTGCAACTGCTTATATGGCACATGACTTCCCCCCATAACCTTTTCTTTTTGGGAATTTCAGATTAAATTAAGTCTAAATAAAAAAAATCAATCTTATGAAAAAGAAAAAAACAAAAAGATTATGATGATGATGATTTATATAATAATAATAATAATAACCGACCATGGACTCACTTAAAATCCTTATTGGGAATAAAATAATTAAAATAAAAATTAAAAAGTCGTATATGTAATCCAACGATTTGTGTCTATCTGAGTTTATTCATGATAATTTTTTTCATTTAAAAATTTAAAATTAACAAAACATGTTTTTTTTTATTTCAATGGAAACATCAATGATGTATGCACAAAGATAAGAGAGCTTTTAGAAGATTTCAAAGATTGCGATATAGAAAAAAATTATAAATGGGGCAGATGGGTTTATCTTCTTTTATTTTAATTCATTATTTTTTAAGTGGTTTATACATTAAACACACGTGGAAAAAGTATGGGAGGGATTTTAAACCCATTCAAAGATGATGGACTTGGTATTTATTGTTAAGAAATTACAAATCAAAAGATTAAGTTAAGAAAAGTTTATAATAATTAAAAGAAACCAACAAAAATTAAGAAATAGTATAAAATATTAAAAAAAAAGTATTTATTGTTTCCTTGTGACATTAATGAATATCTCTGCATGTTAAAAAAATAAAAAATAAAAGGGCAGGTGTGCAATCAATAATCATTTATGAAATGTTGAACATTTTAATTTTTATTATTTTTTTCTTCTTCAATTCCATGCACGCAGGAGTGAAATCATAATAATATGAAAAAGAAGAGTGAATGACCTTGATGATCGTCGGACTCCTGAAATTTAAATTGAAATCGGACTCTAAGAAAAAAAATAAATTTAAATTCAATCGATCTCACCAAACAAATTAATTCAATGTCGTGTCTTTCAGCCTGTTTCTAAAACACACCGAATTGATCTTAGGCTCAGATCCGTCAGAGAAGAGCTTAATTCGGTGACGTGATACGAGATAGAATAGCAGATCTATCTCACGGCCCTATCAATATGCGCATCGGAGAAAAATTAAATAATTATCTAACAGAAATGGATACGCTAATACGTTCATCTGTACGGATCTGAATGATAGAATTAAATGGTATGGTAACAAAGTGATCCGTCAGTAAAAAGGCAAAAAAAAAAATAAATAAAGAAGAATAGGTAATTTCCAGACTAAGTTTACACGTCGTAAATTTTATTCCCTCTGCATTTTAGAACTATCATAGAGAGATGAGGACGGTGGCAAAATTGCAAATCATATGAAAATATAAATACCCTACATAATGGGTTTAAATTTCTCATCCCCTCAACTTTCAACATATATAAATATTGTATATCTTTATTTTTTTTATTAATCGAAAAAAAAAATTAATGTACAGTAATATATTATACGTTTTTCAATTTATTTTCTATAATAATAAAAATTTAATGATGACATAATTATTCAGCCAATAGTTGGTAATGATGAAAATATTGAATAGGAATTAGGTGTGGTGCATGAGGTTGGCAAAAATATGACACTAATGACTTTCTACCAACTTCAATTCCCATTTTCAATTTTTCTTTTTTAAAATAATTTAATCTGCCTTGGTCCTAATCCCAATACTACAATTTAAAAACTAAAAGACTTGATTAATCTGGCTCCATTGACTAATTCTCTATGTTGAGAGGCCAAAGTTCATGAAATTTCAATATGGATTGCCTTTTTCATAGTGGATTTTTTTAAAAAAATAATATAAATTAGTTTTGAAAAAATGGGTAATGAATTTTTATATTTGTTTTTGTTTTGGCCTTTTTCTTTGTTGATGCAACTACAGTACATAACTTGTTTGACACTGGAAATTGACTTGAATTTGTATATTCATATTTATTTTTCAAAACTAATTATCATTTGGAATGAGTCTAATTCATAAACTATTTCCAAAATTTATCTTATTTTATTGATTTTGCATGTAAAATTTCAAGGTCTAACTAATCCCACTTAATGGCTATAATGTGTTCATAGAATTGATAAGCTTTGATTTAATTGAAAAAAAAAATAATCTCACATTTCAATTTACATTTATATTTAAATGATTTGCTTGAAATCATTTATAAAATTAAGATTTAATTAAGTGTAAACTTAAAAAAATAAAAATTTGAATTTGAGTCTATAAAATAAATTATATATATTTAATCACTAAATAATTTATATAACTCGACTAGAAAATAATGAGTTAATCTAATAAGTTATAATATATATATAAATTTAAAAATGATAAGAACATATAAATTAACCAAAATCCAAAATGGAATCTGCCCTATTCAATCCGATTACTGCCTTTTAATAAGATTTGAATGGATTTTAAGCAGCAGCCTGCGGCGACCAGATATTGAAGGTCCATGGATGATCAAGTATAAGTTGAATGTACAGTACAAGCCTTCACATGGTGACTAGAAAATGGTTAATTTTCATATTGATGGTATTAAAAAAAAATTACTATTTGATTTTCATGATACAGTGAAATTAAATTGATACCATTAGCCTATATGGTAAAAGATAAAAAGTTAAAACAATAATTACTATTTAATGTATTTTTTAAAAAATATTAACCAGTTAGTTTTGACATAACCCAATAACTAAATAATAATTTCCCCTTAAAAAAACCCCAAGAAATAAAAACTCTAATCAATCTATTAAATTAATCCTACAACAGCTTGATCTAATGATCATCACAGTTCACTAACGAATCAATCAACCACAAGTCATAGAGCTTTGAAAAGTTAAAAAGGGTAATGACATTAAGGGAGCAATCTAATATTGAAATATGAACTCACTTAAAAAATGTTGGTGGTTGATCAAATTCAACCGTCAAATACATTTTACAGCAACAAGATGGAGATCAGGCGATGTTGAAATATCCCCCAGGAGGCATTTCTGATTCACATTTTCCCATTCCAGCCCCATCAAGCAAGAAAAAGACGATAAGCGGTTCTGTTTTCGGGCTGGACAATCATAGATCATCACACAGTTACTTCTTAAACAAACCAATTGAACAATTTTATCCTATTGCCTCCAACCGTGGGTTGGATCATTCAACTCTACCACCATTGTTGAACACTTTCACTTTTCCTTCATTCATTCTATGTGAGGGAGTGTTAATATCACAATGTCTTGCCTCATCTGTATGGGTCAGTTTCCAGCAGCTGTGTCATTTCTGAACTGTTCTACCTGCGGAGGAAGGAGAAGGGCCAGCCTGGTTTTGTATCTTGCAATTCGCTTCAACCGTCCTTCCCTTAGACTACAAGGCAAACACAAATATCGTTTAACTTGCAGTATAAGCACTCATAGCCAAAACCTCGAATAATACTTAGAACTTTGAGAAATCCTAAACATATTGAAAATAAGTTTGTGAAGAATGCATGAAATACAGCTAATCAAACAATGATGATAAGATGAGATGCGATTTATTTAAACTAAACACTTTGAGTTTCAGTAGTTTTGATATAAATTACAATTTACAAATGCACCAATAGGAGAAGAAAAGAAGCTTACCGTGCCCGAACCTTTTTAGCACGCTGAATATGCCTCTTTAAGAGATCTTGTGTAGATAAATGATCAAAAGACTGCTCATCCTAAAAGCAGAAATAGGCAAAAAAAAGGACATTAAATAAAAACTTCACTTGTAGAGGTTAAAAGAGACATCAAAATATTCTTCTTCAGTGGAAAATCATCATACAAAGCCACACTTGTTGTAGACCATCAATATAATAGAGTAATAGAAATGAAATCCCTCAAAGTACCTAATAATAAAATACAAGTAGAAGTTAAATACAGGGGGCAAGACAATTTGATATGAGAGACCTATATGTATGACAATAGATTCATGACTAAACAACAGAGAGGATAAATAATCTTAAGTACCAACCTTGTCATTGTCTTCTACTTCTTCTTCGTCTTCCTTATTTGGTGAATGAGTGCCTAAAACAGGCATAGGTAAAGGTCTTGGAAGAGACTTTACAACATCCCCATAGTGTGGCTGCGCCAGTGTATGAAAAATTGGGAAAGGAGAAAGGTAGAGTGAGCAATGTCTCATTGGATCTTTCACATTCTTATGTATTATACATACTTCAATAGCATCGCTCTAACTATATTCCTACGCGCCAAAAGCTTATCCAACAATGCAAGCAAAATATCCGGCTTGAACAGTTAGCTTCACTAACAAGAAGGCAGTAAAAGGTAAAGTCCCAGAAAGTTTATTTTATGACGCTAGCACACCAGTAAAATCATGATAGTTAAGTTTATGATGGCCATCAACTTAACAAACTTTCCAATAATCAAAACCAGGTAAAAGTAAAAGCGGAGCCTACTAGCTCAGTAAATCAAAGGTGTTTTCTCTTGTCACTGTCAAACATCATCCTATCCAGAGACTTAAAAGCTACAGCTGCGAAAGGAGAACAGACCATTGGACTCCAAATACATTCAACACAGCCATTCTCATAAACAACTCAATATGCAACCATTTTTGTGGCATCTCTATTACAATAGGTGCATGAAATGTTGATAATATATCATCAAAAGCAGCAGACTTGAAAATACATGCCAAAGGCAGTATCAATTAAAGTTAACTCAAACCTGACTTTCTTCTGGTAATCCATTTCTCAACCATGATCGACAAAGTGCATAAAGAGAAGCCTCATTTGATATTTTTACCTACCCACATAAAACACAGGTAACTAACCTTGAAAATATGTCAAAACCTGTCATAGTTTTGTCCTAAGCATATTCCAAATATCTATGGTATATAAAATGATGTTATAGAAGCACTTAGAGCAAATAACTCTGATAAAGACACTAAAACTTGGCTAATACCACTTGTTTTAGTTGTAGGATAAAAAGGAAGACTATTGTCGACTTGGAAAAAAGAGGATCTTCTTAGATCTTACACAGGAATAATAGAGAAGAAGAAAAGGAAAGAACAAAAAGAAAATTCACACAGATATGACATTTTTTCTGCAAAACAAGAATGAGTAAGACTAGTAAACTACAAAAGAACATTCATGCCCACATACTCTCTCTCTCCATCCCCCCCCCCCCCCCTTCCTCTTTTTCCTCAAATATAAATAGGTTCATTTGCGCAGTCTTCAATGAAGAAGACCCCTGGAACACCTCAAAGTGGGGTAACAGACACACTACCACATCTTTGATAGTTATAGCACCAGAAAATAAAATAAAGTCGAAATCAAAGGGTCAAATTCACACAGTAAACTCAAATTTAAATTTCTTTTCTTTAAAAAAAAAAAAAACAATATGGAATTCTAGAACCCCCAACAACTACTAAAGAAGGATCCTCATCAAGGGGAAAAAGCAATGGGGGGAGGGGAACTAAGAGGAAGAGAAACAAAACAAAGATGTCTTGAACGCTATCTTCTCCCAACAGTAATTGCATAGGCAAAAGATAATCCTTCGAAAATTTTTGCATAATTTGTATGTGTAATGTTTGAGATTATATGGTTAAGAACGTAGGAACCAGCCATTCATGCCTTAAAAAGAAAGAAAGAAAAAATTAAGAAGGAGGAGCCTATGCACATTGATAAACCTAAATAACAACCTGAAGTGTGTGCCACTGTTAACTGTATAATGCTGCCAAAGTGGAAAAAAAAATATGGACAATCCCGAAGGTAAACATCAATACGATTCTTTTAAAATTAAGACAGAAAACCTATCAAACCAAGTGTAAATACTTTTCAATAAGTTTATCTGTTTATTCCTACTAATAGAGTAATGATTTCATGATAATTTTGTAGACAAGTTCCCAAAAGCAGGGAAGCAGTTCTTACTTTTCGATCCCTAACAATAGTAAGAGTATCATCTCTGCTCCTGTCCCTGTGTGAGCAAAGCAAAGGAACCAGACCATTATTGACGCCCATATGTAACTCTAGAATGGGACCAAAAGCAACAAGAATAAGAGGACAATATAAATGCAAAAGTTACCTCAAAGTTTTATAGACATTGGAATCTGAATCTGGTAATGGAGATGAAGCAGCCTACACAGAGATAAGCAAACATTTAATAGATGAAACAAAATAAACAAGGACAAAACCAGTAGAAGCCATGATTTATATATATAAAACAACAACAACAACACACGTGCACACACACAAAATGAAGTTATAACTTGCAAGCAAAAAATAAAATGCAACAATCTGAGGCTGTTAGGCATCCATCATACAAACCAAGATGTTTCGATTGGGATCATTGATTGAAATGTGACATGCTCCACATGATTCAATTAGTCACAATATACATTCAACTCCAAAATTATTCAACCAGTGAAGTCAGAAACTATCATAGGATGTAATGAAATGATGCTGGCAACAGAAAAGTAAAGAAGATCTTAAACTAATTTGGTGCTCACTGAATAGTTTATCTTTCTCCTCTAATGACATTATCTTCTTCAAACAGTGGGTAAATTCATAGTAATCTAACAAGTAATGGAGCCTCCTCTTATGGAAACACTAGTTTTATGATTCTTGATTGCGTTTGATTAGAAGAGAGATTAGCTACAAATAGCACTTCTAATTCCTTTTGAACTTGATACTGAGTATAGAGTACAGGTATGTGTTAAGAGGTCAAACTCCTTTTATGAAATTTTTAAGGACTTTCTTACTAACATGAATTTTCAACGTATCACAAGAATCCCTTAAACTTTTCATCATTCTTTATCATTGTATCATAATCCTCAAAAACCATTTAGTTCCATTAAATGAATGAGCTTGAATACAATATCTTGCAAAGACAAATCTTGATTCTAGATAGATAGCACTGCTATAGCATTATATACTGGCTAACTGCTATCAAGGAGAACGTTCTCAATCTAAAAGATAAAGCTCAATCTTTTATAGTTTCTTAAGAATAAAATAAAATATTATATTGGAAAAAACAATATTTCAAATCAAAAAAAGATTATTTAATCAAACTCCATTCTGAGCACCAAACATGCTCGATTAAGAATATCATAGCACCTTTAAGAAGCAGAAATTATCCATTGCAAAACAAATTTCTTAAAAGAAAAGGAAAAGAAAACAAAAGCAAACCTTGAGCTGCCCAGTAACCGGAATTCCCTTAATTGGAGCCAGTCCTGCACCAGCGGAACCACCTATATAATGCTGCTGCTGCTGATGTTGCAGGTGGGGTGGGTGCTGCCTGATCATGTGCACGGGATGATGAAAAGAAGGATGAGGAATATGCGCCAAACCAGAGTCCATGTGGGGATGAGACCGTGGACACCCGGGGCTAGTTCCGGAAGCAGGCCCAGACCCAGACCCAATTGGAGGTCTATATGCCACTCCAACAGCACGTGGATGGTACGCGCCGGAGGTAAGGTTTTGGTTATTAGCCACGGTAACGGTCTGATCTGCAGGGCGAACAGGCCTGGGAATGAAACCGCGGCCAGAGGAAGCAACTGGGTAGAGAATCCCCTGTTGTTGCTGAGACGATGAAATTGGATTTGAAATTTGGGTTTTTGTTTGGGTTTGGGGTCTAATTTGAATGTTTTGAGATGCGTAGTAGTGGTAAAGTGGAAATGGAGAAGCATGGTGTGTTTGGGGTCTTGAGGGGGATTTAGCGGCGGCAGCAGCAGCAGCAGTGGTGGCGGTGGCGGAGAAAGGGCGAGTTGTGGTCGTAGTGGCGGTGGCGGCGGAGGCAGCAGAGGCTGCAAGATTATTAGAAGTGGTGGCCATGGGGTTAGCGGTGGCGGGGAATTTGGAGGGTTTTTGAGAGTTTGTTTGAAATTGAAACCAACTCTGTGATTTGCTACTTTTGTCTTTTATCCTAGAGTTTGAATTTTCCCTTGTTCCTCACGGCACGAGTCAAGCGTGTGCCTTTTTTATTATATAATAATTAAATATTATTCATATTTTTTTGTATAATTATGTTTCTAACTTTTTAGATAATTTAAATATTACTATAAAAATATTAAATTTAAAATATAAATGATTGGTGAAATTTTTTGTTATATAAATTGTTAATTTAAATCAAATGGATTTTTTTTTTATAAATAAGTTTAGCCATAAAAAATTTACAGGTATAATTTTATGGGGTAAGATTAAAGAAAGCATTTTTCATATGAAACTTGTTTTTTGGGCCCTTGATTTTATTATTACGAATTAAACACATTAATTAAATTATTCGATATATCAGTCAACACATCATAGATCAGCTAGGAGAAGTATCAGGTTCCCTGCTTCCGGCAGACTCATCCAGAAGAGAGGAAGGGACTGATATCTTTCGCTTCTATTTTGGTGCGATCTCTCACTCTCCTTCTGGGTATCACGGAATCATGATCTATGTTGATGGGGTTCCATTTTCTACCATTTCTTCTGAGGTACTCACTCACTCCTACTTCGTAGATTCTTCGTTTTCAGTTATTAATTAAGTGTTTTTTTTCACATACCCATCTCCTTTTTAACTTGCTATATTGATCCTCCCATCGTAGATTTTGGTCTAAAGCACTCGGCTTTGTTGCCTAGAAAATGTGTCTCGATATTCGTAGTACATCTCTTTGAGCTCGAGAAGTTAATCAGTTATCTAATTGTTTTGGTTGCCGAGAACATGTGGGAAATTAACCTCTAATACCCATTACGTTCCAGGGCTTTTTATATGTCTAGAATTTTGTTTTAAGAATCTCTGATCAACAATCAAATCATCTTGTTTCCGCAACTCTCACTTTCCTTTTTGGTTTTCTTTTGCTCCTTAATCAAGTCAGTGACCAATAGACCTGGAAATTGTCTTTGTGATCAGGAAAGTGATACATTGGCAGCTTTGATGGAACACCCTTTGTTGGTGTCTGCCTCCCGTGCATTGAAGGCAAAGCAGGAGATGAAGTTCTCTGTCTCTGAGGAGTCAGGTTCACAAAGATCAATGCAGAGTCGGTGGGTGTACATTTTCCAAAGAGAATACGCAACTGTTGACCCTGCACTTGTAGATGTATGCTCTCTTTTTTTTTTGGTGTATTATTCATTTCTTTATGAAAATGCTTATGAAGGTGGGGACATTTGAGATTTGTCTAGATCAGTAATGTATCTAGTTCTCCTTTTGCAATTTTTCATGTTTTATCTTGGGGTATCACTTAAGCTTAATTTGTTGTTTATCTTCCATCGTCTCATTTTGTTTTCATTAATAGAAGTTAATCCCTTTTCTAAGTGTTTGTATGCTATTATGTGGTATTACAACACTCAGGCCTATGGAAGTGATTTTCATGCTTAATGAACACTTCTCTTAGTTAATGTGTAGTCAGGAAAGTGACCGAGCTGAACTCTTTTATTCTTTTTTTGGGAGGGCAGGGATGGGGTAGGCATATGTAGCTGTTGATGGAAATTTTTGGTTGTTGATGAAGTATATGTAGTTGCCTTTGGAAAAGGTAACCCTCGGTGAATTTGCTTGTGTGAAAGCAGTTCATCACAGTATCTTTGTATTCTAATTTTTAGGAGCTCAGTTTTAGTTATTAGCTAGCGTTGGTTCTTTTATATATCATGTTGCAAGATCCTTTATAAAATCAAAAGCAAAATATCATATTACCAAATCCTTTTAACACCTGAGTTTTGGACCTCTCTGTTTTCTTTAGTCTCTTGTAATTAAGTTTAATTGGTATTCTTTGATACACAGAATATGTTTTCACTTCCATTTCTCACTCTTGTTTTATAGTTTGTTGGCACCGATGAAGCAACCACTTGTGTGGGCCTTGTTATTCGCAGCCAGAAAAATGGAATGTAAGCAATTTGTTTAATTACAGATGGGCAACTATATGCAAATAGGAAATTCATCATTCCTTAATTTACTTGCAGGGTGTCTGTTGCCCATATGGATTCTCCAAAAATTGTTGATACTGGCCTTAACCAGATGTTGTCACTTCTGGTTGATCAAAATTTTGACCTCAACTTGGATGTATTCTTCTATGCTTATTTTCCTCCAATAACATTGTTTGCATTGCTGGCGATTTCTCTTAATTAAAGTGAGCCCTTTTGCAAAATTGTAAATGCAGGTTCACATGATTGGTGGTTTTGAAGATGTTACCCTCAAAGTCTGGTCAAATAACCCCCACTTTGGTGTTTGATATTCCAGATACATAGTTTCATCTTCATAAGTGGAGTGACTAAAGCAAATTTTAACTTTATTTGTATTGCAGCGAGCTAATGGCACCACCTGGTCTGAAAGCCATGAAAAATTAGATGGTTATTCTTTTCCACTATGCACAAAAATAATTGATTCTCTGGTGAAGAGACGAGAAAAGTTTCACATTAGAACTCTTTTTGTCCTTAGCCATAACACCAAGAGAGATTCTCAAGGGAATGCATACCCAATCTTCAATGGTTTCTTGGTTAGTTTTAAGTATTTTTTCCTTATTTCTATTGTTTGCATTGAAATGAATAAATATGATAGAATCGTTTACATTTGATTAAACTTTAGGAAAGTTCACTTGCGTGTCCTGAAGGTATATCATTCATGGAGCAGAGTAGCTATGTGAACTGTGAAGTGAACTGAGGAGCCTTAGAAATTTCTTTTTTACTAACATTTCTTAGATTAGATCTACCTGTTCTGTCTACACATCTAGCCTTATTTTATATAGCAGTCCTGGTGAAGAAATTGTAAGTTCATGACTAGAGCATGGAAATGAAAAGGCCAAGTCATATAAAGACAAATGTATTATCTAAACCTGTAGAAGTCTAGGCAGACAATACCAAACTGACAAAAATAGTGGCTAAGAGTAAAATTCTATGAAATCAGAAATACAATTATGAAAAGTCGTTAAAATGTAAACTGTATTAAATTTGTCAAAAATAATTCAACCATTTGTTAGCATCGAAGTGTTAATTTTCGTTGCCATTGAACTTCCCAAAGAGCTCTGACTTACCCTTTGTTTCCATAGGTGGAAATTGTCCTTTATGGACCACTAAGTACTCAGTTTTGCTTGCTAATGCGATTTTAAAACAAGATGTTGAGTAGCATTCCATTGAGTTAAAAGTTCCACAAAGATTCCAATGATGTAGATTCTGATTTCCTTTTCCGCGTTGTCAGGTTGAAACGTCCACTGGATCTCTGAATCCAGCCAGTTTTGAGAGAAGTACAAGGTGTCCAGATGAAATTGTCAGACGACTTCGAGTAAGTGCATCCAATGAAGACCCCACTTGGAATGGCAAGTTGCTGGAGACATATGATACTCGAGCTGATCGATTTGTGATTGCTCCATGTTGTTGGTATGCTTACTTTAATTTGCATAAATGCATGGATTACTCTGAAAATTTCTCAAAAACTGTCACCTTGATAGTGAATTATATATTAGCTCTATACATACCTGTCACTATTGTAGTATACATTCCACGAATTATATCCTCTTACCTTTGTCTAAAGTAACTACCAAACCTCTCTTCATTATAAAAATGTTTGTCTTTGTTATTGTGTTACTGATGCAGGACCTCATATCAATTATACATTGCTTTGCAACTGCAACAACTTTCTGATGCGGATATCCTTCTTACATGTTCTACTTCACCAGCTGCAGAAGGTCCAGATTTTGTGGATAATGAAAGAAGGTGAATACTGTTCAAAAGAAGGCCATTTCGCTGTCTGGTTTTGGCTGTGGGACATAAGCATTAAGCAATTCTTTAGGTTCCATTCATTTCATAGTCACTGGATTTGAGGATTTGTGGGCTTAGAAATGGGAATGTGGTTTCTGCATTTTGAGCCAAGAATGTGGTTTTTCAAGCTTGCTTTGTTGATTCAATCAATTTCGATGTTGTGTTGTGCTTGTCTTGTTTTTAATCAGAAAGGGAATTAGTGATTTGAGCTCTAACAGATAATAATTGTCAGCCTGGTTTTTAGGACTGTACTAATTCACTAAAAATGATAATGCAGAGATGTTAATAATTACCCTTTTGTTCAGGCTGTGGGAATACATTATCAAACATCCAGATTGGCAATATACTTTTCCTCTGAGGCAGCCACGCATCTTTAAGAGGACTGCTGATGGAGGCTGGAAGAGGTGCTTGCTAACAACAGGGGATTCTTCTCAAGAACCTGAAGCTAAAACTTCATTGCAAATGGCCTAAATCTGATGGAAGAAGTACATGCTTCTACTCTCCACTGAGTGCTTTATGATCAGGTAAATGTGAAATCCTCAATTATTTGAAGACATGCTTTTATTAGGCCATGGCAACTCAGTTTGCAGTGCTTGTGATTATTGCCTGCAAAACTAGTGTGTAATTGGTAGATTTTTTTATATCCCATGTGATGGGCATGGTGCATGTAAGAATTTCTTGTACTTGTGTTTATGTAAACATGTTTGTCCTTCATTTGAAAGGGAAGCTGGATGTGAAGGATCCCACGTCGGCAAGTTTCTCCCACAAATCAATAATAGAGCTTTTCCTTAACTTCAACCAAATGTGGTAGCTGGCAAATTTAACAGTGAAAAGCTCAGTACCAATGAAAACCAACTATCCGTGTAGTTCAAGTTTAGCCACCCAACTCTCTGGTGTAGGGTTTCCATCCTAGCAAGTGTAATTTCTCATGTTTTTTCCTACCATTTCCATCAAGTTCTGTAATGACAGAGGTCACTCTTCAAAGCAAAAAACTTCCTTTTCAATTGTAGGCCTCCCTCTCCTATCCTGATTCATAACTGGAGAAAAGAAATACCTCAATTTAACCTTGAATATCATCTTTAAAATGGTTCCTTCCTTAAAGATCTCAATTCATCATGACAACTTGATTTGGCTCTTCTTTCACTACTCAGGTGTACTATGATTAGATGTTAACTATTGATCATGGTGGAATTACATGGGATCCACCATGATCAATGACTATAATACAACCCTTGTATATGCAAGGGTTGCATTGTAAAATTTCTCCCAGATGAGAGGATGAAGAAAGTTACTTGACCAGTTCTAAGGTGGTGGCGATGTTTTAAGGGTTGGAGTTGAATGCAGGAAGGCAGTAGTGGTAGTAAGATTTCGGTGTACTGTGAAGTTTCAAGACTAATGAGATGCCTTAAGTGGTTTTTGAACAAGATTGCACGGCGGGAAATGGCAAGAAGTGGAACCCAGTGAAGACTGATGATGTGGCTGAGACGTGTTTGGCGGTAAAGAGATAAGAGAGGAAAATTCTTAATATTTGAAATATATACTTCATTGCTATACCTCATGCATTTATTTATTTATTTATTTTTAAATTTTAAGGTAAGGGATGATTTCAATTATTTAATTAGTCATTATTAATGGTAAGTGATGAGTTATAGAATAAAGTTGATGATGAGCTGGTTTTGCTTGCGTATGGGTTGATTGAAAGTTGAAATTTTTAATTATCTGCTGGTTATTGACACTTCTTTTAAATCAATGGGTTACTGAAATTTCAATTATTTTGTCAATCCCTTTCCGAATTTAGGTGATTTGATTAGCTATGAACTTTATAATTAGGGATTTAATTCTGTCTAATTTATGTTGTTGGATTTAGTTTTCGCAGTAATATTGAAATCATACTGGATTCAGTAGTACTATGTATATACTTAAAACCAAAAACTGTGTCGTTTAGTCTTAACAGCTCCAACCTTGCTTTCCTGTGTTGTAAGAAATCCATTAGCCAGGGGCCCACCATCACTCGCCTGGTGATGGCCAAAATTTGTCTTAAATCAAAGTGAAATTAAAATAAAATAAATAATAAAAAAGTTTAACCGTTAAATTAAATTTTATTAAATCCATTCCCATTTAGTCATAACACTTAACTCGAGGAAATCCCATATCGTATCGATTAACGTCAGCTTCTTTCCTTTTTCTTTTTCTTAATCGTCTTCCACGTAATCTTCTTTTATTTGCTGATATGGAAGTGGGAATTAAAAAGGATTTCATGTCAGAAAATTGGATTGTTAATTCTTAAAAATTGATTAATTTACCATGTAACTTTCCAGATTCACAATTTGATTTACAAATAATTTTAGATTTTAGAATTTTATTTATTGATAAAATAAAATTTTCATTAGAATTAAATGTTATATTATATTCCTTTTCTTTTGTTTTATTATTTTTATTTATTTTTAAAATTATTCTCTATTTTTTAAAAATTATAATAACATATAAATTAAATATTATAATTCTATTTAATTTTATCTTATTTTCAAAATATTTTTTAATATCTAATAAAATTTAATTCTTTATTAATTATTTTGTTTTTATTTTTATTTAATTTAATTAATTTTGATTTAATTAAATTTAATGTTTTGAACAACTCAATTTTTTATTTTAATTTTAACAATAAAAAAATTTTGATCCAACATGAAATCAATAAATTTAGATGCGATTCAATTAACTATTGTCTAGATTTCTATTAAATTAATATAGTTTTGCCGTGACCCGGCGCCTGGCGGGTCTAACCCAAGCCCAATCCAATAAAAATGCAAGGGCATTTTGGTAAACTGAACCCAATATAAGACCCTCGCGAAAACTCATAAAACAAGAAGTTGAGAATTCTTCCAAATTCCCATGCTTCATGCTCTTAAATCTATCTTCTCTTCATCTTCTTCTGCTCTGTATTACAACATAAATCGTAACCAATAAATATTTAACGCAAATCACCCATTTTTCAAAAAATAAAATAAAATAAAATAAAAAATAGCTTAAAAAAAAAAACCCTAGCTTTTATGTTTTTTGAAAACAAATGGAGGGAGGAGACGGAATACAATATAGTTAATACACCATTTTCCCCAATCATATGGAGAAGCACAGCCAAAACCAGAGCCACAGCCACCACCTAACCCACACCCACAACCCCAACCCGACATGGGGTACCTGGGACGAGCTTCTCTTAGCATGCGCCGTCAAACGCCACGGTTTCAAGAACTGGGATTCTGTTGCCATGGAAGTCCAAACCAAAAGCTCCCTCCCCCACCTTCTCACCACCGCTGAGAACTGTCAGCAGAAATACCACGACCTTCACCGTCGCTTCACCACCACCACCACATGTAACGAACAAGATAATATTAACAACAATAATAATAACACTGCTGATAAAGTCGTTAATATTCCATGGCTTGAAGAGCTGAGGAAGCTTCGTGTTGCTGAGCTCAAACAAGAGGTTCAGCGATACGATGTCTCAATCCTGTAAAGTCTAGGCCTTTTTTTTACAAGTTTTTTTGAAAATTTTTTTCTTCATGATTTAGATCTGAAAATCTCCTTCACAGTTCTCTGCAGCTAAAGGTCAAAAGATTGGAGGAGGAGCGAGATAAAAGCTTGCAAAGTAATCAAAACGATGGAGGAATACCAGATCTGGAACAAGAGGCTTCACAGAACGACAAAAAAGACGAACCGGAGAAGAAGGATTCGGTTTCCGGCGGCGAAGAATCTGACCGGGAAAATAGGTCGGTGAACGAGTCTAACTCCACCGGTTCAGAAGAGAAGACAGCCGAGAAGGATGGGGTTAAGTTAGAAGATGAGCCGGTTCGGGAAGGTCCGGGTGAGGCGGCGCCGGTTTTGAGCGTTTCTAATTCGAAACCAGTGGGTGAGGAATCTCACGAATTGGGTGACTCGGTGACTCAGCTGAGCAGCGAGGTACAGAGCTCGGCGAGTTTGGGGAGAAAAAGGAAAAGGAAAGAAAGGAAGAGAGGGGAAGAGATTGGAGGCGATGGGATCAAAGGGACGACTGAGAAATCTGAGCCGTTGGTTGGGTTGATCCAAATGATTCGGGCCCATCGACACGGTTCATTGTTTGAGAGCCGGCTCGAAATTCAGGTCGTCTTTTTTTTCTTTTCTGACTTGGAATATTAATAATTCCTTATCGCTTTTATTTTATTTTATATAAATTTAAGGATGCAAATCATGGAATGATTAATCATATGATTATCGCAAATACATTGAAATATGAATATTAATGTAGGTTCGAAATGCAATATTCTTTTTATATTTAAAATAAAATAATATACCCAATAGATCGACATGGATTAATTATCTCTCATGTTTATATATTTTCATTTTTTATTATGAAAAAAAAATACAGCAATCTTTGGAAGCCAAGTGAGAAGACGGGTTGTAGGAGGATACGTTGGGTTTTTGCTTTTATTGGTCAACAATAAGGTGTAGTGGGATTAATTATTTGGTTAGAGTCCAAAAATAGTTTAGGGACCACACGTTGTCGTTTTATTAATTTACTTTTAAGTTTATTTATGTTTTTGTGAATACATCTGGAAGCCAAAACTCTCCTTTTGTCTCCCATAATTCATGGCAACAGAGATGAGTGAGGTGGAATCGCACATGTTTTTAGATATGAAATGGATCTACTATAAAAAAAGGATTTCCAATATTTACTTCCTCCTTCATATTGGGAATTTGTCTAAAAATTTCCAAATACTAGTCTCTCTTCTCTGTATCAAATTAGGCAATAATGTGAAATTAAAAGGTTTGCTTTCTTTTTTTACTCTTCTTATAGTGCTGTTAATTGCCAAAGTTTGGTAAACGCTTCTCTTATTATTTTTTTTTTTTGGCTTTTTGCTCATGCTTAAAACCATATGGTCATCGTGGGAATTATTTATGCCTAACAACAAACATGTAGCAAACATGCCATCCTGTTTGTATTAGTTTTATCCAGTTACTTCAATGGAAACAATTCTGTTTGAATCGAAATTTCAAATTGAATTGCCTCACTTTAAAAATGTAACTTGGTTTATGTAGTAATTTAATTCAGTCAGTTTGAAAATTATGAAGAAAATGATGTTAAGGAAAATCAACTAAATTTGAATATTTCGTAGCGCCAGATGTTTTAGAGATTAGGATTATTTATATGCCTCCTTTCTATTTATAGGAAACAAAAATAAAAAGGAAAAGGAAAAGTTCAGCTTGGTTCAGTTTGTTTTGATGATATCCTCTTGTTTGATTTGGTTTGTTTTAGATTTCTATTAAATTCAAGTTAAATTTGGTTTTAGAGTGTTTTAGCCGTACCAAACCCATGATGCTACTTGCTAGTACATGAGTTTACCAACTCTAGGAATTTGGTAGGAAAGAAAAGGCTAGTGAGTTTGACGTTTTAGAGTAGTTTAGTCTTCCCCTTCTCCATTTAATACTTCATCTTTCTTCCCGTGTTTGTGTGTGTGTCTACATACATATATATATATATCTTTTTTGTCAGAACTGACACAACACTTAAATAAGAAGCACCCTTTTCTCATGTCTTGACGATCTTGTAAAAGTTGGTTCCAGCAATTAATCCTTTTGGGTGATGGATATGCATATTTTTGTGCATACTTGTTGAGGAAGAATATTTATATACTGCTTTTGTTATTTCAGGAAACGGATGCGTATAAAAACATAGTCAGGCAGCATCTCGATTTGGAAACAATACAAACAAAGCTGGAACAAGGATCCTATTCTTCTTCTAACCTTGCATTTTATCGAGATCTCTTGCTTCTCTTCAACAATGCTATTGTTTTCTTTCCCAAATCCTCAACTGAATCATTTGCAGCGTATGACCTTCGGTTGCTTGTCTCAAATGAAATGAAAAAAGAGACCCAGAAATCTGAGTTTACAGTAGCATCACAAAATATTGTACCTCAGCCTAAAAGTGAGCTTGAAAGATCAAACTCACTGCTCAAGGGTTCAGCTCCCATTGTAGTCTGTCGCAAACGGAGTTCATTGTCGATGAAGCCTTCCCCTTCTAGCTTTGGACAAAAGATTGAACTGCAGCAGCAGCAGCAGCAACAACAACATAGCAATGACAATGAACTGCCTAGTGATCCAAAGCCACCCATAGTTGAACAGAGTACTCTGAAGATAGAATCAAAGGAGAAGCCTGCAACTGGCACAAGAAGCTCCAGAAGAAGCAACAAGAATCTCAACAAAGGTACTCCAAGCAAGAAGCAAAATGCAAGTCCTACCATTAAAGCTGATGCTGAAAAGTCTGAAGCTCCTAAAACTGATAAGAAGAAGACTGAAGCATTGGCATTGGATAAGAAACGAAGTGCTGTGGATTTCTTGAAGAGGATAAAGAAAAATTCTCCAGTTGAAACATCAAAGAATACAAGGGGAGCTGTCAATGGTGGTGGAGATCACAAAACTGATGGTGCTATGAAGGTAGAAAAAGGGAAAGAAAGAATCTTGAGGAGAAACAACGATGAGAAACAAGTGGAGGAGAGTAGTCCATCAAAAAGAAATGTTGGTAGGCCATCAAAGAAGGGGGTGGAGACAAGCAGGGTTTCAGGAAAGCGCGGGAGGGAAGGTGGTGGGAAGGAGGCAGTCAAGCGGCCAACAAAGCGGTCCAGGAGGTAGATATTGGCTTATATGTAATATAGCTATTTCTTTTTGTTCCTTAGCTTCGACAAGGGCTCAAACTCAAAATATCAGTTCAAGAAAATGACTTTGGTACCACTAAAAGCTCATTCATCGTAGTGAATTCTGTATATTTTTTTAGTGTAGGCCTTCATATAACTGGATCAGCATGTAGTCTGTGGTTCTTTCACCCATGTACCATTGTGTCATTAACACTTAATTCTTTATTTTACACGTCTCAGATCAAATGAAAAGTGTGGTTAGCTCTATCCATCATTTCTTTCTTTTCTCCCCCTTCTTTATGCGTGGAATGTGACAACGGTTTCTGAAAAGCTTAAATTATGTGGCAGTATCAGCAAATTTGAACCCTGGGAGTAGGCAAAAAGTTGAGGGTTGAGATCTCATTTGACTGTTAAGAAAATTTACAGTTTTCATCAGGCAGCAGCAGCAGCAGCAGTGTAGCTTCTCCTGTTAACTGGAATTTATTTGGAACTTTGGGAAGTGACCAATCATTCTCTTCAAATTAATAAACCTAACTACAATCAGATTCTATCAAAACATGTGGCAATATCCAGATTTAACTAATTTACATAATCATAGGTGAAACTCTGGAGGTCGTAATATCTTGTCAAATGCTTCTCTTTCCCTCTCGCCTTAACCTGCAAGAAGAGCAACATGAAAATATTTGATTTTCTGTACCTTGAAAAAAAGAAAAGGATTAAAGCTAAAAACAAGTAGAAAGTTGTTATAACATAATGGAAGGATATTAGTAAGATCCTTTCCTTTTATATACAACTGCCATCTTCCCCATTACCAGCAATCATCCAAGTCATGAACTGTGGCAAGAAAATTTGCAGAAACATTCGCACCACGTGAACCGATGGTTTTGTTATCCTTATGGTTGATATACTCTGCAATCGAAAATGAATGATGCCATTTCTTTGTATGTTTCTAATGTGAAAAATTATAAATTTTTAACTTGATATCAAATTCAAATACCTTATCATTTGAAATTTACATCTATCCAATGAAGCCTGAGGATATGCATGCACTGATAAAATCAAATAAAGGAAACGAGGGAGGAAAAAAATTACAGATAGTGGAGAAGATCCAAATCCAAACTCTATGTAAGGTTGATAAGCAGTAAGCACTTTTGATGCCATTCTGCTGGCTGCATGCACTGTACTAACACGAAACATTCTTTTCTTCTCGTATCTGTTCATAATAAAACCATACCAGAATGTATTTCACATATTTATGCTCTACAATTTATCATCTAAGAGCAGGGAACTTGTGTTTTAGGTGCTACAGTTTACCTTCTAAGTGCAGAGGAGATCCCCCCGGACCGTTGAAAGTCTAACCTACTGTTGACAAACTTTTCAAGCTCAAGTGCAAGTTGGTAACAATCCTGCACATATAATGTAGTTTCCAGAATAATTGTTGGCCTTTCAGAACTCATAAAGAGCGCAATTTATGACACTGTTTGGCCATTAAATATCCGAAGTGGAAATATTGGTTACAGCACGTGAAATTACCAAAAAATGAATAAGTGCTTGAGTTCATGAAAAGGCTCATTTATCTTCCCAGAACTCTCAAGAACTGGCATTTGTGCACATGCTTGCAAAATTGCATGTGCTTACTTATGATATGGACTTCTCAAGGAAAGAAGTTAACTCATGAATGATCATATATACCTCGATTGCCATGCAACCACCTTGTCCGAGATTTGGCTGCATTGGGTGAGCAGCATCGCCTAGCAGAGTCACACGTCCTATCCCCCAGGTGTGGATCATGTCTCTATCAAAGATATCTCTCCGCAAAATCACATCTTCCGGTGTTTCTGATATTAGTTCAGTTACTTCACCACACCAGTCATGAAACAATTCTTGCAGCCGCTTCTTCTTGCCTGAAGCATTTGAGGACATTAAAATTCCAGTTGAAATCATAGGACATGCAGAAAACATAGTTACCTGCTGGAGGATCAGGACTACTAAGGGGCTGCTTGTAGAAAGCATACCATTGCATCCTCCCATGTCCAACATCTGAAGCAACAAAGTACTGGTTCAATCCTAAGAACACCCGATACCTTCATCCCACACATCAACCAAAAAAAATTCCAATATTCATAAACACTGTCTAACTTTATCTATTGATGGCCATTAGCCAGAAGCTAAGGCAAAATGAGAGATTCACATACCCAACACTGTCAATATATGGTGGAACAAAGCTTGTCAGCCCACTATAGCATGTATAATCTGAATATTTCGCGTCTTCTTTCCCAAATAACTTGGATCGTACCTAGGTAATTGAGGAACATAATCAGAGAAAGTAGAGATATAAAGAAGAAAAATGATTTTGAAGGGAAGAAATCCTACTTTTGACCATATTCCATCTGCTCCAACTAAAACATCACCATCATATTGCCTACCATCCTCAAGAAACACAGTAACCTGATAACCCGTGCGGCAAAAGTGTCTCTGATCACTAACTCAGCATGTTAATATCAGAAATTTTAGGTTTTAGGACATGCTCTTACCTTGGTAGATTCTTCCATGAAATCAACAACTTTAGATTTATTTATTACTATGTCTAAACCTACTGCTTCAAGTAATATGTCTTGTAGTGCCATTCTACATATTACTCTAGTGACAGGAAGCCCCTTTTTTAAAGCAGGAGTTGAAAGATCAAACTTAGTAAACCTGAAATAAGAACAAGATACAATCAATTGAAAAGACTAACCTCCAATTTCAAGTTCCATAAAAAAAAAATATCATGTTTCAAGTCATAAGGGAAGCACGCAACACACCAGTCACCTGAAAGCCCATCAGCGAGTCCATTGATCCTGTCACCGGTAACACAACCAGCTTCCATGATTTGCCTAGCAGCGTTCTCATCAATAGCTTGCAAAACAGCCAAAGCACTACTCAACAATTGAATCGGACCCCTGTGTCTACCTTCCCCTCTCACTGCACTCAAATCTTTCTCAAACACGCACACATCAAATCCTCTGTTTTTTGCTGCCAAAGCTAAAACCAAACCCCCTATACCCCCACCAGCAATCAAAATCCTAAGCCTCTTCTTTTCATCCCCCTCTTTACAAGAATCTTGATCGTGATGACTTCCTTCAGACCTCACAGCATATCTTCTGGTAAGAGACTTTTTGGATCTAAAATGAAGAAACCCATCAAAGTTCTTGTATTGGTAGTGGAAAGAAGTAAAGGAATGAAGTGTAGCCATTGGGAATTGATCAAGAACAGAGGAAAGTTGGTCACTAACAAGTAAAGTAATGGTTTTTGCTGCTTATAAGTGGTTACTCTATTATTAGGCGCATAAGGCAGGATAGACTTAGAACTTATTGGCCTCATTCCTTACCTAGTGCCAGAGTGATGTGAAATGACACAATAGCTTAACAGAAACGAACCAAGAAAACCCAGATGGAAACGACATGAAAAACTGGATTTGCATACCCATAATAATAATTAAAAAAACAAACTTTAATGACTTTTTTTTACAGTTACCTTTTGGTGGCTTATAAGAAAAGAGAGCTCTTCAAAAAGAAGGGACAAAGGTGAATATGACCACCGTCCGATCTTGATATAGAATCCATCTGGAATAAGATCATTCTAATTTGAAATTAGGAGCAAATTAAAAATTTCTATAAATTGATTTGATAAATTAGATTAAAAACATGAAGTAGAATGATTAAAGAAAAGGAAAAAAAATTGTATTGTTGTTAAATTACACACCTACAATTCCCAACTGCTTCTTTCTTCTTTCTATTAAAAGATATTATCCGATTTAACTGAAAAATCACCCTTTCTAACCCTTTGACATGGATTGAAAATTCTGAATTTTGAATCAAATAGATTGAAAAAAATCAATCAATTGAATTTCTCTGCAACTCTAGTTTCTCCTCTCACCAGCAAGAATACATCAAAGTCTTAGAAATGCAAGAGGTAGCTAGACTTTTGTATGGATTTGGTAGGAGAGACATGCGTGTCTCCTTGATATTCTCATAGCTTATTGAATTAAATTGCTTATTTAATGTATGTATAATAAATAAATACAATTAAATTAAATTTATTTATTTATTATAAAACTTTTTTTTTTGTTCCTTTCTTATTTTTACATTATCTTTTAAAATCCTATTAACTTATAAAAATTGTCCATTATTTCTTTTTAAGATATCTAAAACATATTTCCATGTTCAGAAAGTGAAGAAAAAAGTAATGGATTTAAAAAAATAAAAATAAAAAAAAAATCCAATCCATGATTTTATATATGAATCTGAGCGTCTGAATTAATAAACAGCTTCAATATTCACTAAAACAAATATATATTGTTGATTAGTGAAGAACTCTTGAATGGCTAAGGCGCCAAATAGCCGGAGATGGTCTCTCCCAGTGCCAAGTGTACAGGAGCTCGCAAGCCAACACCTCCACACAGTCCCACCTAGGTATGTCAGAGATGACTTCTCCGACATCATCACCGTTCCTTCTGGTGATCACCAGCTTCGTCTGCCGTTAATTGATATGACCAAGATGGTCAACCCAGAGACCCAAGCTGTGGAGCTTCACAAGCTTCACTCTGCATGCAAAGAATGGGGTATATTTCAGGTAAATCTTTGATCAGATTAAGTTAGTATGTACTAATAAAGAAATTAAAGAGGAAATTTGGATATGAACTTAAGGATTGGAATTAATTTTTTGCAGTTAATAAATCATGGAGTTTCAGATGAATCACTGAGGAACATGAGGAAGCAATTTGAAGAATTCTTTGAACTTCCCTTACAAGAGAAGAAGCACTTGGCACAGAGGCCTGGAAGTAATGAAGGCTATGGCCATTTGTTTGTAATGTCAGAAGAGCAAAAGCTTGAGTGGCAAGACATGCTCTTCATCAAAGTTCTTCCCTTTCAAAGCAAAATCTTGGAATCTTGGCCTGGAAATCCTTACAAATTTAGGTATAACATAATATAATATAATGAAATATTACAATTTTATACCCTAGTTTAAGACTTTGGTAGAAAATATATTTACTATATCATCTTCTCAGGGAAATATTGGTGAATTATGTTGAAGAGATGAGAAAGGTGACAGTATCAATAATGAAGTTCATAGCAATGGCGCTTCAGATAAAGGATGAAGATTTTTATGAGTCTTATAATAAAGAAGGGAAATGTGATATGAGGGTGAATTTTTATCCAGCTTGTCCTGAACCTGAGAAAGTTATAGGGATACACCCACACGTTGATGTCCATGGGATCACTCTCTTGCAAGAATGTAGTGATACTTCAGGGTTACAGGTTCTCAAGGATGGCCACTGGGTCTTTGTTGAACCCATTGATGGTGCTCTTACTGTGGACATTGGCCTTATTTTGGAGGTAACAAAGCTGCACATCTGTGCACTGTAATAAAATATTGAATTTAATATTTTAGTTTTGATATTATTAACATTCTTTTAATGGTGGGTAATTAAAAATGTGATGATGCAGATGATGAGCAATGGGATATACAAAGCACCATTTCACAGAGCAGTAGTAAATAAATCAAAGGAGAGGCTTGCAATAGTTACTATCTGCTGTCCAAGCTCATCTTGCAGAATTGGTCCAGCAAAACAACTGCTTCAGTCTGGAAGCCCACCACTGTACAAGAGTTTGACATTGGAGGAATATTTTGAATGCTTTTACAACTCACCTCCTGGATCTGATATTCCCTTCATTGACAAACTCAAAATCTGATATATAATATTAGCAAAGACCCCTGCTTTACAATAAATAATTAACTTGCTTATTGCTGTATCATATGCTGCTGTAATGATAAATAAAACTGCGTGGGAGATCTCCTCTTGTGTGTTCTCTAATGCTTCAAGGTTTAAATTCAGTGTTAAATGATGATAAGAGTGTCAGCAGATTGAACTAAATGGGGAAGGACAAGGGGGCACAGAAACTTGAACAACACCTTCAAGCATCTGTGTCACAGTCCTCATGGAGGGTCTCAGAGATGGATCCTCTTGGATGCACCATATTGCCACCATCACTAGCTTTTCCAGTCTTTTTATGTCATTTCTTGCCTCCTCATCATGCTCCACTAGTTTATCTACTCTTTTTTCTTTGTAGCAGTCGTAGGCCCAGTCAGCTAGTATGACTTCCTCTTCATTCTCGCTTTCCATTTCAAGGCCTCTTCTGCAACAAATGATCTCTAGTAGCATCACCCCATAACTGTAAACATCTACTTTTGCTGTAATTGGCATGTTCCTGAACCATTCTGGTGCAACATATCCTTTGGTTCCTCTAATGGCTGTATGTGTGCGAGTTTGATCACTCATCAGAAGCTTAGCCAATCCGAAGTCCGAGATCCTTGCAGTAAATGAATCATCCAGGAGAATGTTTTGGGGTTTAATATCACAATGGATTATCTGTGTGCTGCACTCCTCGTGCAAATATGTGAGTCCTCTTGCAATCCCAAATGCCATCTGCAATCGTTTGTTCCAGTCAGGTCTTGATATTCCAAAAAGGAAGCTAGCCAATGTGCCATTGCTCATGAACTCATACACCAAAAGCTTGTTTGAGCCTTCATCGCAAAATCCAAGCAATCTGACCAAATTCTTGTGATGGGTTTTGGCTATTGCGCTTACTTCGGTTTTGAACTCCTTTTCACCTTCTTGCACCATCCTGTCTAGCTTCTTGACTGCAACATAGGTTTTTGAACTAGATGATATTAACACTCCTTTATACACAGTGCCAAAAGCACCTCTTCCAAGCTCTTCCTTGAATCCATCTGTGGCTTCATCTAAGTCTCTATATGTAAAAATACGTTGATTTGTTTCTATAATGTTGGGTGTTTTAGTTCGTTTCAGTCTGTTTTTGTTCGAGTAAAGAACAATCAGAGCTACTGCTGTTACAAGTAGGAAATTAAGGAATACTGAGCTACCTAAGAACACTCCTCCCACCAGAATCAAAGTTTCTCTATCTTTCTTCCCTATGTTTGAATTCCTGACAGAAGGTTCATCAGAAGAAGCATCAGATTTACTTGCCTTGATCAGAGCTTTCCCGTAGGTGTTGTAATCCACTCTTCCTTTTGAAAGTGGCAATTTTTTCATAAAACAGGTCCCCTCCTTTATAACAGCAACCATGCAATTGCAATCAGAAAGGCAGAGCCTACTGCAGTCATCTTCATTCAGCCCCTGTAATTGTTCATAGTTTGCAGAAAGTGGCCAGTATGTATTTGGCAGCTCCTGCATTACATACAAATCCTCAGGCTTTGCATTGTCTTGCTGACAATTTGGAATCCTGTTCTGCTTACAGCCATTCAATTTATTGGTTGGATCTGATGGGGAAAATCCCGGAAGGCATTCACAAATTGGCCTTCGTTTTTCATCAAGTCTGCAGTAGCTGTTATATCCACAGGGACCACCACCCAAATCAGTGGGGATGCCATCCATATCAGAGCAAATATCATTTGGGACTGACCAAATGGCAGACCAGGTCTGCCCCCAGCTTCCATTTGTTTGAGTTCTTGGATGAGCATACAGTGCAAAAATTCCATCAGCATCAAGCGTTGCCCTGTAATAGTAATCTCCTGGGAATTTTGTTCTGTCCTTTGTGAGGTTGACAACACTTCCATTCCTGACGAAGACATTGAGATCGCCTGACTCATTGAAAACCATTCTGTATCCAGAATTCATTTCATCAGCACTATCTGTATTGCTCTTGTAATAAGCTCCATAAGGAAAATCTGTGGGCAAGCCAATAGGACGAAGCACCAGATTGCCATCTGTTTTCATGAACAACTGAAACCTTCCTTTCGAGTAATTGTCTTCTGTTTGCTTAGAAGATAGCTTTCCTCCAAATTCTAGTTCTTGAGTTGGCAAGATTGTGTCTGTGGGGTTCTTGAAACTCTCCCATAGATAATTAGAATCTCTGCCTGAAAGAACAAAATTCCCATCATCTAGCATAGCAGCATATGCAACTCCATCAGTTCTAGACATGGGATTCCAGATTTCTTCTCCTTGTGGACCTGTAAGTGTGAAGTTGCCATTGTTAGTAAGCTGAAGCTTGGATCCTTTTGGTGCTGGATTATCTCCATTTGCATACCATACTAATGTCCTCGCTGGTATTTTGTCATACCAGATGCCTACCAAGAAGAGATCTAAATTGTTGATACGCCTAAATCCAAAGGCAAAATCCCCAGAAGGTGATTTCCAAGAAGCATCCTCAGAAGCAATAAGAGATGATCCTAAACTAATGTTTGCATTTTGTGCTTGTAAAAGGAATGGTAAAGAGAGAAGAAGAAAGGGGGCAAGGCAGTGAAAAAAAGCCATGGCTAATTTAGATGAGCATGCACAGAAGAGGTTGCAGAGTTTAAAACAAATTGAATCAAATCAGATTAGATTAAATTAAAGTTAAAATCAAAATCAAGATTGAAATTGATGACCGCTGTTTCAAAGTCCAAGTCGTCAATGGCTGAAAAACAGCATCCATGATTGAATTTTGAAGAGGTGTATTTGAGATTGATCTCTGGCTTAAGCAAGCTTAGTCAATTAAGTTTTGGAGAAACTTGAAAATTACTTGTTTAGAAATGAATGGATGATAAACTTGTCAAAGATATCATGTTGAGGTCACTAGAGAAGCTTACAAAATTTTTCAAGGACACCTGGAGAGAAAATACAGTTCTTAGTTTAACCAAAATTTTCAATCTTATCATAAAAAAATGCATTTAGGCTTTTCAGAAGCAAAATGGTCAATGTTTAAAGTTGATTTTACTCTGAGTTGAGAGGGACCTTTTTACAATTTTCTACAGTTAGTCAAGGATTGTATTCTCTCTACAGTTTTTTACACCCACATAATCAAATTACACAAATAAAATTCAGTTCTTGCTAATATTGGAGAAAGTGGAAATGGGAAATTTACAGTATTACATGCAAATTCTATAGGCAGGGCTATGGCAACATTCTCTTCTGGTAAGAAGCGAAGTTGGGATCTCCCTTTCAAATGGTTACCCATCATTTGAAAGAGAGTAAAGATTAGGACTCTATTCAGTAATATTAGCTCAAGTAAAGGATAATTGACTACGTTGTACAAATATTAAAATATTTTATATTATTATTATATAGAATAGTATAAAGTTATTATATAAAATAATATAAAATTATTTTATAAAGTAATATATTTTTTGTACAATTCACCCTGTTTGTAGAGAGATTAAAATATTTTTCCTTTTATATATTTAGAATTTGAATATAAAATATTGATTAATGGAGAATGTATTATAATATTTTATTTTATCTATTGAGATTTAAAATAATATAAAAAAATATTAATTAAATATAGTCATACAAAAAATTTTAAAAAAATTAGAAAATATGAGATATGTTTATATTTGAGAAAAATACATCATTTAATAGAAAAATGTGAGATAGAAAATAAAATTGAAATAAAATTCATTTAACGGAATAATTTAATTATTATTTAATATTCTATTTGACTTTATTAAAAAATATAGAGATAAAAGATGCATACTATCTAAAAAGAATTGATATGAAATCCATTCAAGATAGATTTTAAGATAAAATCTATTAAAATATTATTAGTTTAATTATTATGTAAAATTTCATTTGAATTACTGAAATATTAAATATTCAAGCTCTATATTATCTGAAAATAGAAATTGTTATAAAATCCATTCAACACTAGATTTTTAAGATAAAATTTATTAAAATATTATTGATTTAATTATTATGTAAAATTTCATTTGAATTATTGAAATATTAAATATTTAATGTGTTGCTATATACTATTTAAAAATAAAAATTAATATGAAATTCATTCAATGATTAATTTTAAGATAAAAATTATTAGAATATTGCTGATTTAATTATTATATAAAATTCTATCTGAATTACTGAAATATTAAATATTTAATGTATTGTTGCTATATTTTCACTTAATATATGTCATTTAATTATAATATATAAATCATTCTATTTATTTTATATAATATATTATAAATAAATTAATTTATCATATTGAAATATATTATGCTTTTAAAAAAATAATTAAAATATATTAATATCAATTAAATTTTTATAATTATAAAAATATAAAATAAATTAAAAATATAATATATTATAAAAGTAAAAAAATAAGAATTAAATTAAAAATTTTTAAATATTTAAATAATAAAAATACTGAATTTTAATATTGTGTTGAAAGACCGTTTCCGACATTAAAATAAAATTTAATTTGATGCACCGTTGGACATAACCTTGTAAAAGTTAAATAGTAACTTTCTCAAATCATATAATTAGTTTGTTTTATATTGTTTATATTTATAAATAATTTTTATTATTTAGTTAATTTTTTTTGAAAAAATTATTTTTTAGTCCCTGAGGTTTAACGTAATTAACACTTCTGTCCCTCTATTTTGGCGACCCAACACTTAAGTCACTCATTTTCTTTTCTATCCAAATTCATAGTCCTTCCGTCCAAAATAGCCGTTTGGAACACATGAATTGACAAAATTAATTCTTCTTCTTCTTCATCCTTCTGAAATTTCACATTGAAAGAAGAGTATTTTTAAAAAAAATTATCACATCTCACTTTTGACTCTTTGACCAAACGGTTCAAATGGACGGAAGGAATTTCACATTGAAAGAAGGATATTTTTGAAAAAAATTATCACATCTCACTTTTGACACTTTGACCAAACGGTTTAAATGGACAGAAGAACTACGAATTTGGACTTTAGAGAAAATGAGGAACTTAAGTATTGGATCGCCAAAATAGAGAGACAGAAGTACGTTAAATTTTAGAAACTAAAAAATAATTTTTCCTTATTTTTCTCCTTTTTTATCTCCCCTAGAAAAGGAAAAGAAAAAAGAAAAAGAAAAAACAAACACAGTAAAACGGTGCGTTTTGCTTCGAAGACCTAAAGAGAGAGAAATAAAAATCAATCGCCTTCCTGATTCTCCTGGTTAAACCCTAGTGCACTTGAAGCTCTAAACCCCAATCTCTCCTCTCCTCTCCTCTCCTTACAATGGAGCAGGAGCAACAACGAAAGGATCAATCTTCACGAAACTCAATCCCTAAAGAGCAGCAAAAAATGCTATGCGAAGAGTGCAAACAGAACCCATCAAAGTACAAATGCCCGGGCTGCTCTATTCGCTCTTGCAGCCTTCCTTGTGTCAAAGCTCACAAACAACGCACTGGATGCTCGGGAAAGCGGGTTCAGACGCAGTTCGTTCCTCTATCTCAGTTCAATGATAATATCCTCTTATCTGGTACAAACTTCAAACTTGTTATTTTGAGCTTTTTTGTATTCGAAAATTTTGTTTTGCTGTATTGTGTCCGAATTTTTAATGGCTTGTTTTGATAATGGTCTGTTGTTAACTACTTATACTGGGTTTTTGCTGTCCTGGGTTCGATTTGAATGCCTTATAGGAATGTACTTCGTGCTCTTCTCTAGCTTTTAGGTGATGATTATTCTTCTCTCTCTCTCTCTCTCTCTCTCTCTCTCTCTCTCTCTTTTATAATATTATGTGTGAATATGGGCAATTGCCACCTGCTCGCACTTGGTCTTCGTATTTATTTAATTAATTTTTCTCATTCCGTGTTTAACGTTGTAAACTCTGTCTAATATTTGCAATCTTAAGTGTTTATGTGTTGGGTTTAAATTCCCTTCTCACTCACTTGTTTATAACTGAATGCCATTTTGATGATTTAGGAGATTTCAGGTTGATAATAATTAGCTTAAGAACCTCTTTTTTTTTTTTTTTGGGTCCTTTTTGTGGAAAGAGTATAGGTTGCTGGGTTTTAACAGAAATTTTCTGGGAAGATTATTTTTTGTTAAGATTGGAGTTTCTTAAAGCCCTTTGTGTGCGGTTTATGATTTATATTGTGCTTCACAAAGTTTTGCTTACGGCTCAATGCCATTTGCAATGTTTGGTAAACCTGGAAAACAGATTATAATTTGCTTGAGGAAATGAAGAGGGTTGCTGATTCTTCTCAGAGAATGAGAACAAAATTGTGTGCATATTCTCAATATAAGTTACCAGCTCATCTTCGAAGCCTCAAGGGTGCTGCTGCTGGCCGGAGGACAAAGCTTCTTTTTCTCCCAAGTGGAATGTCAAAGAGGGTGAAAAATCAATCTCATTACAACCAAAGGTTATTTCAATTATTATCTATAAGCATAGCTTGCGAAAAATTCATATTGTTTCAATCATATAACAATAACTTTTTTGGATGACTATATGCTTTTAGATTTCTGATATCATACTTTTTATTTATTTGTAAATTTTTCCTGGTTTCTTATGCAGATGCGTGCCTCTATTTAGAATTATTTTAAAGCCTTATTACTTGCATCACCTTGATATCTTTCGAGATCTTTCCTTTATATTACTATTATCTTAATGGGTTACATATTATTTCTCTTGGAGATAATTTGCTAGTAGTACTATTTAACTTTAGTTGCCACCTGTTTTTTATCATGTTTGATGCTAAGGGACCTATGTATGTCAAAGATCTTGATTTGAAAAGTTGTGAAGGTGGTTGGTTCACATATGTGCTTATATTTTCAGGAAGAAATTTATATCTTGGACAATTGAGTGGCGATTTCACACTACAGATGTTACTTTAGTAGACCATGGGTAAGTAGTTACACTGCCTCTTGATGGCGTTTTTCTCCTCATTGGACAAATCTCTTGGTTTTTATTTCATAAGGTGATATGCAAAAGAACTGAGGTTAATTATTTGTGCAGAATACGCGAGGACACACACCTATCCTCTGTAATTGAGAAACATCTAAAACCTGGACCATGGAACCATCAATTAAGGCAATTCTGTGAGGAGCATCTGGATTCTCTTAAGTTTTTTGTCCGTAAATATCCGAAGGTATTTTATAGTGAACTCTTTTATGATGCATTATTTTGATGCATTTATAGTGAACTCAACCAAACTGATGATCCATCCAAACTAATTGGGTCAGCTACATACGTTCTATTGAGTATCGATATTTTATGAGCTGTACATTATATATTGGGACTAGTATTTACATTCCATCATTTGACCAAATTAATCTGTGCTGCTGCTTCATTACTTCTGATCCAGTATCAAAGAAGCTAATTTATTAGTGTCTATTTTTTATTTGTGTTTTTCAGGGACCCAGGTCAGCTTTCTGTGAATTGGACATAAAGGCCCCTTTAAGGCAACAACTGGCCAATGTTGTCATTTTGGAGTATCCTGTTATTCATGTTTTTCTTCCTTCACAAAGTTATGATTTTGAAGTTATCAAAGATGTGAAACCTGTCAGTCATAGACCAGAATCTAAGAATCCTGTTCACAATGATCACCCAAGTCCAAAAGGCGTTGCCTTCAGGGAGGAGGAGGTAGAAGAAAATAACGACTCTTCAAATCCTCAGGTTTATGATTTCCTGAAAAATGTAATTTTGAGTCCGCTACCTGAAATCCCTCATCTGAATACGTCTGAGAAAACTTTGTATGAGCAATCTGATGCCTTGGCGAGAGAGGCACTGGACAATAATTCACATTACAATTCCCAGACCATGGAACCAGGAATTTTTGAGGATATGGACTTTGATTTTGATCAAGGCTTGATGGATGCATACTCGGATCTCATTGGACAAGTTAATCCTGATGACTTTCTTGATTTGGGAGGTGAATTTCCTAAGGAAGAAAAGTTGGAAGAAAGGAAAGACGTGTTGAATTCCAGGGGAGTTTCATTGATGCAAGAGGAATTAGAAGAAGGGGAAATTGTGGAGTAATTTGTATGCTGGATGTGAATTGAACGTTGATGGTTGGAATTTGAAGGAGTAGCTCATGAAAATTACTTCTGCCATTCCAGTTTTAGATTTTTGGTTCCCTTGTAGTGGGTATGAAGCAGAATGCATTGGATTTATGGTAAGGCAAACATTCTTTCCCTCGTATAAAGTTTGTGGATGCTATTTGATATGCATTAGTCTTTGTCACATGTGATCTCAGTCGGAACATATGACTTTGATACCAGCCGTCTCATCTCATGCTTCCATTTACTGGAACTGGCTACCATTATTCCTGATATGCACATCCAAGGTACATCCCTAATGAAACTCAGATGTTTATCATCTTTCATCCCTTTGGTGGGGATGGTCAGGTGGGTTTGGTTGCAGAACTTTCATGGTTTTTTCACTTTGCTGGCGTTTTTACAGCATATACCTTACACAGTTTGTTTATGGTGCCTGTGAATTGAGTACAGAATTTTATTTTAGAATTTGATTCGATTATCAAACTTTCAATCTATCCCTTTTTGTATTAAAGGAGGATAAGTCCATAAATTCTTCATAGTATTAGTTTTTAGTTGAAAATGCCAAAATTTTTCATTTTTGAATTGATATTCAAACTTGGGATCTCACAGTTCTAACAACATTCATGTACTTAAGTTTATGTGGTGGGAATTAATTTTGCAGAGATAATACCCTGGAGTGAAATCTGGATGACTCAACCTAACATTTTCTTTTCTTAATTGGACCATTCTACTCTGTTATGTTCAAATAGAAGAGGCATTCTAAAGCCGTAGTTACTTGTGGAACTAATAGGCGTATCGTGTGTGAATTAAACAACTACTTCAATTTTAATATGACTTAGATTGTTATTTTCATATCTATGTTTGTTCTTATTGACATTTCTATATCCAAAGCAACTATCTTTTCTATCCGTATTTATCATGTGTTTATGAAAGGATGAGGGGAAACAAAAAGAAACTAAAACAATATTATCAAACACAAATTTAGATTTTTGGGTTAATTCCTGATGGTTTCGGTTTTTGAATTTAGATTTTGATTTGTGGGGATTTTGGTGTAAACTTAAATGAAAAAAAAAAAACCATAAGAAGCATTTATTAAGAGAAAAGAAGAAAATTATTAGCAAAATTTTATATTGTTAAGTCCTAAGTTTCTATAATTACAATGCCTTTAGATTATCTGGATAAGCGAAGAAGACTGCTTACGTGTCCATTCATATAAATATTTTTTTTATATAAAATAATTATTTCACATTTCATATCAAATTTACAAAAAAACGATTTTCTAATATAAAATAAAACGCATACAATCATAATAGTTTTAGAAAAATAATATAAACTAATAGTAACAACTGAAATTATTTAATAATTTCTCGTGGAATCAACATATCACTTTTTTTTTTTTTTTTTTTTCTAAATAACTCTGAAGAAAAAATTAACCAAAGGCTGTTGTTGAAATTTCCTAATTTCCAGCTTCAAAACCCTTGACCTTATCCCAGCATTTTTGCTTGACCCGGTTAAGCCCTGTAGATTATCAGGATAAGCCCAGAAGAATGCTTACGTGTTCGTTGTGGATTTTATTTTATTTTTATATAAATTCAAGTAAGATTTGTTTTATTTATTTTATATAAAAAAAAATTCAACACCATAAAATTTTTCCATTTATCACTACCATTTATGTAAAATAATATTTATTTCTAAAATAATTATTCACAATTTTCATTTTTAAATTAACAAAAAAAATGATATTGTAATATAAAATAAGATATATGATTGTAATAATTTTTATAAAATAATACAATGAAATCGACCTAACCAAAAAGGTGGTAGGTTTCACCAAATAGTCATATATGAAATTAAGTTGACAATAGTAAATGTGTAATTTTTTAAAAATTAATATGCATTAGAAAGCGAATCTTACCCATTATTATTATTATTTTTATTTTTAATATTAAAAAGTAATAGGAAAAAAATTAAAATATTAATAATACTGCCAATAATATCATAAAGTAAACAATATTTTTTTGCTTGGTAGTTGCTTCAAGCCATCGCTCAGAGATATAAAAATATAAAACCTTTTTAAAATGTGAATAATAAATTTTATATTAATAATAGTGGTAATTTAAAACTGAATCGAATTATATAAATTAAAAATTAAATTTTAATATTTATAAAAATTAAATCGAATTTGTTGAATAAAAATTAAATAAATTAAATCGGTTCGATTTGATTAGATTTTTTAATAAATTTTTTATATTATTTTATATTTTATTTTTAATATTATAAAATTTAATTGAAATAAATAAAAATTAAATTTAATTTTAATTCTAATTCGGCTGATCATATAATATTTTAATTAATTAGAATTGATATAAAAATTAAGTATAACTGATGGGTTATATAATAAAAAATATTTTTTTATATATTTATTATAAAATAAATAGATAAAAAATTCGCTTGAAAATTTATTATTTTATATATTTAAAAATTAAGAAAGACGATATCATACTGTTATTAGCAAAAAATAGGAAAAAAGAAAGCTTAATTGACACGTGACAGCTACCGATCAATTGTTAGGCAAAAAAAAAAAAGAAATTTGAAAATAACCAACATTGTGGGGACCACAATATCTATTGAAACTTGAAAGATTGTCCGTGGGATTGAAAAATATTTATGTGCCGAAATTACCCTTGAAAGTGCAAAAGAATCATAAACTCATGATGGTAAAATTGGTATTTGTCAAGAAAATTGAAATCTATTTATTCTGATGCTGATGCCATCTTTTTAGCAACTTTAGCGATGAAAAAGAAACTAACCATGAAAGTTATGATCTTTCTTTCTTCTCTATTTCTCCTGGTTTCAGTCGCCTTCAGTGAAGATTCTGCAGAGCATTTGGCTCCCGTTCACCGGAGCAGTTTTCCGGCGGGTTTTGTCTTTGGGACTGCATCATCTGCATACCAGGTTTGTCCAAAGTTTCCTGTCTTGTTAACTTATTATTAGAACAACGGAAGATGGAAAATTGATTTGAAGGTCTAGAAAATGAGATATACAGAGCCTATGGTTAAGTTAGAAAATTGATTGAGACTTGGGTTGGTAGAAAAATATTTATCTCATTTTTCAGTGATTGAGTATTTAGAAAGAAATTGTCTGATCAAAGAAAAATAAATAATTTTATTAACATTATTAGAACTTTATATGCATTTTGTTAATATTTTATTAATATCTCAATCAAATTATTAAAGGAAATTTATTATTTAATTTTTAAATATTATTATTATTAATAAGTTAGTCATTTATATTTTTAAAATTTATTAAAATATTTTTATCTGTTTTTTTTCCGTCAACGAAATAATCTTTTCATTCTCTTTCCGTTTAAAATCTCTTTCCGTTTAAAAGTAAACGAAGAATAAATAAAAAAATTTTTAAAATTTAATTTTACTCTCAAATAAAATTTTTATTTAATTTTTGTATATTACTATTATTAACAAATCATTCCCTATATTTTAAAAATTCTATTAAATTTTTTTTATTTTTTTTAAATCTATTAAAATATTTTTATTTTTTTCTTTATCAACGGAATAGTTTCTCCTCCTCAAAGAAAAAGAGGAGAAAGCGTAATCTTTTACTATATTTTTAATGTAAAAATAAATGGGAATGACTATTTTATTAACAGAAAAAAAAAATAAAAACGTTTTAATAGATTTCTGAAAATATAGGGATTGATTTATTAATAATGACAATATTCAGGGACTAAATAATAAATTTCTCTAAAAATAAATGATTTTCATGAAAATAATTTACTTAATTAATATTTTCGAAGCATTTTCTGATAAATTTTTATTTGAAATTAAGGAATTTAATTTTTTTTAACTTAAAAAAAATTTATTTGAAAAAAATAAAGATTTTACATAATTTTATAAAAATCTATTTAAATTCTTTTATTACCAAAAGGACATGAATTTCTTTTTCTAAATAAAGGAAGCCTAAATATCTTATGTGATTGTACAGTATGAAGGGGCAGCACATGAAGATGGTAGAGGACCAAGTATTTGGGATATCTTCACTCAAAAATACCCTGGTTTTTCTCTTTCTCTCTCATCATCATTCACATCTAATTTACATGGATATATAGGTTAATGAGTATCACATTTTATTACTGATTTATAATTTGAGTTCATAATATTTCAAATCCAAAAAATAAAACTTCCCTTTCAAGAATTTGTACTGGTTTAAGATTTTTTTAAAAAAATTTTGATGATAATTACTGGTGGGTGCAGAAAAGATAAAAGACCACAGTAATGGAAATGTAGCTGATGATTCATACCATAGATATAAGGTATATATACGTAACAGTTTTTTTATTTGACTTTATTTCTAACATTTTTATATTAATTTTACTATTAATTGGTACATTTTCATAAAGTACTCGATTTAATGTTTAGGAAGATGTGGCAATAATGAAAGGTATAGGTTTCGATGCTTACAGATTTTCCATTTCATGGTCTAGAATATTACCCCGTAAGTATTTATCAATTTTCTTTTTTTTTTCTAAAGATTCACATCTCAATTATAAGGTTTTGATTATTTTTTTTCTCCCTAATCTCTTTAAATTCTATATTAATTATAGGTGGTCATCTCAAAGGAGGAGTAAATCCAAAGGGAATTAATTACTACAATAATCTCATCAATGAACTCCTAGCCAATGGTCAGTATATGTTTTATCGTTTTAATTTTAGTCTTTTTTACTATACACATATTATGACATTCAATACTTTTGTTACAACTATATGATGAAGGAATCCAACCTTTTGTGACCTTATTCCACTGGGATCTTCCTCAAACTCTTGAAGATGAATATGGTGGCCTTTTAAGCTCCAAAATTGCGTAAGTATAATTAATGGGAAAATCAACAGTATGCTTTAAATATAATCCTCAATTAATGACTTGTTTAATTTCATGAGCAGGGATGATTTTCGTGATTATGCAGAATTATGTTTTAAAAACTTTGGTGATAGAGTGAAGCATTGGATCACTTTGAATGAGCCGTTAACTGTTGCTGATAATGGGTATGCAACTGGTACAAAAGCACCTGGGAGATGTTCCAATTGGCTCCATTACAACTGCACTGGCGGTGATTCGAGTACTGAGCCATACATAGTGGCTCACAATCAACTTCTTGCTCATGCAGCTGCAGTTCAAGTTTACAGGGACAAGTATCAGGTTCATTTGTTATCATTCTCTTTGCTTTATACCCAATTTATTATACATATTTTTAATTATTTATCATTGTCCTTTTCGTTGTGTAGATATCTCAAAATGGTCAAATTGGAATTACTCTAAGCTCTGCCTGGATTTTACCCTTGACTAACTCAAGTAGAGACTTCAGTGCAGCAGCTCGAGCCATTTCCTTCCAGTATGACTGGTTCATGGAGCCACTGAAGTCTGGTTCATATCCAGCTGATATGGTTGCTTATGTGGGAAAACGATTGCCTCGATTTTCTAAGGAAGAATCACTGATGGTTAAAGGATCTTTTGATTTCATTGGAGTTAACTATTACACTTCAAAGTATGCTTTTGATGTTCCTTGCAAAACTGAACACTTAAGCTACACCACTGACTCTTGTGCTCAGTCTACAGGTAAGAAATTCAAGTGTTCATGTTTTTGTTTTTCTTTATGAAATTTTCTACTTTTGTTCATTTCTGATACAGAGTAATTTGATGCATCAGCCGAGCGAAACGGGATTCCCATTGGTCCTAAGGTATGATTTAACATTACAGTATGTAGATGTAAGTTATATGCTTCATGGGTTTGTGGTTTCTTATGCTAAATTGTTGAATTTGCAGACAGGATCAGATTGGCTTTATGTGTATCCAAGAGGAATTCTAGATCTTTTGCTCTACACCAAGAACAAGTTCAATGATCCAATCATTTATATAACTGAGAATGGTAGCTATAATAATAGGATTCTTACACTTGGTGATCCTCGAGACAATTCCAGTACCATTGACAAGCTATTTTTTAATTTTTTTGCAGGAGTTAGTGAGCTTGATACTGACAGGATAATTGTTGAGGATAACTATAGAATACGTTACTTCAATGATCATCTTTCATTTCTTAACAAAGCAATTATGTAAGTGAAAATTAAATAGTTTTTTTCTTTTTTTTGCCACTAGTGAATATAGGTAGTGGAAAATAATTATGGGTTTGATTTGATTAATTTGAACAGGAAAGGTGTGAAAGTAAAGGGATACTTTGGATGGTCACTTCTAGACAATTTTGAATGGGAAGATGGGTATAAAGTTCGTTTTGGAATGGTCTATGTAGACTACAAGAATGGATTGAAAAGGGATCTCAAAAACTCAGCAAAGTGGTTCAAGAAATTTCTTGTCTCAGAATCACATTCAATTGCAGAGAAGGGATTGGCAATAATTTAATTAGATTAAATTAGAAGAATGGGAATATAATTTTTCATTTAAAAAGAATAATCTACATAATATATATATATATATAGTTTGAATTCAAATATACTTAATAGAAACAAGAAGTAAAAAAATAAATTATGAAGTATAAATATTGCTGTCTTTAAACATGTTCTTTGATCTTCTTTCAACTTCATACATATCAATAACAAGACAACTCAATCTACTTCTTTAGACGATCTTTTCACATTATTATTTTTCAAAAAAAAAAAAGCTTGAAAGACCTTCTCCACTTCTCTACCCCAGAAGCTATCAAACCCAAACTGTTTATGACTCTCGGAGAAATAAAAGAATGAGAGGCACCAGGGTTCATAAGAGCATACACATTAGAACACCCGATAGTGAGTTTACTTGACATCATAGTGTTTGATGTGTTGGCATCCTACTGTGTTATGGTGAAGATCCATGCTGGAGCTGAAGGACCTTCCCCTTGGAAATCTGCTGAAGAAGAGACTGTCCCTCTCCCTCTACCTCGCCCTCTGCCCTGTGATGTAGCTAAAGCTGCTGGCTGAGCCACGCTGCCAGAACCTGTCTGTTGGGACTATGCCATCATGGCTGCATTGGGACACTCACGTGCCATGTGCCCCTCTCGTCCGCATATATAACAAGTTGTAGTCCCAAACCGATAAAGCCCCTTGTGTGGCTTACCGCACCTTACACATTTAGAACTATCTGAACTAGAGCTTGAACCACTATCCATTCCCAGACCAGTCCAGAACTTGTTCTTCTTGGGCTTCTTAGTGGATATGTTCCACCTTTTACTTCATGAGGAAGCTGCATTCAGAGAAGAGAGATCAAAATTTCCTGTACTCGAGGTTTTGGAACCCGAGGACTGTGCCACCTGTTGCTTTACAGTTCTCCGTATGATGGCACTAGCCTCTATTTTCCTGACTGCATCCACAATAGTGTGGAAACTCGCTCTCTCTCCTGCTAAGATCAATGAGGAATACCTAGAGTGGAGTCTCATGCTATACCTCCTAGCCTTCTTCTGGTTAATGTCATAAGCTTGACCTACAAACTGGAGCAACTCGAGAAACTTGTCTATATACTCATACACACTCATTTCTTCAGTCTGTCTCAACTGCTCAAACTCTATTACCTTCAACTCTCTCGAACTGTCTGGAAAAGCCCACCCTGCAAACTCATTTGCAAACTGTTCTCAAAATAGGCTATCCAGTTTCGGGTCCACGTAATTCTTGAACCACTCCTTTGCCTTCTTGCACTTTAGAGTGAACCCCGCCATGTGAATGGATCTGCTGTCAGTAGCCCTTAACTCATCAGCTATCATTTTCACTACTTTGATATATTCAAACGGATCATCATCCGTTTTATACTTCGGAGCATCCAACTTCAGATAGTCTGTCATTTTAACCTTGCTCCTTGTTGATGGGTTAGGTTTGGTTGGTTGCATTTCAGGAATTATTGGTTCTGCTGGTAGAGGAGGAGGCGATGCAGCATTCCCTGGGTTAGGGTTTGCCGGATTCTGATAAAAAGATGGAGGTGAAAACATATGGTGAGGTGGATATGGAGGATAGTAGGGAGGACAGGGCATGTATGAGGGGTACGGGGGGTAGCTTGAGTAATCCGATGTGCCTCCCATCGGATAGCTGGATCCCTGTGAGTAGGATTGGTACTGAGGTGGATAGGCAAAACCTGAGGCGGATAGGCAAAACCTGAGGCCTGAGCGCCTCCTTGCGATTCTCCCATACCCTCTTCTGACAAACTCACACCCAGACTTCCGTCTCTCCTTTGATCATCCCCCACTGTTTCCCTGATATCTGCAGACATTTGCAGACATCCTGCCCGGATCTGTTCTTCTTCTGTTTACATCAAAAGACCTTCTAGGGTCCTTTGATGTTTCACCTCTGTTGGTCCTACTTGACCGTGCTCTTGACGGAGCAGTAGGAGGAAGGGCATCCATACCCTCATTTTCAGGTGGGACTCCGATCAATCATGCAGATCGACGTGAGCCCCACATCTTGTCTTCTGAAAAACAACATATAATACATAGACATTAGCATCATATGGTTCATGTGCATACACATGAACCCTCATCATAGATAACATATCATTAATGCACATGTATGAGCCCAACACTCTAGGTCCGACTATATGAACTTAGGGCTCTGACACCACTCTGTAACGATCCAGGATCTGGACTGCTACCGGTGCTAGGGTTCAGATCGACTTAAGGTCGCCGGAACCCGTAGCAAGTCTACTATACATCCTGTCATACTTGATAAAATCCCATACATGATCACACAATATACAAAAAACATAAATATTTCATGAACCAAGGCTCGACTGTGCATGCATCATAAACTGAAAACATAAAATCTATAGAGCCCTCATCAAATGCTTCAGTATGGTCAACATAACATGCCTCAAGTCCAGTTCAAACATAACTCATACTTAACTTTTACATAAAGGATCATGAAAACATGGATTTACGAGGACAAACACTAGGGCGAAGCAAAATTCTAATTCATAAATAATACATGTCCACACTAAACTATTACATTAGACTGTACCAGCAACTTTGCCGACTTCCCCAAACTATCTTTGGTCTTGCAAATCTGGGGTTAGAGAAAAGGGATAAACTATTAGAGCCTAGTGAGCAGAACATAAAAAAACAGTTTAATAAACATGTGATTGTATGAAATGTGTCACAACACAAACAATTCACATCAAGATGGACTTGTCATTAGTAACACTCTACATATTCCAATAGTGCCCGGCCCTCAACGGGAGCTCCTTAGGACTTCCTCTTAAACATAACATAACATATCCATAATGCTAGGGGCGTAGAATGGGCAAGCTCTGGTCTTTCCATATCCGTCATAACATATCATACTCGAGGGCTAGTGGGTCATCCAACATCCATCCACAACAACAGTAAATTATGCAATGCATCATATTCGTGAACTCTAATGCAAACAACCTAATACATAACATGGCATTCGTGATGCATGAGCATGCTAAAAAAAAGTTGATTCTTTTTAAAATAATAAATCAGTTCAGTTCTACTCACCTCTGGCTAACGCTCGTCTAAAACTGACGCAGTTATCTCACTGCAAGTCTCTACGGTCTCCCAAGTCCGATCCTACACAGATGGACTCAAATGAAGGACTAAGCATAACTCTTACAAGACTCTAAACAACTCCCCAAGAACCCCCTAAAACATACTAAAACATGTATATAAAACAAGAAGGAGAAGGCTGGGCAGGGGACTTTCGGCGGTAGGTTCGGCGGCCGAAAGTCCCTCACAGATTCGAAAGTTAGTAACTTTCGGGGGCAGGTTCGGTGGCTTAAACTCCACACAAATCCGAAAGTTCATGACTTTCGGGGGCAGGTTCGACAGCCTAAACCCCACACAGATCCGAAGGTTGGGACCTTCGGAGGCGGGTTAGGCGGCCAAAAGCGGCGGTCGAATCTAGGTTCTCCAGTAAGGCAGAACCCGATTCTGCCCTATGTACACAACCATTAAATCCTCCAATCCTCATACATGACAACACATAACCAACTATACCCACTTAACAAGCATAAGGGACATAAAAACTAGTCTAATCCCCAACAAACAACAACAAGAGAAAACATTCATTATCAACCTATCCCAAACCCTAAAACTTTAGATTTAACCATTTCATACATCAAAAACCCTTAAACCTCTTTAAAACTTGTTGGAACTTAAAGAAAACAGAAGAAAAATAAAGATTTAAACTTACCTTTCAGAGACACAAGGTGATAGCAACCCTACTTGGAGATGAGGGAAAAATCGATCTCCGGAAGTCTCCAAAGTTTAAAACTTTGGATTTAACTCAAATCTTCAAAAATAAAAGGAAATTCATGAATTTTCTGAGAAATTTGAAGGAAAATCAAAGAGAGCAACATCGATCTCCGGAAGTCCCCAAAGTTTAAAACTTTGGATTTAACTCAAATCTTCAAAAATAAAAGAAAATTCATGAATTTTCTGAGAAATTTGAAGGAAAATCAAAGAGAACAACAAAGGGAGGGCATGGACTCACCTTTGCTCGAAATGGAGAGCTTACTCTCTCATTTTCAGGCTGAAGGTCTCTTATAGGTGGCTGGAGAAACCACCTTCGGCGGCCGAATCTGGAGATTCTTTCAAAATTCTTTTCTCTTTTATTTCCTTAGAAAAATTTTAAAAATTCAAATTCATTTTATGAAAACCTTATTTTACCCTTCTAAGAGATTCCAGTTTCGAGATTCCACATTCCAATAGGGATTCTGTTGGAAGGTTGAAATTTCGACGCTGGAATTTAGCCGGGTATTACAAGCTACTTCACGATCTCGATTGATTACTAAATGACCTGGAACAGAGCCACCTCTAAATATTCGATGTTGATCTTGTATTTGCGGTAAAACCATCTTATTTCTAAGAATATTTTGATTAACTGCTAGTGCTTCTACTTCAAATTCATTATCTTCTAAAATATAATCACTAATATCTGAAGAAGATGATGATGAATTTTCAGTATCATTATTTGATGTATCTCCAACATAGAAATCCATTTTAATAATCTGTCAATTTTTTTTTACTCGAATTTAAGATGAACTAGAAAATATGAGTTATGTTTATATCTTAAAAGAATACATTATTTAATAGAAAAATGTGAGGATAGAGATACATACCATTCGAAAATTGAGATTAAGATGAAATTCATCAAACGGTCAATTTTAAGATGAAATCTATCATGATACTGTTTGTTTAATTATTGTTTAAGATTCTATCTGACTTTATTTAAATAGAAAAATATAGAAATATGGATGCATACCATCCGAAGGTGAAGATTGAGATGAAATCTATCCAACTGTCGATTTTAAGATGAAATTTATCATGATAGGATAATGTTGGTTTAAATATGATTTTATTGAAAAATATGGGATAGGAATGCATACTATCCGGAGGTGAAGATTGAAATGAAATCCATTCAACAGTCGATTTTAAGATGAAATCTATCAAGATAATATTGGTTTAATTATTATTTAAAATTTCATCTGACTTATATATATTGAAATGTCAATTTCTGTAATTTAATATAAGTTAGCCATTCACTTCAGAGAAAAGAGTTCAACGTCAACAACCACTAATGTCATCCGCCTCTAATGTATATTGTCAATATTTCAATAATATTACTGGATCGGATCCGACTTACTGGAATATTAAATATTTAGTGTATTTTTTATGATTGTATTTTCAGTTAATATATATTATTCAATTATAACATATGTGACACCCACTTATTCTATATAATATATTATAAATAAATTACTTTATTCTAAATATTATTTATAATTAAAAATATATTAATTTAAATTTTTATAATTATAAAAATATAAAATAAATTAAAAATATAATATATTAGGAGAGAGTGAAAAAAATAAGAATTTAATTGAAAAATTTTAAATACTCAAATAGTAAAAAAGAATTTTTATGAGGAAGACTAGATTATATTATAAATTAACAAAAAAAAAATAGCATTATTATAGTGTCATGCTAAATATAATGAGATATTATAGTAAAATACTAAAATGGCAATGAATTTTAATATCGCAAAAATCATATTTAATATTAAAATAGAATTTAATACGGCGTTCAAAAATGCCTTGTAAAGATTTTTTTTTTTTGAAAGTAAATCTACTTATTTTATTAATAAAGTTTCATCAAGCAAAGAGAAATATCATCCCAAACAGAGAGACGATTATACCTAATAGATTCCCTAGCCAAAGTATAAGCAATTAGAGTAGCATTACGATGAACTCATCTAATAGAAATATCAGTTCTAGAATCTAACAAAAATTTATAATCATTTAAAATTAAACCCCTGCATAAGATAATTTGGCAAAAATACTCCTCAAGTGCCTTTTTAAACCCCTGTATAAGATAATTTGGCAAAAATATTTCTCATTCTTTCTCATCTCTCGAGCATAAATCATTAAAGTCTCCTGAATAAAACCATGGAAGAAATCTTCTACGAGATAAAACTCGAATAAGGTTCCAAGTCTGACGTTGTTGTTGCGATTTCGAAAATCCATAATAACCAGTAAACCTCCATTGAACATTACATTTCAAATAACTGAATCAATAAAATTTGAAGAAAAGCTAACCCCATAAACAGACACATAACTCTTCCACATTAACGAAATGTCTCCTCCCAATCCTTGTTTATTAACTTGTATCTCCTTCCAAACAAGTAGGAATTGATTGTATAACCAAGAGCTCCCATTCACTATATTTTTAAAATTAATATTATTAAAAAAACCGAAATAGATATTTTTTTAGCTTTAATTTCATAATAGATACCGCTCTAAAAGATACCATAAATCTGTCCAAGAGGTTTGCATATTCTGAAATTCATTGAATTGTATATGAGAAACATCCCACCATAAAGAAATCATAAATGACGATCATAATATCTCTGGAACTCTTAATAGAGACAACAACATCTTCTTTTTCATCGATAGTCAATTGACGCAGATCGTCTTCTATTGAGAAGGAAAAAGAAAAAGTTAGGTTTAAAAAAAAGGAAAAGGCGACAGTATTGAGTCATAAAAGAACCATAGAGAGAAACTTACATCGAAAGTTAAATTTTGTTTCAAATTAATTAAAAAAGTACTTTTTTTATTTAGAATCGCCTTGTAAAGGTTAAACAATAACTTTCTCAAATCATATAATTAGTTTGTTTTATATTGTTTATATGTATAAATAATTTTTATTATCTAGTTAATTGTTTTTCTCCTTTTAGCTCCCAGAAAAGGAAAAGAAAAGAAAAAAGAAAAAGAAAAAACAAAGACAATAAAACGGTGCGTTTTGCTACGAAGACCTAAAGAGAGAGAAATAAAAATCAATCGCCTTCCTGATTCTCCTGGTTAAACCCTAGTGCACTTGAAGCTCTAAACCCCAATCTCTCCTCTCCTCTCCTTACAATGGAGCAGGAGCAACAACGAAAGGATCAATCTTCACGAAACTCAAACCCTAAAGAGCAGCAACAAATGCTATGCGAAGAGTGCAAAGAGAACCCATCAAAGTACAAATGCCCGGGCTGCTCTATTCGCTCTTGCAGCCTTCCTTGTGTCAAAGATCACAAACAACGCACTGTATGCTCGGGAAAGCGGGTTCAGACGCAGTTCGTTCCTCTATCTCAGTTCAATGATAATATCCTCTTATCTGGTACAAACTTCAAACTTGTTATTTTGAGCTTTTTTGTATTCGAAAATTTTGTTTTGCTGTATTGTGTCCGAATTTTTAATGGCTTGTTTGGATAATGGTCTGTTGTTAACTACTTATACTAGGATTTTGCTGTCCTGGGTTCGATTTGAATGCCTTATAGGAATGTACTTCGTGCTCTTCTCTAGCTTTTAGGTGATGATTATTCTTCTCTCTCTCTCTTATAATATTATGTGTGAATATGGTCAATTGTCCACCTTCTCGCACTTGGTCTTCGTATTTATTTAATTAATTTTTCTCATTCCGTGTTTAACGTTGTAAACTCTGTCTAATAGAAAATAAAACGTATACAATTATAATAGTTTTAGAAAAATAGTATAATGAAATATATTATAAACTAATACTAACAACTGAAATATTTAATAATTTCTCGTGGAATCAACATATCACTTTTTTTTTTTTTCTAAATAACTCTCAAGAAAAAATTAACCAAAGGCTGTTGTTGAAATTTCCTAATTTCAAGCTTCAAAACCCTTGACCTTCTCCCACCATTTTTGCTTGACCCGTTTAAGCCCTGTAGATTATCAGGATAAGCCCAGAAGAATGCTTACGTGTTCGTTGTGGATTTTATTTTATTTTTATATAAATTCAAGTAAGATTTGTTTTATTTATTTATGTAAAATAATATTTATTTTTAAAATAATTATTCACAATTTTCATGTTAAATTAACAAAAAAAAATGATATTGTAATATAAAATAAGATATACGATTGTCATAATTTTTATAAAATAATACAATGAAATCGACCTAACCAAAAAGGTGGTAGGTTTCAACAAATAGTCATGCATATATATATGAAATTAAGTTGACAATAGTAAATGTGTAATTTTATAAAAATTAATATGCATTAGAAAGCGAATCTTACCCATTATTATTATTATTATTTTATTTTTAATATTAAAAAGTAAAAGGAAAAAAATTAAAATATTAATAATACTGCCAATAATATCACAAAGTAAACAATATTTTCTTACTTGGTAGTTGCTTCAAGCCATCGCTCAGAGATATAAAAATATAAAACCTTTTTAAAATGTGAATAATAAATTTTATATTAAGAGCAATACTTATTTTATCGGTTTGATTTAAAATTAAACTATATAAATATTAAATCAAATTTATTAAATAAAAATTAAATGAATTAAACCGATATTAAATTAAATAAAAATTAAATGAATTAAACCGATTTTAATGGATTGAATTTTTAATAGTTTTTTTTATTTTTTTATATTTAATATTATAAAATTTAATTGAAATGATTTAATTTTAATTATAATTTAATTTTTTTATATTATAAAAAATAATATACTATTATAATTTATCGATTTGATTTGATTTTATTTATTAAAATTAAATTAAAATAAAATAATTAAAATTTTAAAATTAAAAATAAAAATTAAATTAAAATAATAAAAAAATAATTTTAATTTTAATTTTAATTTTTTCGATTTAAACGTATAAAATCAAATATAATTGATGGATTATATAATAAAAAATATTTTTTTATATTTTTATTATAATGTAAATATTTTAAAATAAATAGAAAAAAATTCGCTTGAAAATTTAGTATTTTATATATTTAAAAATTAAGAAAGACTATCATACTCTTATTAGCAAAAATTAGGAAAAAAGAAATCTTAATTGACACGTGACAGCTATCCGATCAAATGTTAGGCAAAAAAAAGAAATTTGAAAATAACTAACAATGTGGGGACCACAATATCTATTGAAACTTGGAAGATTGCCCGTGGGATTGAAAAATATTTATGTACCGAAATTACCCTTAAAAGTGCAAAAGAATCAAAAACTCATGATGGTAAAATTGGTATTTATCAAGAAAATTGAAATCTATTTATTCTGATGGTGGTGCCATCTTTTTAGCAATTTTAGCGATGAAAAAGAAACTAACCATGAAAGTTATGATCTTTCTTTCTTCTCTATTTCTCCTAGTTTCAGTAGTCTTCAGTGAAGATTCTACAGAGCATTTGGCTCCCGTTCACCGGAGCAGTTTTCCGGCGGGTTTTGTCTTTGGCACTGCATCATCTGCATACCAGGTTTGTCCAAAGTTTCCTGTCTTGTTAACTTATTATTAGAACAACGGAAGATGGAAAATTGATTTGAAGGTCTAGAAAATGAGATATACAGAGCCTATGGTTAAACTAGAAAATTGATTGAGACTTGGGTTGGTAGAAAAATATTTATCTCATTTTTCAGTGGATTGAGTATTTAGAAAGAAATTATCTGATAAAAAAAATAAATAATTTTATTAACATTATTAAAACTTTATATGTATTTTGTTAATATTTTATTAATATCTCGATCAAATGATTAAAAATAAATGCTTTTCATGAAAATAATTTACTTGATTAATATTTTCAAGTATTTTATGATAAATTTTTTTTAACTTAAAAATTTTATTTTAAAAAAATAAATATTTTACATAATTTTATAATAATCTATTTAAATTCTTTTATTACCAAAAGCTCATGAATTTCTTTTTCTAAATAAAGGAAGCCTAAATATCTTATGTGATTGTACAGTATGAAGGGGCAGCACATGAAGATGGTAGAGGACCAAGTATTTGGGATATCTTCACTCAAAAATACCCTGGTTTTTCTATCTCTCTCATGATCATACACATCTAATTTTACATGGATAAATATATATATATATATATATGTTTATGAGTATGACATTTTATAACTGATTTATAATTTGAGTTCATAATATTTCGAATCCAAAAAATAAAACTTTCCTCTCAAGAAATTGTACTGGTTTAAGATTTTTCTTTTTTTTTTTTGTGATTTTGATGATAATAGTAATGGTGCAGAAAAGATAAAAGATCACAGTAATGGAAACATAGCTGATAATTCATACCATAAATATAAGGTATATGTATAAATTTTTTTATTTAATTTTATTTTTAACATTTTTTTATATTAATTTTACTATTAATTGGTACATATATATGAAAAATTTTCAATTTTCATAAAGTACTCGATTTAATGTTTAGGAAGATGTAGCAATAATGAAGGGTATAGGTTTTGATGCTTACAGATTTTCCATTTCATGGTCTAGAATATTACCTCGTAAGTATTTATCAACTTTCTTTTTCTTTATAAAAGATTCACACCTCAATTATAAGGTTTGCATATTTTTGTCTTCATGATTTCTTTAAATTCTATATTAATTATAGGTGGCCATCCCAGAGGAGGAGTAAATCCAGAGGGAATTAATTACTACAATAATCTCATCAATGAACTACTAGCCAATGGTCAGTGTTCTAAAAAATTATCTTATGCGACTTTTGTATGTATAATAATTATAATAGCATTATACATTTAACGGTTATATGATGAAGGAATCCAACCTTTTGTGACCTTATTCCACTGGGATCTTCCTCAAACTCTTGAAGATGAATATGGTGGCTTTTTAAGCCCCAAAATTGCGTAAGTATAATTAATGAAAAATCAACAGTATGCTTTAAATCTAATCCTAAATTAATTACTTGTTTAATTTCATGCGCAGGGATGATTTTCGTGATTATGCAGAATTATGTTTTAAAAACTTTGGTGATAGGGTGAAGCATTGGATCACTTTGAATGAGCCGTTAACTGTTGCTGATGGTGGGTATGCAACTGGTAAAAAAGCACCTGGGAGATGTTCCAATTGGCTCCATCACAACTGCACTGGCGGTGATTCAAGTACTGAGCCATATATAGTGGCTCACAATCAACTTCTTGCTCATGCAGCTGCAGTTCAAGTTTACAGGGACAAGTATCAGGTTCATTTATTATCATTCTCTTTGCTTTATTCCCTGTATATTATACATATTTATCATTGTCCTTTTCGTTGCGTAGATATCTCAAAATGGTCAAATTGGAATTACTCTAAGCTCTGCCTGGATTTTACCCTTGACTAACTCAAGTAGAGACTTCAGTGCAGCAGCTCGAGCCATTTCCTTCCAGTATGACTGGTTCATGGAGCCACTGAAGTCTGGTTCATATCCAGCTGATATGGTTGCTTATGTGGGAAAACGATTGCCTCGATTTTCTAAGGAAGAATCACAGATGGTTAAAGGATCTTTTGATTTCATTGGAGTTAACTATTACACTTCAAAGTATGCTTTTGATGTTCCTTGCAAAACTGAAAACTTAAGCTACACCACTGACTCTTGTGCTCAGTCTACAAGTAAGAAATTCCAGTGTTCATGTTTTTGTTTTTCTTTATGAAATTTTCTACTTTGTTCATTTCTGATAGAGTAATTTGATGCATCAGCCGAGCGAAATGGGATTCCCATTGGTCCTAAGGTATGATTTAACGTTACAGTATGTAGATGTAAGTTATATGCTTCATGGGTTTGTGGTTTCTTATACTAAATTGTTGAATTTGCAGACAGGATCAGATTGGCTTTATGTGTATCCAAGAGGAATTCTAGATCTTTTGCTCTACACCAAGAACAAGTTCAATGATCTAATCATTTATATAACTGAGAATGGTAGCTATAATAATAGGATTCTTACACTTGGTGATCCTCGAGACAATTCTAGTACTATTGACAAGCTATTTTTTAATTTTTTTGCAGGAGTTGGTGAGCTTAATACTGACAGAATAATTGTTGAGGATAACTATAGAATACGTTACTTCAATGATCATCTTTCATTTCTTAACAAAGCAATTATGTAAGTGAAAATTAAACAGTTTTTTTTCTTTTTTTTGCCCCTAGTGAATATAGGCAGTGGAAAATAATTATGGGTTTGATTTGATTAATTTGAACAGGAAAGGTGTGAAAGTAAAGGGATACTTTGGATGGTCACTTCTAGACAATTTTGAATGGGAAGATGGGTATAAAGTTCGTTTTGGAATGGTCTATGTAGACTACAAGAATGGATTGAAAAGGGATCTCAAAAAATCAGCAAAGTGGTTCAAGAAATTTCTTCTGTCTTAGAATCACATTCAATTGCAAAGAAGGGATTGACAGTAATTTAATTAGATTAAATTAGAAGAATGGGACATTTAAAAAAAAAATAATCTACATAAAATATATATATATATATATAGTTTGAATTCAAATATACTTGCTAGAAACAAAAATGTAAATAAATAAATTGTGAAGTGCAAGTGTAAATATTGCTGTATTTAAACATGATCTTTGATCTTCTTTCAACTTCATACATATCAATAACAAGACTACTCAATCTACTTCTTTAGACGATCTTTTCACATTATTATTTTTCAAAAAGACAAAAAAGATTGAAAATGAACAATGTGGCACTGCAGTTGTCTATTATATCTGAAAATGGAAAAAGAAGAGTAGGTTCAATGTTACCTATCCCCATGAAACTTCAATCAACATTCTTGCTATATATATATATAAAACACAAAATTTTCAAAAGAAACAAAAAGATTATATAACAACTACCACCTTCGCTTCCTTCACATGGATGCCATAAATATCGCTATTTTATACGTAAAAAGTTTATATAACATGAATTCGAGTGCGTATAATAATTAGCATAATTAGATTAAATGGAGACGATTATTACAGATGTAAGTTGGCATTCAAAATTTACCAAACATTTCTTGAATGGAAAAGATAACTATGAAAGGTTGACGAATGACACAGGTTGCTACTTCTTGTTATATAAAACTTTTACGTACAAACTTTCAACCATAAATTTCTTGTTATTAGCTTTCTGTAATGCATTTTCTAACCTAATCTTCTCTTGTCTCCTTCTCTTCTTTCCTTCTATTTTACAAGTAATTATATGTTTTCTGTTACTTATATGACAAACAATGTAAATATTAAAAATTACTCAATTATAATTCTAGAATTCTAATCTTAACTGTTTAATTTATTTTTTTATTTGATTTAAAATAATTAATTCAATTTATTTAAAATATTTATTAACTATTTATAAATCCATAATTTTTTTTATAAACAAGTTGGTTAGGAGCTAACCTAGTACGCCGGCCGGCGATCAACTCCACTGATGTTTCTTCTCTTAAACGAGACAGTTTTATCTAAGACAATATAGAAATTAATCAATTAAGAATTTTTGAAAAGACAAGGCAGAAAGTTTATCTAAAATAGCAAGTTACTAGGTCACGTGACACCAGGCCAAGGCCACCAAACACGTGATTTCACGTAGATGTTTGGTCCCAAAATTGCACTTTTATGGAGCCAAGCAGCTACTCAGCTACTCTTGTAGCTGCTATTAGTAGCAGTTAAAACAAGAAGCTTCTCTCTTCTAGGATGCTCGGTGTTCAAAAGCCATTGACCATGAAAACTACCGGTCTCCATTATCTAATTTTCAGTTTCTTGCTTGCTTGCTCAGTGGCTCACAGTCATCAAGGTACGCCGGCCACCAACACTAAGGGTGCTTCTTCTCTTAAGCGAACCAGTTTTCCGGCAGATTTTGTGTTTGGGACTGCATCGTCAGCCTATCAGGTTCTTTCCTCTCGTTTTTTTTTTTCGTAATTTTTTATAATTCGTAAATTGAAGAGTAGGGATTGAACTTCTGCGCATACCGTAATGTATTTGGAGGGAGTGGGTGGAGGTTTTACAAAGCTAAGTTAAAGTGAGATAATGGAAGATAATGCTTCAAAAATTGGTCAATTTTTTTAAAATTTTGAAACCTTAAAAAGTCTTACTTCCTCTCAAACAAAAAAATCTCCGAGAAGTTCCTCCGAACATGGTCCTAACGTTTTCCGTTTACTTGGTTCATGTTTTTTTAATGGTTTTTAGAGCAATTTTAATTAATGGGAGTTTAAATACTAAGAAAATCTATATGTGTATGATTCACAGTATGAAGGTGCTGCATCTGAAGATGGTAAAGGACCTAGCATATGGGATACCTTCACTCAGAGACATCCAGGTCTCTTTCTCTCTTGATCTTTTCTATAATTTTCTTTTTTTGATAAGCAATCTTATTTGTAAGTATTATTGAATATTGTATTGATCTGGTTTAATTATGGTTCAAGTTTTTGTTTGTCACAAGCAAGGCTGTTCTCACCTACTTCAGTGACTAACATAAACTAATGCCGACATTTCTGATGTAAAAAAATGGAAGAAAATTAATGTTAACAAAAACTCAAAGATTGAGATAGCCCCACCTAAGGGCCTATCTCAAGATGATGCATCACTGTATACTTGTTGATGAGCTTAAAGTGTTTGGGGAAATGCCTTACCCAGCAGTATCTAAGGTTTCCAGTTCTACTTGGGTTTGATTCCTATTTTGCTGCTCTACTGTATGCTGGTAATTCCTTGGGTTGGTTGTTTTGGAATTTGCATTTTCAGTCTCCTTTTCTACTGCTGTGCTTGGTTCATATGAGTTGTTTATCTTTTAATAATTGCCACAGAATTGAATTTCTAGTCATATGTTTCATATTTTGCTAATTGCTCAGCTTCTCTAGCCGTGCAGTATCCTTATCAGTTGTGATAAACTCATTTTAGGTTTTGATTTGGTTTGCTTGTAGTCTATTTCATCTGGTTTTTTCTGTTATTTTGTTTGTTTTGTCCTAAAATGTATTGCTCCTTTAGCTTTTATAACTGTGCATTCCAGGGGCTCATATTGCATCTGCTTTTGGGCTTCAATTTTCTGTTTTTCTTGGTTTGGCTTGTTCCCTGTTTTGCTTCCATGGATTTTTTTAATAAATTAATCATTTTGCTTATTTTAAAAAAAAAGATAGACTTCATTTTGTGAAGAACTTGGGTGTGGTGCAGACAAGATCGAGGACCACAGTAGTGGAAAGATTGCGGACGACTCATATCATAGGTACAAGGTATAATATTCTCTCCATGCAAATTGTATATGTGAACTGAAACACTTTCTTTATTTTATCTTAATGAATTATAGATTTATCTATTTGATGGATTGATCAGGAAGATGTGGCTCTAATGAAAGGATTAGGTTTTGATGCTTATAGATTTTCTATCTCCTGGCCTAGAATTTTGCCTTGTAAGTTTATGCTGCATTTATAGTTTTTTTTTTTTTGGTAATTACAGAGACTCGCAAATGTTATTCTCAAGTGTAGCTCTATATGACATAATTATTATAATAATTTATTTTTTAGTTGGTCATGTTAGTGGAGGAATAAATCAAAAGGGTATTGATTACTACAACAATCTCATCAATGAACTCTTGTCAAATGGTATTAATTAATCCAAAACCAACCTCCCTATATTTTCTCTCCTTCTGCTAAAGACACCTATTTGTTCATACATATTTATGCCTTAATTACAGGAATCAAACCTTTTGTGACTCTATTCCACTGGGATGTTCCACAAGCCCTTGAAGATGAATATGGTAGTTTTTTAAGCCCCAAAATTGTGTAAGTACTAATGACAATGTCAAAGTTTATTTGCAGTCTTTGTAAGGTCTTGATATCGAGTCTTAACAAAGTCAAAATAAATTTTTTTTTTGCAGTTTCTCAATTATGTATACATATCTTCAATATTTAATCAAGTTATTTGATTATTTCTGCACAGCAAAGACTTTAGAGACTACGCAGAATTATGCTTTAGCAAATTTGGAGATAGGGTAAAGCACTGGATTACGTTAAATGAGCCACTATCCTATGCTGGTGGTGTATATGTAGTTGGAATATGTTCAAAGTCCTCCTCTACAAACTGCAACAGAGGTGATTCCAGTACTGACCCATACACAGTTGGCCACTACCAGCTTCTTGCTCATGCTGCTGCAGTTGAAGTCTACAGGAAAAAGTTCCAGGTAAATTTATATATATAGCTTTACAATAAAAAATTTATAAATAAATAAATCAAAAGACAGTGTCCAAGTAATTGACATATAGGAGAATACTTAATAAATGGAGCTCAATGGAATAAAGGATTGAGATCCTGCTGCCACAATTGAAGGTGACGCAATTGTGCAATTTGTATCATTGCTTAGTTATGAAGTTTCTCCATTTCTTATCAAAAAAGGGGGACAAAAAAAGAATGTGGGATGTGCATCAAGTCATGGTTTAGACTGTATATTCGCATTCCTCGTGTACTTAAACTCACTAGATAATAATATAAATGAGGTTTTGAATAAGAATTTTTTCCCCATTTCTAGAAGTCTCAAAAAGGCCAAATTGGGATTACCCTGAATGCCGGATGGTTTGTGCCCTTAACCGAGTCAAGTAATGACCATAAAGCAGCATCTAGAGCCATTGCTTTTCAATATGATTGGTAAGTGTACATTTTATATCCATTAGCAGTTTTATTTATTGAACTAGTAATTTATATGGCTTTTTACTTCCTATTTTCCCCCCCTTCTCTTTCTTGAAGGTTTATGGAACCACTAAAGTCCGGTTCATACCCTATTGATATGGTTAAGCTTGTGGGAAAACGATTGCCAACATTCTCTGAAAAGGAAGCTTCATTGGTTAAAGGAGCTTTTGATTTCATTGGAGTAAACTACTACACTGCAAATTATGCAACTGATGTTCCTTGCAAAACCAACAGCTTGAGCTACACGACAGACTCTTGTGTCAATGTTTCATCCTATAGAAATGGGGTTCCAATAGGCAAAAAGAGTGGGTCAAGTTGGCTTTATGTTTACCCAAGAGGGATTGAAGATCTTCTGCTCTATACCAAGTACAAGTTTGATGATCCTGTCATCTACATAACTGAGAATGGAGTTAGTGAGTTGAATACTGGTTCGGTTTCTCTAGAGGATAACCTCAGGGTAGATTACTACCATGATCATTTGTCTTACCTTAGAAATGCAATGGCAATTGGCGTCAATGTTAAGGGATTCTTTGCATGGTCATTATTGGACAATTTTGAATGGGGTTCTGGTTATACAGTTCGATTTGGTTTGGTATTTATAGACTACAAGGATGGATTGAAAAGGTATCCAAAAAAATCAGCAAATTGGTTCAAAGACTTTCTTGGTTCTGTGAATCACACAGCATAGGATGAGGAACTTTGAAGCTTTAGTTCAAGGGAACTTGAAATTTCAATTGCAACTCTATTTTCTATCAAGTGTAGTTGTTTGTAACTCAAACTTTTATCCGTTATACGTTTCAAGTTTCAAGTCTGACATCGCATAAAGTTCGAAATTAAAAGAAGTAATTAAGAACAGAATATTTTAGTTATTTTCTATATATTAATGCCTTCAATGTGAAGGCTGGCGAAAGGTTAAATATAAAAGGGCAGAGTTCTTGCTAAAGAACGTGATACACAATAAGGTAACACGAGATTGCGCAACAAAAATTGGAGCAGGTTCCAAGGTTTCATGGAAATGTTCAAAGTTCCAATGTCCATCCTGATATTCTGAGATCTAGGGTTGAGGGTTGGGTTACAGAGTGTGTGTAAATTTAGTATGGAGGGTTAGGTTTCTCTCTTTTTATTTTTATTTTTATTTTTTATTCTTTAGTGAGCATAACTGTCATCCTACTAGTGAGCATAACCGTCACCCTACTGCAATACTATCTGTTTCTGTCATATAGATCTGTTTGTATGGGTTTACCTCTCTGTCCATTTTCATCAGGCGACCATTTAATTCCCCTTCGGTGCACGCGCTGATAGAGCCGTGACGTAACTGGGTTTGCTCTCCTAGTCCCCATCACATCAGACGAGTTAGGCTCTCCTTTGGCGGATCTAGGCCCTCGGTCAGTCTGGCCTGCTTTAGCCGTGAGTTGGATGACATGTGATGGATTGGCCTGCTTAGTGGGTTCTAATGGATTTTGGGCCTCTTTTTTTTCCAGAGCTTGAACTCATCCCGAGTGTCAGAGGCCCAACGGTCATCAAGTGCCTCTTTACCTCCTCATTAATGACCGCGCGGCCCTAAGTAGGCTTCTGTCAAAACGTCTCTTCTTTACTTTTACTCTTTTCAAATTCGAATTCTCCATTTCTCTCCAGACTCTTCTAGATTCTGCTTTCTCTACTCCGTCTTTTCTCTCTTCTGTGAAATTTGTTTGAGCCTTATGCTTCCTAATGGCTGCCGTTAGAATCCCCATTGTCGTGGCTTTGAGGTTCATAGTCACCTCTACCACTCTTACCAATTTCTTTTCTCCCGACTACCTAGACACCTCCGTCTACAGTATTAGGGCTCCATATCACAATGAGAGGATTATTCTTCCCGTTCCTTCGCCGGCGGATTTTATGGACCCCGAGCGAGATCACAGCTTGATCTTTTATGTCAAGCAACGCGATTTCGGTTTAACATCTCCCTTTTCTCCCTTCTTTATTGAGGTTTTTGTCACTTTGTAGTGATCCCTCGCATGCTTTCTCCAAATTCTATCTTTTTTATGTGCTCCTTCGAGTCGGTTAACTTGTGCTGGGTTTTACCCTTTCTGCCGCTTTGTTTTCTATTTTTTTCTGCCTGATTCGGGCAAACCATAGGTTCTTCTACTTTACTCCCTGGAGATGATTGTCCATTTTCTCGGGGTACAAAGACTCAATTAAAAGTTGGGCTGAAGCCTTTGTAGTGGTAGAGCTGAAGGAAGGTTTGAGAATCGACTGGGATGTTGATCTCTCCTAAAGGGAGGTTCCCCAAGGTTGTAACGACCTTCCTTGGTTGCTCCTGGTGGACGAAATCTATCTTCTCCGATTGACCTCTGTCTCAAGGAAGTATAATGTTGAGAAGTACATGTTCGTGTCCAGTCTTCGGGACTGCCAGAAAGCTAGTATTCGTTTATTGATGTTTTGCCTTTTTCTTCTGCCTTTTTCTTTTTCCTTTTCCTTGTGTTTATTTTTAACTTGAGTTGTATTTGTTTTTTCAGCTTCTTCTATGCAGATGGATAAAATCAAGCCTCCCAAGAACTTTACCATGTCCAGGGAGAATATGAAGGCCACACTGGAAGCCTTCAAGGTTGGTCGATCAGTGGTAGATGTGACCTGCGAGATTTTTCACGCCATTTCCCTACCGTGGCAAGTCGGACTGCTGCCCCTGCTGCTTCCTGGGCACTGGTGCCCGTGTTCAAAGGCTCTCGCTTTGCGGCCTCCAGGGCCTCCACTCAAGGTAAGGCTCCGAGCTCCTCTAAGTCTCCAGACGCTTCGAGGCCCAAATCCACTTCTACTCTGGCTTCTCGGGAGCTCATTACTATCAACGAGTCCATGGAGAGTGGCTTCAAAGGGGGGGACCGAGGTCGCTCCTTCTGCAATTCAATCTTGGCAGGCTGCTGGCACCATTGTAATTGGTGGTACTGCTGGCAAGCGAGCCCAGGCTTTTGAGGCCTCCCCCGAGGGCCAGATTGTCAAAAGGGTACGTGTGGCAGGGCTCCAGAGGTTGTCCTTCCTTCTCTTGCTAACAAAGGGAAGCAAGCCATAGAGCAATTGTCTTCAGCCCCCGACAATGAGCTCCTCGATGCTGCTGAGATGACTAGGGTCCACGGCGGCCTCCGTGGCCGATATGCTATGCGAGAAGATGTTTGGAGGGGTCTTTAATGTCTCTGACTCGCACTTCCTTGCTTTCGCTAGCCATCTGGCTTGCTCCACCAAATAGCAAGTGGCCTTCCGCTTGCGGTCCCGGGAGGACTTGAGGAACAGTCTCTGAGAGATGCTCCTCATGGTGAGTTGTCTTACTTTCCTTGGGCATATTATATTTTTGCTGTTTTTTTATTCTCTATTTATTGCCCCTTTTTTTTGTCAAGCGCTAGGCATATATATAGAGATCGATGCTCGGGATCAATCTTTCCAGAACTCGATGGACCAACTCATCGCTGAAGCCCGCCGTGAGGAGAACATCGTGGCCACTGGTGAGGCTCGTGGGAACATTATTGACCTCAGGAATCAAATCGAGGACCTCACCATGCGCCTGGGGAATATGCAAGAAGAAGTCGGCAGGGCTTTCGAGCGAGCCTTTGCGGCAAAGTCTTAATGAGACGAGACTTTATCGCAGTTGTCTGCTTTAGAGGAGTCTTGTCGCCAGCGCGACAAGGCCCGAGCTCAGTACGATGAGGCCTGGCTCAGCACGATGAGGCTTTAGCCCATGCTGCTGTCCTTCAACAGGAGCACAATAAGCGCGTTGAGAATCTAAAAGGCATGGCCTTGCCAGCGGAGGAGTCTTGCCTTTAGCAATAACAACTTAGCCAAGAGGTCAGTGCTTTGGAGGAGAGGTGTTCTACCTCGTTGAAGGATGCCCGGACTGCAGAGGATATGGTCCAGATGGCTTGTGAGGAGCGCCTCCAGGAGTATAAGGACTCTGCTGAGCTGAAGGCCAAGATTCAACAAGCTTGTGAAGGTCGTCTTGAAGAGTATAAGGCCTCCGATGAAATGAAGGAGAAAGTGTATTAGGAGGCCTTCCATATGTACGCTTCCTGCTACAATTAAGGCCTGAAGGTAGCTAGAGATGCCCTCTCCACTCCGTTAGCGGTCTTTCGATCTCTTGAAGTCGACTCCGATGGCGAAGAGGTGCGCTACGGAGAGGACGACAATCCCTTGCCCAGGAGAGCTCCTCCCCCGCCAGCTGGATCTCAGGGAGAGTATACTGTAGATAAGCCCTTGAACGATCTTGTTAGTTCGGCCTCCCTGATAAGCGGTTGTCGAAGCTGTAAAAAATAAACCTATTAAACAATCAATAATTAACTTGTAGATAGTGGCAATAGGGTCGAACCACAGGGATTTGACACTACGGATTTTCCTACTAATGACTTGGACAAGTAAATAACAAGAAATTAAAAGAGGGGGGTTTTGTTTTGATGATTAAAACTAAATAGCAAGAGAAAGCAATAATTTAAATAGATGAGAATTTCAATAGGAGAAGAATTCTAGTTGAAGAATGGATCTATTTCAGTTTGTTTAGAATTGATCATTGATCTTTTCGATACTCCTATTTATTTCAATAAATTAGTTTAGGATGTGGAAGACGCTTCTCACAATCCAAATTCCTCCTTAGTTCTAGTTTGATTAGGAAATGTTCGCTAATCAAACACTAGTTAACAAGTTGCCAAGGAACGTCCTTAGGGCTTTTAGTATCGAACAACTGTTAACTGCATTAAGACTTAGAGAAATCTAATTCTAACCTTGCCAACCGCGTGGTCAAGTTTAGATTATGCAACTTGATTAAATGTGTGTTTAAATAATCTAAGCAATTACGGACCTAAATTATTCAAACAATTGTTACTCAAGCAATTAAAAGCAATAGGCCTAAATTGATTCTAAAAGCAAAGCAACAATTATAGAAAGGTCAAATAGCATAAATATTGAAAATAAATAGAAGTTTAACAATGGAGATTTAAATCTCCAAATTCATCACAAATCTGAATTTTCCAACTTCAACTAGAAAATATGGAAATTAGCCACTCATGGTGGACAAAAATCACAAAAGAAAAGAAGAAGAAAAGAAGGAGACAAGCTGCTGTATTTTTCTGCAGAATTGCTGAAGATGAGATATGAGATGCCCTTGCTGGTTTGGAGGCTGCCCTTTTATAGCTGAAGAATTCCATCCTTCTAGGGTTTTGAAATCCCTTTTTAATTTGGCTTGTGATTCCTCTTTTGATGTTGAATTCAATTGCAACTGGAATTCCTTAGGTGAGAAACTCTTTCGTGGCTCTTGGAATTGTGTTGGTAGTGATTGAGTTGGATTTGGACTTCTGAAATTTCAAAATTTGGTTCCCTGCTGTTTTCCCGCCTCTGCTGTCAATTTCTGCTGTCAAGGTGATTTGGGCAGTTTCTGCGAGTGATTTGGGCAGATCACTTGCCCAATCTGCCACAATCGCTCTTTGGGATTCAGTCCAGTTTCTGTCTCTGTCTCTGCGAGTGATTTGGCCAGTTTCTGCGAGTGATTTGGGTAGATCACTTGCCCATATCACTTATGCCTGTTGCCTCCAGGTTTCTGCTTCAGCTTGATCTGGGCAGTAATTTGGGCAAATCACTGACCCAATCACTTTTCTGTCATTTTCTGCACTTTTTCTCCATTTTTCCAATTTCTTCCTTTTCTGTAAAAATAAGGTAAAAACCATAAATTAAGCTAAATAATGTGTAAATAAACAGTAATAAATATAATAAAAATGTGGCTAAATTATGCTTGATCACTCCCTTTCCCCTGTTGTATCTGTAATCCATTCAAACGAATAAATAAATAAAGATATTTTTATTTACTGTGTTCTGTTTTTTGACTTGGGATTTTTGTGTATTACGAACTATGGATGCTTAACGCTTTTGGGTATTCTATTTTCGTGTATGTTCATTTGTATACTTAGATTATTTTTTGAATATATTATTTTCTTTATTCTCTCGAGCTGTTCAGTTCTTTGGAACTTAATTTAATTCGTGCTATTTATTTCACTATCTTCATTTTCTAGCCCGCGAGCTCCTTCTAACTTACCTTAATATGAATTGCCTTGAGTTGTATGTTCAACATGTAAATCTTGCGTTGCTTAACTTGTATTAACGGATTTAAGCTGTCCTTTGCGCGCAATTTTATCAGATTAATAGATTCTAAGCTCAAAATTTTCGTTATGTATTCAACTTGCAAGTCTTTCTCCATTCTTACAAGAGTACTTAGGTTATTTTTCTGCGACCTTTTTAATGCCACGAGCGTGGTTATGTTACACAGTTTATTTTCATGTATTTGTCTTATGAACTCGTTCACGCTTATGGGGATGATCGTTTTTACATACAAGCTTTTTGCGTGTGTGGTGGTCTCTTGGGCCCGTCCGGGCTGTGAGTTCGGACACTTTATACTTGGGATTTTTTTCATGAGTTTCTTACCAGCAATGTAATACCCGGCTAGGCTCCGGTATCAGAATTCCTAACGTCCGGTGGAATCTCGGATGTCGGAAACCTCTAGAAGGGTAAAAACATGTTTTTATAAAATGTTTTCATGTATTTTATGGTTTTAAGTAAGAAAGAAATTGAGTTTTGAATGAAAAAGACTATGGAGGGAAATCCAGGTTCGGCCGCCGAACTTGCATGAGTTTTGGAGTCATCTTCGGCTTCCGAAGGTGGCCTGGCCAGCCACCTATAAAAGGCCCTATGGCCGAAAATGGGCGAGTTTTTTTCCCCATTTCCGGTCAGAGGTGAGTCCATACCCTCCCATGGTTGGTTTTGATGTTCTTCCTCAAATCTTTCAAGTTTTAACAAGTGGTTGCTTGGTTTTTGAAGTTTTGAAGCTAAGATCAAGTTTTGGAGCTAAAATCAAGTTTTGGAGCTTGGAGACCTAAGGAGCTAGATTTCTCCCATCTCCAAGTTAGGATCATCTCTCCTCTCGATCTTCAAGAGGTAAGTTTAGATCCTACCTTTTTTGTATGTTTTAAACAAGTTTTGAGGGGCTATGGGGTAGAAATGCATGTTTAGGTTAATGTTGAGTTTATAAATAATGTATGTTGTTTGAGTTGCTATATGTGTTTGTGTTGGGGTTTAGGATAGTTTGAGACCCCTATATGCTTGGTGGTATGTGTATGCATGTTGTAGAATAGCTAAATGCATGTTTGAATGGTTTGGGAGGCAAAATGTGCATGAGGAGGCTGAGTTCTGTCACTTTGGGAGAACTCAGGTTCGGCAGCCGAAGGACTTTCGGCCGCCGAACCTGCCTGTGGAGGCAAGTTTTCAGCTGCCGAACCCTGCCCCCGAAAGTTGGACTTTCAGCTCTGGAAGGGAGTTTCGGCTGCCGAAGGTGCCGCCGAACATGCATGAGTTTCGGCTCTGGAACCACTTTCGGCCGCCGAAGGTGCCACCGAAAGTGGTTGAGTTTCGGCTCTGGAGGGATTTTCGGCCACCGAATCTGCCGCCGAAAGTGCCCTATTCAGCCTTCCTTTGCATGATTTCCATGATTGTTTTATGTTGTTTTAGGGAGTTTTTGGGGAGTAGTTTAAAGTTATGTTAGTCTATGTTTGGTCCCTCATTTGAGTCCACTTGTGTAGGTTCGAACCCGATGAACCGAGGACCCCAACAGTAAGTTAGCTGCTTCAGTGTCTTTTCAGAGCTAGCCTGAGGTGAGTAGAATAACTCTTTATATTTCAAAGGAAATAAATCAATTTTTGAGCATGTTCATGCATCACGTATGCCACGAGATATATTAGATTGTTTGCATTAGAATTCACGAATATGTTGCATTGCATAATATGATGATGATGTGGATGAGTATTGGATGATCCTTTAGTCCTCGTATGATGTGATATGATGTGATATGGTATGGTATGGAAGTCCAGGTCGAGACCCATTCTACGCCCCTGGCACTATTTTAAGAGAAAGACCAGGTCGAGGCCCATTCTACGCCCCTGGCATTATTGGAATGTAATGTTATACTATGTTATGTTAAGAGAAAGACCAGGTCGAGACCCATTCTACGCCCCTGGCATTAATGGATATGTAGAGGACTATTGGTGATAAGACCATCCTTGATTGTGATGTGATGCATTCCATGAGATCATATGTTTTAAATACAATGTTTTATTATTCTGCTCACTGGGCTCTAGTAGCTCACCCCATTCCCTAAACCCCCAGATTTGCAGGTACGGGATAGACCAGGAAGTCAGCAAGAGTAAAAAAGTCATGTTATTGTAATAGTTAGATGTGGACATGTATTGTAAAATGATATTATGTAATGAAATGTAAAGAATTGTATTAAGGATAGAATTGTGCTCGGCCCTAGTGTATGTTAATCCCTTTTTGATACATGATCTTTTTAATGAAAGGTTTTAATGATGTTTATGTAAACCAAGCTTAATGTATGATATGTCACCCCATTGGAGCATTTGATGAGGGATCCAATGTGGGGTTTTATGTTTATGAGTTTGTGCATGCACAGGTTAAGCTTGGTGAATGAAAGGAAAAGTTTAAATTTTTATGTATATGTTTGATCATGTATGAGATTTAACAGGTATACAGGATGTATGTTAGGCTTGCTACGGGTCCCGGCGACCTTATGTTGATCTGGATCCTAGCGTCGGTAGCGGTCCGGTTTCCGGATCGTTACAAGCAAGCCCGTCTTGTGTTGCGAGCTCAGTCATTTTATACTTAGCCTACTTTTATCACAAATGCTTGCGAGTCATAAGATCATCCGGACTGTGAGCTCGGATACTGTTTGTCGTATTTGGCCTATTTCAATGTATAATTTAAAGGCTACATGCTCATCCGATCTAAGAGCTTGGTTACTTTTTTATGCTTAGATCATTTTTGCGTTTGTCTGGCCGTTAGCTCATCCGTACTGCGAGCTCGGCTATTTTTTATGTTTAGGATATTTTTGCGCGTTCATAGTGTCACGATTTCAGATTTTAGCAATCGCCTGGAACTGTGCGTCACTTGGTTTGAACACCTTCAAGCCAAGTCAACCTTCAAGATCACCCGATATTCAGTGAATATGAACAACTTGGTGAGTCAAGGTTATATAACCGAATAACGAAACCAACAGGCAGTATTCAATCATAAGCCTCACAGTAGGCACAATAGATAGAATTGAACATGAGAATTCATGAACAAATTACTTATTTTATTCCAGAGGCAAAATGATAATTATACATTATCATCAACACAATCGTTACAGTAATTCTCGCCTCCATTATAGACAGGGGGGATGGTCTACAAGGAGTAAAGGCACAACTCAAGATCTCCGTAGGCCTACGGTAGCCAACTGGGCTCAGCCCCAGCTGGTGGCCAACTAGTCACTCCTCCCTAAAGAGCCTTAGAAACAAGTAGATTTGTTCCAGGAGGAGACATCAATATGTCTCATATGACACCCCCCAAAATAAATACATGGAAAGGAATTACAACAAATTGTCTCGGCTATTATCTTCCCACTAATTTATACTAATTTATCCAAATATTGCTTCCTGGGAATTCCAATGTTGGAAAATTACACTTTTGTGTCCCTGAAAAAACTCTATGACTGTAACACTCCCCCACTTAAATGGTCGACGTTCTCGTCGACTGAGCTTGTTGGGGTTCTTCAATCTTCGAGTTTGATGCTTTTACGCATTCTCGTAATGTGACCTGATCTCAACCCTGCTTGATTAAATTGTTGGACCGTTGTAATCTTTGGTATGAAATCATTCAGCTATTGGTGTCTCCTTCAATTGATCTTTGTGGATTTCTAGCTCTTATTGATGATGAAACTATGAAAACTCTGCCTCTGGTTGGTAAATGTTCTGCCCTTGATTCCTTAATCTACTGCAAAATGTCGTAAGAAGTTGTTGTTTCATTCCTCTGCACGAACTCATTGATCACTGGTTCCTTTCTCCTTAACTTGTCTCGCCATTGCCTGTCTTTAAATCCATCCCCCTGCATAACTTATGCCATATGACATCGTGATTCACTTGTAATGGTCTCATAAGAAAGGTTAGTACTAACCAAGTTATATTCAAATACTAATTAATATAGCAAGTCATAAAAACACAACACAATATGAATCAACAGGTGTGCCAACCGCATTTGACCATTAAGACTTGAACTGCCTTTCACCCCTCTCCTCAACACAACACAACCTTAGCCCACATGTAGCGAAGCTCAGTGAATCCTCCTATGAAAGTGATGTCCCCACTTTCAAAAGAACTCACTCAACACTCTCTTCCTTCTTTGTACGTCTTACACTCCTCCTCTTCGTAAGCTCTGCCATTCTGCACACTTTATCTCCTTCCTCTCTACCTAGGAATGTAGTTTACCCAAATGTCGCTTGTAGTATAACTCACAAAATCGACTTGCCTTTGAGCAACATGTACTGCTTGACCTATCTCAGTCCTCCTCCACATTGTCCCATGTGTGAGAACTTTTATTTGGCCATGAGGTCTTTTTCCTGCTCAACCACACAGGGTAGGACAGGAAACACGAGAAAGGTTATACCCATTTGATGCGAGAAGGTTCCCTTTCATTAAGTTCCCATTGCACATCACCCTTTTCTCATGTAAAGTGTGAGCATTCTCTATCCACAGGATTTTACACCTCCCTTCTTTCAATAGATTTAGCTTTATAGTTTGACCACATAAATGTTATTCTCTGTATGTCTGCACAGTCACAATTCTCAGTAATATTAATAAGTAAGTTCATATTGAAAAGAAAAATTTTTCACCTCCAACCCACGACACAGATTGAGGTTCTGAGATTCCACCCTTGCCTACTTCATAGGCATTAGCACGTAATTCATGCCATTGATGATTGCTCTTCTAGTTCACTTTCGAAGGACTGCTTATCATCCCTCCTATGTTATATCTAACATGTTCGCACTATTCCTGACAAAATCACATGCTCAATTCCATTTCAAGAGGCCTCTTGCCTCAATTTTGAGTGAAATAAACTCAGGACTGTTAGATGGCCTCAAGCTCTATTGGCTCATCCTCCCCCTTATCATTATACCTCGAGATTATTACTTTCTCTCCAAAGGTCACTAAAAGGGGGTATGTAGCACCTGGTCATCACCCATCTCCAAATAGTGCCCTTAGTGGAGCGTGCAACACCTCTAGTTGACATAGCCACTACCGCCAATTTGTTTATGCTTTTTTATCTTCTCTACCTCGCCCCTCTTCGTGCTACTACTCCTTGTAGCTTTTCAATTGGGAAGTCATTGCCTCCCCTTTCATCATTTTATACTCAGGATCACCCCACCAGGTGTCAATCGCATCTAAAGAGGGTTTTGGGTGGCCTCAATCTCTCGATAATTTGGCTATCACTACCGACAATGCTCATTTCCCTCTCTAGTGCCTCAAGGGACTCATAAACGGAGTCAATCTCCAACGCCATCCCCTCTGGAGTGGCATAGACATTCCACAAGGCCGCAAGGTTCTCAACCTGTAACGACCCGAAAATCGGACCGCTACCGGCGCTAGGATCCGGGTCGACTTAAGGCCGCCGGGACCCGTAGCAAGCCTAACATGCATCCTGTAAACCTGCTTAATCCCATACATGATCAACAACATACATAAAAATTTAAATCTTTTCTTTCCATATACATCAACCAAACTCAACCTGTGCATATACGTATACTTAACATGATCATAACATTGATCCCTCAATGGGATCTCCTCAGTGCCCCCAATGGGTGACACAACAAATGCTGAGTTGGTTTACATAAATGACATAAAATAACCAAGATCATGTATTAAAAGAGATTACAACATCTATGATCAAGCACACCTCTAATCATCCATAAACATCATTATGTAACTATACTGTACTTAAGACATTACATTACAATTTGATCATGTCCATTGCTAGCTATTACATAAACATGACTTCTTTACTCTATCCGGACTCCTGCTCTATACTGTACCTGCAAGCCTGGGGGTAAAGGGAGAGGGGTGAGCTAAAGGCCCAGTGAGTAGAACTATAAAACATATTAACACTATGCTCCAATGAAATGCATCATAACACAGACAATTCACATAAGGGTTGGGTGAACTTGTCACCAATTAGTCCAAGCTAACTCTGTGCCAGGCCGTAGCATGGGGTCCTGGTCTTCCTGTCATACATACATTACTTACCATTGCCCCAGGGCCTCCTCTGGGCTCCTGGTCTTCGAGTCCCATAACCGTGCCAGGCCGTAGAATGGGGTCCTAGTCTTCCTGTCATGGACTAATTGGGTCATCCAACATTCACCCACATCAACAACAATCGATGCAATGCGGCATATTCGTGAAACTAATGCAATTATCCTATTGCATACTCATGATGCATGAAACATGATAAAACATTTAATTTAAAAGATTAAGTTTAGTTCCACTCACCTCTGGCTGACTCTGACAACACCGAAGCAGCTGAACTCACTGCTGGGGTCCTCGGTTCCTCGGGTCCGAACCTACACAGGTGGACTCAAATGAGGGACCAAACATACCTGAACATAACTATAAACTACTCCCCAAAAACCCCTTAAAGCATCATGAAACAATCATACAAAATCATGCAAAGGAGGCCTGGACAGGGCACTTTCGGCGGCAGGTTCGGCGGCCGAAAGTCCCTCCGGAGCCAAAAGTCAGGCAGGTTCAGCGGCACCTTCGGCGGCCGAAACTCCCAGACAGAGACGAAACTCATGCATGTTCGGTGGCACTTTCGGCGGCCGAAAGTCCCAGACAGAGTCGAAAGTCACCTTTCGGGGGCAGGGGTTCGGCAACCGAAATGCTACCTCACAGGCAGGTTCGGCGGCCGAAAATCCCTTCGGCTGCCGAACCTGGTTTCTGCCAAAAGGGCAGAAACTTGGTTCCTCATGCACATTTCGCCTCCCAAACCTCTCATTATGCATAGAGCTCAACCAAAACATGCATACAAGCTCCTAGGGGTATCAAACTAACTTAAACCTCAACTACAACACTTCAACATACACATCAAGCACACATTGTCCATAAACACACATTTATACCCATAAACATAACCATAACCTAAACATGCATTCTAACCCATAGATCTACTTAAAACTTACTTAAAACATGCAATGAGCTTAAGATCGGCTCTTACCTCTTGAAGATCGAGAGAGAGACGACCTAAACTCGAAGTTGGGAGAGATTGGGTTCTTGAACCTCGAAGCTCCAAAACTTTGCTCAAAAGCTCAAATCTTCAAAACAAAGTGAAACAAGTGAAAACCTTGAAAGATTTAGAGGAAAAACATCAAAGATGGGTGAGGGGGCGGCGGAGACTCACCTTGGCCGAAAATGGGGAAAAAGCTCGCCCGTTTTCGGCTAAGGGACCCTTTTATAGTGGCTGGCCAGACCACGTTCGGGGGCCGAATGTGCCTCCGCATGCATGCGGCCGAACCTGGACTTCCCTCACTTACGCTTTCGGGGGCCTAAAGCACACCCGCAACGCATGCATGTTCGGCGGCCAAACTTGAGGTTCGGCGGCCGAACCTGAGTTTTCCTCTAATGCTATTTTCATGCAAAAACTCATTTTCTTTCATGCTTAAAACATAAAACACATTAAAACATTTCATAAAAACATGGTTTTACCATACTAGAGGCTTCCGACATCCGAGATTCCACCGGATGGTAGGAATTCCGATACCGGAGTCTAGCCGGGTATTACATTCTCCCCCCCTAAGAACATTCGTCCCCGAATGTTCCTCAACTAACTCATGCAAAGCATACAACATACTATACACATAAAACACATAGAGACTAACCTTAAAAGAGATGAGGATATTGCCGGAGCATAGACTCCCGTGTCTCCCAAGTGCACTCTTCCAGATTGTGGTGGTTCCAAAGGACCTTCACCATCGGGATTTCCTTGTTCCTTAGCTTTCTGATCTGGGTGTCTAGGATCCGTACCGGCTGCTCAACATAGGTGAGATCCTCTTGGATCTCCATATCAGGCTCACTAAGAACCTTGCCCGGATCTGACACAAATTTCCTCAACATAGAAACATGGAAAACCGGATGGATTCTCTCCATTGAAGCAGGTAAATCCAGCTTGTACGATACATTCCCAATCTTTTGCAAGACTTCAAAGGGTCCGATGTACCGCGGAGCCAGCTTACCTTTCTTCCCGAACCGAACCACTCCTTTTATTGGAGACACCTTGAGCAATACCAGATCCCCCTCCTGAAACTCTACTTGCCTTCTGCGGATGTCTGCATAACTCTTCTGTCTGCTTGCAGCTGTCTTGATTCTTTCTCTGATTAAGGGTACCACCCTGCTGGTGATCTCTACTAACTCAGGCCCTGCCAAGGCCTCTTCTCCAACTTCCTCCCAGCAAACAGGTGACCTGCACTTCCTCCCATATAAAGCTTCATATGGAGCCATCCCGATGCTAGCATGATGGCTGTTATTGTAGGCAAACTCCACCAAAGGTAGGTGCTGCCTCCAAGAACCGCCAAAGTCCAGCACACACATTTTTAGCATATCTTCTATGGTCTGGATGGTCCTCTCTGACTGTCCGTCTGTCTGTGGATGGAAGGCAGTGCTTGTAATACCCGACTAATTCAGGCATCGGAATTCCTACCGTCCGGTGGAATTCGGGGATGTCAGAGACTTCTAGGAGGGTATTAGAAAGTTTTCCAAAGTGTTTTTAAGACTTTGTAAGATTTGGAATAGAATAGGATTGAGTTTTGAAAAGAAAAGGCTTAGGGGACAAAGGCCAGGTTCGGCCGCCGAAGGTAAGTTCGGCCGCCGAAAGTGCCCAATGTTCGGCCCCCGAAGGTTATGTTCGGCCCCCGAAAGTTGCATGGTTTTGCATGCAGTTTCGGCAGCCGAAGCTGAGGTGGTCGGTTAGTTGTGCACGCTCCTCAGTCCGTGGTTTGGCCAGGTGTTCACCTCCATATCATGACCAGAGGTTAGGCCACGTCTCCCTTGACTCATCTGCAAGCTTTTATCAGCTCGTGCAGAGGGTTGAGTGTGTTTCAAAGCGTTTTGAAGGGTTGGAGAGAAAAGAGAGGTTTTGGTGGTTTGAAGCTTGTGAAGGGGATTTGCTGAGTTCAAGTTGTTCCTCTTCTAGTTTCAGGAGGTAAGAGAGTGGTTCCTCTTCTTGTTTTATTGGTTTTAACAGTTTTTACAGAGGATAAGGGTAGAGTTGCTTATATAGGTTGTTTTAGTGTTTTCATGGTTTATACATGATTAGGTGTAGTTTTGATGTTTTAATGGTGTAAGCATGTTATGTGTATTGTTTTGTTGGGTTTAAGTAGTTTGACGCTCCTTTCTGCTTGTTGAAGTGTTTATGCATGTTTTAGAGGGGGTAACTGCGTGTATTGAGGGCTGAGCAGGTGCTGGAGGGACTGGCAGGCGTCCTTATGCACGAAACTGAGTTCTGGATGAACTCAGGTTCGGCCGCCGAAAGTCCAAGTTAGGCCGCCGAACATGCCTGACTTTCGTCTCTGGAGGAGACATTCGGCCGCCGAAGGTGCTGCCGAAGGTGCCCTGTCCAGCCTTCCTTTGCTTGTTTTGCATGCATGTTTTGAGGTGTTCTAGAGGGGTTTTGGGGACTTGTTTTATCAGTTGCATAGAGTATGTGTGGTGCCTCATTTGCGTCCTCCATTGTAGGATTGGACCCGAGGAACCGAGGTGTTTAGCAGTCGTAGCTATTGCAGAGTTAGAGGTAGCCCAGAGTTAGCCAAGCAGTGGCTACAGGTGAGTGGAACTAAACTTCCTCTTTTATTTGAGAAATGACACGATTCTAGCATGATCCATGCATCATACACTGCCATGTTATATCTTAGGTTGTGTTGCATTAGAATTCACGAATATGATGCATTGCATAAGATGTTGTTCCTGTGGATGAATGTTGGATGATCCTTAGCCCATGACAGAGAGCAGATATAGAGTTATGGCATGAGATAGCCATACCAGGTCGCCCCTGGATAGGCCAGGTCGCTCCTGGTACTATAGTCAGAGCACAGAGCAGAGTTAAGAGAAGACCAGGTGATGACATCGTCTCCCTGGCACAGTTGGTCATGTTATGATATCAGAGCAGAGATAAGAGTAGACCAGGTGATGACATCGTCTCCCTGGCACAGTTGGTCAGATTATCACATGTAGTTGAGGGCTATTGGTGACGAGTTCATCCTTTTGATGATATGTTTGTGATGTGATGCATTTCATGAGAGCATGTAATGAATGAACTGTTTTTATTGTTCCTCCTCACTGGGCTCTAGAGCTCATCCCACTCCCTTACCCCCAGTTTTGCAGGTCCTGAGATAGCTATGGGAAATCAAAGTCAGCAAGCGTACAGAGGAAAGTTGTGCTTGAATGTATGCTGTAATAGTGTAGTGGACATGATGTAATTAACAGATGAACTGTCATGTACTGTATAGATCTGTACTATCATATACGGATAGACTTGTGCTTTCCCTAGTGTTTTTGCTGTTGTGTGATGCATGCTTAATCCCCTGTACATGAATCCTGTTTTACGTTTCTTGATGAGAAATGTGTGAGTTAAGCTTAATGTATGGCTTCGATGAGATACCAGTGGAATGTGTTACAGATTAAAAGGGTTTCATTCCTATGACCCACAGCAGATAGTAGTCCCTGGTATAGGCTCTGAGGGCCATTTCAGATTGACATATCTGAGTAGCAGCAGTTAAGCCTACAGAGTTTTACAGGATTGTTGAGTCTATATGTCTCATGTCTGGGATGTATCAGGTACACAGAGAGTATAGTTGGCTTGCTACGGGTCCCGGCGGCCTTAAGCCGATCTGGATCCTAGTGCCAGTGATGGTTCGGACCGTTACTGAGGGGTACCGGTTTCCGGGTCGTTACAGATTGGTATCAGAGCTTAGGGCCTCAAGAGTACGGTGTGTTGAGATATCCCACATCGGAAAGAGGTGTTGTCTTGTATAGGAAGGGAAGCACAATAAGTTAAAATCATGTCCACTAGGATAGGATGTGGAGTCCTGTCTTGCATGCTGATGTGAAATGCCATGATGAGTTGCATGTTTATTGATATGTTCTTTATATGTGTTGTGGATTCATGTATTCTCACATGGATCATTTGCTGATATGTTTGTGTGATGTTGTGCTTTACAGAGGCAGGATGAGAGGAACTCGTCGATCTGTTAGATTGACAGGAGCTCCGCCGGAGGATGAGGACATGGATGCTCATCTCCCCATTCTGCAAAGGGCAACATCAGATAGTATAAGCAGAGAAGGTACATCAAGGGACCCTAGAAGGTCTGTTGATGAGAGTAGAAGGGGAGTCGTTCAGAGTGGTATGTCAGGGTTTATGAGAGAAATAGAGGAGGATGAGCATAGTAGAGATGGTAGCTTTGGCAGGAGTAGGTTAGGAGGAGATATGGGTGAGTCCCAAGGAGGCACTCAGACCTCGAGATTTGTTCCACCTCAGTATCCACCCTACCAGTGGGGGGCAGAGTACCCGATGAGAGGTACATCAGAGTTTCCTAGGTATAACCCATATCCCACCTTTATGCCCTATCCTTCCTTTTACCCGTCATATCTACAGTATCCCATGTTCCCACCCGTCTTTGGTTACCCAGGGTCAGTAACCCCTAACCCGGGGCATGTTACACCTCCTCCACCACCAGTAGAACCAGTAGCCCCAATTGTCCAAACACCCAAGCCGAGTTCACCTGGGGAAAGTATGGTGCAGATGACAGCTTATTTGAGGTTGGATGTTCCCAAATTTGAGACTGGTGATGACCCTGTTGAGTATCTTAGACTGGTCAAGATGATAACTGATGAGTTGGGAGCCAGTGAGAGTAGAGCCATTCAGATGGCAGGGAGCACATTGAATTGTGCAAAGGCAAGGGAATGGTTCACCCAGTATGTGGACCCGAGGGTAGAAAGCTTATCCTGGGAGCAGTTTACTATAGAGTTTGCAGGATGGGCTTGTCCAGATAGCTTAAGGGAGCGTAAAGAGAGTGAATGTGAGCAGCCAGGGCAGACAGAAAACATGAGTATAGAACATGACCCAGAGACTAGTGACCGTTTCCCTTTGGGTGAGGCTGCTGCAAGGAATAAAAAGAAAGTGAGAGGCCTGAAAGGGTCAAAGAAAAGAGAGTTCTGGAATAGGGTAACGTTTGGCATGGGTTTTTGCGAGGGTTCGAGTTCTGGTTGGGATAACTCTAGATGTGCGAAGTGCGGTAGGAGGCACAAAGGAGTTTGTCGGGCTGGGACAACAGCATGTTTCAGGTGCGGACAGGAAGGGCACATGGCACGAGAGTGTCCCATTATGACCGTATCCGCACAGTTCCCGCAGACACCCTCAGATAATAGAAGGCCACCAGAAGCTCCAACCTCAGTACAGGGCAGAGGGAGAGAAAGAGGGGTAGTCCCTTCGTCAGGAGATTCCTTAAGTGGAAGTCCGTTAGTTCCGGCTTGGATTCTCACCCAGAATCAGCCAGAGACAGACACACGGAACACAGTGGTGCCAGGTAAGCTCACTTTTGAGTGTTCTGATGTGTATAGAATATCAGTTGATGTGAAAATAGTAAAGTGTAATGTTCAGAGACAAAAGTTCAGAGACGAGTGAGTCGTGAGAGGTTAGTGAGCCAGGAAAAAGCTCGAGAGCTATAGCCGTGGATTTGAAATCCAGGTAGAGAGAGAGTGATCTCTCATCTCTGAGTGTAGCCCTCTAGACCTCAAGTAAAGAAATAAGGTAGAGAATAGCGTAAGAAAGTGAAGAGGAGGAAAAATAATAAAAGTAAGTAAGAGAAAAGTAAGCAAAGAAAAGAGTAAATGAGATAAGATAGAGTAGAGAAAGAATAGAATAGAATAAAGGTAAAGTACAAAAGTGTAGAAGGAGAGTTCAGTTTGGTCTGGGATTAGATGGCGATGAGCTCTGGTTCAGATAGTTCTGGATGCGTGAGGTGTGGAGTGTACACGAAAGTAGTCTGTTGGTATGGGACTACGGCATGTATAGATGGGAGCAGGAAGGACTCATAGTGTGTGAGTGTCCTACTGCGGCCCTGATTGGCACAGTCCCAGCAGATGACTTCGAGTAGTGTAACTCAGCTTGTAGCTCTAGCCAGGGTTCAGGACAGTGGTTGAGACAGGAGGAGAGAGTTCTCCTATTCTTTGGTCGGTTCCCGAGGGAAGATTCATTAGCTTTAGTTTGGATCTACATCCTGACTCAGTAGGAGGCTAATACATCAAACACGGTGACGTCAGATACGTTCCCTTGAGAGTGTTCAGATGTGTAGGTTATCGTGGACCCTGATGTTTCTTTCCCTGTTGTTGTGAGAGCCATAGATAGAGGGGGGTTGATAACTTCTGGGCTTAGAAAGTTTCTTTGGGTTGATAGACCCGAGTGTGATCCATCTGTGGCAGAGTCAGTCTGTCGATTCAGTTCAGAGTTTGTTGCGAGTAGTGGATGCAATCCAGCTGACCTTATGGTTCTAGAGGTGACTAGTGATGTCAATCTAGGGCGGATTGGCTAGCTACTCGAGGTACTACCTAAGTCTGCAACGACAAGGTAGGAGAGTACAGAGTTCAGAGGCTCGGATGGATCAGAGTTAGTCCTTAGAGGGGACAGTATAGCATACCCAGAAGTTTGATATCAGCCCTACAGACTCGTGAATTCTGTAGGCAGGGTAATAAGGGGTTTTCTTGCTCTTGTTTGAGAGCAGAATAGCCAGGTTAGGGAACCAGCCTCAGTACGCATAGACAGAAAAAGAGATAGAGAGTTATATGTGTTATCCCAGACAAGCTAGCAGGAGTACCAATAGAGTCTGGACGTGAAGTGAGGATGGAGACTAGACTCATCTTCACCTCTTCCTACGAAAAGTTGAAAAAGTTGTAAAAACGAGAAAAGCAGTTGCATAAGTGAGAAGATAGTAGAGCAGTGTGAACTTGGTAGCGAAGGATTCTATCCGACTTAGTACTACACACCTTGGAATGTACCAGTGTTGGTGTAAGAACAGGAGGAAACCTTGAGACGTTATCATAACTGTGAGTTGTACAAGGTCATTACCAAGGACAGGTCTTCCCACGCAGGCTTACTGATCTGGGAGACAGCTAGTAAGAGCTGATTATCCTCCACGATGGATCTAAGAGGTGGGACCTAGATGTTGAGACTGAGAGAGCGAGTTAACGAAAAAAAAAACCAGGATAGTAAAGAAGAAGAAAGGCGGGCAAGGATCAGAGTGCGCAGCAAAAGCGTAGAATAGTGCAGAAACATAGAGAAGCATGCGCAGTATCTACTAAGTGTTGTAGATAAGAGAACACGGCAGAGAGGCCAAGTTCTGTAATATGAGTTTGATTTCAGGGCATGTTTGTATGAATTGTGAAGTGTCACAATACGATTTCTACAGTAAGTAGAGAGTTGAAGCTAGGCATCTAGCATTTCCTTAGAGTTATTGCTCCTCTGCTCGGGGTGAATAAAAAGAAGCAAAGGTGAGTTTAACCAGAGGAGTGTAACTAGAGCGGAGAAAAGGTAAAGAGAAAGGAAAGTCAGTAGGGAGCAAAGAGAGTCAAATGGACTGTGTACAGACAGGAGTGATCAGTAATCAGTGTAGAGTGTGGACACAGCTTAAGCAGTTAAGGGTCAGCAGAGTCAGACAGTATAGCCAACCCGGGAGTTTTACTCCAGGGGTATCTGTGTCTCTTCGTAACGAACGATGTTAGGCTTTCTTGAATTGCTTGTTTCATTGCTTGTTTCCCTGTATATTTATTGTTGTTGTTTTAACATTCGAGGACGAATGGTTTTAAAGGAGGGAAGAATGTAATACCCGGCTAATTCAGGCATCGGAATTCCTACCGTCCGGTGGAATTCGGGGATGTCAGAGACTTCTAGGAGGGTATTAGAAAGTTTTCCAAAGTGTTTTTAAGACTTTGTAAGATTTGGAATAGAATAGGATTGAGTTTTGAAAAGAAAAGGCTTAGGGGACAAAGGCCAGGTTCGGCCGCCGAAGGTAAGTTCGGCCGCCGAAAGTGCCCAATGTTCGGCCCCCGAAGGTTATGTTCGGCCCCCGAAAGTTGCATGGTTTTGCATGCAGTTTCGGCAGCCGAAGCTGAGGTGGTCGGTTAGTTATGCACGCTCCTCAGTCCGTGATTTGGCCAGGTGTTCACCTCCAGATCATGACCAGAGGTTAGGCCACGTCTCCCTTGACTCATCTGCAAGCTTTTATCAGCTCGTGCAGAGGGTTGAGTGTGTTTCAAAGCGTTTTGAAGGGTTGGAGAGAAAAGAGTGGTTTTGGTGGTTTGAAGCTTGTGAAGGGGATTTGCTGAGTTCAAGTTGTTCCTCTTCTAGTTTCAGGAGGTAAGAAAGTGGTTCCTCTTCTTGTTTTATTGGTTTTAACAGTTTTTACAGAGGATAAGGGTAGAGTTGCTTATATAGGTTGTTTTAGTGTTTTCATGGTTTATACATGATTAGGTGTAGTTTTGATGTTTTAATGGTGTAAGCATGTTATGTGTATTGTTTTGTTGGGTTTAAGTAGTTTGACGCTCCTTTCTGCTTGTTGAAGTGTTTATGCATGTTTTAGAGGGGATAACTGCGTGTATTGAGGGCTGAGCAGGTGCTGGAGGGACTGGCAGGCGTCCTTGTGCACGAAACTGAGTTCTGGATGAACTCAGGTTCGGCCGCCGAAAGTCCAAGTTAGGCCGCCGAACATGCCTGACTTTCGTCTCTGGAGGAGACATTCGGCCGCCGAAGGTGCTGCCGAAGGTGCCCTGTCCAGCCTTCCTTTGCTTGTTTTGCATGCATGTTTTGAGGTGTTCTAGAGGGGTTTTGGGGACTTGTTTTATCAGTTGCATAGAGTATGTGTGGTGCCTCATTTGCGTCCTCCATTGTAGGATTGGACCCGAGGAACCGAGGTGTTTAGCAGTCGTAGCTATTGCAGAGTTAGAGGTAGCCCAGAGTTAGCCAAGCAGTGGCTACAGGTGAGTGGAACTAAACTTCCTCTTTTATTTGAGAAATGACACGATTCTAGCATGATCCATGCATCATACACTGCCATGTTATATCTTAGGTTGTGTTGCATTAGAATTCACGAATATGATGCATTGCATAAGATGTTGTTCCTGTGGATGAATGTTGGATGATCCTTAGCCCATGACAGAGAGCAGATACAGAGTTATGGCATGAGATAGCCATACCAGGTCGCCCCTGGATAGGCCAGGTCGCTCCTGGTACTATAGTCAGAGCACAGAGCAGAGTTAAGAGAAGACCAGGTGATGACATCGTCTCCCTGGCACAGTTGGTCATGTTATGATATCAGAGCAGAGATAAGAGTAGACCAGGTGATGACATCGTCTCCCTGGCACAGTTGGTCAGATTATCACATGTAGTTGAGGGCTATTGGTGACAAGTTTATCCTTTTGATGATATGTTTGTGATGTGATGCATTTCATGAGAGCATGTAATGAATGAACTGTTTTTATTGTTCCTCCTCACTGGGCTCTAGAGCTCATCCCACTCCCTTACCCCCAGTTTTGCAGGTCCTGAGATAGCTATGGGAAATCAAAGTCAGCAAGAGTACAGAGGAAAGTTGTGCTTGAATGTATGCTGTAATAGTGTAGTGGACATGATGTAATTAACAGATGAACTGTCATGTACTGTATAGATCTGTACTGTCATATACGGATAGACTTGTGCTTTCCCTAGTGTTTTTGCTGTTGTGTGATGCATGCTTAATCCCCTGTACATGAATCCTGTTTTACGTTTCTTGATGAGAAATGTGTGAGTTAGGCTTAATGTATGGCTTCGATGAGATACCAGTGGAATGTGTTACAGATTAAAAGGGTTTCATTCCCATGACCCACAGCAGATAGTAGTCCCTGGTATAGGCCCTGAGGGCCATTTCAGATTGACATATCTGAGTAGCAGCAGTTAAGCCTACAGAGTTTTACAGGATTGTTGAGTCTATATGTCTCATGTCTGGGATGTATCAGGTACACAGAGAGTATAGTTGGCTTGCTACGGGTCCCGGCGGCCTTAAGCCGATCTGGATCCTAGTGCCAGTGATGGTTCGGACCGTTACTGAGGGGTACCGGTTTCCGGGTCGTTACAGTGCTAAAATCCAATCTAGTACCCATGGCATTCTGCAGACTCCGCCAAAACCTGGAGGTGAACTGGGGTCCTCTATCTGACACTATAGAAACAGGAACCCCATGCAGTCTGACTATCTCCTCAACATACACCTGCGCCAACTTGTCCACAGAGTAGCCACTCCTGACAGGGATGAAGTGAGCAGATTTGGTGAGTCTGTCCACAATCACCCATATGGAGTCCAATCTGTTGGACGTCGCCGGTAACCCCACTACGAAGTCCATAGCTATATTCTCCCATTTCCACTCTGGAATAGGTAGCGGGTTAAGCATCCCAGCCGGCTTCTGATGTTCCAGCTTCACCCTCTGACAAACTTCGCAGGCTGACACAAACTGTGCCACTTCTCTCTTCATAGCTGGCCACCAATAAACTTTCTTCAGATCTTGATACATCTTGGTGGCTCCGGGGTGAATGCTGTATCTTGCATTATGAGCCTCTCTCATAATGTCTCCTTTTAGCCCTATGTCATATGGTACACATAAACGACTCCCATAGTGGAGGATCCCCTTATTGTCGAATCTGAACTCACTGTCCTTGCCTGACTGAACAGTCCTGGCAATCTTCACTAACTCTGGGTCCTCATGCTGTTTCTGAGCCACCTACTCCAGAAACACGGGTGTCACTTTCATCTGAGCAACCAAGGCACCTGTACCAGACAACTCCAACTGTAGACCTTCATCAATGAGCTTGTAAAACTCCTTCACCACTGGTCTCCTCTCTGCCGTGATGTGGGATAGACTGCCTAGTGACTTCCGGCTTAGGGCGTCTGCCACGACATTCGCCTTACCCGGATGATACTGAATCTTGCAATCATAGTCACTCAGCAGCTCTACCCATCTCCTCTGTCTTAAGTTCAAATCTCTTTGACTCAGGATGTACTGCAGGCTCTTATGATCTGTAAGGATCTCACATTTTACCCCATAGAGGTAGTGCCTCCACATCTTGAGTGCAAAGATTACTGCTGCCATCTCAAGGTCATGTGTGGGGTAATTCAACTCATGCTTCTTTAGCTGCCTTGAAGCATAAGCAATCACCCTCTCATTTTGCATCAGTACACAACCCAGTCCCACACGGGACGCATCACAAAAGACTGTAAAGTCCTCATCACTAGATGGCAGAGCTAAAACTGGTGCTGAAGTCAACCTCTTCTTAAGCTCTTCAAAACTCTCTTCGCATTGGTCAGTCCACAGAAACTTCTGATTCTTCCTGGTTAGTCTGGTCAGAGGAGTTGCTATTTTCGAGAAGTCCTGAACGAACCTCCTGTAGTAACCTGCCAAATCCAAGAAACTCCTGATCTCTGTCACTGAAGTGGGTCTAGGCCAGTTAGCCACAGTTTCTGTCTTCTTGGGGTCCACCTCTATCCCATTCTCTGACACTACATGCCCCAAGAACGAAATACTCCTCAGCCAGAACTCACACTTTGAGAACTTGGCATACAAGCCATGTTCCCTTAAGGTCTGTAGAACCAACCTCAGATGATGGGCATGCTCCTCTGCATTCCTGGAATACACTAGGATATCATCTATGAAGACAATAACGAAGTGATCCAGGTACTGGCTAAACACTCTATTCATGAGATCCATGAATGCTGCAGGGGCGTTGGTTAGCCCGAACGGCATTACAAGGAACTCAAAATGCCCATATCTGGTCCTGAAAGCCGTCTTTGGCACATCCTCATCTCTGATCCTCAGCTGGTGGTACCCAGATCTCAGATCTATTTTGGAGAAACAACCTGCTCCTGCTAGCTGGTCGAATAGATCGTCGATCCTTGGCAAAGGGTACTTGTTCTTGGTAGTGACTTTGTTCAACTGCCTGTAGTCGATACAAAGTCTAAGGGATCCATCCTTCTTTCTCACGAACAAGACTGGAGCACCCCAGGGTGAGGTACTCGATCGGATGAAGCCCTTGTCTACCAACTCCTGTAACTGCTCCTTCAACTCTTTCAATTCTGCTGGCGCCATCCTGTAGGGAGGGATAGAGATCGGTCGGGTTCCAGGCATTAGTTCTATCTCGAACTCTATCTCCCTAGCAGGTGGTAGACCTGGCAGCTCGTCTGGGAACACATCTAAGAACTCTCTAACCACTGGCACTGAGGCGGGCTCTCTGACCTGACCGCTAAGCTCTCTCACATGAGCCAAATACCCCTGACATCCCCTCCTGAGCAACCTACGAGCCTGAAGAGCTGATATCAGACCTCTAGGTGTACCCCTCCTGTCTCCTCTGAAGACAACCTCAGACCCATCCTGACCTCTGAACCTGACTACCTTGTCCCTGCAGTCCAAGGTAGCACCATGGGTAGATAACCAGTCCATCCCTAGAATGACGTCAAAATCTGTCAAATCTAGAACCACTAGGTCGGCGGACAAGCATCTTCCCTCAACAAACACAGGACTACACTGGCAGACTGACTCTGCCACTGATGGATCACACTTAGGTCCACTGACCCAGAGAGGACACTCTAACCCAGAAGTCATCAGACCTAACCTCCCCACGGCTCTCGGAGCAATAAAAGAATGAGATGCACCAGGGTCCATCAAGGCATACACATCTGAACAACCAATAATTAAGTTACCTGCCACTACGGTGTTAGATGCATCTGCCTCCTGCTGTGTCATTGTGAAGATCCGTGCTGGAGCTGATGGACCTTCACCTCTGAAACCCGCTGAAGAAGAGGCTGCTCCTCTCCCTCTGCCTCTGCCACTGGCCTGAGTCATGGCTGGAGCTGCTGGCTGCGCTACACTGCCTGAGGCTGTCTGCTGGGACTGAGCCATCGGAACTGCTCTTGGACATTCTCGAGCCATATGTCCCTCCTGACCACATCTGAAACAGGCGTTCGTCCCAAACCGACATACTCCCCTGTGTGGCTTACCACACTTCGCACAAACTGCATTATCCGCACCAGAGCTTGAGCCACTCCCAAATCCCAGACTAGACTTGACTTTATTCCAGAACTTATTCTTCTTACCCTTGGGCTTACCCCATCTCTTACTGCCTGAAGCTACTGCACTCAGGGTAGAAGGATCTAATCTTCCCCCACCCGGAGTTTTAGAACCAGAAGGCTGTGCCACTGTCTGCTTAACTGTCCCCTGAATGATGGCACTGGCCTCCATTTTCCTAGCCATATCTACTATGGCATGGAAGCTCTCCCTGTCCACTGACTGAATCAAGGAGGAATACCTGGAATGAAGCTTCATGACATACCTCCTTGACTTCTTCGAATCTGTGTCCAGACTCTGCCCAACAAAAGGCAACAGCTCCAAGAATCTGTCGGTGTACTCCTCTACACTCATTTCATCCGTCTGCCTCAACTGTTCAAACTCTATCATCTTCAGTTCCCTTGAACTATCGGGAAAAGCCCATCCTGCAAACTCGTTTGCAAACTCTTCCCAGGACATGCTGTCCACTCTCGGGTTCACATAATTCTTAAACCACTCTCGTGCCTTCTTGCACTTAAGCGTGAACCCGGCCATCTGAATGGCTCTACTGTCATCCGCCCCTAACTCCTCTGTAATAGTTTTGACCCTCTCAAGATACACAAACGGGTCATCACCTGACTCAAACTATGGAGCACCCAGCTTCATATATTCAGTCATCTTGACCTTGCTCCCACTGGCTGAGCTAGGTCTAGAAGGTTGAGCAACTGGGGCTGCTGGTTCTGTAGGTGGTGGAGGTGGTGCAACATTTTCTGAGGTAGGGTTTACTGGATTTGGATAGTAAGGTGGGGGTAGATACATTGGGTACTGTGAGTATGGTGGGTAGTATGGTGGGTATGGCATCTGTATGGGATAAGGAGTGAAGCTAGGGTAATCCGATGTGCCTCCCATCGAATACCCGGGGTTTTGTGAGAAGGGTGGGTAGTAAGGTGGCTGAACAAATCCCGAGGCCTGAGTGCCTCCCTGGGATTCTCCCATACCTTCTTCCGACATGCTAACTCCCAAACTGCCATCCCTCCTCTGCTCTACATCCATATCATCCCCCATGTCCTCTGACGCTCCTCCCTGAACTGTTCCTCTGACTGATCTGCTCTTACCCAGATCCAAAGACCTTCTAGGGTCTCTTGCTACTCTGTCTCTGTTAGACCTACTAGACATCGCCCTAGGCAATGTTGGAGGACGGGCGCTCATGCCCTCATCCTCAGGTGGTACTCCAGTCAATCTCGCTAATCGACGAGTTCCCCTCATCCTGTTTTCTGAAAAACAGTACACATAGCACAAACATTAGCATCATATGGTTCATGTGGGCACACATGAACCCGCATCACATACATCACATATCATAGCATATCATCATGGCATTTCACATCATTAATCAAGACAGGACTCCACATCCTATCCTAGTGGACATGATCTTTCCTATTGTGCTTGACCTTCTATAACATCTATGAGCCCGACACTCTAGGTCCGACCATATGAACCTAGGGCTCTGATACCATTCTGTAACGACCCGAAAATCGGACCGCTACCAGCGCTAGGATCCGGGTCGACTTAAGGCCGCCGGGACCCGTAGCAAGCCTAACATGCATCCTGTAAACCTGCTTAATCTCATACATGATCAACAACATACATAAAAATTTAAATCTTTTCTTTCCATATACATCAACCAAACTCAACCTGTGCATATACGTATACTTAACATGATCATAACATTGATCCCTCAATGGGATCTCCTCAGTGCCCCCAATGGGTGACACAACAAATGCTGAGTTGGTTTACATAAATGACATAAAATAACCAAGATCATGTATTAAAAGAGATTACAACATCTATGGTCAAGCACACCTCTAATCATCCATAAACATCATTATGTAACTATACTGTACTTAAGACATTACATTACAATTTGATCATGTCCATTGCTAGCTATTACATAAACATGACTTCTTTACTCTATCCGGACTCCTGCTCTATACTGTACCTGCAAGCCTGGGGGCAAAGGGAGAGGGGTGAGCTAAAGGCCCAGTGAGTAGAACTATAAAACATATTAACACTATGCTCCAATGAAATGCATCATAACACAGACAATTCACATAAGGGTTGGGTGAACTTGTCACCAATTAGTCCAAGCTAACTCTGTGCCAGGCCGTAGCATGGGGTCCTGGTCTTCCTGTCATACATACATTACTTACCATTGCCCCAGGGCCTCCTCTGGGCTCCTGGTCTTCGAGTCCCATAACCGTGCCAGGCCGTAGAATGGGGTCCTGGTCTTCCTGTCATGGACTAATTGGGTCATCCAACATTCACCCACATCAACAACAATCGATGCAATGCGGCATATTCGTGAAACTAATGCAATTATCCTATTGCATACTCATGATGCATGAAACATGATAAAACATTTAATTTAAAAGATTAAGTTTAGTTCCACTCACCTCTGGCTGACTCTGACAACACCGAAGCAGCTGAACTCACTGCTGGGGTCCTCGGTTCCTCGGGTCCGAACCTACACAGGTGGACTCAAATGAGGGACCAAACATACCTGAACATAACTATAAACTACTCCCCAAAAACCCCCTAAAGCATCATGAAACAATCATACAAAATCATGCAAAGGAGGCCTGGACAGGGCACTTTCGGCGGCAGGTTCGGCGGCCAAAAGTCCCTCCAGAGCCGAAAGTCAGGCAGGTTTGGCGGCACCTTCGGCGGCCGAAACTCCCAGACAGAGACGAAACTCATGCATGTTCGGCGGCACTTTCGGCGGCCGAAAGTCCCAGACAGAGCCGAAAGTCACCTTTCGGGGGCAGGGGTTCGGCAGCCGAAATGCTACCTCACAGGCAGGTTCGGCGGCCGAAAATCCCTTCGGCTGCCGAAAATCCCTTCGGCTGCCGAACCTGGTTTCTGCCAAAAGGGCAGAAACTTGGTTCCTCATGCACATTTCGCCTCCCAAACCTCTCATTATGCATAGAGCTCAACCAAAACATGCATACAAGCTCCTAGGGGCATTAAACTAACTTAAACCTCAACTACAACACTTCAACATACACATCAAGCACACATTGTCCATAAACACACATTTATACCCATAAACATAACCATAACCTAAACATGCATTCTAACCCATAGATCTACTTAAAACTTACTTAAAACATGCAATGAGCTTAAGATCGGCTCTTACCTCTTGAAGATCGAGAGAGAGACGACCTAAACTCGAAGTTGGGAGAGATTGGGTTCTTGAACCTCCAAGCTCCAAAACTTTGCTCAAAAGCTCAAATCTTCAAAACAAAGTGAAACAAGTGAAAACCTTGAAAGATTTAGAGGAAAAACATCAAAGATGGGTGAGGGGGCGGCGGAGACTCACCTTGGCCGAAAATGGGGAAAAAGCTCGCCCGTTTTCGGCTAAGGGACCCTTTTATAGTGGCTGGCCAGACCACGTTCGGGGGCCGAATGTGCCTCCGCATGCATGCCATGTTCGGCGGCCGAACTTGGGGTTCGGCGGCCGAACCTGGACTTCCCTCACTTACGCTTTCGGGGGCCTAAAGCACACCCGCAACGCATGCATGTTCGGCGGCCGAACCTGAGGTTCGGCGGCCGAACCTGAGTTTTCCTCTAATGCTATTTTCATGCAAAAACTCATTTTCTTTCATGCTTAAAACATAAAACACATTAAAACATTTCATAAAAACATGGTTTTACCCTACTAGAGGCTTCCGACATCCGAGATTCCACCGGACGGTAGGAATTCCGATACCGGAGTCTAGCCGGGTATTACACAACCCTTCTCTCGAGGGCATCCATGCGTGCCGAACTTCATCATGCTTCCACGCCTCCACTTTCCAAGTTGCCCAATCAGGCTCTACGAGAATGTTTCGGGCGTTGGGAGGCCTCAAGCTCTATTGGCCTACCATTTCCCCGAAATCGCTCACTAGAATTTTGGGTGGCCTCATTCTCTATTGGCACATCCTTTCCTCTACTCTTCTCAATCAGGTACTACAAGAACGTTTCGGGTGTTGGGAGGCCTCAAGCTCTATTGGCCTACCCTTTCCCCAAAACCGCTCACTAGGATTTTGGGTGGCCTCATTCTCTATTGGCACACCCTCACCTCTACTCTTCTTGGCGAGATCTTGGATGGCCTCAAGCTCTCTTGGCGCATCCTCACTCCCACTTCTTTTGGCAGGATTTTGGATGGTCTCAGGCTCTCTTGGCACATCCTCACCCCCATTTCTCCCAATAGGATATTAGGTGGCCTCAAACTCTTTTGGCACACCCTCACTTCCACAGAATCTGGCTATCATATCCAGAAGATATTCATTTCTTTTTCCCTCTTCCAAGTCTGCATTCTTCTTTCCTAGCGCCTCCATGCGCTTATCTCATTGCTCAAAAGCAAGGGACATCCCTTCCTGGGTTGGGCACTCATTTACCCAATCCAATAACTCTTCAACCCTTTTCTCCAGGGCATTCACTCATGAGTTTCTTTTCGTCATTCCTTTATATTACTCGCAGAACTTTCTTGCTCTGATACCAATTGTCATGGTTTTAGATTTTCGCAATCGCCTGGAATCGTGCGGCACTTGGTTTGAACACCTTCAAGCCAAGTCAGCCTTCAAGATCACCCGATATTCAGTGAATATAAACAACTTGGTGAGTCAAGGTTATATAACCGAATAACGAAACCAACATGCAGCATTCAATCATAAGCCTCACAGTAGGCACAAGAGATAGAATTGAACATAAGAATTCATGAACAAGCTACTTATTTTATTCTAGGGGCAAAATGGTAATTATACATTATCATCAACACAATTGTTTCAGTAATTCTCGCCTCCATTGTAGACAAGGGGGATGGTCTACAAGGAGTAAAGGCACAACTCAAGATCTCCGTAGGCTTACGGTAGCCAACTGGGCCCAGCCCTAGCTGGTGGCCAACTAGTCATGCCCTCCTAAAGACCCTTAGAAAAAAATAGACTTGTTCCAGGAGGAGACATCAATATGTCTCATATGACACCCCCCCAAAATAAATACATGGAAAGGAATTACAACAAATTGTCTCGGCCCTTATCTTCCCACTAATTTATACTAATTTATCCTGATATTGCTTCTTGGGAATTCCAATGTTGAAAAATTACACTTTTGATCCCTGAAAAAACTCTATGATTGTGTCATCATAGCCTGTGGGCCCTCCAGATGGCGAGCTCGCCTTTTTATTATTTTTCATATTTAGGTTATCTTGTCAAGCACTTATAGGCTGCGAGCTTGTCCGAACTGTGAGCTCAGTTTTTTTACTTTTGTTTAGGCTTTTTCACGTGCTTATAGCCTGTGAACCCGTCCGTATTGTGAGCTCGGGAATTCAGATTTTTTACTTCTGGCCTTTTGGAGTCTCGAGCTCTTTTGTGAGGTCAAACTCAATTCCTTGCTTTCTTGTCGAGCCTCATATGGGCTTTATTTCAAGCTGACTGCTTGTTGGTTTGACTTTAGCTTTTCTTTTGAGGGGGCTCAAGACCTTTATTTATTCTTCATTGACCTTCATCCTCTTAGCTGGTTCTGTGGTGTTGGTGATCTTTTTCTGAGACCAGTCACCTACCTCATTGAAGGCTTCTCCCTCTCAGCTGGTTTTGTGGTGCCGACAGTCTTTTTCCAAGATTAGTCACCTACCTCATTGAGGGCTTCTCCCTCTCAACCGGTTTTTTAGTGCCGGCAGTCTTTTTTCGAGACTGGTCACCTATCTCACTGAGGGCTTCTCCCTCTTAGCCGGTTTTCTGGTGCCGTCGGTCTTTTTTTCGAGACTAGTCACCTAACTCATTGAGGACTTCTATTTCTCAGCCGATTTTTGGTGCCGACGGTCTTTTTTCGAGACCGGTCACCTACCTCACTGAGGGCTTCTCCCTCTCAGTCGATTTTCTAGTGCCGACAGTCTTTCTAAGACCGGTCACCTACCTCACTAAGGGCTTTTGTACCTATTTTGGGATACTCAAGATATAAAGAATAAAGGTAGCATTTCTCATTTATATTTTAAAAGTATAAAATTTTACATTGCACATTCCTTAAGGAAAATACCTCTTTAGGTGCTGGATATTCCACGCGTGAGACTTTGGGTTCCCTTACAGGTCTTCAATCCGGTATACCCCAAGCTTGATGACTTTAGTTATTCTGAAGGGGCCTTCCCAAGTTGGTGCCAATTTTTCCACTGCTGCTCTCTTCCTCATCACTTCTAATCTTCTTAGGGTCAGGTCTCCAGCTTTCAAGCTCCTTTCCCTAACCTTCTGGTTGTAGTACTGAGCTGCTTTTGCTGATAAGCAGCAGTGCGTACTTGAGCTTCCTCTCTGATTTCCTCTAGGGCGTCCAAGTTGCTTCTCAGCTTTTCCCGTTAGTGTCCTCATTGTTGAATTGGACACGGTAAGAAGGAATCTGTAGTTCTATAGGAACCACCACCTCAGTGCCGAATGCCAATGCGAACGATGTTTCCTTTGTCGGCGTCCGAGGGGTGGTCCGGAATGCCCACAGGATGCTGTTGAGCTCGGCTGCCCAGTTCTTCTTTGCTCTGTCTAATCGCTTCTTCTGTTCTTGAAGGATAGCTCGGTTTGTACCTTCCGTCTTTCCATTTGTTTAAGGATGAGCTACTGAGGAGAACTTATGCTAAATAACCATGCTCTTCGTGAAATCCTTGAAGGATTTACAGTCAAACTGCTTGCTATTATCTGATATGAGTGTCCTTAGTATCTTAAACTTGTATATGATGTTGTCCCAGACGAAGTCTATCACCTTGAGGGTTGTTATTATGGGTCTCGCCTCTGCTTTAGGCCATTTAGAGAAGTACTCCACCGCTACTATCACGAACCTCTTCTGTCTAGTGATTTTAGGGAAAGGACCCAAAATGTCTATTCCCCATTGCGAAAATGGTTAGGGGCTAAATATGTTGGACCGTGGCATGGCCGGGTTGTTGATGGTGTTGGCAAATCTTTGGCAGATATCACATCTCCTAACGAACTCTTTTGCTTCTTTTTTAATTGTGGGCCAGTAGTATCCTTGCCTGAAAGTTTTGTTTGCCAACGTGCTTGCTCCTTCATGTGCTCCACAAATTCTCTGGTGTATCCCCTCAATTGTCCTGGCAGCTTCTTCAGGACCCACACATCTAAGCCACGGGCTAGATTTCCCCTTCCGGTGCAGGGTTCCCCTTACCACCTGATAATTAGCAGCCCTAGCTGTGATTCTTCTTACTTCTATTTTATCTTCTGGCAGCTTCCCGGTCTCCAAGTACTCTAGGTATGGGTCATCCAACTTTGTCCTTCTTCAATTTGCATTATTGTGGTGGGTTTCTCAAAAGTCGAGACATTAATGTGCTATATGTACACCTCATCTGGGAGTTATTCCAGTTCTTTCTCGGATAACCGGCTAAGCAGATCTGCTTCTTCATTTTTCTCCATGTGTAACCTCCAATACTATACAACAATCCCTTGTTTGCCGAGCTCAGATTCTACAGCTCGTACCGTGGCTAGATACTTCTGCATGATGGGGTCTCTTGCTTGGTATGTCTCAGTTATTTGATTAATTACTAGCTAGGAGTTGCTGTTTATTTTGAGGTCGGTTACCCCCACTTCTGACACTATCAGCATTTCATTTATGAGGATTTCGTATTCAACCATGTTATTAGAGACTACGAACTCCAAGCACAGGTCATAACAGACCCTGAATCCTTGTGAGCCCTTCAAAAGTATCTCGGCTCCACTGCCCCTAGATACCCTGTCTATAAATAAATTCCACCTGAACTCCTGTGGCTGCTGGTCTCCATCCCTTCCTTCAGCTGAGCTTGGCAACCCCTTACTTTGTTCCTGTTGTTCTGTATTGAAAGAGCACTCGACTATGAAGTCAGATAGGGCTTGGGCTTTGATGGTCATCCGAGGTCGGTATTCAAGGCAGTACGGGTTGATTTCGCATCTGTTCTAAGGTTTCAGGTCTGTGTAGAATTTTCTTCAGGGGCTGGTCTATCATCACGACTCCCTGGTGGCTTTCAAGGTATACTCTGAATTTCCTCACTGCTCTCAATAAGGCAAACAATAGTTTTCGATATTCATGTACCTGATTTCGGCATCTTTGAACACCTTGCTAACATAAAAGATTGGCTTCTGCTTTCCCTCTTCTTCTCTCACCAGCACGACACTTATAACTTGTTCTGAGACTGCTAAATATATCAAGAGTTCTTCCCTGGCTAGAGGGCTGCTGAGCATATGTAGTGAACTGAGTTCTTCCCCGGCTTGAGGGCTTAAGGTTTTTGAAGGCCTCTTGGTAATCCTCCGTCCATTCGAAGTTTGGGACTTTCCTTAGTTTTTTGAAGAATTGAAAGCACCTTTTTGCAGACTTTAACATGAACCGGTTGAGTACTACCACACTTTCTGTGAGCTTCTGCACATCCCTGACACAAGTCGGCTCTGGCATTTTCAATATGGCTTCCACCTTCTCTGGGTTTGGCTTAATACCTTTCCCACTAACCATGTAGCCTAAGAAATTGTCCCCTCTGATAGAAAAAATGCATTTAGCCGGGTTTAACCTCATTTTGTACTACTCTAGCACCTCAAACACTTATTTTAGATCGGCAGTGCTGCTGGAAGGTTTGGCTCTTCACCACCATGTCATCAACATATACCTCTATATTTCTCTTTATATGGCCTTTGAAGATCTTATTCATTAGTCGTTGAGTCGCCTTTGCATTTTTCAGCCTCATCCCGCATCTTTGCCAAACGAAGAGTGAGGTCATCGAGCTGGCTCTTGAGTGCAACTATATGCCCCCGAGCATCACCGGTCGCCATGAGATTCTCCTCACGGTGGGCTTCATCAAACTACAGGTCCATTGAACTCTAAAAGGACTAATCTCGAGCATCGATCTCCATATAAATGCCAAGAGCCTAACAGAAAGGAGACAACAAGCAAACTTAGAAAACAATAGAAACAAAGTAGATTCAAAAACAACAAAATGACTTACCATGAGGAGCATCTCTCGGAGGCTATCTCCCAACTCCTCCCAGGACCGCAAGCGAAAAGCCACCTGTTGCTTGGTGGAGCAGGCCAGATGGCTAGCGAGGGCGAGGAAGCGCGAATCAGAGACATCAGATATCTCGCCAAACTTCTTCTCCCGCAACAACTCAACCACATAGATCACTGCAGACCCAGGAGTTATTTCAGCAGCGTTAAGGTGCTCATTGTCAAGGCCAGAAGACAACAGTCCCACAACTTGCTTCCTCTTTTTCATAGGAGGGAGAGTGGCCTCGGGCGACCTAGCCACACGAACCTTCTTGAAGGTTGGGCCCTCAGGAGGGACCTCGGTAGGCAAGGCCCGCTTGCCAGTATCGTCCCGGATCACGATACCACCACTGGCAGCGGCCTATTTGGGCCGAGGTGCAGAAGGGATGACCTCAACCCCTCCCTTTGAGCCACCCTCCGTAGATTCTTCAATGGTAATGGGCTCTTAGGAGATTGGACTGGAGGTCGACTTGGGCTTAGGAGCCGCAGGAGATCTGGAGGAGCTCGGAGTCCTGCCATAGGTGGAAGCTTTAGAGGCCCCAGAATGGGAGCCCTTGGAGACCGGAATGAGAGCACGAGATGAAGCTAGGGCAAAGGGAGTAGTCCGGACAGCTACAGGAGGAGAGATGGCATGAAAGACGTCCCGGGTCACATCAGCCACAGATCGACCGGCCCAGAAGGCCTTCAGAGTGGCCTTCCTGTTCTCCCTGGAGATCATGAAGTTCTTCGGCGGCTTGATTTGTTCCATTGGAAAAGAAGAGGCTGTGAAAGGCAAAAATAACCAAACAGTTAGAAACAAAATGCAAGAAAGGGTAAAAACAGAAGAAAGACAGAATATCAACAAGCAAATACCAGCTTCCTGGCAGTTCTGAAGACTGGACACGATATGCACTTCTCGACATCATACTTCCGAGAGACAGAGGTCAGTCTGAGAAGGCAAATTAGGTCTAACAAGGGCAGCCGAGGAAAGTCATTACGGACATCCCTCCAAGGGAGGTCCACCTCCCAAGATAGTCCCGAGTCTTCCTTCAGCTCCACCATGGCGAAACATTTCGCCCAACCCTTAATGGAGTCTTTATGACCCGAAAAGATAGATAATCCTCCTCGGAGAGCAAAATAATAAAATCCTTAGCTAGTCCTGACCAAGCGAAAAAAGGTGGAGAATAGGGCAGCAGACGGGGCACAATCCCAACACAGGCTAATGGACTCAAAAGAACACATAAAGAGGATGGAGTTGGGCGCAAGCATACGGGGGTTACCCTGAAATAGTGAAAAGCCTCTGTGAAAAATGGGGAAAAGGAAAAGGTCAAGACAAATTCGCGTTGCTTGACAAAGAAAACCAAGCTACAATCCCTCTGGGGATCAATCAGACTAAGAGGTGGAGGAACAGGAAGAACAATCCTCTTGTTATGATGAGCACTAATACAGAATAGGAGGGTATCTAGGTATTCCTGAGAAAAGAAATTGGAAAGAGATGCAGGGGTGATGTTAGACTTCAGATTCATAACATTGGGAAGTCTAGGAATAGCCATTAGACAGAGCAGAAGACGTACCTCAAAGAAATTTTTGCAGAGGGTGATAAGAATGAAGCACACAGAGAGCAAAGTGAGAAGAAGAGTCTGGAGAGGAATGGGGATTTTGAACGTTGCTTCATAAAATAAATCCAAGTCATTCTAGAGTAATCATCCACAAAAGTGATAAAATATCTAGATCTAGTCTTATATTCAACTAGGCATGGGCCCCAAACATCCGAATGAAGTAATTGAAAAGCAGATTCAGCTCGTTTATTGACTCTACGACTTAAAGAGTTTCGATGATGTTTTGCAAAATGACATGACTCACATTCCAGTAAAAATACCTTATGAAATTGAGGGCATAGCTTCTTCAAAACCGATAAAAAAGGGTGTCCCAATCGATAATGTGCTTCAAACGGAGACACGATACTGGAGCAGGTAATAGACCGCGGCATCCATACATAAAAAATGTAGAGACCCCCAGATACATATCCTTTACCAATAATCTACTTCGTCACAAGATTATGAATGAGAAAATGATCAGGAAAAAAGGAAACACAACAATTTAGGTCTTTAATAAGTTTACTTACAGAGATTAAATTAAAGGCAAGATTAAATAAACTTAGTACATATGATAGGATAATAGAAAGAGTAGGTTTAATAGTCCCAGAATCCTCAATATTATAGGTTGACCTATTAGCTATAATAACAGGAGAAAGCTAGTAAAAATATGAGGATTACTTATCATGTGATTCGTAGTACCAGAATTAATGACCCATTTATATGAAAAGGAAATAAGACATGTTTTACCTATCTCAGCCGCTACTAAAGACGTTAGGATAATTTTAATAATATAGGTCTTACTGTCAGAAACCATTTCAACCAAAACCCCTATACTTTAAAATGAATTAAAGAAAGATAACAAAACCTAATCTAGTGAACAGTATCAGAAAAACACCTCCACCCAATATCCAAATGGTAAACGAATCACAGATCTGATAAAAGGGCTGCAAGGCGACTTCTGCGTCCTCCCTAAGTAGACAGTGAGAGACAAATATTACCTTAGATGGGTAACACAAAAGAATAGAAGTTATAAGTCTTAAAAAATTTAAAACTTGACGAGAGAGAAAAAATTAAATTTCTACGAAAATGACTCTAATGCCATGTAATAAGATAAGAAATAATTATGCAATTTAAGTATATTTATCTATTGAAATAAGCGGGTATATATACAGATTACAAAGCCGTATTAAGGTAACTCCTAATAATTCTCTATCAATCAATTAGCATATGATTATGTAATCTCTTATAATTATTTACAGATTATGTTCACATTCTAATACTAATAAAATGATATTGAAATGTGAAGGTATAATACTGATTTCTCATAGCTTGACAAAGAGCATGTAGTAGAGCCCTTGATTTTATGCATGGATGGTGAGTGCATAATCAAATTAAGCAGTAATCAGTATTATTATGAGGCTAATTGATCTTGATTAATCAGGTACATGGACCCATACCTGTGGTGAATACCCACAAGCGATGCTTAACCTTGTTGGAAACAGATTGCCTAAATTGACCAAAGATCAATCTGAAATGCTGAAAGGATCCTTTGATTTTATTGGATTAAATTATTACAGTGCATTTTATGCAGCTGCTGTACCTGCTAATTCTAATCCAATTAATATTACAATGCCTATAGATTATCTGGATAAGCGAAGAAGGCTGCTTACGTGTCCATTCATATAAATAATTTTTTTATATAAAATAATTATTTCACATTTCATATCAAATTAACAAAAAACGATTTTCTAATATAAAATAAAACGTATACAATTATAATAGTTTTAGAAAAATAATATAATGAAATATAAGGATCAGCACAGATGAATGCTTACGTGTTCGTTGTGGATTTTATTTTATTTTTATATAAATTCAAGTAAGATTTGTTTTATTTATTTTATATAAAAAAATTCATTACCATGAAATTTTTACATTTATCACTACCATTTATGTAAAAAAATATTTATTTTTAAAGTAATTATTCACAATTTCATGTTAAATTAACCAAAAAATGATATTGTAATATAAAATAAGATACATGTTTGTAATAATTTTTATACAAGGAAATATTACATAAACTAATAGTAACATGAACTGTTCTCTCAAAAAAAAAAAAATAACAACTGAAATTGTTTAGATTTAATCATAAAAATATAAACAGCATCCTTCAATTTCATTATTAAGAAATTTATATTTTTTAAATACCATTATTAACAAATCAATTTTTATATTTTCAAAAATTTATTAAAATACTTTTATGTTTTCGTCCATCAATAAAATAGTCTTTTCATCCTCTTTTTTATTAAAAATAAATAAAAAATAAGAAAAATTTTTTAAAATCTAATCTTACTCTTAAATAAAACCCTTTATTTAGTTTCTGAATATTATAATTATTAATAAGTCAGTTTTTATATTTTCAAAAATTTATTAAAATTTTTTATTTTTTTTTTAAAATTATTAAAATATATATATATTTTTTCGTGAATGAAATAATCTCTCATCCTTTTTTTTTTTTGAAAAAAAAAAAAGAGAAGGCGTCTAGCATAAGAAGACGAAGAATCAAAATTAAAGAAGAAAAAGAATCAAAATCAAAGAAGAAGAGGAGGAGAAGAAGAAAGAGAAAGCGTCTAAAAGAAAAAGAAAAAAACAAAAGAAGAAGAGGAGGAAGAGGAGGAAATGGCGTTTAGAAGAAAAAGAATCATCAAAATCAAAAAAGAAGAAAGAATAAAATTGATGAAGAATCAAAAAAAAAAAAAAAAAGAGTGGTAATTTGATAGAGAAAAGATAAGGGTATTTTAATAGATTTTTGAAAATACAAAAATTGATATGTTAATAATGGTAATATCTAGAAATTAAATAATATAACTTTCTAAATTTCATATTAATAATAGTGGATATTTTATCCGTTCGATTTAAAATTGAATCAAATTAAATAAATTAAAAATTAAAATTTTAATGTTTATGAAAATTAAATTAAATTTATTAAATCAAATTAAATAAATTAAATTGATTTGATTCAATTTGATCGAACAGACTTTTTAATAATTTTTTTATTTTTTATATTATAAAATTTAATTAAAATAATTTAATTATAATTATAATTTAATTTTTTATATTATAAAAAATAATATATTATTATAATTTATCGATTTGATTTGATTTTTTATTTTTTTATTAAAATTAAACTGATTTAAAATAATTGAAAGTCTTAAAATTAAAATTAAAATTAAAAATTAAATTAAAATAAATAAAAATTTAAATTTAAATTTAATTTTTTTAATTTAAATCAAATACCGATAATTATTAATATTTAAATTGATTAGAATTAATATAAAAATCAAGTATAATTGATGGCCTATATAATAAAAAATATTTTTATATATTTTTAGTATAAAATAAATATTTTAAAATAAATAGAAAAAAAAAATCCGCCTGAAAATTTACTATTTTATATATTTAAAAACTAAGAAAGATAATATCATACTGTTATTAGCAAAAATTAGGAAAAAAGAAATTACCCTTGAAAGTGCAAAAGAATAAAAAACTCATGATGGTAAAAATGGTATTTACCAAGAAAATTGAAATCTATTTATTCTGACGCTGGTGCCATCTTTCTAGCAACTTCAGCGATGAAAAAGAAACTAACCATGAAAGTTATGATCTTTCTTTCTTCTCTATTTCTCCTAGTTTCAGTAGTCTTCAGTGAAGATTCTATAGAGCATTTGGCTCCCGTTCACCGGACTGCATCATCTGCATACCAGGTTTGTCCAAAGTTTCCTGCCTTGTTAACTTACTATTAGAACAACGGAGGATGGAAAATTAATTTGAAGGTCTAGAAAAGGAGATATATAGAGACTATGGTTAAGCTAGAAAATTCATTGAGACTTGGGTTGGTAGATGTGCAGAAGCCGCTTTTATTTCAAATAGGATTAAGAATGACGTTATACATATGTTCTGGAAGTACCAATTTCTCTTATATCAAACAGTACCACATGCGCAAAACATGTGTTCAACTCATATCATCAAAATAACATAGTTTAAATGTTTTAGATGTTCAATATAAAATAATTACAATAAACAGTAAAACGACGTAGTTTTAACACTCCTTTCTTAAGTTGAAACTGATAAAGACAAAAAATTCAACTTGCGGGTGAGAGTCCCACGGTGAGAGGTACAAACTGCCCAATCAGAGTCAAGATGAAATTAGTGTTTTTACTAGGTGCCTTTACTAGGTGCCGAAGTAGTGCCTTCGACAAACTCTAATTTTATCTTGACTCTTAGATCTATTTTAACAACCCTACTCTAAAATATGAAATTAGGTCCTACAAGAGGTCCGAAGACTAGGCTCATACCTGAATGGTCAGATGCTTGAAGATTCAGGGGGTTTCCTATTCCCATATTCGCGATCTGCAATTTTTCTGGTGTTCCGGTCGCCTTCTGTTCCTTGCGACTGCTCGCCATGATCAGATCTCTTAAAAGAATCAAGGATCTCTCGCATGCAGTCGGCGACGGGCCGCCGTGAGCTAGGATTCCCGCTCTGATACCATGTGTAGAAGCAGAAGAGAGAGAGAAAAATGGAGAGCTTTTATTTTAAATAGGATAAAGAATGATGTTTGTGGAAGCATCGCTTTCTCTTATATTTAGGGGTGAGCATTCGGTCGATTCGGTTCAAAATCGAATCGAACTGAAGAAATCGAAAATTGAAATTTTAGTATTTATGAAAATCAAACCGAACTGATTTTGATCAGAAATTGAATCGAACCAAACTGGTCTGATTCAGTTCGATTCAATTCGGTTTAATTGATTTTGATTTTTAATAAATTTTTTATTTTTCACACTTTATTTTTAATATTTTAAATTTTAATTAAAATATTTTAATCTTAATATGATTTAATTTCTCAATATTATTAAAAAAATATATTATTATCACTAATCGGTTCGATTTGATTTTTTCGCTTTTTTCTGATCAAAATCAAATCGAACCGAAATAATCAAAATTTCTAAAATTAAAAACTGAATCGAACCGAAATAAATAAAAAACCGAACTGAATTTTTAAATTAATTCAGTTCGGTCGATTTTTTCGATTTAAATCTGCTCACCTCTACTTATACCATACAGTACCACATGCACAACACGTGCTTAGCTCATACCATTAAAACGACATAATTTAAACATTTGAGATTAAACATTTTAGATGTTTAACATAAAACAATAACACTAAACAGTAAAATGACATAGTTTTAATAATAAAAAAATATTTACCACACATTTTAGTGGATTGAGTATTTAGAAAGAAATTACCTGACCAAAGAAAAATAAATAATTTTGTTAACATTATTAGAAGATTATATGTATTTTGTTAATATTTTATTAATATCTCGATCAAATGATTAAAAATAAATGCTTTTCATGAAAATAATTTAGTTTATTAATATTTTCAAGTATTTTCTGATAAATTTTTATTTGAAATTAAGGAATTTAATTTTTTTAATTTAAAAAAATAAAAATTTTACATAATTTTATAAAAATCTATTTAAATCCTTTTATTACCAAAAGCACATGAATTTCTTGCTGTAAATAAAGGAAGTCTAAGTATCTTATGTGATTGTACAGTATGAAGGGGCAGCACATGAAGATGGTAGAGAAGCAAGTACTTGGGATATCTTCACTCAAAAATACCCTGGTTTTCCTCTTTCTCTCTCATCATCATACACATCTAATTTACATGGATATATATATATATATATAAAAAATTTACCAAACATTTCTTGTTATATAAAATTTTTACGTACAAACTTTCTACCATAAATTTCTTGTTATTAGCTTTCTGTAATGCATTTTCTAACCTAATATTCTCGTCTCTTTCTTTTCTTTCCTTCTATTTTGCAAGTAATTATATGTAAATATTAAAAATTACTCCTTTATAATTCTAGAATTCTGATCTTAACTGTTTAATTTATTTTTTTAATTTGTAAAGATACTTAAAAATAAAACACCAAGATAATTACTATCTGATCGCGATTTATTTTTTATTTGATTTAAAATAATTAATTTAATTTATTTAAAATATTTATTATTTATTTATAAATCCATAATTTTTTTTATAAACAAAGTTGGTTAGAGCTAACCTAGTACGCCGGCCGGCGATCAACTCCACTGATGTTTCTTCTCTTAAACGAAACAGTTTTATCTAAGACATAATATAGATATTAATCAAAAGACAATGTGCGAAAGAGAGAGAGAAAAAACTTTTGAATTCTTATTTCAGAAATAAAATGACGTTACAGAGAGATCCAGAAGCATCCTGCTTCCTTATGTACTCAGACAACTACACATGCACATCTCGTGCCAATTACAGCCCTATTACAATGGAAGGAGAAATAAAAGAAACGACACAGTTTCAAACATATGCATATACATTTAATTTAAAACGATGCAGTTTCAACACCCCCTCCTCAAGTTGAAGCTGGTAGAGGCAGTAAATTCAACTTGCCAGTAAGATTGTCATGGCGAGATGCAGGCAGTGCTTTTGTAAAGATGTCTGCCAATTGTTCTTGAGTGGGGAGATGACTAGGAAGAATGAAGCCTTGTTGGAGTTGGTCCCGGACGATATGACAATCTATTTCAATATGCTTCGTGCGCTCATGAAATACTGGATTAGCAGCAATGTGCATTGCTGCCTTACTGTCACAATGCAGTGGAATGGGCAGCTGGATGTCAACCTGCAAGTCCTGCAAAACATAACTAATCCAAAGCAACTCACAGACAGTGTTAGCCATTGCACGATATTCAGCCTCAGCTGAAGACTTAGAAACAGTGGTTTGTTTCTTAGTCTTCCAAGATATGAGGCAAGGACCCAAGTATATGCAATATCCGGATAGAGACTTCCTTGAGTAAGTACAGGCAGCCCAATCAGAGTCACAATAGGCATTCAAGCATAAATCATTGCTCACAGGGTAATGAAGCCCTTGATAAAGGGTGCTTTTGAGATAACGAAGCACATGTAAAGCAGCCTCCCAATGAGGCTTTCGTGGCATGCTCATAAATTGACTTAAGTGCTGCACAGCATAGCATATATCAGGCCTTGTGAGATTAATATAAAGAAGCCTCCCAAGGAGCCTTCGGTACATGTCAGGCTCATCAAGAGTTTCTCCTGAATCAGGAGTTAAATGTAATCCTTGAGGTAGAGGACAGGATACTGGTTTACAATAAAACATCCCAGCATCCTTTAACACATCTGAAATGTATTTAGTTTGGCTGAGAATAGTTGCTTGAGAGGATCTAGCAATCTCCAGCCCCAAAAAGTATTTCATAGGTCCCAAGTCTTTGATAGTGAACTTTGAGTCTAATGCAAGCTTGCACTTGTTTATAGCATCAATAGAGTTTCCAGTTAAAATGACATCATCAACATATACAAGGAGAATCAGAGTCAAACTGCCAGTGTGTTGTGTAAAGAGGCAGTGGTCATGGGAAGATTGAACAAAGCCTAAATTTTTTAGAAAATTAGTAAATTCAATGTTCCATTGTCTGGAGGCTTGTTTAAGCCCATATAAAGACCTTTTAAGCAAGCAAACTTCCCCTGGTTTGGCTTTGTGATAGCCCTGAGGTGGTGTCATGTACACCTCTTCATTTAGATACCCATGAAGGAATGCATTATTAATGTCCAACTGAAAAATTGGCCACTGTCTAGAGGTGGCCATAACGATGAGAATTCTCACAGTTGTAAGCTTTGCTACAGGTGAAAACCTGTCTTTATAGTCCAGCCCTTCTATTTGATTGTAGCCTTTGGCTACCAATCGGGCTTTATACCTTTCTACATCACCATTGGGCTTAAATTTAACTTTGTAAACCCATTTGCATCCTATTGCCTTCTTATTCTTAGGCAAAGTGGTGAGTATCCAGGTATTATTGGTTTCCAAGGCCTGAAGCTCTTGCTTCATGGCCTCAACCCAATGAGCATCTCTGGATGCTTGAGAATATGTGCAAGGTTCATAAACCTTATTGACATTACAAATATAAGACTTATGTGATGGATGAAAGGACATAGAAGATGTGTACAAAGAATTTACATAGTCCTGCATCCAACCAGGAGTCTGTCTATGTCTTTGAGTCCTTCTAACAGAGGGACTTTTCTGAGGCTCATCATTGATATGACCAGATTTATAAGGAATGGGATTTGGAGACTCACATTCAACCACAGGTATAGGAACCACAGAATCCTCTATTTCACTTGACCCTTGGAAGGGAAAGATATTTTCATGGAAAACAACATCCCTACTGATAAAAAAGGCATTATCAGCAATGTTATAAAGCTTATATGCCTTATGAGTGTTGGCATATCCCATCATTATGGCTTTAATGGCTCTCTCTTGAAATTTATCTTTATGTGTACCCACAGTAGTTGCATAGCACAAGCATCCAAATTTTCTCAAGTGAGAATAGTTAGGTAAGGTGCCATACAGTCTTTCATAAGGGGTAGTCCACTTAAAACCCTCCATAGGCATTCTATTAATTAAGTAGGTGGCAGTTAAGATGCACTCTGCCCAGAATTGGGTAGGGACTTGGGATTGCATTTTCAAGGCTCTAGCAGTGTCAAGTATATGTCTGTGTTTCCGTTCCACCACTCCATTCTGCTGGGGAGTGTATGGACATGATTTCTGGTGTATAATCCCCTTACTAGCAAGAAGAGAGTTATAAGCATGGCTTAAAAATTCCCTTCCATTATCAGTTCTAATGGTCTTAATGGTAGTGTTGAATTGATTTTCTACCATATGAATAAAGTGTTTAATAAGACCAAAAGTTTGGCCTTTTAAGTGCATCATGAAGGTCCATACGGCCCTACTGTAGTCATCAACAATGGTGAGGAAAAATCTAGCTCCAGTGATGGAACTTGTCCTATAAGGTCCCCATATGTCGATATGGATCAATTCAAAAGGCCTTGAAGCTAGAGTATGACTTCTAGGAAAGGGTAATCTAGCTTGCTTAGCAAGAGGACAGATGGGGCAGCAAGTCACAGCATTATCAGTAATGTTTATGCCCTTGATATGTTTGAGTTTGTTAACAGATGCATGCCCTAGTCTATCATGCATGTCATTCATGCTCACAGTATAATTGTGTATCCTTGCACATTGCACAAAGTTTCTTTTATTCAAATCAGATATAGGAACCATGGCATTTACAATGTTGTGAAGATTAGCATCTAAGTTCATGATCTGAATTAGGCAATGTCTAATCTCAGTTTGACAGAAACTCATCTTATTCAGTCTGAATAGATCCCTTTGTTTCTTTCCTATGGCCACCACCTTCTTATTCAGAGGGTCCTGTATAATACAGTAATGATGGCATATCACAATACAATATCCATGACTATTCATCAATTGACTAATGGATACCAGATTGTATTGAAAATGAGGAATATATAGAACATCATTCAGAAGTAATTTTCCAAAGAGGTTTAGCCTTCCAGATTGGGTAACCTGTGTTGTGTTTCCATCTGGAAAGCAAACAGATATGTGCTTGTGTAGTGTTTGTAAAGTGATAAACAAACTGCTGTTTGAGCACATGTGATTAGTGGCTCCAGTGTCTAGGATCCAGCTATCATCAGTGTCCAATTGTGCATAACAAGTTTTATGGAGTTTAGAATTACCTGCAAAGTCCATGAAGTGTGACTCAGGTTCAAGGCATGTTCCAGGGGCTAGGCTCCCTTTCCCTTTGACAAGTTGAGAAACTTCTTGCTTTAGGGAGGTCAACATGGATGTCAGTTCATTTATTTTACTGGATGTATCAGTATAGTCAAGAGGGTTGTCCTCTTCAGGCCTATTTTGTTCTACAGCTGCCATAATTCTGGTGTTTCCATATCCCTTTACACCTTGTGTCCCAATTTTGTTCTTTGACTTGAACCAATCGGGGTATCCAATCAGTCTAAAACACCCCTCCCTAGTGTGTCCATTCATATTACAGAAGGTACAATGTCCCTTCTTGTTGTCAGGCTTTCTAGGTCTGGCCTGACTTTGAGTGTAGGTTTTGTTTAGTAACACAAGGGATTCAGAGTTGTCACTCATGGCTCCCAAAATCTCCCTCTGAGACTCAAATTTCACCACCATTGAGTATGCCTTATTCACTGTTGGCAAGGGATCCATTCCCAATACTTGGTCCCTTACAGACCCAAAAGACTCGTTCAGTCCCATCAGAAACTGCATGAGTCTGTTTCTGTTGGTTATATCTGCTATAGCCCTAGAGGCTCCACATGTACAGGTAGGGAGGGTCTCCATACATCCTAACTCATCCCAAAGTCTCTTTAGCTTAGTAAAGTAGACAGCAACAGGAGCATTCTCTTGAGACATAAGAGAAATTTTTCTGTGCAATTCATATATCATAGGGCCATTGCATTCTCCAAACCTTTCACATATTTCTAACCAGAGATCTCTGGCTGAAGCAGTGTATATAAAACCATCCACCAGTTCCTTGGAGATGGAGTTAAGGATCCAGGATGTGACCATGAAGTCACATCTCTTCCACTGTTCGTAACCCTCAGATTCTTTACTAGGTGCCGAAATTGTTCCTTCGACAAACCCTAGTTTCATCTTGGCACCCAGGGCGATTTTAATCGCTCTGGTCCATGATCTGAAGTTTGATCCTATAAGAGGGGCTGAGACAAGACTCATACCTGGATGATCAGAAGTTTGGAGACTCAAAGGATCTCCCATTCCTTGGGTCACGCCTTGTGGTCTTTCCGGTGCACCCGTTGCCTTCTGTTCCTTGCTACTGTTCCCTCGCTCCGTCGCCATCAGATCTCTCAGCAAGCCTCTAGATCTCACTCATACAACGATTGACGCGCCGTCGTGAGCCGAAACTAGGCTCTGATACCATGTGCGAAAGAGAGAGAGAAAAAACTTTTGAATTCTTATTTCAGAAATAAAATGACGTTACAGAGAGATCCAGAAGCATCCTGCTTCCTTATGTACTCAGACAACTACACATGCACATCTCGTGCCAATTACAGCCCTATTACAATGGAAGGAGAAATAAAAGAAACGACACAGTTTCAAACATATGCATATACATTTAATTTAAAACGATGCAGTTTCAACACCCCCTCCTCAAGTTGAAGCTGGTAGAGGCAGTAAATTCAACTTGCCAGTAAGATTGTCATGGCGAGATGCAGGCAGTGCTTTTGTAAAGATGTCTGCCAATTGTTCTTGAGTGGGGAGATGACTAGGAAGAATGAAGCCTTGTTGGAGTTGGTCCCGGACGATATGACAATCTATTTCAATATGCTTCGTGCGCTCATGAAATACTGGATTAGCAGCAATGTGCATTGCTGCCTTACTGTCACAATGCAGTGGAATGGGCAGCTGGATGTCAACCTGCAAGTCCTGCAAAACATAACTAATCCAAAGCAACTCACAGACAGTGTTAGCCATTGCACGATATTCAGCCTCAGCTGAAGACTTAGAAACAGTGGTTTGTTTCTTAGTCTTCCAAGATATGAGGCAAGGACCCAAGTATATGCAATATCCGGATAGAGACTTCCTTGAGTAAGTACAGGCAGCCCAATCAGAGTCACAATAGGCATTCAAGCATAAATCATTGCTCACAGGGTAATGAAGCCCTTGATAAAGGGTGCTTTTGAGATAACGAAGCACATGTAAAGCAGCCTCCCAATGAGGCTTTCGTGGCATGCTCATAAATTGACTTAAGTGCTGCACAGCATAGCATATATCAGGCCTTGTGAGATTAATATAAAGAAGCCTCCCAAGGAGCCTTCGGTACATGTCAGGCTCATCAAGAGTTTCTCCTGAATCAGGAGTTAAATGTAATCCTTGAGGTAGAGGACAGGATACTGGTTTACAATAAAACATCCCAGCATCCTTTAACACATCTGAAATGTATTTAGTTTGGCTGAGAATAGTTGCTTGAGAGGATCTAGCAATCTCCAGCCCCAAAAAGTATTTCATAGGTCCCAAGTCTTTGATAGTGAACTTTGAGTCTAATGCAAGCTTGCACTTGTTTATAGCATCAATAGAGTTTCCAGTTAAAATGACATCATCAACATATACAAGGAGAATCAGAGTCAAACTGCCAGTGTGTTGTGTAAAGAGGCAGTGGTCATGGGAAGATTGAACAAAGCCTAAATTTTTTAGAAAATTAGTAAATTCAATGTTCCATTGTCTGGAGGCTTGTTTAAGCCCATATAAAGACCTTTTAAGCAAGCAAACTTCCCCTGGTTTGGCTTTGTGATAGCCCTGAGGTGGTGTCATGTACACCTCTTCATTTAGATACCCATGAAGGAATGCATTATTAATGTCCAACTGAAAAATTGGCCACTGTCTAGAGGTGGCCATAACGATGAGAATTCTCACAGTTGTAAGCTTTGCTACAGGTGAAAACCTGTCTTTATAGTCCAGCCCTTCTATTTGATTGTAGCCTTTGGCTACCAATCGGGCTTTATACCTTTCTACATCACCATTGGGCTTAAATTTAACTTTGTAAACCCATTTGCATCCTATTGCCTTCTTATTCTTAGGCAAAGTGGTGAGTATCCAGGTATTATTGGTTTCCAAGGCCTGAAGCTCTTGCTTCATGGCCTCAACCCAATGAGCATCTCTGGATGCTTGAGAATATGTGCAAGGTTCATAAACCTTATTGACATTACAAATATAAGACTTATGTGATGGATGAAAGGACATAGAAGATGTGTACAAAGAATTTACATAGTCCTGCATCCAACCAGGAGTCTGTCTATGTCTTTGAGTCCTTCTAACAGAGGGACTTTTCTGAGGCTCATCATTGATATGACCAGATTTATAAGGAATGGGATTTGGAGACTCACATTCAACCACAGGTATAGGAACCACAGAATCCTCTATTTCACTTGACCCTTGGAAGGGAAAGATATTTTCATGGAAAACAACATCCCTACTGATAAAAAAGGCATTATCAGCAATGTTATAAAGCTTATATGCCTTATGAGTGTTGGCATATCCCATCATTATGGCTTTAATGGCTCTCTCTTGAAATTTATCTTTATGTGTACCCACAGTAGTTGCATAGCACAAGCATCCAAATTTTCTCAAGTGAGAATAGTTAGGTAAGGTGCCATACAGTCTTTCATAAGGGGTAGTCCACTTAAAACCCTCCATAGGCATTCTATTAATTAAGTAGGTGGCAGTTAAGATGCACTCTGCCCAGAATTGGGTAGGGACTTGGGATTGCATTTTCAAGGCTCTAGCAGTGTCAAGTATATGTCTGTGTTTCCGTTCCACCACTCCATTCTGCTGGGGAGTGTATGGACATGATTTCTGGTGTATAATCCCCTTACTAGCAAGAAGAGAGTTATAAGCATGGCTTAAAAATTCCCTTCCATTATCAGTTCTAATGGTCTTAATGGTAGTGTTGAATTGATTTTCTACCATATGAATAAAGTGTTTAATAAGACCAAAAGTTTGGCCTTTTAAGTGCATCATGAAGGTCCATACGGCCCTACTGTAGTCATCAACAATGGTGAGGAAAAATCTAGCTCCAGTGATGGAACTTGTCCTATAAGGTCCCCATATGTCGATATGGATCAATTCAAAAGGCCTTGAAGCTAGAGTATGACTTCTAGGAAAGGGTAATCTAGCTTGCTTAGCAAGAGGACAGATGGGGCAGCAAGTCACAGCATTATCAGTAATGTTTATGCCCTTGATATGTTTGAGTTTGTTAACAGATGCATGCCCTAGTCTATCATGCATGTCATTCATGCTCACAGTATAATTGTGTATCCTTGCACATTGCACAAAGTTTCTTTTATTCAAATCAGATATAGGAACCATGGCATTTACAATGTTGTGAAGATTAGCATCTAAGTTCATGATCTGAATTAGGCAATGTCTAATCTCAGTTTGACAGAAACTCATCTTATTCAGTCTGAATAGATCCCTTTGTTTCTTTCCTATGGCCACCACCTTCTTATTCAGAGGGTCCTGTATAATACAGTAATGATGGCATATCACAATACAATATCCATGACTATTCATCAATTGACTAATGGATACCAGATTGTATTGAAAATGAGGAATATATAGAACATCATTCAGAAGTAATTTTCCAAAGAGGTTTAGCCTTCCAGATTGGGTAACCTGTGTTGTGTTTCCATCTGGAAAGCAAACAGATATGTGCTTGTGTAGTGTTTGTAAAGTGATAAACAAACTGCTGTTTGAGCACATGTGATTAGTGGCTCCAGTGTCTAGGATCCAGCTATCATCAGTGTCCAATTGTGCATAACAAGTTTTATGGAGTTTAGAATTACCTGCAAAGTCCATGAAGTGTGACTCAGGTTCAAGGCATGTTCCAGGGGCTAGGCTCCCTTTCCCTTTGACAAGTTGAGAAACTTCTTGCTTTAGGGAGGTCAACATGGATGTCAGTTCATTTATTTTACTGGATGTATCAGTATAGTCAAGAGGGTTGTCCTCTTCAGGCCTATTTTGTTCTACAGCTGCCATAATTCTGGTGTTTCCATATCCCTTTACACCTTGTGTCCCAATTTTGTTCTTTGACTTGAACCAATCGGGGTATCCAATCAGTCTAAAACACCCCTCCCTAGTGTGTCCATTCATATTACAGAAGGTACAATGTCCCTTCTTGTTGTCAGGCTTTCTAGGTCTGGCCTGACTTTGAGTGTAGGTTTTGTTTAGTAACACAAGGGATTCAGAGTTGTCACTCATGGCTCCCAAAATCTCCCTCTGAGACTCAAATTTCACCACCATTGAGTATGCCTTATTCACTGTTGGCAAGGGATCCATTCCCAATACTTGGTCCCTTACAGACCCAAAAGACTCGTTCAGTCCCATCAGAAACTGCATGAGTCTGTTTCTGTTGGTTATATCTGCTATAGCCCTAGAGGCTCCACATGTACAGGTAGGGAGGGTCTCCATACATCCTAACTCATCCCAAAGTCTCTTTAGCTTAGTAAAGTAGACAGCAACAGGAGCATTCTCTTGAGACATAAGAGAAATTTTTCTGTGCAATTCATATATCATAGGGCCATTGCATTCTCCAAACCTTTCACATATTTCTAACCAGAGATCTCTGGCTGAAGCAGTGTATATAAAACCATCCACCAGTTCCTTGGAGATGGAGTTAAGGATCCAGGATGTGACCATGAAGTCACATCTCTTCCACTGTTCGTAACCCTCAGATTCTTTACTAGGTGCCGAAATTGTTCCTTCGACAAACCCTAGTTTCATCTTGGCACCCAGGGCGATTTTAATCGCTCTGGTCCATGATCTGAAGTTTGATCCTATAAGAGGGGCTGAGACAAGACTCATACCTGGATGATCAGAAGTTTGGAGACTCAAAGGATCTCCCATTCCTTGGGTCACGCCTTGTGGTCTTTCCGGTGCACCCGTTGCCTTCTGTTCCTTGCTACTGTTCCCTCGCTCCGTCGCCATCAGATCTCTCAGCAAGCCTCTAGATCTCACTCATACAACGATTGACGCGCCGTCGTGAGCCGAAACTAGGCTCTGATACCATGTGCGAAAGAGAGAGAGAAAAAACTTTTGAATTCTTATTTCAGAAATAAAATGACGTTACAGAGAGATCCAGAAGCATCCTGCTTCCTTATGTACTCAGACAACTACACATGCACATCTCGTGCCAATTACAGCCCTATTACAATGGAAGGAGAAATAAAAGAAACGACACAGTTTCAAACATATGCATGTACATTTAATTTAAAACGATGCAGTTTCAACAGACAAGGCAGTAATTTATCTAAAATAACAAGTTACTAGGTCACGTGAAAACTACAGGTCTCCATTATCTATTTTTCAGTTTCTTGCTTGCTTGCTCAGTGGCTCACAGTCATCAAGGTACGCCGGCCACCAACACTAAGGGTGCTTATTCTCTTAAGCGAAACAGTTTTCCGGCAGATTTTGTGTTTGGGACTGCATCGTCAGCCTATCAGGTTCTTTCCTCTCGTTTTTTTTTCGTACTTTTTTATAATTCATAAATTGAAGAGTGGGGATTGAACTTCTGCGAATACCGTAATGTATTTGGAGGGAGTGGATGGAGGTTTTACAAAGCTAAGTTAAAGTGAGATAATGGAAGATAATGCTTCAAAATTTGGTCAATTTTTTAAAAATTTTGAAACCTTAAAAAGTCTTACTTCCTCTCAAACAAAAAATCTCTGAAAACTTCCTCCGAACATGGTCCTAAAGTTTTCCGTTTACTTGGTTCATGTTTTTTTAATGGTTTTTAGAGCAATTTTAATTAATGGGAGTTTAAATACTAAGAAAATCTATATGTGTATGATTCACAGTATGAAGGTGCTGCATCTGAAGATGGTAAAGGACCTAGCATATGGGATACCTTCACTCGGAGATATCCAGGTCTCTTTCTCTCTTGATCTTTTCTATAATTTTCTTTTTTTGATAAGCAATCTTATTTGTACGTATTATTGAATATTGGATTGATCTGGTTTAATTATGGTTCAAGTTTTTGTTTGTCACAAGCAAGGCTGTTCTCACCTACTTCAGTGACTAACATAAACTAATGCCGACATTTCTGATGTAAAAAAATGGAAGAAAATTAATGTTAATAAAAACTCAAAGATTGAGATAGCACCACCTAAGGGTCTATCTCAAGATGATGCATCACTGTATACTTGATGAGCTTAAAGTGTTTGGGGAAATGCCTTACAACCCAGCAGTATCTAAGGTTTCCAGTTCTACTTGGGTTTGATTCCTATTTTGCTGCTCTACTGCATGCTGGTAATTCCTTGGGTTGGTTGTTTTGGAATTTGCATTTTCAGTCTCCTTTTCTACTGCTGTGCTTGGTTCATATGAGTTGTTTATCTTTTAATAATTGCCACAGAATTGAATTTCTAGTCATATGTTTCATATTTTGCTAATTGCTCAGCTTCTCTAGCCGTGCAGTATCCTTATCAGTTGTGATAAACTCATTTTAGGTTTTGATTTGGTTTGCTTGTAGTCTATTTCGTCTGGTTTTTTCTGTTATTTTGTTTGTTTTGTCCTAAAATGCATTGCTCCTTTAGCTTTTATTACTGTGCATTCCAGGGGCTCATATTCTATCTGCTTTTGGGCTTCAATTTTCTGTTTTTCTTGGTTTGGCTTGTGCCCTGTTTTGCTTCCATGGATTTTTTTAATAAATTAATCATTTTGCTTATTTAAAAAAAAAAAGATAGACTTCATTTTGTGAAGAACTTGGGTGTGGTGCAGGGGCGATCAAGGACAACAGTAGTGGAAAGATTGCAGACGACTCATATCATAGGTACAAGGTATAATATTCTCTCCATGCAAATTGCATATGTGAACTGAACCACTTTCTTTATTTTTTCTTAATGAATTATAGATTAATCTATTTGATGGATTGATCAGGAAGATGTGGCTCTAATGAAAGGATTAGGTTTTGATGCTTATAGATTTTCTATCTCCTGGCCTAGAATTTTGCCTTGTAAGTTTATGCTGCATTTATAGTTTTTTTTTTTGGTAATTACATAGACTCACAAATCTTATTCTCAAGTGTAGCTCTATATGACATAATTATTATAATTTTTGTTGTTTTTTTTAATCTTTTTTTTAGTTGGTCATGTTAGTGGAGGAATAAATCAAAAGGGTATTGATTACTACAACAATCTCATCAATGAACTCTTGTCAAATGGTATTAATTAATCCTAAACCAACCTCCCTATATTTTCTCTCCTCCTGCTACAGACACCTATTTGTTCATACATATTTATGCCTTAATTACAGGAATCAAACCTTTTGTGACTCTATTCCACTGGGATGTTCCACAAGCCCTTGAAGATGAATATGATAGTTTTTTAAGCCCCAAAATTGTGTAAGTACTAATGACAATGTCAAAGTTTATTTGCAGTCTTTGTAAGGTCTTGATATCGAGTCTTAACAAAGTCAAAATACTTTTTCTTTTTTTTTGCAGTTTCTCAATTATGTATACATATCTTCAATATTTAATCAAGTTATTTGATCATTTCTGCACAGCAAAGACTTTAGAGACTACGCAGAATTATGCTTTAGCAAATTCGGAGATAGGGTTAAGCACTGGATTACGTTAAATGAGCCACTATCCTATGCTGGTACTGTATATGTAGTTGGTAGATGTTCAAAGTCCTTCTCTACAAACTGCAGCGGAGGTGATTCCAGTACTGACCCATACACAGTTGGCCACTACCAGCTTCTTGCTCATGCTGCTGCAGTTGAAGTCTACAGAAAAAAGTTCCAGGTAAATTTATATATATAACTTTACAATAAAAAATTTATAAATAAATAAATCAAAAGACATTGTCCAAGTAATTGAAATATAGGAGAATACTTAAGAAATGGAGCTCAATGGAATAAAGGATTGAGATCCTGCTACCACAATTGAAGGTGACGCAATTGTGCAATTTGTATCATTGCTTAGTTATGAAGTTTCTCCATTTCTTATCAAAAAAGGGGAAAAAAAAAAAAAAGGAATGTGGGATGTGCATCAATTCATGGTTCAGACTGTATATTCGCATTCCTCTGTGTACTTAAATTCACTAGATAATAATATAAATGAGGTTTTGAATAAGAATTTTTTTTCCCATTTCTAGAAGTCTCAAAAAGGCCAAATTGGGATTACCTTGAATGCCGGTTGGTTTGTGCCCTTCACCGAGTCAAGTAATGACCATAAAGCAGCATCTAGAGCCATTGCTTTTCAATATGATTGGTAAGTGTACATTTTATATCCATTAGCAGTTTTATTTATTGAACTAGTAATTTATATGGCTCTTTTACTTCCTATTTTCCCCCCTTCTCTTTCTTGAAGGTTTATGGAACCACTAAAGTCCGGTTCATACCCTATTGATATGGTTAAGCTTGTGGGAAAACGATTGCCAACCTTCTCTGAAAAGGAAGCTTCATTGGTTGAGGGATCTTTTGATTTCATTGGAGTAAACTACTACACTGCAAATTATGCAAAGGATGTTCCTTGCAAAAACAACAGCTTCAGCTACTTAACAGACTCTTGTGTCAATGTTTCATCCTGTAGAAATGGGGTTCCAATTGGCAATAAGAGTGGGTCAAGTTGGCTTTATGTTTACCCAAGAGGGATTCAAGATCTTCTGCTCTATACCAAGTACAAGTTTGATGATCCTGTCATCTACATAACTGAGAATGGAGTTAGTGAGTTGAATACTGGTTCGGTTTCTCTAGAGGATAACCTTAGGGTAGATTACTACCGTGAGCATTTGTCTTACCTTGAAAATGCAATGGCAATTGGCGTCAATGTTAAGGGATTCTTTGCATGGTCATTATTGGACAATTTTGAATGGAATTATGGTTATACAGTTCGATTCGGTTTGATATTTATAGACTACAAGGATGGATTGAAAAGGCATCCAAAAAAATCAGCAAATTGGTTCAAAGACTTTCTTGCTCCTGGGAATCACACAGCATAGGATGAGGAACTTTGAAGCTTTAGTTCAAGGAAACTTGCAATTTAAATTGCAACTCTGTTTTCTATCAAGTGTAGTTGTTTGTAACTCAAACTTTTATCCTTTATATGTTTCAAGTCTGATATCGCATAAAGTTTGAAATTATAAGAAGTAAATAAGAACAGGTTCCAAGGTTTCATGGAAGGAGCAGGTTCCAGGGTTTCATGGAAATGTTTAAAGTTTCAATATCCATCCAACCCAGAAAGAGTTCAAAATGTGGATAAAAAAAAAAAAATTATTTCCCCAAAATTTTATTTTAATATAGTATTAAAATATATATTTAGTGGTTTGTCAATTTCTCATTAATTTATTTTATTAGATTAAATTATATACCTGAATGCAGCAAGCATTTTCTATAATAAGGATTAGTTGAGTTCAGCAATATTCCTTTTCCCACCATTTGGCAGAATTTGTTTTATCCATCATTGAAAAGAATCAAGCAAGATGACAGTGTAATCTTCCAGAAGATCAGACAATGAAATAAATTTATAAACATGGCCTGCAATAAAAATATTAGGTACTAAAATATTTCTAGAAATTAATACATCCTTTGTTTAAAATAATTACAAAAAATTGTCCAGTGGTGTAAATAGGTTTATCTACTTTTAAGGTTTAAAATATATATATGTTTACAAAATGTTAGGGTTTAAAATGTAATTACTCAAATTAAAAATTAATTTTAAATGGTATATCAGCATTTTTTAGTCACAAATAAAATTAGAGGTAGCTTTTTTTTATTATTATTATTGTAATTATCGTCGTTGTTTATGCATGATATTAGTTGATGGGTCTTGAATGTTGAAGAATATATTGAAGGAAAGCATTAGCTTGCCGTAATGGCAAATGAAGGTTCCTCAGGGATAGGGCTGTTGCTTCTGTGCAACCTGTTGGCTCTTACAGGGCTCGTTTCAGCTTCTTTTAATCGCAGCAGTTTTCCACCTGGCTTTCTTTTTGGAACATCTGCTGCTTCTTACCAAGTGCTAATTTCTATATGCAGTTTTTTTTTTTTTTTTTTTTTTTCCCAATGTTGTTTGTGGGAATTTTGATAATTTTTCTCTTTAATATTTTGAATGAATTTTAGTACGAAGGTGCAGCAAGTGAAGATGGAAAGGGACCAAGTATTTGGGACTTCTTTACTCACGAATATCCAGGTTTTTTTTCCTCCCCATTAATCTGTTTATTCAATTTTTTTTTTTTTTTTGTTTAATGGTATTTTGTGGCATTACAGAAAGGATTGCAGGCCGTGCTAATGCAGATGTAGCTATTGATTTTTATCATCGTTATCAGGTTTGCTCAATATAATTTCTACACATATATTCTCTATCTACTTTACTCTTTTGTTTTGTTTTTGCTTTCTAATTATGTTGTTCTTGTAATTTACATAGATAGAATTGAATGTTTTGACAGGAAGATGTTGAGATTATGAAGAATATGAGTTTAGATGCTTTCAGATTCTCTATCTCCTGGTCTAGAGTGTTACCTCGTAAGACACTAACAACTTTTTTTATTGATAATGAGGTTGCAAATAGATTAAATGACAAACTTCCTTCCATTCATTGCACAGGTGGAAAACTAAGTGGAGGAGTAAACAAGAAGGGAATTGAATTCTATAATGATCTCATCAATAAGCTTCTTTCAGAAGGTCAATATTTCAATTAGATTGTTATCAGTTTTCTTAAGCTGTTTTCCTCTAGATATATGTTTGAGGATTTGAATTTGCACGTTCAGGTATACAGCCTTTTGTGACTTTGTTTCATTGGGATCTACCTCAAGCTCTTGAAGAAGAATATGGTGGATTTTTAAGCTCTCACATTGTGTAAGTGAAGAACAAAAAAGGACTATAATTTTTAGCAAATTACTCTCATTTTGTTAATGAAATTTAGTTGGAACTTGCACAGAGATGATTTCAAGGACTATGCAGAGCTTTGTTTCAGAGAATTTGGGGATAGAGTGAAACACTGGATCACATTAAATGAGCCCTGGAGTTATAGCACCACTGGCTATAACACAGGCCAATTTGCACCAGGAAGGTGCTCCAAGTTCATGAATCCAGCATGCCAAGCTGGAGACTCTGCAACTGAGCCTTATTTGGTTGCTCACAACATGTTACTTTCTCATGCAGCTGCTGTAAAACTTTACAAGCGAAAATACCAAGTTAGTAACATCTGCCTGCCTACAACATCTATATAAATTTTCTAATAAAATGATTTTGAAATGTGAAGGGATCTCAGAAAGGAAAGATTGGGATAACACTGATTTCTCATTGGATGGTGCCATTCTCCAACTCTAAGCTTGACAAAGAGGCAGCTAGTAGAGCCCTTGATTTTATGTATGGATGGTGAGTGCATAATCAAATTAAGCAGTAATTAGTATTATTATGAGGCTAATTAATCTTGATTAATCAGGTACATGGACCCATTAACCTGTGGTGAATACCCACAAGCGATGCTTAACCTTGTTGGAAACAGATTGCCTAAATTGACCAAAGATCAATCTGAAATGGTGAAAGGATCCTTTGATTTTATTGGATTAAATTATTACAGTGCATTTTATGCAGCTGCTTTACCTGCTAATTCTAATCCAATTAATATTAGCTACTCCACAGATTCCTTCACTAATTTAACATGTAAGTTTCACTTTTTAGTATTTAATCTCAATTCTTTACTTTCACTCTCTTTTTCATTTTTTCTTTTTTAATTTGCAGCCGAGCGAAATGGAATTCCTATTGGTCCATCAGTATGTACAACAAATAAATTAATATCTTCGGAAAGAAAAAAAAAAAAAAAGAGTTTTCATGTGAATTAATAATTTTGAGTGCATGATATTGCAGGATGGTTCGATTTGGATTCATTCATATCCAAAAGGCCTTGGAAATATTGTCAAATATACAAAGGAACGGTACAATAATCCAATAATTTATATTACTGAAAATGGTAAGAAAAAAAAATATATCTTATTAATTGCATTATAAATTAATCCTGAATTTAGATTAAAAAAATTAGAATTTGAATTTCAGGAATTGATCAGTTTGATGACGGTACCTTAACACTTGAAGAACTTCGAAATGATACATACAGAATAGACTATTACAAGCATCATCTTGTGTATCTAAATAAAGCCATTCAGTGAGTTTTCTTTTTTTTTTTTTTTTGTAAGCTTTTTAATTATGATTATTTTAGTTAAAATTAATTAATGGGTTGTTTACAGGGAGGGTGTTAATATTAAAGGTTACTTTGCATGGTCATTGTTGGATAACTTTGAATGGGCTGCTGGTTTCACTATGAGGTATGGAATTAATTTGGTGGATTACAAAAATGGGTTGAAAAGATCCCCCAAGGACTCAGCTATTTGGTTCACCAACTTCCTCCAGAGATAAGACCAATTATGCAGAGCAGATTCCATTTTTGGCTCAGAAAAAAAACAATTATATATGTTGATGTTGTTTTTCTATCCCATATGTTTTATTAATTAATTTCTCAAAAATAACACCTCCGATCTCTGTTTGCTTGTGATGTTCTAAGATAAAGAAAATAAGATTTTACGATGTGTGTAAGTTTAGGTTGGAAAAAAACGTTGATTCCCTTTTATTCTTTTTTTTTTTTTTTGCTGCTAGTGACGCCTAATGACTTTTCTGCTGTAATGCCACCTCTCTATCATTTAAATCCGTACTTATGACGCGTTAGAGCCCTTCTTTACGTCTAACGACCATTTAATTCTCCTGACGCGCACGCAGGTAGGGTTGCGAAATGACTAGGCCTGCTGTCTTTTCTAGCGTCACGTCACCGGATTGGACTTCTTCCTACTGGTCTTGGACTCGCGGGCGACCCGATCTGTCCCGTGTATCTGTGTCAAGACTAAAGATGCTGGACCGGCTTGATGAAACGAGCCTCCAAAACCTTAGGCCTGCTTCGTTTCTCTGGACTTGGCCTCCTTAATGTAAATAAGGCACCCCGGTCATCAACTTGGTTTGCTCTATAGTCTAATGTAATATTTCCAGAAACAAAAATTAGAATTTAAATCTTTAATAATAATAATAATAATAATAATAATAATTCGAGCTCCTTAAAATTCTGAGAGATCCCATCCTACCGCTACGTTTTCTAATTTCTCTACGTTTGATCATTTCTCCATAGTTCTCTCGTACCCTCATCTTAATTTAGCAACGCTATTTATAACAAAACAAATGTAGTCACCACTTAACCTAGTGCCCACACTTTCTTTCACCATGTCAGCTTCGTGCATGCGATGACAAGATCCATCTCCACCCGCTAAAAGGAAAAAGTTTTTCATCTCCTAGGAGTTACTGGCCATCGCCTCTCATCCTCTTTTTTTCTTTTTTCGAATTTCTTTTTATATCCAACAGGTTCCTGGTAGCCGTTTGTGCATTAGAAACGAGAGAGAGAGGGTGATTGATTTAGAGTAACAAATTAAGCAAGTACCTAATAATATATTGAAGGGTGTATTGAAACCATTAGCCTATTCTAATGGCGATTCAAAGCTCTTCAGGAATAGGCCTGTTGGCCTTGTGCAACCTGTTGGCTATTGCAGCTGCTTTTGATCGCAGCAGTTTTCCACCTGGATTTGTTTTTGGAACAGCTGGTTCTTCTTACCAAGTACTCATTTCTATTAGCATTTCCATTCGCTGTTTTTTCTCTTCATATTTTTTTCTCTAATATTTTGAATGAATTTTAGTACGAAGGTGCAGCAAGTGAAGATGGGAGGACCCCAAGTATTTGGGACACCTATACTCACAAACATCCAGGTTTTTGTTTTTCTTTCCCTCTCTCTTCGTTAATCTGTTGAATCAAAAAAACAAAAAAAAAAAAATTTGATGGCATTTTGTGGCATTGCAGAAAGAATTCTGGGCAAGGGCAATGGTGATGTAGCTAATGATTTTTATCATCGTTATAAGGTTTTCTGAATATAATCTGTATATTTACATATTTGTTGATTTTTATTTTTTTGCTTTCTAATTAAGCTGTGCTTATGATTTATATTCATAGAATCGAATGCTTTGACAGGAAGATATAGCCCTGATGAAGAATATGAATCTTGATGCTTTCAGATTCTCTATCGCCTGGCCTAGAGTGTTACCTGGTAAGTCATTACAACAACAATTTAATCCTAAAAATCTCCAACGAACCTCGTAATTGGACAATTCTGGAATAAATACTATAACAAATGTTGTTAACTGAAGGAACAAAACTCCTAACATTAATTTATTGCACAGCTGGGAATCTAAAAGGAGGAGTGAACGCCAAGGGCATTGAGTTCTACAATAATCTCATCGATAAACTCCTGGCAGAAGGTCAACATTTATATATTCGAAAAATTACAATTTGATCATTGAATTTGTGTTTTAAGTGAGAATGAAATGATTTGCAGGTATACAGCCTTATGTGACTTTATTTCACTGGGATCTACCTCAAACACTTGAAGATGAATACGGTGGATTTTTAAGCCCTCGCGTGGTGTAAGTGAAGAAAGAAACACACAGTAATTAATTAACTAAAATTATATATATATATATATGGTGTAAATTGAAATGTATTTGGAATGTGGACAGGGATGATTTCAGAGACTTTTCTGACGTTTGCTTCAAAGAATTTGGGGACAGAGTGAAGTATTGGATTACATTAAATGAACCTTGGAGTTATTGCAACCCTGGTTATAACACCGGCCTATTAGCCCCTGGAAGGTGCTCCAAGTACATGAATCCAGCATGCCAAGCTGGAGACTCTTCAACTGAGCCTTATATGGTTGCTCACAATTTGTTACTTTCCCATGCAGCAGCAGTTAAACTTTACAAGGAAAAATACCAAGTTAGTATATATATATAAACATTTTTTTTTGCTATCATAGCAGTAAGTGCTAATCAAACCATATTGAAATGTGAAGGAGTCTCAGAAAGGGGAAATTGGGATAACACTTGTTTCTCATTGGATGGTGCCATTCTCCGATTCTAAACCTGACATGGAAGCAACTAAGAGAGCCATTGATTTTATGTATGGATGGTGAGTGAATAATCACAATCACAATCAGTCAAGCAGTCATTAGCATTATTATAAGACTAATTAATCTTAAATAATCAGGTTCATGGATCCATTGACATCTGGTGCATACCCAGAAAGCATGGTTAAACTTGTTGGAAATAGATTGCCTAAATTCACCAAAGAACAATCTGAAATGGTGAAAGGTTCTTTTGATTTCCTTGGATTAAATTACTACAGTGCATTTTATGTATCTGATATGCCTGCCAAGCCTACTCCAGTTAATGTTAGCGTCTCCTCAGATTCGCTTGCTAATTTAACCAGTAAGTTTCACTTCTCAATAATTCATCTATTATTATTATTATTATTATTATTATTATTATTATTTTTAACTTTCACTCTCTTTTTTTTCATTTTGGTTCAGACCACCGAAATGGAATTTTTATTGGTCCATTGGTATGTACAACAAGTAAATTAATATCTTTAAAATATTTTTTTTTTCAGAAAAATGAATTTTCTTGTGAATAATATTGCAGGGTACTTCGCTTTGGATTCGTGCATATCCAAAAGGCCTCGGAGAATTTGTCAAATATACAAAAGAAAAATACAATAATCCAATAATTTATATTACGGAGAATGGTAAAATAATTACGATATAAATTAATATTAAATTTACATTTAAAATTAAAATTAATATATTTTAATTTATATTTCAGGAGTTGATCAAAATGATAATGGTACTTTTACATTTGAAGATCTTCAAAAGGATACATATAGAATAGAATTTTTCCAAACACATCTTGAGAGCTTAAATAACGCCATTAAGTGAGTTTTTTTTTTTAAATCTTTTTATAAGCTTTTTTAATTATGATTAATTTAGTTAATTTTAATTAGCGAGAGTGGTTAATTTGCAGGGAGGGTGTTAAAGTCAAAGGTTATTTTGCATGGACATTATTGGACGACTTTGAATGGACCGGTGGTTACATTATGAGATACGGACTTCACTTGATAGATTACAAAAATGACCTCAAAAGATCCCCAAAGGAGTCAGTTACTTGGTTCACCAACTTCCTCAAGAAATAAAGGAATTGTTTTAATGATGTTTATGTTTGCTAATTAATTTCTCAAATGTTCTTTCTTTTATTATTCCTTGTAAATTTATTGTTTAATTAGAGAGCGAATAACTCATGTTATTACATTTTTTGAAATTAATAAATTTCACCTATTCAATTTATATTAAATAAGATCATATTTATGAGTTTAATTATAAATAAATTATCATAAAAAATGCAATTAAAAAAGTTCAATGGTTGTGATGTAACACAACAATCGTTCAAAATAAATTATAAGTTATCATTATAAGATATAGCAAGAGTCTAATAAACTGATACACGGTCCCACTTGTAAAAAAAGGACCTGAACATAATAGCATTTGTTTCTTTATTAAGAATCGCCCTCACTTAAAGAGGTTGAATTTTCATATAAAGTTATGGTTAGCAGACATAATTCAACAAATTTTCGTTACGTCTGTAATTATAGAATTACCGAACATTTAGCTTGTGAAATCTTCTATCAATTTGTCAGCACCAGTCGAATTTTCCAAGAAATGTTGTAATTAACTCCATCTTCTTATAATATAACAATTAATGACCACAGAGAAAAAAATACGCAATTCTTATACAACTACTCTAGAGTTCTAAGAAATTCCTTATATTCACCCTTTCACTTTAGTTTACTGACTTACTCGTCGGAATGACTGTCATAGGCGCCAATCACCTCACATTCTCTTTCTTGTAGGATTGACCAATTGCAGCACAGCTCTATTTTGACCACATTATTTGGTTTCGTTGCTGGAAACTCCATTGAAGTCTCTCTGATTCATTTAGATTAAAACTAGTCTCTTATCCCCTTTCTCTTAAAAAAAAAATATTTCTTTTCTCTTTCTCGAAATGGCCGACAGTTCACGAGTTGCTGCTAAAATTGCTACCAATGAGGGCGCTATCATTTCTTCCGCCCCTGGCAGTGGACAAAACATACCCTCTATGGTTAACGAAGTAGATCTCAATAATCTGAATAATTAGCAAATGATCCAATACATCAAAAGGTTGCAAGTTGTTCTTGAGTAATATAAAGCTCGGGGGAGGCATTATTCATGACTCCTAGAGAGAGGAAGGAAGCCTCCATTGATACTCCAAGAACTCGGACAGAGGCAATCCAGATGTGGTCCAAAGGGAAGACTAAGTTCAAGGAAGAAGAATCATTAGACGAGACTCCGAAGGATATCGACTAGAAGCTGGTATGGGCTATTCAGAGCTACCAGAAAGAGGAATTTGACCTGGATGATGTCTCACCTCTTTCAAAAGAAATCTTCGCAGAGACATTCCCCTCTAAGCTCAAACTCCCAAGTTTGGACAAATATGATGGGATAGCAGATCCCAAGAGTTACCTGGCGATATTTAAGATGACCATGCAGCTTTAGGATATCAATGACTTTGCATTGTGCCGAGTGTTTCCGTCAACACTCACAGGTTTGGCTTAGAAATGGTATCAATATCTGAGTCCAGGTTTAATTAAAAACTGTATGCAATTCGCTATGTTATTCAAATTCAGGTTTATTACTTGTATACCTCCTAAAAAACTCTCATCTGATTTACGAAAGATGCGCCAAGGAGAGGACGGGTCTTTAAGGAGATTTATCTCATAGTTTAATGCAGAAGTAATACAGGTGGAGGAATTAAAATCATGAGATATGACTGTGCGGTTGTCAAAGCCGGTTAAAAATAACCTTTCTAGTTATCAACAATCTTACAACTGTAGATAGTGGTGAAAGGATCGAATCCACGGGGAATTGAAAACTTACCTATCTTCCTTATCAAGACCAAGAAAATAAACTAAAAGCAAATAAACTGAAAGCAAATAAACTGAAAATAAAGTAAAAGAGAGGTTATGAGATTGATTCAATTAAACTAAGACTGAAAGCAATAAAGTAAAGCGAATAACAAAAATAAAGAGATTCAATAATGAGAGAAGCTCTAGTTGAAGAATTGGATCCACTTCAGTTGTTCGGATTGATCATTGATACTTAGGTTCCTTTATTTGATTCAATAAATTAGTTATGGAGATGAAAGACGCTTCTCACCACCATGTCTCTCCTTAAGCATAAATTAATTAGGGAACGTCCTTTAACCAATCACTAATCAACAAGTTGCCAAGGAACGTCCTTTAACCAATCACTAATCAACAAGTTGCCAAGGAACGTCCTTGGGCCTTAGGCATCAAAACAACTGTCAATTGCATTAAGAAATAGAGAGATCTAATTCTAGCTACCCAAACGCATGGAGATATCGCTAGATCATGCAATTTCCTTAGTTTTTACACTAAGAGTTACTTGTGTTTGAACAATCCAAGCAATTATGGACTTAAGACTATCCAAACTAACAAATTATTACCTTGCAATCAAGAATCAATTAGCCATATTGATCAAAATAACAAAGCAACAATGGAATTAAGCATGAGATTGCATGAATATTGAAAAATAAAAGATAAACAATGTATGTTCAGATCTCCCAATCCATAAAACAACTAAAGTATCAACCAATCTTCAACTAGAAATAAAGGTTTCAACCATTCATGGCTGAAACAAAACCAAAAATAAAGAAAGAGATGAAGAACAGATGTGGCCACTTGCAATCCCGTATGTGTATCCAAGAGAGAGTAGAAAAAGCATGGGGAGGCTCCTTATGTGTCTTTTTATAGTCAAAAGTATTACCCTATGTCTCATTGCTGTCCAAGTTGGTCTTCCTTGCTGCCCAAGTTGGTCTTCCTTGCTGCCCAAGTTGGTCTTCCTTGCTGTCCAAGTTGGTCTTCCTTGCTGCCCAAGTTGGTCTTCCTTGCTGCCCAAGTTGGTCTTCCTTGCTGCCCAAGTTGGTCTTCCTTGCTGCCCAAGTTGGTCTTCCTTGCTGCCCAAGTTGGTCTTCCTTGCTACCCAAGTTGCTGCCCTTGCCGCCCAAGTGTACATTAATGAAGTGGAGCCTCCTTTTGAATTTTGAATTTTGAATGTGCAAGACTTGGGGGCCAAGTATGTCTTCTTTGGCTTCTTTAACAAGCTCAATTTTGAATTTCAAATTTTGAATGTGTATCTTCTTGAGATTTGGCTTCCTCAATAAGGAAAGAGATTCTTGAAAATTTGAAATTTGAATTTCAAATTGCTCTGCTGACTGCACTTTCCTTATTTGCCACTTTTCTTATTTAGCACTTTCCTTAATAAGCTGAATCTTGAATTTTGAATTTTGAATTTTGAATGCTCTTGGAGATTTGAAATTTGAATTTCAAATTACTTTCCTTGTTTATCTCCTCTTCAGTTGCAACTTGGCATGCTTGCTCTACTTTGTTCCATTTTAGGCAGTTTTAAGGGCATTTTCTCCAAATTACCTCTTTTACACCACTTTCTGCAAAATAATATCAAAACCACAAAATTAGGCAGAAAAAGTGTAGATTAACATCAATAACATCATGATAAAAAGGTCTAAATTTGGACTGATCAAGATAGCATGTAAAGCATTAAAAAAAGGGACATACAACGTCAAGTTCATGGATTCCCTAATCAAGAACCCAGCCGCTATGTACCAACAGCTAATAGATAAAGGCCAGAAGTATGTATGGATGGATGATGAAGTCCAAGTATTGAGAGAAGACAAAAGGACGAGTTAAAAGCAAAACCAAAAGACAGAGAGGCGATGATATAGAGGAGACCACAGAAGTTATCTGGTATCCCGAAGGTGCGATTACTAAAGTAAGTATGAGATTTATACTCCATTGAATGACTCACGAACACATATTCTAATATGGATCAGGAAGAATGACAAAGAGGTCATGTAGCCTCCCAAGCTCAACCTAGAAAGCAAGATAAGACTAAGTACTGCCTCTTTCATGAAGACCACAAACATACAATAGAGGAGTGTTGACAGTTAAAAGACAAGATCAAGAGATTAATAAGGTATGACACACTTTGAAACTTTGCCAAAAAGAGTAGAGAAGAAAGGAGGCCCAAGCCCGAGGTAACAACTCCTAAAACTATCTCTGACAATGAACCTATAGAGGTTATATATATATATATAATTATAGGAGGACTCATCGATGGCAAGGGAAAGAATAAACGTGTCACAGAGAACGTCCTATTGGTTGAGCAAGAACTATAGGCCAAACAGGAAGTAAGGTTCAGACTTGCAGACAAGGCAATAGGACTTTTTCAAAATGACTCGCTGATCGTCGACATCCATCTAAACAATATGAAGTAAGGCGAGTCTTGTTGGATACAGGTAATTTCATTAATGTAACGACCCGAAAATCCGGACCGCTACCTACGCTAGGATCCAGGTCGACTTAAGGTCGTCGGGACCCGTAGCAAGCCTAACATACATCCTGTATAGCTGGTATAATCCCAAACATGATCAAACATAACCATAAAACATTTAAAACTTTACCTTTTACCCAGCTTGACCTGTGTATGCACTATGACTGAACTCATAGAACCCCTAGGGTCAGCATACCCTATGTCAAACTCGGTTCAACACATATATCGACATGAAATAAAACTCATGTATAAAGGGATTAACCAACTCGGGCCAAGCACAATACTATAACTCTGAACATATAACATAATATCATTATGCAATACAACTCTTTTTACATCAATACATAACCTTACATTACATCATGTCCACTACTATTCTATTACATGCCATAACCATAACCGTATCTCGTCGTCTTCCTGAACTACCTCTGACCCTGCAAGCCTGGGGTTAGGGGAGAGGGGTGAGCTAAAAAGCCCAGTGAGCAGAAACCATAAAAGAAAACAGTTCATTTTAACGTATGCTATCATGGAATGCGTCACATCACAAATATATCACCTCAAGGATGAACCTGTCACCAATAGCCCTCTACATATCAATCTCGTACCATAACAAGTCAACAATACTCTATGCCAGGAGCGATACGGCCACGCCTGGACTTCATATGCTCTATGCCAGGGGCGATACGGCCACACCTGGACTTCACATCTCATATCATATCATTCCACATCATGTCATAACATACTGAGGGCTAGAGGATCATCCAGTATCCATCCACATCATTATCATCGTATTATGCAATGCATCATATTCGTGAATTCTAATGCAAACAACCTATTGCATAACATGGTATTCATGATGCATGAACATGCTTGAACATGCTGAAAACATTTGATTTAAAACATAAGGGTTAGTTCCACTCACCTCTGGCTAGCTCTGGACTAACTTTGAAGCAGCTAACACTGCTAAACACCTCGGTTCCTCGGGTCCGATCCTACACAGGTGGACTCCAGTGAGGTGCCAAACATACTCTAAACAACTACCCAAAAACCCCCTAAAGCATCACTTAAACATGCATAGAAAACACTCATGAAAAGGCTGGACAGGGCACTTTCGGCGGCACCTTCGGCGGCCGAAAGTCCCAGACAGAGACGAAAGTCAGGCAGGTTCGGGGGCACCTTCGGCGGCCGAACCCTCTCTCCAGAGACGAAAGTCAGGCACTTTCGGTGGCCGAACATTACCTTCGGCGGCCGAAAGTCTGCTTTCAAGCCAAAACTCAACTTTTGGGGGCAAGGTTAGGCGGCCAATCCCTGCATCCTCAAGCAGGTTCGGCGGCCGAAACCACCTTCGGCGGCCGAACCTGAGTTCATCCAGAACTCAGCCTTTGTGCATTTCAAGCCTCCCAAACCTTCCATACACCCCAAAACAAGCACCCAACTTCTCAAACACATGCATACATCCTTAACCATGCACAAAGGAGCTCAAACAAGCTTAAACTCCCAAAAACAACATCTAAAGCATACATAGATAGTTTATGACCCACATAGGCCAAAACCATCAAAACAAACCAAACCTCACATACTCTCTCCCAATCATGCATACTCTCTCCCATATGCTCAAGGGGCTTGAAAACTGACCTAAACCCCAACACAAACATCACATGAACATACATTATCATACATTGGGCATAAAACCCACATAAACCCTAACATGCATATCTACCCATACTCAACCATCAAAACCATCTTAAAACTCACTTAAAACTTCATGAAACGTAAAGGAAAGCATAGATCCACACTTACCTCTTGAAGATCGAGGGTTTGTGCGAGCTCTAACTTGGAGATGGGAGGAAACTACTCCTTGGGTCTCCAAGCTCCCAAAACTTGATCTAAGCTTGAAAACTCTTCAAAACAACCATGGAACTCATAAAAATATGAAGGAGATGAAGAGAAAACATGAAAATGACCAAAGGAGGACATGAACACACCTGAGCTCGAGAATGGGGAGAAATCTCGCCCATTTTCAATCTGAGGGGCTTTTATAGGTGGCCAGCCAAACCTCCTTCGGCGGCCTAACGTGCATGCAAAACACCCCCATGTTCGGCGGCCGAACTTGAGGTTCGGCGGCCGAACCTGGTTTGTTCAAACAAGGCTTTCGGAGGCCAAAAGCACTCCCGAAACCTTCCCATGTTCGGTGGCCGAACTTCACTTTCGGCAGCCGAACCTGGCAAAAACCTCCTTGGTCTTTTCTTTTCAAAACTCAATTCTTTTTCATTTAAAACCATGAAATCAGTAAAAATCATTTTAGAAATCACATCTTACCTGTAATACCCGGCTAGACTCCGGTATCGGAATTCCTACCGTCCGGTGGAATCTCGGATGTCGGAAACCTCTAAAATGGGTAAAACCATGTTTTATGAAATGTTTTTAATGTATTTTATGCTTTTAAGTGAAAAGGAATTGAGTTTTTAATGAAAAAGACCAAAGGAGGCTTTGCCAGATTCGGCCGCCGAAAGTCAAGTTCGGCCGCCGAACATGGTGGGGTTTTGGGAGCGCTTTAGGCCTCCGAAAGCCTTGTTTGAAAGACTCAAGGTTCGGCCGCCGAACCTCATGTTCGGCCGCCGAACATGCATGAGATGTGGGGGCACGTTAGGCCGCCGAAAGGTGGCAGAACCAGCCCTATAAAGGACCCCGTGACCGAAACAGGCGAGGTTTTCTCTCCCATTTCGGCCGACGGTAAGCTTTAGCCCTCCTATGGTCATTTTAAGTGTTTTTCCTCAAATCCTTTAGATCTTAACAAGTTACATCTTGTTTTTGAAGAGTTTTAAAGTTTAAGCAAATTTTGGAGCTTTGAGGTTCAAGAACTCGAATCTCCCCATCTTCGAGCTAGGATCGTTTCTCTCTCGATCTTCAAGAGGTAAGAGCCGATCTCTAGTTCTATATGTGTTTTAAGTAAGTTTTATGCAAGTTTTTGGGGTAGAAATGCATGAGTAGGCTTGATGGGTTTTTATGAGAAATCCATGGTTTTAATGTGTGTTTATGTGCAATGTGGCTTGCTTGTGTGTTGTAGTTGGGGTTTAAGTTAGTTTGAGGCCCCTAGGAGCTTGCATGCTTATGTATGAGTGTTGTAGAAGAGTTTTATGCATGATTAGGAAGTTTGGGAAACTTGGAGGCAAGAGGAGCCAAGTTTCTGCCCTTTGGCAGAAACCAGGTTCGGCAGCCGAAGGGAGTTTCGGCCGCCGAACATGGCTTGTGAGGCAGCTTTAGGCTGCCGAAGCTTGCCCCCGAAAGTTGGAGTTTCGGCTCTGTCCGAGACTTTCGGCCGCCGAAGGTGCCGCCGAACATGCATGAGTTTCGTCTCTGTCTGGGAGTTTCGGCCGCCGAAGGTGCCGCCGAACCTGCCTGACTTTCGGCTTTGGAGGGACTTTCGGCCGCCGAAGGTGCCGCCGAAAGTGCCCTTCCCAGCCTTTTCTTGCATGTTTTCTATGATGTTTTGAGGTGTTTCTAGGAGGTTTTTGGGGGTATGTTTAGAGTGATGTTCTTGTTGTTTGGTGCCTCATTTGAGTCCACCTGTGTAGGTTCGGACCCGAGGACCCGAGACCCCCGGTTGTGAGATAGTCTTTCAGAGTCCGTCGTTAAAGCTTCGGTCACCAGGTGAGTGGGATTATTTCCCTAAGTTTTTAAGTAATGAATAAATGAACAAATGAATGAATCTGCTAGCATACTCATGCATCATTAATGCCATGCGATGTTTCAGGATGTTTGCATTAGAAATTCACGAATATGTTGCATTGCATAATTTGATGTTGATGTGGATGGTTATTGGGTGATCCATAGTCCTCTAATGTTATGTTATGATGATATGTTATGGAAGACCAGTGAGGCCCATTCTACGCCCCTGGCACTATGTAAGAGAAAGACCAGCGAGGCCCATTCTACGCCCCTGGCACTTTGGAATGTTATGTTATGTATGTTATGTAAGAGAAAGACCAGCGAGGCCCATTCTACGCCCCTGGCACTTGGAGATGTGAGGACTAATGGTGACAATACCATCCTTTATGTGATTAAATGTGATGTGTTGCATTTCATGAAAGCATGTAAAGTAAAAGTCATGTCATTTAATGTTATTAATAAAATGAATAATAATATACCTAAAAAGTGTGGAATTAAAGCAAATGATAATAATAATAAAATGAAGAATAAAATACCTAAAAAGGGAGGAATTAATATCATGTTTTTACTTTTTACTCACTGGGCTTTTTAGCTCACCCCTCTCCCCTAACCCCAGTCTTGCAGGTACCGTGTAGATAGAGAAGTCAGAAGAGTAAGAGAAGTTCATGTAATAGCATAGCTGTGGACATGGTTTATTCATAATGTAAAAGTATGTTATATTATGTAATGTAAGTTTTATAGTGTGCTTGACTAGAGTCTGTTGTAATCCCTTAAATACATGAGATAAATGTTTTATGATGTTTATGTAACCCAAGCCTGCTATATGTTATGTACCCCATTGGAGTATTTGTTGAGGACTCCAATGAGGGGTTTATGTTATGTTTATGCATGCACAGGCTAGGCTGGGTAAAGAAATGTTTGAATGAAAGAAAAGTTTTAATTTTTATGTATGTTTTGGTTCATGTATGGGATTGAACAGGTTCACAGGATGTATGTTTGGCTTGCTACGGGTTCTGGCGGCCTTAAGCCGACCTGAATCCTAGCGCCGGTAGCGGTCCGGTTTCCGGGTCGTTACAGAATGGTATCAGAGCCTGGTTCATATGGTCGGACCTAGAGTGTCGGGCTCATAGATGTGATAGAAATGTCAAGCACAATAGGAAATCATGTCCACTAGGATAGGATGTAGAGTCCTGTCTAGAATGCAAGTATGTATGCCATGAGATATGCTATGAATATGATGTGTATATGATGTGGGTTCATGTGTTTCCACATGAACCATTTGATGCTAATGTTTGTTATCTGTGCTGTTTTTCAGTAATCAGAATGCGAGGAACTCGTCGATCAGCTAGATTGACTAGAGTACCACCGGAGGATGAGGGCACGAGTGCCCGTCCTCCAGCATTGCCAAGGGCAATGTCAAGCAGGTCCAACAGGGACAGAACAGTGAGGGACCCTAGAAGGTCCTTGGATCTGGGTAGAAGCAGATCAGTAAGGGGTACAGTTCAAGAAAGGATGTCAGTTGATGAAGAAGTAGAGATGGATGTGGATCAGAGGAGGGATGGTAACCTTGGTGTAAACATGCCAGAAGAGGGCATGGGTGAGTCACAGGGAGGCACTCAGGCCTCGGGGTTTGTTCTACCACCCCAGTACCCACCTTTTTCACCATACCCCGGGTATTCGATGGGAAGTACATCGGATTACCCCAGTTTTAATCCTTACCCTTCTCACATGCCATACCCACCTTTCTACCCCCAGTATCCACAGTACCCTATGTACCCACCTCCATCCTTCCATCCAGGCACAGCAAACCCTATCCCAGGGGATGTCGCACCACCACCACCAGCAGAACCCACAGTTCCAGAAACCCAAAGACCTCAACCTACCTCATCTAGAGGGAGCAAGGCCAAGATGACCGACTACATGAAGTTGGGTGCTCCCCAGTTTGATACAGGTGATGATCCGTTTGTGTACCTGGAGAAGGTCAAAACAATTACAGATGAGATAGGTGCTGATGACAGCAGAGCCATTCAGATGGCTGGTTTCACCCTGAAATGCAAAAAGGCCCGTGAGTGGTTCAAGGGCTATGTGAAACCAAGGGTGGACAGTCTTTCATGGGAGGAGTTTGCGAATGAGTTCGCAGGATGGGCGTTCCCTGACAGTTCCAGGGAGCTGAAGATGATTGAATTTGAACAGCTGAAGCAGACAGACGAGATGGGTGTCGATGAGTACACCGATAGATTCTTAGAGTTGTTGCCGTTTGCCGGGCAGCATCTGGACACAGATTCGAAAAAGTCGAGGAGGTATATCATGAGGCTAAATTCCAGGTATTCCTCCTTGGTTCAGTCAGCTGATAGAGAAAGTTTCCATGCCATTGTAGACATGGCCAGGAGAATGGAGGCTAGTGCAATCATCGAGGGGACTGTTAAACAGTCAGTGACACAGCCTTCAGGTTCTAAGACCCCAGGTGGGGGAAGGATAGACCCTTCATCCTTGAGTTCAGCTAGTAAGAAGTGGAGCAGTACCACTAAGAAACCAAAGAAGAGTAAGTTCTGGAGCAAGATCAAATCAGGTCTGGGACTAGGAAGTGGCTCAAGCTCTGGTGCTGATAATGCAGTGTGTGCAAGGTGTGGTAAGCTACACAGAGGGGTATGCCGTTTTGGGACAACAGCCTGCTACAGGTGTGGGCAGGAGGGACACATGTCCATGGAGTGTCCTAGAGCAGTTCCTATGGCACGGCCCCAGCAGACTACTTCAGGTAGTGTGGCACAGCCAGCAGCTTCAGCCGCAACACAGGCTAGTGGCAGAGGCCGAGGGAGAGGGTCAGCCTCTTCTTCATCAGTTTACAGAGGGGAAGGTCCGTCAGCTCCAGCACGGATCTTCACAATGACTCAGCAGGAGGCAAACGCATCCAACACCGTGGTGTCAGGTAATATCATCATTGGTTGTTCAGATGCTTATGCCTTAATGGACCCGGGTGCATCCCATTCTTTTGTTTCTCCGAGAGCGGTCGAGAGGTTGGGTTTGATGGTCTCTGGGTTAGAGTGTCCCCTATGGGTCAGTGGACCCAAGTGTGACCCGTCAGTGGCAGAGTCAGTCTGCCAGTACAGTCCAGTTTTCATAGAGGGAAGATGCCTATCCGCCGACCTTGTGGTTCTAGACTTGACAGATTTTGACGTCATTCTAGGGATGGATTGGCTATCTACCCATGGTGCTACCTTGGATTGCAGAGACAAGGTAGTTAAGTTCAGATGTCAGAATGGGTCAGAGGTTGTCTTTAGAGGAGACAGGGGGAGTACACCTAGAGGTTTGATATCAGCCCTACAGGCTCGTAGGCTGCTCAGGAGGGGTTGTCAGGGTTATCTAGCTCATGTGAGGGAGCTAGACAGAGATGTCAGAGAGCCCGCCTCAGTGCCTGTGGTTAGAGAGTTCTTAGATGTCTTCCCAGACGAACTGCCAGGTTTACCGCCTCCTAGGGAGATAGAGTTCGAGATAGAATTGATGCCAGGAACCAGACCGATCTCTATCCCTCCCTACAGGATGGCGCCAGCAGAGCTGAAGGAGCTTAAAGAACAGTTGCAAGAGCTGGTAGATAAGGGTTTCATCCGACCGAGTACCTCACCCTGGGGTGCTCCAGTGTTGTTCGTGAAAAAGAAGGATGGATCCCTTAGACTTTGTATCGACTACAGACAGTTGAACAAGGTCACTACCAAGAACAAGTACCCGTTGCCTAGGATCGATGATCTATTCGACCAGCTAGCAGGAGCAGGTTGTTTCTCCAAAATAGATCTGAGATCTGGGTATCATCAGCTGAGGATCAGAGATGAGGACGTGCCGAAGACAGCTTTCAGAACCAGATATGGGCACTATGAGTTCCTAGTGATGCCGTTCGGGTTAACAAACGCCCCTGCAGCATTCATGGACCTCATGAACAGAGTATTTAGCCAATACCTGGATCACTTCGTTATTGTCTTCATAGATGATATCCTAGTGTATTCCAGGAATGTAGAAGAGCATGCCCATCATCTGCGGTTGGTCTTGCAGACTTTGAGGGAACATGGCTTGTATGCCAAGTTCTCTAAATGTGAGTTCTGGCTGAGGAGCATTTCGTTCTTGGGGCATGTAGTGTCAGAGAATGGTATTGAGGTGGACCCCAAGAAGACAGAAACTGTGGCTAACTGGCCTAGACCCACTTCAGTAACAGAGATTAGAAGTTTCTTGGGTTTGGCAGGTTACTACAGGAGGTTCGTCCAGGATTTTTCAAAGATAGCAGCTCCTCTGACCAGGTTAACCAGGAAGAATCAGAAATTTCTGTGGACCGACCAGTGCGAAGAGAGTTTTGAAGAGCTTAAGAAGAGGTTGACTTCAGCACCAGTTTTAGCTCTGCCATCTAGTGATGAGGACTTTACAGTCTTTTGTGATGCGTCCCGTGTGGGACTAGGTTGTGTACTGATGCAGAACGAGAAGGTGATTGCTTATGCTTCTAGGCAGCTGAAGAAGCATGAGTTGAATTACCCCACACACGACCTGGAGATGGCAGCAGTAATCTTTGCACTCAAGATGTGGAGGCACTACCTCTATGGGGTAAAATGTGAGATCTTTACAGATCATAAGAGCCTGCAGCACATCCTGAGTCAAAGAGATTTGAATTTGAGACAGAGAAGATGGGTAGAACTGCTCAGTGACTACGATTGCAAAATCCAGTACCATCCGGGTAAGGCTAATGTGGTAGCTGATGCCTTAAGCCGGAAATCACTCGGCAGTCTATCCCACATCACAGCAGAACGAAGACCAGTAGTAAAGGAGTTCTACAAGCTCATCGAAGAAGGGCTACAGTTAGAGTTGTCGGGTACAGGTGCCTTGTTGGCTCAGATGAAAGTGACACCCGTGTTCCTTGAGCAAGTCGCTCAGAAACAGCATGAGGACCCCGAGTTAGTGAAGATTGCCAGGACTGTTCAGTCAGGCAATGATAGTGAGTTCAGATTCGACAGTAAGGGGATCCTCCGCTATGGGAGTCGATTATGTGTACCAGACGACATAGGGCTAAAAGGAGACATTATGAGAGAGGCTCATAATGCAAGATACAACATTCACCCCGGAGCCACCAAGATGTACCAAGATCTGAAGAAAGTTTATTGGTGGCCAGCAATGAAGAAAGAAGTGGCACAGTTCGTGTCAGCCTGCGAAGTGTGTCAGAGGGTGAAGCTGGAACATCAGAAGCCAGCTGGAATGCTTAACCCGCTACCGATTCCAGAATGGAAATGGGAAAATATAGCTATGGACTTTGTAGTAGGGTTACCGGCGGCGTCCAACAGAGTGGACTCCATATGGGTGATTGTGGACAGACTCACCAAATCTGCTCACTTCATTCCTGTCAGGAGTGGCTACTCTGTGGACAAGTTAGCGCAAGTATATGTGGATGAGATTGTCAGGCTGCATGGGGTTCCAGTGTCTATAGTGTCTGATAGAGGGCCCCAGTTCACTTCCAGATTTTGGCGGAGTCTGCAGAATGCCATGGGTACTAGGTTGGATTTCAGTACTGCCTTCCACCCCCAGACTGATGGACAGTCAGAAAGGACCATCCAGACTATCGAGGATATGCTCAGAATGTGTGTGCTGGACTTTGGCGGTTCTTGGAGGCAGCATCTACCTTTGGTGGAGTTTGCCTACAATAACAGCCATCATGCTAGCATCGGGATGGCTCCATATGAAGCTTTGTACGGAAGGAAGTGCAGATCACCTGTTTGCTGGGAGGAAGTTGGAGAGAAGGCCTTGGCAGGGCCTGAGCTAGTAGAGATTACCAGCAGGGTGGTACCCATAATCAGAGAAAGAATCAAGACTGCTGCAAGCAGACAGAAGAGTTATACAGACTTCCGCAGAAGGCAGTTAGAGTTTCAGGAGGGGGATCTGGTATTGCTTAAGGTGTCTCCAATGAAGGGAGTGGTTCGCTTCGGGAAGAAAGGTAAACTAGCCCCACGATACATCGGACCCTTTGAAATCTTGCAAAAGATTGGGAATGTGTCGTATAAGCTAGATTTGCCTGCTTCAATGGCAAGAATCCATCCGGTTTTCCATGTTTCGATGTTGAGGAAGTTTGTGTCAGATCCGAGCAAGGTTCTTAGTGAGCCTGATGTGGAGGTCCAAGAGGATCTCACCTATGTTGAACAGCCAATACGGATCATAGACACACAGATCAGAAAGTTAAGAAACAAGGAAATCCCGATGGTGAAAGTCCTGTGGAACCACCACAACTTGGAAGAATGCACTTGGGAGACACGGGAGTCTATGCTCCAGCAGTACCCTCAGCTCTTTTAAGGTTAGATCCCTATGTGTTGATGTGCTTTGTATGAATGTTATATGTTTGCCATGTTATGTGTTGTTTGGTGAACATTCGGGGACGAATGTTCTTAAGGGGGGGAGAATGTAATACCCGGCTAGACTCCGGTATCGGAATTCCTACCGTCCGGTGGAATCTCGGATGTCGGAAACCTCTAAAAGGGGTAAAACCATGTTTTATGAAATGTTTTTAATGTATTTTATGCTTTTAAGTGAAAAGGAATTGAGTTTTTAATGAAAAAGACCAAAGGAGGCTTTGCCAGGTTCGGCCGCCGAAAGTCAAGTTCGGCCGCCGAACATGGTGGGGTTTTGGGAGCGCTTTAGGCCTCCGAAAGCCTTGTTTGAAAGACTCAAGGTTCGGCCGCCGAACCTCATGTTCGGCCGCCGAACATGCATGAGATGTGGGGGCACGTTAGGCCGCCGAAAGGTGGCAGAACCAGCCCTATAAAGGACCCCGTGACCGAAACAGGCGAGGTTTTCTCTCCCATTTCGGCCGACGGTAAGCTTTAGCCCTCCTATGGTCATTTTAAGTGTTTTTCCTCAAATCCTTTAGATCTTAACAAGTTACATCTTGTTTTTGAAGAGTTTTAAAGTTTAAGCAAATTTTGGAGCTTTGAGGTTCAAGAACTCGAATCTCCCCATCTTCGAGCTAGGATCGTTTCTCTCTCGATCTTCAAGAGGTAAGAGCCGATCTCTAGTTCTATATGTGTTTTAAGTAAGTTTTATGCAAGTTTTTGGGGTAGAAATGCATGAGTAGGCTTGATGGGTTTTTATGAGAAATCCATGGTTTTAATGTGTGTTTATGTGCAATGTGGCTTGCTTGTGTGTTGTAGTTGGGGTTTAAGTTAGTTTGAGGCCCCTAGGAGCTTGCATGCTTATGTATGAGTGTTGTAGAAGAGTTTTATGCATGATTAGGAAGTTTGGGAAACTTGGAGGCAAGAGGAGCCAAGTTTCTGCCCTTTGGCAGAAACCAGGTTCGGCAGCCGAAGGGAGTTTCGGCCGCCGAACATGGCTTGTGAGGCAGCTTTAGGCTGCCGAAGCTTGCCCCCGAAAGTTGGAGTTTCGGCTCTGTCCGAGACTTTCGGCCGCCGAAGGTGCCGCCGAACATGCATGAGTTTCGTCTCTGTCTGGGAGTTTCGGCCGCCGAAGGTGCCGCCGAACCTGCCTGACTTTCGGCTTTGGAGGGACTTTCGGCCGCCGAAGGTGCCGCCGAAAGTGCCCTTCCCAGCCTTTTCTTGCATGTTTTCTATGATGTTTTGAGGTGTTTCTAGGAGGTTTTTGGGGGTATGTTTAGAGTGATGTTCTTGTTGTTTGGTGCCTCATTTGAGTCCACCTGTGTAGGTTCGGACCCGAGGACCCGAGACCCCCGGTTGTGAGATAGTCTTTCAGAGTCCGTCGTTAAAGCTTCGGTCACCAGGTGAGTGGGATTATTTCCCTAAGTTTTTAAGTAATGAATAAATGAACAAATGAATGAATCTGCTAGCATACTCATGCATCATTAATGCCATGCGATGTTTCAGGATGTTTGCATTAGAAATTCACGAATATGTTGCATTGCATAATTTGATGTTGATGTGGATGGTTATTGGGTGATCCATAGTCCTCTAATGTTATGTTATGATGATATGTTATGGAAGACCAGTGAGGCCCATTCTACGCCCCTGGCACTATGTAAGAGAAAGACCAGCGAGGCCCATTCTACGCCCCTGGCACTTTGGAATGTTATGTTATGTATGTTATGTAAGAGAAAGACCAGCGAGGCCCATTCTACGCCCCTGGCACTTGGAGATGTGAGGACTAATGGTGACAATACCATCCTTTATGTGATTAAATGTGATGTGTTGCATTTCATGAAAGCATGTAAAGTAAAAGTCATGTCATTTAATGTTATTAATAAAATGAATAATAATATACCTAAAAAGTGTGGAATTAAAGCAAATGATAATAATAATAAAATGAAGAATAAAATACCTAAAAAGGGAGGAATTAATATCATGTTTTTACTTTTTACTCACTGGGCTTTTTAGCTCACCCCTCTCCCCTAACCCCAGTCTTGCAGGTACCGTGTAGATAGAGAAGTCAGAAGAGTAAGAGAAGTTCATGTAATAGCATAGCTGTGGACATGGTTTATTCATAATGTAAAAGTATGTTATATTATGTAATGTAAGTTTTATAGTGTGCTTGACTAGAGTCTGTTGTAATCCCTTAAATACATGAGATAAATGTTTTATGATGTTTATGTAACCCAAGCCTGCTATATGTTATGTACCCCATTGGAGTATTTGTTGAGGACTCCAATGAGGGGTTTATGTTATGTTTATGCATGCACAGGCTAGGCTGGGTAAAGAAATGTTTGAATGAAAGAAAAGTTTTAATTTTTATGTATGTTTTGGTTCATGTATGGGATTGAACAGGTTCACAGGATGTATGTTTGGCTTGCTACGGGTTCTGGCGGCCTTAAGCCGACCTGAATCCTAGCGCCGGTAGCGGTCCGGTTTCCGGGTCGTTACATTACCCCTCTAGAAGACTCTGGCATCATCAAAATTCCACATTCCAACGGAGATTCCGCCGGAAGGTAGGGATTCCGATGCCGGAATCTAGCCGGGTATTACATTCTTCCCCCCTTTAAGAACATTCGTCCTCGAATGTTCAAACAAACAAACAGGCAACTCCAACATAGCATCAAACATACATCAACAAGCAAGCAAAACTTAAAAACCTCTCTCCTAAAAGAGAGACACGGTCATTGCTGGAGTATAAACTCTCGGTCTCCCCGGTGAACTTTTCATCTTAAGGTGATTCTAAGGGGTTTTCGCCATCGGGATTTTGCCATCGGGATTTCCTTGTTTCCACACTTTCTGACTTGTGTGTCTGCAGTCCGTACTAGCTGCTCAACCTAGGTGAGATCCTCTACGGTCTCCACCTCTGGTTCCTTTAAGAACCTCACTAGGACCCGACACGAACTCATACATCGTGGAAACATGGAAAAACGAATGGATCTCTTCCATTGAAGTGGGTAAACCTAACTCGTGGAATGCATTCCCAAATCCTTTGCAGGATTTCAAAGGGTCTAATGTATCCGAGAGCTGATTTACCTTTCTGCCCATAACGAATCACCCTCTCTTTAGGAGACACCTCCAGCAAACCTCAACTTCCTTGAGAACCTCAACACGCTTCCGCCGTGCACTCTGACAAAAACTCTTCTTCTCTTCTGAAACTCTACATGCCTCTTGCGGACGACTTCATACTCTCCTGCCGACTCACAGCAGTTCTGATTCTTCTCATCTTCTGACTATTGGCTTTCTTCTTACTGTACTAAGGGATGGGGTAAGCTGCCAAGTGGTTTCCGGTTGAGGGCATCTATCGAAATATCTGCCTCAGCCGAATATACCGAACCTTGAAGTCGCGAATACCACGCAGTTTTTACCCATCTCCTATACCTCATGTTCTTCTCCCTTGACTCAAGATGTATTGCAAGCTCTTTCGATCTGTAAGGATCTGTCCACATACCTTATACAGGTATCGCCTCCACATCTTGAGTGCAAGTATTACCATTGCCATCTCTGGATCATGTGTAAGATGATTCAACTCATGCTTCTTTAGCTACCTAGAAGCATAAGCAATCATCCTACCATTTTACATTAACACACAACCTAGTCCCACACGGGACGCATCACAGGACACTGTGAAATCTCCATCACTGGCGGACAGAGCCACCACTGGTGCTGACATGAACATTTCCTTTGGCTTTTCAAAGCCCTCTTCACTCTGAGTAGACCACACACCCTCTGGTTCTTCTTGATCCATCTGGCCATAGGAGCTGCAACTCTAGAGAAGTTCTAGATGAACCTCCATTAGGTAACCTGCCCAACCCAAAAGTTCTTAATCTTTGTCATTACCATGGGCCTGGGCTAGTCGGCTACAACTTCAACTTTCTCAGGTCTACTTCACTTTCCTTTCTCCGACACACATGACCCAAGAAGGATATGCTCCTTGACCAGAACTCACATTGGAGAACTAGGCATCCAAGCCATGTTCCCTCAGGATCTGCAATCCTGATTTCAGATAATGGGCATACTCTTCTGCATTTCTGGGACTCACCGAGGTACCGTCAATGAAGACAATAACGGAGTGATCCAGAAACCGATTAAAAATCTGCTTATGAGATCCATGAATGCTGTAGGGGCGTTCATTAACCCGAACGACATTCCTAGAAACTCATAGTGCCCATATCTGGTTCTAAACACTGTTCTCTGTACATCTTCCTCCTTGATCTTAACTGATGGTACCTAGACTTCAGATCTATCTTGGAAAGGCAACCAGCTCCTGCTAGTTGGCTTAAAATAGATCGTCGATCCAAGGTAACAAATACTTGTTCTGGTAGTGACTTTGCTCAACGACTAGTGGTCGACACAAAGTCCTAGGGATCCATCCTTCATCCTCATAACAACACTGGAACACCCCAAGGCGAAGTGCTCAGTCAGATGGGAACCCTTAACTACCAACTCTTACAACTGATCCTTATAACTCTTTTAACTCTGTTGATACCATCCTGTGGGGAGGGATAGAGATTGGTCCAATTCCATGCATTACTTCTATTTTAAACTCTATCTCCCTGACAGGTGGTAGTCCTGGGAACTCATCTGGGGAAACATCTAAACTCTCTAACAATGGGCACTGAGGCGGGCTCCCTGACCTGACTGCTATACTCTCTCTGAAAAGCTAGAACCCCTGACCACTTTTCCTGAACAACCTACGAGCCTATAGGGTTGATACTGAACCTCTAGGTATCCCTATTTTGTCCCTTCTAAGGACTACCTCTGATCCATCCTGACCTCTGAACCTGACTACCTTGTCTCTGCAGACTAGGCAGTACCACTAGTAGAAGAACCAATCCAACCCTAGAATGACGTCAAACAGTCAAATCTAGAACCACTAGGTCAGCTGGAAGGCATCTACTCACAACACATACTCTGACTATACCGACAGACTGACTCTGCCACAGATGGATCACACTTGGGTGCACTGACCCCAAGGGGATACTCTAACCCATAAGCTATCAACCCAACCTCACAAGGGCTCACAAGCAAAAAAAAAAAAAAAAAGAGAAACATCAGGGTTCATAAAACAGACATATCAGAACATACCAGAGTGAGATTACCTGATCCCATCGGGTTCGATGTGTTAGCCTCCTGCTGGGTCATGGCGAAGATCCGCGCTGGAGCTGATGGACCTTCCCCACGGGAACCTGCTGAAGAAGGGGCTGTCCCCTGTCTCCGCCTCTACCACTGCCCTGAAACATGACTGGAGCTGATGGCTGTGCCATACTGCTTGGAGTTGTCTGATGGGACGGTGTCATAAAAGCTGCCTTAGGGAACTCTCGAGCTATGTGCTCCTCCTGGCCGCATCTGTAACATGCCGTAGTCCCAAACCGACAGACTCCCTTGTGCGACCTACCGCACCTCGTACACTCTGCAACTTCTGTGCCTGAGCTCGAGCCACCTCCTAATCCCAGACCAGACTTTATCCGATTCCAGAACTTGTTCTTCTTTGATCTTCTGAGACCTCTGTCTCCCTTCTTACTTTTTGTGACAGCCTCGCTCAGAGGGGAGAGATTAACATCACTTGTCCCCGGGAGTTTGGAACCCGAAGACTGTGCCACGTACTGTTTAACTGTTTCTTGTATAATAGCACTAGCCTCCATTTTCCGTGCCATATCCACTATAGCATGGAAACTCTCCCTCTCTGCTGCTTGAATCAACGAGGAATACTTGGAGTGAAGCTTCATAACATATCTGTAACGACCCGGAAACCGGACCGCTACCGGCGCTAGGATTCAGGTCGGCTTAAGGCCGCCAGAACCCGTAGCAAGCCAAACATACATCTTGTGAACCTGTTTAATCCCATACATGATCAACAACATACATAAAAAATAAAATTTTTCTTTCCAAGCCTAACCTGCACATACATAACATATCATAAACCCCTCATTGGAGTCCTCATCAAATACTCCAAAGGGTAACATAACATATGATAGGCTTAGATAACATAAACATCATAACAACATTTTTGGATCATATACACAAGGGATTAAAACAAACTCCAGTCAAGCACATTCTAAACTTTCATTACATTACATAACAAACTTTTACATTACAAATAAACCATGTCCACCACTAGGCTATTACATAAACTTCTCTTACTCAGCTGACTTCTCTATCTACTCTGCACCTGCAAGACTGGGGTTAGGGGAGAGGGGTGAGCTATAAAGCCCAGTGAGCAGAAAGATAAAAACATGTGATTTAGTTTCACCATTTTTATGTTTATTATTATTTATTTTATTATTCTTATCATAATTATTATTATTATTAATATTCATTTTATTTCTTATCACCAATTTAATTAACCTTTTCTTTTTCTTATTCATGCTTTCATGAAATGCAACACATCACAGCTAATCACATAAAGGATGGTATTGTCACCATTAGTCCTCAACATCTCCAAATGCCAGGGGCGTAGAATGGGCCTCACTGGTCTTTCTCTTACATAACATAACATTCTAAAGTGCCAGGGGCGTAGAATGGGCCTCGCTGGTCTTTCTCTTACATAGCACCAGGGGCGTAGAATGGGCCTCGCTGGTCTTCCATAACATATCATCATAACATAACATCAGAGGACTATGGATCATCCAACAACCATCCACATCAACATCAAATTATGCAATGCAACATATTCGTGAATTTCTAATGCAAACATCCTGGAATATTTCATGGCATTAATGATGCATGAGTATGCTTTCAGATTCATTCATTTGTTCATTTATTCAATTACTTTACTTAGAAACTTAGGGAGTTATCCCACTCACCTGGCGACTGAAGCTTTAACAACGGACTCTGAACGACTATCTCACAACCGGGGGTCTCGGTTCCTCGGGTCCGAACCTACACAGGTGGACTCAAATGAGGCACCAAACAACAAGAACATAACTCTAAACATACCCCCAAAAACCTCCTAAAAACACCTCAAAACATCCCTAGAAAACATGCAAGAAAAGGCTGGGAAGGGCACTTTCGGCGGCACCTTCGGCGGCCGGAAGTCCCTCCAGAGCCGAAAGTCAGGCAGGTTCGGCGGCACCTTCGGCGGCCGAAACTCCCAGACAGAGGCGAAACTCATGCATGTTCGGCGGCACCTTCGGCGGCCGAAAGTCTCGGACAGAGCCGAAACTCCAACTTTCGGGGGCAAGCTTCGGCAGCCTAAAGCTGCCTCCCAAGCCATGTTCGGCGGCCGAAACTCCCTTCGGCTGCCGAACCTGGTTTCTGCCAAAGGGCAGAAACTTGGCTCCCTTAAGCATTTTTGCCTCCAAACTCACCAATCATGCATAAACCTATTCTACAACATGCATACTCAAGCATACAAGCTCCTAGGGGCCTCAAACTAACTTAAACCCCAACTACAACACACAAGCAAGCCACATAAACAACATACATAGTTCATCAAAACATCAAAACCCATAAACTCATCAACAAGCCTAAACATGCATCTCTACCCATAAAACAACTTAAAACTTACTTAAAACATGTAAGGAGCTTAAGATCGGCTCTTACCTCTTGAAGATCGAGAGGGAGACGACCTAAACTTGGAGATCCACGAAAATGAGCTCCTGGGTTCCCAAAGCTCCAAAACTTGTTTCAAAAGTTCAAAACCTTCAATGCAAGCTTAAAACTCAAGAAAAAGGGTGGGGATTTGAAGGAAGAACACTAGATTGGGAAGAGGGAGGTCGGAAGCTAGCTGTGGCCGAAAATGGGAGAAAGCTCGCCCATTTCGGCTAAGTGCCCCTTTTATAGTGGCTGGCCAGACCACGTTCGGGAGCCGAAAGTGCCTCCGCACACATGCCATGTTCGGCGGCCAAACTTGACTTTCGGCGGCTGAACCTGAACTTCCCTCACTCATGCTTTCGGGGGCCTAACGTGCCTCCAAAACGCATGCATGTTCGGCGGCCGAACTTGACTTTCGACGGCCGAACCTGGGTTTTCCTCCAAAGACTTTTCATGCAAAAACTCATTAAATTTTCATATTTAAAACCATGAAATGCTTTTAAAACATTTTATGAAAACATGTTTCTACCCTACTAGAGGCTTCCGACATCCGAGATTCCACCGGACGGTAGGAATTCCGATACCAGAGTCTAGCCGGGTATTACATTCTTCCCCCCTTAAGAACATTCGTCCCCGAATGTTCACCAAACAACACCTAACAAGGCAAACATATAACATACATATATAGCACATCAACACATAGGGATCCAACCTTAAAAGAGATGAGGGTACTGCTGGAGCATAGACTCCCGTGTCTCCCAAGTGCACTCTTCCAAGTTGTGGTGGTTCCACAGGACTTTCACCATCGGGATTTCCTTGTTTCTTAACTTTCTGATCTGGGTGTCTATGATCCGTACTGGCTGTTCAACATAGGTGAGATCCTCTTGGACCTCCACATCAGGCTCACTAAGAACCTTGCTCGGATCTGACACAAACTTCCTCAACATCGAAACATGGAAAACCGGATGGATTCTTGCCATTGAAGCGGGTAAATCCAGCTTGTACGATACATTCCCAATCTTTTGCAAGATTTCAAAGGGTCCGATGTATCGTGGGGCTAGTTTACCTTTCTTCCCGAAGCGAACCACTCCCTTCATTGGAGACACCTTGAGCAATACCAGATCCCCCTCCTGAAACTCTAACTGTCTCCTGCGGACGTCTGCATAACTCTTCTGTCTGCTTGCAGCAGTCTTGATTCTCTCTCTGATTATGGGTACCACCCTGCTGGTAATCTCTACTAGCTCAGACCCTGCCAAGGCCTTCTCTCCAACTTCCTCCCAGCAAACAGGTGATCTGCACTTCCTTCCATACAAAGCTTCATATGGAGCCATCCCGATGCTAGCATGATGGCTGTTGTTGTAGGCAAACTCCACCAAAGGTAGATGCTGCCTCCAAGAACCGCCAAAGTCCAGCACACACATCCTGAGCATATCCTCTATAGTCTGGATGGTCCTTTCTGACTGTCCATCAGTCTGGGGGTGGAAGGCAGTACTGAAATCCAACCTAGTACCCATGGCATTCTGCAGACTCCGCCAAAACCTGGAGGTGAACTGGGGCCCTCTATCTGACACTATAGAAACAGGAACCCCATGCAGTCTGACTATCTCATCTACATACACCTGCGCCAACTTGTCCACAGAGTAGCCACTCCTGACAGGGATGAAGTGAGCAGATTTGGTGAGTCTGTCCACAATCACCCATATGGAGTCCAATCTGTTGGACGCTGCCGGTAACCCCACTACGAAGTCCATAGCTATATTTTCCCATTTCCACTCTGGAATAGGTAGCGGGTTAAGCATTCCAGCCGGCTTCTGATGTTCCAGCTTCACCCTCTGACAAACTTCGCAGGCTGACACAAACTGTGCCACTTCTCTCTTCATAGCTGGCCACCAATAAACTTTCTTCAAATCTTGATACATCTTGGTGGCTCCGGGGTGAATGCTGTATCTTGCATTATGAGCCTCTCTCATAATGTCTCCTTTTAGCCCTATGTCATCTGGTACACATAATCTGCTCCCATAGCGGAGGATCCCCTTGCTGTCGAATCTGAACTCACTACCATTGCCTGACTGAACAGTCCTGGCAATCTTTACTAATTCCGGGTCCTCATGCTGTTTCTGAGCCACCTGCTCCAGAAATACAGGTGCTACTCTCATCTGGGCCACCAAGGTACCTGTACCAGACAACTCCATCTGTAGACCTTCCTCAATAAGCTTGTAGAACTCCTTCACCACTGGCCTCCTCTCTGCCGATATGTGGGATAAACTGCCTAGTGACTTCCGGCTTAGGGCGTCTGCCACGACATTCGCCTTACCCGGATGATACTGAATCTTGCAATCATAGTCACTCAGCAGCTCCACCCATCTCCTCTGTCTCAAGTTCAAATCTCTTTGACTCAGGATGTACTGCAGGCTCTTATGATCTGTAAAGATCTCACATTTTACCCCATAGAGGTAGTGCCTCCACATCTTGAGTGCAAAGATTACTGCTGCCATCTCAAGGTCATGTGTGGGGTAATTCAACTCATGCTTCTTCAGCTGCCTAGAAGCATAAGCAATCACCCTCTCATTCTGCATCAGTACACAACCCAGTCCCACACGGGACGCATCACAAAAGACTGCAAAGTCCTCATCACTAGATGACAGAGCTAAAACTGGTGCTGAAGTCAACCTCTTCTTAAGCTCTTCAAAACTCTCTTCGCACAGGTCGGTCCACAGAAATTTCTGATTCTTCCTGGTTAACCTGGTCAGAGGAGCTGCTATCTTTGAGAAGTCCTGAACGAACCTCTTGTAGTAACCAGCCAAACCCAAGAAACTTCTAATCTCTGTCACTGAAGTGGGTCTAGGCCAGTTAGCCACAGTTTCTGTCTTCTTGGGTCCACCTCAATACCATTCTCTGACACTACATGCCCCAAGAACGAAATGCTCCTCAGCCAGAACTCACATTTAGAGAACTTGGCATACAAGCCATGTTCCCTCAAAGTCTGCAAGACCAACCGCAGATGATGGGCATGCTCTTCTGCATTTCTGGAATACACTAAGATATCATCTATGAAGACAATAACGAAGTGATCCAGGTATTGGCTAAATACTCTGTTCATGAGATCCATGAATGCTGCAGGGGCGTTTGTTAACCCGAACGGCATCACTAGGAACTCAAAATGCCCATATCTGGTCCTGAATGTTGTCTTCGGCACGTCTTCATCTCTGATCCTCAGCTGATGATACCCAGATCTCAGATCTATCTTGGAGAAACAACCTGCTCCTGCTAGCTGGTCGAATAGATCAACGATCCTAGGCAACGGGTACTTGTTCTTGGTAGTGACCTTGTTCAACTGTCTGTAGTCGATACAAAGTCTGAGGGATCCATCCTTCTTTTTCACGAACAACACTGGAGCACCCCAAGGCGAGGTACTCGGTCGGATGAAACCCTTATCTACCAGCTCTTGTAACTGTTCCTTAAGCTCCTTCAGCTCTGCTGGCGCCATCCTGTAGGGAGGGATAGAGATCGGTCTGGTTCCTGGCATCAATTCTATCTCGAACTCTATCTCCCTAGGAGGCGGTAAACCTGGCAGCTCGTCTGGGAAAACATCTAAGAACTCTCTAACCACAGGCACTGAGGCGGGCTCTCTGACATCTCTGTCTAGCTCTCTCACATGAGCTAGATAACCCTGACAACCCCTCCTGAGCAGCCTACGAGCCTGTAGGGCTGATATCAAACCTCTAGGTGTACTCCCCCTGTCTCCTCTAAAGACAACCTCTGACCCATCCTGACATCTGAACTTAACTACCTTGTCTCTGCAATCCAAGGTAGCACCATGGGTAGATAGCCAATCCATCCCTAGAATGACGTCAAAATCTGTCAAGTCTAGAACCACTAGGTCGGCGGATAGGCATCTTCCCTCTATAAAAACTGGACTGTACTGGCAGACTGACTCTGCCACTGACGGGTCACACTTGGGTCCACTGACCCATAGGGGACACTCTAACCCAGAGACCATCAAACCCAACCTCTCGACCGCTCTCGGAGAAACAAAAGAATGGGTTGCACCCGGGTCCATTAAGGCATAAACATCTGAACAACCAATGATGATATTACCTGACACCACGGTGTTGGATGCATTCGCCTCTTGCTGCGTCATCGTGAAGATCCGTGCTGGAGCTGACGGACCTTCCCCTCTGTAACCTGATGAAGAAGAGGCTGACCCTCTCCCTCGGCCTCTGCCACTAGCCTGTGTTGCGGCTGAAGCTGCTGGCTGTGCCACACTACCCGAAGCTGTCTGCTGGGGCTGTGCCGTAGGAACTGCTCTCGGACACTCCCAAGACATGTGTCCCTCTTGCCCACACCTGTAGCAGGCTGTCGTCCCAAACCGGCATACCCCTCTGTGTAGCTTACCACACCTTGCACACACTGCATTATCAGCCCCAGAGCTTGAGCCACTTCCTAATCCCAGACCTGACTTGATCTTGCTCCAGAACTTATTCTTCTTTGGTTTCTTAGTGGTACTGTCCCACTTCTTACTAGCTGAACTCAAGGATGAAGGGTCTATCCTTCCCCCACCTGGGGTCTTGGAACCAGAAGGTTGTGCCACTGACTGCTTGACTTTTCCCTCCATTATGGCACTAGCCTCCATTCTCCTGGCCATGTCTATAATGGCATGGAAACTTTCTCTATCAGCTGACTGAATCAAAGAGGAATACCTGGAATTGAGCCTCATGATATACCTCCTTGACTTCTTCGGATCTGTGTCCAGATGTTGCCCAGCAAACGGCAACAACTCTAAGAACTTGTCGGTGTACTCATCGACACCCATTTTATCTGTCTGCTTCAGCTGTTCAAACTCAATCATCTTCAGCTCCCTTGAACTGTCAGGGAAAGCCCATCCTGCGAACTCATTCGCAAACTCCTCCCATGAAAGACTGTCCACCCTCGGTTTCACATAGCCCTTGAACCACTCACGGGCTTTTTTTGCATTTCAGGGTGAAACCAGCCATCTGAATGGCTCTGCTGTCATCAGCACCTATCTCATCTGTAATTGTTTTGACCTTCTCCAGGTACACAAACGGATCATCACCGGTATCAAACTGGGGAGCACCCAACTTCATATAGTCGGTCATCTTGGCCTTGCTCCCTCTAGATGAGGTAGGTTGAGGTATTAGGGTTTCTGGAACTGTGGTTTCTGCTGGTGGTGGAGGTGCGGCATCCCCTGGAATAGGGTTTGCTGTGCCTGGATGGAAGGATGGAGGTGGGTACATAGGGTACTGTGGATACTGTGGGTAGAAAGGTGGGTATGACATGTGAGAAGGGTAAGGATTAAAACTGGGGTAATCCGATGTACCTCCCATCGAATACCCGGGGTATGGTGAAAAAGGTGGGTACTGGGGTGGTGGAACAAACCCCGAGGCCTGAGTGCCTCCCTGAGACTCACCCATGCCCTCTTCTGGCATGCTCACACCAAGACTACCATCCCTCCTCTGGTCCACTTCCATCTCTTCTCCCACATCCACTGACCTGCCTCCTTGAACCGTTCCTCTTACTGATCTATTTCTACCCAGATCCAGAGACCTTCTAGGGTCTCCCACTGCTCTGTCCCTGTTGGACCTACTTGACATTGCCCTTGGCAATGCTGGAGGACGGGCGCTCGTGCCCTCATCCTCCGGTGGCACTCTAGTCAATCTAGCCGATCGACGAGTTCCTCGCATTCTGTTTACTGAAAAACAGCACAGATAACAAAACATTAGCATCAAATGGTTCATGTGGAAACACATGAACCCACATCATATACACATCATATTCATAGCATATCTCATGGCATACATACTTTCATTCTAGACAGGACTCTACATCCTATCCTAGTGGACATGATTTCCTATTGTGCTTGACTTTCTATAACATCTATGAGCCCGACACTCTAGGTCCGACCATATGAACCTAGGGCTCTGATACCACTCTGTAACGACCCGGAAACCGGACCGCTACCGGCGCTAGGATTCAGGTCGGCTTAAGGCCGCCAGAACCCGTAGCAAGCCAAACATACATCTTGTGAACCTGTTTAATCCCATACATGATCAACAACATACATAAAAAATAAAATTTTTCTTTCCAAGCCTAACCTGCACATACATAACATATCATAAACCCCTCATTGGAGTCCTCATCAAATACTCCAAAGGGTAACATAACATATGATAGGCTTAGATAACATAAACATCATAAAAACATTTTTGGATCATATACACAAGGGATTAAAACAAACTCCAGTCAAGCACATTCTAAACTTTCATTACATTACATAACAAACTTTTACATTACAAATAAACCATGTCCACCACTAGGCTATTACATAAACTTCTCTTACTCAACTGACTTCTCTATCTACTCTGCACCTGCAAGACTGGGGTTAGGGGAGAGGAGTGAGCTATAAAGCCCAGTGAGCAGAAAGATAAAAACATGTGATTTAGTTTCACCATTTTTATGTTTATTATTATTTATTTTATTATTCTTATCATAATTATTATTATTATTAATATTCATTTTATTTCTTATCACCAATTTAATTAACCTTTTCTTTTTCTTATTCATGCTTTCATGAAATGCAACACATCACAGCTAATCACATAAAGGATGGTATTGTCACCATTAGTTCTCAACATCTCCAAATGCCAGGGGCGTAGAATGGGCCTCACTGGTCTTTCTCTTACATAACATAACATTCTAAAGTGCCAGGGGCGTAGAATGGGCCTCGCTGGTCCTTTCTCTTACATAGCACCAGGGGCGTAGAATGGGCCTCGCTGGTCTTCCATAACATATCATCATAACATAACATCAAAGGACTATGGATCATCCAACAACCATCCACATCAACATCAAATTATGCAATGCAACATATTCGTGAATTTCTAATGCAAACATCCTGGAATATTTCATGGCATTAATGATGCATGAGTATGCTTTCAGATTCATTCATTTGTTCATTTATTCAATTACTTTACTTAGAAACTTAGGGAGTTATCCCACTCACCTGGCGACTGAAGCTTTAACAACGGACTCTGAACGACTATCTCACAACCGGGGGTCTCGGTTCCTCGGGTCCGAACCTACACAAGTGGACTCAAATGAGGCACCAAACAACAAGAACATAACTCTAAACATACCCCCAAAAACCTCCTAAAAACACCTCAAAACATCCCTAGAAAACATGCAAGAAAAGGCTGGGAAGGGCACTTTCGGCAGCACCTTCGGTGGCCGGAAGTCCCTCCAGAGCCGAAAGTCAGGCAGGTTCGGCGGCACCTTCGACGGCCGAAACTCCCAGACAGAGGCGAAACTCATGCATGTTCGGCGGCACCTTCGGCGGCCGAAAGTCTCGGACAGAGCCGAAACTCCAACTTTCGGGGGCAAGCTTCGGCAGCCTAAAGCTGCCTCCCAAGCCATGTTCGGCGGCCGAAACTCCCTTCGGCTGCCGAACCTGGTTTCTGCCAAAGGGCAGAAACTTGGCTCCCTTAAGCATTTTTGCCTCCAAACTCACCAATCATGCATAAACCTATTCTACAACATGCATACTCAAGCATACAAGCTCCTAGGGGCCTCAAACTAACTTAAACCCCAACTACAACACACAAGCAAGCCACATAAACAACATACATAGTTCATCAAAACATCAAAACCCATAAACTCATCAACAAGCCTAAACATGCATCTCTACCCATAAAACAACTTAAAACTTACTTAAAACATGTAAGGAGCTTAAGATCGGCTCTTACCTCTTGAAGATCGAGAGGGAGACGACCTAAACTTGGAGATCCACGAAAATGAGCTCCTGGGTTCCCAAAGCTCCAAAACTTGTTTCAAAAGTTCAAAACCTTCAATGCAAGCTTAAAACTCAAGAAAAAGGGTGGGGATTTGAAGGAAGAACACTAGATTGGGAAGAGGGAGGTCGGAAGCTAGCTGTGGCCGAAAATGGGAGAAAGCTCGCCCATTTCGGCTAAGTGCCCCTTTTATAGTGGCTGGCCAGACCACGTTCGGGGGCCGAAAGTGCCTCCGCACACATGCCATGTTCGGCGGCCGAACTTGACTTTCGGCGGCCGAACCTGAACTTCCCTCACTCATGCTTTCGGGGGCCTAACGTGCCTCCAAAACGTATGCATGTTCGGCGGCCGAACTTGACTTTCGGCGGCCGAACCTGGGTTTTCCTCCAAAGACTTTTCATGCAAAAACTCATTAAATTTTCATATTTAAAACCATGAAATGCTTTTAAAACATTTTATGAAAACATGTTTCTACCCTACTAGAGGCTTCCGACATCCGAGATTCCACCGGACGGTAGGAATTCCGATACCAGAGTCTAGCCGGGTATTACAATATCTCCTAGACTTCTTCAGGTCTGTGTCAAGACCTTGTCCTGCAAACGGCAACAGCTCCAGGAACCTGTCCGTAAACTCCTCTACGCTCATCTCTTCCGTCTGCCTTAGCTGCTCAAACTCAATCATCTTCAGTTCTCTGGAACTATCTAGAAAAGCCCATCCTGCAAACTCATTGGCAAACTGCTCCCAGGATAAGCTCTCCAACCTTGGGTCCACATAGTTTTTGAACCACTCCCTTGCCTTCTTGCATTTCAATGTGAACCCTGCCATCTGAATGGCTCTACTGTCACTTGCTCCTAGCTCATCTGTTATCATCTTTACCGTTCTGAGGTACTCAAAAGGGTCATCGCCTGCTTCGAACTTGGGGGCATCCAACTTGAGGTAATCTGTCATCTTTACTTTACCCCCAACTGATGAACCAGGTTTGGGTATCCGGACATCAGGGACTATTGGTTCTGCTGGTGGAGGAGGAGGTGCAGCATCCCCTGGGTTAGGGTTTGCTGGACCTGAGAAAAAGGGTGAGGATGGAAACATGGGGTACTGTGGGTAAAAGGGAGGATAGGGCATAAAGGTGGGATATGGGTTATGGCTAAAGAAATCCGATGTACCTCCCATCGGATACCCTGGCCCTTGCGGGTAGGGTGGATACTGTGGTGGAACAAAGCCCGAAGCCTGAGTGCCTCCTTGGGACTCTCCCATATCCTCTACTGACATACTCATGCCCAAACTACTATCTCTTCTCTGGTTATCCTCCTCTGTTTCCATCACATCCACTGACATACCTTCATGAACTGATCTCCTCCAACCTGCATCAAAAGACCTTCTAGGGTCCCTTGATGTACTTTCCCTGATTGTCCTACAAGATCTTGCCCTCTGCAGAGCAGGGGAATGGGCATCCATGCCCTCATTCTATGGCGAAGCTCCAGTCAATCTAGCAGATCGACGAGTTCCTCTCATCTTGACTTCTGAAAGCATAACATAGCACATAAACATTAGCATTATATGGTTCATGTGGAAACACATGAACCTGCACCACATACATAACATACATATCATAGCATTAATGCACATGCTCATTATCATGGCATTTCACATCATTATACAAGACAGGACTCCATATCCTATCCTAGTGGACATGATCTTCCTATTGTGCTTGCCCTACTATAACCTTTATGAGCCCGACACACTATAGGTCCGACCATGTGAAACCAGGCTCTGATACCATTCTGTAACGACCCGAAAATCCGGACCGCTACCGGCGCTAGGATTCAGGTCGACTTAAGGTCGCCGGGACCCGTAGCAAGCCTAACATACATCCTGTATAGCTGGTATAATCCCAAACATGATCAAACATAACCATAAAACATTTAAAACTTTACCTTTTACCCAGCTTGACCTGTGTATGCACTATGACTGAACTCATAGAACCCCTAGGGTCAGCATACCCTATGTCAAACTCGGTCCAACACATATATCGACATGAAATAAAACTCATGTATAAAGGGATTAACCAACTCGGGCCAAGCACAATACTATAACTCTGAACATATAACATAATATCATTATGCAATACAACTCTTTTTACATCAATACATAACCTTACATTACATCATGTCCACTACTATTCTATTACATGCCATAACCATAATCGTATCTCGTCGTCTTCCTGAACTACCTCTGACCCTGCAAGCCTGGGGTTAGGGGAGAGGGGTGAGCTAAAAAGCCCAGTGAGCAGAAACCATAAAAGAAAACAGTTCATTTTAACGTATGCTATCATGGAATGCGTCACATCATAAATATATCACCTCAAGGATGAACCTGTCACCAATAGCCCTCTACATATCAATCTCGTACCATAACAAGTCAACAATACTCTATGCCAGGGGCGATACGGCCACGCCTGGACTTCATATGCTCTATGCCAGGGGCGATACGACCACACCTGGACTTCTCATGCTCTATGCCAGGGGCGATACAGCCACACCTGGACTTCACATCTCATATCATATCGTACATGCCATATCATATCATTCCACATCATGTCATAACATACTGAGGGCTAGAGGATCATCCAGTATCCATCCACATCATTATCATCGTATTATGCAATGCATCATATTCGTGAATTCTAATGCAAACAACCTATTGCATAACATGGTATTCATGATGCATGAACATGCTTGAACATGCTGAAAATATTTGATTTAAAACATAAGGGTTAGTTCCACTCACCTCTGGCTAGCTCTAGACTAACTCTGAAGCAGCTAACACTGCTAAACACCTCGGTTCCTCGGGTCCGATCCTACACAGGTGGACTCCAGTGAGGTGCCAAACATACTCTAAACAACTACCCAAAAACCCCCTAAAGCATCACTTAAACATGCATAGAAAACACTCATGAAAAGGCTGGACAGGGCACTTTCGGCGGCACCTTCGGCGGCCGAAAGTCCCAGACAGAGACGAAAGTCAGGCAGGTTCGGGGGCACCTTCGGCGGCCGAACCTCTCTCCAGAGATGAAAGTCAGGCACTTTCGGCGGCCGAACATTACCTTCGGCGGCCGAAAGTCTGCTTTCAAGCCAAAACTCAACTTTCGGGGGCAAGGTTAGGCGGCCAATCCCTGCATCCTCAGGCAGGTTCGGCGGCCGAAACCACCTTCGGCGGCCGAACCTGAGTTCATCCAGAACTCAGCCTTTGTGCATTTCAAGCCTCCCAAACCTTCCATACACCCCAAAACAAGCACCCAACTTCTCAAACACATGCATACATCCTTAACCATGCACAAAGGAGCTCAAACAAGCTTAAACTCCCAAAAACAACATCTAAAGCATACATAGATAGTTCATGACCCACATAGGCCAAAACCATCAAAACAAACCAAACCTCACATACTCTCTCCCAATCATGCATACTCTCTCCCAATCATGCATACTCTCTCCCATATGCTCAAGGGGCTTGAAAACTGACCTAAACCCCAACACAAACATCACATGAACATACATTATCATACATTGGGCATAAAACCCACATAAACCCTAACATGCATATCTACCCATACTAAACCATCAAAACCATCTTAAAACTCACTTAAAACTTCATGAAACGTAAAGGAAAGCATAGATCCACACTTACCTCTTGAAGATCGAGGGTTTGTGCGAGCTCTAACTTGGAGATGGGAGGAAACTACTCCTTGGGTCTCCAAGCTCCCAAAACTTGATCTAAGCTTGAAAACTCTTCAAAACAACCATGGAACTCATAAAAATATGAAGGAGATGAAGAGAAAACATGAAAATGACCAAAGGAGGACATGAACACACCTGAGCTCGAGAATGGGGAGAAATCTCGCCCATTTTCGGTCTGAGGGGCTTTTATAGGTGGCCAGCCAAACCTCCTTCGGCGGCCTAACGTGCATGCAAAACACCCCCATGTTCGGCGGCCGAACTTGAGGTTCGGCGGCCGAACCTGGTTTGTTCAAACAAGGCTTTCGGAGGCCAAAAGCACTCCCGAAACCTTCCCATGTTCGGCGACCGAACTTCACTTTCGGCAGCCGAACCTGGCAAAAACCTCCTTGGTCTTTTCTTTTCAAAACTCAATTCTTTTCCATTTAAAACCATGAAATCAGTAAAAATCATTTTAGAAATCACATCTTACCCCTCTAGAAGACTCTGGCATCATCAAAATTCCACATTCCAACGGAGATTCCGCCGGAAGGTAAGGATTCCGATGCCGGAATCTAGCCGGGTATTACAATTAATCTCATCACCTTAGATGTTTTTAATAAATTAGACTTGAATAAAAATAACTTGTTAAAGTCTCCTATCCATTAGTAGGATTAGGAGATAAAATTGTGGCAGTATTGGAGTTTATGGTGGTAGATATCTCTCTTACGTACAATGTGATACTCAGTCGCCCAGTTCTAAACTATCACGATATAGTTATTAACATGGGTGCTATGTGTCTTAAGTTACCAGCTCTAGGAGGATTAGCCATAGTCCGAGACAATCAAAAGTCGACCCAAGAATGTTACAGACACTCCACAAAAAGCTTTGAGAAAGCAACAATGCCTATCAACTTGCTAGAAAGGCCTGATTCCCATATAAAGCTAGAGCCAGCAGACCCGGTAGAAGAGGTCTAGTTAGGTAAGGATCAAAAGATACGATTCGGTACTGCATTAACTAGTGAAACAAAGAATCATTTAATAGAATTACTAAAATACAGAGCAACAACTTTTGCTTGGTCTCTAGAGAATGTGACAGGAATGGGCCCGACTCTTATCACCCATAAGCTTTCTATTGATAAAACAATAAAATTGGTGCAACAGAAGAAAAGAAAGTTTGCATAAAAAAGGCAATAGGTGATTAAGGAAGAGGTTAATAAGTTATTAAATATAGGATTAGTAAAGGAGGTCCAATATCCTACATGACTCACCAATATAGTACTAATAAAGAAGACTAATGGAAAATGGAGGATGTACGTGGATTTCAATGACTTGAACAAAGCATATCCAAAGGATCATTACTCACTTCCATCTATCGACAGGTTGATGGACTCGACCCCGGGTCATGTAGCAATTTCTTGATGCCATTTCAAGTTACTATCAGATCATGATGGACATCGAAGATACAGAGAAGATTGCGTTCATTATCGACGTATGAGTTTTTTGCTACAAAGTGATGCCGTTTGGACTAAAGAATGCAGGAACAACTTATTAAAGGCTAGTGTCAGACATCTTCAAAGATATGGTGGGGTCAACAATTAAGGCATACGTGGATGACATGGTGTAAAGAGCATAACCTTAGAAGATCATCCAAATAATATCTGAAAAGTTTTTAATATACTGGATAAGGCAAGTCGAAACTAAATCCTGAAAAATATACCTTTAGGGTAAAAGCTGAGTCTTCACATAATGCAGATAAAGTTACTGTTAACAGGCACAATCCAGCAGATTTCCATTACGCCTGTAATCACGGGATTACCAATCAATTAGCTGATGGAGTATTCTATTAATTAGCTGGCACCAGCTAAATTTTCAGAGAATGCTATAATTAACTCTGTCTTCTTACAGCATAAAAGCGAATGATCATATAGATAAATGTACGCGATTGTTATACAACTACTCTTGAATTCTAAACAATTTCTTATATTTGTCTTTTCTCTTTAGTTTACTGACTTGAGTATCAGAATTTTAAGTAATTTCTTACAATCACAATACAAGTCTATTTCGACCACATTAATTTTACACAACCGCCTATTATACTGGATTTCATGGTATCTCTTCTCTTTGAAAAGAATGTCTTCCATAGCATATATTTATTTTGTTATTATAAATTGTGTGTATCATCATGATATTTAGAAAATGATAATGATAATTTTTCTGATAAACAAATTTGATGGTATCAATTAAAAATTAAAAATTGTCTGTATTATCCTGATATTTAGAAAATAGTAATGATAATTTTTCTAATAAACAAATTTAATGATATCAATTAAAAATTATACATATGATGGAAGCATCCTTTTCAAAGAGAAGGGATGCCATGAAATCCAGTATGGCACATACAATTTAATTAATAACCGGCATTTTAGGCTCATATAATAATTCTCTTTTAAGGAAAAAAAAAAACAAAGACAAGAATTAATATATTCTTAAATTAGATAAATCTTTTGAAATCAAAATTTTGTGAGAATTTGATTTAGATTTTTAAAAATTTATTTAATTTTTTTTATCTTGTAAAATAATCGTTTCAAAATGAAGTGTAAAAGAAAAAAAATCTTGATTCGCAAAATTTAGAAGAGAAATTATGCTATTTTGACTAATGGCCTTGTATATAAGCAAATCATTTTTATATTACAATAGGAGAAATACCTTTTTTTTTTTTTATTTTGAATACTATATATATTATATCAGGTAAAGTGTCCTAATATATACCAATATTAAATATTATAAATATTGTTATCCCACTTATAATTAAAAATGATAAAATAATTTGATATTTTATAATTAAGTTAATAAAAAAATATATGAATAAAAAATAAAAATAATATTAAATTATTCATAATATATATATAAAATAGATATAACTCTATTTATAATATATTTAAAAAATAATAAAAATATGTATAAAATTAATTCTCAATTTAATTCTGATATGATACGAATTTAATACAGCTTCGAAACGATTTTAATACTATGTGAGTTTGATAGAGTTTTGAAAAGATTTTAATATAATTTTCAATAAAAAGTTAAAAATAAATTAAAATAGCAAAATAAATTTGATTTATATAATTTTTAATATTTTGTAGTTTTTCAATTCTGTTAACTACTTCCAATAACGGTGCACATGGAGCCTACGTTTGTTAGTTATGAGTGGCAGGCAAGAATGCGAGATGAGTTTGCGACTGAAGGATAGATATCTAACAACACAGCCTGTTGAGTCACTGTCAGCCTGCTTTGAGTCACTGTCAGCCTGCTTTTTCTTCCATAACGGTTATCCAATTAAATTAATTCACACAAGAAAAAGCAATAAAAGGAAATAGCATATCTTGTCAAAATTAATTATGCGGTTCATATTTTTATATCACTTAAATTAAAATATTTATATGTTTTATAAAATCAAATTTTTTATTTCTATTATTAAATAATATATTAATTAATTTATTTTAATTTTAATAAAAGACTAAAACATAAATAAAATTATAAAAACTAAAAGGTATAATGTTCAAGCACAAAACAATTTGTTTTAGTTTTTTCTGTTGGCAATTATATAATCTCATGGCGTCAATAAACAATTATGATGACACTGCCAGAGAATGGGAGTAACCCAGACCCATACCTATCCACTTTTCCAACCAAAAACCATTTTTTCTGGCGATTTTTTCACCTCCACGACTCATCCTGGTAGACCAGTCTCCCCTTTCAACCAAAACCCAGAATCAGACTTTTCTACTTGAGCTAAAACCCAATACCCAGATTACCAATCTACATTCTAGCCCTCTGTTTCCTGGAAACACAAGTCACTGGAGGCATAAGTATGTTTAGTTTCTGCTTTCTTCCTTGATTCTTGGATTTTAGCATCACTGAGGTTCAGCCATCATATGTTTATTGATTCTTTTACTTCTTTATTTTTATTTTATAGAGATGGATGCCAATGAATTTTCTTCTCTAAGTATGTGGTGCTCTTAACAAAATTGGAGAAATAGATGGTGCTATGTTAAGTTTTTATTGGCTTTATTGAGAGAATTTTTCTTATTGAAAAGAAAAAACAAAATTGGAGAATGCAATCTGGAGGTCTGGGGATGGGGATGCTTTAACAGAGTAGCTTTTGTATTTTATTTGTCAGAGAATAAACCAGCACTTAGCTTTTGTTATCCTGCGTTTATTGTTTCTTCAAGTGATTGACAATCTACAGGCTCATAGCATTATTTTTGTTTGAATTATGAAGATAATTCTTGAATTCACTAATCCCAACTGTTATGATTACAGGGAGTTTGGATATTAAATAATTGTAGGCAAATAATGAAAATTCAACCGTATCTTCTTCTCTTCCTTATCCTATCATTCACATGTTTATTGGGTTATGATGAGGGATTCCAACCTTATCTTCACAGCTCTATTGCTCTTAGTAGGAGCAGTTTTCCCAAGGATTTTATATTTGGAGCAGCAACTAGTGCTTACCAAGTAAGCATGTATTTAATTTGCTGGCAGGAAAATATATAATAATTTAGGCTAATTACTATCTGAATTGATCATTTGGTTCTAATGTTATGTATATCACATCAACACTTGCTTTAGATTGAGGGAGCAGCAAATTCAGATGGCAGGAAGCCAAGTATTTGGGATACCTTCACCAAGGAAGATTCAGGTTCCTCTCTCTTGTTATTTTTTCTTCCTCCTTACTGTACTTAATGCTTCATAACTATCAATTAAGATTTTCTCCTCTGCAATTTATTCATTTTCTATTGTGGCCTCTGAGATGTGATTAATGGAAATGACAGAAAAAATATTGGATCATAGCTCAGGTGATGTTGCTGAGGATTTTTATCATCATTACAAGGTAATTTAATCAAAGCCAATAATTCCTTGTAGCTTATAGTATAATAGTAATTCTAATTAAAAATATTACAGGAGGACATTGCTGTGATTAAAGAAATTGGTTTGAACTCCTTCAGATTTTCAATCTCATGGTCAAGAGTATTACCTTGTAAGACCATTAATTACTCTGCACTTCAATCCAATGTTTAAAAAGCATTTGGATTATTGATTAATGTGGGTTCCACATACTTTATATTGTGAGATTTGCATCAATCAACAGTTCAGATTGCACGTTCAAACAGAGCACGCAGATTATACTTGTTGTTTGTATGACTTCATGTATTCTGTTGTTACTTGCTGGATTGTCCTTAGATGGAAGAGTCAGTGCAGGAGTGAACCAAGAAGGTGTCAATTTCTACAATTCTATCATTAATGAGCTCCTGTCAAATGGTTAGTTTTATATGTATGCAAATCAATGTAATTGTAGTTTCTACTGTTAATGGGGAGTTTAATTTCTTTCCATGATTTTGTGTAGGCATAGAGCCCTTAATAACTTTATTCCATTGGGATCTTCCACAAGCCCTTCAAGATGAATATGGTGGATTTTTAAGCCCCAAGATTGTGTAAGCCATACCTAATTATTTTTAAACCATTTTCACTTCACTGTAGTTTAAATTAACGTGTTGATCATTGCTAATATTTTAGGGATGATTATCATGATTATGTAGACTTCTGCTTTGAAGAGTTTGGAGATAGAGTGAAATATTGGATCACTATTAATGAGCCAAATTATTTTAGTTGTTTCGGATATGCAACGGGAGATACTGCACCAGGTCGATGCTCCAATTATATTGGAAATTGTACGGTTGGAAATTCTGCAACAGAACCTTACATTGTAGTCCACCACATGATTCTTTGTCATGCAACTGCTCTTAAATTATACAAACAAAAGTATCAGGTATGCATCTTTTTCTTTTCTAAATAGATATACATTTTTTTTGGTCCAAACTCGATCCATGATTTGCTAAAAACATCAATATATATCTTGAGTCAATGAGGGACTAAGTCTAGACAGGAATTTCCCCTTCTTTTAGTGCCATAATGGTTCAATTAAAGTGAAAATAATGAGTCTAAACTACAGAATTTTATGTAATTGAACTCATATTTGAGGAAATATTTCTACAACAATTAACATCTAATGAATAATTAGGCTTCTCAAAAGGGAACAATTGGGATTATTATAACAGCATTCTGGAAGGTGCCCAAATTTGAAACCACTGCCAGCAGGAAGGCTGCCTCTAGAGGCCTTGATTTTACCATTGGATGGTGGGTTTTCACTTTTTATAGTTACTAATTTACAGGAGAATTTATTGATTTCACCGCTGGATGATTCTCCCTGTACAGGGTTCTCCACCCTCTAACATATGGAGACTACCCTGAGAGCATGAGATCTTTGGTGGGAGAGAGACTGCCTAAATTCACAGAAGAACAATCCAAGATGATACAAGGATGTATTGAATTCGTTGGAATAAATTACTATACAGCAAGATATGTTGATGCATCTCCATCCTCTACCAAAGTGAACTTGAGTTACACAACAGATAGTCAGACTATTGAATCCAGTAAGTTTCCAAATTTCTATTTATTGCAATTGATTTGCATATTTTCACCTTATTTAAGGTTTTCTGTTGTTGTTCTTTCAGCTGAGAAAAATGGGATTCCTATTGGACAACAGGTTTTCTCTCTTCCTCAAATTTGAGAGCATAGATATATAAATATATGAAAGTTGATGTTATTGTTGGTGTTGGATGCCTAATTAATATGCCTAACTAAGATAGGATTTATTTGAAATTATTGCTAAAGTTGGCATTGAGAAAAGTAGTTCTTTAAATGTGATATGTTCCTTGCTTGTGGAGTGGCTTGAGGTGTTTAGCATTTTGTCTTGGATGTGCTGATTAAAAGACTCTTTTCAACATTTAAAATGGTATAGTTATGTGCTTTTTTTGTTTGAGACTTGATCAAGCTGTGAGTTGAGCTTCGCCCAGCTTGTATATTCATGCCTAGTAAGTTTTCATATCTCATAGGCCAGACTCATCAAACTTTGAACTCAGGAGTTAGTCTGGTTAACATGTAGAAAGTAAGTGAGTGAAATTTCGAATTGGAGTATTTCCATCTACTTATTCTAAGTTATGAACTTTATAGTGAGAAAGAGAAGACTATCTCTTATTATATAACCTAAAATTATAAACTTTTTTTTTTAATCTTTTATATGAGTTAATTATAATAGCTTTGTAGGCTGGATCTAGCTGGATATACATATACCCAGAAGGAATCCGAGAAATAGTGTTCTATATAAAGAGAAATTTCAACAATCCTCCAATTTATATCACTGAGAATGGTAAGAATATCATCAATCTGTTATTATGGTTATTATTTTGAATCGTGGAACAAGAAAAAGCAGAGCTTCAAATGCATGATAATTCACCCATTTCCATTTTTTTTTTGTTTTGATGCGAAGGAGTGGAAGATAATAGCTCCATGGCAATAAACGAATCACTGAATGATAGCTTGAGGATAAAATATCACTATCTTCATCTATCTTATCTCCTTCAGGCGATCAAGTGAGTGCTAGTTAACATAATCATTCGTTTATTTTTCAGAGTTCATTCAATTCAATTAGCTTGAACTTGAATTGATATGATTTTGGCAGGGAAGGAGCTGATGTGAGAGGGTATTATGTGTGGTCATATCTGGATGATTTCGAGTGGGAATTTGGCTATACGGTTCGGTTCGGACTCACTTATATCGATTACACAAATGGGTTGAAAAGAATTCCAAAATCATCTGCTTTATGGTTCAAGAATTTCCTCAATGGGGAAAATGTCACTACACATTCATATTCTTTCTTGTACTCTGCAAAGAGTTCAATTTAATAACAAATATCTAATCATCATCATGTGGGTGTTTTTTCTAGATTAAAGGAAACATTATTTAATCAATTGCCTTAATAACAATATATATTCACTTCACTTTTTGTAAAAGAATTTGATGATAAGCTGTTTTCAAGTCATTAAACGAGAATACTAGCTAATTATAAGCTTCATTAGCAAGCCAAATCCCCCAAAATTAAATGGTTTAAAATATAATTAAGCATTAATCTCGTTTATATTAATTATTAGATTTTTATGTTTTACTTCATTTTATACTTTTGCAAAAACCAATCACACATCAATTGATTGTGTATTGATTTACCATTTTTGCAGAGAAATTTGGAATTAAGATCCAAGATTAGATAAAATCTTGATTTTCTTATTTGGTGAAAAGCTTTTTATGGCTCAAAGACATACTCTTGGCCTATGCATAATTAGAAAACAACCCATCTTTTTGCAAGTTTTGCTAAAAAAGTTTGGTTTGAAAAGTCTCAATTTTTTTAAAAAAAAATGATAATAATGTGGGTGATATAATATTATATGTTTTTTTTTCTAAGATAAAAATTTCATTAGAAATAAAAGAGGTCTAAAATCTAATACAATACAGGACCAAAACATAGACTATACAACAGTATGCCATGGCTAAAAGAAAAATTAAACTCAACTCATCCCTATAAACAAGCTCCAAAGGAAATCCTGGCTGCAGACTAGTAACATAGAGCAAAGGGGTTGTCAAAACTTCTAAGGATCAAAGAACTGCCAACAGCCATAAGAAGAGACTTGCAAGCAAAACTCAGAGAAAAAAGAGGATACGAAAGCTCAAACTTAGTGTTGGAGGGACTCGAAATTGGCTTAGGATTCATAAAAGAACTGAAGCTATAGAGAGAAAACTACTGATCTATCAAATGTCGGCAAAAGGTGGAGGTGGTAGGGTTCTCGGCGCCTCACTCGCGCCTTCCGGGCCTTCATCCATCCCTGTGAGATTACCACCAATAATACAAGGCTTTTCTACGTCTTTCAATGAAACTTGAAAAAAGAAAGCGCCAATAATACAAGGGCTTTTCTACATCTATCAATGAAACTTGAAAAAAGAAAGCACCCATAGAACTGCTTTCTCTGAGAATGATAAGAAGAGAGTAGGCAGAGCTCTAGTTTTTTACTGTAGTCTTAGGACCAAAGCGAAACCAGAACGGCTGTCTCTCCTCCATTGGAATTGCATGCTACAGAAGTAGAGGATCTCCTGACCACTAAGAGTCCGTGCATGCAACAACCCACACAGCCTAACAAGAGTGTATTTAGAAAATAAAACTCCATTACAATATTCCACAAAGCTACAATAAAAAAAAAATACAAAATAAAAAAATATTTATAATCCACTCAAAAAGAGAGTGAAAGAAAAATTCCGAAAAAGAATTATCCAACGGAGACAAAATTTTCTCTCCTAAACAAAAGAGAAAACGTTATCGGATATAATATTATATGCAAACTTTTTCGTCATTATTTTCTTAAATTTGTAATCTAACAGACAGAATTTAGCTCTTGAAGGTACAATTAATTGAATTTTACAATCAAATAAACTCTTATTAATTTTTTTGAGTATTATAATATTAACTTGTGTTTTTTTTTTTCTTTTTCCATTCAAAGTTATCTATTTTGGCTTAAGTTGGCAATATTATCCATTCTCTAGTAGATAGTTTTGTTTTTGATTTTGCTTCTTTTGATTATTCTTTTAGCTGTATTTTGTTGATTATTAGGTGGTTCTGAGTTTTCTTCTTTGACTAAATAAATGATTCATATCTTTAGAATTTATTTTATCTAACTTAATATAACTCACTAATTATCTCATAGTTGAAAATTATTGTTGTAACTAATAGTAGATTGCTATATATTATTTATTTTATTATGAATTTTTATAAATCGATAAAATTACTCAGAATATAATTTTATTATTTTTAAAAATTTAAATTTAAATTAGTAAAATTTTTAGTAATAAATATTTTTCTTTTTATAAATTTTCAATGATATGGTTAATGTATGATTAATTATTATAATTTGTATAAATATTAATTAAGTTTATTGCTTGGGACCTAACCAAATTCAAATATCCGTTTCTTGTTCCCTCCATGTGACTAAAAGCGCGTGGAAATGTATTGCCCTGACTCTTGACGTTCCTTTAACTTGATTTTACATGAAAATGGCAGACACAATTTCTCCAAGTATTCAGCTGAGTCTCCTCCTCTGCCAAAAACAAACAAAAGGTATGATAGATTTTTTTTGCCCTCCTTTTTTCTCAGGTGTCAGATTCCACAGAATGCTTCAACTTCTTTACCAAAACCCACCATATTTTCTTAGTGAATTTTCTTGTTTTCTTCTTCACCTCATGACTATCAAGAGTTTTTAAGAGAATGGCCAATGATTTGAGGCTAAACTCTAACAGTTAGATATTGGATTTGGTAGCAATTGGATGCCATCTTCAACAAATTTATTATTGTTTGAGTTTGTAAACGTGGATGAGAAATCAGAAGACAAGTTCCATCTACCATTTTTTTAAAAGAAAATTGGTTACCCAACTGGATAAAAATGTAATCACTACTCTGTTTCCATGAAAAAAATTGAAGTTAAAGCTTATAAACTAGATTTTTTTTTTTTAATTTCTAACTTTTTGATATGATTGGAAGAATTAACTGAATTACTTTTCTTGCTGGCAGTAACATTTCAATCCCTTCATCTTCTACGGGATATAGAACAAAATTTGTTCCAGTCAAGAATGAACAGACAATACTCTCTCTTCTGCCTCTTAAATCTTGCTTATTTGCTTGCTTTTGCTGGAGGGAAGAATACAATTCAGCTTTCTTCCGAATTTAGTAGGCGTAGTTTTCCTGATGGTTTTGTGTTTGGAGCAGGATCAAGTTCATACCAGGTAAATGCCAAATCTGTTCAATTATATTCACATTTCCCTCAAATGTTAAACCTGACATGTTGTCTTCTTCTTATTCTTCTCTCACACTCTCTCTCTTTTGCATCATAGTATGAAGGAGCAACAGAACAAGATGGCAGGAAACCAAGTATATGGGATACTTTCACTAGGGAACATCCAGGTCTCTTATTCTCTCCATCTCTCTCAACATGCAGACGGATCGAATTCAATGCATTTATTTCTTTTTATATGAATTAAAACTTGGTTCTTCAATGATTTTATTAGACCCAACAAGTTATTTTTCTAAGACAGTTTATGGTGTCAATCATGGCAGAAAAAATTGCAGACCATAGTAATGGGAAAGTTGCTGAGGATTTCTACCATCGTTATGAGGTCTTACCTTACTAAACTACATTTCCTGTGGTCTTTATCTGCAACTTCTTCTCATTCGTGATTGTATAATTTAGAAATGTTATACATGCACAGGTAGACATTTCTCTTTTGAAAGAAATTGGTTTAGACTCTTACAGATTCTCAATTTCATGGCCAAGAATATTGCCTGGTAAAAGAAAATATAATTACATTCTTGAGAAATATTTTTGCTTAATCTTTTTATCTATATATTGAATGCATCATTGTTGATTCTAAATGGAGCTTTTTGTTCTCAAGGGGGAAAGCTTAGCAGGGGAGTGAACTGGGAAGGAGTCAACTTCTACAATTCTCTTATCAATAATCTCCTTTCCAATGGTAAAATTCTGAATCTTCCTCTCATTTTGGACTCCCTTTCTAATATTCTGTTATTTATGTGGTTTGAATTTTAGGTATATTTTCTTATAAGCCGAATTTTTATCCGACCTGAAAAATTCTGCATTGCAACCCATATTGGCTAGTAAAAAATGGGAGTATGTGTTGGGAGTGGAGGATTATAAATAATCTATCTAGGATTATGAGAAATTTCAAAAAACACACATAGAATTTTGAGAGTTTTGAGAGTTTGTTTGAACTACATTAACTTTCTTATATCTCTTTCTATAAGATTGTGATTTTGAGTGCGTGTTTGTTCCTAGTTTTGTACATTTATCTCAACATATTCTCTGTATTGATCAGGCATACAGCCCCTTGTGACCCTATTCCACTGGGACGTCCCACAAGTCCTTGAAGATGAGTACAAAGGACTCTTAAGCCCCAACATTGTGTAAGTCAAAAACATTGTATTTCAACCACCTAATCTACAGCCAACATTGATGTGCCTAGAGAGAGCACTTAGTCTCCCTGAATTTATGTTAAAAATATGTCTATTTACTTCTGAGAATTGGTTGTGCTTCTTAATTAGGAAAGATTTCTACAACTTTGTGGACTTTTGCTTCAAAGAATTTGGTGACAGAGTGAAGCATTGGGTCACTATCAATGAGGCTAATTTAATGAGTATATATGGATATGCATATGGACAAAATGCACCTGGCCGGTGCTCGGATTATATCGGAAACTGCACTCAAGGCAACTCTGCAACAGAACCATACATAGTAGTTCACCACTTGATTCTTTGCCATGCAGCTGCTGTGAAATTGTACAGACAAAAGTATCAGGTTTGTTACTTGTTTTTATTTGTCAAAGAAATGAATGTCTTGTAATCGATGTTGTGTCACAAGTGGTTAATTGAAAATTTAGGCTTCTCAAGGAGGAATCATTGGGATTACAGTTTTTACAGCATGGAGAGTTCCCAAATATGATGATGTTTCTTGCAGGAGGGCTGCCTCTAGAGCTCTTGATTTCTTAATCGGATGGTGAGTTCTTTTTGATAGATTTTCTTTCAAACCCTGATTGGATATTGGGAACAATTTTTTATTTTTCATTGCTAAAAGATTTTTGTGCACATGATTTCTGCAGGATTATGCATCCAATCACTTATGGTGACTACCCAGTAACCATGAAATATTTGGTGGGTGATAGACTGCCAAAATTTACAGAAAAACAAGCAAAACTGGTGATAGGTTCTTTTGATTTCATTGGAATAAATTACTATACAGCATCATATGCTGAAGATCTTACATCTTACAGCAATGTCAATCTCAGTTATACAACAGATAGCCGAGTTAATGTAACAAGTAATTTCAGAAATTCTGACCTTAATCAAATTTGACATGGGAATTTCAATTTATATTTTCTAATTATACACTTGTTTTTCAATTTCATCTCAGCTGACAAGAATGGGATTCCCATTGGCGAACCAGTAAACCCTTTCTCACTCTCTCACTCTCATATACACATGAAGAAAATGAAAAATCACACTGAGTGTAACAGCCCGGAAACCGAACTGCCACCGGCACTAGGATCCAGATCGACTTAAGGTCGCCGGGACCCGTAGTAAGCCTGCTATCCTGTCTGTAGACCTGTGAACTCCCATACATGATCATAAACATACAACAATAAAGAAACATACATAAACTGATCATGTGACTCCAAGGGATTACAAGTCTTATAAATCAAGCACCATTCTATACACTGTACATATACATTATCTCTGTCCAAATACATGTCCACACTAGCTATTACAAAACTCTGTACTCTTCCTGTACCCTGCTGAGTTCTCTCTGATCTCTGAACCTGCACAACTGAAGTTAGGAGAGAGGGATGAGCTACAATAGCCCAGTGAGTAGAATAGGCAAATACAGGTGATAAAACATGCTCTCATGGAATGCAACACATAATCACATAACCTCGGCCGGACGGATCAAAACTCCCTCTATCTCATCTGGGGTACCTAAGTACCATTTGCCTGGTCCCCGTAGGGCTGTTCCAGGTCTTTATGCCTGGTCCTCGTAAGGCTGTTCCAGGTCTTTCCTCTGAGGGCTAATGAATCCTCACGAAGTCCGTGCCGTCTCACATAAGCAATGTACAAGGAGCAATGCCAAGTACAAGGATCAATGCAATGCATCATCTTTGTGTACACTAATGCACTCACCCTAAAGCATATTCATGATGCATGAAGCATGATAAAATATCAGTTTTCATATTAAAACATTAAGTTAAATTCCACTCACCTGTAGTTCTCTCTGAACTGACTCTGCAGGTTCTGACACTGAACTCACTGCTGATGTCCCTGATTCCTCTGGTCCGTACCTACACAGGTGGACTCAAATGAGGGACTAAACTCACTCAAGAACATCTCTAAGAAACTCCCCAAAACCCCTCTAAACAATCCTCAAACCATCACATAAAACATGCAAAAGGAAGCTGGACAGGGCACTTTCGGCGGCAGGTTCGGCGGCCGAAACCCCACTCCAGAGACGAAACTCATGCATGTTCGGCGGCACCTTCGGCGGCCGAAGGTCTCGTCCAGAGACGAAACTCACACACTTTCGGCGGCCGAACTCCCTCTTTCGGCGGCCGAAAGTCCCTTTCTAAACCGAAAGCCTAGCGTTCGGGGGCAACCTTTGGCAGCCGAACTGCCTCCACAAAGGGTTCGGCGGCCGAACCTTCCTTCGGCGGCCGAACCTGGTTTTGCCCGAAGGGCAGAACCCTGCTCTGTTTCATGCAAACTTTGCCCAAAAACCTACCAACATGCATAGCAACTACTCCCAACTAGCATATACACATATATATGCACAAAGGGGTCTAAAACTATCCTAAAACCCCAAACAAACATAGCACATAACACTTAATCATGCTAGAACACCACAAATCACCAAAACCTCACCTAAACCTAAACATGCATACTACCCATACAAACTTCATAAAACCTTTCAAAATCATCAAAGAAGCTCAGGATCTTCACTTACCTCTTACACAACTTGAGGATGAAGGATCCTAACGTGGAGATATGAAGAAAAGCTCTTCCAAAGCTCCAAGCTTCAAAACTTGGTTCTTTTGCTCAAAACCTTCAGAAATCACCAAAACTCTTAAAACTCTTGAAAGATTTGATGAAAATCATGGAAAACAGGAAAGTCAACGTAGGAGAGGCTGGAACTCACCTCTGGCTGCAAGTGGAGGAGAAATAACCTCCTTCCACCGACCCTTGGCCCTTTTATAGGTGGCTGGCCAGACCACCTTCGGCAGCCGAACGTGAAGCCGCAACCATGCAATGTTCGGCGGCCGAAAGTTACCTTCGGCGGCCGAACCTTTGCATTTCTCCCTTGTTGCTTTTCTTTCAAAACTCAAGTCTTTTAACCCTTCAAACCATGAAAACAAATGAAAAGACTTTAGAAAACATATGCATTACCCTTCTCGAGGGTTCCGACACCCGAGATTCCACCGGACTACAGGAATTCCGATGCCGGACTCGAGCCGGGTATTACATTCTCCCCCCCTTAAGAACATTCGTCCCCGAATGTCCCTAACACAACATAAACACATAGAAAAAGGGAAAACTAACCTCAAAACAGATATGGGTATTGCTGGAGCATGGACTCCCGAGTCTCCCAAGTGCACTCTTCTAGGTTGTGGTGGTTCCACAAAACTTTCACCATTGGTATCTCCTTGTTTCTCAGCTTTCTGATCTGGGTGTCAAGGATCCGCACTGGCTGCTCTACATAGGTGCGATCACTTAAGATTTCCACCTCAGGTTCACTAAGAACCTTCTCTGGATCTGACACAAACTTTCTCAACATAGAAACATGGAATACCGGGTGAATTCGTTCCATAGAAGCCGGTAAATCTAGCTTATACGATACAGGCCCGATCTTCTGCAAGATCTCAAAGGGACCAATGTACCGTGGGGCTAGTTTACCCTTCTTTCCAAACCGAACCACTCCCTTCATCGGAGACACCTTAAGCAATACCATATCCCCCTCCTGGAACTCTATCTGCTTCCTACGGATGTCTGCATAACTTTTCTGTCTGCTTACAGCTGTTCTGATCCGCTCTCTGATGATAGGCACTAACTTGCTGGTTATCTCAACTAACTCTGGCCCTGCAAGAGTTTTCTCTCCTACTTCTTCCCAGCAAACAGGTGTTCGGCACTTCCTCCCATACAAAGCTTCATAAGGGGCCATCCCTATGCTAGCATGATGGCTGTTGTTGTAGGCAAACTCCACCAAAGGTAGATGCTGCCTCCAAGAACCGCCAAAGTCTAACACACACATTCTCAACATATCTTCAATGGTTTGGATGGTCCTCTCAGACTGACCGTCTGTCTGTGGATGGAAAGCAGTGCTGAAATCCAACCTTGTGCCCATTTCATTTTGCAGACTCCGCCAAAACTTGGAGGTGAACTGAGGTCCTCGATCTGATACTATCGACACTGGAACTCCATGCAACCTTACTATCTCGTCTACATACACCTGCGCCAACTTGTCCACAGAGTAGTTACTCCTGACTGGAATGAAGTGAGCAGATTTAGTGAGTCTATCCACAATCACCCATATGGAGTCTAGTCTGTTAGACGTCGCCGGTAACCCCACTACAAAATCCATAGCTATGTTCTCCCATTTCCATTCTGGGATCGGCAGTGGGTTAAGCATTCCAGCCGGCTTCTGGTGCTCTAGCTTCACCCTTTGACATGTCTCGCAGGCTGACACGAACTGTGCCACTTCTCTCTTCATTGCTGGCCACCAATACACCTTTCTCAGATCTTGATACATCTTGGTGGCTCCCGGGTGAATGCTATACCGCGCATTATGAGCTTCCCTCATAATGTCTGCCTTCAAACTGCTATCATCTGGTACACATAACCTCTTACCGTGCCGAAGAATCCCCTCACTATCAAATCTGAACTCTGTACTGTTGCCCGACTGAACAGTCCTGGCAATCTTCACTAACTCGGGGTCTTCGTGCTGTTTCAGAGCCACTTGCTCTAGAAACACTGGTGTCACTCTCATCTGTGCGATCAAAGCACCCGTACCAGATAACTGCAATTGTAACCCTTCTTCTACGAGCTTGTAGAAATCCTTCACCACCGGTCTTCTCTCTACTGCAATGTGGGATAAACTGCCAAGTGACTTTCGGCTTAAGGCATCAGCGACAACATTAGCCTTACCCGGATGATACTGGATCTTACAATCATAATCACTGAGCAATTCTACCCACCGTCTCTGCCTCAAGTTTAACTCTCTCTGACTTAAGATGTGCTGCAGGCTCTTATGATCCGTATAGATCTCACACTTTACCCCATAGAGGTAATGCCTCCACATCTTAAGTGCAAAGATAACAGCTGCCATCTCCAGATCGTGTGTCGGGTAATTCAGCTCGTGCTTCTTCAGCTGTCTAGAAGCATAAGCTATCACTCTATCATTCTGCATCAACACACAACCTAATCCCACTCGGGATGCATCACAGAACACTGTGAAATCTTCATCACTGATCGGCAGCGCTAACACCGGTGCTGAAGTTAACCGTCTCTTCACCTCTGCAAAACTTTCCTCACATTCCTCTGACCACACAAACTTCTGATTCTTTCTGGTCAGTCTGGTCATAGGAGCAGCTATCTTCGAAAAGTCCTGAACGAACCTCCGATAGTAGCCTGCCAAACCCAGAAAACTCTTGATCTCGGTCACCGTAGTGGGTGTAGGCCAGTTGGCTACTGCCTCTACCTTTTTGGGATCTACGGATATACCGTCCTCTGATACAACATGTCCCAAAAAGGAAATGCTCCTTAACCAGAACTCACACTTGGAGAACTTGGCATACAAGCCATGCTCTCTCAAGGTTTGCAGCACTATCCTCAGATGCTGGGCATGGTCCTCTGCATTCCTGGAGTACACCCAGATATCATCAATAAAGACGATCACAAAACGATCCAAGTACTCCCTGAAAACCCTGTTCATGAGATCCATGAATGCTGCAGGGGCGTTAGTCAACCCGAACGGCATCACAAGGAACTCATAATGCCCATATCTGGTTCGGAAAGCAGTCTTGGATACATCTCCTTCCCTGATCTTCAACTGGTGGTATCCGGATCTCAGATCTATTTTAGAAAAACAACCTGCTCCTGCCAGCTGGTCGAATAGATCATCGATCCTGGGTAAAGGATACTTGTTTTTGATAGTGACTTTGTTCAACTGTCTGTAGTCGACACAAAGTCTCAGAGGTCCATCCTTCTTTCTGACAAATAATACTGGAGCACCCCAGGGTGAGGTACTCGGGCGGATGAAACCCTTAGCTACCAAATCCTGTAACTGCTCTTTCAACTCTCGCAACTCTGCTGGTGCCATCCTGTAGGGAGGAATAGAGATCGGTCTAGCATTGGGCATCAACTCAATCTCGAACTCTATTTCCCTATCTGGTGGCAATCCTGGAAGCTCTTCAGGAAACAAATCTGGAAAGTCTCGAACAACTGGTACTGAGGATGGTTCCCTAACCTGACTGTCTAGCTCTCTCACATAAGCTAGGAACCCCTGACACCCCTTCCTTAACATTCTACGAGCCTGGAGGGCTGATATCAAACCCCTAGGTGTCCCTCTCCTGTCTCCTCTGAAGACACACTCTGATCCATCCTGGTCTCTGACACTGACTACCTTGTCTCTACAGTTCAGGGTAGCATCATACGTAGATAACCAATCCATCCCTAGAATGACATCAAAATCTGTCAACTCTAGAACCACCAGGTCAGCTGGAAGGTATCTACTCTCTATGCACACTGGACTGAACCGACAGACTGACTCTGCCAAAGATGGATCACATTTGGGTCCACTGACCCATAGAGGACACTCTAACTCAGACACTATCAGACCCAACCTCTCTGCAGCTCTAGAAGAAATGAAAGAGTGAGAAGCACCGGGGTCCATTAAAGCATACACCTCTGAACACCCAATGATGAGATTACCTGACACCACTGTGTTCGACGTGTCTGCCTCCTGCTGAGTCAGGGTGAAAATCCGTGCTGGGGCTGACGGACCTGCACCTCGGGAACCCATCCCTGATGAAGAGGCTGCCCCTCTTCCTCTTCCTCTGCCACTGCTTGGTGGTACGGCTGAAGCTACGGGCTGAACTACACTGCCCGTACTCATCTGCTGGGATGGTGCAACCAAAGTCGCCTGAGGACATTCCCGTGCATAATGTCCCTCCTGCCCACATCTATAGCAGGCTGTGGATCCCAACTGACAAGCTCCTCTATGCTGTTTACCACACCTCTTGCACACTGGAAAATCTGCGCCAGAACTGGAGCCACTACTCATTCCTAGACCCGACTTAAGCCTGTTCCAGAACTTGCCTCTCTTTCCTCTGAATTTCTCCCATCTTCTCTTACTTGCACTTACTGTACCCTGTGAGGAGGAACCTGGTTTACCACCAGAAGACTGTGCCTTGACTACACCTTGACTTATGGCACTGGCCTCCATCTTTCTAGCAGCATCCACAATAGAGTGGAAACTTTCCTTCTCCGCATGAAGAATCAAAGAGAAATACCTGGGATGAAGCCTTGTGGCATATCTCTTTGCCTTCTTCTGATCTGTATCATATGCTTGACCGACATATGGCAACAATTCCAGGAACTTATCTGTATATTCATCAACGCTCATCACCTCCGTCTGTCTCAACTGCTCAAACTCCACAACCTTTAGTTCCCTAGAACTGTCAGGAAAAGCCCATCCAGCAAATTCATTGGCGAACTCTTCCCATGTCATACTCTCAAGTCTCGGGTCCACATAGTTCTTGAACCATTCTCTAGCTTTCTTGCACTTTAACGTGAACCCTGCCATCTCAATGGCTCTACCATCATCTGCTCCCAACTCACTTGTTATCATTCTGACTGCACTGAGATACTCAAAGGGATCATCTCCTGTATTGAATTTCGGAGCATCCAACTTTAAGTACTCGGTCATCTTCACCTTACTTCCCCCTGACGAACTGGGTTGCTGTGCTTCCACAACAGGGGCTACTGGTTCAGGAGGTGGTGGTGGAGGAACTGATTCCCTCACTTCAGGCTGTACTGGACTTGGATGAACAGGTGGGGGTGGATACATGTGATAGGGTGGATAAAAGGAAGGATAGGGCATATATGGCATGTAGGGTGGATATGGGGCAAAACTGGAGTAATCCGACGTGCCTCCCATCGGATACTCTGGGCCCTGTGGAAAGGGTGGATAGCCAAATCCCGAGGCCTGCATGCCTCCCTGGGACTCCCCCATACCTTCTTCTGACCTTCCTATACCCATGCTTGCATCTCTACTCTGATCCTCTTCCCTCACACCTCTTTCTTCTACTGACCTTCCCCCTCTACTTACTCCTCTCCTGCTCTCGTCAGAAGACCTTCTAGGGTCTCGTGACGTTCCTTCCCTGCTTGACCTGTGAGATCTTGCCCTTGGCAAGGCAGGTGGACGAGCAGCTGTACCCGCACTTACGGGTGGGACTCCTGTCAATCTCGCGGATCGACGAGTTCCTCGCATCTTCACTCTCTGGAACACAACATCACATAACACATCAGCAACACATCAAAAACATGCACATGCATAACTCAGGGCATTGCACATCAGCATATAGACAGGACTGACATCCTATCCTAGTGGACATGTTTTCCTATGGTGCTTGACCTACTAAACTTCTCTATGAGCCCAACTCTCTCTATAGGTCCGACCATGTGAACCTAGGGCTCTGATACCAATCTGTAACAGCCCGGAAACCGAACTGCCACCGGCACTAGGATCCAGATCGACTTAAGGTCGCCGGGACCCGTAGTAAGCCTGCTATCCTGTCTGTAGACCTGTGAACTCCCATACATGATCATAAACATACAACAATAAAGAAACATACATAAACTGATCATGTGACTCCAAGGGATTACAAGTCTTATAAATCAAGCACCATTCTATACACTGTACATATACATTATCTCTGTCCAAATACATGTCCACACTAGCTATTACAAAACTCTGTACTCTTCCTGTACCCTGCTGAGTTCTCTCTGATCTCTGAACCTGCACAACTGAAGTTAGGAGAGAGGGATGAGCTACAATAGCCCAGTGAGTAGAATAGGCAAATACAGGTGATAAAACATGCTCTCATGGAATGCAACACATAATCACATAACCTCGGCCGGACGGATCAAAACTCCCTCTATCTCATCTGGGGTACCTAAGTACCATTTGCCTGGTCCCCGTAGGGCTGTTCCAGGTCTTTATGCCTGGTCCTCGTAAGGCTGTTCCAGGTCTTTCCTCTGAGGGCTAATGAATCCTCACGAAGTCCGTGCCGTCTCACATAAGCAATGTACAAGGAGCAATGCCAAGTACAAGGATCAATGCAATGCATCATCTTTGTGTACACTAATGCACTCACCCTAAAGCATATTCATGATGCATGAAGCATGATAAAATATCAGTTTTCATATTAAAACATTAAGTTAAATTCCACTCACCTGTAGTTCTCTCTGAACTGACTCTGCAGGTTCTGACACTGAACTCACTGCTGATGTCCCTGATTCCTCTGGTCCGTACCTACACAGGTGGACTCAAATGAGGGACTAAACTCACTCAAGAACATCTCTAAGAAACTCCCCAAAACCCCTCTAAACAATCCTCAAACCATCACATAAAACATGCAAAAGGAAGCTGGACAGGGCACTTTCGGCGGCAGGTTCGGCGGCCGAAACCCCACTCCAGAGACGAAACTCATGCATGTTCGGCGGCACCTTCGGCGGCCGAAGGTCTCGTCCAGAGACGAAACTCACACACTTTCGGCGGCCGAACTCCCTCTTTCGGCGGCCGAAAGTCCCTTTCTAAACCGAAAGCCTAGCTTTCGGGGGCAACCTTTGGCAGCCGAACTGCCTCCACAAAGGGTTCGGCGGCCGAACCTTCCTTCGGCGGCCGAACCTGGTTTTGCCCGAAGGGCAGAACCCTGCTCTGTTTCATGCAAACTTTGCCCAAAAACCTACCAACATGCATAGCAACTACTCCCAACTAGCATATACACATATATATGCACAAAGGGGTCTAAAACTATCCTAAAACCCCAAACAAACATAGCACATAACACTTAATCATGCTAGAACACCACAAATCACCAAAACCTCACCTAAACCTAAACATGCATACTACCCATACAAACTTCATAAAACCTTTCAAAATCATCAAAGAAGCTCAGGATCTTCACTTACCTCTTACACAACTTGAGGATGAAGGATCCTAACGTGGAGATATGAAGAAAAGCTCTTCCAAAGCTCCAAGCTTCAAAACTTGGTTCTTTTGCTCAAAACCTTCAGAAATCACCAAAACTCTTAAAACTCTTGAAAGATTTGATGAAAATCATGGAAAACAGGAAAGTCAACGTAGGAGAGGCTGGAACTCACCTCTGGCTGCAAGTGGAGGAGAAATAACCTCCTTCCACCGACCCTTGGCCCTTTTATAGGTGGCTGGCCAGACCACCTTCGGCAGCCGAACGTGAAGCCGCAACCATGCAATGTTCGGCGGCCGAAAGTTACCTTCGGCGGCCGAACCTTTGCATTTCTCCCTTGTTGCTTTTCTTTCAAAACTCAAGTCTTTTAACCCTTCAAACCATGAAAACAAATGAAAAGACTTTAGAAAACATATGCATTACCCTTCTCGAGGGTTCCGACACCCGAGATTCCACCGGACTACAGGAATTCCGATGCCGGACTCGAGCCGGGTATTACACTGAGATTTTATACTTTTTGTGTGTGTGTTCTGTAGACTGATTGCAGCTGGCTCTACATATACCCAGAAGGACTTTACAAACTTCTGCTGTATCTGAAGAGAAAATACAACCATCCTGTCATTTACATCACAGAGAATGGTATTTAAAGTCCATTCACTTCTTGAAAGGTTAAGATTTCAGAGATATTTTCTTGTAATATTAATTCTGTTTTCTCCCTCTCAGGAATGGGTGACAGAAGCTCATTGTCAGTTGCTGAAGCTCTGGAAGATAAGTTGAGGATAAAATATCACCATCTTCATCTGCTATCTGTCTTAGAAGCTATCAAGTAAGTTGAGGCATTGAAAAAAAATATATATTTATTCTATATGATTGTAGAAATTGAATCAGCCTCATATAATTTGTTGGGATGCAGGGAAGGTGTTGATGTGAAAGGATACTATATTTGGTCATTTCTTGATGATTTCGAATGGGATTTGGGTTATACCATTCGGTTTGGAATCACTTATATTGATTACACAAATGAATTAAAAAGACATCTCAAACACTCAGCTTTGTGGTTCAAGAAATTCCTCCACGAGGAGAATAGAACCATTGCATCTTCTTTATTGTACTCAGAATGATTAGAGTTTTTTCTTTTATTTAAAAAAAGAAAATTCTGTAAATTACCTCTAGAATCTCAATTAATTGATACTGAATAGTGATCATCTAAAAAAATAAATGATAATTTGATTAAAGCATTTCTGCACCTTTATGCTAAATACCTGGAATCTATGCTTGATACCATGCTCAAGGCAGTAGAGCTTTCGGTAGGCATTGCAACCTGGATACCAGTCTAATCAATGTGAATCAAAATGCAATCTCTCATTTTTACCTGCTGATTTCACAAAAACAAGAAATCTTGCAAAGAAAAAGAAAGAGATTCAGAAAAGCTAGAAGAGAGGCGTTTATGGAGACACCTTCTTGTTCAACCATAGGAATGGATCGGTAAGTTTGGGTGTTGAGAAATTTGAGAGAGAAGCTTTGGATGCGTAAATACCTGAGTGTTTCAAAAATAAAGTTGATTGAAGTTCACAATCAAATTTAGGAGAATTCTGGGTTTGGGAAAATCTGTTGAGGTTTTTTAAATGGTAGGTTTTTAATTTTTAAATAATAAATAATTTAAATATTTAAATTATAAATTAATATTTAATTATTACATTACGAAAATTGTATTCTATTATTAAAAAAATTTAATTTTATTATTTAAAATTTAAAATATTTAATATAAATATAAACGACAGTAAATATTTGGATATTTTTTTTAATATTTCAATTTCTAAAATATTTAATTAAAGATGATCAAGAATTTAAGGATGATTTTTTTTTTTTGAGATGAGAATCGGAAATGAAAGATTAGAATTTAAAATTTCTTAGATTTATATTTATTATCGGATTAAATTTATGAGTGTTATTTAAAGGTGATTTAAATTTTAGTATTGAGTGAAATGATATTTTTAATAATAAAAAATTTTAGATTGAACACATTTTCTTATAATCAATTTCAATTTTAGATAAAATTTTTCAATATTTTAAAATTTAGTTGATTATAAAAAAAAAATTAAATTAATTTGCAAATCGATGCAAAGTAAAAAAAATAATATTTGATCCAGTTAAGAAAAATATTTTCATAATAAAGTCTTCAAATTCTATGTTTTTTTGCATCCAAATGAGCATCATGCGGTGGTTATTGTTTGGCCAACTCTTACAGGCAGCGCAGCACCAATTATCACAATAAGGATGACTTTGAGAATTTGAAATTGGTAGGTGAGAATTTGAGTTTGGTAAATCTGAAAAAATATATATATATATTTTTTTGAAAGAGTGGGCTAACCTCTCTCCCATGCTGTATCAAAATATTTCTTTTTTAATTATATCTACTTTTTTATAAAAAATAACTTCAGTATTTATTTATCGCACATTTTCATGTCATTTCATTTAAAAAATAAATCTTCATTTATTTAAAAAAATATTTTTATTATTTTTTTAATATTTGATGCACTCAAAAAATTTATTAATAAAAAATATTTTCATAGTTGAAAAAAATAATTTTCACTTTTAAAAATAAAAAGTTATTTTATAAATTTTATTCATGCTATTATATATAAATTTATTAATATTTTTTATTTTTTAAATCATAATAAAAATATTAAATCATTTTTCAGAAACCAACGCAAGTCTAAATACGTGCTATAAATTGAACTTATAAAAGTATACACAACTTGGTTAACGTTAGACTTTGGACGAGCTACATAGTCGAAATTATCTTTTTTTTTTATAAATATATATATATATATATACATACCAAATATAAGAATTTTGCAATCAAGACTTGTTTCCGCAGTCCGAACAGACTCAAACAATTAAAGAGAATGATCTCTATAAAAGTCAGGTAAGCTGATCATAACTTGATTTGATCATAGGATAAATACAGACTTTTATAGCAATAGTCCGCTTCACTTACTCACATCGAAGTAATAAATATACGTATCGAGAATCAGATTGTTGTGATACGAATAAATAGACAAAAAATGAATTAATCGACTCCATATTTATTAATTGACTGTTCATCGTTAATCTGCTCAAAAATATTTTTATCCGATTTGATGAGACGTGTCGCAAGGAGATGAGTATTTGATCAATTCAGTTTAAAATTGAACCGGATTAAATAAATTGAAAATCAAAATTTCAGTATTTGTAAAAATAAATCGAATCAATTTTAAATATAAATCAAATCAAACCGATCTGATTTAGTTTAATATAATTCGATTTGATTGGTTAGACTTTTTAATAGATTTTTTATTTTTTACACTTTATTTTTAATATTCTAAAATTTAATTAAAATATTTCAATCTTATTATAGTCTAACCTCTATATTATAAAAAATAATATACTATGGTTTGATTTTTTTAATTTTTTCTGATTAAAATCAAATCGAATTGAAATAATTAAAAATTTTAAAATTAAAAATCGAACCAAATGAATAAATTAAATTAAAATTTTAAATTAATTTAATTCGATTAAATTTTTTGATTTAAACCGAATATTACACATTTTTATATGTCGCAAGCTATAAGAATATCAAACCATATATACTTTTAAACCTAACTCAAATTTAACATCCTTAACTCTGCTAGATAACTGTTTCATAAACCTTCACCCATCCAAACTAAAACGCTTAGTTTTATTAATTTTTCAAACGACAATTCCGATTCATTATTTCATCATGAAATCGAATTTTTATTTAGATACCTTAATATGATAAACCCACTAAATCTCCTTATTTATGTGGATTATTATCAAGAAGCCTAACACTGCAAGAAACAAGCTGGCAAACAAAATCCAAACTTATCAGCATAAGGAAATAATAATAAAAAAGCACAAGTGACCTGAAAGATGGTTAATTGATGAAGAAAAGATTAACAAATTTGTCAAAAACATTGTTGATTACTATTTCTTACTTTAAAAGGGATTAGTTTTCAATTTTTATTTTATTAGTTTAGACCCAATTTTGGGAGTGTTATTTACTTCTTCTGTTTCTCAAGCTAACCTTGTATACTCCGTTTGTTTGTAAAGAAAATTTTTTATTTTTATTTAAAAATAAAAATATAATAAAATTATATATATATATATACTTTGAAGTTTCTTTTTTAATGGGAGCGAATGACTTTGAATTGAATCAATCTCAAACTTCTTGATTATTTGTCATGAAATAATTAAATAATGTTTTTTTTTTTTAATAAATTTCGGCCGTCCTAGATCTTCTTATGGCTCATACGAGAAGAATTTCCACTTGTCATGCCTTTTTGGGATCACATCTGAACGTGAATAGTTGCATTAAAAAATGGAGATTGCTAAATTAAAGATTATCGGCAGCAGAGCTAACTAGATAGTGCCAAATAAATTAATAATATTTTGCTGCAAAAGAAGACAAAAAAAAAAAAAATTTGTTTAATATCTACTGTATAGATAGATGTAGCCAAGCATGAAATTATTTTTTAAATAGTTAATTTTTATAATAAAGATAAGACTGGTCTACTTTTTCAGGCTGTTTAATATAGTGATTGAATAAATTAATTGTTTGATTTCAACAGAAAAAAAAAGTTTTAATAGTTAATAATCTCTATTGGTTTTGTCTGTGACCCTATAATAAATAATTTCCAAATTCAATTTCAGAATTTGATAAAAATTGCACGCAATTTGAAAATATAAACTATTGTGTTAATATTTAAAAAATTGAGACCAATATCTTTTTTAAAAAATAATTTACTTATTAACTTTTAAATATATCTTGTTTAGTGTGTGAAAATATGAAATTTAAAGATTGGTGGGCTTAAAGTATGTACATATAAGTTTAGTTTGAATAGTTCTGTTATCTTTCTTTATTTTATTTTATTTTTCTCTAATAATATGTAACCGCTATTTTATTACAATATCACATATTATTATCATGCAAAATCGTATATATAGATGTACTGCCTATTTCTTTATCATCAGACGGCTATTTAATTCCCTTCGGTGCCTGTGCTAACATGATCTGGATATGGAGGGGTCTGTTTCTCCACTGACCCATCAAGTCAGGTGAGTTAAATCCTTCTCTGTTGGACTCGAGTCTTGTTCTGTCCGACCTGACCGAGCGTGGTCTGGGTTGTGTGCTAAAGGATAAGCCTGCGTATTGGGTTTTGATGGGGTTACGGCCTGGCTTTCTTATGTGGGATCGACTACGATCCGGATAGCATCCAGCGGTCATCAAGTGTCCATTTACCTGTTTAATAGTTATTCCATGATTAATGAGGGGTAAATCCCAAAACCTCAATTATAACCGCGCGGCTCTAAGAATACTTTTGTCAAAACGTCTTCTCTCTGCCTTTATCCATTTTAAATTCATACTCTCGATTTTGCTCTCAACTCTTCTCCTTGCTCTGCTCCCCTTAACTTGTTCTCTTTCACCTCTGCAATCTCTGCTCTGAGGTATATCCCACTCTTCTCATGGCTTCCGTTAGAATTTCTAATGTCGTGGATTTGATATCCTCTGTCACTCCTTCTTCCCTTTCTAATTTTTTCTCTAGCGAATATATTGATACCTCCATTTATAGAATTAGGGCTTCTCTTCACAATGAGAGGATTGTCCTTCCCAACCCACCTTCGACGGGCTTGATAGACCCCCAGTAAGGTCGTAGCTTAGTTTTCTTCGTTAAGCAACGTGATTTTGGGCTGTCATTCCCCTTCACCCCCTTTTTCATCGAGGTTTTTAATCATTTTAGCATGACCCCCCGTATGTTATCCCCAAATTCCATTCTCTTCATGTGCTCCTTTGAGTCGGTTTGCCTGTGTTGGGGTTTTGCCCCTTCTGTTGCTTTGTTCTCCACTTTCTTTCGCCTCGTCCGAGCTAACCATGAGTTTTACTATTTTGCTCCCCAAAGAGGGTTATCGATTTTTGCTAGGTACAAAGATTCAATAAAAGGTTGGACTGAGGCTTTCGTGGTGGTCGAGCTAAAGGAGGGCTCGGAGATCAATTGGGATGTTGATCTCTCTTGGAGGGAGGTCCTTCAAGACTGCAATGACCTTCCCCGGCTGACCCTGGTGGACCAGATTTGCCTTCTCTGATTGACCTTTATATGGAAGAAATATGATGTCAAGAAGTGCATGTTTATGTCTAACATCCGGGATTGCCGGAAGCTAGTACTGTTAATGATTGTTTTCTTGCCTTTTCTTTTCTGGTTGTATTTTTCTTCTGTTGTTCTGAATTCTAACTTGTATTGTTTTCTCTTTTTCAACTTCTGCCTCGCCCATGGACAACATCAGATTGCCAAAGAACTTTACCCTGTCTAAGGAGAGCATGAAGGCCACGCTAGAAGCCTTCAAGGCTGACAAGTCCGTGGCGAACGTGACTCGCAAGGTTTTCCAGGTCGTTGCCCCTGCCTCTACGAGCCGGACTCTTGCTCCTGCCCCTGGTCTGGCATTGGCATTTGCTGCAGGGGGCTCTATTTCTGCAGCTTCAAAGGCCTCTGTTCCTGCTAAGGCATCAGCCTCGGTAAAATCCCCAGTAGCCTTCAAGCAGACCTCCAAGGAGCCCATCGCCATTAGTGAATCTGTCGAGGGCGGTTCTAAGGGAGGTGTTGATGTCGCTCCTTTGGACATCCATACTCTTCAGACCGTCAATGCCATTGTGATTAGAGGGGTCGCTAGTAAGCGGGCGTGGACCTCGAAGCCCATTTCTGAGGGTAGAGCTACTAAGAGGGACCAGGCCACAGGGCCTGCAAAGACAACAGCTCCCTCCTCTACTGACAAAGGGAAAGGAGTTGTAGAGCTATTTTCTTCAGGTCCTGACAATGAGTTTCTCAATGCTGCCGAGGTGACTCCTGAATCTACGTCGGCTTTATTTCTTCTGGTAGGATGCTTGGTTGTTCTACAGTGGCCAAGTATATGGCCCGAGCCTCCTCCTGCCTTCCTCGCACTATGCCTACCCCTGACTCTGTTGGAAACTTTATGGTCAAGTATCGGATGGTGGTTACTGCCTCGAAGTCATACAACATTGGCCTTCCCAAAATAGCATTATAATTTAGGGGCAACTTTACCACAAGGAATACTGCATAGTGGGTGCGAGTCAGGGGTGGTTCTCCCAACGTCAAGGCTACTTTCACCTTTCCTTCTACCACCACGGGGGTTTCGCCTATCCCTTTAACTGGGGCTTGATCCCTTACCAGTTGCTCTTCGAGTATGTTCATCTATTGAAAGACCCAGTAAGGTAGCAGACTTACCTTGCTTCCATCGTCCACTAGAACTTTGCAAACCTAGAAGTTGTAAGTGATGGCCTCGATGACCAAGGCATCGTCATGCGGCATTTGGACTCCATGGGCGTCTTCTGGAGAGAAAGAGATGGTCACAGGGGAGTGTTCTACTATCTGCATGATCTCGGTATTGCTCCCTTCTCTATTCCTGCTCCTCTTCTTCCCCCTCCTGCTCATTCGTCCCCCAGTTCCTCCTACTATCATGTTGATCATTCTGTTGGAGCCGTCATTCACAGGTCCTCCTGTTTGCCTATAGGATCTCTCTACTACCGTATTTTGCTTAGGTCTCTGCCCTTTTGGTTTCTTCACAAAGTTCCTGATATGCCCCCTTTTGATGAGTCTCTCTATCTCATTTATCAGTTGGTAGCAGTCGTTAGTGTCGTGGCCATGCGTCCGGTGATATTGAAAGTATTTGTTCGGATCCCTTCGGCTGGCCTTAACTTTCATGGATTTGGGCATTGTATTAAATCCTTGTCCTGTACAACCATGAGCACCTTGGCCCTAGACACATTCAGAGGAGTAATTACCTCGGGGATCCGGGGCTGGTACGGCCTTTGCTCTTTCCTCTTCCACGGGTGCTTGTTCAGCGTCTTCGGCCCTCGATTTTGTCTCCTCTCCTGCCTTTCAGGTTGTCTGTCCTCCACTATCTTCCCCCTATCTCCCATTTTCATGGCGAACCTACTGGTGGCTAAGGCGTCATCTTGCCTTATGTATTTCTCAGCCCTTTTCATCAGTTCGGCCATGGTGGTGGGTGACTTTCTGCATAACGAGCCAAAAAACTCTAGGGATGTGGTCCCTTTCTACATGGCCTCTACCGCTCTAGCCTCAAGCTCAAGAATATGCAGGGCCTCCGAGTTGAATCTGGCTACATACTCCCTCAGAGACTCATTCCTTCTTTGCCTGACTATCTCCAAGTAGTTCTTTTTTCTTTCCGCCGGGACTTTTGTAATGAACTTGTTGATAAATACACTAGCCAGGTCTAAGAAGCTTTTAATGCTCCCTGCTTTTAGGGTGTTAAACCATGCCCGAGCTGGTTCAGTGAGGGTGGTAGGAAAGACTTTGCACATCAGAGCATCAAAATGGGTCTGAAGCTCCATAAACGTCTTGTAGTTGAGGACATGCTCTCAGGGGTTTCCCGTGCCATCGTATGCAACCGTTGGTGGCAGCATGAACTTCTTAGGAAGTCTCCTGCTGCATCTATCTCGCAAACTAGGGTAAGGTAGGTAGCAAAGGGCTGCTGTTATCCCGTGCCCCAGTTCTGCTAGGAGTTGCTCCCTTAGTCTCTCCAATTTTTGGTCTAAATTCGCCTCTTTCATTCTCGGCCACTTCTCTAAGCGGTAGCTTCCCCCCCGCTCTTTACTTCCTGATCCTCGCATTGGCTTGGAGGAGTAGCTTTCAACTTCGTTGTTTTCGATGAACTCTCTCACTACTTAGCCCCTTGCTCTAACTATGGGCTCATTTCTTCTACAAGCCTCTCCATCTTCTTCCCCTATCCTCCTGCTGCTTTGCTAAGGAACTTGGTGGTTTAAGGTAGGCAGTATTTATTAACGTTGAAGCCCTCGGCCACGAGTGGTACGCTCAATAGGGTGTTGAGTTCCCTTTGCTATAACATTTGCCCCAGCCAATGGGCGGTGTTTTGTAGTTGGTGGGCCATGTTTTGTAGCTCTTGGTCAGACAGGGTGGTTCTAGGCACGTTCCCTATCGAGCTTGGTGAGGGATTAAACAATACAGGTGGTTGGTTTAATGGGGTTGTAGGACTGAAGAATGAAAACTGTGGACCTTCAAGGATGGAACTCAGGTCGTTTGTGGTGTTTCTAGTGTGGTTTTCGCCGTGGTTGGCCATGTGGATTTCAATGGGTGTTATGGAGATGAAAACTCTGGTGATGAAAAGATCTCCTTCGGTTTCCTACAGATGGCGCCAATTAATAATCTGAGATCCAAAAGAGGGTAGGATTAGGGTATGTATGTGTAAGCTTAGTCTAAATAGTGCACGCCCTCTTCCTTTATTCTTTTTTCCTCTTGTCCTCTAGTGACGTGTAACCGCTACCTTACTACAGTACCACCTGTCGCTATCATGCAGAGCTATACACATGGATGTATTGCCCCTTTCTACATCATCAGGCGACTATTTAATTCTCTCTGGCGCCTGTACTAACATAATCTCGGATGTGGAGGGGTCTATTTCTCCACTGACCCATCAAGTCAGGTGAGTTAGATCTTTCTCCGTTGGACCCAAGTCCTATTTTGTTTGGTTTGTCCGAGCATGGCCTGAGCTGCGTGCTAAAGAACAGGTCTGCGTATTGAATTTTGATAGAGTTACGATCTGACTTTTTTATGTAAACTCAACTACAGTTCGAATAGCAGAATCTAGCGATCGGATCTACATAAAAAAAAGTGAATTCAAGAATAATTTAATCAGGAATCAATCTCGATGAAAGGTATGTTGATAAAGACAAAAGTAAAATTTATTACTTTAATTGTATTGACTATTTTTTAATGTCAATGAAAGTAGTTATTTCATCTGTCTCGTTTCATTTCAAATGATGTTTTAGATCTTTTTTTGTCTCATTACAAATGATGTTTAAAAAAGCATTAATTTTGTTTTTAGCTTACGATGTGGCAATAAATTTTATTTTTGTATATACTGCTTTTTATAGTTTATTATCTGTAGTATCATAAAAAATTAGGGTTTTAATAATGGATACTTTTAATATTTATTTTCATATTTTATAGATTTTATTTTAGTTATTTTTTATTGATATAATAATTAAATTCTATTGAAGATATTTATTATCATCTAATTAATAACAGTATTATTTAATGAATTTATACTATTTTTTATAATAAAATCTGCTGTAAATTTTGATAATATAATGCAATTATTATTTGCAGATAAAAAAGCATTAATTTTATTTCACTTTTAATTCTTTTTATATTATTCCCAATGCATTTTTTTATATCATATTGCTAGATAAGTATAATAAAAAAAATAAAAGAAGGATATTTTAGTTAATTATTAATATATTACAAATTAAGATAAGGTTATTTAATCATTCTTATGCAAAAATCTTAAACATTACTCTTTTTTTTTAAAGCAATCTTAAACATTACTTGAATTACAAAAAATGCAATTTCTATCTATATTTATGAAATAGGAGAAATAATATTTTAAGAGAAAATATAAATTATTAGATATAGCTATTTAGTTATAACATAATTCGAAATTAATACTATTTAATTTTTTTGTTAATTAAAAGTTAAATAAATAACTTTACATGAACCCTTATTTAATTATTCTATTTTTTTTATAATTAAATTCATTTCAATACTAAATAAACAAGTATTGCCGCACTGTGATTTTTAACTCCCATGGCTATTGCTTCTTGTTGTGTTGCGCAAAACGAAACGTCCAAGAAACGATTCCTAACTTCAAATTTCACCACTTCCATCGATTTTAACATCCCCTTTTAAAGCGTAGGCTTTCCTTATCCAGTTTTAAATATTTTTTCCTTTCGAAGCTTCAAAAATTTAAATTTTTAAATTTTCAATTTACATATATAATTAATACTATTTAATTAATTAATTAATTAATTAATTATACACTCACAGAATTAATCGGATGATAAATTAATCTGAATAAATATGAGAGATTTTAAATTTTATTTTTTTAATATCTGATTTCTATTTTAAAAAAGAAAATCGTGAATTATAATTTTTTAAAAAAAGAGTTTATATGGTGAAAATGCTAAACTCAGTTTGAAATAAGCTTTGCCGAACAAAGCCTATCGTGTAGGGTCAATAGTAAATAAACAAGTATTGACTCCTATAATGCATTTGCTGCTTATTGTGCTCCTAAAAACGTCTAAGAAACGTTTCCTAACTTCAATTTGCCCACTTTCATCGATTTTAACATCCTTTTTTTTTTTTTTAATATTTCAAAAAAAAAAAGAGTCGGCTGCCACTATGCATTTTAAAATGTACTTCTACATCGTAAACAAGGAAATTTTATAAGTAAAAAGAAAATAATTTTGTATGATTTTAGACATATTTAGTATATACTAAATTAATCTATTAACTAATTGTAATTAAATAACTTAAAAATCATAGTTAATATTTGATAGATTATTGTTTCTTAATTTTCGTGTAAAATATTATATTTCCAAAGATAAGATCTAAAACTAAGTCTATAAAATTATTTGAAGTTCCATTAAATTAAATTTATTTCTAAAAGAAAGTTGATGGAATATTCTTGCTCAGCTTGCATGTATGGAATTGAGGCACCACTTGTATATTTGAATATTAGGATACATAAAAGACAAAGTTTACCCTTTTAATTATAGAGTTTTTTTTTTTTATTAACTTTTCGTTTTTAAACTTCAAAATATTTAAACCCTTTGAAAGGAACATATAACCCTTAAAATAGTTTGCCATTTTTTATTTTTTATTTTAAAAAATTAACAATTTAAAATCATTGGCATGCCATCTCTGAAACTCTCTGTTATGGCGTGCAAAATGCCCTTACGCTTCTTCATCGTCAACTACTACCCGTTAACTACAGCAATTAGATCAAATATGGTTTTTTTTATTATTATATTTATAGAATAATGTATATATATTTGCAGAGATTATAGTTATTTTATTTATTTTAATAATTAGAGGATATTAATTTTATAACAAAAACAAATGGAAACCTAGGTTGAATTAAAAAAAGAACAAGTAGGGCAACAAGCCATGGAAGATGTCGAGGAATCTTACTAAGGCTTATTATAATACTATATTAAAGAATACATAGATGCAGAAACCATGCATGCAATTCATCACGTTGACGAAATTTACAATTTGATGCCTGTGCATGAACTTCTATATAAAGAGGTCATTGCCAAGAAGTGAAAACCACACAACCACTTTGAAATCTTAATACAATCAATATGGCTTTTGAACACTCTCTTATGCTGTTAGGGATTCTTATCTTCCTCATTAGCATGTTGCTTCTTACTAAGCCATCAATGGCAGAGGGTGATCAAGATATCATCCCTGCAAACTTTAGCCGTAGTTATTTTCCTGATGATTTCATTTTTGGTACAGCTACTTCTGCTTATCAGGTATTTATAATATATGCATATATTTGTTGTAGTAGTTATGCCGATTTTCTCCCATGCAATACCCCTTTCTTCACTCTAAAGTTAGTGAGCAAATTGTTCAATCTTTTTGTTTTCTGCAATTCTACCATGTTTTTTTCCCTTGGACTTTGTGCCTGGATTTAGTTTTTTTTTTTTTCCTGATTTCTCATTAATAAATTCTGATTATTTATTCACTTGCTATCCTTTGACTGATATCTTGTTTGTGGCATTCATTCAGATCGAAGGTGAAGCAAATAAATCAGGTAGAGGACCTAGCGTCTGGGACACATTTACTCATAAAACTCCAGGTATTTTTATAAATATGCATGTCGGTTATAAAAATTCTCTTACATATGCAAATATTAATTATTTTATATACAATTTTACAGAAAGAATATTGGATAGAAGTAATGGAGATGTTGCAGTTGATTTTTATCATCGCTACAAAGTATATTATTCATAACTTTTATTATTATTTTTTTTTTCAAAATCCTTATTTATTATTAAAAAAAAAATAAACAATATCAGTGAATTGCAGGAAGATATTTTAAATGTGAAGAAGATGGGTTTTAAAGCTTTCAGAATGTCCATCTCATGGTCTAGAGTTATTCCTAGTAAGTAATTGATCAATCTTTTGAACCTTTAAGCTTCAAACGAATTTTGTTAAAATCTAAATTAGTAATTTTCTTTATTTTTCTACTTTTTAACTTTCAAATTTTGAATTTTCAGGTGGAAGAAGAAGCAAAGGAGTGAACCACAAAGGAATTAAATTTTACAATGATGTTATTAATGAAATTATAGCAAATGGTGATAATTATATCCTTTCTTCCTAAAAAATTCAAATCGAGAATAGAAATATTCTGTTTTTAATATTTATACAACAGGTTCAAAGTGGTAAAATTGAAGGATTGTATGCCATGAATTTTTTTTTTTTCATGTTAAAACCATAAAACACCAAACAAATATTGGAAAAATCTTGACCAACTGCAACTAATTAAGTAGTTAACTACTAATTACACTAAACTTCTATTTGTTTTGCTAAAACATTTCAGGACTAGAGCCTTTCATTACTATTTTTCATTGGGATACTCCTCAAGTTCTAGAGGATGAGTATGGCGGCTTTTTAAGCTCTAATATTATGTAAGTACACACTTTCATATCACATTCCTAAATTCTTAAAAGTTCAAAATTTCATATCATTTTTTATAATAATATTCTCATTTAACTATTAAAACATCTCATTAAATGATTGCATAAATACAGAAAAGATTATCGTAATTATGCGGATCTTCTTTTCAAACAATTTGGTGATCGAGTGAAGTATTGGATGACTTTCAATGAGCCATGGGCCCTTAGTGGGTTTGCTTATGATGAAGGCATTTTTGCTCCTGGTCGATGCTCATCATGGGTAAATAGGCAATGTCGTGCTGGAAATTCATCAACGGAACCTTATATAATTGCCCATCATCTACTCCTTTCTCATGCGGCAGCGGTACGAGTATATAGAAAACATTACAAGGTATATATATGTTTAGCTGTTTAGCTAATTATTTGTTTTTCTTTCTGGGAAAAGTATATGTAGATTGACTTTATTATTATGTTGCATGTACAGCCAATTCAAGGTGGTCAAATTGGCATAACACTTTTTACTTTTTGGTTTGAACCTCTCTCTAATAGAACAATTGATATTGAAGCATCCAAAACAGCTCTTGATTTCATGTTTGGATTGTAAGTCTTTTTTTTTTCTCTAATTAAGCTATAAGTAAATCTTTATTATGTATGTGTTTTTAAATGATATATATATATAAATTTTTTTTTATATATTTTCAGGTGGATGGATCCTCTAACTCATGGTCAATACCCAAAGCGTGTGCAGAATTTAGTGGGAGACAAATTGCTCAATTTTACTCATAAAGACGTTCAATTGCTTATAAAATCATATGATTTTATTGGATTACAATATTACACTTCATATTATGCAAAACCAAAACTTATGATTCATGATCCAAATCATGTTAGATACAAAACTGATAGTCACGTTAATGTAACTCGTAAGTCTATAAACTAAGTATATATATATATATTGATAATTTATTATTTTCATAAAAAAAACTAACAAATTTCGTTTATTTTACAGCTTATGATTATAATGATAAACTCATTGGTCCACAGGTTAGTATAACATGTAAAAGAATTATAGATGATTAAAATATAAAAAAATAAATTATAAATTTATAGTTGATCACTAACATAAAATAAAATTTGCAGGCTTATTCACCTTGGTTTTATATTTTTCCAAAAGGTATTCGATATCTTTTAAATTACACCAAGGATACATACGATAATCCAGTAATTTACATTACTGAAAACGGTAAGTAATTGATGTGTTAACTCCTACTTATACTAGCTAATTAATTAGAAACATATATTGATCTAATTTCTTTAATTTTTTATTCTCTAATTTAGGGATTGATAGTAAGAATAACGAAACTCAGCCGATTAACGAAGCAACTAAAGATTCATTCAGAATAGATTACTATAAAAAGCATATGTGGAATGCCTTAGGTTCACTCAGGTAAGTATAATCTCCAAAATACTAATATGGAGACTTTTGATAATCTTTAATTAATTTTTCTATTTGTTGGTTTCAACAGGGATTACCACGTAAATGTAAAAGGCTATTTTGCATGGTCCTATCTCGATAATTTTGAATGGAATATTGGTTATACTTCAAGATTTGGTTTGTATTATGTAGATTACAAAGATAAACTTAAAAGATATCCCAAAGATTCAGCTTTTTGGTTCTGCCGATTCCTTTCTACAAATTCAAAGCTGTGTGATAATCTCAGTTCAAACAAGTTTGCCAAGATCTCTTCAAGGAAGCTCGGCAAGAATAACTAGATCATCTGAAGGTGCCATTATTAATCTGTGTAATTTTGAGTTTCTTGTACTTCAAATAATATCATTGGATTACTGCTTAGTTCCAAATGTAATAAATTTGTTTGATGCCTTAATGCATTATTATTTTATCTTCGAAATAAATTCTACAGTTGCTTGACTCGGTGTTTATTGGTGGAAATTAATTTGAATTTGAAATATAATTTCTATTTATTTAAAATATATTAATAAATTTATATATAATAATATTAATAAAATTTTCATATATTTTTTTTATTTTCTTTGTTTGATAAGTAAAATTTTTTTAACCAAATATAAGATCAAAATCAAACGAAAAGAGCTAGCAAAAGAGAGAAAAATATGGATTCAAAGTAGCAAATAAGCATGATAAAACTAAAGAAAGATTAAAACTAAGCCACAAAATTCTTATCTCGACAAATCTCTCGTTCGGCTAAAAGCATCAGCAGCCCAATTTGCCTTCCTAAAAGTGTGACAATCAATATCATGTTAATAGAATGGGCCAGGCCTAACATTGCTTTAAGATTCAGCTCATAAGAGGAGGATATTGCTTAAGTTCTTAGTTCTTACATTTAGTATTTAAGTGCATCTCTCAAACTAAATGTGAGATAATACAAAGCCTCATGTTTAGGCATCTGAAGTGTGAAGTTTACAACTTTACCAGTTTCTATTAATATAAGAATGTCAAGACCTTAGTTAGCATCCAAGAATAAAGCGAGTGTTTTTTTTTCCAAACAATGTCAATCGATAGGAAACAACTACAGGAGATAAGATTTCCGAATGTTAACGATGACCGGACGATTAGAAGAGATGCCACAGATGAGAAGACAACCGGAGGAGGTGCAACAGATGATGAAGCAATTGGAGAAGATGCCAATGTTGGTGCAGCTGAGACAACTGGTGGACAAAAATCTCCTCTGATGGAGATAATAGTTGATCTTACAGCCAAACACGAGAATTCATATTTGTGTGTGCAGTTATATTCTGGCAAGCCCCACTTCTCATGCGGTAATTAAAATCTCTCTTTCTCGTAAGTTGTAAATTTTTTTGAGATAAAGAAAAATTAAACTTTTATTTCAATGCTTGAGGTGGGGCTACAGGTGGCGGGCCGACTGGTGGTGGTGTAACAGGACATGATGAGGTGACCGGAGGAGATGCTACTGGTAGTGGTGCACATGGTAGAGAAGAATCTCCTGTGGTGCAGATAATAGTGGATCTTACAGCCAAACACAAAAATTACTCGTATTTATGTGTGCAGTTATATCCTGGAAAGCCCCCCATCTCATGTGCAATTGGAGATGGACCTAATTGTGCTGCTGGGGCAACCGGTAGACAAAAATCTCCGGTGGTGCAGATAATAGTTGATCTTGCAACAAAATACATAAATGACTCATACTTATGTGTGCAGTTATATCCGGAAAGCCCCAATTCTAAGCATACACTGCTTATGTAATCCAAGGCATCATTGATGAGCCTATGTCTTAGATGATGATATGGTCACTTTTAGTATTCATGCTTTCTTTCAGTAGATTTAGCATTGTTTTATTTAATTTTCATTTAATTTTCTATTTTTTTCCGTTAATCTCAAGCTTGGTTAATTTGAAATCAATTAGGTCTAAAAACTCTCTACAGAAGAAATATAATTGAAGCATGACTGAATCCACTGAGAAATAGAGAATACAAAAAGAGCATATCAAGAAGTCCGAGCATAAGCAAGGGTGTGCAGGAAGAGCTAGAGCACACCCTAAAGGCGTGCAGAAAGTCCCGAAGCATACCTTAGGAAAAAGGAAGCCCAAAATACCAAATTAAACGCTAGGAAACACAAACAAAAAGGAAACTAAAGAAAAACCATATGAGAAAACTAGAAGACTTGCTAAGCTTCACAAGCACCTCACACAAAAACAGCAGCAAACACTTATAATTAAAGGGAACCTGCTTTATCGAAAAGAAAATCCAACTTGGAAACAAAACCACTCTCCCAAGCACTTCAGAACAAACAACCTTTGATTAACAAATTTTAATGAGATGAATGTGACGCTCATTATAATTAACAATATGTGTTTACGAATGTTTTATTATTTCCAAATATTCTTTTTTTCTTTTTTTTTTTCTTGTTGTTAATTGTATCTTATTGTTCAATTTAAAATTAGCATTTATTAGGTTATTAGTTTTTATTTTAATGTTTGCCCATGACTACTGAAAATTTTAATTTTAATAACAAAATTATAAAAATAATTAACTACGAATTTTTTTTTTTTTTGAAAAAAATGGAAGGTTTTAAAGAGCATAAGTTATATTGATCAAATGATCGTTTCTTCAAATAATAATTAATAAATAAAATACTTTTAGGAAAAACAATGAATTGATGATAAGCAATATTAATAGTTAAACGAAGAAAATATTATCAATTGTGTCTAAAGCGTGATTGAAAGAGATCAATTCTCTATTTTTATTATGTGGTTTAGACCATATTGGGAGTGTTCAGAAGGATCCTATCCAAACTGATCCTAAATCTCTTATATGATTTTTTTTGCTCAACAATTAACTTTCTTCTGAATTATCACATGGATTTAGCTTGTGAAGAATGCAATTATGCATCGTCTCAAGAGATAGCTTGAAAAGAAAGAATAATATATCGAAATGCTTTCAGTTAATGAATAATTAAGCAGAAACTAATATGATCAAATCAATCTGAATGATAAGAAGATTATGAAGAGAAAAAAAAAAAGTAGTTTAGCGTAGAAGCAATATAACGTATGTCAGTCAACCAAGTAGCTAGATAAAGCATCTCAAACTCCAGCAATTACCCAAGTTAATCTGAATCCAGATTCCCATTTCTATTAATCCATCTTTCAATATATATTTATAATTGTTGGGTTGTTTCAATAATTAAAATTAAAGCGTAAATTTTTTATATGGGCTTATTATTTATTGTTTTCCAAACTACGTACGCCAATGGAAAGATTCTATGGCGCCTCTATATAAGGTGGATGCCAAGGCCTTCGTTAGAATCAAGGAGAAAGAGAGTGAAAAGCATAAAAATTCCGAACAATGTCGAGCGGCGAGCCCCAACAAGAGAACGTGCAAGCTGGAGGAGATAATGCCACAGGTGGTAATATTGCAGCCGGAGTTGAGGCTGCAAGTGCTGGGAATGAGAAGGGACATAAATGTAGTTGTGGAGAAAAGTCTCCTGTTGTGGAGGTATTAGCTGATCTTGCATCAGAAGAGAAGCTTAATTCATACTTGTGCGTGCAGTTATACCCCGGAAAGCCCCGCTTCTCCTGTGGCAACTAAGCCTCATTGGCATTAATAATAATGCGCCACGTATATCTATGAATAAAAGTGGCCGCTAGCTTCTCATGCTGCTGGTTATCCTTGATATTACCAGTTTTCCCAATAAAAGCATAATATGCAATGTATCGTTACTATTTTATGTTGTACTCTAAGTTGTATCCAATAATAACTTCAGTGTGATCTTCAAGACAAAACCATTTTATAATCGAGTTATTACCTTCTTCTCTTAAATAAACTACACATATAACCCTGGAGAAATATTGAAGTAATATACAATTAGAATATCAACTAAACCAACGAGTATTGTAATGAGTGGTTCGATATTCTTCTCTCTTAAGTGAGGTCAAATATTTTATTCTCATGAATGGGAGCAAATACTCGTTGAAAACAATTTATCCCTTAGTGGGCCGACTCGATGCGAACCGAATTTAATCTCAGTGCAATGAATTTTTAGGATACGTATGGTCAAGATCCAAATCATTTCAAATTAAAATTAAGATTATCTAATTAAAATAATAAATTAAATGAAAATTAAATAAAATCATATAGTAACCTATACCATCCACTAAATGAGTTAATAAGAGATGTTTGATGATCAGAGTTCAATTTCCTCTCTCACGTCCAAGTGTTTATATGGAAAAAAGAAAAATCATATGCTAAATTTGATGAGTCAAACCATAACTATTAACTAAAGATATACAAAAAGTGATGTTACTACCACATATAGGCTTATCGATCTTCCTGATTAGATGCTACTTTCATGTTCAGTGGGTGTAAAGTAACGGATTCCAATAGAGCAGGGATGTCTTTTATGGCACTAAGAAGTTGGTGATAACAACTTGTGAAACTTGTGAAAGAAGTTCTTATGAACTTGAATAATCCTCATCCGCATTTTAACTTGAGAATGTGAAAGAAAAAAAAAAAAGAAGAATAAGAAGGTGGACAAAGAAATTATTCAACATTAGAATTTGTTGAAGTTGATGAGTTTTTTATTGAGTGAAAATAAATAAAATCTCTCTAGATATGAGCATTTATATTGACTTGGTAAGATTTACATTTGCTGATAAAAAAGGGTTATAGCCGGAAAAAAAAAAAAAAACATTAGAGAGAGATAAAGTTTTTATAAAGAGTTCTTAGAAAAAAAATAGTGTTTATATTACTTTCTGTTTTTAATGAAATTTGATATTTTTGTCTATCTATCTTTTCTCTCTTTTATCGTGATAATCTCATATATCTGAAATATTTTGTTAAATTTATATTTTTTTCACTATAAAAAGTAAATTATCAGCGACGGAAATTTTTATTTTTGATAGTTCAAAATTCGTCGCTGATACTTTCAGTGATGAATTTTTGACAGATTCAAATCCATCGCTTAAGTAATGCCGCTATTTCCAATGGATTGTGAGAAAAATTTATGGCGGATGTCTGACAGATTATTCCATCTAAAAAATTTCTGATAAAGCTTATTCGTTACTAAATCCGTCGAAAATTCTAAATTTATCCAATAACTATTCCGTCACTAATCTATAGAAAATAATTAGCAACGCTTATATTCGTCGGAAAAATCAAATTATTTCCAATCAAAATTTTCACTAAACTTATTTATTTTCAAATATCTTTTATTATTCATATAATCTCAAAATAATGCATAAATAAATATAATATACTATTTATGATAATTTTGATCAATATAAATAAATTGTATATATTATTAAAATTAAATGATCTATACAAAAACTGTAATACTTATAAAAAAAATAAATTAAAATATTATTGCAATATTCAAATTAAATTTATGGCATTATCTAGCCATAAAACTAAGTATACAATTTACTCTTCTTATCATTAGCAATAATTGATGTAGATTATTTTAGCCCACCATTTGTATTATTTACCGAATAAGACACGCATTACTCTTTTTATTATCAGCAATAATTGATGCAACATCATTTTAGCCCACCATTTACATTTTTTGCTAAGTAAGACTCAGAGAATAAACACGAAATCGAAAAAATGATATTTTTGCTTGATTGAAGGATAATAGAATAGCATGAAATTACAATTTAAGAAAGTGAAAATTGTATCCCATTCAACTGGAAACACAGATATCAATTTGATTGGATAAGAAAATAAAAAAGAAAGATTCCACAGATAATTTGAATCCTCGTTTGCAAAGTATGCAACTTCAAAACTACCAAAACATTGGAAACAAAACTTGCAAATAGCAGTAGACTCGAAGAAGAATGAGAAATCAAATTAAGGAGTGTGAATAGGTATGAGAGGAGACCTTCGTTGGTACGACAAGGGGTATTAGCACGTGAATTTCGACGTGGTTGCATGGCTATAGCTTGTAGCCATGCACTGGGTCGTTGGTGGTCGCGTGCACTCCAGATACTTTGTGGCTGGTCGCAATTTGAGGAGGAGACTGGACTGCTGATCGATTGTGCTTTTCTCGATGGCGCCTTATTGCTGCTGGCCTGACGACAGCTGTCGAAGGAGGCTACTGGTGCGTCTTGCTGGTAAGATGTGCTTTTCTCTTTAGGTTTATCTTGTTTGATGGATTAGCAATGGACAAAAATTCGTCGCTAATTAGTTATTTCTCCATTGCTAATCCTTCAAAAATCCATTAGAAATATCTCACTATAATATCCATCGCAAATTCATCACTGTTTCTGTTAATTTTTTTTCCGACAAACAAATTTCATCGCTAATTCCATCACAAATACTTTAATTTTTGTAGCGGTTATTTTTACCTTTGTTTTGTTGTTGTATATTTCACAGAAATTTTAATTTTTTATTTGTTTTCGTAATACTTTATTTTTTGGATTATTCCTATCTAATTTTAAATATTCATTTTCTAATTTGAATGTTTAATTTTAATTTTAGACATTTATTTTCATTCTAAATCCAACATATTATTAGAGTTTATAAAACTTTATGTTTTCATTCCAGTAATTATAACAGAGTTTATTTTGATTTTCCAATAGAATTTCATATATCCAAGAATGAGATGGACCCTCCTAAAAAACTACTCTCACTCTCGAACTCGGCACTGACCTTGGGTTGGTACTTGAAGGTGATGATAAGTTCCCGTTAGTGGCACACGAAGTACACATTAGAATTTCCCAAGAACCTCCCATTTGTAAACATGGTCAAATAGCTCAAGTATGCTTTTCCATAATTAAATTCCAAGCTTCAACGGTATAACTTGTGATAATTTTTTTGACTTAATAAGGGAATGAAATGAGAATAATTAACTCTGCTGCTTATATGATTTGTGTGATTCATGCTGTATCTCTTACAGTGAAATCATGGAGACGGCATGGAAGCTATCTTCATGATCTGATTGGGTAAGTGCAATAGAGCTTCTTGCCCGAGTCAGCCTCTCGCAAATCAAGGGCACAGCTCTTCTCCATCTACTGCCAAAAGCCTGGTCTTGGTTACTCTCGTCGAAGGCGATTCGACCTTGAAAAATGAAGAGCCTGAATGAGTAGATTACATCAGAAAAAGCTCGAGGAACCAGCCCGAGACTGCAGACGAGTTTTATGACGAAAAGGCAAATCAAGCTCGTAAGTAAAGCTGAAACTACAGTTTGGGAAGATGAGAATGATAGACCCAATTTGAGCTTTACAAGTGCTGCAACCAGTAACCCCATCACCATGGAACTGCACAGAGAAGCTTCTTGCGATAGAGTTTTTGAAGCTCAAGGAAGGGACGTGATAGTTCTGAAACCAAGTTCTGAGTTTTTTTCCTTCTCACTTACGTGGGATTATTTATAGGAGACTTTCAGTTTCGCTTCATAATTGCTTAATTGCTTAACATATAGTCTTTCATTCCATAATTTTTATTATATTTATATAATTTTTTAATTAATTTTGTATAAATATCAATATAAATTCTTAATTGATAGATTATTAACCTTAGTCTCATGAGGTGAGATCCAATTTATATTTTATTGAACTCTCCTTAGCAATGTTTTTCAAATACTGCAACTTCTTCACCTTGGAAGAGATGATGGGTTTTTGATCGATGCAAAGTGGTTCATTAGTTCTTGCAATGTCACTGTCAAGGGCAAGAGAGAGATTTTTAGCAGAGGGTTTATCTGATTTGGGCTTATTTTTAGAGCCAATTTATAATAAAAGTCAAGAGATAAACAATGGGCCTTCTTTTTCCTCGTATTTCTCAAGACTTTGTTTGGTTCTAGTTGCGGGAGAGAAACTTCCAAATCACTGCTGGACCCAAGGAAACGAAAATTTTTGTTTAAATAGGTTCAGTGAAATCCACGTATTTATATTATAAATCAATCTAAGACTCTGGTCTAATTAAATTTTTCTCTCGAACTCAAAAGACAGACCACTTGGTGTAAAGACTGAACAAGACATATATATGAGATTCTGAAGTTGGGTCACAATGGGTAGGGGAAGTTCAAATTCTGCCAAATTAGTGGATGTGGGGAGCTCTTCATCTTGCTTATGCAGATTTGTTGAATTTTATCACGTTGGTTGTTAATATTTTTTTTTTATGGAAAATTTTATTTTTAATATTCAGAAAAAAAAAATTAGTATACGAATGCACTTATAGCCCATATACAAAGAGTAGAAAATCTTAATATAAATATTTAGATGTTAAATGAAAAACCTGAAGAATCTTAAAAATAAAAAAGGCAACACAAAAATCGAAAAAAGTACAAAAAATAAAATCATCAGCAAGCTTTCAATCCCCTATTGATTTAGTAAAAAATCAATACTAATTGGCTACTGCATAATTATTATTTATGAAAAATTCACAAAATTAATGTATTTAAATATATACCCTCTATTTGAAAAATTAAGAATTTTGAAGACATTCAATTGATTTATTTCATAATAATTTTATTATTTAAATAAAAAAATTTAATTATTTTTTAACTAAAATAAATTATGTCAAACACGAAAGCAAAATATATTTTTTTTTTTAAATAAAAGAGATCAAATGATCTGTGAAGATAAGAAATGATTCAAAATCTGAATTTCACTATCTTTTGTATATATACTAGTTCATTAGATATAATTATGTATATTACCTTGTATACTCTATATGTATCTCTATACCAGAAAGATCAATATTCAACATAATTGAAATTTATTTATTCACGTTCTTATTCTCTTCATGGTATACAAAAGCCGTAGCTAATTAGTTAAACTCATTTTACAGGATTGATTCAATCCAAATCCATCTCAAATCTCTTACTTATATATATTTTTTATTTTTTTTTCTTATTCAATAATTTTCTTCGGTATTTTCATATGGATTTACTCTGTGAAGCATGCAATTATGTATCGACTCCATAGCGGCTTTAAAAAAAAATACGTCGAAATGTTTTGAATTAATAAATAATTAAGTAGAAACATGATCAAAGCAATCTTAATTAATTAATAGAAGATTATGAAAAAAAAAATTAATAAATATGTAGTTTAGCGTAAAAGCAATATGACGTATGTCAGTCTACCAATTACTAATAGTAGATACTAGATAAGCATCTCAAACTCCAGCTGTGACCTTTGATAAACTTTTTTTTTTATAAATAAATATATTATTAAAAAAAAACCAAGAAAAACTTAGTATAAAAATTAAACTGCATCCGATCATCAAAACCCCATTACATCCATTCCAAGATCTATCGTGCTAAGTGAAAAAATCTTGATAAGGGATACAATACAACAAAATCAAAATAAAATAAGAACTAACCAGATAAACCAAAAATTCAAACAAGAAAGCATTGAAAACTGATAAAGCTACAAAATCTTCATACTTGGTTATATCCTGTTTTGCTAGAAAGTCAGCTAGAGAGTTTGCTTCCCTTAAGATATGGGTTAAAACAACCAAAGACAATGATTAAAGATGAAGCAAAATATTATTAACAACTCTTGAGAACTTCCATGGAGCTGATTCTGCATTTTTCACATAGCATATAACATTTTTTGAATCTAATTTTAGAATTAATGAGTTTGTAGAGATGAAAAGCTGAGATCTAGATATTGATATTTCTACTGCTTTGTTGATAGCCAATCGTTCAGCTTCATTGGACTGCATTATCTTAATTGGATAAGAGAACATGCATTTAATATGACTTTGCAAGTTTCTTAGCATCCCACCCACTGCACTTCTGCCAGGTTTTCTAAGAGAAGATGCATCCAAGTTCCATAAAATTTGATTATGGATTTTATATTTAAATTATTATTATTATTTTAAAGATGGGAAAACTTCTAATTTTGTATTTCAATCAACATTGCATTTGTTTCTGTTAAATTTGTGAGATACCATTTCCTAATTAGAATGAGATAATCAATAGTTGAAGATTTCAACTTAGAATGGGTAGACATAGAAAATATATTAAGATTCCCATTTCCATTAACCTTATATATATTTTATAAATCTTTAAGCAATAATTTAAAATTAAATATCCAAATTAAAAAGGCAAACAAATTCGGACAACCTTTCCACATGGTCTTTTTATTTATTGTTTTCCCATACTACGTACACCAATGCAAAGCTGCTTTGCTTCTTCTATATAAGGATGTGAAGGCCTTCGTTAACATCCACCAACAAATACAGTGAAAGAAAAATTCAAAACAATGTCAAGCCCCGACGAGACTCAACTGCAGAGCAAGCAAGATGCCACAGGTGGAGTTACACAAGGTGGTGGGACCCCTGGAGAAGAGGAAGCTGTAGTGAAATGTGGTGGAAAAAGGTCTCCTGTGGTGCAGGTAATAGCTGATCTTGCAGCAGAAGAGAAAACTAATTCATACTTGTGCGTGCAGCTATACCCTGGAAAGCCCCGCTTCACTTGTGGCAACTAAGCCTCTTTGGTTACTAATTGTAATAATAATGCGCCACATATATTAAACATATATGAATAAAAGTTGGCGCAATTGTCGTGATATTTGCAGTTTATGAAATAAATGCTATGCAATGTTTTATGACGGGGGAGATGTTATATCCAAGTTATATATGTTTTGTTTGGTATTGTTTTTCTTTCTGGTATACTTGATGATAGGTTTTTTTCTTTTATAAAAAGATGTTTTATTTAAAAATAGAAAAAAAAAAATCAACTAACCGAACCATCAGACTCGATTGATCCATCTAATTTAGGATAAATCATGCTAAGAGAAAAAACTTGATACTGAAGATTAATCAACCTAGACAAACTTACAGCTGGAGATTAAGAAAAAAAAAAAACCAAAAGTCCATAAAATACGCTGAAATCAAAGGCTAAAACAAATATATAAAGACCTAACAGATTCTTGATTAATCATTGTGACATGAATGACTGGTAAAGATAAACAGGAGACTTGGTTAGCCACACAAATGAGTATGAAATCTTTCATTGAATGATCTACTAGAATCTGCTTCATCAAAAGCCAAGAATGGAAGCATCGATCCATTAGAACGATAAATTGAAACTTTTTGTTTTAAAAATAAAATTTCGATAAAATAAAATTTATTTATTATCAATTTTATAAAAATTGACACTAAAGAGTGATTTAGTATACGTATATGTTGTAGCATTTACCTTGAATTAAGATTCTTTCGAGGCATATCCATAGATTGGTCCTTCAAATTTTACATTTTGAATATGCATGTCAACTTATATACCATTAAGAAAATTTATTAAAATTATCGCCATTTTAATTTAAATTTAGTACTTGTGATCGGTGCATATAGACGTGTAATGGATTCTTTTTCCTCTTATTTCTCAAGACTTCGTGAAAGAGGCACTTCCAAATCCAGAGCTGCCATCAATTCCTTCAGCTTCAGCGTCATTACTAGGTATAAAAAGAAAATCCCAAGGTTGAAAGTGGGCAATGGCCTCTCCAAATCTTTCAAATAATCTTCTCTTCAATTAAGTTGTTTAATATTGTGGCTTTAAAGTTGAAAGATTTATGATTTAATCCCTAAATTTTAACACTAATAATAATTTAGTTTTTATATTTTAGAAATATTAAGTTTATAAATTTTGCTTCCATCATATATCTTCTGCCATCTTTTCATTAGCATTAAATTTAAATTACTACGTAATCACTGCAACAATGCAGTTAAAATTGGGATAAATAATTTTAAATTTATTTTTTTATTTGAGAAAAATTATTAATTTAAATATAATAGAATAAAAATAAAGAGCGAATTTATATTTATTTATTATTATTTATATATATAAATTTAAGCTTAAACCCCTACCCTAAAAAAAACATATAGGCAAGTCTGCAACTGAATATAAAATAATTATATAAACAGTACCCTTTTTTATTATAAATTTATCTTATGGAAATATATAAATTAATTTTAATTTATAAATTATTTTTCCTCAAATATTATCTTATCAGCTCCTCCAACAAGAAATTAATATTAATTACTTACAAAAAAAGGGATTGTTTTCAATTTTTATAATATAGTTTACATCATAATTGGAGTATTATTTACTTCTTCATCTTCTCCAGCTGATTAAACTCGATTTTCCAGGATAGATTCGATCCGATCCAATCCAGACCTCCAAATAAATTTCTCTTTATATATACATATAATATTTCTTACCATTTACTCTACAGAAATTTTCTATTCAATTTTCTCACCATGGAATTTTCTATATATAAGCATGTGAGAGTTTTCTTACCACTAACTCAATAATTTCTTTTGAATTATCACATGGATTTAGCTTGTGAAGGATGCAATATGCATCGATTCAAGAGTTAACTGGAAAATAAATAAGAATACATCGAAATATTTTCAGTTTCTTTTTATATATATATATATATAAATATTTTAAATTTATAAAAATAAACAAGAATACATCTATTTTTTTTAAAAAAAATAAATTATCTAATTAAATTTTAACTTCAAATTTTACTATATATAAGATAATAATTCTAGTACAATTAATGATATTTTTCAGTTTTAATTATTTGAGTAATATATATATCTCAAAATTACAATTTTTATGAGAAAATAGCATTATTACAATGTTAATTAATTTTTTACTACTGACTGCAGAGTTACAGGATAGTTTCTTACCACTTACTCCACAACAAATTTCTGAATTTTCACATGGATTTAACTTGTGAAGAATGCAATAATGCATCGACTCAAGAGCTGCCTTTCTCAAATTAATTATAGAATATTTATTATTATAAACAGTAAATAATATTGAAGAAAAGATTAAAAAAAATAAAAATAAAAAGAAGTAATCTAAAGAACGTACGGGACCATTTATGATTTTGAGTCCTACAATATAATTGCTTTTTTATTGTGTCTATCGCTCATTGATTACTAGAACCCAAACGTCTAAGAAACAATTTATAAATTCAATTTTGTCTGTCGGATTCCATTTGCATAGATTTTGTCATCAATTTTAAACAATGCATTACCATATGCTTATACATATTTTTTACTTAAGCCTTAATAAACTCATGCATGCATTAAGATGATTATGATTTTACATCAATGTTTCAAAAATTTTATCATATATACAATTCTCAGAATTTTTATAGACTTGAAATCATAAATTTCATTCTAATTAAATAAAAAAATACAATGTATATACTATTGCCCAGCAGTCGTATAGAGTATTTTCTTTTCTTTTAATAGAACAATCATGAACTAATTAATTAGTGGAACAAGAAAATATTTTCTTGAACATATAAACATTTATATCAGTCGATTTAGGCTTTACAAGAAAATGCCCCAACCTCTTACTTGTAAATTATCAATAGTACATATATAATATATTTTTGAAAATAACTTTAAATTAAGTAGTTTAAATTTGATTCACATATTTATTTTATTTTATTTTATGTATAACTATAAATACCGAGTTGGTCCACTCAAAATAAAATATTTCTGGTATATATTTGTATTATTCATAAAAATCAAATTCTTAATTTTAATTTAAAAAAAAAATCAAATCAGTTATCTCAATATTAATTGGATAAATTTATAAGAAAATAAATCTAAAAATTTCAAATTAAGTCTAAAAACTAAATTACAATTATTTCTAAATGAAAGTTGACAGAATTTTGCTTTGGCTTTGATACCAAGATACTCAGCTAGTATTGAGAACCACCATTTGTACTGAATCTTACTTAGAAGTGATTAATATTTATGTGGCATTGTATTGGAAGGAAATACAAATCAATCAAAAAGTTAAAATTAGTTCTAAAAAATCATCTAAAAGTTCTATCAAATTATGTTTGAAAATAATGAATCAAGTTGCATGGCACGAAGAAATAAACCTTCATAAAATTTTTTATTAAATAAAAAAAGGACAAGTCGGGCAACACTTAAAAAAAAAAAAAAAAGGAGTAGGGCAACCATGGAAGAGATATCGAGGAATCTTACTTTGGCTTATTTTAATGATAATTGACACAGTAATCATGCATGCATTTCATCACGAGGACAAAATTTAGAGTTCCATGCCTTTGCATGAACTTCTATATAAAGGGGGCATTGCCAAGAAGTGAAAATCACACAAGCCCTTGAAATCTTAATGCCATTAGTTATGGCTTTGGCTACTAAACACTCTCTTCTGCTGTTTGGGATTCTCGTCTTTGTCATAAGCCCGTTGGCTCATACTAAGCCAGCAATGGCAGATGATGATGACGCTGTTGTCCCTGCAAATTTTAGCCGTAGTTATTTTCCAGATGGTTTTATTTTTGGAACTGCTACTTCTTCTTACCAGGTATAAACCTGTATTCTAGGATTGTAGCATTTTAGTGGTCTCATCTGCAATATCTCTTTTTTCACTCTCATTTTAGAGTGAAAGTTCTTCAACTTTCATATTTTATGTAATTTTGCCAAGCCTTTTCAATTAGCTTGTTGTACTCGGATTTAGTTTTTATAAGGGCTTGAGTTGGAATTTCAATCAATTATATCAAACGAAAAAAAGAATATCTAAAAAGATTGAAGAAAAACTACTTAAGATTTAGTTTTTAGTGTTAATTTTTAACAATCTATTGTCTAATTTTTCGCTACTTTGTGGCATTCAGATCGAAGGTGCAGCAAACATATCGGGCAGGGGACCTAGTGTTTGGGATATATTTACCCATGAGACTCCAGGTATATATCTTTATAATATGTAAAGAAAAAAAATTAATTGGATGCTCATAAAATTAATGCTCATTCTCTCACATACTTAGAGGATTCACCATCCATATTCTAAGAAATAAATAAACATTTTTGTGAGTATGAAGTGTATTAGTTGTTACTGCACTCAAAACATCTTATACCTTATCATGTTCATATATGTATGTGTTGATGCAAAATGTTACTTGTTTCTATATAATCTTGCAGAGAGGATAAGAGATGGCAGCAATGGAGATGTTGCAGTTGATTTCTATCATCGCTTTCAAGTAAAATAGTTAAAATTTTTTAATTTTTATTTTTTTTCTTTAAAATCTTTATTTTTGAATAATAAACTTAAATAAGTTTCATAAAATTGATATTACAGACTGATATAAAAAATGTGAAAGAAATGGGTTTTGATGCTTTCAGACTATCCATTTCGTGGTCTAGAGTTATACCCAGTAAGTATTTATCATTATTTTAAATTTATAAACTTGTGGTTGCCTCATTTTTCTCCATTACACTAATAAATTTTAATTTTTTTTCTTTTAAATTTTGAATATCTAGGTGGAAGGAGACGTGAAGGAGTGAATGAGGAAGGGATTGCATTCTACACAAAAGTGATCCAAGAAATTATAGCAAATGGTGATATTTTAATAAAAAATAAATCTAACTATTAAAATTTTCTTTCAACATAGTAAAATTGAAGGATTGTAAGCAACCTGCAACTAATTAAGTAGCCAAGAACGATATTGCCTTTCAATTCCTTAATTTTTTTTAAAAAACTAAATTACTTTCATCTTCAAGCTAACTCCTAAATGAAGTTAGAAAACTAAACTAAAACAGCTGACATATTTTGTTATAAAATGCAGGGCTAAAACCTTTTGTCACAATTTTTCATTGGGATACTCCTCAAGCTTTAGAGGATAAGTATGATGGATTTTTAAGTCGTAATATTGTGTAAGTATAGAACTTTATATTACATTTTCAAAATTATTAATGGTTCAAAATTCCATATCAATTTCTTTTGTATTTGTATCTAATTAAAAAAAATTTATTCACTGTTTACATAAAATATAGGGATGATTATCGTGATTATGCGGATCTTCTGTTTGAAAGATTCGGTAGACATGTGCGATATTGGATGACTTTCAATGAACCATGGGCTCTTAGTGGATTTGCCTATGATGATGGAGTTTTTGCTCCCGGACGATGCTCACATTTTGTGAATTCTCAATGTAGTGCTGGAAATTCAGCCACTGAACCTTATATAGTTGCACATAATCTACTCCTTGCTCATGCTGCAGCTGTACAAGTATATAGAGAGAAATATAAGGTATATATGCAAGTGTGTATAATTAGTTACTTTGTTTTTTTTTTCTCTAGAATATGTATTCAATTTACATTGATTGTGCAGAAAACTCAAGGAGGGGAGATTGGGATAACTCTTTTTACCTTTTGGTTTGAACCACTCTCTAATAGAACCGTTGATATCGAAGCGTCTAAAACAGCTCTTGATTTCATGTTTGGATTGTAAGTTTTATTGTACATATTAAGCTAGCAACTAATTCTTATTATGCATAAAAATATTTAAATAATATATACATTTTTATGTAATATTTTCTAGGTGGATGGATCCTTTAACCTATGGTCGATATCCAAGAAGAGTTCGAGATTTAGTTGGAGATAGATTACCCAAATTTACTGACAAAGAAGCCGATTTGCTTAGAGGATCATATGATTTTCTTGGGATACAATATTACACCGCATATTATGCAAAACCCAATTATACAGTCCCTCAAGAAAAACTTAGATATAAAACTGATAGTGGTGTTAATGTAACTGGTAAGTTGTTATACAATATGCGTGTATATATATATATATGTGTATATATATATATATATGTGTAATATATAATTCATCTTTTAATAAGTAAATAAAATCATGGTTTTTTCTATTTTTTCAGAATATGACTATGACGGTAATCTCATTGGTCCACAGGTTAGTATATGGAAAAATAGATTGTGCATGAATCAAATAAAGAAATAATTATATAATTATGGACAATATTTTTAATATAAAAATTATAATTTGCAGGCTTACTCACCATGGTTTTTCATTTTTCCAAAAGGCATTAGAAATCTTTTGAATTATACTAAAGATACATACAACAATCCAGTAATTTATATTACTGAGAACGGTTAGTAGTTATATTTTTTTTTTTTTGGTGTAGAAATGCTAGCTAAATGATTAAAGTTGCATGGGTCTAATCTATTTAAAATTTTCATATCTAACTAGGGATCGACAATTTTAATAATGAAACCCAACCCATTGAGGATGCGCTTAAGGATCAATTTAGAATAGACTATTATAAACAGCACATGTGGAAGGCATTGGGATCCCTCAAGTGAGTAAAATCTTCAAACTACTCATATAGAGTTTTCTATAATTCTTGAATAATTTTCCTAACAATAGTTGGTTTTGGCAGGAATTACGCTGTTAATGTCAAAGGTTATTTTGCATGGTCATATTTGGATAATTTTGAATGGAATATTGGTTATACTTCAAGATTTGGTTTATACTACGTAGACTACAAGAATAACTTGACAAGATACCCCAAGGATTCAGCAAAATGGTTCAAACAATTTCTGCATAATGATTTCACTAACAGGTCACTGCCTTTGGACAAGATCACCGAGGTTACTTCAAAGAAACCAAGGAAGTTTGGCAAATTCTACATAATGTGAAGGTGTCATATCTATATGCGTAGCTTTTGTGTTTTCTTGCAGTAAAATAAAATCACTGAACTACTGCTCAGCTCCAGTGATCAGCCTGTGTTGTAACAAATGCTTGGTGTGGAGTTCCTCTGGTAGAATTCCAAGCAAGCCTTATTGTGTTGCTATTCTATCTTGGAAATAAAAGCTATTATCCTTTTGAGTTGTGTTTTATTTTTATTTTTTTTTCCTTTTAGTATTTATGGTTAATTATGCCATTTTTTAGAATTTATTGATTCGCTAATTCTACTGTTTTAAAAATTAATGATTAAAAAATAATGATAATTATCATCCTTTAAAATAACCTTGGACACGTAGTCCAAAGCTCAGGAAAAGCCAAAATGAGCCCAGCACTGGTCAACTACTAATAACATGAAGACAACGTACTTATTTTTTGGAATAGAATATTATTTAAAATTTGATGATTTTTCTTTTCTGAATTAAATAATAAAAAAATTCACAAGCGGTTTTTGATAAGATGCATTAATAGCTGAAATAAATACATCCCATTTCCTTCTGTTCCTCTCTCGGCCTGGCACCAGTAGCTATCTTCATGCCGGCGTTATTAGTCGTCCCTACCTCGGACAGTCCCGAGTTTCCCACCACCATCAGAACCGCCGCAATCTAATGTGGGAAATTGTCAGTCGCAGAAAATTTCCCTGGAGTTGGGAACTCTGAAGATCAGAGGTTTTCAGCTCTGGACTTGGTAATTTACAAGTTTCTCGTCTTATTCTAATTGTAGTTTTAGCTTTCAGTCTTCTTCTTTTTCATTTTTTTTTTGGCTAATTCAAGAGCGGTTATTTAATTATTCAACTGGGTAACTAATGATTTTTTAGTTTACAATTTGGGATCCTAATTCTAGTGAAACTAAAGAAGACAACTTAGTGAACTTCCAGTGATGTCCCACTTTTTGAGTTGCATCATATAATCAGTGAGATCACAAAAAGATCACCCAGAAAATAAAAAGAAACATATATACATATATGGTTTATTGAAATTGGTGGCTTATTTTTGCACTCTATTAATCACTTGCGCTTCAAAACTTGTAAGTATTGATTTAGGAAATGCTATAGAATCCAATCCATTTGGAATATGTTAACCAATTATTTTATGTGAGTGTTTAATAGATATTCTATCCATTTGCATCCTTGTTTGATTGTTTCTTTCCTCCTGTTCTGTTGTTTCTTTCCTCCTTCAATGGTGCTTTTGCGGTATAATTCTTTTTTTTTTTTTTTTTGTTAAATATTTGGTGGCTAGTCATCGAAAATTTTTTAAATATGACTTGTTAATCCATCCAATAGATAATAGGTTTTTTGCAGTGTAATTCATGTTAGGATACAGAGCATACCATTATCTTTGTTCCTTACTGATAATTCTCTACATCTTGCAAATGTATTATTCATTTTTTTTTTGTTTCTCGTTGGTTGTTTTTGGCTTGTATTCTCGTAAGTTTTAATTTGGACTGGACCCTGCTTTTTCTTTGTGTAGGTTTGTTTTTAAATTTTATTACTTAACATTCTTCCAGAGTTAGGGTTTTGTATATCGAAGTTAGATGGATGCAGCATGAAAATTTTTATTTGGACTTGACCCAATATAATTTTAAAATATATCTAAGTAATTTTTTTCTCGTATGTCAAAATTTTATATACTATCAAATTAGATACTCGGACAATTTTATTCAAATTATTAGATAATGAGTTCCACATTCATTTCATTATTATAAATTGTTAAGTTATATTCATTGTATTATAGACTAAAACCCAGATCCTGGGTTCAACTCCAACCCCCTCCCTTCCCTCCTGATAAAAAAAAAAGATCAACAATACACTATGTTTGTTTTTTCTCATGCACTTTGATCATAAATTTAACTTGTAAAAATAAGGAAAAAAAACTTGATTAACTTTCTGATTTAGAGACGTCCAACGTAGATCTTATCTTCAAATATTAATTAATAATATATCTGTTAAAAAAATGATAATTAGCAAGATCAGAATCTCTGGTGAAAAGATAGTCCATTAATGAAATCGTGTCTAGAACGTTGTTGATAAGCTCATTATTGTCAGAAATATACTAAATTAGTTGTCCATGTATCGCAGATGAGTGATTGTCTTTTGAGAGTTTATATTTTTTTTATTTATTTTTTTAAGCCAAAGTCTTTGAAAGCAATTAATATTTCTTGCATAAAAAGGGATTGCTTTCAATTTCTATTACCATATAGCTTAGACCATATCTGGAGTGTTCTTTACTTCTTCATCTTGTGCAGCTAACTAAACTCGTTTTTCTATGGAATTTCATCCCCTACTCAGAAATATTCTATTCAATTTTCTCACCATCAATTTAGCTGATCTTATATATCTATATGAGAGAGTTTTCTTACCACTTACTCCATATAGTTTTATTTTAAAATGTCACATGGATTTTGCTTGTGAAGAATGCAATTGAAGTTTTTCTTTTTCTTTTTTTTTTCGAAATAGATCGAATCCAGATCTTCCAAAATTTCCTTTTTTTTTATATACATCCTTTACATGTTTAATTTCTTGCAACTTACCCACCATGAATTTAGCCGATCATAGAAACAGTTTCATTTATGTTTCTTACCACTAATTCAACAATTTTTCTTTGGTATTCTCACATGGATTTAGCTTGTGAAGGTTGCTATTATGCATCGACTCAAGAGCTAACTGAAAAATAAAGAATGAAAGTGATAATATTTTAAATTTTCATTTTAATGCGTGTGAACTTGAATAGCTTGAAATGAAAGAGAAATTTTTAATTAATAGTTTGATATGCTTAAATCTCAATTTGTAAAAGATTATACATTTATTATTTAATTTTCTTATCTTAGCTGATCATATACATACATGCACATGTGATAATTTTCTTTTTATGGTTTTCGCCGATCGTATATGTCTTTATGTGATAGTTCGTTTACCACTTACTCCATAGTAATTTTATTTTTCAAATGTCATATAGATTTAACCGGTAAATAATGCAATTAAGGAGAATTCTTAATTATTGGCATCAAAGTAGCTAACGCAAAAAAAAAAAAAAGCAATTTAATAATTAATATTTTAAATTATTAAAAATAATTAATAAATTATTTTATTGAATTTTTTTTTATAGTTCTATGGCTAAATTTAATTGTTATTTTTTTTTATTTTTATCTAGATGGAATCCAAACACCTAAATTTTTAATTTTAATATATATTAATTGTACATTTAATTTCTTATCACTTGTTCTTAAAGCATTTTCTTCTCAATTTTCTCGCCATGAATTTAGCTGATGATATGCGTTGATTCAAGAGCTATTTGTGTGATAGTTTCATTTACATTTTTACCACTAACTCAACAATTTTCTTAAATTATCTTATGGATTTCCGTTGTGCAGAATGCAATTATGCATGGACTGAAGAGCTAGCTTGCTTTAAAAGAATGAAGACTATGTCGACATTGTTTACAGCAATTTATATTAAATAATTAAGCAGAAATTATTATATATGTTTCTTTTTAATGTGAAATGTGAGAGAATAACTTAGAACTGAAACCGTCGTACTCCAGCTTTGACCATGAATTTAGCTGATCGTTTATATCCATGTGTGACAGTTTTCTTACCACTTACTCCATTGTAATTTTATTCTTGAAAATTCACATGGATTGAGCTTGTAAAAAATGTTATTAAACTTGGTTTTTTTTCTGTGAAATAGATCGAATCTAGATCTTCTAAAATTTTCCTTAAATATATATATATTTGTTACATGTTTAATTTCTTGCAACTTACTCTTCAAGCATTTTCTTTTCAATTTTCTCACCATGGATTCAACTAATCCTGGAATATATATATTTCTTTTGCATTATCACATGGATTTAGCTTGTGAAGAATGCAATTAAGCATTGACTCAAATGCTAGCTTGCTTCAAAAGAATGAAGATTACGTCGAAATTTTGTGTTTTTAAATATTTATTTTCATACACATTGTTTACAGCAGATGTTATTATATATGTTTTTTTTTTTTTTTTTTTTTAATATGAAATCTGAGAGAATCACTTAGAACTGAAAATATGTAGCTTGGAATAGAAGTAATATAACATATATGCATTCTAACAACAGTAGATAAGCATCTGCACTCCAGCTTTGACCATGATAATGGAAAATTATCCTAAGATCTGATCATATCCTCAAACCATTACATGTCATGGGTAGGCGATGTGTGGATTTTAAAAAATAATAATAATATAAAAAATTTACCACACTTTCCTATATTGTAGTTTAATTTTATTTTTGAAAAATGTTAAATATTTTAAAATATTTAATTCATTTAAAAGTTTATCAAAAAATTTTACGTAGATTGGGGTCCGGAACCTTTTACATTTCTTGATGGACATGGCCTCGATTCAATAATATCATCAAAACATTTTGAAACGAAAATTTATCATGTCACAACAACTCCTCATTGTATGTCAAATTGGAATTATTGAAACTAAAGCTACAATCCTGGAACAAGGATGTATTTGGTTTTGCAGGTTCTAATCTTACTAAGATTAATCAGGTGGCAACTTCTTGGATAAGCAACTTAGATGAATGTCCTTGCAGTTTATCTTATTTTGCAAATCTCATTAGCTCATGCCTTTGCATGATTCCATATATTGTTTTCTGTTATACTCTAAGAAGTGGAAATTCAATAGCTGATGCTCTTTCTAAGCAAGGTTTTAGCATATCTCAAGACTTTATTCCCTTTTTCTAGTTTCTCTTTGCTGTAAGAATTGGATGCTTGTTTTGGATGTTACGTTAGTTTTTTGAATTCTAAAGTCTTAGTTACCCAGTTACAGGATCCTTTTGATTTTTCTACTACTTTGATGTACTAAATTTGATATGTATCTGATCTTGTTAATCTGTTTTGATGTATTCTTTTATTTTAAAGATGATAAAATATCATTAAAGAAAAAATAGACTGAAATAAATATTTATATCATGAATTTGATGGGTGTGGTATTTTCTCTTTAAAAAGACATTAAATTTTAATATTTTCCAGATAGAGCTCCTAAAAGATGTTGGAGTTGAATAGTAATCTATCTCCACTAAGCGGAGAATGCTTCCATTGAAGAGTCCACTCAAATGTTTGTCAATATGATTAAGCCCTGCAAATTTAAATAATTAAATAATAATAATAATAATGATAAATGATTAATTAGACTCCGTGAGGAGTTTTAATTAATATCGTTTGATTAAAATAATATAAGAGAAAAGATAAAACGATATAAGAGAAAAGATAGATTGAAAGATGAACAATGTTATTAAATTTTTCAAACATTGTAAATTGAATTTCTAATAGTTAAAGGGGACTATTTATAATAAAAATAAAACTATAGTATTTAAAATTATAAAAATATTTAAATTATAAAAAAATAATTAAAATGCAAAATTAATCGTTAAACGTTGAAATTTTCATATTCAACTTTGTAATTAGATTTGCGGCTCTCGTCACACTTTTGAAAGTCGTGCATCTCGAAATTTTATTTTTAAAAAGTCATTATGGATCTCTATTAGATATCGGCAGTAAAAGTTAAGTTTAGTTTAAATCTATCTTAAAATTTAAGACTAATTGTTTCATGTCAAAAAAATCTATTTTTATAAAATGATGAGTATTATATAATAGATATAATGTAAAACGGCAATAATAAATGAAAAATGTAAACTTATTTTTGCATAACATAAGGGTTAAAATTAATTAAAAAAAGAAAAGAAAAGAAAAGGAGTTATTTAAAGAACGGGACCACTACCCATTTAATTATGATTTTGAATCCAACAATACTATTGCTTCATTAATGCATCTATCGCTCATTAATTACTATATCAAAACGTCTAAGCAACAATTCATAACTTCAATTTTGTCTGTCGGTTTCCTTTTGCATCGATTTTATCATTTACTTTATAATGTTGCCTTCCTTTTGCATCTGAGTTAGTCATTCGGTGGGAAGCATGCACCACTGCAAATCTTTTTACGAGTTGGATTTGAAAATCATCAAACTTTAACATTTCATCTAACCATTCCATACTATAGAATGAGAAAAGAAAGATCCTCACAACAAAATGCCAAACATTTATTTTTTGGAATTAAATAACTTAAAAATAGTTGAAATTAAGATAGATTTATCCAATCTTATTTTATCCTAAGATATACTCATAATTTTTCAAATTGACCTTAAAGTTTAAATCACGACTAAACAAATTATTTAAAGTTGAATTAAATTAAATTTATTTCTAAATAGAGTTGATGGCTTTGATGAAGTATTTTAATTATCCGGTGAAAGGTTAAGTTTTCCTACATTTATGAATATATGAGAAATTAAGTGATAATTTCATTGGGGTTTTTTATTAACTACTGATTTTTAGAGTTTTAATTATATTTAAGCCTTTAATAAACATAGAATTCAGAAAATAAATTGTCAAAATTTAGAAATAATTAATAACTCAGACTTATATATATAATATATATACACTAGAATTAATTTTTAAAAATATTTAATTTTTGATACCATATTAAATCAAACTCAAAAGAATATTTTCAATTTCAAATCGATGTAGAATTCAACGGATATTTATAGATTTCGTAATATTTATAGATTTTGAATTAAAATGAAAGTATAATTATGTCTATTATATTTATAGACATAGTAATTATTTTTATTTTTTTTTATAAGCAAGGAGAAATTTTATTAATAATTAGAAAGGGTTGAACAAGGAAGCACTCACATAACACCTGAGCCAAACGCGAACCAAAAGATTTGCAGCTAAAATATTTGTCTTAATCAATTGAGTTAATGATCAGTTGATTTGGCCTATATTAAAACAACAAACTTTTATAGATTTGGCTAGTTCAGCTTTCCAAGCTCTTACTTGCAAGTTATTAATATTTATATGGTATTATTACTATTGGAAAGAAATAAACATCTAAGTTAAAATTTGTAGTTCTTATAAAAATTATCTAAATTTCAATCAAGTTATGTTTAAAACTGTATTTGATTCTATAAAAAAAAAAAAAAAAAAAAGTTGCATGTTACGATGAAGCTTTTTATTAAATAAAAAAAGAACAAATAGGGCAAACATGGAAGAGATATAGAGGAATCTTGCTTAGGCTTATTTTAATGCAGCTATCGATATTAGACACAGAAGCCATGCATGCAGTTCCATGCCTTTGCATGAACTTCTATATAAAGCCGGCGTTGCGAAGAAGTGAAAACCACACAAGCACTTGAAGTCATACTACCATAAATTATGGCTATGGCTACTAAACACTCTCTTCTGCTGTTAGGGATTCTCATCTTCTTCAAAAGCTTGTCGGCTCTTACTAAGCCAGCAATGGCAGATGACATCCCTGCAGACTTTAGTCGCAGGTATTTTGGAGATAATTTCATTTTTGGAACAGCAACTTCTGCTTACCAGGTATATATATACATATGTATGAACCTTTATTCTGGGATTATAGTAACTTACTTCAATCTTCATGTTTTTTTTTTCAAGTTTTCCTGTGGTACCTAGATTTATTTTCTTTTCATGGTCTTCCATTAAAGATTCCAACTCTTTCTTCACTAGCTATTGTTTAACCGATATGTTGTTTGTTGGCATTCAGATCGAAGGCGAAGCAAATAAGTCAGGTAGAGGACCTAGTGTTTGGGATATATTTGCCCATGAGAGTCCAGGTATTTGTGTGTATGAGTAAATTTAATTTTTAATTAAAAATATAATATTTATGTGTGCAAAATTTTAATAATTTCCATATACTCTTGTAGATAGAATATTGGATGGCAGCAATGGAGATGTTGCTGTTGATTTCTACCATCGTTTTAGAGTATAATAGTCAAAACTATCTCTTTTTTTCTTTTGTTTAAATCTTATTAATGTACCATTAATAATAAAATTAAACATGATTTGTGAAAATGATGTTGCAGGAAGATATTCTAAACGTGAAAAATATGGGTTTTAAAGCTTTCAGGATGTCCATTTCATGGCCTAGAGTTATACCCAGTATGTTTTTAACTTTTAAATACACATGCAATTCTATTGACAGATAAATTTTGCTACACTATATATTAATAATTTTATATATTTCTCATTTTCTAAAACTTTTTAAATTTTAAATAATCAGGTGGAAGAAGACGCGAAGGAATAAATGAGAAAGGAATTCAATTTTACAGTAATGTCATCGATACAATTATAGCAAATGGTAATAGTTATCCCTTTTTTCTCATTTAAAAAATATAAAATAGTGAATATTGTCTCCTAGTTCCTTAATTATTTTTAAGATGATGAAAATAAACTTTATGTTCTAGCTAATCACTTGATGAATTAAAATTTACACCAAACTTCTGTTTTATTTTTTTGCAAAATTAAGGATTGGAGCCTTTTGTTACTATTTTTCACTGGGATACTCCACAAGCTTTGGAGGATAAGTATGGTGGTTTTCTAAATCGTAGTATTGTGTAAGTATATATACAACTTTCACTTTGTATTTACAGAAAAAAAAATAATATCAAGTTTTTGTTTAAGAATAATATTCTTGTATATACCTAATAAAACATTTATTATTTAATTGTATAAAACATAGGGATGATTACCGTGATTATGCGGATCTTTTATTTGAGAGATTTGGTGGACGAGTGAAATTTTGGATGACATTCAATGAACCGTGGGCTCTTAGTGGATTTGCTTACGATGATGGAGTTTTTGCCCCTGGTCGATGCTCAGCTTGGGTGAATCGTAAATGTGATGTTGGAAATTCATCCACTGAACCTTATATAGTTGCCCATCATTTACTTCTCGCCCATGCTGCAGCTGTACAAATATATAGAGAAAAATACCAAGTATGTATACATTATAATAAATTAATTTTTCTCAAGTAGAGATATATGTATAATTGAGTTTGTAAAACATATTGCCTATGCAGACAGGAGATCGTAAAATCGGGATAACTCTCTTTACCTTTTGGTTTGAACCTCTCTCTAATAGATCAATTGACATTGAAGCATCCAGAACCGCTCTTGATTTCATGTTTGGATTGTGAGTATTTTACAAATTAAACTACTACAACCAAGTCTTTATTACATATACAAATCTTTAAATAATGTACCCATGTTTTCATATTTTGTAGGTGGATGGAACCTTTAACCCGCGGACAATACCCAGCTAGTGTTCAACGATTAGTTGGAGATAGATTACTGTCATTTAATGCCACAGAAAGTGCATTACTTACAAAATCATATGACTTTATTGGGTTACAATACTACACTGCATATTATGCAAATCCAAATATTGTCATTGATCCAAATTTTATCAGATACAAAACTGATAGCCACGTCAATGTAACTCGTAAGTTCATCTACAAGTATAATATGCTAGAATATTTTATATATAATTATATCCTTTGTTGGAAATTTTGATAACATTTTCTTATGCTTGTTTTGCAGCTTATGATTATGATGGTAATCTTATTGGCCCTCAGGTTAGTAGAGTAAAGAGTGAATTATAAATAAGAAAAAGATAACAGAAAGAAAAATTATATATTTATAAATAGTATCAATAATATAAAATTTTGGCCTCAGATTAGTCGCAAAGAGTGAATTATAAATAATAAAAAGATAATAGAAAGAAAATTATATATTTATAAATAGTATCAATAATACAAAATGAAAATTTGCAGGCCTATTCACCATGGTTTTATATTTTTCCAAAAGGAATTCGGAGTCTTTTAAAATATACTAAAGATACATATGATGATCCAGAAATTTATGTCACTGAGAATGGTAAGTAATCTATGTCTTTATCTTATATGAAGTTTAGCTAGTTAATTATAACTACTCTTTGTATAATTTTTTTTATATAATTTTTACATCTGAAAATTAGGTGTTGATAATGGAAATAATGAAACTCAACCCATCGAAGAAGCGGTTCAAGATGGATTCAGAATAGATTATTATCGGAATCACACATGGAATGTGCTAAAAGCGATCGAGTGAGTATAATCTTTGATGTACTAATATACAAGTTTTCTACTATCCTTAATTAATTTTGCTAATTGTTGGTTTTGACAGGGAAGATAGAGTTAATGTCAAAGGTTACTTTGCATGGTCATACTTAGACAACTTTGAATGGAATATTGGTTATACTTCAAGATTTGGTTTATATTATGTTGACTACACAAATAATCTAACAAGAACCGCCAAGGATTCGGCTATTTGGTTCTGCAAATTCCTTAATTATACAAATTCAGAGCCATGTAGGAACCTACGTCCAGAAAATATCAACCAGGTTACTTTAAACAAGATCATCGAGGTTGCTTCAAGGAAATTAAGGAAGCTTGGCAAATTCTATATATAATGCGAAGGTGTCATATCGATTAGTGCAACTTGTGAGTTTCTTGAAGTTAAATAATGTCATTGGACCACTGCTTAGCTCCAGTGACCTTGCTTGTGTTGTAATAAATTTGTTGGCAATGCAGTTTCTCTTGCGGGAATTCCATGCATGCCTTACTTTACTGCTATTCTGTGTTTGAAATAAATGCTCTTATCCTTTGAGCTTAAATTAATGTTCTTTCTTTATTATAATTAAATGTATTATTGGTGATAAAACTAATTATTTTTTTAAAATAATTTTAAAAGTGTATTCATATATATATATTATTGATTAATTAAATATGATGAGAGACATTTTAATAATTAAGATACACCAAAAGTATTAATTTTTTATACATATTTTAAGTTGATATGAAAAATTATATGATAGAATATAATTGTGATAATAATTACTGATCCATTTTACCATCTATAGACAGAAAAAGCAAAAATGAGCAAGATTGGTCAACTATTGACGAGAAGTATATATTTGTTTTGGACTAAAATATTGAATTCAATATTAATTCATAAAATATTATTATTTATTAATGTTTTATCCTTTTCTTTTCTGAATTAAACAATAAAAAAATATTCACAAAAGGTTTTTGAAATGATATTTTTAACAGCTGAGATAAATACATCCCAATTCCTTCTGCCTCTCTCTCCGACTTCTTGGCCTGACACCGGCAGCTGCCTTCTTGACCGGCGTATCTATTTTCACTACCGTCGGCAGCCTCGAGTTTCCCACTACCAGCAGATACACCGTGATATAATATACCGAACATTGTAGAGCATTTCAGTTCTGGATTTGACGGTAATCCTTCTTCCATTCGTACGTAGTGTTACTTTTTAATCATTTTCTTTCGCTAATTCACGAGTGATGAGCTGCAACTTTCCAGCCGTCACACCAGCAACCACCAAAGAGAACTCATCGAAGACAAGTTCAGCTCCCAAAGGCAAACACAAAACAATGCAACAAGCACCCAGATCAAGTTATTATTAGTAGGAGGGGCACAGACCAGTAAGCGGATGGTCGGCATAGAGACCTCTGAGTTTTCCTTCCTCCTGCCGGCGTGCATCCAACTGTTGGATAAAGAGAGCAACTTCTGTTTCGGTGCACCAACACGGGTCTTAAGAGGAAAATGCCTAGGAGATATGAGATATATAAAGTGGAAATAGACTTCAATATGCTTTGTGCGGGCGTGGACGATCAGCAGGGAGATACGTAGCTGAAATGTAAGCAGTACTAGAGTGGTGGAGGATTGAAGTTGCAGCTCGTTGAGTAAGGTTTGAGTCCAGATGACCTCAATTGTTGCGGCACCAAGTGTTTGATATTGGCTTTAGAGGGTGTTTGGATAGCGATCGGCACCCAAATAGCTTAGATGTTTGGTAACCTTCGTTAAAAAAACAGCTGATAAGTAATAGGTATCTTATTAATTATTCTCTTTTTTATTAGCTCTAATTTTAAAATTTTTTTATTAGTTGATAGCAAATGAGATTTTATTTTTTATTGAGATTATATTGTTTTTTTAGTATTTATTAATTATAAATTTTTATATTAACGTAAATTTTAATATATATTAATAAATTATTTACGCTTATAAAATAAATATAGATATTATAAAAATAGTTATACTAAATTATAATATTTTTTATATAAAAATACAGATATATATAAAAAATAAAATTTATTTTATTAACAATCATGTGATTAAATTTATATATATATATATATATATCCTTATTCGTCAGTAATTAATTTATCAAATTTTTCAGATACTTTTCAGTTATAATTTTTTTTTAAATTTTCAGTTATAATTAGCCATCAGTTATCAACTATTAACACCAGCTATAATTCATTAACTAACATAATTTGCAGCCTCTGTTGAGATATATATGTTTCTACTACCCTTCTATATATTTGATAAAAACTTATCTATTTATTATCTTGTATCCCCACAAAGACATATTATTAGAAATATTAATATTTATTCACAATTGCAATAATAGTGAAAAAAATACAATAAAATTAACGTGTTTCTATCATAAGGTCTTATATTTACCGATAAAATAGAGATAAAGTTTCACCATGATAAAAAAAAAAATGTGATACAACCTTTAGAACTCTTAAAACTCTAATCTCAATATATTTTTTGAAATCTCACGTGATATAGAAAAAAGTTTTCAATCAACCCTTACTCTCCATTTATAATATAAATTTTCATTTCTTATTTAACTTGATGAATTGTAGTGCACAACTTTTTAATTCGAGTCACAATTGATTTATAAAATTCAAGTTTTATAATTAACATTGTTAATAGATAAAATTTCCAATAAAAATATAGTCATATTATTATATGGAATTGCTAATCCATATAGAGAGAGTTTACTTATCATCCATATAATATTTTTATGTTTATTTATTATTCTTTATAATTATAAATAGTTTATTTATAAAAATAATTTGTTTGAAGGAAAAAAAATTTTTTTAACAAACTCGTCTCCAATCATTTATGTCCATATTTTTATTTTCGTTTTGCTTTTACTGATTCTTTTCCACTACAAGGATGTAATTTTTTTTTTTTTTTTGATGAGCAAGGATTTAATAGTTATACAATTGGTAAACTGATAGAATACATGAGTAATTTGTCAATGGATAACCAAACGTCTGGATTAATCACAGCTAATTTTGTTAATAATTATTTATTAGATTATAAATCTGTTGATAGTTAGCAACAAATTTACCAACCAATTTTTATTGGTATTACCATTTAATTTAAAATTTATTGACAAATGAGTAAAAAAAATATATTGTTTTTTAACTTAAAATGGCATAATTTGATAAATTTGTTAATAAATTAAAAAAAAAATTAACAGACGATTTCTCAAACTCCATTCGTACATTAAACATCATAACACATTAAAGTTCTTGTTGCACATAGCTGCTTACACATGATAACAGGAACGATAAATCAATAGATTATTTATTTCATAGGCTGCTAACATCAAGGATAAGAACCACCATGATAATTAAGCGCCCTCTCTTATTCAAACACAACAGTTTATGAATTAAGACAAACACATTCACGGCGCATTATTGAGATAATCAAGCCAATGAGACTTAATTACCACATGAGAAGTGGGGCTTTCCAGGGTAGAATTGCGCACACAAGTACGAGGCATTCATGTCTTTTGCTGCAAGATCAACTATTATTTGCACCACAGGTTGCTTGACAGTTTCGAGTAGGCTTGAAGAAACATCTTCCAGTTGGCTTGACACATTCTCCAATTGGCTTGACACATTCTCCAGTTGGCTTGAATCGATTGACCCCTCTCTTAACGCCTTTTCCAACTCGCTTAACACCTTTTGGAGTTCGCTTATCGCCTCCCTCAGTTGGCTTGACACCTCTGGAGTTGGATTGACACCATTGAGTTGGCTTGACACCTTATCCAATTGGCTTAACACCTTCTCCAATTGGCTTAAAACCTTCACCAGTTGGCCTGACTCCTCCAGCAGTTGCCCCGACTCCTTTAAAATCTTCAGCAGTTCGCTCACCACCTCTATGAATTGGCTTATCCCCTCATTCGAACTCCCATTTCCTGGCCTGATAGCTTGACCTCTACGTATTATGTTTCCTAGTTGTTCCCTGTTAATTGACATTGTTCGATTTTTTTTTGGGGCTCTCTTTGTTCTTGGATGCTAACTGAGGCCTTCACATCCTTATATAGAAGAAGCTTATTAGGAGCTTTGCATTGCTTTAGTCTTGAAAAACAATAAATAATATGCCAATTTACAATTTAATTTAAATATTTAAATTTTGAATAAATTAAATCAATATTTATATTTGAGTATGGATAATATAATAATAATGACTCCCGATAGGATTATGATACATATACGAGAGAAGCAGAAAGATCCACACCAGATATATGATACTATAGAAGGCCCATCAGTCGTAGGATGATGATCAGACCGCCTACACATCCAACCTTACCGATATATATACAAGCTAATCTCATCGATATTCGGAAGAAGCAAATCAACCTCTTTAAGACACGTAAATCTCTTTTTTAGGGTTATAATTACACATGCAGTAAAACTGACATAAAAGACGCGCGTGATGAATAGGATATAGGTGAAATAGCTCAATATTTATTAGCAGACTGTTTACCATTAATGAGTTGCACTTCTGCCACGACATTTCACTTTCATATCTGATAGAACAATATGTTAAAAGGATCAAGGTGTTAATATTCCTGGACCGATTATATTAAGGGACTGATTTGAGCAATCCCATATCCTACAACCTCTCAACCTCTCTCAAGAACCTCAATCTCCACAAACAAAAAAGGCAAATCCTATAACTCTCGACTTTCAACTATCTAATCAGATCTTTAACTTCTCCGTGAATCAAACCTTAGCCTACATGTCATCATCTCTCTATCCTATTGAATTTCGTGCATATCAAGTATAATTTTAATTAATTTCTAAAATCAAAATTAAAGATAAATAATCCAATGGTTAAATATACGGTCTACCATTCCAATAGTGAGACGTAAAATTTAATTTAATTGAAGTTGAAATGATATTGTCAAATTTTAATTAATCTTCTTTCAGGAATTGTCATGGTATGTATACCCATAACTCAATGTTTTAATTAATCTTCTTTCAGGACTTGATAGCTAGACTGACATACGTTATATTGCTTTTACGCTAAACTACATATTTATTATTCATTTTCTTATAATCTTGTATTAATTGAGATTGATTTTTATTAATTGAGATTATTTAATTATTATTTCTACAAGTGATGTTTTTTTAAACTAGTATATCTACAAGTAATTAATTGTATATAAAATTTTCTCTTTGAATTAGAAATCATTAATTCCTTTTGAATTTACTTATTAGAAATTGCTGCAAATAATTTCTATAAAAATAAATATTAAGTAGAACCCATAAATGCACTCACAAACTTAGTTTGGTAGTGAGTGTATTTGAGTAAATTTGAGAGATCTCAAGTTCTACTCCTCCAATTTTCAATTTAAAAAAAAAAAAAAAAAAGTTCATAGTCACAAAGCTAACACATAAATATGCCTTCTTAATTAACTTTAAAGGTTTTAGAAATCACAAGTTATATTGTCAAATTATCTTTAATTTTTTAAATATTGCATAATTTTTATTTATTTTAGAAATAAATAAATTGATGTATAGCAAGATTGGAAACTCTTATAAAAAAAATAGTAAGTTGATTAATAAAGAAGTGATAAACAATTGTGTCTAAACGTTGTTGATATATAAGTTTATTATTGTCAGAAATCTGAACAGATCATAGATCAGTGATCGTCTTTTGAAAGCAATTAGCATTTCTTACTCAAAAAGGGATTGTTTTCGATTTTTATTACATAGTTTAAACCAGATTTGAAGTGTTATTTACTTCTTGTTTTTTGTCCAGCTAATTGAACTCATTTTTCTAAAGGATAGACCCAATCCAAATCTCCTAATTAAATTCCTTTAATTTCTTCCCATTTACTCCAAATAATTTTCTATCCAACTTTCTCACCATGGATTTAGCTGATCATATATATATATATATTCACACACACACAGGACAGTAATTTTCTTTCTGAATCTTCACATGGATTTAGCTTGTGAATAATGCAATCTCAAGAGGTAGAATGAACAGAAAGAAGATATCGAGATGCTGTAAAAAAAAAAAAAAAAAAAAAAAGAAATCTTTAAAATTTTTTAACAAAAATATTTTTTTTTAAATAATGTTTAATTATTTTAAAGTCTTTAAAGTAAAAGAAGTAAATGACGTAGAATTAGATGATTGAATTCTAAAAATGCACTACCTTTATAATTAAAAGTAAATCTAAAAAAACAGGACCACCGAAGCATTTATGATTTTGAGTCCCACTGTGTTATTGTGTCTATCGCCTAATTAATTACAACAACCGAAACGTACGTTTAACAAACAATTCATACTTAAAAAAAAAAAAAAAAAAAAAAAAAAAAAAAAAAAAACCAAACAAACAAACAATTCATAACTTCAATTTTGTCTGCCGGTTTCCATTTGCATCCATTTTATAAAACAATTCTTGTACCCCTTCTTTTTAACCAATATTGATTCATAAACTTTATCATAAAATTATCAAAATTTAAAGATAATTGACATATACTCTGTATTATAATTAATTATATTCACACAATGTTTATAATAATTCTTTTAGTTTTTTTTTTTATATCAAACGGAAACTTATATATACTCAAGTTTTTTTTTTTTCTTATAAACGTATAAACGTACATATATATATATAGTGAACTAATTTTATAAAGTTTTTCCAGTAACACATCATAAACATATTTATTAGTTGACGTAGGGTTTACAAAAGCTATTACCCAACCTCTTAGGTAAACTATCAATATATATTATATGGTTTAATCATGAAAATAATTTAGATTTCATTTATTTGCGGAAAATAACTTGAAGTTGAAAAATATTTTAATTTTATATAATTTTTTTTAAAATATTTTTATGAAAATATATTTTAACAAAATCACTTATTTAATTTTTAGGGGATTAGAACGAAACTATACTGTGATTGGTCAATTCTACAAGAAAGAGAATATAAGATAGTTGGTGTTTATGACAGTCACTCTAACGCTCAAGTCAATAAATTAAATAGTAAGACAAATATAAGAAATTGCTTCAGAGTTTAAGAGTAATTGTGTAAAAAGTGCATACATTTATCTTTGTGATCGTTAGTCTTTTATACTGTAAAAGAATGAAATTAACTATAGTATTCTCTAGAAATTCGGTAATGATGTGGTGATCGGCTAAATGATAAGGGATCTTACCGTCTAATCAGTTAGGAATCCTGCGATTACAGGCGTAATGAGAATCTGCTAAGTTGTGCCTACTAACGGTAACTTTATGTGAAGACTCAACTTATTCAAGAGAAGACGAGTTTTGATGAGAACCGGTACCACGATGTTTGACTCTTCTTTTCTGCGGGTGGGATTGAGTACTGGCTTATTAGATCCTTACCACATAACCCTGTGTTATGGTGATAACTCATGGCTTACTTTGGGTAATTATTGTGCAATATCAGAAGTTTCTCTATTGGTCTTCGATTCTTTAGATTCGAAACTGATAGTTGTCTTCACGTTTTCGGGCACATGGCCTATTTAGATTGGCCTTCCACGCTCGCATTGTTTTGCCTTCTCTTGCTCATAAATGACCATTGCCCTATTTTGAATGAGGAATTTTTCCTTTTTCCTTCTATACTTTCCTTCATTATTTTCGCTAGGTGCTTAAATGCTTGGTGCTTAACCATATCTCTCGTTCGACCATAGCCAAATAATAATTTCTAAAAAATTGCTATGGGGTTAATGCCCGATTAATGAAAGAACTTCGGTAATCATTACTTTTGTCAAAAAGTGACTAAAACGGGCTTGCTAAACAGACTTATCACTCGATCCCTAACTTAATTAGTGGTCAATAAATAACTTCAAAAAGTCGTAGAACGAGATTAGCATCTAGACATGTGGCCTAACGGTTACCCCATTGTGGTGTTTTTTGGCAAAAACTTACCTTTATTTTTTGGGTCTAAGACTTGAAAACTCGCTTGGCAGTTACTCGACTTGTGGTACCTTTTAGTAGAAATTTGTCTTTATCTTTGTCTTTTGGGACTAACACCCATTCATGTGGCCTAACAAATATCAGCCTCATAACCTGGGCATGTAATGCCTTAGAAACTTTTTGCGAAACAGGAAATAATACTTGGTCGCGTGGCCTGGCTAACATTCGCCTTATGGCCTAGGCATAAAATGCTTATCAACTTTTTATGAAGCGGGAGTAACACTCGGTCACGTGTGCCTTGTCTAGTGGGATTAACACCCGTTCACGTGGCCTGGTTAGCACTTGCCTTATGGCCTGGGTATAAAACGCTTTAAAAAATTTTTGTGAAGTGGGACTAACATCCAGTCATGTATGACTTGTTTAGCAGGATTAACACCTAGTCATGTGACCTGACTAACACTCGTCTTATGACTTGGGCATAAAATGCCTCAGAAACTTTTTGTAAAGTGGGACTAATACCCGGTCACGTATGACTTGTTTAGCGGGATTAACATCCGGTCATGTGACCTAACTAACACTCGCCTTATGACCTAAACATAAAATTCCTTAGAAACTATTTATAAAGCGGGACTAACACCTCGTCATGTATGTTTTGTTTAGCAGGACTAACATCCAGATTATGGTCTGATAAATTTCTACCTTGTGGCTTGGCATAAGATGCCTTGTTTATTGGAACTAACACTTAGATTATGTCTTGATGGATCCCACCTTGTAGTCTGGCATAAAATGTCTTGTTTATCGAGACTAACACCCAGATTATAGTCTAAAGAATCTCCACCTCGTGGCCTTATTTAGTGGGACTAACATTCGGATTGTGACCTGATGGATTTCATCTTATGTCCTTGTTTAGTGGGACTAACATTTGGATTATGACTTGATGGATTCCCAACTTATGGCCTTGCTTAGTGTGGCTTGATGGATTCCCACCTTGTGGACTGATGGATTCTCATCTTATGGCATGGCATAAGATGCCTTATTTATCGAGATTAATATTTGGATTATGGTCTAATGGATTGTCACCTTGTGGCCTAGCATAAGATGCCTTATTTATCGGGACTAACACTTGGATTATGGTATGATGGATTTCCACCTTGTGGCCTTACTCAATAGGACTAACATCCAGATTGTGGCTTGATGGATTTCCACCTTATGGTCTTGTTTTGTCTCTTTACTCTTTTTGAAGAAGGCAACCCTATCGTTTCTTGTCACTGAATAACACAACACACACAAAAAATATATCGTTAACTGTTATTGATAGAATTTTCTTAGATTACAAATATTCCAGGAGTGGGGAATAACTCGGTCATCTAATTTGGCCAATTTATAAGATCCTGGATGAATAACTTTCGAGACCTTAACTGGTCCTTTCTAGTTTTTACCCAACTTACCATACCTGCCATTACCACCTGTTACATCTATTCTTTTAAGGGCTAAGTCTCCTACATTAGAGACACATGACCTGACTCTTCTGTTGAACATCTGGAAAATCTTTAGCGATTTTAAGGGCTAAGTCTCCTACATTAGAGACACATGATCTGAATTTTCTGTTGAATATCTGGGACATCTTTGGCGATTCGTTTATTTCATCGCTGGATCCTCCTGCAATTACGTGTATAACCCCTACAGGTTCCTGGTCAGGAGTAGTTTCGAGAGTTATTTCCTCAGGTCCAGACCTCTCTTCTTTTCTATTTTTTCTGGAAAACTTTTGAAGTGTATTGTCTCTTATTAACCTCTCGATCTCGTCTTTTAACTGTCGACACTCCTTTGTAATATGTTTCTAGTCTTTATGAAAAAGTAGCACCTGGTCCTATCTCGCCTTTCAGCTTTCTTAGGGTTGAGCTTGGGAGATCACCTGATCTTCTTGTTATTTTTCCTAATCCATATTAGAATATGTATTCTTGAGTTATTTAATGGAGTATAATTCTCATACTTACCTTGATCATTCATTTTTCGAGAGACTGGATAACTTTTATGGTCTCCCTCGTATCCTTGTTTCTCCAGCTTTTGGTCTTGCTTTTGACTCGTCCTTTTGTCCTCTCTCAAATCTTGGACTTCGCCAGATGTATTTTTGGGTTTTGTCCATTAGTTGTTGGTATGTAGTGCCTAGGTTCTTGATTAAGGAATCCATTAGCTTGACATCGCACGTTTCTTTCTTCAATGCTTCACATGCTAGTTCATGATTTAATTCCTCCACCTGTATTGCTTCTGGATAAAACCATAAGATAAATCTCTTTGAAGACTCGCCCTCTCCTTGGCGGGTCTTCCGCAAGTCAGAGGAGAGATTTTTAAAAGATGAACAAGTAATAAACCACTTCGAAACTCAAATCAGTAAACTAAAAAATAGGGCAAATGTAAGTAATTATTTTAGAGTTCAAGAGTAGTTGTGTAAAAGTTACGCATGTTTATCGTTGTGATCGTTAACCTTTTATACTGTAAGAGGATGAAATCAATTATAGTATTATCTGGAAATCTGTCAATGACGTGGCCGGCTAATTGATAAGGAATCTCACCGGCCAATCGGTCGGAGATCCCGCGATTATAAGCATAATGGAATCTGTTGGGATATGCCTGCTAACAGTAACTTTATGTGAAGGCTCTACTTATTCAGGAGAGGACGAGTAACTTTATGTGAAGGCTCCACTTATTTAGGAGAGGGCAAGTCTTGATGAAAAATCAAATATCACATTATCTGAGTTTTCCTTTCCACGGATAGGGCTGATCAAGTACTGGCTTATTAGATCGTTGTCACGTGATCCTTTCTTATGGTGATAGCTCATGACTTATTTTAAATGATTATTGTGCAATATCATTTTTATTATTTTATTTTAATTTAAAAAATAATATATATATATATATATATATGACTAAAATGAAAAAATGACTTTTTTTAATTATTTTTTTTAAAAATGGATTAATTTTTTATTTTATTAAAAAATATTTTTTATTTATTAATTTTTTTAAGTATCTTAAATACTAAAAAATATAAAAAATATTTTTCTGCAAAATATTCTATGTCAAACAAATTAACAATGGCTTAAAAATAGATGAAATTTATACGTAGTATATTTAGGATATCATGAAATACCCTGAAAGATAATTAATCTGAATTTTCGAATTGGTTCAAAAAGGTTATTTGAATTTCAACTAATTATAGAAAAACTTATTTATTTTGCAAGTATATGAACAAATGTGTTGGATACTTTAAAATATCTTCTAATTGTTCCTCATTTATTTTAGCTATTAGATATTTTATTATTTAGTTTATGTGATATGAATAAATTTATTAATAGTTGATATTTTAATTTAAAAAAAATAAATTAAAAATATTTATGAAATTTTAAAAAGATTTAGTAACTATTTTCTTTATATGAAAAATATTTTAAACTTTTTTTAAATATCTAACTTCTAAAATTAATGAATCCACTAATTAGTATATACATACTATTGAAAACTTCATAACAATTTAATACGTCATAACAATTTAATATATTTTTTAAAATCGAAAAATTAATTAATAAGTTTTCATATCATAATTATTAAATAATATTTTTACTCAAATTAAATATAGTAAAATAAAGTTGATGGAATCTTGCTTTTGGCTTTGATGCCAAGAGATTGAGGTAGCATTTATGGCTTTGAGGCACCATATGTATTGAATATTAGGGTAAAATATTAAGTTTAGCGTTTAATTATTGAGTAAAGTTTAAGCTATTCAGATGGACAAAAATAAAATACTCCTTTCATTTAGTTTTTGTATTAACATTTGATCTTACAGTCTCAATTGCATTTTAACCGTGGAAGATATCGAGGAATCTTACTGGGGCTTATTTTAATGCTACATTATAGATTAGACGCAGCAACCATGCATGCAATTCATCACGTGGGGAAATTCTAAACTTCATGGCTTTGCATGAACATCTATATAAAGGGGGCATTGGCAAGAAGTAAAAACCACACAAACACTTAAGTCTTAGTTCCATCAATATGGCTATGACTATGGTTTTTAAACACTCTCTTCCGCTGGCAATGCTCGTCTTCCTCGTAGGCCTGCTGCCTCTTACCGAGCCAGCAGAGGTTGATGATGATTGTCCCCCACATGACTTTAACAAGAGTTATTTTCCACAAGACTTCATTTTTGGGACAGCCTCTTCTGCTTATCAGGTTTATATACACATGTGTAATCTTTGTTTTGGTAGTGGTTTTGTAGTCTCCCATGCAATACCTCTTCCTTTACTATTCTTCGATCTTCATGTTTTATATGATTCCATCAGGACTTGTCTTCCTAATTTTTCATTAATAGCATATAAAAAATCATGTAAGGGTGAAGGTAGACAATGAAGGATTAATCTAAGTATCTTTTTAACTTATTGATCGTGGTACTCAGATCGAAGGTGGAACAAATCAGGCAGAAACGGGCAGAGGACCTAGTGTCTGGGACACATATGCTCATGAAAGTCCTGGTATATGTCTTTATATTTATCTATATGAATAAATAATTTAGATTATATTTATTTGTGAAAAATAATTTATATTTGAATAGAGAAAATTATTTTTTCTACTTTAAAAATCTTATTAGTTTTTTTATATATAAATTTGTTAATTTATTTTATTTTTAAATTAAAATTAAATGATAAAAAATAAATTATTTTATTAAAAAATACTTTTTTAAAAATTATTTTTCTACTAATTAATTTTCATAAATTCCTCACACGCTACAAAATGTAAAAAATATTTTTCTGCAAAATATTTTTTAAAGCAAATGGACTCTAAAATTCTTTATACTTATACATAATATAAAATATTTCTTGTTTTTATATAATCTTGCAGACAGAATAAAGGACGGCAAAAATGGAGACGTTGCAGTTGATTTCTTTCATCGCTACAAAGTATATTACTCTAATTTTTTTCTTTTCCTTCAAATTCCTTGTTACCATTATTGATAATAAAATTAAACAAGATTTGTGAAATTGATCTTATAGGAAGATATACAAAATGTGAAGAATATGGGTTTCAAAGCTTTCAGAATGTCTATCTCATGGTCTAGAATTGTACCAAGTAAGAATTTTATCAAAGTACAAAACCCTTGAACTTGTTGTGGCTTCATATAAATTTTACTACATTACATATTTATATTTCCTAACTTATTTTTGTTACTTTAAATGTTTAGCTGGAAGCGTAGAGGACGGATTGAACGAGCAAGGACTTGCCTTTTATGAAGCTGTTATCGATGAAATTAAAAAAAATGGTGATAAATATCTCCTTTCCTCTTAAAGGATTGAAAATGGTGAATATAAAATTTATGTCTATAATATTTAGCAAATATGTTGAACTGATAATTAATAATATTGATGGGTTTTTTTAATCCCATTTTAAAAGCATAATAAAACACCAAATATTTATTGAAAATTTTGAACAAACTAAAATTAGTCCTCTAAATTATGTTAGAGAATTACTCAAATTCTTACATATTTTGTTGTAAAATTCAGAATTAGAACCTTTTGTTACTATCTTTCATTGGGATACTCCTCAAGCCTTAGAAGACAAATATGGTGGCTTTTTAAGCCGTTCCATTGTGTAAGTATATAACTTCATATATATTGTATTTACAAACCATTATTTGTTCAACAATAGTATTTATCTAACAAACAAAATATATTTTCAAATAATTATACAAATTATAGGAATGATTATGCGGATTATGCGTATATTCTCTTTGAGAGATTTCACGAAAAAGTGAAGTATTGGATGACTTTCAATGAACCATGGGCTCTTAGTGGATTTTCATATGATTTGGGAGTTTTTGCACCTGGTCGATGTTCATATTGGGTGAATCGTAAATGTCGCGTTGGAGACTCGGCCACTGAACCTTATATAGTTGCACACCATATACTCCTTGCTCATGCTAAAGCTGTAAAGTTATATAGAAAGTTTTTTCAGGTATGTCTATATATGTATTTAACTAATTACTTTTTTTTGTTCTGAAGTAACAATATATGTTTATACATATGTATGTATTGAGATTATTATATTCACTGTGTAGGAAAAAGAAAAAGAAGAAGAAAAACGTGGAAAAATTGGAATAACACTCTTTACTTTTTGGTTTGAACCTCTCTCTAATAGACAAGTTGATGTCGATGCACAAAAAACAGCGCTTGATTTTATGTTTGGATTGTGAGTCTTTCTTCAAATTAAGCTAGTAGCAAGTCTTTATTATGCATACAAGCCTTTGAATAATGTATTTTTTTTTTTAGGTGGATGGACCCTCTAACTTATGGTCGATATCCAAGACGTGTCCAAGAATTAGTTGGAGATAGATTGCCCAAATTTAGCAACAATGATATTGAGTTGCTTAAAAAATCATATGATTTTATTGGATTGCAATACTACACTGCACGTTATGCAAATCCAAATGCTCATATTGATCCACGGTTTACTAGATACGAAACTGATAGTCGTGTCAATATTACCGGTAATTTAATGTATATGCATTATATATATATATATATATATATTCATATTCTTATAAAAAAAAGTTCAATAACAGTTTGTTTTCTTTTCAGTATATGATTATAATGGGAATCTCATTGGTCCAAAGGTTAGTGTAAGAAAGTGAGAGTATAGATGACAAACATATTTAAAAAATAATTAAATATTTATAGATGATATTTCTAATATAAAAATAATATTCGCAGGCATATTCAGATTGGTTTTATATTTTTCCGAAAGGTATTCGCGCACTTTTAAAATATACCAAAGAAGAATATGATAATCCACTCATTTACGTTACTGAGAACGGTAAGTAATTGATGTCTTTTATCTTATAGGAATTATAACTATTTAATTATAATTATATTATGATATAATTTTTCTGAGTTTTTCATATTTGAGTTTAGGAGTTGACAATAAGAATGATGAAAATGAACCCATTGAAGAAGCAGTTAAAGATACATTCAGAATAGAGTATTATAAACAACATATGTGGAATGTGCAAAAATCAATCGAGTGAGTACAGTCTCCAACATAACGATATACAAGTTTATCTCTTTCTCTTTTTTATAATTCTTAATTAAGTTTTGCGTTGTTTTGGTTTTGATAGGGTTGACAAAGTTAATGTCCAAGGTTATTTTGCATGGTCATACATAGATAACTTCGAATGGAACTTGGGTTATACTTCGAGATTTGGTTTATACCATGTAAACTATGCAGATAACCTGAAAAGAACAGCCAAAGATTCAGCTATTTGGTTCTGCAGATTCATTAATTACAAGGATTCAGAGCCATGTAAAAACCTGCGTCCAGAAGAAAATATCCCACAGGTTACTTTAAGCAACATCATCGAGAACACTTCAATGAAAGCAAGGAAGCTTGGCAAATACTACATGTAATGTGAAGATGCCATATCGATCTGTGTAACTTTCGAGTTTCTTGCAGTTAAATAATATCACTGGACTACTGCTTAACTCCAGTGAGCTTACTTGTGTTGTAATAAAGTTGTTGAAAATGCAGTCTCCCTTGCGGATTCCATGCCTTACTGTATTGCTGTTCTATCTTTGAAATAAAAGCTGTTGTCCTTTTGTGTTTAAATTAATATTTTATTCTATTCTTGTCCGTTTAGATATATCCTTAATCCACCTCTAAAGTTAAAAATAATTAAAATTTTTCAACAATTAAAGCATTTTTTTATATATTTGAACTCGAAAACTTTAGGTTCTAAAAAAATCAATCCAATATTAATAAAGTAAAGTCTATCAATAAAAAAAAAAAGTATTCAATGAAACCATTATATTTATATAGATTACATACTGTAATCAACTGTTAATTATAGTGAAATTTATATCACATATCTACCATAATCAATAGCCATAATTTCAACTATTAGTTTTTCTCCAATTACTCAAATTGGAGATCTTAAATCTTTAAAGGTAGTTCTAGTAAAAATATGAATATTTTAATAAATAATAAATATATAATAAACTATAATTGTGATAATAAATTAAATAGATTTTTTTCTATGTAAATTTTATTGTATTAAAATGCTTAAAAAGGCTCAAAACAATACTACTTAAAGATGTTATAAATAGTCCAAAATTAAGCCTACACAACACACTGATTAAAAAAAACTCAAAAAAATAAACAAGTTCAATCTATCAATTCACCGTTCAAACGATTCCAAAAAGAGATGAAGAGGTCGGCATGTACACCATAGGAATCCAATACCACTCCGATACACTAAAATTCAGAGATAGAGAAGTACAAATAGACTCTTCAAATGTCGAAAAATTGTAAGACATGCTCAACGAGAAGCCATACAACCCTTGCATGTGAAGAAAAACAAGGCAAACACCACAAGGAGAAAGCAACCGGGAACCACCAGACTAACACAATAAACCATAAAATTAATTCCAATGTTTGCCGTGAATCAAAAGACCAATCGCCATCAATTACTAGACTAAGAGTCGATCTATATATGACTGTTTTACTCTCATACAGTCATAAAGCAGCCTTAACGGAGCCAAACGAGCTCCAACATTAAATAGCTCGCCTGCCTTATCTTAAATATATCAACAATAAAACACCATTGCACAACTTCAAGCAAAATCAGCATCAACACGAACAAGGAATAAAATAAACAAAAACAACAAAATAGAAAAACAAAAAAAAAAGAGCCAACCATCGAACATCCTGCACCAAGAGGTAGAGGAGGCCGACGGCCAAAGCCACTCGAAATCCTGTCACTTTTTTCTTCTCTCTTTCTTTTTTTTTTTACAAATACACTTGAATATATATTTAATTAATTAGCGATCCATGTTACCATATGGACATCGACGGACCCACAGTGGGCCAAGTGAGACCATGGGCTCCGCTGAAATTTTTAAAATTTTTTACGTTTATTTAGGTAATTTTTTTTAATTTTAAATAAATGAGAGAAAAATTATTATTAAATCCCTAAATTTTTTAAAAAATTATTAGCTCATCCTTATTTAATAATTATACCATTAACTTATATTGAATATTTATATTTTTAATCTATATAATTTTAAATATACATATTATTTAGTATCTATTGATGTGGTCCCTGAAGTTTTTTAAATTACTTAGGTGTGTTTAAATAATTTATCTTTATCTTTAAATAAATGAAAGAAAAAGTATATCATTAATTTATATTGAATATTTATTAGTTTTTTTGTCTTCTGCTATTAGAATCTGACCTCGAGAATTCTGAAGACGATTTCAATACACTGAGTCAAAAATTATTGTTCGCATGTTTTTTTATTTTCCTGCGATTTAATCTTTTTATTATTATTATTCTTATGTGCAGGTGAAATTACAAAGAAGTAGGTCCATTGAGTTCATTTCTTTGAAGAGTAGTAATGATGCTAGTAATAAGAGGATCAAAGTTAAAATTATGTACTGAAAACTACTGGATTTTAGTTTTAGATCTTTTTTTTTTTAATCTCTTTTTTGTTTTTATTTTATTTTTCTTCTATGTGATAGATTTCTACAAAATATGAATAAAATGGATGCTTTCTTCTATGTGATAGATTGTTGGTTATTTGGCTTCAATTTGGCTTCATTGCACTGTAAATAATAAATTAAATAACAGTAATTTTGGCAAGAGAAATAATTAACCCAATCATTATTATGTGATTGTGATAGATCAGTAAAACAAAGGGACAGCAAGAAAGCTCGGGCTCAGAGATGTCCTTGTAGACTTGCAATTCACATGAACCATTTATTTTCTTAAAAAAAAAAAAAAAAGCATGATTTTAATTTTATTCAAATAAAAAATTTAAATTTTCTCATTGCAAATAAGATAATAGATAGAAAAAATATTAAATTAAATTTTAAAAAAAATTAATTTCAAACATAAATTGAAATGTAACGCTTAATAAATAAAAAAAAAAATTTACTCTTTTAAAATAAGAAAATCGATAGAATTAAATTTTTGCATCTTAAATTTTAATAAAAAAAATGTAATTGAGTAGGCATTTATTAACCGAAATTTAGTTGGAAGGTGTCATTTATTATAAATATCCCATCAAATGAAAATTACGGCGTTAAATAACTAGAGTTTTCTTCCACGACTTTGGCTTGGTTCACACTTAGCTTTGACCACAATTAACATATTTGAATGGAAGGCTTCTAGGGTTTGACTTCCTGCTTGGCTCATCCTTAGGGATCACAATGGCCAAATATTTCTACCTACTATATATCCTATCCAAATGAGTTCCAATAATAAAATAAAATCATGTTTTGACTGGTTCGAGTTTAGAAATTAGAAATATAAAATTAAATATACTTTTCTTGAATGTTTATAAATTTTGTATATACAATCTAATTTTAAAAAACAAAATAATAGAAATATTAAAACTTTAAGGTAAAACTTACTAATGAAAATATTTTTTAAATTATTAATTAAATATTATAGCTGGGTTATTATTTATATAGTAATAATTAGATTTTTAATGATTTTATATTATTTATGATAATTTTTTAAAAAAATTACTATTTAATCCATATGAAAAAAATTTATTAATTAATTTATCAGTTTAGAATACATATCTAAAAAAAACTACTAGTTAACATATCTTATTAAATTTTTAGTTTAATGCTATAATTTTTAATACTAAAGAAAAAGAAAGACAAAAAAAATTGAATTAGATTGAATTGAATCAGATCAATTCGATTCAAATTGATTTCTACTCAAAATTAGTTCGATTTGATTTTCACATATATTAAAATTTTAATTTTTGATTTATTTAATTAATTTAAAACCAAACCACGACCAAAATAGAATGAATAGCTTTAAGCATGTAATTTTCCCTTGAAGCCAACTACTTTCATTTGGTATCTTTTGAATTTCTTTTTTTTTTTATTAGCATTTTCTATAATGTTGTGGGCTATGCAGGTGATAACTGCTTGTACTTTCTGTTTAAGTTTGTTACTTATAACATTTCCAAGATTCTAATAATTATCAATGATCAAGCTTGCAATGAATTCGTCTTGTAATTTTGATATTTTCAATCTTAAGATCCTCCTCGCATTTAGCTAGAATTTTAACATGCAATTTTGATGTTGCTTTAGATCAATGAGTGCAGCAGCCACATCATGCATATCTATAATTGAATAAATTCTCCCATGTCATCTCTTAATCCTGGTTTGGTATTTATTTCTTATAAAAATCAAATTAAATTCTATTTATAAAAATAATTTATTTGCTTGAAATTAATTTAAAAATAATAGAATTCAATTAAATTTCTTTATATTAAATAAATTAATAATAAATTCAAACTAATTTAATTAATTTATTATTCTTATTATTTTTAAACTAAACATAAATATATATATTCTTCATTATTATCACATTCATTCAAAAATCATTATTAATATTTTTATAATATTTAAAATATGAATTTTACATATTTTTTTAAAATATAAATTAAGATTTTTTTTAAAAAAATTAACAGAATAATATAAAAAATTTCTTAACATTAATTATAAATGCATTAAATATTAATAATCAATATTATATTAAATTAAATTTTAAAGAATATTTATTAATTAAAAAATTAAAATTAAAATTAAAACAAAAAAAAAAAGATAAAGGGTAAAAAAAAGATAAAAATTTTTTTTCAAGAATTAATTAAGTAATTTTAATATAAATAACTTTAAATGAAATAATTTATTATAAAATTTTAATAATTTTAAAATAGAACTATTTAATCGCTGTAATTTAAAATAATTATTATTTAATTTATACGAATTAAAAATATGGACTAAATAATTAACAGTTTGAAAATATAAAAATTATGTAATATAATTTTAAAATAAAAGGGTTAAATAGTTAATTCTACATGAAAAATTATTATAATCATTGTATGTATCGGTTGTATAATAATTTTATATATATATATATATATATCATAATAAATAAATATTATTTTTTAAATGAGTATTATATTTCCTAAAATAAGTTTTTTATTTTCAGATAATAAATGAACTATTAAAATATTTTAATTTGATAAACTTAATTTCTAAATTAAAGATAAAAGAAAAAACACATTTCAAAATTATGATTCTATGGGGGCATCTTTTTCAAAATTATATAATTTCTTTATTTTATATATATATATATATATATATAAAATAACATATACCATAAAAACTGGAAGTTGATTTTATAAAAAATTGAGATTCAACCATCTATGGTGCTAGAGCAATATTTTAAATTGACCAATATCATTTTTTAATATCTATAGTGATATTCACATGATAAAGGCTGAAATGTTATAATTGAATTTTCATTTATAATCTTGCAAACCCATTAAAAGAATTAACTAGATCAAATATTCTAAATTAACCAATATCATTTTTTTAATATCTATGGTGGTATTCACGTGATAAACGCTGAAATATTATAATCGCATTTTCATAGATAATCTTGCAAACCCATTAGAAGAATTAATTAGATCAATATTCTAAATTGACCAATATCATTTTTTAATATCTATGGTGGTATTCACGTGATAAAGACTGAAATGTTATAATTGGATTTTCATTGATAATCTTGCAAACCTATTAAAAGAATTAATTAGATCAATATTTTAAATTGATCAATTTTATTTTTTAATATTTATGGTGACATTAACGTGGTGAAGGCTTAAATATTATAATCGCATTTTTATGAATAATCTTGCAAACCCATTAAAAGAATTAATTACATCAATATTCTAAATTGACCAATATCATTTTTTAATATCTATGGTGATATTCACGTGATAAAGGCTGAAATCTTATAATTGAATTTTCAGGGATAATCTTGCAAACCCATTAAAAGAATTAATTAGATCAATATTTTAAATTAAACAATTTTATTTTTTAATATCTATGGTGACATTAACGTGGTAAAAGCTCAAATATTATAATCGCATTTTTATGAATAATCTTGCAAACCCATTAAAAGAATTAATTAGATCAATATTCTAAATTGATCAATATCATTTTTTAATATCTATGGTGGTATTCACGTGATAAAGGCTGAAATCTTATAATTGGATTTTTATGGATAATCTTGCAAACACATAAAAAGAATTGATTAAATCAATATTTTAAATTGATCAATTTCATTTTTTAATATCTATGGTAGTATTCACGTCATAAAGGCTGAAATGTTATAATTGGATTTTCATGGATAATATTGCAAACCCATCAAAAGAATTGATTAGATCGATATTTTAAATTGATCAATTTCATTTTTTAATATCTATGGTGGTATTCACATGATAAAGGCTGAAATATTATAATCTTTCATAGATAATCTGGCAAACCTATTAAAAGAATTAATTAGATCAATATTCTAAATTGAAAGATATCATTTTTTAATATCTATGGTGGAATTCATATGATAAAAGTTGAAATATTATAATTAAATTTTCATGAATAATCTTACAAACTCATTAAAAGAATTAATTAGATCAATATTCTAAATTAATCAATATCATTTTTTAAATATCTATGGTGGTAATCATGTGATAAACGCTGAAATATTATAATCGCATTTTCATTGATAATCTTGCAAACCCATTCAAAGCATTAATTAGATCAATATTCTAAATTGACCAATATCATTTTTTACTATCTATGGTGGTATTCACGTGATGAAGGCTGAAATGTTATAATTGAATTTTCATAAATAATCTTGTAAACCCATTAAAAAAATTAATTAGATATATATTCTAAATTACCAAATATCATTTTTTTAATATCTATGGTGGTATTCACGTGATAAAACGCTGAAATATTATAATTGAATTTTCATTGATAATCTTGCAAACCCATTAAAAAAATTAATTAGATATATATTCTAAATTACCAAATATCATTTTTTTAATATCTATGGTGGTATTCACGTGATAAAACGCTGAAATATTATAATTGAATTTTCATTGATAATCTTGCAAACCTATTAAAAGAATTAATTAGATTAATATTCTAAATTGACCAATATCATTTTTTAATATCTATGGTGGTATTCACGTGATAAAAGCTGAAATATTATACTTGGATTTTCATGGATAATCTTGCAAACCCATTAAAAGAATTAATTAAATCAATATTTTAAATTGATCAATTTTAGTTTTTAATATCTATGGTGACATTAACGTGGTAAAGACTGAAATATTATAATCGCATTTTTATGAATAATCTTGCAAACCCATTAAAAGAATTAATTAGATCAATATTCTAAATTGACCAATATCATTTTTTACTATCTATGGTGTTATTCACGTGATAAAGGCTGAAATGTTATAATTGAATTTTCATGAATAATCTTACAAACCCATTAAAAAAATTAATTACATATATATTCTAAATTACCAAATATCATTTTTTAAATATCTATAGTGGTATTCACGTGATAAACGCTGAAATATTATAATTGAATTTTCATAGATAATCTTGCACACCTATTAAAAGAATTAATTACATCAATATTCTAAATTGACCAATATCATTTTTTAATATCTATGGTGATATTCACGTGATAAAGGCTGAAATGTTATAATTGGATTTTCATGGATAATCTTGCAAACACATTAAAAGAATTGATTAGATCAATATTTTAAATTGATCAATTTCATTTTTTAATATCTATGGTAGTATTCACGTCATAAAGGCTGAAATGTTATAATTGAATTTTCATGGATAATCTTGCAAACCCATCAAAAGAATTGATTAGATCGATATTTTAAATTGATCAATTTCATTTTTTAATATCTATTGTGGTATTCACATGATAAAGGCTGAAATATTATAATCTTTCATAGATAATCTGACAAACCCATTAAAAGAATTAATTAGATCAATATTCTAAATTGACAGATATCATTTTTTAATATCTATGGTGGAATTCATATGATAAAAGTTGAAATATTATAATTAAATTTTCATGGATAATCTTACAAATCCATTAAAAGAATTAATTAGATCAATATTCTAAATTAATCATTATCATTTTTTAAATATCTATGGTGATAATCACGTGATAAACGCTGAAATATTATAATCGTATTTTCATTGATAATCTTGCAAACCCATTAAAAGAATTAATTAGATCAATATTCTAAATTGACTAATATCATTTTTTAATATCTATGGTGGTATTCACATGATAAAGGCTGAAATGTTATAATTGAATTTTCATGAATAATCTTGCAAACCCATTAAAAAAATTAATTAGATATATATTCTAAATTAACAAATATCATTTTTTTAATATCTATGGTGGTATTCACGTGATAAACGCTGAAGTATTATAATTGAATTTTCATGGATAATCTTGCAAACCCATTAAAAGAATTAATTAGATTAATATTCTAAATTGACCAATATCATTTTTTAATATCTATGGTGGTATTCACGTGATAAAAGCTGAAATGTTATAATTGGATTTTCATGGATAATCTTGCAAACACATTAAAAGAATTAATTAGATCAATATTTTAAATTGATCAATTTTAGTTTTTAATATCTATGGTGGTATTCACGTGATAAACGCTGAAATATTATAATTGAATTTTCATGGATAATCTTGCAAACCTATTAAAAGAATTAATTAGATTAATATTTTAAATTGACCAATATCATTTTTTAATATCTATGGTGGTATTCACTTGATAAAAGCTGAAATGTTATAATTGGATTTTCATGGATAATCTTGCAAACCCATTAAAAGAATTAATTAGATCAATATTTTAAATTGATCAATTTTGTAACGACCCGAAAATCGGACCGCTACCGGCGCTAGGATCCAGATCGGCATAAGGCCGCCGGGACCCGTAGCAAGCCTGACATACCTCCTGTAAACCTGTTTAATTCCATACATGATCAACAACATAAATAAAAATTTGAACTTTTCTTTTCTTCTACCAAGCTCAACCTGTGCATGCACATAAGCATATACATAAACATAAACATAAACCCCACACTGGAGCTCTCATCAAATGCTCCAATGGGGCATTTCCTCATACACAAGCTTGGTGGAACATAAACATCGTGAAACATAGATCATGTATACAATAGGGATCACCATACACATAGGGTCAAGCACAACCTCTAATCATCAATATCATTTTTACATAACATAACTATTCATAACTTTACATCATTTTACAATTTATCATGTCCACGTTCTATCTATTACATACACATGACTTCATCCATCTTGACTTCACTGTCTAGCCCGTACCTGCAACCCTGGGGGATTAGGGAGAAGGGGTGAGCTACTAGAGCCCAGTGAGCAGAATAATAAAACATTTGAATCATATGCCATAATGGAATACAACACATCACAGACAAATCACATCAATAGTCCTCTACATTCCAAAGTGCCGGGACGTAGAATGGGTCAACCGGACTTCCATACCATGACATACCGTACCATATCACATCATATCATATGAGGACTAAAGGATCATTCAATAACCAATCCACATCAACATCATAGAATGCAATGCAACATATTCGTGTATTCTAATGCAAACAACCTAAATCATCACATGGCATTCATGATGCATGAGCATGCTCAAAACTTTATAATTTATTTGCTTTAAAACGTAAGGGTTTATTCTACTCACCTCAGCTAGCTCTGACAATGACTGAAGCAGCTGACTCACTGCTGGGGTCCTCGGTTCCTCGGGTTCGAACCTACACAGGTGGACTCAAATGAGGGACCAACATACTAGAACATGACTCTAAAAACATCCCCCAAAAACCCCCTAAAATACCTCAAAACAATCATGCAAAACATGCAAAAGGAAGGCTGAACAGGGCACTTTCGGCGGCAGGTTCGGCGGCCGAAAGTCCCTCCAAAGCCGAAAGTCAGGCAGGTTCGGCGACACCTTCGGCGGCCAAAAGTGCCCTCCAGAGACGAAAGTCTCTTTTCGGGGGCAAACTTCGGCAGCCGAAAGGCCTGCCTCCCAGGCAGGTTCGGCGGCCGAAAGTCCTTCGGCTGCCGAACCTGGTTTCTGCCAAAAGGGCAGAAACTCGGCTCCTCATGCACAAAAGCCTCCCATTTCATTCAATCAAGCATACAACTCATCCAAAACATGCATAGATACATACATCAGCTCCTAGGGGCTTCAAACTATCCTAAACCCCATCTACAACACATCAAACATACATCTTCAACATACATTGTCCATAAAACACATAAAACCTAACAATGCTCAACTAACATAAACATACATTTCTACCCCATGAAACAACTTAAAACTTGTTTAAAACATATAGTGAGCTCAAGATCAGCCCTTACCTCTTGAAGATCGAGAGGAAAACGACCATAGCTCGGAGATGGGAGAGATTGAGTTTCTTGAACCTCAAAGCTCCAAAACTTGCTTTATACTCGAAAATCTTCAAAACAAAGTGAAAACTTGTGAAAATCCAGGAAGATTTGAAGGAAAAACTTGAAATCGATGAAGGATGGCAGAGAGCTCACCTTGGCCGAAAATGGGGAGAAAAGCTCACCCGTTTCGGCTAAGAGGCCCTTTTATAGGTGGCTGGCCAGGCCACATTCGGGGGCCGAACGTGCCTCCGCATGCATGCCATGTTCGACGGCCGAACCTGAACTCCCCTCACCTATGCTTTCGGGGGCCTAAGGCACACCTGGAGCGCATGCATGTTCGGCGACCGAACCTGGGTCTTCCTCCAAGATCATTTCAAGCAAAAACTCATTTTCTTTCTTGATTAAAAACATAAAACACATTAAAACATTTTATGAAAACATGGTTTTACCCTTCTAGAGGTCTCCAACACCCGAGATTCCACCGGACGGTAGGAATTCTAATACCGGAGTCTAGCCGGGTATTATAAATTTTAGTTTTTAATATCTATGGTAGTATTTACGTCATAAAGGCTGAAATGTTATAATAGGATTTTCATGGACAATCTTGCAAACCCATTAAAAGAATTAATTAGATCAATATTTTAAATTGATCAATTTTAGTTTTTAATATCTATGGTGGTATTCACGTGATAAAACCGTTATAATTGAATTTTCATGGATAATCTTGCAAACCCATTAAAAGAATTAATTACATCAATATTCTAAATTGACCAATATCATTTTTTAATATCTATGGTGATATTCACGTGATAAAGGCTGAAATCTTATAATTGGATTTTCATGGATAATCTTGCAAACCCATTAAAAGAATTAATTAGATCAATATTTTAAAATTGATCAATTTTATTTTTTAATATCTATGGTGACATTAACGTGGTAAAGGCTTAAATATTATATTCGTATTTTTATGAATAATCTTGCAAACCCATTAAAAGAATTAATTAGATCAATATTCTAAATTGGCCAATATCATTTTTTAATATCTATGGTGGTATTCACGTGATAAAGGCTGAAGTGTTATAATTGGATTTCCATGGATAATCTTGCAAACACATCAAAAGAATTGATTAGATCAATATTTTAAATTGATCAATTTCATTTTTTAATATCTATGGTAGTATTCACATCATAAAGGCTGAAATGTTATAATTGGATTTTCTTGGATAATTTTGCAAACCCATCAAAAGAATTGATTAGATCGATATTTTAAATTGATCAATTTCATTTTTTAATATCTATGGTGGTATTCACATGATAAAGTCTGAAATATTATAATCTTTCATAGATAATCTGGCAAACCTATTAAAAGAATTAATTAGATCAATATTCTAAATTGACAGATATCATTCTTTAATATCTATGGTGGAATTCATATGATAAAAGTTGAAATATTATAATTAAATTTTCATGGATAATCTTACAAACCCATTAAAAGAATTAATTAGATCAATATTCTAAATTAATCAATATCATTTTTTAAATATCTATAGTGGTATTCACGTGATAAACGCTGAAATATTATAATCGTATTTTCATTGATAATCTTGCAAACCCATTAAAAGAATTAATTAGATCAATATTCTAAATTGACCAATATCATTTTGTAATATCTACGGTGGTATTCACGTGATAAAGGCTGAAATGTTATAATTAAAATTTTCATAAATAATCTTGCAAACCCATTAAAAAAATTAATTAGATATATATTCTAAATTAACAAATATTATTTTTTTAATAACTATGGTGGTATTCACGTGATAAACGCTGAAATATTATAATTGAATTTTCATGGATAATCTTGCAAACTCATTAAAAGAATTAATTACATCAATATTCTAAATTGACCAATATTATTCTTTAATATCTATGGTGATATTCACGTGATAAAGGCTGAAATCTTATAATTCGATTTTCATGGATAATCTTACAAACCCATTAAAAGAATTAATTAGATCAATATTTTAAATCGAACAATTTTATTTTTTAATATCTATGGTGACATTAACGTGGTAAAGGCTCAAATATTATAATTGCATTTTTATGAATAATCTTGCAAACCCATTAAAAGAATTAATTAGATCAATATTCTAAATTGACCAATATCATTTTTTAATATCTATGGTGGTATTCACGTGATAAAGGCTGAAATGTTATAATTAAATTTTCATGAATAATCTTGCAAACCCATTAAAAAAATTAATTAGATATATATTCTAAATTAACAAATATCATTTCTTTAATATCTATGGTAGTATTCACGTGATAAACGCTTAAATATTATAATTGAAATTTTATGGATAATCTTGCAAACCCATTAAAAGAATTAATTAGATTAATATTCTAAATTGACCACTATCATTTTTTAATATTTATAGTGGTATTCACGTTATAAAAGCTGAAATGTTATAATTGGATTTTCATGGATAATCTTGCAAACCTATTAAAAGAATTAATTAGATCAATATTTTAAATTGATCAATTTTAGTTTTTAATATCTATTGTGACATTAACGTGGTAAAGGCTCAAATATTATAATCGCATTTGTATAAATAATCTTGCAAACCCATTAAAAGAATTAATTACATCAATATTCTAAATTGACCAATATCATTTTTTAATATCTATGGTGGTATTCACGTGATAAAGGCTGAAATGTTATAATTAGATTTTCATGGATAATCTTGCAAACCCATTAAAAGAATTAAATAGATCAATATTTTAAATTGATCAATTTTATTTTTTAATATCTATGGTGAAATTAACGTGGTAAAGGCTTAAATATTATATTCGCATTTCTATGAATAATCTTGCAAATCCATTAAAAGAATGAATTAGATCAATATTCTAAATTGACCAATATCATTTTCTAATATCTATAGTGGTATTCACGTGATAAAGGCTGAAATATTATAATTGAATTTTCATGGATAATCTTGCAAACACATTAAAAGAATTAATTAGATCAATGTTCTAAATTGACCAATATCATTTTTTAATATCTACAGTGATAAAGGCTGAAATGTTATAATTGGATTTGCGTGGATAATCTTGCAAACCTATTAAAAGACTTAATTAGATCAATATTCTAAATTAACCAATATTATTTTTTAATATCTATGGTGGTATTCACGTGATAAAAGCTGAAATGTTATAATTGAATTTCCATGGATAATCTTGCAAACCCATTAAAAGAATTAATTAGATCAATATTTTGAATTGATCAATTTTATTTTTTAATATCTATGGTGACATTAACGTGGTAAAAGCTTAAACATTATATTCGCATTTTTATAAATAATCTTGCAAACCCAGAATTAATTAGATTAATATTCTAAATTGACCAATATCATTTTTTAATATCTATAGTGGTATTCACGTGATAAAGGCTGAAATATTATAATTGAATTTTCATGGATAATCTTGCACACCCATTAAAAGAATTAATTAGATCAATGTTCTAAATTGACCAATATCATTTTTTAATATCTATAGTGATATTCAAGTGATAAAGGTTAAAATGTTATAATTGGATTTTCATGGATAATCTTGCAAACCCATTAAAAGACTTAATTAGATCAATATTTTAAATTGATCAATTTTATTTTTTAATATCTATGGTGACATTAACGTCATAAAGGCTCAAATATTATAATCGCATTTTTATGATTAATCTTGCAAACCCATTAAAAGAATTAATTAGATCAATATTCTAAATTGACCAATATCTTTTTTTAATATCTATAGTGATATTCAGGTGATAAAGGCTGAAATGTTATAATTGGATTTTCATGGATAATCTTGCAAACCCATTAAAAGACTTAATTAGATCAATATTTTAAATTGATCAATTTTATTTTTTAATATCTATGGTGACATTAACGTGATAAAGGGTCAAATATTATAATCGCATTTTTATGAATAATCTTCCAAACCCATTAAAAGAATTAATTAGATCAATATTCTAAATTGACCAATATTATTTTTTAATATCTATGGTGGTATTAACGTGATAAAGGCTGAAATGTTATAATTGAATTTTCATGAATAATCTTGCAAACCCATTAAAAAAATTAATTAGATATATATTCTAAATTAACAAATATCATTTCTTTAATATCTATGGCAGTATTCACGTGATAAACGCTGAAATATTATAATTGAAGTTTCATGGATAATCTTGCAAACCCATTAAAAGACTTAATTAGATCAATATTTTAAATTGATCAATTTTATTTTTTAATATCTATGGTGACATTAACGTGATAATGGCTCAAATATTATAATCGTATTTTTATGAATAATCTTGCAAACCCATTAAAAGAATTAATTAGATCAATATTCTAAATTGACCAATATCATTTTTTAATATCTATGGTGGTATTCACGTGATAAAGGCTGAAATATTATAATAGAATTTTCATGGATAATCTTGCAAACCCATTAAAAGAATTAATTAGATCAATATTTTAAATTGATCAATTTCATTTTTTAATATCTATGATTGCATTCCCGTGATAAAAGCTAAAATATTATAATCGCATTTTCATGGATAATCTTGCAAACCCATTAAAAGAATTAATTAGATCAATATTCTAAATTGATTAATATCATTTTTTAATATTTATGATGGTATTCACGTGATAAAGGCTGAAATATTATAATCGAATTTTCATGGATAATCTGGCAAACCCATCAAAAGAATTAATTAGATCAATATTCTAAATTGACAGATATCATTTTTTTAATGTCTATGGTGGAATTCATGTGATAAAAGCTGAAATATTATAATTGAATTTTCATGAATAATCTTACAAACCCATTAAAAGGATTAATTAGATCAATATTCTAAATTAATCAATATCATTTTTTTAATATCTATGGTGGTATTCACGTGATAAACGCTGAAATATTATAATAGCATTTTCATGGATAATCTTGCAAACCCATTAAAAGAATTAATTAGATCAATATTCTAAATTGATCAATATCATTTTTTAATATCTATGGTGGTATTCACGTGATAAAGGCTGAAATGTTATAATTAAATTTTCATGGATAATCTTGCAAATCCATTAAAACAATTAGATCAATATTCTAAATTAACAAATATCATTTTTTTAATATCTATAGTAGTATTCACGTGATAAACGCTAAAATATTATAATTGAATTTTCATGGATAATCTTGCAAATCCATTAAAAGAATTAATTAGATCAATATTCTAAATTGACCAATATCATATTTTAATATCTATGGTGGTATTCACGTGATAAAGGCTGAATTGTTATAATTAGATTTTCATGGATAATCTTGCAAACCCATTAAAAGAATTAATTAGATCAATATTTTAAATTGATCAGTTTTATTTTTTAATATCTATGGTGACATTAACGTGGTAAATGCTCAAATATTATAATCGCATTTTTATGAATAATCTTGCAAACACATTAAAAGAATTAATTACATCAATATTCTAAATTGACCAATATCAATTTTTAATATCTATGATGGTATTCACGTGATAAAGGCTGAAATGTTATAATTGGATTTCCAAGGATAATCTTGCAAACCCATTAAAAGAATTAATTAGATCAATATTTTAAATTGATCAATTTTATTTTTTAATATATATGGTGATATTAACGTGGTAAAGGCTTAAATATTATAATTAGATTTTTATGGATAAACTTGCAAACTCATTAAAAGAATTGATTAGATAAATATTTTAAATTGATCAATTTCATTTTTTAATATCTATGGTGGTATTCACGTGATAAAAGCTGAAATATTATAATCGGATTTTCATGGATAATCCTGCTAACCCATTAAAAGAATTAATTAGATTAATATTCTAAATTGATAGATATCATTTTTTAATATCTATGGTGGAATTCATGTGATAAAAGCTGAAATATTATAATTGAATTTTCATGGATAATCTTACAAACCCATTAAAAGAATTAATTAGATCAATATTCTAAATTAACCAATATCATCTTTTAATATCTTTGTTGGTATTCATGTGATAAAGGTTGAAATATTATAATTGGATTTTCATGGATAATCTTGCAAATCCATCAAAAGAAATAATTATATCAATATTTTAAATTGATCAATTTCATTTTTTAATATCTCTGGTGGTATTCACGTGATAAAGGCTGAAATGTTATAATTGAATTTTCATAGATAATCTTACAAACCAATTAAATATATTAATTATATCAATATTTTAAATTGATCAATTTCACGTGATAAAGGCTGAAATATTATAATTGGATTTTCATGAATAATCTTGCAATCTAATTAAAATGAAAATAATTAATTAAATCAATATTCTAAATTGACCAATATTACTTACCTTATAAAGGTTGAAATGTTATAATTAGATTTTCATGGATAATCTCGCAAACCCATTAAAAGAATTAATCAGATCAATATTTTAAATTGATCAATTTTATTTTTTAATATCTATAGTGGTATTCACGTGATAAAGGCTGAAATATTATAATTGAATTTTCATGAATAATCTTACAAACAAATAAAAAAAAAAAGAATTAATTAAATAAATATTCTAAATTGATCAATATCATTTTTTAATATCTACGGTGGTATTCACGTGATAAAGGCTAAAATATTATAATCAGATTTTAATGAATAATCTTATAAACCGATTAAAATGAAAAGAATTAATTAGATCAATATTTTAAATTGATAAATATATCATTTTTTTAATGTCTATGGTTGGTATTCACGTGATAAAAGCTGAAATGTTATAACTAGATTTTCATGGATAATCTTACAAACCAATTAAAAGAATTAATTAGATCAATAGTTTAAATTGATCAATTTCATTTTTTAATACCTATGGTGGTATTCACGTGATAAAGGCTGAAATATTATAATCGAATTTTGATGGATAATCTTGCAAACTAATTAAAATGAAAATAACTAATTAAATCAATATTCTAAATTGACCAATATCATTTTTTTTAATATCTACAATGGTATTCACGTGATAAAAGCTGAAATGTTATAATCAGATATCCATTGAAAAGAATTAATTAGATCAATATTTTAAATTGACCAATATTTTAAATTGACCAATATCATTCACGTGATAAAAGCTAAAATATTATAATCAGATTTTCATGCATAATTTTGCAAACTAATTAAAATGAAAATAATTAATTAGATTAATATTCAAAATTAACCAATATCATTTTTCAATATCTATGGTTGTATTCAAGTCATTAAGGTTGAAATGTTATAATCGGATTTTTATTGATAATCTTGCAAATTGACTAAAATAAAAAGAATTAATTAGATCAATATTCTAAATTGATCAATATCATTTTTTCATATTTACGGTGAAATTAATGTGATAAAGGCTGAAATATTATAATCGGATTTTCATGGATAATATTACAAACTGATTTGGTAAAGAACTATTTAGACTCCGTCAGCAGTTTTAACCAATATCATTTGGCTAAGGCATTCTAAAAGAAAAGATAACTAGAAGATGAAAAATCTTATTGAAATTTTTTAAAAATTGAAAAGTCAGTTTTTAATAGCTAAGAGATACTATTTATAGTAGAAAAAAAAATATAGTATGCAAAATTATAAAAATATCCAAAAAAATAATTAAAATACAAAATTGATCCCCTAAACGATGAAATTTTTATATCGAACTTTGTGACTAGGGCTGCGGTCCTCATCATCGTGCGTCTTGAAATTCTTTTTCTGAAAAATTATCATGGGTCTCCATTGGACGTTAGCAGCAAAAGTTAGGTCCGGTCCAAGTCTATCGTAAAATTCAAGACTAGTTGTTTCATGTCATTTCCTTCCATTTGTAAAGAACTCGACCTCGAGTTGTCATCAGCAGGGTAATACTGAAATAGATTTACCACGTTAAATATCTTGAAAATTTTCATCTCATTTGGGAGGTTAAGAATATAGGCATTGTCATTAATCTTCTGAATGATCTGAAATGGACTAATCTTCTTAGCGTTAAGCTTTTTTTGTCCTCCACACGCTCTTTGCGTAAATACACCATAACTTGGCCACCAACATTGAAGGACTTGAAATGCCTATATTTATCAGTTGTAACTTTATATTTGTCATTGGCTTCTGTAAGGTATTATTGTACTGTTTGAAAATATTCACATGCTGCTTTGCCAAGTTGCTTGCTGCAATACTGTTGTGAGAACCTGTAGGAAGGGCAATAAGATTAATTATATGCGCTGGGACTTTCTTGTACACAATTGCAATGGTGACATTTTTATAGAGCTGTGGACAGCACTGTTGTAAGCAAATTCTACTTGGGCAAGAGCAAGATTCTAGACAGTTTTCTTAGTACTGCAAATGCAGCGCAGAAGATTGCCAAGCGTGCAGTCCACCACTTCAGTTTATCCATAAGTTTGGGAATAGGCAGCACTGCTGTATCGAAATTCAATTCTAAAATATTTTCATGAAGTCATCCAGAAATGAGTTAAAAACTTCACATCTCTGTTAGAAGTAATGGTTTTAGGAATGCCATGTGTAATACCCGGCTAGACTCCGGTATCGGAATCCCTACCGTCCGGTGGGACCTCGGATGTCGGAAACCTCTAGAAGGGTAAAACTATGAATTTATGAAATGTTTTCATGTATTTCATGTTTTTAAGTAAGAAATTAAATGAGTTTTTGCATGAAAAATCTTTGGAGGAAACCCAGGTTCGGCCGCCGAACTCCGAAGTTCGGCCGCCGAACTCCGAAGTTCGGCCGCCGAACATGCATGCTTTCGGAGGGACTTTAGGCGCCCGAAAATTTTGAGTGAGGGAAATGCAGGTTCGGCCGCCGAACTCCAAGTTCGGCCGCCGAACCTTGCATGCATGCGGAGGCACATTCGGCCCCCGAACGTGGTCTGGCCAGCCACTATAAAAGGGTCCCTTAGCCGAAAACGGGCGAGTTTTTCCCCATTTTCGGCCAAGGTGAGCTTTCTGCCGCCCCTCACCCATTTTTGATGTTCTTCCTCTAAATCTTTCAAGATTTTCACTTGTTTTCCCTTGGTTTTGAAGATTTAAGCTTTTGAAACAAGTTTTGGAGCTTGGAAGTCTTGGAGCTAAATCCCTCCATTTTCCGAGCTAGGGTCGTTCTTCCTCTCGATCTTCAAGAGGTAAGCTTCGATCTATGCTTCTTTTATGTTTTATGAAAGTTTTATGCAAGTTGATGGGGTAGAATGCATGTTTAGGCTTGTTGTTAGGTTTATGGGTTTATGTTGTGTTTTGAACAATGTATGTTGGAAATGTGTTGTTTGAAGTGTTGTAGTTGGGGTATTTTATAGTTTGAGACCCCTAGGTGTGATGTATGATGTGTATGCATGTGTAGAAACAAGTTTATGCATGTTTTGAGGCGTTTTGGAGGCTGTGGACACAAGGGAGCCAAGTTTCTGCCCTTCGGCAGAAACTCAGGTTCGGCCGCCGAACCCCCTTGTGGAGGCAGTTTCGGCTGCCGAAGCCTGCCTCCGAAACTCAAGTTTCGTCTCTGTCTGGGAGGTTCGGCCGCCGAAAGTGCCGCCGAACCTGCATGACCTTCGGCTGCAGAGGGACTTTCGGCCGCCGAACCTGCCGCCGAAAGTGCCCTGTTCAGCCATTTCTTGCATGTTTTCATGTGATGTTTTCAGGATGTTTTAGGGGGTTTTTGGGGAGTATTTTAGAGTCATATTCAGGTATGTTTGGTCCCTCATTTGAGTCCACCTGTGTAGGTTCGGACCCGAGGAACCGAGACCCCCAGCAGTGAGCCAGCTGCTTCAGAGTCTCTTCAGAGCTAGCCAGAGGTGAGTGGAATAAACCTTAAGTTTTGAAGCAAATTAATGAAATGTTTTAGCATGATTCACGCATCATGAATGCCATGAGATATATCAGGTTGATTGCATTAGAACTCACGAATATGTTGCATTGCATACTTTGTTGTTGATGTGGATGAATGTTGAATGATCCATTAGCCCTGGTATGTCATGATAGCCTATGTGAGTCCAGGTGTGCCTGCTACGGCTCTACGCCCCTGGCCCTATGACTGATTATGGGAGTCCGGGTGTGCCTGCTACGGCTCTACGCCCCCGGCATGTATAAGTAAGAAAGATAGGGGCTAAATGGTGACAAGTTCATCCTTGTTGTGAAATGTTTGTGTTATGGCGCATACATGAAAGCATGATTTAAAATGATGTTTTATTATTCTGCTCATTGGGCTCTAGTAGCTCACCCCACTCCCTTTATCCCCAGAGTTGCAGGTACAGGATAGATCGGGAAGTCGGCTAGAGTGAAGTTAAGTCATGTATGTTGTAATAGATAGTAGTGGACATGAACATGATGTAACGAGTATTTATGACCATGTAATGTAATGAATGATTTGATGATGTATTGAGGATTATAGTAGTGCTTGACCTAGACATGTGTGAATCCCCATTATGTACAGAGTGTTTAATGAGTAATGATGTTAATGACCATGATTATCCAAGCTGATATGTATGATGATGATACCCCATTGGAGTATTTGATGAGGACTCCAGTGTGGGGTTTATGTATGATTTTGTGCATGCACAGGTTTTGCTTGGATAAGAGAAAAGAAAAATTTTTACAGATCATGTATATGTTGTTATGTATGGGATTCCACAGGTTTACAGGAGGTATGTAGGCTTGCTACGGGTCCCGGCGGCCTTAAGCCGATCTGGATCCTAGCGCCGGTAACGGGTCGGATTTCCGGGTCGTTACAGAGTGGTATCAGAGCCCTAGGTTCATATGGTCGGACCTAGAGTGTCGGGCTCATAGAGGTTATAGAAGGTCAAGCACACTAGGAAAAATCATGTCCACTAGGATAGGATGTAGAGTCCTGTCTATATGATGATATGATATGCCATGATGATATGCATGTGCATAAATGCTATGATATGATGCTATGTATGTGATGAGGGTTCATGTGTTTCCACATGAACCATATGATGCTAATGATTGTTTATGCTATGTGTTGTTTTTCAGAAAATAGAATGAGAGGAACTCGTCGATCTGCACGATTGACTGGAGTGCCACCTCAGGACGAGGGCGCTGATGCCCGTCCTTCAGCTTTGCCTAGGGCAATGTCCAGTAGGTCCAACAGAGACAGAGTGGCTAGAGACCCTAGAAGGTCTTTGGATCTGGGTAGAAGCAGATCAGTAAGGGGAACAGTGCAGGGAGGAAGTCTGAGGATATGGAAGTAGATCAGAGGAGGGATGGCAGTCTCGGTGTGAACATGCCGGAAGAGGGCATGGGAGAATCAGAAGGAGGCACTCAGGCCTCGAGTTATGTCCAGCCACATCACTACCCACCCTATTCACACCATCCAGGGTATTCGATGGGAGGTACATCGGATAACCCCAGTTTTAGCCCTTATCCTCCACATATGCCATACCCACCTTACTACCCACCATACTCTCAGTACCCCATGTACCCACCTCCACCTCCCTATACCAGTACAGCAAACCCTACCCCAGGGGATGTTGCACCTCCACCACCACCAGTACCTACTGTCCCGGAAACACAAGTACCCAAACCTACCTCATCTGGAGGGAGCAAGGTCAAGATGACCGATTACATGAAGTTGGGTGCTCCTCAGTACCGAGCAGGCGATGACCCATTTGAGTATCTGAGCAGGGTCAAGACTATTACAGATGAGATAGGGGCTAATGATAGTAGAGCCATTCAGATGGCTGGGTTCACACTGGAGTGCAAGAAGGCACGTGGTTGGTTTAAGAACTATGTGGACCCGAGAGCGGACAGTATGTCCTGGGAGGAGTTTGCTAATGAATTTGCAGGATGGACTTTCCCTGATAGTTCAAGGGAATTGAAGATGATAGAGTTCGAGCAGTTGAGGCAAACTGATGACATGAGTGTGGACGAATATACTGATAGATTTATGGAGTTGCTGCCATTTGCTGGGCAAGACCTTAGCACAGATCAGAAGAAGTCGAGGAGGTATATCATGAAGCTCCATCCCAGGTATTCCTCCTTGGTACAGTCAGCAGATAGAGAGAGTTTTCATGCCATAGTAGACATGGCTAGGAGAATGGAGGCTAGTGCCATCGTTCAGGGGACAATTAAACAGTCAGTGGCACAGTCTTCTGGTTCCAAGACCCCAGGTGGGGAAAGGTTAGACTCTTCTTCTCTGAGTGCAGCAGTTGCAGGCAGTAAGAAGTGGGACAGAGGCCACAGAAAATCTAAGAAGAATAAGTTCTGGAACAAGATCAAGTCAGGTCTGGGTTTAGGCAGTGGCTCAAGCTCTGGCGCAGAGGTTACAGCATGTATGAGATGTGGGAGACCACACAAGGGAGTATGTCTGGCAGGGACAAACACATGTTTCAGGTGCGGACAGGCGGGTCATTTGGCTCGAGATTGTCCTAGAGCAGCCTTTGCCGCACCGTCTCAGCAGACAGCCTCCGGCAGTGTGGTGCAGCCAGTAGCTCCAGCCGCAACACAGGCCAGTGGCAGAGGCAGAGGGAGAGGGTCAGCCTCTTCATCAGCAGGATACAGAGGTGAAGGTCCATCAGCTCCGGCACGGATCTTCACTATGACTCAGCAGGAGGCCAACACATCCAACACTGTGGTGGCAGGTAATCTCATCATTGGTTGTTCTGATGTGTATGCCTTAATGGACCCGGGTGCATCTCATTCTTTTGTTGCTCCGAGAGTCGTGGAGAGGGTAGGATTGATGGTCTCTGGGTTAGAGTGTCCCCTATGGGTCAGTGGACCCAAGTGTGACCCGTCAGTGGCAGAGGCAGTCTGCCAATGTAGTCCAGTTTTCATAGAGGGAAGATGCCTTTCCGCCGACCTCGTGGTTCTAGATTTGACAGATTTTGACGTCATTCTAGGGATGGATTGGTTATCGACCCATGGTGCTACCTTGGACTGTAGAGACAAGGTAGTCAGATTCAGAGATCAGGATGGGTCAGAGGTCGTCTTCAGAGGAGACAAGAGGGGTACACCTAGAGGTCTGATCTCAGCTCTTCAGGCTCGTAGGTTGCTTAGGAGGGGATGTCAGGGGTTTCTAGCTCATGTGAGGGAGTTAGATAGTCATGTCAGAGAGCCCGCCTCAGTGCCTGTGGTGAGTGAGTTCTTAGATATTTTCCCAGACGAGCTGCCAGGGTTACCACCTGCTAGGGAGATAGAGTTCGAGATTGAGTTAATGCCTGGTACCAGACCGATCTCTATCCCTCCCTACAGGATGGCACCAGCTGAATTGAAAGAACTGAAAGAACAGTTGCAAGAGCTGGTAGATAAGGGTTTCATCCGACCGAGTACTTCACCTTGGGGTGCTCCGGTTTTGTTTGTGAGGAAGAAGGATGGATCCCTCAGACTTTGTATCGACTACAGACAGTTGAACAAGGTCACTACCAAGAACAAGTACCCTTTGCCGAGGATCGACGATCTATTCGACCAGCTAGCAGGAGCAGGTTGTTTCTCCAAAATAGATCTGAGATCAGGGTACCATCAGTTGAGGATAAGGAATGAAGATGTACCGAAGACAGCTTTCAGGACCAGGTATGGGCACTATGAGTTCCTTGTGATGCCGTTTGGGCTGACCAACGCCCCTGCAGCATTCATGGACCTCATGAACAGAGTATTCAGTCAGTATCTGGATCACTTCGTTATTGTCTTCATAGATGATATCTTAGTGTATTCCAGAAATGCAGAGGAGCATGCCCATCACCTGAGGACAGTTTTGCAGACCTTGAGAGAGCATGGCTTGTATGCCAAGTTCTCCAAGTGTGAGTTTTGGCTTAGGAGCATATCATTCTTGGGGCACATTGTGTCAGAACAGGGTATTGAAGTAGACCCCAAGAAGGTAGAGGCTGTAGCTAACTGGCCTAGACCCACCACAGTGACCGAGATCAAGAGTTTTCTGGGTTTAGCAGGTTACTACAGGAGGTTCGTTCAGGACTTCTCAAAGATTGCTGCTCCTATGACCAAATTGACAAAGAAGAATCATAAGTTCATATGGACCGATCAGTGTGAGGAAAGCTTTGAGGAGCTTAAGAGGAGGTTGACTTCAGCACCGGTGTTAGCTCTGCCAAAAAGTGATGATGACTTCTCAGTATATTGTGATGCGTCCCGTGTGGGACTGGGTTGTGTGCTAATGCAAAATGAGAGGGTGATCGCTTATGCTTCTAGACAGCTGAAGAAGCATGAGCTGAATTACCCCACACATGACCTAGAGATGGCAGCAGTGATCTTTGCACTCAAGATGTGGAGGCATTACCTTTATGGGGTAAAGTGTAAGATCTTCACAGATCATAAGAGCCTGCAGTACATCCTGAGTCAGAGAGAACTGAACATGAGGCAGAGGAGATGGGTAGAGCTGTTGAGTGACTATGATTGCAAGATTCAGTACCATCCGGGTAAGGCGAATGTTGTGGCAGACGCCTTAAGCCGGAAATCACTCGGCAGTCTATCCCACATTTCAGCAGAGAGGAGGCCGGTGGTGAAGGAGTTCCACAGACTTATGAGTGAGGGATTACAGTTAGAGTTGTCTGGCACAGGTGCCTTAGTGGCTCAGATGAGAGTGATGCCCGTGTTTCTGGAGCAGGTAGCTCAGAAACAGCATGAGGACCCAGAGTTGGTCAGGATAGCCAGAACGGTTCAGTCAGGCCAGAGTGATGAGTTCAGGTTTGATGATAAGGGGATCCTCCGCTACGGGAGCAGATTATGTGTGCCAGATGACATTGGTCTGAAGGGAGATATTATGGGGGAAGCCCATAATACCAGGTATAGTGTTCACCCTGGAGCCACCAAGATGTATCAGGACCTGAAGAGAGTGTATTGGTGGCCAGCTATGAAGAAGGACGTGGCACTGTTCGTGTCAGCCTGCGATGTGTGTCAGAGGGTGAAACTAGAGCATCAGAAGCCGGCTGGAATGTTGAATCCACTACCGATTCCAGAATGGAAATGGGAGAACATAGCTATGGACTTCGTAGTGGGGTTACCGGCGACGTCCAGCAGATTGGACTCCATATGGGTGATTGTGGACAGACTCACCAAATCTGCTCACTTCATCCCTGTCAGGAGTGGTTACTCTGTGGACAAGTTGGCGCAGGTGTACGTAGATGAGATTGTCAGACTGCATGGGGTCCCGATATCTATAGTGTCAGATAGAGGGCCCCAGTTCACCTCCAGGTTTTGGCGGAGTCTGCAGAACGCTATGGGTACCAGATTAGACTTCAGTACTGCCTTCCACCCACAGACAGACGGACAGTCAGAGAGGACCATCCAGACAATGGAGGATATGCTCAGAATGTGTGTGCTAGATTTTGGCGGTTCTTGGAGGCAGCATCTACCTTTGGTGGAGTTTGCCTACAATAACAGCTATCATGCTAGCATAGGGATGGCTCCATATGAAGCTTTGTATGGGAGGAAGTGCAGATCACCTATCTGCTGGGAGGAAGTAGGAGAGAGGACTCTTGCGGGTCCGGAGTTAGTAGAGCTTACCAGCAGGGTAGTACCCATAATCAGAGAGAGGATAAAGACTGCTGCAAGTCGGCAGAAGAGTTATGCAGATATCCGCAGAAGACAGCTAGAGTTTCAGGAGGGGGATTTGGTTTTGCTCAAGGTGTCTCCTATGAAAGGAGTGGTTCGGTTCGGGAAGAAGGGTAAGTTAGCTCCACGGTACATCGGTCCTTTCGAGGTGCTTCAGAGGGTCGGTAATGTGTCGTACAAGCTAGACTTGCCTGCTTCGATGGAGAGAATCCATCCGGTTTTCCATGTTTCTCTATTACGGAAGTACGTGTCGGATCCTGGAAAGGTTCTTAGTGAGCCTGATGTAGAGATCCAAGAGGATCTCACCTATGTAGAGCAGCCAGTGCGGATCCTAGACACTCAGATCAGAAAGCTGAGGAACAAGGAAATCCCGATGGTGAAAGTCCTTTGGAACCACCACAATATTGAAGAATGCACCTGGGAGACACGGGAGTCCATGCTCCAGCAATACCCCCATCTGTTTTGAGGTGAGTGTTAGTTGTTCCATGTGTTGCATGTATGATATATTGTATGCTATGTTGTATGTTATGATTGATGCCATGCTTTGTATGTTAGTTGAGGAACATTCGGGGACGAATGTTCTTAAGGGGGGAAGAATGTAATACCCGGCTAGACTCCGGTATCGGAATCCCTACCGTCCGGTGGGACCTCGAATGTCGGAAACCTCTAGAAGGGTAAAACTATGAATTTATGAAATGTTTTCATGTATTTCATGTTTTTAAGTAAGAAATTAAATGAGTTTTTGCATGAAAAATCTTTGGAGGAAACCCAGGTTCGGCCGCCGAACTCCGAAGTTCGGCCGCCGAACATGCATGCTTTCGGAGGGACTTTAGGCGCCCGAAAATTTTGAGTGAGGGAAATGCAGGTTCGGCCGCCGAACTCCAAGTTCGGCCGCCGAACCTTGCATGCATGCGGAGGCACATTCGGCCCCCGAACGTGGTCTGGCCAGCCACTATAAAAGGGTCCCTTAGCCGAAAACGGGCGAGTTTTTCCCCATTTTCGGCCAAGGTGAGCTTTCTGCCGCCCCTCACCCATTTTTGATGTTCTTCCTCTAAATCTTTCAAGATTTTCACTTGTTTTCCCTTGGTTTTGAAGATTTAAGCTTTTGAAACAAGTTTTGGAGCTTGGAAGTCTTGGAGCTAAATCCCTCCATTTTCCGAGCTAGGGTCGTTCTTCCTCTCGATCTTCAAGAGGTAAGCTTCGATCTATGCTTCTTTTATGTTTTATGAAAGTTTTATGCAAGTTGATGGGGTAGAATGCATGTTTAGGCTTGTTGTTAGGTTTATGGGTTTATGTTGTGTTTTGAACAATGTATGTTGGAAATGTGTTGTTTGAAGTGTTGTAGTTGGGGTATTTTATAGTTTGAGACCCCTAGGTGTGATGTATGATGTGTATGCATGTGTAGAAACAAGTTTATGCATGTTTTGAGGCGTTTTGGAGGCTGTGGACACAAGGGAGCCAAGTTTCTGCCCTTCGGCAGAAACTCAGGTTCGGCCGCCGAAGTGACTTTCGGCCGCCGAACCCCCTTGTGGAGGCAGTTTCGGCTGCCGAAGCCTGCCCCCGAAACTCAAGTTTCGTCTCTGTCTGGGAGGTTCGGCCGCCGAAAGTGCCGCCGAACCTGCATGACCTTCGGCTGCAGAGGGACTTTCGGCCGCCGAACCTGCCGCCGAAAGTGCCCTGTTCAGCCATTTCTTGCATGTTTTCATGTGATGTTTTCAGGATGTTTTAGGGGGTTTTTTGGGAGTATTTTAGAGTCATATTCAGGTATGTTTGGTCCCTCATTTGAGTCCACCTGTGTAGGTTCGGACCCGAGGAACCGAGACCCCCAGCAGTGAGCCAGCTGCTTCAGAGTCTCTTCAGAGCTAGCCAGAGGTGAGTGGAATAAACCTTAAGTTTTGAAGCAAATTAATGAAATGTTTTAGCATGATTCACGCATCATGAATGCCATGAGATATATCAGGTTGATTGCATTAGAACTCACGAATATGTTGCATTGCATACTTTGTTGTTGATGTGGATGAATGTTGAATGATCCATTAGCCCTGGTATGTCATGATAGCCTATGTGAGTCCAGGTGTGCCTGCTACGGCTCTACGCCCCTGGCCCTATGACTGATTATGGGAGTCCGGGTGTGCCTGCTACGGCTCTACGCCCCCGGCATGTATAAGTAAGAAAGATAGGGGCTAAATGGTGACAAGTTCATCCTTGTTGTGAAATGTTTGTGTTATGGCGCATACATGAAAGCATGATTTAAAATGATGTTTTATTATTCTGCTCACTGGGCTCTAGTAGCTCACCCCACTCCCTTTATCCCCAGAGTTGCAGGTACAGGATAGATCGGGAAGTCGGCTAGAGTGAAGTTAAGTCATGTATGTTGTAATAGATAGTAGTGGACATGAACATGATGTAACGAGTATTTATGACCATGTAATGTAATGAATGATTTGATGATGTATTGAGGATTATAGTAGTGCTTGACCTAGAGGTGTGTGAATCCCCATTATGTACAGAGTGTTTAATGAGTAATGATGTTAATGACCATGATTATCCAAGCTGATATGTATGATGATGATACCCCATTGGAGTATTTGATGAGGACTCCAGTGTGGGGTTTATGTATGATTTTGTGCATGCACAGGTTTTGCTTGGATAAGAGAAAAGAAAATTTTTTACAGATCATGTATATGTTGTTATGTATGGGATTCCACAGGTTTACAGGAGGTATGTAGGCTTGCTACGGGTCCCGGCGGCCTTAAGCCGATCTGGATCCTAGCGCCGGTAACGGGTCGGATTTCCGGGTCGTTACACCATGTAAGCGAACTGTTGAAGCACAAAATACAGATAAGTCATAGTTTGTTATTCTGTTGTATTTTGATATACATATACTATTTTGTATCTGTAAATCTTATCCTTTGTAACCACTCTCTGCTGTATAAATATAGCAGTAAATACTCAATACAAATATCAATTGTTCAACAGTTTATTAATATTGTGTGAGTTATTTTATGGTATCAAAGCTAGAAAACTCTTGAGTTTTCCACTACAGATCTAGTTTTCTTCCTCTGCGAATCCATTCTATTTTAATGGCTTCTGCTTCGAACACAACCGGTGTTATTCATTCTTCTGGAAAGATGCTAGTCTCTCTTAATGCTGCATCACAGTTTCCATTGAAGCTTACGAGAGAAAATTATCCTGCTTGGCGCGCTCAGATCGTGCCGGTGTTGCGTGGGCATAATCTAATGGGTTATGTTGATGGAAGCTTTCCCTGTCCGTCTCAAGGTGTTCAAAAGGAAGGGAAAGAGGTACCTAATTCTGATCATGAGTTTTGGGTCTGCCAAGATCAGTTGATACTGGCAGCGATTATTGCTTCCACTAGTTTCTCTTTTATGCATGTAGTCTCTTATGCAGAGACTTCAGCGGAGGCATGGAATAACATCAAATCATCGTGTGCTAATAGGAATGCCACGAGAATACTGTCGCTTCGTGAGAAGCTTGCTAATCTGAAACGTGAGAATCGATCTGTATCTGACTATTTACAGACGGTTAAGGCAATTTCAGAAGATTTGGCTATTTCTGGGAGTCTGATTTCTGAGATTGATCTTGTTATTCATGTGTTGAATGGTGTGGGGTCTGATTTCAGGGATATTGCTGCTGCGGTTCGAGCTAGAGACACAGTAATTTCGTTTGAAGCACTTCAGGAAAAGCTTCTGTCTCATGAGTTATATTTGAAACGGATTAATTCTATTGATGATCCTGCACCAGTTGTTGCTCATAATGTGCGAAAGAATTCTAATAATCGCCATAATTTTTCTAATAATTGTAATACCCAGCTAGACTCCGGCATCGAAATTCCTACCGTCCGGCGGAATCTCGGATGTCGGAATCCTCTAGAAGGGTAAAATATGTTTTTCTAAAATATTTTCAAGTGTTTTAAGGTTTTAAGTAAGAAAGAAATTAAGTTTTTGAAAGAAAAGCACTATGGAGGAAATTCCAGGTTCGGCCGCCGAACTTGGTGGAGTTTTGGAGTCACCTTTGGCTTCCGAAGGTGGTCTGGCCAGCCACCTATAAAAGGTCCCATGTCCGAAAATGGGCGAGTTTTCTCCTCCATTTTCGGGCAAAGGTGAGTTCATGCCCTTCCATGGTTGATTTTGAGGTTTTCCTTCAAATCCTACAAGTTTCTAACAAGTTTTAACTTGGTTTTGAAGTTTTAGAGCAAAGATCGAAGTTTGGAAGCTTGGAGACCTTCGGAACCCATTTTCCCCAAATCTCCAAGTTGGGTCACGTTTTCTCTCGATCTTCAAGAGGTAAGCGTCGATCCTCGCCTCCTTCGATGATTTAAACAAGTTTTATGAAGGTTTATGGGGTAAAAATGCATGTTTAGGCTAGTTGTTAAATGTTAGGGTTTATGTGAGTTAAGTATGAAATGCATGATTAATGAGTTGCCATGTTGATGTTTGTTGGGGTATAGGATAGTTTGAGACCCCTATATGCTTATGAATGTGTTTATGCATGTTTAGGAGTGTTGTGTTTGAGTTTGGAAAGTTTGGGAGGCAAAATGTGCCTAAGGGCTAAGTTCTGCCACTTCTGGAGGAACTCAGGTTCGGCAGCCGAAGGCACTTTCGGCCGCCGAACCTGCCTGTGGAGGCAAGCTTTTGGCTGCCGAACCCTGCCCCTGAAAGTTGGACTTTCGGCTCTGGAGGGGAGTTTCGGCCGCCGAAGGTGCCGCCGAAGGTACATGAGTTTCGTTTCTGGAAGGGACTTTCGGCCGCCGAAGGTGCCGCCGAAAGTGGCTGAGTTTCGGCTCTGGAGGGACTTTCGGCCGCCGAACCTGCCGCCGAAAGTGCCCTGTTCAACCTTCTTTTGTATGATTTCTATGATTGTTTTATGATGTTTTAAGAGGTTTTTGGGGGGATCTTTAGAGTTATGTTAGTGTATGTTTGGTCCCTCATTTGAGTCCACCTGTGTAGGTTTGGACCCGAGGAACCGAGGACCCCATCAGTGAGATAGCTGCTTCAGAGTCTCTTCAGAGTCAGCCTGAGGTGAGTAGAATGGAACTTTATGTTTTAAAGTAAATAAATTTTGAGCATGTTCATGCATCACGAATGCCATGATATATTAGGTTGCTTGTATTAGAATCCACGAATATGTTGCATTGCATACTTTGATGTTGATGTGAATGGATGTTGGATGACCCATTAGCCCTGGATATGATATGATGACGATGATACGGTATGAAAGTCTGGTTGACCCATTCTAAGTCCCGGCACATCGGAATGTTATGATATGTTATGCTTAAGAGAAAGTCCGGTTGACCCATTCTACGTCCCGACACTTTGAAATGTAAAGGGCTATTGGTGACAAGTCCATCCTTGATGTGAATTGTTTGTGATGTGATGCATTCCATGAAAGCATATGTTTTAAATATAATGTTTTACTATTCTGCTCACTGAGCTCTAATAGCTCACCCCTTTCCCTTAACCCCCAGATTTGCAGATTCGAGATAGGCAAGGAAGTCATCAAGAGTAAAAGTATTGTGTATGTAACAGTTAGATGTGGACATGAGAAAACAATGAAAGATAATATATTGTGAAGTATTGTATGAGAATGTTATGAGGTTTAGTATTGTGCTTGGCCCTAATGATATGTTAATCCCCTTTTTGTACATGATCGTTATGATAAATGTTTTAATGTTAAGAAATGATAGACCAAGCTTGATGTATGATATGATGCCCCACTAGAGCATTTGATGAGGGCTCTTGTGTGGGGTTTATGTTATGGTTATGATGCATGCACAGGTCAAGCTTGGTGAATGAAAAAGTTTGAAATTTTTATGTAAATGCATGATCATGTATGGGATTATCAAGTATGACAGGTTGTATGTTAGGCTTGCTACGGGTCCCGGCGACCTTAAGTCGATCTGGACCACTACCGGCGCTAGGATCCAGATCAACTTAAGGTCGCCGGGACCCGTAGCAAGCCAAACATTCATCCTGTGAACCTGTTTAATCCCATACATGATCAACAACATACATAAAAATTTTGAACTTTTCTTTCCATTCAATCACCAAACTCAATCTGAGCATGCACTATTCATAAACATAAACATTAACCCCACCTTGGAGTCCTCATCAATGCTCCAATGGGGTGACATAACATAAATTAAGTTTGGTTTACAATAATCATCGTTAAACATTAAGATCATGTACTAGAAAGGGATTAATACAATACTATGGTCAAGCACAACTCTAAACTTTCATAAACATCATTACATAACATTTCTATATCATACGTTTACATTACATCATATCCATGTCCACATCTAGCTATTACATAACACATAACTCTACTCCTGCTGACCTCCTGGTCTACCCTGTACCTGCAAACCTGGGGGTTAAGGGAGAGGGGTGAGCTATAAAGCCCAGTGAGCAGAATAATTAAACATTCAATTTAAATTTCATACTTTCATGAAATGCAACATATCACAAACAATCCACATCAAGGGTGAACTTGTCACCAATAGCCCACTACTCATTCCAATAGTGCCAGGGGCGTAGACTGGGCCTCACAGGTCTTTCTCTTACATTACATTCATAACATAACATTCCAATATGCCAGGGGCGTAGAATGGGCCTCACTGGTCTTTCTCTTACATAGTGCCAGGGGCGTAGAATGGGCCTCACTGGTCTTCCATACCGTATCACATCATATCATAACGTAGTGCGGCTAAAGGATCATCCAACATTCACCCACATCCACAACATATTATGCAATGCAACATATTCGTGAATTCTAATGCAAGCACCCTAGTATATCTCATGGCATTCATGATGCGTGTATCATGCTCAGAATTTATTTATTTACTTTGAAATGAAATAAGATATTCCACTCACCTCTGGCTGAAGCTCTAACAGACTCAGAAGCAGCTGAACTCACTGCTGGGGTCCTCGGTTCCTCGGGTCCGAACCTACACAGGTGGACTCAAGTGAGGGACCTAACATACATAAACATGACTCTAAAATACTCCCCAAAAACCCCCTAAAACACCTTAAAACAATCACATAAATCATGCAAAGGAGGGCTGAACAGGGCACTTTCGGTGGCAGGTTCGGCGGTCGAAAGGCCCTCCAGAGTCGAAAGTCATGCACCTTCGGCGGCACTTTCGGCGGCCGAAGGTTCCCTCTAGAGACGAAACTCATGCATGTTCGGCGGCACCTTCGGCGGCCGAAACTCCCTTCCAGAGCCGAAAGTCCACTTTCGGGGGCAGGGTTCGGCAGCCGATACATGCTACCAAAGGCAGGTTCGGCGGCCGAAAGAGCCTTCGGCTGCCGAACCTGAGTTCTTCCTAAAAGGGCAGAAACTCAGCTCAACATGCATAAACGCCTCCCAACTCATTCAATCATACATTTTCCTATTCTACAACATGTATACTCAAGCATACAAGCTCCTAGGGGCTTCAAACTATCCTAAACCCCAACTACAACACATCAAACATGCATAACCAACATACATTGTTCATAAACGCACAGTAAACCCATAAACTCCACATAAACCTACACATGCATTTCTACCCCAAGAAACTTCATAAAACTTACTTAAAACATTAAAGGAACTATGGATCTACTCTTACCTCTTGAAGAACGAGAGGAGAGACGATCCAACTTGGAGATGGGAGAGATCTCAACTCTTTGGTCTCCAAGCTTCCAAAACTCGCTCTTTTATTCAAATATCTTCAAATCAATATAAAGCTTGTTAAAACATGAAAGATCAAAGGAAAAACATCTAAAATGAACCATGGGAGAGCAAGAACTCACCGTGGCCGAAAATGGGGAGAAAACTCGCCCGTTACGGCCATGGAGCTCTTATGTATTACATTCTTCCCCCCTTAAGAACATTCGTCCCCGAATGTTCACCAAACAAACACATGGCATAGGATAAAACATAACATTTATACAAAGCACATAAAAACTCACCTTAGAAGAGATGAGGATATTGCCGGAGCATATACTCCCGTGTCTCCCAGGTACACTCTTCGATGTTGTGGTGATTCCAAAGGACTTTCACCATCGGGATTTCCTTGTTCCTTAGCTTTCTGATCTGGGTGTCTAAGATCCGTACTGGCTGTTCAACATAGGTGAGATCCTCTTGGATCTCCACATCAGGCTCACTAAGAACCTTGCCCGGATCTGACACGAACTTTCTTAACATGGAAACATGGAAAACCGGATGGATTCTCTCCATTGAAGCAGGCAAGTCCAGCTTGTACGATACATTCCCAATCTTTTGCAAGACTTCAAAGGGTCCGATGTACCGTGGAGCTAGCTTACCTTTCTTCCCAAACTGAATCACCCCTTTCATTGGAGACACCTTGAGCAATACCAAATCCCCCTCCTGAAACTCTACTTGCCTTCTGCGGATATTTACATAACTCTTTTGCCTGCTTGCAGCAGTCTTGATTCTTTCTCTGATTATGGGCACCACTTTGCTGGTGATCTCTACTAGCTCAGGCCCTGCCAAGGCCTCTTCTCCAATTTCTTCCCAGCAGACAGGTGACCTGCACTTCCTTCCATACAAAGCTTCATATGGGGCCATCCCTATGCTGGCATGATGGCTGTTATTGTAGGTAAACTCCACTAAAGGTAGATGCTGCCTCCAAGAACCGCCAAAATCCAGCACACACATTCTGAGCATATCCTCTATTGTCTGGATAGTCCTCTCTGATTGTCCGTCCGTCTGTGGATGGAAAGCAGTGCTAAAATCCAACCTGGTACCCATAGCGTTCTGCAGACTCCGCCAAAACCTGGAGGTGAACTGGGGCCCTCGATCAAACACTATTGAAACAGGAACCCCATGCAGCCTGACGATCTCATCAACATACACCTGCGCCAACTTGTCCACAGAATAGCCACTCCTAACAGGGATGAAGTGAGCAGATTTGGTCAGTCTATCCACAATCACCCATATGGAGTCCAATCTGTTGGACGTTGCCGGTAACCCCACCACGAAGTCCATAGCTATATTCTCCCATTTCCACTCTGGAATAGGTAGTGGGTTAAGCATTACAGCCGATTTCTGATGTTCCAGCTTCACCCTTTGACACACTTCGCAGGCTGACACAAACTGTGCCACTTCTTTCTTCATAGCTGGCCACCAATACACTTTCTTCAGATCTTGATACATCTTGGTGGCTCCGAGGTCAACGCTGTATCTGGCATTATGAGCCTCTCTCATAATGTCTCCCTTCAGCCCTACGTCATTTGGTACACATAATCTGTTTCCATAGCGGAGGATCCCCTTGTTGTCGAATTTGAACTCACTATCCTTGCCTGACTGAACAGTCCTGGCAATCTTCACTAACTCTGGGTCCTCATGCTGTTTCTGAGCCACCTGCTCCAGAAACACGGGTGTCACTCTCATCTGGGCAACTAAAGCACCTGTACCAAACAACTCCAACTGTAACCCTTCATTGATGAGCTCGAAGAACTCCCTCACTACTGGCCTCCTCTCTGCTGAAATATGGGACAAACTGCCAAGTGATTTCCGGCTTAAGGCGTCTGCCACAACATTCGCCTTACTCGGATGGTACTAGATCTTGCAATCATAGTCACTGAGCAGTTATACCCATCTTTTCTGCCTCATATTCAGCTCTCTCTGACTCAGGATGTACTGCAGGCTCTTATGATCTGTGAAGATCTCACATTTTACCCCGTAAAGGTAGTGCCTCCACATCTTGAGTGCAAAGATTACCGCTGCCATCTCTAGGTCGTGTGTAGGGTAATTCAACTCGTGCTTCTTCAACTGCCTAGAAGCATAAGCAATCACCCTTTCATTCTGCATTGGCACACAACCCAGTCCCACACGGGACGCATCGCAATACACTGCAAAGTCTTCATTACTCGCTGGCAGAGCTAACACCGGTGCTGAAGTCAACCTCTTTTTTAACTCCTCAAAGCTCTCTCCACACTGGTCAGTCCACACGAACCTCTGGTTCTTCTTAGTCAATCTGGTCATGGGAGCTGCAATCTTAGAGAAGTCCTGAACGAACCTCCTGTAGTAACCTGCCAAACCCAAGAAACTCTTGATCTCTGTCACCGTAGTGTGTCTAGGCCAGTTAGCTACAACTTCCATTTTCTTGGGTCTACCTCGATTCCATTCTCTGACACCACATGCCCCAAGAAGGAGATGCTCCTCAGCCAGAACTCACACTTGGAGAACTTAGCATACAAGCCATGTTCCCTCAAGGTTTGCAGAACTAACCTCAGATGATGGGCATGCTCCTCTGCATTCCTGGAATACACTAAGATATCATCTATGAAGACAATAACAAAGTGATCCAGGTACTGTCTAAACATTTTGTTCATGAGATCCATGAATGCTGCAGGGGCATTGGTTAACCCGAACGGCATCACAAGGAACTCATAATGCCCATATCTGGTCCTGAATGTTGTCTTCGGTACATCCTCTTCCCTTATCCTCAGCTAATGGTACCCTGATCTCAGATCTATCTTGGAGAAACAACCTTCTCCTGCTAGCTGGTCGAATAGATCGTCGATCCTTGGCAACGGGTACTTATTCTTGGTAGTGACCTTGTTCAACTGCCTGTAGTCGATACAAAGTCTGAGGGATCCATCTTTCTTTTTCACAAATAGCACTGGAGCACCCCAAGGTGAGGTACTCGGTCGGATGAAACCCCTATCTACCAGCTCTTGCAACTGCTCTTTCAACTCCTTCAATTCTGCTGGTGCCATCCTGTAGGGAGGGATAGAGATCGGTCTAGTTCCAGGCATCAATTCAATTTCAAACTCAATCTCCCTAGCAGGTGGTAAACCTGGCAGCTCGTCTGGAAAAACATTTAAGAACTCTCTGACCACTGGCACTGAGGCGGGCTTTCTGACATGACTATCCAGCTCTCTCACATGAGCTAGAAAACCCTGACAACCTCTCCTGAGTAGCCTATGAGCCTGAAGGGCTGATATCAAACCTCTAGGTGTACTCCCCCTGTCTCCTCTGAAGACAACCTCTGACCCATCCTGACATCTGAACCTGACTACCTTGTCTCTGCAATCCAAGGTAGCACCATGGGTAGATAGCCAATCCATCCCTAGAATGACGTCAAAATCTGTCAAATCTAGAACCACAAGGTCGGCAAACAGGCATCTTCCCTCCACAAAAACTGGACTACACTGGCAGACTGACTCTGCCACTGACGGGTCACACTTGGGTCCACTGACCCATAGGGGACACTCTAACCCAAAGACCATCAATCCCAACCTCTCGACGGCCCTCGAAGCAATGAAAGAATGAGATGCACCAGGGTCCATTAAGGCATAAACATCCGAGCAACCAATGATGAGATTATCTGCCACCACGGTGTTCGATGCATTTGCCTCCTGCTGAGTCATGGTGAAGATCCGTGCTGGAGCTGAAGGGCCCTCACCCCTGAAACCCGCTGAAGAAGAGGCTGCCCCTCTTCCTCTGCCTCTGCCACTAGCTTGAGTCGCGGCTGGAGCTACTGGCTGAGCCACACTACCAGAAGCTGTCTGTTAAGACTGCGCCATGAAAGCTGCTCTAGGACACTCTCGTGCCATTGATAGAGCATATTTTAGTCCATTTTATCATTATGTTCTTGATGTTTATTTACATCTTTTCTGCTTAATTTTGTGGTTTTGATTATGTTTTGCAGATATTAGGTGTAAAGAGACAATCTGGAGAAAATGCTCTTAAAACTGCCAAAAAGTGCCAAATAAGGAAAGTTTCCAAATAAGGAAAGTTTTCAGAAAAAGGAAAGTTTTCAAATGAGGAAAGTGCAGAAGCAAAAGCAAACAAGGAAAGCTCAGTCAGAAGATTATTTGAAATTCAAATCGCAGATCTTTCTTTCCTTGTTCAAAAATGTGCACACACTGCTACAGTCATATCTTCTTATTTAGGCAGCAAGATCTCAAAGAGATGCTCTTCCTCTTCTGCGTTCAACATTCGAATTTCAAAAGAGGCTCCACCTAAAAAGGAATGTATGGACAGCATATCTTCCCTTTTGAAGACCAAAATTCGTGCATACTTCCTATTCAGAAACAATCTGCGCGTTTTCCTCTTCTGAGAGCCATCTGCGCGCCACCTTCCTTTTCTGCAACAACTTGGGCAACAAGTTGAGCATGGGCAGCACCTTGGGCAGCCTCTACACTAATTAGGAAGCAAGGTCAGCATCTAAACTTATTTAGGAAGCACAATCTGTGCCTCCTTCCCTTTCTGAGACCAAACCGCGCGCACCAACTTCCTTCCGCAAAGCATTCGCGCGCAGCCTTCCTTCTGAAGCCGAAAAACGCGATTCTTTCCTTTTCAGACATAACTTGGGCAGAAAATACCTCTTGGGCAGTAAGTATGACCTTGGACAACACTTTTCAACTATAAAAAGCCACATAAGGAGCCTCTACATGCCCCTTAAGCTCCCCTTGGGAGACACCTACGAAATTCACATCTCTTCTTCTACCTTTCTTCTTTTCTTTTATTTTTGGTTTTGTTTCAGCCATGAGAGGCTGAAATCTTTTATTCTAGTTGAAGATTAGGTGATACTTTGGTTGTTTTATGGATTGGGAGACTTGATCAAACATTGTTTAACTTTTGGTTGTTCAATATTTATGCAATTTCATGCTTGATTTTAATATTGCTTTGTTGTTTAGATCTACGTTGATTCTTGATTGCAAAGTAATAATATGTTAGTTTGGATGATTTAAGTCCGTAATTGCTTAGATTATTCTTACATGAGAACACTTGGGATAAAACCCAAGGAAATTGTATGATCTAGCGTTATCTCCATACGTTTGGGTAGCTAGGATTGGATCTCTCTATTTCTTAATGCAATTGACAATTGTTTTGATGCCTAAGGCCCAAGGACGTTCCTTTGCAATTTGTTAATTAGTAATTAATTAGAGGACGTTCCCTAATTGGTTTAATAATAAGGAGAGATAATGGTGGTGAGAAGCGTCTTCCATCTCCATAACTAATCTATTGAATCAACCCAAAGGAAACTAAGTGTCAATGATCAATCCCAACAACTAAAGTGGATCCAACTCTTCAACTAGATCTTTCTCATTATTTATTTCTCTTTTATTTTGTTATTTGCTTATTTTAATTGCTTTCAGTAGTTTGTTAATCAAACCAATCTCAAACTCCCCATTTTACTTTTACTGCAATTTATTTTTATTCCACTTTCAGTTTTATCTCGTTTCAGTTTATTTTGCTTTCCGTTTATTTCTCTTTCAGTTTTATCTCGTTTCAGTTTTATCTCATTTCAGTTTTATCTCATTTCAGTTTATCTCGTTTTCAGTTTTATCTCGTTTCAGTTTTATCTTATTTCAGTTTTATCTCGTTTCAGTTTTATCTCGTTTCAGTTTATCTCGTTTTCAGTTTTCTTCTTTTGCAGTTTATTTTTGTTTCAGTTTATTTTATTGGTCTTGATAAGGAAAATAGGTAAGTCTTCAATTCCCTGTGGATTCGATCCTTTCACCACTATCTGCAGTTGTAAATTGTTGATAACCAGAAAGGTTATTTTTAACCGGCTTCGACAACCGCGAGTTAGCCATGTGTCCCGCCTGCCCACATCTGAAGCAGGCTGTCGTCCCAACCAGACATACTCCTTTGTGCGGCTTCCCACACTTCTTGCATACTGCATTATCTGCACCTGAGCTTGAACCACTTCCTAATCCCAGACCAGACTTGATCTTATTCCAGAACTTGTTCTTCTTTGGCTTCTTGGTGGTACTACTCCACCTCTTACTGCCTGAACTCAGAGAAGAAGGGTCTAACTTGCCCCCACCTAGGGTCTTGGAACCAGAAGGCTGTGCCACTGATTGTTTGACTTTCCCCTCGATGATTGCACTAGCCTCCATCCTCCGAGCCATATCCATAATGTCATGGAAACTCTCCCTCTCTGCTGACTGAATCAAGGAGGAATACCTGGAGTGGAGCTTCATGATATACCTCCTTGACTTTTTCTGATCTGTATCCAGATTTTGCCCGGCAAACGGCAACAGCTCCAAAAATCTGTCTGTGAACTCATCCACACTCATCTCATCCGTCTGCCTCAGCTGCTCGAACTCAATCATCTTCAACTCCCTTGAACTGTCAGGGAAAGCCCATCCTGCAAACTCATTTGCAAACTCCTCCCATGATAGGCTGTCCAACCTCGGGTTCACATAGTTCTTAAACCACTCTCGGGCCTTCTTGCATTTTAGTGTGAACCCAGCCATCTGAATGGCTCTACTGTCATCAGCTCCTATCTCATCTGTAATTGTCTTGACCCTCTCAAGGTACACAAACGGGTCATCACCAGTTTCAAACTGGGGAGCACCCAGCTTTATGTAATCGGTCATCTTGACCTTGCTCCCCCCAGATGAGCTAGGTTTAGGCATTTGGGTTTCTGGGACAGTAGGTGCTGCTGGTGGTGAAGGAGGTGCAGCATCCCCTGGGGTAGGGTTTGCTGTACCTAGATGGTAGGGTGGGGGTGGGTACATAGGGTATTGTGGGTACGGTGGGTAGAAAGGTGGGTATGGCATCTGAGAGTGATAAGGGTTAAAACTTGGGTAATCCGATGTACCTCCCATCGAATACCCTGGATTATGTGAAAAGGGTGGGTAAAAAGGTGGCTGAACAAATCCCGAGGCCTGAGTGCCTCCTTGGGACTCTCCCATTCCCTCTTCCGACATACTTACTCCGAGACTGCCATCCCTCCTCTGATCCACATCCATCTGATCCCCCACATCCTCTGACATATCCCCTTGTACTGTTCCCCTCACTGATCTGCTTCTGTTCATATCCAAAGACCATCTAGGGTCTCTCACTGCTCTTTCCCTGTTGGACCTACTTGACATTGCCCTAGGCAATACAGGAGGACGGGCATCAGTGCCCTCGTCCTGGGGTGGTACTCCAGTCAATCGTGCAGATCGACGAGTTCCTCTCATCCTGTTTTCTGAAAACAGCACACATCACATAAACATTAGCATCAAATGGTTCATGTGCAAACACATGAACCCGCATCACATACATCACATACATAGCATATCATTAATGCACATGCATAAAATCATGGCATTTCACATCATCATTCAAGACAGGACTCTACATCCTATCCTAGTGGACATGATCTTCCTATTGTGCTTGACCTTCTAGAACATCTATGAGCCCGACACTCTAGGTCCGACCATATGAACCTAGGGCTTTGATACCAATCCGTAACGACCCGAAAATCGGACCGCTACCAGCGCTAGGATCCAGATCGGCTTAAGGCCGCCGGAACCCGTAGCAAGCCAAACATTCATCCTGTGAACCTGTTTAATCCCATACATGATCAACAACATACATAAAAATTTTGAACTTTTCTTTCTATTCAATCACCAAACTCAACCTGAGCATACACTATTCATAAACATAAACATTAACCCCACCTTGGAGTCCTCATCAATGCTCCAATGGGGTGACATAACATAAATTAAGTTTGGTTTACAATAATCATCGTTAAACATTAAGATCATGTACTAGAAAGGGATTAATACAATACTATGGTCAAGCACAACTCTAAACTTTCATAAACATCATTACATAACATTTCTATATCATACGTTTACATTACATCATATCCATGTCCACATCTAGCTATTACATAACACATAACTCTACTCCTGCTGACCTCATGGTCTACCCTGTACCTGCAAACCTGAGGGTTAAGGGAGAGGGGTGAGCTATAAAGCCCAGTGAGTAGAATAATTAAACATTCAATTTAAATTTCATGCTTTCATGAAATGCAACATATCACAAACAATCCACATCAAGGGTGAACTTGTCACCAATAGCCCACTACTCATTCCAATAGTGCCAGGGGCGTAGACTAGACCTCACTGGTCTTTCTCTTACATTACATTCATAACATAACATTCCAATATGCCAGGGGCGTAGAATGGGCCTCACTGGTCTTTCTCTTACATAGTGCCAGGGGTGTAGAATGGGCCTCACTAGTCTTCCATACCGTATCACATCATATCATAACTTAGTACGGCTAAAGGATCATCCAACATTCACCCACATCCACAACATATTATGCAATGCAACATACTCGTGAATTCTAATGCAAGCACCCTAGTATATCTCATGGCATTCATGATGCGTGTATCATGCTCAGAATTTATTTATTTACTTTGAAATGAAATAAGATATTCCACTCACCTCTGGCTGAAGCTCTAATAGACTCAGAAGCAGCTGAACTCACTGCTGGGGTCCTCGGTTCCTCGGGTCCGAACCTACACAAGTGGACTCAAGTGAGGGACCTAACATACATAAACATGACTCTAAAATACTCCCCAAAAACCCCCTAAAACACCTTAACACAATCACATAAATCATGCAAAGGAGGGCTGAACAGGGCACTTTCGGCGGCAGGTTCGACGGCCGAAAGGCCCTCCAGAGTCGAAAGTCATGCACCTTCGGCGGCACTTTCGGCGGCCAAAGGTTCCCTCCAGAGACGAAACTCATGCATGTTCGGCGGCACCTTCGGCGGCCGAAACTCCCTTCCAGAGCCGAAAGTCCACTTTCGGGGGCAGGGTTCGGCAGCCGATACATGCTACCAAAGGCAGGTTCGGCGGCCGAAAGAGCCTTCGGCTGTCGAACCTGAGTTCTTCCCAAAAGGGCAGAAACTCAGCTCAACATGCATAAACGCCTCCCAACTCATTCAATCATGCATTTTTCTATTCTACAACATGTATACTCAAGCATACAAGCTCCTAGGGGCTTCAAACTATCCTAAACCCCAACTACAACACATCAAACATGCATAACGAACATACATTGTTCATAAACGCACAGTAAACCCATAAACTTCACATAAACCTACACATGCATTTCTACCCCAAGAAACTTCATAAAACTTACTTAAAACATTAAAGGAACTATGGATCTACTCTTACCTCTTGAAGAACGAGATTAGAGATGATCCAACTTGGAGATGGGAGAGATCTCAACTCTTTGGTCTCCAAGCTTCCAAAACTCGCTCTTTTGTTCAAATATCATCAAATCAACATAAAGCTTGTTAAAACATGAAAGATCGAAGGAAAAACATCTAAAATGAACCATGGGAGAGCAAAAACTCACCGTGGCCGAAAATGGGGAGAAAACTCGCCCGTTACGGCCATGGAGCTCTTATATAGGGGCTGGCAGATCACCTTTCGGCAGCCTAAAGTGCTTCCAAAACTCATGCAAGTTCGGAGGGCCGAACATGAGGTTCGGCGGCCGAACCTTTGAAACTTTCGGAAGCCTAACTTGCCCCCTTAAACCATCCCACGTTCGGCGGCCGAACTTGGGGTTCAGCGGCCGAACCTGGAAATGTCTCCTTGGTCTTTTTCATTTAAAACTCAATTTCCTTTTTGCTTAAAACCATAAGATACATTAAAACATTTTATAAAAATATGATTTTACCTTTTTAGAGGTTTCCGACATCCGAGATTTCACCAGACGGTAGGAATTCCGATACCGGAGTCTAGCCGGGTATTACATTGGTCTTCTCAAAATTCAAATTTCGGTTCCCTGCACTTTTTCCGCCTCTGCTATCTATTTCTGCTGTCAGTGTGATTGGGGCAGTGATTTGGGCAGATCACTTGCCCCAATCGCTTTTCCGTGAGTCAGTCCAGTTTTTAGCTTTCTGTCTCTGCAAGTGATTTGGGCGGTGATTTGGGCAGATCACTTGCCCAAATCACTTCTGCCTGTTGCCTCCAGGTTTCTGCTTCAGCTTGATCTGGGCAGTGTTTTGGCCAAATCACTTTGACCCAATCACTTTTCCAGCTTTTTCTTCACTCCAACTTTCCATTTTCTTCTTTTTCTACAAAAATATAACAAAAACATAAATTAAGCTAGAAAAATGTGTAATTAAACAGTAATAAATATACTAAAAATGTGGCTAAATTATGCTTGATCACTTATTCACATGTTTTTGAGTTTTAAAGTGGATCAAAGATTGATGATCTGTGTGAATAATAAACTCTTGCTCCATCAGATACTGCTCCCAAGTTTTAAAAGTATAGAATATTGCATATAACTCATGTTCATAAGTGAACCACTTCTTCCTACCTTCATTAAGTTTCTCACTAAAGAAGGCAATAGGCCTTTTAGACTGTGACAGCACTCCGCCAATCCCAACTCCACAAGCATCACATTTAACATCAAAAAGTTTATCAAAATCAGGTAGAGCAAGAATAGGGGCAGAAGTAATCTTATCTTTAATCTCTTCAAAGCTCTTGTTGCCAGTGTCAGTCCAAGCAAATTTCTACACTCTCTCTTTCTTCAAGCAATCTGTGATAGGGGCAATGATGCTGCTGAAATTTCTAATAAACCGTTTATAGAAAGTAGCAAGGCCATGAAAGCTGTAAACTTCAGAAATAGTTTTGGGAATGGGCCAATTCCGTATTGGTTCTACCTTCTTCTCATCAACATGTATCCCTTCTGCACTAACAACAAATCCCAGGAACAGAATGCACTCCATCATATAAATGCACTTTTTCATATTAATAACCAGCTCACTTTCTTGCAAGGCTATCATGACTTGACGAAGATGCTGTAAATGTTCTTCTTCCCTGCGGTTAAAAATCAAGATTTCATCAAAATAAACAACCACAAATTTACGTAAGAAAGGACGCAAAACCTAGTTCATAAGTCGCATAAAAGTGCTAAGTGCCTTCGTCAAACCAAAGGGCAAAACCAACTACTCATACAAGCTTTTCTTAGTGTTGAATGTTGTCTCCCATTCATCTCCCTCCTTAATTCAAACTTGGTGATAGCTGCTTTTAAGGTCGATCTTAGATAAGATTTTAGACCCGGATAGCTGATCTAGCATGTCATCTAGTCGTGAAATAGAAAATCGATACTGAACTGTAATTTTATTGATGGCCCTGCTATCCACACGCATTCTCCAAGTCCCATCTTTCTTTGGAACTAATAGGGTAGGTACTCCGCAGGGGCTAATGCTCTCCCGAATATGCCCCTTCTTCAATAATTCTTCAACCTGTTCTTGGAGGATTTCACTCTCCTTTGGAATCATCATGTAATGAGGCAGATTCAATAATTTTGATCTAAGAATGAGATCAATCTGATGTTGGATATCTCGTAGAGTTGAAAGCTTAGAAGATTTCTTCATTATCTTAGGAAACTCCTTCAATAGCTCTTTAACGGGCGGTGGTAAAGATGGTGCATCCTCTATTGCACCTTTTGCTCTTACCAATAAAGCCAGTATGCGTCCAGATTTTTCAACTGCACCTGATAGCCTCTGCACTCCCGTGGAAACAACAACAACATTCTTCCTTTCTACTTTAGAATGTTTCGCAGAACTGAAAGGCAAAATAGTAATCTTCTTTTGATTCCACGTGAACATGTATGAACTCTCCTTCCCCTTATGCAAAGTATCAACATCGAACTGTCAAAGGCGACCTAGCAAAATTCTACAGCAATCCATATCCACAACATCACAATTAACGGGTTCAGTATAAGATTTACCAATCGAGATAGGCAAGCTGCAAATTCTATTGACCTCAATTGTCGGACCTTCCTTAATCCATCCGACTTTGTATGGCGAAGAGTGTGGCTGTGTAGGCAACTACTAGGATTGTAAATGAACCAAGCTATTCCAGACTCGGCTCAATAAAAACTCGATCGGACTTGATTCGATTTCTAAATGAGCCGAACTCAAACTGAATTTTTAGGATCGTTAATTAAATGAGCCAAACTTGAGTTCAGTAGTATTCAACTCATTAAAATTCGCGAACTGACTTGTTAAGTGGCTCGTGAATAGGCTCGTTAAGAGATTCGTGAACTCTCATGAACAGACTCGTTAAGAGACTCGTGAATAGACTCGTTAAGATGCTCGTCGAGCAGGCTCGTTAAAAAACTCGGCTCGATTTGATTACATCTGCCACTTAATTTATTTATCATATATATTATTAATTTTTATATTTCTATCCTATAATTATATAACTATATTATTAATTTATATATTTATTTTTCATTATATATCTTTCTAAGTATATTTATTTTTCACTATATATCTTTCTAAGTAAACTCTTTTTAAACTATTAAATCTCTTAATAAATTATTGTTATTATTATTATTTTCATATGTTTATATATGTATTTGTATGATTATTTTCCTATTTAATATTATTCGCTTAATTTTATAAATTAAAATTTTTATACAATTTAAATATAAATCAATATGCTTCTATTGATAAAATTTGAGTATATATATATATATATATATATATATATATATGTTATATAATTTAAATTGATTATACTTATATTAATATATTTATTTTATGTAATATTTTATATTTATATTATATGTATAGTATTTTTTTATATAATATAAAATAATTTAATATAAATTATATATTTAAAGAAAAATAAATAGTGATATATAAATAATAAAATGATAACATAAGAATAATCAATAATTATATATTAATAAATTTTATATAAAAATATCTATTAATACTAATAATAAAATTATACAGATTCACTTATATAAACTGTTTATATATAGATTTATATATTTATTATATATATATTTCAATTAATTTTTCATGTAATATAAATATTTAAATAAATAATTATTAAATTTAGTATTATATCGTTAATCTTATATTAAATATATTTTATATAATTAATTAAAAGTTTATAATTAGTATTTGAATAATAAATATTATTTGATGTTATAAATAAATAAATAAATAAATATTTAAATACTAAAACTTAAATAATAAAATATTAAAATATTAAAATATTAAAATCTAAATAATAAAAAAGAAAAAAATTAATTAACCACATTTTATTAACCATTAGACCACAAACTCACTTTTGTAAAATTACTACGCATTATTTTACATATAATATATTGAAGGTTACTAAAATAATATTCTCTATCCCATCGAAAACTTATAGAGATACAGAGATGAAACTCCTTATAAATAAAAATTTTACTTTTAAACTAAGGATTTGGTTATAATAAATTATTGTATTTTAAATTAAGGATTTGATTACAATAAACTTTAATTAAATTATATTTAATTTTATTAAAAGTTTCTTTTAACCTTTTAGCTTAAAATTTTAATCTTTAAAAATTCAAATTAATTAAGTTTTGTTAACGAGTTTTTTAATCGAGCTTTCGAGCTCGAGTTTGAATTAGACTCGTTATTAGTTTAAACGAATTTTTTACGAGTCGATCTCGAATCGAACTCGATTATAGTATTTAATTTTTAAGTCGAGTTCGAGCTAAATATTAGAGGTCGAGTCGAACTCGAGCTCGAATTTGAGTTTATAGAATTTTTTAATAAACGAGTTTGAGTTTTATAAAACTCGCCTCGACTCGATTCGATTACACCCCTAACAACTGCAATTTCTCCACTAATTGTTTAGCTATTAGATTCTCACAACTGCAGCTATCTATGTAACGACCCGGAAACCGGACCGCTACTGGCGCTAGTGTAACGACCCGAAAATCGGACCGCTACCGGCGCTAGGATCCGGGTCGGCTTAAGGCCGCCAAGACCCGTAGCAAGCCTGACTTGCAACCTGAAAACCTGTTTAATCCCATACATGATCACAACATACATAAAAATTTAAAACTTTTCTTTCATACATCCAACTCAACCTGAACATGCACTTCACATAGCCATAATCATAATCATGATCCCTCTGTGGGATCTCATCAATGCCCCAATGGACGATACATCATAAGATGAGTTGGCTTTCATGAACATAATAAAACATTTTTTATCATGTAATATACTCTCCAAAAACCCCCTAAAACATCATAAAACAACTACATAAAAACATGCAAGAAATGGCTGGACAGGGCACTTTCGGCGGCAGGTTCGGCGGCCGAAAGTCCCTCCAGAGCCGAAAGTCAGGCAGGTTCGGCGGCACCTTCGGCGGCCGAAACTCCCAGACAGAGGCGAAACTCATGCATGTTCGGCGGCACCTTCGGCGGCCGAAAGTCCCAGACAGAGACGAAAGTCTCCTTTCGGGGGCAACTTCGGCAGCCGAAAGGCCTGCCTCCCCAGCCATGTTCGGCGGCCGAAAGTGCCTTCGGCTGCTTCTGATACCCCAACTACAACACTTCAAACATGCCACATTGTTCAAAAACATAACATTTGCTTAAAAACTCATACAACCCTATACATGCCATTCTACCCCCATAAAACAACTTAAAACTTACTTAAAACATCCAATGAGCTTAAGATCGGCTCTTACCTCTTGAAGATAGAGAGAGAGACGACCTAAACTCGGAGATCCAAGCAAATGAGCTCCTGAGTTCCCAAAGCTCCAAAACTTATCTTAAATGCTCAAAACTTCCAATGAGAGGTGAAAACTCAAGAAAAATGGAGGAGATTTGGAGAAAGAACACAAGATCTGGGGAGAGGGAGGTCGGAAGCTAGCTATGGCCGAAAATGGGAGAAAGCTCGCCCATTTCGGCTAAGTGACCCTTTTATAGTGGCTGGCCAGGCCACGTTCGGGGGCCGAAAGTGCCTCCGCATGCATGCCATGTTCGGCGGCCGAACTTGAGGTTCGGCGGCCGAACCTGGGCTTCCCTCACTTATGCCTTCGGGGGCCTAAAGCACTCCCGAAGTGCATGCATGTTCGGCGGCCGAACTTTGAGTTTCGGCGGCCGAACTTTGAGTTTCGGCGGCCGAACCTGAGTTTCCTCCAAGGGTGTTTTTATTCAAAAACTCATTAAATTTTCATACTTAAAACCATGAAATACCTTAAAACATTTTATGAAAACATGTTTCTACCCTACTAGAGGCTTCCGACATCCGAGATTCCACCGGACGGTAGGAATTCCGATACCGGAGTCTAGCCGGGTATTACAGACACCTTGAGCAATACCAGATCCCCCTCCTGAAACTCGACCTGCCTTCTGCGGATGTCTGCATAACTCTTCTGTCTGCTTGCAGCAGTCTTGATTCTTTCTCTGATTATGGGTACTACTCTGCTGGTAATCTCTACCAGCTCAGGCCCTGCCAAGGCCTTTTCTCCCACTTCTTCCCAGCAAACAGGTGATCTGCACTTCCTCCCATACAAAGCTTCATATGGAGCCATCCCGATGCTAGCATGATGGCTGTTATTGTAGGCAAACTCCACCAAAGGTAGATGCTGCCTCCAAGAACCGCCAAAGTCCAGCACACACATCCTGAGCATATCCTCTATGGTCTGGATGGTCCTTTCTGACTGTCCGTCCGTCTGTGGATGGAAAGCAGTACTGAAATCCAACCTAGTACCCATGGCGTTCTGCAGACTCCGCCAAAATCTGGAGGTGAACTGGGGCCCTCTATCTGACACTATCGAAACAGGAACCCCATGCAGTCTGACGATCTCATCGACATACACCTGCGCCAACTTGTCCACAGAATAGCCACTCCTGACAGGGATGAAGTGAGCAGATTTAGTGAGTCTGTCCACAATCACCCATATGGAGTCCACTCTGTTGGACGCTGCCGGTAACCCCACTACGAAGTCCATAGCTATATTTTCCCATTTCCATTCTGGAATAGGTAGCGGGTTAAGCATTCCAGCCGGCTTCTGATGTTCCAGCTTCACCCTCTGACACACTTCGCAGGCTGACACAAACTGTGCCACTTCCTTCTTCATAGCTGGCCACCAATAAACCTTCTTTAGATCTTGATACATCTTGGTGGCTCCGGGGTGAACGTTGTATCTTGCATTATGAGCTTCTCTCATAATGTATCCTTTTAGCCTTATGTCATCTGGTACACATAGTCTGCTCCCATAGCGGAGGATCCCCTTGCTGTCGAATCTGAACTCACTATCATTGCCTGACTGAACAGTCCTGGCAATCTTCACTAACTCCGGGTCCTCATGCTGCTTCTGAGCCACCTGCTCCAGAAACACGGGTGCCACTCTCATCTGGGCCACCAAGGCACCTGTACCAGACAACTCCATCTGTAGACCTTCCTCAATAAGCTTGTAAAACTCCTTCACCACTGGCCTCCTTTCTGCCGATATGTGGGATAAACTGCCGAGTGATTTCCGGCTTAAGGCGTCTGCCACAACGTTCGCCTTACCCGGATGGTACTGAATCTTGCAATCATAGTCACTCAGCAGCTCCACCCATCTCCTCTGTCTCAAATTCAAATCTCTTTGACTCAGGATATACTGCAGGCTTTTATGATCTGTAAAGATCTCACATTTAACCCCATAGAGGTAGTGCCTGCACATCTTGAGTGCAAAGATTACTGCTGCCATCTCTAGGTCATGTGTGGGGTAATTCAACTCATGCTTCTTCAGCTGCCTAGAAGCATAAGCAATCACCCTCTCATTCTGCATTAGTACACAACCCAGTCCCACACGGGACGCATCACAAAAGACTGTAAAGTCCTCATCACTAGATGGCAGAGCTAACACTGGTGCTGAAGTCAACCTCTTCTTAAGCTCTTCAAAACTCTCTTCGCACTGGTCGGTCCACAGAAACTTCTGATTCTTCCTAGTTAGTCTGGTCAGAGGAGCTGCAATCTTTGAGAAGTCCTGAATGAACCTCCTGTAGTAACCTGCCAAACCCAAGAAACTTCTAATCTTTGTCACTGAAGTGGGTCTGGGCCAGTTAGCCACAGTTTCTGTCTTCTTGGGGTCTACCTCTATACCATTTTCCGACACCACATGCCCCAAGAACGAAATGCTCCTCAGCCAGAACTCACACTTAGAGAACTTGGCATACAAGCCATGTTCCCTTAAAGTCTGCAGAACCAACCTCAGATGATGGGCATGCTCCTCTGCATTCCTGGAATACACTAAGATATCATCTATGAAGACAATAACGAAGTGATCCAGGTATTGACTAAATACTCTGTTCATGAGATCCATGAATGCTGCAGGGGCGTTGGTTAACCCAAACGGCATCACAAGGAACTCAAAATGCCCATATCTGGTCCTGAAAGCTGTCTTTGGCACATCTTCATCCCTTATCCTTAGCTGATGGTACCCCGATCTTAGATCTATTTTGGAGAAACAACCCGCTCCTGCTAGCTGGTCGAATAGATCATCGATCCTTGGCAGAGGGTACCTATTTTTGGTAGTGACTTTGTTCAACTGCCTGTAGTCGATACAAAGTCTGAGGGATCCATCCTTCTTTCTCACAAACAAGACCAGAGCACCCCAAGGTGAGGTACTCTGTCGGATGAAGCCCTTTTCTACCAACTCTTGCAACTGCTCCTTCAATTCCTTCAACTCGGCTGGGGCCATCCTGTAGGGAGGGATAGAGATCGGTCTAGCTCCAGGCACCAACTCTATTTCGAACTCTATCTCCCTAGCAGGTGGTAAACCTGGAAGCTCGTCTGGAAAGACATCCTGAAACTCTCTGACAACTGGCACCGAGGCTGGCTCCCTAACCTGACTGTCTAGCTCTCTCACATGAGCTAAGTACCCCTGACATCCCTTCCTAAGCAACCTACGAGCCTATAGAGCTGATATCAAACCTCTAGGTGTGCCCCTCTTGTCTCCTCTGAAGACGACCTCTGACCCGTTCTGATCTCTGAACTTGACTACCTTGTCTCTGCAGTCCAAGGTAGCACCATGGGTAGATAGCCAATCCATCCCTAGAATGACGTCAAAGTCTGTCAAATCTAGAACCACAAGGTCGGCGGAGAGGCATCTTCCCTCAACAAAAACTGGACTGTACTGGCAGACTGACACTGCCACTGACGGGTCACACTTGGGTCCGCTGACCCATAGGGGACACTCTAACCCAGAGACTATTAGACCCAACCTCTCAACGGCTCTCGGAGCAATAAATGAATGAGATGCACCCGGGTCCATTAATGCATACACATCAGAACACCCAATGACAAGATTACCTGACACCACGGTGTTGGATGTGTTAGCCTCCTGCTGAGTCATGGTGAAGATCCTGGCTGGAGCTGATGGACCTTCACCTCGGGAACCAGAAGAAGAGGCTGCCCCTCTCCCTCTACCTCTGCCACTGCCCTGAGTTGTGGCTGGAGCTGCTGGCTGTGCCACACTACCAGAAGCTGTCTGTTGGGGCTGGCCCATAAAAGGTGCTCTAGGACACTCCCGTGCTATGTGTCCCTCCTGTCCGCATCTGAAACATGTATTAGTCCCAGCTCGACACACTCCCCTGTGCGGCCTTCCACACCTCTGGCATTCTGTACCATCTGAGCCTGAACTAGAGCCACCGCCAAAACCCAGACCGGATTTCAACTTATTCCAAAACTTATTCTTTTTCGGCTTCTTGGTGGTGTTATCCCACCTCTTCTTACTTGAGCTCTGAGAAGAGAGACCTGGCCCTCCTCTGCCTGGGGTCTTAACCCCTGAAGACTAGGTCACTGACTGCTTCACTGACCCCTCAACTATAGCACTCACCTCCATCCTTCGAGCCATATCCACCACAGTGTGGAAACTTTCCCTCTCAACTGATTGAATCAACGAGGAGTACCTGGAATGCAGCTTCATAACATATCTCTTGGCTTTCTTCGAATCGGTATCTAGAGCTTGCCCTGAAAAAGGCAATAGCTCCAAGAATTTATCTGTGAACTCCTCTACACTCATGTGCTCTGTCTGCCTCAGTTGCTCAAACTCAATCATCTTCAGTTCTCTGGAACTGTCTGGAAAAGCCCATCCAGCGAACTCATTCGCAAATTCTTCCCATGTCATGCCGTCTAGTCTCGGGTCCACATAACATTTGAACCATTCCCGTGCCTTCTTGCACTTTAAAGTGAACCCTGCCATCTGAATGGCCCTGCTATCACTCGCCCCTAGCTCATCAGTTATTGTCTTTACTACTCTCAGATACTCAAAGGGGTCATCCCCTGACTTGTATTTGGGAGCATCCAGCTTAAGGTAATCTGTCATCTTTACTTTGCTCCCATCGACTGAGCTAGGTCTAGGAGGTTGAGTAACTGGGGCTGCTGGTTCTGTAGGTGGTGGAGGTGGGGGTGCAGCATTCCCCGAGGTGGGGTTTGCCGGGTTTGGATAGAAGGGTGAGGGTGGATAAGCTGGGTACTGTGTATAAGGTGGATAGAAAGGTGGATAAGGCATGTAGGTAGGGTAGGGGTTAAAGCTGGAGTAATCCGAGGTGCCTCCCATCGGATACCCTGAACCCTGTGGGAAGGGTGGATAATGGGGTGGAAAACCATACCCCGAGGCCTGAACGCCTCCTTGAGACTCCCCTGTCCCCTCTTCCTCCATGCTCACATCCAGGTTCCCATCCCTCCTCTGATCCTCTTCCATAACCTCCTTCACATCTGAAGAACTTCCTCCTCTATCTATCTCCCTTCTGCTAGCATCAAAAGACCTTCTAGGGTCCCTTGACACTCTTTCTCTGTTTGCTCTACAAGACATTGCCCTAGGCAATGTAGGAGGACGGGCGCTCGTGCCCTCATCCTCAGGTGGCACTCCGGTCAATCTTGCCGATCGACGGGTTCCTCTCATCCTGTTTTCTGAAAAACAGTACACATCACACAAACATCAGCATCATATGGTTCATGTGGGCACACATGAACCCTCATCACATAAACATATCATTCATATCATAGCATCAATGCACATGTGTATAATCATGGCATTTCACATCATCATACAAGACAGGACTCCACATCCTATCCTAGTGGACATGATCTTCCTATTGTGCTTGACCTTCTAGAACATCTATGAGCCCGACACTCTAGGTCCGATCCTATGAACCTAGGGCTCTGATACCATTCTGTAACGACCCGAAAATCGGACCGCTACCGACGCTAGGATCCGGGTCGGCTTAAGGCCGCCAAGACCCGTAGCAAGCCTGACTTGCAACCTGAAAACCTGTTTAATCCCATACATGATCACAACATACATAAAAATTTAAAACTTTTCTTTCATACATCCAACTCAACCTGAACATGCACTTCACATAGCCATAATCATAATCATGATCCCTCTGTGGGGTCTCATCAATGCCCCAATGGGCGATACATCATAAGATGAGTTGGCTTTCATGAACATAATAAAATATTTTTGATCATGTAATAAAAGGGATACCTCATACACGATGTCAAGCACAATATCTAATCCTCAATATCATTACATGACTGAAACTGTACTTTTACATAACATTAATACATCTATCATGTCCACACTAACTATTACATACACGTGACTTCATTACTCTTGTAAACCTCTTGGTCTACCCTGTACCTGCAATCCTGGGGAAATTGGGAGAGGGGTGAGCTACTAGAGCCCAGTGAGCAGAATAATAAAACACTTAAAACATATGATAACATGAAATGCATCACATCACAGCTAATCACATCAAGGATGAACTTGTCACCAATAGCCCTCTACATGGTCCAACTGTGCCAGAACGTAGAATGGGTCCTGGTCTTTCCCTTACATATCATAACATAACAGTGTCCAACTGTGCCAGAACGTAGAATGGGTCCTGGTCTTTCCCTTACATATCATAACATAACAGTGTCCAACTGTGCCAGAACGTAGAATGGGTCCTGGTCTTTCCCTTACATAGTGCCAGCGAACGTAGAATGGGTCCCACTGGTCTTACATTCCGTACCGTACATATCACATCGTCATATCATAGATCGAGGGCTATGGATCATCCAACATTCATCCACATCAACATTTAAAACATGCAATGCAACATATTCATAAATTCTAATGCAAACAACCTAGTACATCTCATGGCATTCATGATGCGTGAATCATGCTAAAAAGTTCATCATTTGCTTTAAAACATAATGAGATATTCCACTCACCTCTGGATAGCTCTGACCAGACACTGGGGCAATAGACTCACTGCGGGGGTCCTCGGGTCCGAACCTACACAGGTGGACTCAAATGAGGGACCAAACATACGTGAACATAACTCTAAACTATTCCCCAAAAACCCCCTAAAACATCATGGAATAACCATAGAAAAACATGCAAGAAAGGGCTGGACAAGGCACTTTCGGCGGCAGGTTCGGCGGCCGAAAGTCCCTCCAGAGCCGAAAGTCAGGCAGGTTCGGCGGCACCTTCGGCGGCTGAAACTCCCAGACAGAGGCGAAACTCATGCATGTTCGGTGGCACCTTCGACGGCCGAAAGTGCCAGACAGAGACGAAAGTCTCCTTTCGGGGGCAAGCTTCGGCAGCCGAAGGCTGCCTCCACAAGCATGTTCGGCGGCCGAAAATTCCTTCGGCTGCCGAACCTGGTTTCTCCCAGAATGGCAGAAACTCAGCTCCCCTATGCATTTATGCCTCCTATCTCATCCAAACATGCATAAACCTATTCTACAACATTCCTCAATCATACACAAGCAAACATACAAGTTCCTAGGGGCATCAAACCAACAAAACCCCAACTACAACACACAAGCAACTCACATTGTTCATAATCACATCAAAAACCCATAAGCTCAACATAAGCTACACATGCATTTTCTACCCCATGAACTTGCATAAAACTTGCTTAAAACATAATGTAAGCTAGAGATCGACTCTTACCTCTTGAAGATCGAGGGTGGAGGCGATCTAACTTGGAGTTGGAAGAGATTTGAGTTTTTGAACCTCAAAGCTCCAAAACTTGCTCAAAACTCGGAAATCTTCAAAACAAGATGAAAACTAGTGAAAAACTTGAAAGATCTGAAGGAAAAGACTCAAGATCGGTGAGGGGTGGCGGAGAACTCACCTTGGCCGGAAATGGGGAAAAAGCTCACCCGTTTTCGGCTAAGGGACCCTTTTATAGTGGCTGGCCAGGCCACGTTCGGGGGCCGAACGTGCCTCCGCATGCATGCCATGTTCGGCGGCCGAACTTGAGGTTCGGCGGCCGAACCTGGACTTTCCTCACTTATGCTTTCGGGGGCCTAAAGGCGCTCCCGAAGGCATGTATGTTCGGCGGCCGAACTTGAGATTCGGCGGCCGAACCTGAGTTTTCCTTCAAGGTTGCTTTTATGCAAAAACTCATTTCCATTTTACTTAAAACCATGAAATACCTTAAAACATTTTATAAAAACATGATTCTACCCTACTAGAGGCTTTCGACATCCGAGATTCCACCGGACGGTAGGAATTCCGATACCGGAGTCTAGCCGGGTATTACAGCTAGGATCCAGATCGGCTTAAGGCCGCCGGGACCCGTAGCAAGCCCATCCTGAACTCTGTGTACCTGATAAATCCCATACATGATCAAACATAGTATCTCATACCATTAATGCACATGCATAACATCATGGCATTTCACATCATTATCATGCAAAACAGAACTCTACATCCTATTCTAGTGGACATGATTTTGCCTACTGTGCTTGCCCTTCTATAACATCTATGAGCCCGACACACTATAGGTCCGACCATATGAACCTAGGGCTCTGATACCAATCTGTAACGACCCGGAAACTGGACCGCTACCGGCGCTAGGATCCAGATCGGCTTAAGGCCGCCGGGACCCGTAGCAAGCCCATCCTGAACTCTGTGTACCTGATAAATCCCATACATGATCAAACATAAACATAAAACTAAAAAACTTTCCTCCCATTTACCAAGCTTGACCTGCATGCACTATGTCTGAACACATAGAACCCCTAGGGTCAGCATAACATACATCAGGCTCGGTTCAACACATTTCTCATCAAGAAACACTCAATAAAGATCATGCATAATAAGGGATTAACCATACACTAGGGCAAAGCACAACTCTATCCATTACATGACATTACATATCTATACATTACATTACATACTAATCCTTTAATTTACATCATGTCCACTACTCTATTACATAACCAAAACCATAGCCAACTCATACTCATCACTCTGCTGACTCTAACTGTAATACCCGGCTAGACTCCGGTATCGGAATTCCTACCGTCCGGTGGAATCTCGGATGTCGGAAACCTCTAGAAGGGTAAAACCATGTTTTATGAAATGTTTTTAATGTATTTTATGTTTTAAACAAAAAGGAAATTGAGTTTTTGAATGAAAAAGACCAAAGGAGGCTTTGCCAGGTTCGGCCGCCGAAAGTGAGGTTCGGCCGCCGAACATGGTGGGGTTTTGGGAGCGCTTTAGGCCTCCGAAAGCCTTGTTTGAAAGACTCAAGGTTCGGCCGCCGAACCTCATGTTCGGCCGCCGAACATGCATGAGATGTGGGGGCACGTTAGGCCGCCTAAAGGTGACAGAACCTGCCCTATAAGAGACCCCGTGACCGAAACAGGCGAGGTTTTCTCTCCCATTTCGGCCGACGGTAAGCTTTAGCCCTCCTATGATCATTTTAAGTGTTTTCCCTCAAATCCTTTAGATCTTAACAAGTTACATCTTGTTTTTGAAGAGTTTTAAAGTTTAAGCAAGTTTTGGAGCTTTGAGGTTCAAGAACTCGAATCTCCCCATCTTCGAGCTAGGATCGTTTCTCTCTCGATCTTCAAGAGGTAAGAGCCGATCTCTAGTTCTATATGTGTTTTAAGTAAGTTTTATGCAAGTTTTTGGGGTAGAAATGCATGAGTAGGCTTGATGAGTTTTTATGAAAAATCCATGGTTTAATGTGTGTTTATGTGCAATGTGGCTTGCTTGTGTGTTGTAGTTGGGGTTTAAGCTTGTTGGAGGCCCCTAGGAGTTTGTATGCTTGAGTATGATTGTTGTAGAATAGGTTTATGCATGATTGGTTGTGTAGGGGGTTGTTTTGGGCAAGAGGAACCAAGTTTCTGCCCTTTGGCAGAAACCAGGTTCGGCAGCCGAAGGTACTTTCGGCCGCCGAACCAGCGTGGGAGGCAGCTTTAGGCTGCCGAAGCCTGCCCCCGAAAGTTTGAGTTTCGGCTCTGTCCGAGACTTTCGGCCGCCGAAGGTGCCGCCGAACATGCATGAGTTTCGTCTCTGTCTGGGAGTTTCGGCCGCCGAAGGTGCCGCCGAACCTGCCTGACTTTCGGCTCTGGAGGGACTTCCGGCCGCCGAAGGTGCCGCCGAAAGTGCCCTTCCCAGCCTTTTCTTGCATGTTTTCTAGGGATGTTTTGAGGTGTTTTTAGGAAGTTTTTGGGGGTATGTTTAGAGTTATGTTCTTGTTGTTTGGTGCCTCATTTGAGTCCACCTGTGTAGGTTCGGACCCGAGGACCCGAGACCCCCGGTTGTGAGATAGTCTTTCAGAGTCCGTCGTTAAAGCTTCGGTCACCAGGTGAGTGGGATTATTCCCTAAGTTTTTAAGTAATGAATGAATGAACAAATGAATGAATCTGATAGCATACTCATGCATCATTAATGCCATGTGATGTTCAGGATGTTTGCATTAGAAATTCACGAATATGTTGCATTGCATAATTTGATGTTGATGTGGATGGTTATTGGGTGATCCATAGTCCTCTAATGTTATGTTATGATGATATGTTATGGAAGACCAGTGAGGCCCATTCTACGCCCCTGGCACTATGTAAGAGAAAGACCAGCGAGGCCCATTCTACGCCCCTGGCACTTTGGAATGTTATGATATGTATGTTATGTAAGAGAAAGACCAGCGAGGCCCATTCTACGCCCCTGGCACTTGGAGATGTGAGGACTAATGGTGACAATACCATCCTTTATGTGATTAAATGTGATGTGTTGCATTTCATGAAAGCATGTGAAGTAAAAGTTAAGTTATTCAATGTTAATAATAAAATGAATAATAATATACCTAAAAAGTGTGGAACTAAATCAAATGATAATAATAATAAAATTAAGAATAAAATACCTAAAAAGGGAGGAATTAATATCATGTTTTTACTTTTTACTCACTGGGCTTTTTAGCTCACCCCTCTCCCCTAACCCCAGTCTTGCAGGTACTGTGTAGATAGAGAAGTCAGCAAGAGTAAGAGAAGTCTCTGTAATAGCATAGAAGTGGACATGGTTTATTCATAATGTAAAAGTATGTTATGTAATGTAATGTAAGTTATATAGTGTGCTTGACTAGAGTCTGTTGTAATCCCTTGAATACATGAGATAAATGTTTTATGATGTTTATGTAACCCAAGCCTGATATATGTTATGTACCCCATTGGAGTATTTGTTGAGAACTCCAATGAGGGGTTTATGTTATGGTTAAGCTTGCACAGGCTAGGCTGGGTAAAGAAATGTTTAAATGAAAGAAAAGTTTTAATTTTTATGTATGTTTTGGTTCATGTATGGGATTGAACAGGTTCACAGGATGTATGTTTGGCTTGCTACGGGTTCCGGCGGCCTTAAGCCGACCTGAATCCTAGCGCCGGTAGCGGTCCGGTTTCCGGGTCGTTACAAAATGGTATCAGAGCCCTAGGTTCATATGGTCGGACCTAGAGTGTCGGGCTCATAGATGTTATAGAAAGGTCAAGCACAATAGGAAATCATGTCCACTAGGATAGGATGTAGAGTCCTGTCTAGAATGCAAGTATGTATGCCATGAGATATGCTATGATTATGATGTGTATATGATGTGGGTTCATGTGTTTCCACATGAACCATCTGATGCTAATGTTTTGTTATCTGTGCTGTTTTTCAGTAAACAGAATGCGAGGAACTCGTCGATCAGCTAGATTGACTAGAGTACCACCGGAGGATGAGGGCACGAGCGCCCGTCCTCCAGCATTGCCAAGGGCAATGTCAAGCAGGTCCAACAGAGACAGAACAGTGAGGGACCCTAGAAGGTCCTTGGATCTGGGTAGAAGCAGATCAGTAAGGGGTACAGTTCAGGAAAGAATGTCAGTTGATGGAGAAGAAGAGATGGATGTGGAGCAGAGGAGGGACGGTAACCTTGGTGTAAACATGCCAGAAGAGGGCATGGGTGAGTCTCAGGGAGGCACTCAGGCCTCGGGGTTTGTTCTACCACCCCAGTACCCACCTTTTTCACCATACCCCGGGTATTCGATGGGAAGTACATCGGATTACCCCAGTTTTAATCATTACCCTTCTCACATGCCATACCCACCTTTCTACCCACAGTATCCACAGTACCCTATGTACCCACCTCCATCCTTCCATCCAGGCACGGCAAACCCTATCCCAGGGGATGTCGCACCACCACCACCAGCAGAACCCACAGTTCCAGAAACCCAAAGACCTCAACCTACCTCATCTAGAGGGAGCAAGGCCAAGATGACCGACTACATGAAGTTGGGTGCTCCCCAGTTTGATACAGGTGATGATCCGTTTGTGTACCTGGAGAAGGTCAAAACAATTACAGATGAGATAGGTGCTGATGACAGCAGAGCCATTCAGATGGCTGGTTTCACCCTGAAATGCAAAAAGGCCCGTGAATGGTTCAAGGGCTATGTGAAACCGAGGGTGGACAATCTTTCATGGGAGGAGTTCGCGACTGAGTTCGCAGGTTGGGCTTTCCCTGACAGTTCAAGGGAGTTGAAGATGATTGAGTTTGAACAGCTGAAACAGACAGATGAGATGGGTGTCGATGAGTACACCGATAGATTCTTAGAGTTGTTGCCGTTTGCTGGGCAACATCTGGACACAGATTCGAAGAAGTCGAGGAGGTATACCATGAGGCTCAATTCCAGGTATTCCTCTTTGATTCAGTCAGCCGATAGAGAAAGTTTCCATGCCATTATAGACATGGCCAGGAGAATGGAGGCTAGTGCCGTAATAGAGGGAAAAGTTAAACAGTCAGTGGCACAACCTTCTGGTTCTAAGACCCCAGGTGGGGGAAGGATAGATCCTTCATCCTTGAGTTCAGCTAGTAAGAAGTGGAGCAGTACCACTAAGAAACCAAAGAAGAATAAGTTCTGGAGCAAGATCAAATCAGGTCTGGGACTAGGAAGTGGCTCAAGCTCTGGTGCTGATAATGCAGTGTGTGCACGGTGTGGTAAGCTACACAGAGGGGTATGCCGTTTTGGGACAACAGCCTGCTACAGGTGTGGGCAGGAGGGACACATGTCCATGGAGTGTCCTAGAGCAGTTCCTATGGCACGGCCCCAGCAGACTACTTCGGGTAGTGTGGCACAGCCAGCAGCTTCAGCCGCGACACAGGCCAGTGGCAGAGGCCGAGGGAGAGGGTCAGCCTCTTCTTCATCAGCTTACAGAGGGGAAGGTCCGTCAGCTCCAGCACGGATCTTCACTATGACACAGCAGGAGGCAAACGCATCCAACACCGTGGTGTCAGGTAATATCATCATTGGTTGTTCAGATGCTTATGCCTTAATGGACCCGGGTGCATCCCATTCTTTTGTTTCTCCGAGAGCGGTCGAGAGGTTGGGTTTGATGGTCTCTGGGTTAGAGTGTCCCCTATGGGTTAGTGGACCCAAGTGTGACCCGTCAGTGGCGGAGTCAGTCTGCCAGTACAGTCCAGTTTTCATAGAGGGAAGATGCCTATCCGCCGACCTTGTGGTTCTAGACTTGACAGATTTTGACGTCATTCTAGGGATGGATTGGCTATCTACCCATGGTGCTACCTTGGATTGCAGAGACAAGGTAGTTAAGTTCAGATGTCAGGATGGGTCAGAGGTTGTCTTTAGAGGAGACAGGGGGAGTACACCTAGAGGTTTGATATCAGCCCTACAGGCTCGTAGGCTGCTCAGGAGGGGTTGTCAGGGTTATCTAGCTCATGTGAGAGAGCTAGACAGAGATGTCAGAGAGCCCGCCTCAGTGCCTGTGGTTAGAGAGTTCTTAGATGTCTTCCCAGACGAACTGCCAGGTTTACCGCCTCCTAGGGAGATAGAGTTCGAGATAGAATTGATGCCAGGAACCAGACCGATCTCTATCCCTCCCTACAGGATGGCGCCAGCAGAGCTGAAAGAGCTTAAAGAACAGTTGCAGGAGCTGGTAGATAAGGGTTTCATCCGACCGAGTACCTCACCCTGGGGTGCTCCAGTGTTGTTCGTGAAAAAGAAGGATGGATCCCTTAGACTTTGTATCGACTACAGACAGTTGAACAAGGTCACTACCAAGAACAAGTACCCGTTGCCTAGGATCGATGATCTATTCGACCAGCTAGCAGGAGCAGGTTGTTTCTCCAAAATAGATCTGAGATCTGGGTATCATCAGCTGAGGATCAGAGATGAGGACGTGCCGAAGACAGCTTTCAGAACCAGATATGGGCACTATGAGTTCCTAGTGATGCCGTTCGGGTTAACAAACGCCCCTGCAGCATTCATGGATCTCATGAACAGAGTATTTAGCCAATACCTGGATCACTTCGTTATTGTCTTCATAGATGATATCTTAGTGTATTCCAGGAATGCAGAAGAGCATGCCCATCATCTGCGGTTGGTCTTGCAGACTTTGAGGGAACATGGCTTGTATGCCAAGTTCTCTAAATGTGAATTCTGGCTGAGGAGCATTTCGTTCTTGGGGCATGTAGTGTCAGAGAATGGTATTGAGGTGGACCCCAAGAAGACAGAAACTGTGGCTAACTGGCCTAGACCCACTTCAGTGACAGAGATTAGAAGTTTCTTGGGTTTGGCTGGTTACTACAGGAGGTTCGTTCAGGACTTCTCAAAGATAGCAGCTCCTCTGACCAGGTTAACCAGGAAGAATCAGAAATTTCTGTGGACCGACCAGTGCGAAGAGAGTTTTGAAGAACTTAAGAAGAGGTTGACTTCAGCACCAGTTTTAGCTCTGCCATCTGGTGATGAGGACTTTACAGTCTTTTGTGATGCGTCCCGTGTGGGACTGGGTTGTGTACTGATGCAGAATGAGAGGGTGATTGCTTATGCTTCTAGGCAGCTGAAGAAGCATGAGTTGAATTACCCCACACATGACCTTGAGATGGCAGCAGTAATCTTTGCACTCAAGATGTGGAGGCACTACCTCTATGGGGTAAAATGTGAGATCTTTACAGATCATAAGAGCCTGCAGCACATCCTGAGTCAAAGAGATTTGAATTTGAGACAGAGAAGATGGGTAGAACTGCTCAGTGACTACGATTGCAAAATCCAGTATCATCCGGGTAAGGCTAATGTAGTAGCTGATGCCTTAAGCCGGAAATCACTCGGCAGTCTATCCCACATCACGGCAGAACGAAGACCAGTAGTAAAGGAGTTCTACAAGCTCATCGAAGAAGGGCTACAGTTAGAGTTGTCGGGTACAGGTGCCTTGTTGGCTCAGATGAAAGTGACACCCGTGTTCCTTGAGCAAGTTGCTCAGAAACAGCATGAGGACCCCGAGTTAGTGAAGATTGCCAGGACTGTTCAGTCAGGCAATGATAGTGAGTTCAGATTCGACAGTAAAGGGATCCTCCGCTATGGGAGTCGATTATGTGTACCAGACGACATAGGGCTAAAAGGAGACATTATGAGAGAGGCTCATAATGCAAGATACAGCATTCACCCCGGAGCCACCAAGATGTATCAAGATTTGAAAAAGGTTTATTGGTGGCCAGCAATGAAGAAAGAAGTGGCACAGTTCGTGTCAGCCTGCGAAGTGTGTCAGAGGGTGAAGCTGGAACATCAGAAGCCAGCTGGAATGCTTAACCCGCTACCTATTCCAGAATGGAAATGGGAAAATATAGCTATGGACTTCGTAGTAGGGTTACCAGCGGCGTCCAACAGAGTGGACTCCATATGGGTGATTGTGGACAGACTCACCAAATCTGCTCACTTCATTCCTGTCAGGAGTGGCTATTCTGTGGACAAGTTGGCGCAGGTGTATGTGGACGAGATCGTCAGGCTGCATGGGGTTCCCGTTTCGATAGTGTCAGATAGAGGGCCCCAGTTCACCTCCAGGTTTTGGCGGAGTCTGCAGAATGCCATGGGTACTAGGTTGGATTTCAGTACTGCCTTCCACCCCCAGACTGATGGACAGTCAGAAAGGACCATCCAGACTATCGAGGATATGCTCAGAATGTGTGTGCTGGACTTTGGCGGTTCTTGGAGGCAGCATCTACCTTTGGTGGAGTTTGCCTACAATAACAGCCATCATGCTAGCATCGGGATGGCTCCATATGAAGCTTTGTACGGAAGGAAGTGCAGATCACCTGTTTGCTGGGAGGAAGTTGGAGAGAAGGCCTTGGCAGGGCCTGAGCTAGTAGAGATTACCAGCAGGGTGGTACCCATAATCAGAGAAAGAATCAAGACTGCTGCAAGCAGGCAGAAGAGTTATACAGACTACCGCAGAAGGCAGTTAGAGTTTCAGGAGGGGGATCTGGTATTGCTCAAGGTGTCTCCAATGAAGGGAGTGGTTCGCTTCGGGAAGAAAGGTAAACTAGCCCCACGATACATCGGACCCTTTGAAATCTTGCAAAAGATTGGGAATGTGTCGTACAAGCTAGATTTACCTGCTTCAATGGCAAGAATCCATCCGGTCTTCCATGTTTCGATGTTGAGGAAGTTTGTGTCAGATCCGAGCAAGGTTCTTAGTGAGCCTGATGTGGAGGTCCAAGAGGATCTCACCTATGTTGAACAGCCAGTACGGATCATAGACACGCAGATCAGAAAGTTAAGAAACAAGGAAATCCCGATGGTGAAAGTCCTGTGGAACCACCACAACTTGGAAGAGTGCACTTGGGAGACACGGGAGTCTATGCTCCAGCAGTACCCTCAGCTCTTTTAAGGTTAGATCCCTATGTGTTGATGTGCTTAGTATGTATGTTATATGTTTGCCATGTTATGTGTTGTTTGGTGAACATTCGGGGACGAATGTTCTTAAGGGGGGAAGAATGTAATACCCGGCTAGACTCCGGTATCGGAATTCCTACCGTCCGGTGGAATCTCGGATGTCGGAAACCTCTAGAAGGGTAAAACCATGTTTTATGAAATGTTTTTAATGTATTTTATGTTTTAAACAAAAAGGAAATTGAGTTTTTGAATGAAAAAGACCAAAGGAGGCTTTGCCAGGTTCGGCCGCCGAAAGTGAGGTTCGGCCGCCGAACATGGTGGGGTTTTGGGAGCGCTTTAGGCCTCCGAAAGCCTTGTTTGAAAGACTCAAGGTTCGGCCGCCGAACCTCATGTTCGGCCGCCGAACATGCATGAGATGTGGGGGCACGTTAGGCCGCCTAAAGGTGACAGAACCTGCCCTATAAGAGACCCCGTGACCGAAACAGGCGAGGTTTTCTCTCCCATTTCGGCCGACGGTAAGCTTTAGCCCTCCTATGATCATTTTAAGTGTTTTCCCTCAAATCCTTTAGATCTTAACAAGTTACATCTTGTTTTTGAAGAGTTTTAAAGTTTAAGCAAGTTTTGGAGCTTTGAGGTTCAAGAACTCGAATCTCCCCATCTTCGAGCTAGGATCGTTTCTCTCTCGATCTTCAAGAGGTAAGAGCCGATCTCTAGTTCTATATGTGTTTTAAGTAAGTTTTATGCAAGTTTTTGGGGTAGAAATGCATGAGTAGGCTTGATGAGTTTTTATGAAAAATCCATGGTTTAATGTGTGTTTATGTGCAATGTGGCTTGCTTGTGTGTTGTAGTTGGGGTTTAAGCTTGTTGGAGGCCCCTAGGAGTTTGTATGCTTGAGTATGATTGTTGTAGAATAGGTTTATGCATGATTGGTTGTGTAGGGGGTTGTTTTGGGCAAGAGGAACCAAGTTTCTGCCCTTTGGCAGAAACCAGGTTCGGCAGCCGAAGGTACTTTCGGCCGCCGAACCAGCGTGGGAGGCAGCTTTAGGCTGCCGAAGCCTGCCCCCGAAAGTTTGAGTTTCGGCTCTGTCCGAGACTTTCGGCCGCCGAAGGTGCCGCCGAACATGCATGAGTTTCGTCTCTGTCTGGGAGTTTCGGCCGCCGAAGGTGCCGCCGAACCTGCCTGACTTTCGGCTCTGGAGGGACTTCCGGCCGCCGAAGGTGCCGCCGAAAGTGCCCTTCCCAGCCTTTTCTTGCATGTTTTCTAGGGATGTTTTGAGGTGTTTTTAGGAAGTTTTTGGGGGTATGTTTAGAGTTATGTTCTTGTTGTTTGGTGCCTCATTTGAGTCCACCTGTGTAGGTTCGGACCCGAGGACCCGAGACCCCCGGTTGTGAGATAGTCTTTCAGAGTCCGTCGTTAAAGCTTCGGTCACCAGGTGAGTGGGATTATTCCCTAAGTTTTTAAGTAATGAATGAATGAACAAATGAATGAATCTGATAGCATACTCATGCATCATTAATGCCATGTGATGTTCAGGATGTTTGCATTAGAAATTCACGAATATGTTGCATTGCATAATTTGATGTTGATGTGGATGGTTATTGGGTGATCCATAGTCCTCTAATGTTATGTTATGATGATATGTTATGGAAGACCAGTGAGGCCCATTCTACGCCCCTGGCACTATGTAAGAGAAAGACCAGCGAGGCCCATTCTACGCCCCTGGCACTTTGGAATGTTATGATATGTATGTTATGTAAGAGAAAGACCAGCGAGGCCCATTCTACGCCCCTGGCACTTGGAGATGTGAGGACTAATGGTGACAATACCATCCTTTATGTGATTAAATGTGATGTGTTGCATTTCATGAAAGCATGTGAAGTAAAAGTTAAGTTATTCAATGTTAATAATAAAATGAATAATAATATACCTAAAAAGTGTGGAACTAAATCAAATGATAATAATAATAAAATTAAGAATAAAATACCTAAAAAGGGAGGAATTAATATCATGTTTTTACTTTTTACTCACTGGGCTTTTTAGCTCACCCCTCTCCCCTAACCCCAGTCTTGCAGGTACTGTGTAGATAGAGAAGTCAGCAAGAGTAAGAGAAGTCTCTGTAATAGCATAGAAGTGGACATGGTTTATTCATAATGTAAAAGTATGTTATGTAATGTAATGTAAGTTATATAGTGTGCTTGACTAGAGTCTGTTGTAATCCCTTGAATACATGAGATAAATGTTTTATGATGTTTATGTAACCCAAGCCTGATATATGTTATGTACCCCATTGGAGTATTTGTTGAGAACTCCAATGAGGGGTTTATGTTATGGTTAAGCTTGCACAGGCTAGGCTGGGTAAAGAAATGTTTAAATGAAAGAAAAGTTTTAATTTTTATGTATGTTTTGGTTCATGTATGGGATTGAACAGGTTCACAGGATGTATGTTTGGCTTGCTACGGGTTCCGGCGGCCTTAAGCCGACCTGAATCCTAGCGCCGGTAGCGGTCCGGTTTCCGGGTCGTTACACTAACTTCCCATAGCTAACTCTGGCCCTGCAAAACTGGGGGTGAGGGAGGGGGTGAGCTACTAGAGCCCAGTGAGTAGAAACAATGAAAACAATTCATTAATTACATGCTTTCATGGAATGCGTCACAACACAAACATTTCACATCTCGGATTGGACATGACCTCAAAACTCCCTCTGTCAGCGCCCGGCCCCCAAAGGAGCTCACACAGGTCTTTCCTTACTTAACAGATCATGGGCTATTGAGGTCGCCTTGGTCCATCCACATCATCAGTAAATAATGCAATGCATCATATTCGTGACTACTAATGCAATCAACCTATTGCATACTCATGGTGCATGAAACATGCTAAAAGCATTTAATTTCTCAATTTAAAACATTAAGTTTAGTTCCACTCACCTCTGGCAGACGCTGGACTGACTCTGCAATAGCTAACACTGATGGCCTCCTCGGTCCCTTGGGTCCGATCCTACACAGGTGGACTCGAATGAGGTGCCAAACACACTCTAAACAACTCATAAACAACTCCCCAAAAACCCCCTAAAACATCTTCAAGCATGCATGGAAAACAAGCAAAGAAAAGCTGGACAAGGCCTCTTCGGCGGCACCTTCGGCGGCTGAACCCCCTCTCCAGAGATGAAACTCGGGCACTTTCGGCGGTACCTTCGGCAGCCGAAAGTCCCTTCTAGATCCGAAAGTCTAAACTTTCGGGGGCAAGGTTCGGGGGCTGAAAGACCTTCCATAGCCGAAAGTCATCCACCTTCGACAGCATGTTCGGCGGCCGAACCTTCCCTCCAGAGATGAAAGTCCTAACTTTCGGGGGCAAGGTTAGGCGGCCAAACCATGCATCCTAGGCAGGTTCGGAGGCCGAAACCACCTTCGGCGGCCGAATCTGAGTTCATCCAGAACTCAGCCTTATGCACAAACAAGACTCCCAAACCTTCCAAACACCCAAAACATGCCTCCAACCTCACAAACACATGCATAACTCATACAATAAGCACATAGGAGCTTAAAACAAGCTTAAACTCCAACAAACAACAACATAAAACATACATAGGCATAAAGGGTCCATAAACCCTCACATGCACAACCATGCAACTCATGCATCAAAACCCCCATAACTCTTCATAAAACTTACTTAAAACTTCATAAAAGATAAGGATCTACACTTACCTCTTGAAGAACAAGGGTTGATGTGATCCAAACCTAGAGATGTGGAGAATCCAAGCTCCAAAAGTCTCCAAGTTCACAACTTTGCCTTCTTTGCTCAAAAACTCTAAAAACCAAGTTCAATCACATGAAACCATACAAGATTTGAAGAAATCTCATGAAAACATCCCAAGAGAAACAAAACCTACCTTTGGCCAAAAACAGAGAGCTCAAACACCCTCTATTTCCGGTCAAAGGGCTTTTATAGGTGGCCAACCGCCTCTCCTTCGGCGGCCAAAACTGCATGCAAAACCATGCAATGTTCGGCGGCCGAACTTCACCTTCGGCGGCCGAACCTGGCAATTTTCCCCTTAGTCTTTTCCTTTTCAAAACTCAATTTTCTTCACTCAAAACCATAGAAACACTTAAAAACATCATGAAAAACCTCTTTTTAACCCTTCTAGAAAGTTCCGACAGTCGAGATTCCACCAGACGGTAGGAATTTCAATGCCTGAGTCTAGCCGGGTATTACAATATAATTAGCTTACAAATTGCCTTCTACTCGACACTTTGCCTGGAAAATCTTTCTACTTTGCTTGGAAAATCTTTCTACTTTGCGTCTCATCCTCCTATTTTGTTGAGCATAAGATTTTCTTCACCACATAGGTAACCTCTCCATCTTCAGAATCAGCAATAGATCCATCATCGTCATCCACTTCTTCCTCAGATTCAGTCACCTGCTCAACCACATTAACCTGTCGGCGATTAGTATTAACTCCTCTACGTTCTGGACAATTATTTGATCGATGTCCAGGTTGCCTGCAGCAGTAACATATGTGTCCTGTTGGCTTCTGATAAGGATTGGTCATGTCTTCTTTGTTTGCTGTAATGGTGATTGCTTTTCCTTTACTGTCTCTCCTTTCTTCCATAGTATTCTAAGGGTTGCCAGAATTTACAACCTTAGAATGTTGCCTAATGTAATTGCCTCTATATTACTGCGTCCCTATCGAACTAGAATTTCTGTAATTAAAATTTCGGTCATACTGCTATCGTGGCTGTCAATCAACACGCTCTTCTACCTTTTTTACCATCTTAATGGCTTCTGGCAAAGTGAAAATCGCAGCTACTCCCATCATACAATAAATTTTGTAATTAAGGCCCCTCTGATAATGAGCAACTTGTTGGGTTTCGTTCTCACAGTTTTCACACCTCGACTGCAACCTCAAAAACTCCTTGGTATATTCATCCACTCTTCGATTCTCCTGTACACAGTCATGATATAGGTTATACAAAACTTGAGCGTGATCGCTAGGCAAGAACTGTTGTCAATCATCTGCTTCATCAACATCCAGTTTCGTATGGATTCCAGCCTCCTCCGATAGCGTTCGTTTTGAACCAAATTCCACCAAGCTGCTGCACCTCCTTTTAACTTATAGGCCACAATCGGAACCTTGTGATCCTCTTTCACGTTCATAACTTTGAAGAAACGTTCAACCTCTACTAGCTAATCAAGAACATATTCCACATCCAACGAACTAGAAAAGTTTTGAAGGTCTATCTTGATCTTGTAGCCTTCCTAATAATTCTGTTAGAGATTTGCAGGCACAGGATTGGCAGCCACAGGATTGGCGACTGGCTGGGGGTATGCGGCGGCGGCGATGGGTTGGTGGATTCCCTGCTACAGGGCTAATTGTTTGATCATCTCCCTTAATTCTGGCAAAGATGCCTCAATTGCAGCAAGTCGCGCCTCTTGGTTGTTTGCCATGATCGAACTTTTGCTCTGATAGTAATATGATAAAGGACTATTTAGATTTCGTCAGGAGTTTTAACCAATATCGTTTGGCTAAGATGATTTATGAGAGAAGATAGGTTAGAAGACGAAAAGTCTTACTGAAAGTCTTCAAAAGATTGAAAAGTCAGTTTCTAATAGTAAGAAAGGCTATTTATAATAGAAAAAAAAATCTACTATGCAAAATTACAAAAATATCTTAAAAAATAATTAAAATACCAAATGGACCCCCTAAACGATGGAATTTCCATATCAAACGTTGTAATTGGGCCTATAGCCCTAATCACACTTTTGAAAGTTGTGCATCTCAAAATTCCCTTTTCGAAAAGTTATTGTGTGTCTCCATCGGATATCGGCAGCAAAAGTTAGGTCCGATCCAAATCTGCTATAAAATTCAAGACTAGTTGTTCCATGTCACGATTAAATGAAAAGAATTAATTAAATCAATATTCTAAATCGTCCAATATTATTTTTTTAATATCTATGATGATATTCACGTGATAAAGGCTAAAATGTTATTATTGGATTTTCATGAATAATCTTGCAAACCGATTAAAATGAAAAGAATTAATTAGATTAATATTTTAAATTGACCAATATCATTTTTTAATATCTATGGTGGTATTCACGTGATAAAGGATGAAATATTATAATTGGATTTTCATGGATAATCTTGCAAACCGATTAAAATAATTAATTAGATCAATATTTTAAATTAATTAATTTTATTTTTTAATATCTATGGTGATATTCAGATGATAAAAGTTGAAATATTATAATCGAATTTTCATGGATAATCTTGTAAACTAATTAAAATAAAAAGAATTAATTAAATTAATATTCTAAATTAACTAATATCATTTTTTAATATCTACGATAATATTCATGTGATAAAGGCTAAAATGTTATAATCAGATTTTCATGAATAATCTTACAAATATATTAAAATGAAAAGAATTAATTAGATCAATATTTTAAATTGATCAATATTAATTTTTAATATCTATAGTGGTATTCATGTGATAAAAAATTGAAATGTTATAATCGAATTTTTATGGATAATTTTGCAAATTGATTAAAATAAAAAGAATTAATTAAATTAATATTTTAAATTAATAATATCATTTTTTAATATTTACGATGGTATTCACGTGATCAAAACTGAAACATTATAATCGAAATTTCATAGATAATTTTATAAATTAATTAAAATAAAAAAATTAATTAAATCAATATTCTAAATTGATGAATATCATTTTTTAATATCTATAATGGTATTCACGTGATAAAGGCTGAAATATTATAATCGAATTTTTATGGATAATTATATAAACTAATTAAAATAAAAAAAATTAATTAAATTAATATTCTAAATTAATTAATATTATTTTTTAATATCTACTGTGATATTCATGTAATAAAAATTAAAATATTATAATCAGATTTTTATAAATAATTTTATAATCTCATTAAAGAAAAAAAATTAATTATATCAATATTTTAAATCAATCAATATTAATTTTTAATATTTATAATAGTACTCACGTGATTCATGAATAATCTTATAAATTATTATTTTAGTATTCACGTGATTCATGAATAGTCTTACAAATCAACTAAAATGAAAAGAATTAATTAAATTTTTAAATTGATCAATATTATTTTTTAATTTAATTGATAAATTTTCTTAATTTGAAAGGATCGGTTTCATATGTGATATCAAACTGTGAACACCTTTAATACATAGTTATCAAGACAGCTGTAATGAAAAAGATTTAAATTTAAAATTTCACTAATTTTTTATTATTTAAAAATAAAAAAATACCACCAAGTCATATGTAGTAATAAATGGTGACGTTGCTAAGTTTGTTAGAAAGTGGAATAATATGCTCAGCCATTAATTATGAGCATTAAAAGTCTTGAGTTCACATTGAAAACTGATGACGAATGCTAGCCCACCGTGATTTTCGTGTCCAGCTATGCAAAGCAAAACATTTTTCTTCTTATTGGGGCCGGAAATGGTACAAATATAATATTTTATTTGTTTAATAATTTTTATCAGTATTTTTTTAAAAATTTTTTATACTATAATAATATATAAATTAATTATTATAATTTTATTTTTAAAAAATTAAAAAACATCTTTTATTATTTAATAAAATTTAATACTTTTAATATGAATATAATTAAAAAATTAATACATTAAATTTAGTGACGTATAAAAATTGATAAATAAACAATAATTTCAGAATAAAATACATATATATAATTTGTGACGTATTAAAAAGAAAGAAAAAAGGTGCAGCTAAACCTGAGCTTTTATAATAACCAGCTTAATAAATATCATATTACATTAAATTATATATCAAAATTTCTGCAAAACTAAGTATATATTTTTCATAGCTTTGCTCAAAATTGTGGATAGGAATTCATCCCAATCCAATTCTCTGCCCCAACTTGATTTTGTTCGAGAGAATATTAAAAGGATAGAATTTATTGCTGCATTTAATTAGCCAGCAAACTTAGTTGATCTATCCTCATAATTTCCCTTCAAACAAAATAATCAATGAAGACACACTTCATTCACTAGTTACAGATAATCTTATTGTAACTTGTAAATAATTTATCATCATAACCCTTTTTTTTTTAACATAAAGAAAATTATACTTAAAATACAAATATCTTATTCTAAGCGATCGAATTAACTGAATTATGTAATCTAATTATTTTAAATATAAATATATAATTTAATTATTATTTTAATTTTTTTTTATTTTATGAGATCGAGTTAACTGAATTATAATAAAAAATATATTTAATTTTTTTAATTTTATATATCATTTAAAAATTTTAAAATAACGATGAAAAAACAATTAGATGACTTAAATTGTAAAAGAAAAAAAAAAGAAAAAGACTTCATAATTTGATTAAATTATTTGTTGTTTCACTTAATACTCCAATTTCTATAATTCTATCTCTATTAATTTACCATTAAAAAAATTGAGATAATTAAGAGAAAGGAATAATAATGATAAACTAGATTTTAGAAAATTATAAATATAATTATTTTATTTAATAAAAATAAAATTAAAAATTAAAATCAAGTGAAGTACTGCTCACAGTGTAAAATTAGATAAAGAGTAAAAAGAGGAACCACGTGAAACATTTATGATTTTGACAATTACAATATAATTGCTTTTTATTGGGTCTACCTCTCATTAATTACTAAAACCAAGACTTTTAAGCAACTCATTGCTTCAATTTTTTTTTTAAATGAAAATTAGGAATTAAGAAATAGAATTTAAGAGTTTCAGATTTAAGTATGAGTTCAATTTTATGGACCGGTTTCGATCGCATCATTTTCTAAAAACAATTATCTTATTTAGTCGCGGAGCCACATGGCCACGTGGGCTTGAAATTTTTTAAGTTATCCAGGTATATTTATGTATTTTTTTTAATTTTTAAATAAATAAAAATATTTTAATAGAATAATTTTAATATAAAAACAAATTAATAATTTTTTTAAAAATTTAATAATAATTTTCCATAAATAAAATCCCTAACACTTAATCCTATTTTTATAACAACTACTTTCATCCATTTTTATCATTTTGCAAATCTAAAAAGTTTATTTAGAATTTTTAAATTATTAACTTTTAAATATTTTTTTTCCTTTCAAAATATTTATAATATAAATTATTCATTAATTATTTAATTTATTTTTATACATCACTTTTTCTTATTAAAAATTAATTTTTTTTCAATTGCTCTACTTAAACTTAAATATAACTTAAAAATTTTATCCGTATCATGCATCTTGTTAAAAAATTTTCTAAAATAAGCAAAATTAAAGTTACCACTATACAATAAAATCCGTCTTTCTACTTAAATTTTTGTATTCACCATTGATTTTACTATTCTACCTATAGATATATCGATTCATTGTAGCACATCATAACATATCAATTGTTTGGTTTAGGGTTTCTAGAAACGTGTTACTATTTAATTATGAATATCTGGACAAAAAAAATTAAGTACTCCTTTGATCGAGCTTTTGTATTAACTTTTGATTTTTAGAGTCTTAATTAATAATATCTAACGTGTTTTTTATTCGATTCAAATTGAAAAATTAATCGAATTAAATTAATTTAATATTTTAATTTAATTTTTTATTCATTTTGATTCGATTCGTTTTTAATTTTAAAATTTTTTTATTATTTCGATTCGATTCGATTTTACTCAGAAAAAAAATTAAAAGAATTAAACTGATTAGTGATAATAATATATTATTTTTAATAATATAGAGAAATTAGATTATATTAAGGTTAAAATATTTCAATTAAATTTTAAAATGTTAAAAATAAAGTATAAAAAATAAAAAATTTATTAAAAATTCAAATCGAACTGAATCGAACTGAATCAGACCTGTTCGATTCGATTCAAATACTGACCAAAATCAGTTTGATTTGATTTTCATATATATTTAAATTTCAAATTTTGATTTATTCGATTCGATTTGATTTTAAATCGAACCGACCGAATGCTCACCCTATTTAGATCATGATTTAAAATTATAATTACAATGCTAAAAGATACAAAAAGTTTTAAGTATTAGCTTTGAATCTTTTAACTGTTAAATGTGAGTATATTTTGTAGATATATGTTTTATGGAATAGGTTTAATCCTATTTTCGCATAATAAAACATCAACTGCATAATATATATTAGTTGGAAAGAAGTTTTTTTCAAAAAAAAAAAAAACTGAAATTGCTTAAAAAACCATCTTAATAAATGACTAATTATGCTTCGTCAGAAATTTTAATTAATATCGTTTGACTAAAATAATATAAAAAGAATGATAGGCCGAAAAGACGAACAATCTTATTAAAATTTTTCGAAAATTAAAAAATGACTTTCTAATAGTCAGGAGACTGTTTATGCTTCGTCAGAAGTTTTAATTAATATCGTTTTATTAAAATAATATAAAAAGAAGGATAGGCCGAAAAGACAAACAATCTTATTAAAATTTTTCGAAAATTGAAAAATGACTTTCTAATAGTCCGGGAGACTATTTATAATAAAAATAAAATTCTAATATGTAAAATTATGAAAAATATTTAAAATATCTAAAAAAATTATTAAATTATAAAATTAATTTTTAATCGATGGAATTTTCATATCGAACTTTGTGATATGCCTGTAGCTTTCGTTATATTTTTGAAATTGTGCGTATCAAAAATTTTTTTCAAAAAATTTTCGTGGATTTCCATCAGACGTCGGCAGTAAAAGTTAGGTTCAAATCAAATCTACCGTAAAGTTTAAAATTAATTGCTCCACGTCACATTTAAAGATGAGACAAACTAGATTTAAAAACATATTTAATTCTGTATAGAAGAAAGTTGCATGGCACGAAGAAACAATTCATTGGTTTATTAAAAAAGAAATGGTAGGACTCCCAATTAACCATGGAAGATATCGAGGACTCTTACTTGGGCTTATTTTAACGGTCTATTATAGATTAGACGCGTACATGCAATTCATCACGTGGAGAAAATTCTAAATTTCATGGGTTTGCATGAACGTCTATATAAAGGGGGCATTGGCAAGAAGTAAAAACCACACAAGCACTTAAGTCTTAGTACCATCAATATGGCTACGACTATGGTTTTTAAACACTCTCTTCCGCTGGCAATGCTCGTCTTCCTCATAGGCCTGCTGCCTCTTAACGAGCCAGCTGAGGTTGATGATAATTGTATCCCAGATAACTTCAACAGTAGTTATTTTGGAGACAAATTCATTTTTGGAACCGCTACTTCTGCTTATCAGGTGTATATATATATATATATATATATATATATATAAACCTTCATTTTAGGATTGCAGTAGTTTTGTAGTCTCTCATGCAATAACAGAGTGAAATTTCTCCAATCCTCACGTTTTTTGTAGTTAAGCAGCTGGATAATGTTAATATTCCTTCTTGCTTATTATTAAAAATAGAACTAAATATTAAGAATATTTTTTCACTAGCTATTGTTTAATTGGCCTCTTGTGTTATTTAGATCGAAGGTGGAACAGATCAAATAGAAACGGGCAGAGGATTAAGCGTTTGGGACACATTTACCCATGATACTCCAGGTATATATTTTGGTTTATATGTGATCAATAAATTATTTAATCTCTAAAATTTTTTATCTGCATGTATATTATAAAAAGTGTTAATTATTTTTATTTAATTTTGCAGAAAGAATAAAAGATCATACAAATGGAGATATTGCAGTTGATTTCTATCATCGTTATGGAGTATAATAATCAAAACTTTATTTATTTTATATTTTTTTTCTATCAAAATTATTTTAACAATCAACAATAAAATTTATGAAATTGATCATGCAGGAAGATATAAAAAATGTAAAAAAGATGGGTTTTAAAGCTTTTAGAATGTCTATTTCATGGCCTAGAGTCATACCCAGTAAGTATTTTATGGAAATATTTAAACCTTTGAACATATGAATTTTTTGCATTATATATTTATGGCTTTCTAACTTTGTTTTGAAATTTTAAATGTTCAGCTGGAAGGATTAGCAAGGGAAAGAACCAGAAAGGAATTGCTTTTTATCATCAAGTTTTGGATAAAATTATACAAGAAGGTAATAATATCTCATTTTTTCTATGAAAGGATTCAACATGGTGAATAGAAAATTTGTCTTTAGTATTTAGGAAATATGATAAAATGATAATAATATTGAAGATTTTTTTTATTTCAATTATAAAAGCATAATAAAACACTAAATATTTATTAAAAAAATTAAAAATAACTACAATTACACCCCATATTTTCTAATCTAAGTTCGAGAACTATAGAAAATTTATAATTTATTTTGTTTTAAAATGCAGGTTTGGAGCCTTTTGTTACCATTTTCCATTGGGATACTCCTCAATTCCTAGAAACTGAGTACAGAGGCTTTTTAAGCCCTAATATTGTGTAAGTATACAATTACATATTATATTTCAAAAAAAAATAGTTATGGCTTTCATATTAATTTTTTTCAATAATAATGTTCACATTTAACTAATAAAGTATGTCATTAAATGATTACCTAAAATATAGGGATGATTATCGTGACTACGTGCGTCTTTTATTTGATGAATTTGGAAAGAAAGTAAAGTACTGGATGACTTTCAATGAACCGTGGGCTCTTAGTGGGTTTGCCTATGATAAGGGAGTTTTTGCTCCTGGTCGATGCTCATCTTGGATAAATAGTCAATGTCTTGATGGAAATTCAGCCACTGAACCTTATATAGTTGCACATCATCTACTCCTTGCTCATGCTGCAGCGGTAGAATTACACAGATCACAAGAATATAAGAGCAAAGTAAAGATATGTGATTAATTAATTACTTTTTTTTCTCATAGAAATATATGTATATTTGAGTTTATTATTATATTTATTATGCAGCTAAAAGAAGATAGCAAAATTGGGATTACACTCTTCACTTTTTGGTTTGAACCTCTCTCCAATAAAAGAGTTGATATCGAAGCATCTGAAACAGCTCTTGATTTTATGTTTGGATTGTAAGTCTTTCTTTCAAATTAATCTAGTATTTAAGTCTTTATTATGTGCAAGTCTTAGATAATTTACACGTTTTTTTTTCTTCATATGTTTCAGATGGATGGAGCCTCTAACATACGGTCGATATCCAAGGCGTGTCAAGAATTTAGTTGGAGATAAATTGCATTCATTCACTGAAAGACAGTCTCAATTACTTAAAAAATCATATGATTTTATTGGATTGCAATATTATACCGCTTACTATGCAAAACCACATTTTCAAGTTGAGCAAGAATTTAGTAGATATGAAACTGATAGTCACGTGGAAGTAACTGGTATATTCATTTACAAGCTACACATAAAATTATTCTCCTTTTATAAAAAAAAAAAAAATAACATTTCTCTTCACTTGACAGCTTTGGATTACAAGGATAAACCCATCGGTAAAAGGGTGAGTATAAAGACAAGAAAATTATGGATAATTCACAAAAATAAATTGTATATTTGTAAATGATAATATTACTGACATCAAAATAAAAAATTTGCAGGCTTACTCACCTTGGTTTTACATTTATCCTAAAGGCATCCGACATCTCTTGAAGTATACCAAAGAAAGATACAGTGATCCATTAATTTATATCACGGAAAATGGTACATGGATGATGTTTTTATCTTGTAGGAAGAAAAAATAGTTAATTACAACTATATTTTGGTTTAATTTCTTTTTGGTATCCAATTTAGGAATTGATACTAATGATATTGAAGGACAACCGGTTAAGGAAGCGGTTAAAGATACAATCAGAATAGATTATTATCGAAACCATACATGGAATGTGCTAAGAGCAATAAAGTGAGTACATTCCCCTATATACGAATATGCATTTTTTTTAATTATTATTATTATACAATCCTTAACTAATTTTCTTAATGTTTTGATAGGGATGATGAAGTTAATGTCCAAGGTTACTTTGCATGGTCATACATAGACAATTTTGAATGGAATATAGGTTATACTTCAAGATTTGGTTTATACTATGTAGATTTCAAAGATCCAAAGCTGCCTAGAACTGCAAAGGATTCAGCTATTTGGTTCTGCGAGTTCCTTAAAAATAAGAAGTCAGAGCTATGTAAACTGCGTCCAGATGATGCAGATGTTCCTGCTCCTGCTCCTGCTCTTGCTCCGCCTCCGCCGCCTCTTCGTCCTATTCATGCTCCGCCGCCTCCTCCTCCTATTCATGCTCCTCCTCCTGCTACTCCTCCTACTCAACCGGGGCTTCAAATGTGGACTCAATCTTTTCCGTCTGAATCAGGTCAATCTCCTATTTCAAATTTGAATTAAAATTCTCTAATATCGTCTCCTTTTTTATCTCATGCTCAAATTCCACCTCTATCTTCTCCTAGTCCTATGCGACTTCAAAATCAAAACTCTCCCCTTCTATCTACTCATCCACTCGTCCTTCTTCCACTCCATCTATTGCATCTACATCTCCCATAGAGCCAGTTGCTTTTCAAAATTCTTTATCTCAACTAACTGAAATAAATATTTTTTCTTCTACAGATATTACTTCAGGGAGATCAAGGAAATTTGGCAAATACTATATATTTTGAAGGTGACATGGTATCATTAAGTCTTGGACAACACTAGAACGCGGTTGTCGACAATGCTTTACTCCGACATGTTAATTTGTGTTACCTTTGAGTTTCTTGCACTTAAATAATATCACTGGACTACTGCTTAGCTCCAGTGAGCTTGCTTGTGTTGTAATAAATATGTTGGTGATGCAGTTTCCCTTGGGGATTTCATGCATGCCTTGTGTATGATTAAGTACTGTTCTGTGAAATAAAAGCTATTGTCCTTTTGTGTTTAAATTATTTAGTTATTTATGATTAACTATACTAACACATTTTTAATAATTAAAATACACAAAGTTATAAATTTTTCTTTTTTCATATATAATTACTCAAATTCAAAATCTTATTAAATCTTTGAAGAAAATTCTAACAAAAATATAAATATAATAATTCGTTTTTAAAAATAAAAGATATTAGAGGAAAAAAATTTCCTGTCTTGAAAGGTGTAAACCGAGTGCGAACACAAAGGGAGTGGAGGCGGTGCTGGTCACAGCATTTCTTTTTCGATCGGCCATGTATAGTTTTGTTTCCGTTTAGTTGATCCGGTTTTGATGTTAGTCTTGATTCTCATTGCATGCGGGTCTTTTGAGATTGATTAGTAGGGAGGGGTTTTGTCCTCTCCTTCTTCGGCCTGATCTGTGCTGTTGTGCTTTGAAAGGAAGTTTGACTGTCGGCGACGATAACTCTGTACCGAGCCACTACGTCCGACAATTCATGGTCCCCTCGGCTCTGTCACGTCGCCTCCCCTTGTGTAGTATTTGAGTTGTCGCTGAATCAAGTTCGAGTTGATTTTAGTGTGGTGGTGGTGGTAGTGTTTGCGTGGTAAGAGTCCTCTTATAGTACTTGTCTGTGTATTTTAGAATTTCATTCGGTTGTATGTAGTGTTTGTTTTGCTGCTTCTCTTTTAGGCATGTGCTGTCTTTTTCTGTTTGGATCTGAGTCCGTAGCAAAAATGGTGGTGACGCTGGGTGGTGTTCCGGTGGTTTAGGCGATTCCAATCAGGATTTTTATGAGTTTGTGGGTTTTGGATTGATTTAATTTCTGTTTAGACTTATTTCTTTTTTAACTTACTGAACTTTTAATACAATTCATTTTACACGGTAAAAAGAAAAAATTTAACAAAAGCATAAAATTTTTTATTAGTTTTTTAAAAAAATAATTATGATCCTAAATTAATTACCGATCTATGCGACCATATAGTCTATGGACAGAAAAAGCCAAAATGAGCAGCACTGGTCAACATTTAATTATTGAATTGAATATTAATCAAATATTATTATTTAATAATGTTATCTTAACATGTTTAGATACCAACATTTTAATTTCTTTTTGAAACAAGATAGCGACATTTAAAATAAAGGGATTCAACTTAATTTTAATTTATTCATGAATTATCAAAATAATACCATTATAATAATTAATTTTTTTAATAAATTTGAAATAATATAATTTTATACATCATTTTAAATTTATATTTAAATAAGTTAATATATATTTATCACTCTAATCAATTAAATAAAAATTATATATAATTTTTTTTTATAAGAAGAAAATTTAAATAAATTTTTATAAAATTATACATAATTTTATTTTTTTAAATCAAAATTTTATAAATTAAAAAACTGAATTCTTTCGATCCAAATAAAAAATTATTAAAAAAAAAATTGAATTGAATTTTGTAAGATTTTTTTATTATAAATAAGGGGTTAATGAGCTCAAAAATAAATTTATACATAACAAATAGGCATACGGAGAAAAAGAAAGAGATTGGCTTGAGTGCCGGCCTGAATTGGAGACTGAAACGCTGGGAAAAATTTTATTTTTTATTTAAAACTATTTATTTTTAAAAAAATTTGAAATCTTATATGGTTTTTAAAAAATTCTTTTAGATTCAAGTTAATTCTTCAACCATAATTACAATAAATTAAAAATATTTAACTTTTATTATACAAAATTTAAAAATTTTATATGTAATCACAAAATATTTGAATTTTTATTTAATACCCTAAATAAAAATGCATAAAAGAAAAAGAAAAATTATCATCCTCCAATTAAGAGCAGGCTTAATTAATTACCAAAGTGTGGGCCAAACTAATACCATACTTTAAAGGGTCGGCTAAGCCTAATACCATAATTAATTTACCTAAATTAATGATGAGTTTGTTTTCAAAGGAGTACCAAGTTACTGTCAAAGGTTAATTTGTAGGTCATATTTGGACAACATTATAATCCTCTTCAAGATTATACTTCAAGGTTCAAGGATTTAGCTCATTGGCTCCAGCATAAATCTCTTTACAGCTTGGAAATTATTTTCTTGCTTTGTCTCAGCTTTATATAAAGGTGGCATTACCATGAGAAGAAATCAGCACTTACAATCATATTATAGCATATATGATGACTATGGCTATGGCTACTAAGCATTCCCTTCTGTTTGGGATTCTCCTCTTGCTCATAAGCTTGTTGGCTCTTACTGAGCCAACAATGGCAGTTATTTCCCGCACAGATTTTCCAGATGACTTCATTTTTGGGACATCTACTTCTGCCTATCAGGTAACATGCAAGCTTATCCAGAAAACAAAAAACATAAAATATGCAATTTTGTAAAACTTCAAGTTTTCAGGTGAAAATCACAAAAATAGTTATACATCTCTAACATATATCTGTAAGAAGATCTTGTCTATTAGGCGTAAAGCACAAAATAATTCATTTTATCTTGTAGTGAAATTGTTCAATTAGTAAATAGAAATATGCATGTTTATCGATAGATATTTATTTAATGTGATAAACTCGGATATCATATCAAAAATTTGAATGCTATAATAATAATTTTATCTCTCTAACATCACTAACTATTCAGATCGAAGGTGAAGCAAACTATAAGAATAGAGGACCTAGTGTATGGGACATATTTACACATGAATATCCAGGTATCTATGTGTATTTATCAACTATATGAACATCAAATCTAAGTACAAAATGTTTATTATTTTTGTAAAATTTTACAGAAAGAATATTGGATGGAAGCACTGGAGATACAGCGGATGATTTCTATAATACCTTCAAAGTAATCTTTTATTTTTTTATTTTATTCAAAATAACTATTTATATTATTAAATAATTAAATTTCATAAAGATATGTGAAATAAATATTGCAGGCAGATATTCAAAGAATGAAGCTAATTGGTTTGGATGCTTATAGATTCTCAATTTCATGGTCTAGAATAATACCCAGTAAGTAATTGCATTATCATATTTTGCATTTCTCAAAAGTATATATATGTTTGGCTTGAAATTAATTTTTCTGCTTTTAGTAATTTTCTATCTTTTCATTTCCATTTTTTTCTTTTAACCGTTCAGGTGGAAGGCTATGGGAAGGAGTGAATGAGCAAGGGATTGAATTTTATGATAAGATTATAAACGAAACTATAGCAAATGGTGAGCATGATCTCTCTTTATTTACATATATATTGTGTGTATGTACGGTCAAAATAGTTTACATTACCAGAAAAGTTATAATTTATTATATTGCAAAATGCAGGCTTAGAGCCTTTTGTAACTATTTTTCATTGGGATACTCCTCAAACCCTAGAAGATAAATATGGTGGCTTTTTAAGCCCTAATATTGTGTGAGTATACACAACTTGTCTCATATATATCATCAAAATATCAAAGATTCAATTCAAACTTTCATATTGATTCCTGTCAAAAATGTTTTATTTGCATATATTAAGATATTGAATAATTACATAAACTACAGGAATGATTTTCGTGATTATGCGGATTTTCTCTTTAAAAAATTTGGTGATCGAGTTAAATATTGGATCACTTTAAATGGACCATGGACTCTTACTGAATTCGGATATGACGAAGGCATCCATGCTCCTGGTCACTGCTCTTCTTGGGTGAATCGTCAATGCCGTGCTGGAAATTCATCCACGGAGCCCTATATAGTTGCTCATAATATGTTGCTTTCTCATGCTGCAGCTGTACAAGTATATAGAGAAAACTACCAAGTATGTAAAACATGCATATATGCATAATGAATTAGGTTATTTCTTTCTTAAATATAAATATAAGTATATTTGTGCATTTTATTGATTTTGTAGAAAATATATAAAGGTAAGATCGGCATATCACTTTTTAGTTATTGGTTTGAACCTATCTCCGATCAAACAACTGATCAACAAGCAGCAAAGACAGCTCTTGATTTCATGTTTGGATTGTAAGTTTTTCTTCTATTTTAAATTAATAATTAAGCTTTTATTATCTGCATTAAGTTTTAATTATGTAAATTTTTTTTTTTCATATTATAAGGTTTATGGATCCTATAACGTATGGCCAATATCCAAGAAGCGTTCAAACTTTAGTTGGAGAGAGATTGCCAAACTTTACTTACAATGAATCTCAATTACTAAATGGATCATATGATTTTGTTGGATTGCAATATTACGCTTCATATTATGCAAAAGCAAATGCTACTGTTGATCCAGATTATGTTAGATACAAAACTGACAGTCAAGTTACCGTAACTGGTAAGTTTTGTTAGAAATATATACAATATGTGTTGGAGAATAAAAGAGATGAATGTATATATAACTGAAACTGTTAATTTTCATTTCCTTTTCAATTTACAGCTTATGATGATAATGGTGAACCCATTGGTCCACAGGTAAGTGTTCAAGGATGATCTGAATTTACAAGTATAAAAAAAATAGATGATTATATCATGATTGATGGCATAATTAACACAAGTATTAAAAATTACAGGCTTATTCTCCTTGGTTGTACGTTTATCCAATAGGCATTCGAAAGCTTTTAAACTACATAAAAAATACGTATAATGATCCAACAATTTATGTTACAGAGAATGGTAAGTTATTTGTGTTTTTCTATTGTCAAATGCTAACTTGTTTATCAATAAAAATCAAATATATTTTGGTATAAATTCTTCAATAATTAAATTCAGGGGTTGATGAGTTTAGTAACGGGACCCAAACCTTGCAAGAACAGGAAGACGATCAATTCAGAATACATTATCTTAGAAACCATACTTGGTTTGTGCTTCAATCCATGAGGTAAATGCAATCTCCAAGATTTAATTACACAGAAGTTGTTTATAATATTAAATTAGTTTGCCTAGTGATATATGATTGGTTTTGTCAGGAAGGACAATGTTAATGTCAAAGGCTATTTTGTATGGTCATTTTTGGATAATTTCGAGTGGAACATGGGTTATACTTCAAGGTTCGGTTTGCATTACGTGGACTACGAAAATAACATGACAAGGTACCCCAAGGCTTCAGCTACTTGGTTCTGCGTTTTCCTTAAAAAATTTCCAGTAGGTCCTCTTTGTCCTGTGGATCCATTCCCATAAACATAGAGAGACATGCCTCAGCTCAAATCCAGACATGACCTTGTGTTGTAATAAAACATGTGGTGATCCCACGTAATTCCTTATGGGAATTTCTATGCCCTGTCGCTGTTGGTTTTCGATGTGATGATATAAGTAATTATGCATTGTCTAATGTACTGGTATCGTGTCTTTGAAATCAATATTACATATTTTCCTTTTATAACGTGTTGAAAATATTAATGGTGTTATTTTACTGAAGATATGGGAAGAAGTTATCAAAAATATTTTCTGTTTAGCAATCTAATAATCCGATTGAAAAGAAGGCGAGATCTAAATGACCCACAATCTGAAATAATCCATTTGACTAGTTTATCATTTCTAATTTTGTATGTTTTAGAGTTTTAGAACAAAACTTAAAATACCAAAACCAAAAGAGAAACGACAGGGCTGCTAAATAGCACTATGCAGAAAATGCTGTTGATTCAGCTTGTGTGATAAGAAGAACTCAACTTGAATCATCTGCAGAAGAGCCCATAATTGCTCTGCTTTGAAAGCTAAGCACCTGTCCAAGCACAGACTCTCATTCAAACCATAACTTCCAAAGACAGGGTTTCAAAGAACACTTGGAAAACAGTATTTGGGGCTTGCAGCAGTGTTTCGTTTCTGAGAGAATTTGGGAAAAGGAAAGTAATCATGACTTTCAGCTTTTAATTAAATTTGCAGCTCCTCAACGAATGTGCTTTCTGTGCTTTAACTCAATGGAGTTGTCTGCAACCTCTAAAGTCTCGAGTTTGAACCCAAATCAAAGCCAATTGTATCACAGCACGATGATGCACACCAATTAGTCTTTAGTTTTATAAAAAATTTAGATCGCACCTAATTTCTGCTTACGAATTCTTAAAAAATTTTAAGAGGGACGATTTTATAAAAATGTGACGAGAGTTCAGGCCTATCACAACTTTTGAAATCCAAATTCCATTATTTAATAGTTAATTTTACATTTTAATTATTTTAGATTTTTTTCATATTTTTCCGATGAGAATTTTATTACTATAAATAGTTTTCTCTTGACCATTTGCGATACTTTTCAATTATGGAGAATTCAATGAAAAATTTAAGTTTTTAGATTTTTATTTTCTGAAAACATTATTAGTTAAAATTCTAAAAGAGTCTAAATAGTCCTATTTTGCAGTGAAAAATTGCAGCTACAGTGTTGAACTCTTGAGTCTCTACAAGTTTGATTTGGTTCTCTTTTTTCCTTTCGTGGCAGCACATGAAGAAGCCTGTAGTGAAAATTTGATTTTGCAAAAGAACTGGTCGAGATAGAAACCAATTTTAAGGTGGTCTGTTGCTATGTTGCATTGAGTAGGCCATCTTTTACACAATGGATTGACATGTCCATTTTCACAATTAGCTGATATTGATGAGGATGGAAACTTGACATCACTCGGAGGAAGATTTTGTCTATGTTCAAATTTAAACCTGTAAAAAACCAATCCTTTGCTTCAAATGTCATGTTAAGAACAAAAGATCATTAGTTTCGTGGCATCAGAATTACTTTCAAGACCATGAACTCTCGAGTTCAAGTCCCTACGAGATCCAAATTAGCCCTCCCAACAAAATATATCTAAACTTCAAATGACTAATAAAAAATATATCTAAACTTCAAGCCAAGTAGTTAACCGGCATTATTAATTTCAGTATGCTAAAGAAAGAAACTTCTTGGTTGATCCATCATCATTTGTTTGCCATGACCTCTGCCTTCTGGTGCAGTGGAATTGGTGGATTCATATGCTTATGCGTAGAGAACGATTTTGAGATAGATTATACATTCTAAAGTAACTTAAAAGCCACATAAATTGAAACAGTATGCAAATCAATGTCCGAATAATAATTACTTTCAGATAATCAATTTGAAAAAGGAAAAAAATTCTGGGCTGCAGTAAGTTAGCTTCTCTGAAGACATGATTCACCTTCACCTGTACAAATAAATGCGCCGACGATCTCAAGCCATTGGCATTGGTAGAAATTATACCATTGATATAAATCAACTTCACTGAAATTTAAGCATTAAAACCCACTTTTTGACCCTCGTTTTTATTGTTTTAAAAAAATTGTGATCATGATTGTAAAACAATTTTTATTATATTTTCTGCATATTGATCAAACTTCCTGATTTTTGGACTAAAACAAGAAAAATTAGCTTATGAATTTTGATTTTTGAGCTAAATTGAGCTTTAATTGGAACTTTCATTTAATTTGGACAGAAAGTTGAAAATGGACTAAAATCCCTTATAAAGAGTTGGTTATTAGGTATTGTCACTAACCAGATACCGATTAGCCAGCCAAATAGCATTCAGCTTATGAGAACAAAAGGGCAAATAGCAAACAATGCTTAAAAGGCTGATGATGAAATGATTGCAGAAGTGTAGGCAAAGCCAAAATGTGGACCAACATATCAAAGATATTAATTAGAGAAGAAGTTTCAGATAATCTTAAATTAGGTAGCTTAATGATGATTGGTTTTGTGAGGAGTAGAAAGTTACTGTCAAAGATTACTTCATAATCCTCTTCAAGATTATACTTCAAGGTTCAAGGATTCAACTCATTGGTTCCAGCAATTCATTGAAAATAATTGGATTTAGTTTCCTGCTTTGCATGAGCTCTATATAAAGGTGGCATTACTATGAGAGCAAAACCCATAAGCACTTAATATCACAATATTGCATATATGATTGTGGGTATGGCCACTAGACATTGTCTTATGCTTGGGATTCTCCTCTGGCTCATAAGCTCGTTGGCTCTTACTACTGAGCCAACAATGGCAGATGATGATATCCCATCAAACTTTTCTCGCAAATATTTTCCAGATGACTTCATTTTCGGAATATCTACTTCTGCTTATCAGGTGTATTAAATATCCACTTCTCTTTTTTGCTCGTGGATGTAAATCGATTTTTTTATTTATAATTTATCATGAATTATTCAGGTTGAAGGTGAAGCAAACAAGAAGGACAGAGGACCTAGTGTATGGGACATATTTACGCATGAGTCTCCAGGTGTGAGAGTGTGTTTTAGTGCATATGTCTGCATGAATGCTATATCCAGGTGTAAAATTTTAATTCTTTCTATGAACTTTTACAGATAGGATTTTGGATGGCAGCAACGGAGATGCAGCAGATGATTTTTATAATATTTTCAAAGTATTATATAATGATTTCCTATTTTTTGCTAATATTGAACAATAAATTAATCTCTTTTTCATAAATTAATTAAACTTAAACAAGATCTGTGAAACACATATTACAGGCAGATATTAAAAGAATGAAGCAATTGGGTTTGGATGCTTTTAGATTCTCCATTTCATGGTCCAGAATAGTTCCTAGTAAGTATTTCTATTATCAGAGATTGAATCTTTTAAGAATATTTGTTTGCTTAATAAGGATTTTTCTACATCACATGTTAGTGATTTTCTAATTTGCCAGTTTTTATTTTTCGTTTATAATTATTCAGGTGGAAGGGTTTGGGAAGGAGTGAATGAACAAGGAATTGAATTTTACAATAAGATTATAAATGAAACTATAGCAAATGGTGATGATTCTCTCTTTTCTTCTTAAAGGTTTGAGAAAAAGAAAACTATGTTCAAAATAGTACAATAATAATAAACATAAATAGGAGAATTTGAATAATTACAATTAATTAATTATCCTACATTATCTTTTAATTCCCCATTGAAGCTACAAATTTATACAACTTATAATTTATTTTATTGCAAAATGCAGGCCTAGAGCCTTTTGTAACCATTTTTCATTGGGATACTCCTCAAGCCCTAGAAGATAAGTATGGTGGCTTTTTGAGCCATAATATTGTGTAAGTATAGACAATATCATCTCTTATATATTACAACATATCAAATATTGACTTCAAAATTTCAAATTCCTTTGTTTCATTTGCATATTATAACTAATAAATGAAAATTTTATTAAATAATTATATAAAAATATAGGGATGAGTTTCGTGACTATGCGGATTTTCTCTTTGAAAAATTTGGTGATCGAGTAAAATATTGGATGACTTTAAATGGACCGTGGACTCTTATTGAATTCGGATATGATAAAGGCGTCCATGCCCCTGGTCGTTGTTCTCCTTGGGTGAACGATCAATGTCTTTCTGGAAACTCATCCACCGAACCATACATAGTTGCCCATAATCTACTTCTTTCTCATGCTGCAGCTGTACAAGTATATAGAGAAAAATACCAAGTACGTAAAATATGCACACACGTAATGAATTTGATTATTTCTATCTCAAATATAATTATAATTATATTTGACTTTTTCATTATATTGATTGTGTAGAAATTACAAAATGGTAAGATTGGCATATCACTTTTTAGTTACTGGTATGAACCTATCTCTGATCAAGCAACGGATAAAGAAGCGGCCAAGACTGCTCTTGATTTCATGTTTGGATTGTGAGTTTTTTTTTCAATATTAAGCTAGTATTAAGCTTTTTTTTATATCACTAGTTTTTAACTAATGTAAATATTTTTTATATATTTTTGTTAGGTTCATGGATCCTATAACCTATGGCCGATATCCAAGAATCGTTCAAACTTTAGTTGGAGATAGATTACCCGAATTTAATGATATGGAAGCCGACTTACTTAGAAAATCATATGATTTTATTGGATTACAATATTACTCTTCATATTATACAAAAGCAAATGCCACTGTTAATCCGCGTTATGTTAGTTACAAAAATGATAGTGGAGTTATTGAAACAGGTAAGTTAATATGGAAATATATAACCTATGTTTTGAAAGTTCAGGTAGTTATGATTTCCTTTCTAATTTACAGCTTATGATGACGATGGTCAACCAATTGGTCCACAGGTTAGTGTGAAGACTAATATTCTGATCTCATAAAAGTATGTATTTATCGGTATAATCATATATATAGTGATATTTTTTAAATTTGCAGGCTTATTCTCCTTGGTTATATAGTTATCCAAAAGGTATTCGAAATCTTTTAAACTATACCAAGAACACCTACAATAATCCAACAATTTATATCACAGATAATGGTAAGTTATTTATGTTTTTTTTTTCTATGCCTATTTACTGCTAAAATTTTAAGATTTAAACAACGATATTTTAACAGTATTATGAAATTGTTGCATTAATACTACTAAGCCAAAACAATTTAATAAGAATTTATAAGAAAACTCACTTTTTTTACTATATATAATAATATATTTTAATAAAAAAATTATTTTACATATAATAAAATCATAATTTTAATCATATTTTTTATTCATGACAAAAAATCAGCGATACTCAAATCGTTGCCACAGATTCATTATTAGGATAGAAGTATATAAGATTATAATTTACACACAAGTTTATACTTATTTTTGTACATAATTAATATTTTAATTATAAAAAATTAAATATATTTTGGTATAAAATCTTTACTAATTATATATGTACAGGGATTGATGACTATAATAACCAAAGTCAGACCTTGGCGGAAGCAGTTCAAGATGAATTCAGAATCGATTATCATAAAGACCATTTGTGGAATGTGCTTGGATCCATCAAGTAAATATCCAATCTCCAAGATTTAATTACATAGAAGTTGTTTATAATACTAAATTAGTTTGCCAATGATGATTTGGTTTTATTAGGGAGGACAACGTTACTGTGAAAGGCTACTTTGCATGGTCGCTCTTAGATAATTTCGAATGGAATTTAGGCTATACTTCAAGATTTGGTTTCTATTACGTGGACCACAAAAATAACATGAGAAGAATTCCCAAGAATTCACTTACTTGGTTCTGCATGTTCCTTGAAAAAATTTTGAAAGAATGTCTAGTGTTTCCGTACTCATATATATAGACAGAGATGTCTCAGGCAGTGACCTTGCATTGTAATAAAACTTTATAGTGATCCCATGTAATTCCTTATGGGGATTCCATGCGCTGTTGGTTTTCAGTGTGTTGTAATAAAACTTTGTGGTGTTTGTTGAGTCTTCTCAACTCTTGTTATTAATAAAAATTATTTGGCTAAATGCATATTTGTATATATATAATTTTATATTTTTATTTATTCAATATTGTTGAATCTCACTCACATTGGTTGTGGAAAGGGGTAATATGTCCCTTATATGAGCCACAGGCACTCCTCCCCTTGAGCTAACGTTTAGGATGAGTTAGGTCTAATCCAAATTTAACAGACATTTAGTAGTAATTTAATAAATATTTATTTTAAAAAAAAAACATTATGTAAATTTAAAATATAATTGTGATACATTTATCTGAGATGCAGAGATGGTTAGCCAAATTTAAAATTAGAAAAACCACTGATTTTTTTCCAAATAGCCCTAGAATAAATAAAAATGGATATTATCAAAGGAAGGGATAATATTGTCTTTTCACTATGAATGGTACCTTGTTTATCCAAAAGTTCCAAGCGACCCACCGCACGTTTTTGTTTATGTATATCTAGTCAGCAAAGAATATTTATTCCCACTCCATGATTGGCCTTAATCAAGAAACAAGCAGCTCTCAAATCCATGTAAAGTTGCTGCTTCATCATGTCTGCTTTGTAGGAGAGGATACAACAACTCAGATTTTTAACTTTAATTACTAGATTATCTTCACTATAGTTTAAGACTATTACCTAGAGATCTTCAAACGTTAAACTTTGCTTTTTATTTATTTTATTACAAGTAATCAAATTTTTAACGTTTAAATTAAAATACAAATGAATCTGATAAGTTTGATTTTTTTTTTTTTTTTTTTATGTTTGTAATTGTTTCCCTGGCAGTACCCAAAAGAATAAAAACAAGGGGAGATGGGATCAGTCAATTTCTGAATAAGACCTGAGATATCTGGCAACGACCCATATAGTTTTTGGACCATACTTGACTGTTACAACAAGCAAAAAATAGCTGTAAACACTAAACAACAAGCAATTTCATTGTTCTATGCTTGAGATAAGCACATATACATAAAAGCTCAGTTTGAAATTTTCATGACCATATATAGAAATGAGATTATGAGTAAAAGTAATACAAAGAAAAGATCATTATTTTAGATCAGATTTTGTAAATTTGAAAGGGAAAAATACTAGAAGAGGGAACATAAATGCACATGGGGAGAGACAATATTCACATGCAGATAGGTTTCTTTCCTTGCTTAGTCAAATCAAATCACAACAAGTCTAGTCAAGTTTAATTCATCACTCTTTACCTATCACTACATTATTACAGTCATATTTAGAATAAATTAGTGATAGAAATTAAATGAATGAAAAATAATTTATTTTTTTAATGTAATTAGCTCCAAGATAAATTAAAACTTGAAAATATAGTTGAATAGATAGTCACACCTCTTCCCTAAAGAGATTCAATGCCCTTTTCCAACTGGATGAGAGGAAATTCTTTCTATTACCGGTAAGGATTTAGCTAAAAATGTAAATTTTAGGACTTATCATTCTTTAGTAAATGACTTGTTGCCTGAAAATAAACAATTTTCTTTCATAAAGAGTAGATTTTATCTTTTCAATAAATGCATCATTTGCAAAAGATCATTTATGAAAGATCATCGTTAGTGCAATTCACTGGGAATACATTAATATTCTAAAATTTAAAAAATAGAGCTTTTCGCGTGTGTAAATTTGATTAGAAAATATTATTTTCCTTTCCTTTTATCCATTTTCTTTTTATCTATTAATGACGTATAATCACTTTCTTATTATAGTGTCACATGTTTCAGTCATTCAGACCATATGTACGGACGAATCAAAGCACCTCTTCAAGTCAGACGACGATTTAATTCTCTTGGCACGTATGCTGATAAGACTACAAAATGACTGGATCTGCTATTCACCCTCACATCATATCACCGGACTGAATTATCTTCTATTGGACCTGCACTTATGGCCGATTCGACCTGCCCCATATATCTAAACTAGAACTTGCGATATTGAGTCAGTCTGCTTGAAAATGGTTTGATGAATTTTGGGTCTGTACTTTTCTTTAGGATCCGGCCTCATGCCACAAATGCAGAAAACCCAACGGTTATAACAAAAAAAAAAAAATCGTTCATAAGCTCACACGCAATTAGAAAAATTCAATCTCTGAATGATCAACTTTGGCTTGGAATCCCCTACAGAGCATAGGCCTACTCAGTTCTTTATTTTTTATTTATTTATTTATTTTTTTTGTGGGAGCTAGTTCAATCATTTTAAATTATTTAGCTCAAATGAGCTTGTCACTTCTTGCCAATGTTGGAGAAGTGGGGACCTGGGCAGGGCAGTTGTAATACCCGGCTAAATCAGGCATCAGAATTCCTACCGTCCGGTGGAATTCAAGGATGTCAGAGGTGTCTAGCCGGGTAGAGTGAAGGTTTGCTAAACGATTTTTAAGACTGATGGGTTTCAGTATTTTTAAGGATTTGTTTAAGAAAAGAGTTAAGTTTTGTGGAGAATTAGCCAAAGGAGTTTCTGTCATGTTCGGCCCCCGAATGGTAAGTTCGGCCGCCGAAAGTGCCCAATGTTCGGCCCCCGAAGGTTATGTTCGGCCCCCGAAAGTTGCATGGTTTTGCATGCAGTTTCGGCAGCCGAAACTGAGGTGGTCGGTTAGTTGTGCACACTCCTCAGTCCGTGGTTTGGCCAGGTGTTCACCTCCAGATCATGATCAGAGGGTAGGCCACGTCTCCCTTGACTCATTTGCACGCTTTTAATCAGCTCATGCAGAGGGTTGCTCGTTTGCAAGAGGTTTTGAAGGTTTTGAGAGAAAAGAGAGGTTTTGGTGGGTTGAAGCGTGTGAAGGGGATTTGTTGAGTTCAAGTGGCTCCTTTTCTAGTTTCAGGAGGTAAGAGAGGTCGTTATACTTGTTTTATGGTTTTACCAGCTTTTAAAGAGGTTAAGGGTAGAGTTGCATGATTAGGTTTTAGAGTTTAGTTTTGATGTTTTAATGGTGAAAGCATGATTATGTGTTATGTTAGTTGTTTTGTTGGGGTTAATAGGTAGTTTGGTACCCCTTTGTGCATATACCAGAGTATATGTGAGTTGAGACGCTGAGTTATGCATGTTAGAGTGTGGTGGAGAAGTTGTGCATGAGAGGAAGCAAGGTTCTGCCTTCTGGAGAACCCAGCTTCGGCCGCCGAAATGAAGATTCGGCCGCCGAACCTCTTGTGGAGTGGAGTTGCTTGACAGGCTTATGCATGCACGAAGCTGAGTTCTGGATGAACTCAGGTTCGGCCGCCAAAGGAAGGATTCGGCCGCCGAACCCCTTGTGGAGGTAGTTTCGGCTGCCTAAGATTGCCTCCGAAAGAATGGACTTTCGGATCTGTCATGCACATTCGGCCGCCGAAGGTGCCGCCGAACATGCATGAGTTTCGGCTCTGGAGAGGACATTCGGCCGCCGAACCTGCTGCCGAATGTGTTCTGGCCAGCCTTCGTTTGCATGAGTTATGTGATTAGTTTCAGAGGTGTAGAGGAGGGGATTATGGGGAAGTGTTTACGAGTTATTCAAAGGATGTGTGACACCTCATTCGAGTCCATTTGTGTAGGATTGGACCCGAGAGTTCGAGGAGGTCCTCAGAGTTAGAGATATCAGAGTCTGTACAGTATCTGCCAGAAAAGCAGAGGTGAGTGGAACTAAACTAACTATTTTATTTTGAGAAATGACACGATTCTAGCATGCTCCATGCATCATACATTGCCATGTTATATCTTAGGTTGTGTTGCATTAGAATTCACGAATATGATGCATTGCATATGTTGTTATTCCTGTGGATGAATGTTGGATGATCCTTAGCCCTTGACAGAGAGCAGATACAGATTTATGGCATGAGATAGCCATACCAGGTCGCCCCTGGATAGTCCAGGTCGCTCCTGGTACTATGAGTGAGACAGCTGGGCTGTCAGACAGCTGGGCTGTCAGATCAGAGTGAAGTGTAGACCAGGTGAGACCTCGTCTCCTTGGCACAGTTAGTCATGCTATGATATCAGAGAGATAAGTGGAAGACCAGGTGATGACATTGTCTCCTTGGCACGGTTGGTATTCTAACATGTAGTTGAGGGCTACTGGTGACAAGTTCATCTTTAAGCTGATATGATTGTGATGTGATGCATTTCATGCGAACATGTAATTAATGAATTGTTTTATTGTTCCTCCTCACTGGGCTCTAGAGCTCATCCCACTCCCTTGACCCCAGTTTTGCAGGTTCTGAGATAGCTATGGGAAGTTAAAGTCAGCAAGAGTACAGAGGAAAGTTATGCATGAATATATGGTGTAATAGCATAGTGGACATGCTGTAATTAAAAGAATAGTTGTGATGTAATCGATAGATATGTATTGGCATATACTGGATAGACTTGTGCTTTCCCTAGTGTCTTTGTTGTCGTGTGATGTGTCGTGTGATGTATGATTCATCCCTTTTACACAATCCTGTTTTACGTTTCTTGATGAGAAATGTGTGAGTTAGGCTTACTGTATGGCTTCGATGAGATACCAGTGGGATGTGTTACAGATTGTGTTAATCCCTGGACCACAGCAGATAGTAGTCCCTGGTACAGGCCCTGAGGGCCATTTCAGATTGACATATCTGAGTAGCAGTGGTTAAGCCTACAGAGTTTTACAGGATTGTGAGTATTGTTTTGTATTATGAATGGGATTTATCAGGTACACAGAGAGTATAGTTGGCTGACTACGGGTCCCGGCGGCCTTAAGCCGATCTGGATCCTAGTGCCAGTGATGGTTCGGACCGTTACTGAGGGGTACCGGTTTCCGGGTCGTTACAGATTGGTATCAGAGCATAGGGCCTCAAGAGTACGGTGTGTTGAGCATCTTGTTCAAGGACTAGAGATATCCCACATCGGAAAGAGGTGTTGTCGTGTATAGGAAGGGAAGCACAATAGGTCAACTCATGTCCACTAGGATAGGATGTGGAGTCCTGTCTTGCATGCTGATGTGAAATGCTATGATGAGCTGCATGTGCATTATTGATATGTTTGATATGTGTTAAGGATGCATGTGTTTTCACATGGATCATTTGATGATATTGTGTGTGATGTTGTGCTTTTCAGAGGCAGGATGAGAGGAACTCGTCGATCTGTTAGATTGACAGGAGCTCCGCCGGAGGATGAGGACATGGATGCTCATCTCCCCGTCCTGCAAAGGGCAACATCAGATAGTATAAGCAGAGAAGGTACATTAAGGGACCCTAGAAGGTCTGTTGATGAGAGTAGAAGGGAAGTTGTCCAGAGTGGTATGTCAGGGTTTATGAGAGAAATAGAGGCGAATGAGCAGAGTAGAGATGGTAGCTTTGGCAGGAGTAGGTTGGGAGGAGATATGGGTGAGTCCCAAGGAGGCACTCAGGCCTCGAGGTTTGTTCCACCTCAGTATCCACCCTACCAGTGGGGGGCAGAGTACCCGATGAGAGGTACCTCAGAGTTTCCTAGGCATAACCCATATCCTACCTTTATGCCCTATCCTCCCTTTTATCCGCCATATCCACCATCATATCCACCATATCCACTGTCATATCCACAGTACACCATGTTTCCACCCTTCTTTTGGTACCCAGGGTCAGTAAACCCTAACCCAGGGTAAGTTGCACCTCCTCCACCACCAGTAGAACCAGTAGCCCCAGTTATCCAAACACCTAAGCTTAGTTCACCTGGAGAAAATATGGTGCAGCTGACAGATTATTTACGGTTAGATATTCCCAAGTTTGAGACTGGTGATGACCCTGTTGAGTATCTTAGACTGGTCAAGATAATAACTGATAAGTTGGGAGCCAGTGAGAGTAGAGCCATTCAGATGGCAGGAAGCACATTGAATTGTGAGAAGGCAAGGAAATGGTTCACCCAGTATGTGGACCCGAGGGTAGAGAGCTTATCCTGGGAGCAGTTTACTACAGAGTTTGCAGGATGGGCTTGTCTAGATAGCTTAAAGGAACATAAAGAGAGTGAATGTGAGCAGCCAGGGCAGACAGAAAACATGAGTGTAGAAAATGACCCAGAGAATAGTGATCGTTTCCCTTTGGGTAAGGCTGCTGCAAAGAATAAAAAGAAAGTGAGAGGCCTAAAAGGGTCAAAGAAAAGAGAGTTCTGGAATAGGGTAAAGTTTGGCATGGGTATTCGCGAGGGGTCGAGTTCTGGGTTGAATAACTCTAAATGTCCGAGGTGCGGTAGGCCGCACAAGGGAATTTGTTTAGTAGGGACAACAACATGTTTCAAGTGCGGACAAGAGGGGCACATAGCACGTGAGTGTTCCACCGCGACTTTGAGACCACAGTCCCAGCAGACAGCCTCAAACAGAGTGGCTCAGCCAGAAGCTCTAGCCATGGCGCAGGGCAGAGGCAGAAGGAGCGGGATCACTCCTTCTTCCACAGGTTCCCCAGGGGAAGATCCATCAGTACCAGCACGGATCTTCGCTTTGACGTAGCAGGAGACTGACACATCGGACATGGCGGTGACAGGTACTTTTCACTTCCATATGTGTTGATGTGTTTGTTCATAGCGACTTTGATGTTTCGCTTTCCTTAGGGCCGTGAGAGCCGTCGAGAGTATGGGTTTGATAACTTCTGGGGATTAGCATGTCCTCTTTGGGTCAATAGACTCAAGTGTGATCCGTCAGTGGCGGAGTTAGTCTGCCAATAGAGTTGAGTGCGAGTTTTGCGTAGGTGCCTTCCAGCTGACCTTGTGGTTCTAGAGTGACTGGTTGATGTCATTCTAGGGGTGGATGGACTAGCTACTCATCGTACTACCTTCGATAGCGGAGGCAGAATAGTCAGGCTTAGACCAGGATGGATGGATCACAGGTAATGTGTGAGGGGACAAAGTAGAGCTGCCTAGAAGTTTGCTATCAGCCCTAGAGGCTCTTACGCTGTTTAGGAGAGGTTATCATAGGTTTCTTGCTTGTGTCAGAGAACAGCGTAGTTAGTCAGATTAGAAGGGGAACAGTTGTAGTGCCCACAGCCAGAGACAAGTTGTCGATAGGACCCAGACAAGTCATCAGGTGTACCATCCGCTAAACGAAGAGAGTGAGAACGAAGAATGGTAAGGAGAGTGCGAGAGATAGGAAAAGCCAAATGAGTAATAGCGAGATAGTGAACCAGGAAAGATAGTCGAGAGTGTTGCTATGAGATGCTTTTTATCCAGGTATAGGGAGAGTGATCTCTCATCTCCGAGTGCAGCCCTCAAAGATAAGAAAAAAGTCAAAGAACAGAGTAAGAAAAGAATAAGAGTAAGAAAAAAGTAAGTGTCATAGATCAGAGTAACAAAACAAAAGAAAGAAAAAGAATACACAAACTAGAATGAAAAGAGTAAGATTAAGGGTAAGTTCAGGAGGAGCTTTCAGTTTACTCTGGGATTCGGTGATAAATTGAGGCAGAGGAAAGGGTTAGCCTTTTCATTAGTACGTTCCCGAGAGAAGGTCCGTTACCTATAGTTCGGATCTTCACTCTGACTCAGTAGGAAACTATCACATCGAACACAGTGACGTCAGGTATGTTCACTTGTGGATGTTCGGATGTGTATGCTTTGTTTTGAACCCGCGTGTTCCTACTTCCTTGTGACTTAGTGAGCTGTGACTCGAGTGGGTTGAATGACTTCTAGGCTTAGAGTATTTTGCTCTGGGTTAGTGGACCCGAGTATGATCCATCTGAGGCAGAGTCAGTCAGTCAGAGCAGTTTAGTGGTTGGAGTGAGTAGAGACTATCCAGCTGACCTTATGGTTCTAGAGTTGACTAGTTGATGTCATTCTAGGGCGGATTGGCTACTTACTCATTGTACTACTTGTGTCTGTGTCTGTAGAGACAAGGTAAGAGAGTTCAGAGGCTAAGATGGATCAGAGAAAGTCCTTGAAAGGGACAGAGTATAGGTGCCTAGAGGTTTGATGTCAGCCCAGTAGGCTCAACGGTACACAGGAAAGAGTATCAGAGGGTTCTAGCTCTTGTGAGCGAGTTTAGGAGTCAGATCAGGGAATCAGCCTCAACGCCCATTGCTAGTGAGTTCTAGATGGTTGTCCCAGACGAGCTGTCAGGCTTTCCATCTGTCAGGGAGTCAGAGGTTGGAATAGGAGTGGTGTCTGGACGCGGAACCAGTTCTTTCCTTCTTTCCTTCTACCCTACAGCATGGCACCTGCAAAGAGAGCATAGTCAGCATAGTATAGAGACGCTTGGTAGAGAAAGGTTATCCGACTTAGTACCTCATCCTGGAATGTTCCAGTGTCAGTATGAGAAACGAAGGATGAAACCTTGAAATTTTGTAACGACTGTGAGCAGTTGCACAAAAGCACTACCAGGACAGGTGTTTCTATGTAGAATGGATGAGCTATAGGACCAGCTAGTAGAAGCTAGTGGTTTTCCAGAAGAGATCTGAGAGTTGAGAACGATATGTCGAAAATTAGAAAACTGACATCGTGATCATAGTAAAGAGTCTAAACCCGAGATAAGGGGTAAATCTGCTCAGCGACTCTGAGTATACCAGACAGTATCTACTGGGTGAGGCAACTGAGATGTGAGCTGCCCTCAGTCAGAAGTCGCTTATCAGTTGAGCCTATAGAAACAGCTAAGCTAGAGAGCTAGCGAGCTCTCTAGAGATAGTCCAGTGTAGGTAAAAGGGAGAGAAGAAGAAAGGCGGGCAAGGATCAGAGTGCGCAGCAAAAGCGTATAATAGTTTAGAACAAACAGAGAAGCATGCCCAGTAGCTACGCAGTGTATGGACACAGATTAAGCAGATAAGAATCCACCGAGTCAGCAAATATGACTAACCCGGGAGTATGTACTCCAGTGGTATCTGTGTCGCTTCTTAGAGGAAGGTGGTAGGCTTTTGTTATTTACTTGTGTGTATATGTGTTTGTTGTGTGAACATTCGAGGACGAATGTTCTTAAAGAGGGAAGATTGTAATACCCGGCTAAATCAGGCATCAGAATTCCTACCGTCCGGTGGAATTCAAGGATGTCAGAGGTGTCTAGCCGGGTAGAGTGAAGGTTTGCTAAACGATTTTTAAGACTGATGGGTTTCAGTATTTTTAAGGATTTGTTTAAGAAAAGAGTTAAGTTTTGTGGAGAATTAGCCAAAGGAGTTTCTGTCATGTTCGGCCCCCGAATGGTAAGTTCGGCCGCCGAAAGTGCCCAATGTTCGGCCCCCGAAGGTTATGTTCGGCCCCCGAAAGTTGCATGGTTTTGCATGCAGTTTCGGCAGCCGAAACTGAGGTGGTCGGTTAGTTGTGCACATTCCTCAGTCCGTGGTTTGGCCAGGTGTTCACCTCCAGATCATGATCAGAGGGTAGGCCACGTCTCCCTTGACTCATCTGCACGCTTTTAATCAGCTCATGCAGAGGGTTGCTCGTTTGCAAGAGGTTTTGAAGGTTTTGAGAGAAAAGAGAGGTTTTGGTGGGTTGAAGCGTGTGAAGGGGATTTGTTGAGTTCAAGTGGCTCCTTTTCTAGTTTCAGGAGGTAAGAGAGGTCGTTATACTTGTTTTATGGTTTTACCAGCTTTTAAAGAGGTTAAGGGTAGAGTTGCATGATTAGGTTTTAGAGTTTAGTTTTGATGTTTTAATGGTGAAAGCATGATTATGTGTTATGTTAGTTGTTTTGTTGGGGTTAATAGGTAGTTTGGTACCCCTTTGTGCATATACCAGAGTATATGTGAGTTGAGACGCTGAGTTATGCATGTTAGAGTGTGGTGGAGAAGTTGTGCATGAGAGGAAGCAAGGTTCTGCCTTCTGGAGAACCCAGCTTCGGCCGCCGAAATGAAGATTCGGCCGCCGAACCTCTTGTGGAGTGGAGTTGCTTGACAGGCTTATGCATGCACGAAGCTGAGTTCTGGATGAACTCAGGTTCGGCCGCCAAAGGAAGGATTCGGCCGCCGAACCCCTTGTGGAGGTAGTTTCGGCTGCCTAAGATTGCCTCCGAAAGAATGGACTTTCGGATCTGTCATGCACATTCGGCCGCCGAAGGTGCCGCCGAACATGCATGAGTTTCGGCTCTGGAGAGGACATTCGGCCGCCGAACCTGCTGCCGAATGTGTTCTGGCCAGCCTTCGTTTGCATGAGTTATGTGATTAGTTTCAGAGGTGTAGAGGAGGGGATTATGGGGAAGTGTTTACGAGTTATTCAAAGGATGTGTGACACCTCATTCGAGTCCATTTGTGTAGGATTGGACCCGAGAGTTCGAGGAGGTCCTCAGAGTTAGAGATATCAGAGTCTGTACAGTATCTGCCAGAAAAGCAGAGGTGAGTGGAACTAAACTAACTATTTTATTTTGAGAAATGACACGATTCTAGCATGCTCCATGCATCATACATTGCCATGTTATATCTTAGGTTGTGTTGCATTAGAATTCACGAATATGATGCATTGCATATGTTGTTATTCCTGTGGATGAATGTTGGATGATCCTTAGCCCTTGACAGAGAGCAGATACAGATTTATGGCATGAGATAGCCATACCAGGTCGCCCCTGGATAGTCCAGGTCGCTCCTGGTACTATGAGTGAGACAGCTGGGCTGTCAGACAGCTGGGCTGTCAGATCAGAGTGAAGTGTAGACCAGGTGAGACCTCGTCTCCTTGGCACAGTTAGTCATGCTATGATATCAGAGAGATAAGTGGAAGACCAGGTGATGACATTGTCTCCTTGGCACGGTTGGTATTCTAACATGTAGTTGAGGGCTACTGGTGACAAGTTCATCTTTAAGCTGATATGATTGTGATGTGATGCATTTCATGCGAACATGTAATTAATGAATTGTTTTATTGTTCCTCCTCACTGGGCTCTAGAGCTCATCCCACTCCCTTGACCCCAGTTTTGCAGGTTCTGAGATAGCTATGGGAAGTTAAAGTCAGCAAGAGTACAGAGGAAAGTTATGCATGAATATATGGTGTAATAGCATAGTGGACATGCTGTAATTAAAAGAATAGTTGTGATGTAATCGATAGATATGTATTGGCATATACTGGATAGACTTGTGCTTTCCCTAGTGTCTTTGCTGTCGTGTGATGTGTCGTGTGATGTATGATTCATCCCTTTTACACAATCCTGTTTTACGTTTCTTGATGAGAAATGTGTGAGTTAGGCTTACTGTATGGCTTCGATGAGATACCAGTGGGATGTGTTACAGATTGTGTTAATCCCTGGACCACAGCAGATAGTAGTCCCTGGTACAGGCCCTGAGGGCCATTTCAGATTGACATATCTGAGTTGCAGTGGTTAAGCCTACAGAGTTTTACAGGATTGTGAGTATTGTTTTGTATTATGAATGGGATTTATCAGGTACACAGAGAGTATAGTTGGCTGACTACGGGTCCCGGCGGCCTTAAGCTGATCTGGATCCTAGTGCCAGTGATGGTTCGGACCGTTACTGAGGGGTACCGGTTTCCGGGTCGTTACAGCAGTGCTGCTGTTTTTGATTGGGTGATGCACAAACAATTGCAATAGCTGTACAACTTCATATAATACAATGCACAATTGATCACAATAAATGAAAACTGCACACCCATTTTAAAGTTGGAGTCACACCCAAGAGTAAAAAAAAAAAAAGAAAAGGCTAAGAGCACAAATAAGAGGGAGTGATGACTTGGTCTATTTGAAAAAGGAAGGCAAAACTACCAAAATTAAGAGGACATAAATGCACATGGGGAGGAAATAATACTCACATGAAAAGGAACATGGGCTTTTATTTGCTATGCCTCCCCAATGAAACACAAGCTTTCATCAAATCATATAAGCCTTCAATGCCAATTATAAATACTAGCAAAACAAGGTCACATTACTTCATAGAGGGTCCCCATTAGGGAACCATTTAACTTGGCAAACAAAATCAAATTGCCCTTCACCACAAGGGATATGAGGCTAAAGTCTTGAGGCAGTTGCCATTCCTTGGTCATTTATGAAGTGGTGCCTTATGTGTCCTAAAGTGCCAAAACACTGACCCATTTCATGTTTTCTTTATCTCTTTTTTTTTTTTTTCATTATCAACAAAAATTTCTTATCTAGTTCTTAAAAGAAAAAAAATCAATGAAATTTTGGTTGTTAGCTAGTTATTTTCTGTCAAAAAAATTAATTAATTAATTTTATTATACATTCACTACATAGTTGTATAGAGCATGAAGAGAAAGTGGGAAAAGTGGCCAGCTATTACAAATGATACACCTACCTTCACCAATGAAAATGACACGTAATTATCAAGTTGTTAAGCCATGGTTTGTTAGCTAACAATGATATTAATCTACCCATTAATTATAATTTGCTTAATTAAACAATATACATAAAGTCATGCCAACCTTAATCAACTGTCACTTATAATTAAAAAAAAAATTATTGATTGAGGATTTAAAATTATAAAAAATATAATTAATTTTTTCATTAGTTTTAACAATTAAATATAATTAATCTTTTGTGAAGTAGTTTTTTTTTTTTTTTAATACGTGTACGCGTCTAGCATAGATGAAATATCGGTGGTGGGTAGAAAAATAAAGTAATTAAAAAAAATTGGTAGGCCAACAGAAAAAAAATATTTAGATCATTTATTTCGTTTTGATTGCACACTATAAACATTGAATTTAAATATTAAAATTATTGATAGGCTAATGTTTACCTTTCAACATCATTTATTTTATATTATTTATACATGATCTCATCTTTATAATATTATTTTCATTATAAATAAGTCTTGGATTAAATAATGAAATTTCTTTATTTTAATATTGGATTATGTCAATAAAAGCTAAAATCTTAAGCTTTATTTATTTTGTTTATTAAACTAAAATTTGTATTTAATGATAATAAACTTTAACCTAAATTTTAACTATTATTATTATTATTATTATTATTATTATTATTATTATTATTATTATTATTATTATTATTATAAAGGAAGGTGCTTAATGGGCATCACCATGATTCCATTAAGAAAATGGAAAATGTATAGGCTTTGGTTGGCTCTAAGTAAGAATATTGACTTTGAGGAATATTTGACTTCACAAAAGCCAGCATTGGTTAGTAGTTGGCAACTATGAATCAAATAAGTTTATTTATTGGCCATAAAAATTTTAAACATATTTTATTTAAAATATTATTACAAATTTATTTAATAATAATTTTATAACAAATCAATTATATCAATATAAATTTAATTATAAATAAAACTGAGCAGTTTAAAATTAAATTAAATTAAATAAATAAAAATAAAAATTTTAGTATTTATAAAAATCGAATCGAATTAAAATGTCGAATAAATTTAATTCAATTCGATTCGATTTGATTAATTTGAATTTTTAATAAATTTTTTATTTTTTAAATTTTATTTTAATATTTTAAAATTTAATTAAAATATTTTAATTTTAATATAATATAATTTTTTTTATTATTAAAAATAATATATTATTATTATTAATTAATTTTATTTTTTTTATTAAAATTAAATTAAATAATTGAAATTTTTAAAATTAAAAATTAAATTAAAATTAATAAAAAATGAAATTAAAATTTTAAATTAATTTAATACTATTAAATTCTATAAATTGTCATAAAACACCATAGAATTGCACATTACTATATATATATATATATATATATATATATTACGTTTGTCTTCATATACTGCGAATCTGGGGCCCACGTATCTTCCTTTTATCATTTGAAAAGGACAGACATTGGGTAGTGCAATGCAATATCAAACTGTCAAGTAATTAAACAGCTGTGAGTGACAGACAAGGTGAGAATAGCGTATTGGGAACGCTAAAACATTCATTTTTGTGGCCTAGGGATTGTTTGGTTTGTTAATAAGAGAACTTAAAGTTTATGATGGCCACACACTTTGCGCATATCTTTTCCACGTGTCATTCTCTACTGATATTTACTTGTCAAAGCCGCTTGAATGACATGGAAGCAACTGGGCTTGCCATGTCATCTCTGATTTAATCAGTTTACTAATTTTCATTATGATGATGTGTCGAGGGTTGGGGTACTTTGTACACTTGGCATTCAATAAATTAAGATGAAAAAATGTAATACTACTTAGTAATAATAATAATAATAATAATAATAATAAGACATTCTAAGAGAAAGAAGCGGTGAACAAAAGCCAGTAGATAAAACGAAACCTTCTTAGACGTTAGCTGCCCAAACATACATTGTATGCCGAGGACAAGGAGCCCTCCACAGTCCCTATACCTAGGACTACTACAACTTTCAAGGACCCCCACACTCCCAAAAGAAGGAAGAGAGTTGTCACCCATAGGTCCACGTGGCAAAATATGAGATGTCTCTGTCGTCCAAGTGGGCAAAAGTGCCAGCGTGGACACATATTGCATGACAGCTGGCATTAGAAGACATAAATGAGGAAATATAAAGAGAGCGGACAATGGATGAGAAGAATCGCGGCAGGTCACATGGAGGATTCAGTGGAAGAATTGTTTAAATGAGACAGCTGGCTTTTCCACAACAAGACACGACTCATTCTCGACATGTCAGGCAAAAGCTACTTACCCTTTTTTTTACTTTTTTTTTTTTAAAAAATTTTCAGTCCTTTGCTCTTCTTCCAATAATTCACTTTGAATTCGAATTTTCAAACCCACTTTTTACCCATTTACCCCTCTCATAATTCACCAAAATTAAATTATTTTTTGATGGCAAAAAATTTAAATTATATATTATATATATAAAATTGGAATATTTAAGGGTGAAAATTGGATAATTGAAAGTATATTTTTTATATTCCTTGTGATTATATAATAGTTCTGTCCTTTAGACTAATTTACATTAAATTATTTCTATTTCTGAGTTTATTCAATTATTTAAATTAAATTCCTTTTTTTATTTATCATAACTCATAAATTACCTTTTTAAACAATAATTAATTTATTCATTTTAATATTTTCCATTTAATATACATAATATAAAATATTTATAATATTATATTATAGGATATAAAATTATCATTTTTGAATTTGTTTTTAATATTATATATTTTTTTTGAATTAAAAATTAAAAATTAAAAAATTTATTAAATTTTTTAAATTTTTATGACTGATTAAATTTGTGAGTTAAATGATATAGTTAATATATAAAATTTATTGGAATTATTAAGGGAGAGAACTAAATTATTTTTATTTTCTCTTCCGTCAGAAAAATTTCACTTTTGCTGGAACATCATATTTAGTTTTAATCATTATTATTATTTTTTTCTATATAATTAAACAAATCTTTCCTTTTAATTAATTTTTCCATTAGACAAATCCTACTTGGATATTAACCATTATCTTTAAATAATCCCTTCAAAACCGTCCAAAGCACAACTCTCTCCTCTTCTCCATTTTCTCTTCTCCTTCCAACAACGCGTGTAGAGACTTTGAGCTCTGAGACTTCGCGTTCCTGCCGCACATGTTCTCTTTCTCTCTGTTCTTGGTCTTCTTCTCTCTTCGTGTATGATCCCAATAAAGAAAGGGATAATTTCTAACAAAGTTTTTGCGTGCCAGTAATCAGGAACTCCTCATCAAGGAAGCTAAGAAGCAAGAGAGTTCTTAGTTTAATGGCAAAATCAAAGAACAATGCAAAAAGAGTTTCTTACATCTATGTTCCATCACAAGTAATCAATACTTTATCTTCTTCTTCGCTCCAAACTCTGCTCCATTCACCAAAGAAATCATCAAGGAACAGGTTCTTAAGCTGGAGTTTTTGTAAGAGCCCGAGAGTTTGGTTCTTTGCTCTCTTTCTTTTTGGTTTTCTTGGTATGTTCAAGTTATGGTTCGATCTTGACCCTTTGGTACCTTTCTATCCATACCCATGTGTCACAAAAACTCAAGGGAACTCATCCTCAACTGGGTACTCAACATCACAGTTTGTTTTCCCTTCGGATGGTGAAAAACTTGGCCAAAAAGATAAAGATGTTGTGCCTGTTAATGGCATGGGTTCAAAAGCTGAGGTGGGTTTAGCTTCAAACGATGGAAAAGGTGGTGAAAGTGCTGCCAAGGACGAGCCATTGAAGAGTATTGTTCAATCTAAGCCCCTAGTGTCAAACAGACATGCAAAATCAGATGGGGATGGAAAGGATAATGAGTTCTGGAAGCAGCCTGATGGATTGGGTTATAAACCTTGTTTAGAGTTCAGTTCAGAGTATAGAAAAGGGAGTGAGGTGATACTGAAGAATAGAAGAAAGTATTTACTAGTTGTGGTTTCTGGTGGCATGAATCAACAAAGGAATCAAATTGTGGATGCTGTGGTTATTGCAAGGATCCTTGGTGCGTCTTTGGTTGTTCCTATCTTGCAAGTCAATGTCATATGGGGAGACGAAAGGTAAAAAACTAGCAAGGCATTGTATTTTGAGCTAATGTCTCCATTTTCTTAAAAAAAATTTGTTCTTTGCGCCCCTTATTAGTTGCATTTATGCTTCCTGACCAAAATGATTTGTTAGTACACGTTTTTCTGTCATTTAGGTGAAGAGAAGGAGAGAAAAAAGAGAAACTGGTTTACAACAAAAAAAAAAAAAAAAGAAGAGAAATGACTTTTAATAATCTCTTCGTTGGAAATAAAAGGAACTTCTTTTCTTGGTTAGTTTGCTGTTTTTTACTATATTAGAATACAGAAGCTTCTAATCTGGGGCGATATTGTTGTTGGTTGATTGTTTAGGCCATGTTTTATTCAGTTTTAAAAAAGAAAACTTTCTACTTTAGTTGAAAATGTGCTTTCCCAGACAAAATTTGTCCCATGTTCATGTATTTCTGGCAAATTAATCCCGTCATTGTTTGACGTTTTCGCCCAATTTATTAGTTTCCCTCATTTTGGCAGAATTCTGCAGTCCCATTTTCTATCATAGGTTAAGCAAATTAATTTTTTTTTTTCCTATTCATAAATGGTTTTATGCTGTGTTCTTCATTGCATAGTAGATTAATTTTTGTATTTGTTATTCCATATGTTGAATGCAGTGAATTTTCTGATATATTTGATTTGGAGCATTTCAAGAAAGTTCTAGCTAATGATGTGAGGATAGTTTCATCGTTGCCTTCAACACATATAAGAACAAGGCCAGTGGAGGAAAGTCGAACTCCTCTACATGTCTCCCCTCAATGGATCCGTGCGCGCTATCTCAAGCGAGTAAGAATTAGCTTCTTTCTATTGCTTTATGCTTTTGAGCAACTGATTTAACTTCATTCTTCTGCTTTCTGTTTTCGAATTTTTGCTGAATGTGTGCTTGAGATTGCTTTGGCTTCTTTCTATGTTGCTTGCTACTTAGGAATTATAGCTCAATTTGCTATTTGGAGTAATTACTTCATTGTAGTTTGTCAGAATGTCTTTATTGACTTGGTAAATGGAAGAAAAATGAAGGCCAGAAGTATAGATAAGGCGCCAGCTGTTAGTTTGTAGCTAGGCAAAAATGCCCTACAATTTGTTAGAGAATCATCGAACATGAATGGGGGCTTTTTGGATTTTGCTTTCCTTTTGCTCTCAGAGCAGAAAGATTCGTACATTTGTGTTACCAAGGTAGCTGCATATGCTATGTAGACAAGAGAATGGACAAAAGCATATGAACAATTTCTTAATATGCTTTTTTTAAGACAATTTCCTAATATGTTGGACCCTATTGTCTTTAGATAGTATTAATTGTTGATGGTCTCCTGAATGAAACATAATATCATTGCATTTGACTCCCTGCTAAAGGAGAATGACAAATTCATGGTGTTCCAGGTTTTTATGTAAAATTTCTTGTCCATGTATTGAAAATCTTATCTGGTGGGTGTCCATTGACACAGTTCATCCGACTCTTAATTCTCTTGGTTTATGCAGCTTAATGTCAATCGGACTCTTAATTCTCTTGGTTTATGCAGCTTAATCGAGAAGGGGTTTTGCTTTTGCGTGGTTTGGATTCAAGACTCTCTAAAGATCTCCCTTCTGATCTTCAGAAACTTCGCTGCAAGGTATTGTGGATTTCTGTCTTGCTTTTTGCACTTTTTTTCTTTCAATTCAGTTCGCTGAAGGCCTAAATTTGGACTTGCATGGAAGAGTGAAAAAAATCGTTCAGTTACTCCATTCTCTGACCATATGGAAAAACTTATCAAGTTGAAAGTGGTGAAAACTGAAAAGTGTGTTGAGGAAGTACTGAACTTGATTATTCTTTAAAGGTTGTTCTTCAGAAATTGCAGTTCTTCATATATACACCTCTGATTTCTTATTTGTTGGACTTCAGGTGGCATTTCATGCATTGAGATTTGCTCCATCAATTTTGGAGCTTGGTAACAGGCTTGCTGAGAGGATGCGGAGCAAAGGACCGTATCTTGCTCTTCATCTACGAATGGAAAAGGACGTATGGGTGAGAACAGGGTGCCTTCCTGGTTTGAGTCCAGAATATGATGAGATTATCAACAATGAGAGAAAACGACGGCCTGAGCTCCTTACTGGAAGATCAAATATGACTTACCATGATAGGAAACTTGCTGGTCTCTGCCCCTTGAATGCCGCAGAGGTGACAAGGTTAGGATTTGAAGCTAATGCAATATGTACTGCTAAATATTGAAACCAATTATTGCACAATTACCTACCCATTTTTTTAATATATTATGTTACTGTTTTAGGCTGCTTAAAGCTCTTGGAGCTCCAAAAGATGCAAGAATATATTGGGCTGGAGGGCAACCACTTGGTGGTAAAGAAGCTTTGATGCCATTAACCAGAGAATTTGCTCATTTCTACAATAAGGAGGACATTGCATTGCCTGGTGAACTAGAACCATTTGCACGGAGGGCTTCTTTGATGGCTGCCATTGATTATATTGTCTCGGAAAAGAGCAATGTTTTCATGCCATCTCATGGTGGAAATATGGGTCATGCAATCCAGGTACAGCTCACTATCACCTCATTTATTATCAATTAGTATGAGTAACTACCAATCATTGTTAAGGTCCATTTAGCATTGCTGTTTCAGCTGCTGCTGAGAACATAACTATTTTTAAAATGTTTATTAGAGACATTAAAGTTTGATTTAATTTAAATTTCGATTTTTCTATTCATAACAACTATTTCAGAGCTATTTCCAACAATATCTAAAAGGGTGTTCTTTCAAAGCAGTTTTAACCTCAATGTCAAACATGCTCGTGTTGAAAAATTTGCCTAAACAGAAGTGTGCACTTGGTGCAGGGACAACGGGCATATGCAGGGCACAAGAAATATATCACCCCTAACAAAAGACACATGCTTCCTTATTTTCTTAATTCTTCTCTACCTGAAGCAGAGTTCAATAGAATCATAAAGGACTTGCACCGTGACTCCTTGGGGCAACCAGAACTGAGGGGTAGCAAAGCTGGAAGAGATGTCACCAAGTACCCTGTTCCTGAATGTATGTGCAAGGATTCACATACCCATTTTTCTTTGTGATTGAATGCCAAATATTGCCAACCCCATATCAGAATGCAACAGATTGCTTCAACTGAACATTGATATTTCATCGAACAAATTCCTCTGAGTCCGAGCTGTTTTGGTAATATGATACTTACATGTTCCAGGCAATGATGGTTTTAAAGGAGCACCTTGTTTGAAGCGCATGTGTGGCAGGTGTGCTTTTCTTCCAAGTTAACTCATTATTTATCAATATCCGCCTACTTATATGTATCTACTTGTACATGAGAGTTAATATAGGTAAATATAAAGAAGAATGATAAAATTTTTTACACTTCATAGGTCAATTTTTTCCTCTTTAGCTTTGTTTTCTTTTACCCAATTCATTCTTTGTACTAAATCTATGTACCACAGATTCATACGTGTATATGTATAATGAATAATATTTCCATTCATGTGCTATCAGCTGTGAAGTTCATTATATGCTATTTCTATTACAGTGTCAGCTGCTAAAGTTGAATAGAGAATAGCAACATAACTTGGAATTTGTTTGGAAATCAACTAATTTGTAAAATTTCTTATTCTTATACTTCACTCATAACACTTAGTCTTATCTATCAAATTGAGGGAAAAAATAAAACCAATCCATCGATCGTTCTTATTCTTATATATAAGAGGCACATTACCTCTTTATATCACCGTGGGATTCAACACACTCTTATTCTTATATATAAGAGGCACATTACCTTTTTACACCACCGATATGGAATTCAACACACTCCTCACATCCAGAATTTTACTGGTGCGAAATCTTTAGACTCTGTTTTCCATGGCTCCTCTATTGGCATATTGGCTCTATTGGCATATTGGTTCTAGCTATTGTTGGCCTGTTGGGAAAGTATCCAGCATAAGCATACTGTCCAAAGTTCACAGCTGCATGACGACCTGAAGCTACCCATATTATGGTAGTTAAAACCTTGATTAAATCTTGTTGGGTATTTAGAACAGGCCACCATGGCTCATCCTTCTTGTCTTCATGGCCTTTAGTTCTAACTTCTTCCCACCATGCTTGAAGTTCATCATCAGATGCGACCTGGCTTGCTTCTTGGGTAGTAGTTGTTCACATAATCAGTAACCCATTGCTTAATTGCATCCCAAAGTATCATACCATCATTCCCAAATACATATTTGTTGTATTTCATAATAGAAATTATAATCTATTTATAGATGAGAGACGGTATCTAAACAGAAAGGAAAATCAAGTTTATGATTATACAATCCTAAAATTAAACAACTGAATCATCTATTAATATTTACTTTATATATTAATATATTTACTTCTTATAATCTAACTCCCCTTCAAGTTAGAGCATAAATGTTAATCATGCCCAATTTGTTATATATATAATCAATTTCAACCATAAGGACAATCAATCCAAAACAATCAAAATAGATAAAGGATCAGAAGAACAGAACCTTTGAACAATATTCGTGAATAATAACCGATGAACAGTACCCATGAACCGTACTCAATGAACAGTGTCTGATGTCTGCAAATGTTACTTTTTATAGGTAATCCAAATTAATAGAGTTCCTAATCTCTAAATATTATTTTTTATAGAGTAATCCTGATGAACAGTCCTAAATTTCCAAATGTTAGCCTTTACGGGTAACCCCTAAATTTCCAAATGTTAGCCTTTACGGGTAACCCAAATGAACAGAATCTTGATTCTCCAAATGTTACCCTTTATAGATAAGCTAAAATAAACAGTGTTTATGGATAATCCAAATGAATATAGCTCTAAGTCTCCAAATGTTATCTTTATAGGTAATCCAAAATGAACAGAATCGTAAATCTCTAAAAAAATTTAAATCTCTACGGTGAGACTAATATCATGTAGAAGGATAATATTTATTATATTTCACAACAGAGATTACAATCTATTTATATATGAGAGGCGGTATCTAAACGGAAAGGAAAATTAAGTTTATGATTATACAATTCTAAAGTTAAGCAACTGATCTATTTATCAATATTTACTCCCTATATTAACATATTTACTTTCTATGATCCATAACAGGTAGTCTTTGATAGCTAGCTTCAGACTATGCTCTGCTGATTGATCTTCGACTGCCATTCCCCTGAAAATTAACCAATTCCATTTGAATGATTAGATGACCATGTGTATCTTTCATGGAGTAATAAGAGAACTAGTGAATTATAAATTAATGTAATACCTTTTAATCAAGTCAGCTGGTAAAGCTTCTTCATCAAGACGCCAGAGCTTGTCATAAATAACAGAGCTTAACTCCAAGGAGTATTTGCCAGGAGAAAAAGTGCTTTCCATGGTTCCCCCTGCATTGATAAGTCCTTGTCGAGCAAAAGCATTGATTTCCATTGTGAATCGGAAATGGAGACGTAAAAGTCTATAGATTGGATGCCTTTCACTGAGTTGTCTATTTGCTGCAATTACGTATGGCTCTGCACAGCAGTGTGTCCTCAACCTGGAAAAATAAAAATAAAAATTTAAAAATATTTTCAAATAATAAAATAAAATACAAACAATGCATGTCACTTACTAAGTAATATTATTAATATAGATGGCCAATAGTATTAAGTATATATTCAGCTTTTAAGAATATTAGTTTTCTTTTGCACTCAGATATTTATTTAATCCGGTGATAAGTTCAATTGAGTAAATCTAAAAAATCTGATATTTTACTCTCTAATTTTTAATTTCTATTTAAAAAAAAATAAAATTCTACTCCTCCAATGTCTGATTTCATTTCAAAAAAAAAAATTATATTCTCTCAATTTTTAATTTTCATTTAAAAAAACATTAATTTTTATCCGATATTAATTTTTCTAGACTTTCCTCAATAATATGGCATTATTTAAATAAATAACTTATTTACTTTATTAATTTTAATTTTTAAAAAATATTTACAATAGCAAAACAATTTTAATTTTCTTTGATTTAAAATTAAAAATGCCGTTAAAATCATAATATCCTAATTAAATTAGATTAATATTGTGAATACCCATATCCGATTAAAATAAATTTTAAACTATTTAAATTACTACTTGAATAATATTTGAACTGTTTAATTTTATATATTTTATTTTCAATAATAATTTTCTTTGTAAAAATTAATATTTTTAAATATTTTAATTTTTAAATATCTCATTCACTTTCACAGAGATGCAAATTGATTTCAACTATTAAAAATATTACTTAGGAAATCCATTGATCATTCTTATTCTTATACTTCCATCGTACAACTTATTCTCACAGCATTTATTTCTTTATTTTATTTTTGCAAATTAAAACTAGCTCAGATTGAAATACTATTGGGGACACCCTTCCCTGTGACACCAGGACCAGAGAGCGGCTTCAACAGTTCATAAGGAACAACTCCAGCACCAAATCTATTTTTATTCTTCAAATCTTTGTTTCTCTCATCAATTGTAGCTTCAAGCTCCTTCACTGTCTTGCTGAATTTTTCATATGCAGCCTTAATCGTAGAATTTGCTTCCCATGACGCTTCTGATGTGTATCCAATATATTCCTCATCAGGTGAATGGCTCGATAAAATATCCAAAACAGACATCACAGTAGTTGCTTGCAGCTTTGAAGGAAAGCAATTCAACAATGCACGTACTGGATCCTTCAAGAAATCTTTAAACTCTGTCTTCCATGGTTCCTCTGTTGGCATATTGGTTCTAGCTATTGTTGGCCTGTTGGGAAAATATCCAGCATACCCATACTGTCCAAAGTTCACAGCTGCATGATGACCTGAAGCTATCCATATTATGCTGCTTAAAACTTGGATTAGATCTTGTTGGGTATTCAGAACAGGCCACCATAGCTCGTCCTTCTTGTCTCCATGGCCTTTTGTTCTAACTTCTTCCCACCATGCTTGAAGTTCATTATCAGATGTGATCTGGTTTGCTTCTGGGTAATAGTAGTTCACATAATCAGTAACCCATTGCTTAATTGCATCCCAAAGTATCAGACCATCGTTGGCAAATGGGTAGTCTTTGATAGTTAGCTTGAGACCATGCTCTGCTGATTGATCCTCCACTGCCATTCCCCTGAAAAGTAACCAATTCAATTTCAGTGATTAGATGATCATGTGTATCTCTCATAGTGTATATATCTATAAGAGAACTAGTGAATTGTAAATTTAATGTAATACCTTTTGATCAAGTCAGCTGGCAAAGCTTCTTCATCAAAACGCCAGAGCTTGTCATAAATAACAGAGCTGATCTCCATGGAGTATTTGCCAGGAGAAAAAGTTTTTTCTATGGTTCCACCTCCATTAATGAGTTGTAGTCGAGCAAAAGCATTGATTTCCATTGTAAATCGGAAATGGGGACGTAAAAGTCTATATATTGGATGCATTTCACTGAGTTGTCTATTACTTGCAATTACGTACGGCTCTACACAACAGTGTGTCCTCAACCTGGAAAAAGAAGGGAAAAAAAAAATAAAGAGAAACTCATAATTGTGTCTATAGATAGAATTGGATCAAGTGTTTTTCAAATGGGGATAAGAAAGAATTTGTGGAATTTTTACCAGTGAGAGATAAGTTGGTGGATGCCAGAGTCATGAGCTACGACATGTGTTTTAGCCAACCTCCATAGCCAACCAGCAGTGGAATCATCATATACTGGTGTAAACACTTGCTTCCATTGTGGCTTGTCACCGATCTGTGGGCGAGTGAGTTCGATAGCTACAGGCTTCAGTGTGCCTTCATCAGTGAGGAAGAAGAGAGTCCTGGAACCATATAATGTGGTGCCCTCAAGCTCCCTCACTTTGGCCACATACGGCAAGAGTAAATCATGGTAATCCAATATAAATAGCCTCTTCTTCTTTAAAGCCTACATGCAAAAACATATTATAAACCCAAATTTCAAGGATTGATTGATGCAAAACAGGAAATTATTTCTCGGACTTACCTCTTCTACTGTCATGGAGCATCCAATTTCTTTTTCTACTATTTCTTTTGTGATCAAAGATTCAGGTGGGCCGTAGATTTTAGGGTCAAGTTCACTCTTCAGAGGCCATTCCTGTTCCTGCATGATAGCAACATTCAAAGATTAATGTTCTCTTTCTTCCTTCATTCTTTGTTGAGAATTTATTGTTTAACTTAAGAATTGAGGTTAATTCTCTTACTCTAACTAATCTTATGCAAATTGGATTAAGACCAGCGAGAGTTTGACGAGAAAATTCTTCGTCCTTGAGCCAAGAAAATCGATCACCTACCGGATAAAAATTTTATATATAAGAGAGGTTATTAAGTGCACACAGTGGATAGAATTAAGAAGAAAAAGAGAGCGCCATACTATCAAACAACTGGGGAGCATCAAATTTCAGGAGTCTTTTAATTTTCTTGAAAGCCCTCACTATTTCTGGTAATAGCGTGTCAGTGTCATAAAACTGTTTTACACTGTTGGGCAGTTCAGTCCCTTCTTTAAAAAGTAGGTCTATATTAGTGAAGCTTGAAAATTCCTCTTTTCCAAATAGACCCCCTAATATGGGAACTATTGTTCTAAATAGAGCTTTTAGTTTATTTAAACCAAATGATGCTTGCTTCAACCATGAGAAGGCCTCATCTCTAGGCACGTATATATCATCGCTCCTTGATTCTGATAATGGGTCTGCATACAACAAGCAAACTTTTACCAAAGAGGTAAACCCCGCAATGCACAAAACCCGCATAAATGTGATTAAAATTTTACCCGTTTTGGTAGGAGGACGTCCTGTTCTGCAACGCCTGGGATATGGATGCTCTTTGCCACCAAGAACAGGTCTTGCAAGGTCATCACTGGTATCTGGATCTCCAAGATCATTATATACATCATAGTCATAGATTCTCTCAAATGGTTGTCTCTCCCCTTCTCCATTTCCTCGTAGATTTTCCAACTCTTCCTCTCTTAGTCTCTTCAATCCATTTGGTGTGTCGACAGGTAAGTATGACTGATTCAAAAAAAAAATCATAATAAATTTCTTTTTTGGGTTAAAATCTCTAAAAATAAGTTAAGGAAGAAGAACATAAAACCGTGGTGGTAAAGAATATCCTCTTCTTTGGGTCATCATTTTTGGATTGAACCCAAGAATTGCATGAAATAGTAACAGCCCCTGTTGGAAAGCCTTCAAGAACTACGCTATCAACAAAGATTTCCCTGTCATGTTCATTCTCTATCAATACAGCTCCAATCTCACCAAACCCTTCTGGGACATTGAAATTTGCCTCTAACGTCACTACAATAAGGTTATTGATCCCAAGAGCAGTTTGATTGTAAGATTTGATTGTATCCTTCTCCAGCCCAGTTTCTGTCCAAAAATGATTAGATCATAGTCGAGACTTTAAACTAATATTAAAAAAAAAAAAAAAAAGAGGATAATTTAATAATACTTACTTGGATCAAGCTCTGAGCTAACAAGCTCCAAATGCAAATTTTTACAAATGATTTCTAATATCTTATCAGCAGATTGTGTCAAAGTACCAAGACTAGAGATGAACCACCTAGGTGTTATTTTAACAGTAATAGTTGCCTTAACTGAAACTGCTTCTGAATAAGGTGTTTCTGATAATAATGGCTTATCAATGCCGGTACTGACACTGGCAACTAGACTCAAGCTTGTCTTGTTACGGGGGAAACATTTCCGCTGCTTATGAAAAGTAGGGAAGCAATTCTTTCCTCGGCTAGCAATAGAAGGTTTTGGTGGTAAAAGACGGAAGGTTTTTGTAAAATTTAGGTTCTGAATCTGAGAGCTCAACATTTTTTCTTTTCAGATTTGATCGGAAGGTTGATGGAAATCGATATCTAGAACACACTTGACAGGGGGTGCATGTCTGGCTATTTATTGGCAAGACAGGGGCAAAAGGTGGATTCTTATTAGCTTATTTAACCACGTAAAATTGCCTATGTATGTAATATAACTGTTTTTTTGTTGCAATAGAGATCGCGAACTGGGAAATAGAATCTGAACCGGAAAATAGAATGTATCATCAGATTTAAATATAACTGTTATACAGTATAATTACTCAGATTAGAAGAACATGTTTTTATTAATTGAATTTCTTGAAATCCAAAGAAAAATTATCTTCCTTTAAGTTTTTATTACAGTGTTCTAATTTTGTATTAAGATAATATTACTTATATCATGATTTAGAGAATATTTATTACTTTTTCTACTAAAAAAATATTTATAACATTACTTAATATTTATTATTTTATATTAAGAACATAATATCAAATTTCATAACATTAATTTAGCTTTTTTATTATAAATTTATATTAAATAATAAATAATTATATTTTTTAATAATTATATTACAATTTTAAATAGTATTATTTTTAAAAAATTATAATTAAAATAAATATAATTTTAAATTTATAAAATATAAAATTAATATAAATATTTAAATAAATTACAAATAATTTAACTCATTAACTTATTTAACGATATTATAAATAAGACTGAATCTGTATAAAAGATTACTCACAAGTATAACAAACAAGCGTATTCAACGAATTTACTTCCGAGTCGAAATTATAAATTTAAAAATGAGTTGAATTTATAAAGTTTTAATCAATTAAATATTATTAAATTTAAATTCAAATCATTTATTAAACAAATTTAACAATTGAGATTGAATTTAGATCATTTAAAAAATAAATTTAATTTAATTAAATTTTTATCCAATTAATTTTTAAATAATTCATGAATAATTTTATTTATTTATATTCCTATGCTCACTTCTCTCTCTAAACACTTAACTCACTCTCTCATTTTTATTAAACTCTCTCGATTCGAAAAAAAATATCTAATTACTCATTTTAATAGTAATTTCTTTTATTTTTTAAATAGTGTGCGCATATAATTAAAAATTATATTGTGATTTTATGATGAATTAATTTTCATAAAAATAAGCTAATTAGAATTTGTATGTTCATATAATAAAAGTATGAAATTTAATTAGAATATAAAAGAAAATGTATTAATTTCATATTTTAATTAATTTCATATTTTTTTATTTTATTATATGAAAATATATACAAATTCTAACTATTTTTTTCCTATCAAAATTAATTCATTATAAAATCAGAATATACAGTTTGTACTTTCTAAAAATGAACAAATTTCATACTAGTTAATAATTTCATCGTGAACTCAAAATAACTATATTTGCTATTTTTTTCATATCCTATTTAAAGCATTTTAAATTTCCTTACTAAAAAAATAAACAACTTTAAATAAAGCTAGTTATCTTTAAGTAGAAAAAAAACATGCAAAACAAATTAAATATTAAAGTTTTATTAATATTACACATAACAATGTACATGTTACAACTTTATCTAAAATAATGAGAAAAATAAAATAAAATACCTAGCTAAAATCACGTAAATGATAAATTAACATTAAATATGATAAATTATATTTTAAACAAAAATTAACAAACATATCAATTTTTTTTAATAAAATAATTTCTGTGCAAAAAAATAAAATAAGCAATTTACATACTACAATATATTAAAATTAGTATAAATTATTATTAAATCTTTAAATTTTTATAAAATTAATTAGTTCATTTCTAATTTAAAATCACTCATGAAAACGTTTATATATTTAAAAACTTATCATCTGCTTTAAATTATTTATATTTGATATAGTTATAAATAGAACTGAATTGTGATTGGTCAAACGGTAAAAGAGAAAGATATGAAGTGATTGGCGCGGACAGCCATTTCAATACTAAATCAATAAATTAATAGAATTGACGAATGTAATGAATTATTTTAAATTCAGAATAATTTAGTATAAATACATATTAATCTCTGTTTATATTAGCTTTTATACTATAAGAAATTTGAGTTGGTTATAAAATCTCTTGGAAATCGACTAGTATTAACTAATGGATAAGAGATTCTGCGATTATAGATATAAAGATAATTTGCTGGATTATATTTACAGTAATTTTTCATGAAATCTCAACCTATTCAAAATATGATGAGTTTTAGTGATGCACATGATATTACGATGTTTTAATTTTATTTTATGCGGGTGAGGCATCTGTGAGAGCGGATCAGTTTATTAGATTTTTATTATATGATCCTATTTTATGGTCACAATATAAATTACTTTGACCGATTATTATATCACATCAATATTATTTAATATTTATAATTTTAATTATATATATGATTTAATTTATATAATTTTAAATATTTATATTATTTTAATCATTTTAATTAATATTAAAATAAATCTGCTAAGTTTCAATGATTTAATTTTATAAAATTAATAAATGTTTTAATCGAATGATTTTGAAATAGAAAAAAATTAATGAATTTATTTTTAAATTCAATGATTTAATAGTAATTTTCTTTTAAAATTATTGTATAATATAAAATTAATCATCTATAATATATATATATATATATATATATATATATATATATATATATATATATGTATATATATGAGTGAGTAGGAGAACACCTTAAATTTACACAAATACGTAATTTAATATTTCAACCTTTATTTTGATTCACTAAAATAAAAAATTGAAAATTTCAATTTTTAATTAATTAGATTAATGGCCCTTTGAAATTCAAATTCTATTATTAAGCAATAATTATTTTTTAAACTAATTTATATATAAATAATGAATGTATAATTTTTAAAGAAATTACCGAATTAATAATTTTTTATTGAAAATATTATGAAAAATAGTATTAAAAAATTGGGGAACTATATACTTCATAATTTTATAAGAAAATTAGTTAAATATTTTTTTAAGAAAAATAAATTTTATGAAATTTAATTTATATATATAGGCTATATATTTTGCATTTTACAATCTAATTAAATAAAATAAATATATTTTTACATAAAAGCATTACTACTATATAATTTATATTTATTTTATAAAATTATTTATGCATGGAAATAGAAGAACAATAGAATTTTCTATAATGTTTTTAATTATTTTAACAATTAACAAGTATATTTGAAATTTATGGGAAAGATGGTTTATTATTTAAAAAATTCAACATTTCAGATATATATATATATAAATACAAAGTTAAAATTTTGAAAAATGTTTATCAAAATAATATATAATATATATAAAGTGAAAATTTTAAAATTTTATTGCCATACATTGATTTATAGAAGGAAAATTAATAAATTAAAAACTGAATGAATTAATTTTATATTGTAATATTATAATTTTAATGCTTCATTATGAAATTAAATTATAATATAACAAAATCATTATAATAAAATAAATAAATATTGAAGTAGTTTTTGTACTATAAATTATTATATATTTGAAAGCAATATAAATGTATCTTTAAAAATAGTGGTGAAAAAAATTAATATAAATGAAAATTTCAAATAATTTTTAAAAAAATTTAGTTAATATTTATAGTAATGATTTGTTTTGTTTATTCTAATATTTATTTAGAGTAAAAAATATTTATAATATTATATAAGTGAGATAAATTTTTAATATTATTAGTTTTAAATTAGAAGAATTAAATTATTTATTATAATAATAATAATAATTTATTGAATTTAAATAAATTTTAAATTTTAAAAATTTCAATTGTAAATATATAAATATATTACGTTAAAACAACAATAATGAGTGATTAAATTGGGGGAGAAAAATTAAGTATTGAAGTTTGAAACTCGTAACACTTAATGAAATAGAGAATTTTTAATTTGAATATCACACATTATTTTAGGAAAATTCATAAAAGGATAATAGAGTAAAAATTTATTTTTAATAAAAAAAATTAAAATAATAATGTTCTTTTCATTTCATTGTGAATCAACTTGATCTTTTAATATTTTTCAAAAAATAAAATTTGTTTGTGTGAGTCGATCTATTAACGAATAAAATATTTTCAATAAATTTTTATTTTATTTATAAAAATTAAAATTTTAATTTAAAAAATATTAAATTATTTATTTTAATATTAATTAATAAAAATAATTATTATTTATAGTTAATATTTTTTTTTGCTTCTTTATATTTGCATTAATTCTCTTTAAAGTAGGCTCGTTCTTCATGAATTTCTTGATTATAGGTGAGTATTTGATTTAGTTTAAAATTTAGTGGAATTGAATAAATTAAAAATTAAAATTTTAATATTTATAAAAAATAAATTAAATTAAATTAAATTGAATCGAATTAATTTGATTGGTTAAATTTTTTAATAAATTTGTTATTTTTTATATTATATTTTTATTTTAATATTTTAAAATTTAATTGAAATATTTTACTACTTATTTTATAAAATAATTTTTAAGAAAGAAATGATTAAAAAAAAACTATTTTTAGTTTTGAAAAAACAGAAAACATAAATCCTCCAATATTATTAAATACACACTTACTTTTTATCCAGCATTCACTTTTCTAGGCTTTCCTCAATAACATGATATTGTTTAAATAAATAAATTATTTTTTTTAATTTCATATTTTTTTAAAAAAATTTACAATAGCAAAAACAAGAAAACAATCTTTCCCTTGAAAAATGTAATTAATATATATTTACTTTTCTTCGATTTAGAATTATAATAAATTTTTTAGTGCGAAAATATATGTAGTGTATTCAATTCAAACCATTTATTCCTGTTAATCCCTCCCGTCGAGTGATTTATGTTTTAAGGTTTTCTTTTTCTTCTTTCATACAGTTTTCACAATCTGCCTCTCTTCTTCATATTGTCTTTCTTCTTATTATAGCTAGAGTTCCAACTTATAGAAGAAGAGGGAAAGGGGAGAGGGAAAAGGAAGAAGTATATTGTTATTGCTTTACATGAGGATCATGTTAATGGTGGTGAAGAAGAAAAAGTTCCAACTTATAGAAGAAGAGGAATGCCAAGAAAGCCATTGAAGGATGATAATGAAGAAGAAGAAACTATTGAAATAAAGGATGAATGGATCTACCGTCTTTTTAACGTCTCTTAGATTATGTGCAAGTCGCATATCTATAACTTATTTAATTTGATCTCATTAACTATAATTAAGAGTTAAATACCCTTTGTTTATGCAAGTCATAGAGTCACCAGAGAATGAAAGGCGACGGCCTAGTTTTGGAGGGGAAACTATCAAAATTAAAAGCTCAAGATTGTAAATAGCACTTAAGCATACTTTTAAATATCTCAATCACTTGCACAGAGATGCAAATTGATTTCAACTATTAAAAATATTACTTAGGAAATCCATTCATCATTCTTATTCTTATACTTCCCTCATACAACTTATTCTTACAGAGTTTCTTTCTTTATTTCATTTTTGCTAATTAAAACTAGCTTAGATTGAAATGCTATTGGGAACACCCTTCCCTGTGACCCCAGGACCAGAGAGCGGCTTCAAGAGTTCATAAGGAACAACTCCAGCACCAAATCTATTTGTATTATTCAAATCTTTGTTTCTTACATCAATAGTAGCTTCAAGCTCCTTCAGTGTATTTCTGAATCTTTCATATGCAGCCTTAATCGTGGAATCTGCTTCCCACGACAGGTCCGATGTGTATCCAATATATTCCTCATCAGGTGAATGGCTCGATAAAATATCCAAAACAGACATCACTTTAGTTGCTTGCACCTTTGAAGGAAAGCAATTCAACAATGCACGTACTGGATTCTTCAAGAAATCTTTAAACTCTGTCTTCCATGGTTCCTCTGTTGGCATATTGGTTCTAGCTATTGTTGGCCTGTTGGGAAAATATCCAGCATAAGCATACTGTCCAAAGTTCACAGCTGCATGATGACCTGAAGCCACCCATATTATGGTACTTAAAACTTGGATTAGATCTTGTTGGGTATTCAGAACAGGCCACCATAGCTCGTCCTTCTTGTCTCCGTGGCCTTTGGTTCTAACTTCTTCCCACCATGCTTGAAGTTCATTATCTGATGCGATCTGGTTTGCTTCTGGATAGTAGTAGTTCACATAATCAGTAACCCATTGCTTAATTGCATCCCAAAGTATGAGACTATCGTTGGCAAATGGATAGTCTTTGATAGTTAGCTTGAGACCATGCTCTGCTGATTGATCCTCGACTGCCATTCCCCTGAAAAGTAACCAATTGAATTTCAATGATTAGATGACCATCTGTATCTCTTATGGCGTATACATATAGGAGAACTAGTGAATCATAAATTTAATGTAATACCTTTTTATCAAGTCAGCTGGCAAAGCTTCTTCATCAAAACGCCAGAACTTGTCATAAATAACAGAGCTGATCTCCATGGAGTATTTGCCAGGAGAAAAAGTGCTTTCTATGATTCCACCTCCATTGATGAGTTGTCCTCGAGCAAAGGCATTAATTTCCATTGTAAATCGGAAATGGGGACGTAAAAGTCTATAGATTGGATGCATTTCACTGAGTTGTCTATTACTTGCAAGTACGTACGGCTCTACACAACAGTGTGTCCTCAACCTGGAAAAGGAAAAAAAAAAAAAGGAACTCATAACTGTGAGTCTATAGATAGGATTGGATCAAGTGTTTTTCAAATGGGGATAAGAAAGAATTTGTGGAATTTTTACCAGTGAGAGATAAGTTGGTGGATGCCAGAGTCATGGGCTACGACATGTGTTTTAGCCAACCTCCATAGCCAACCAGCAGTGGAATCATCATATACTGGTGTAAACACTTGCTTCCATTGTGGCTTGTCACCGATCTGTGGGCGAGTGAGTTCGATAGCTACAGGCTTGAGTGTGCCTTCATCAGTGAGGAAGAAGAGAGTCCTGGAACCATATAATGTGGTGTCCTCAAGCTCCCTCACTTTGGCCACATATGGCAAGAGTAAATCATTGTAATCCAACATAAATAGCCTCTTCTTCTTTAAAGCCTACATGCAACAACCTATTTATAAACCCAAATTTCAAGGACCTGATTGATGCAAAACAGGAAATTATTTCTCGGATTTACCTCTTCTACTGTCATGGAGCATCCAATTTCTTTTTCTACTACTTCTTTTGTGATCAGAGATTCAGGTGGGCCGTAGATTTTAGGGTCAAGTTCACTCTTTAGAGGCCATTCCTGTTCCTGCATGATAGCAACATTCAAAGATAAATGTTCTCTTTCTTCATTCTTTGTTGAAAATTTACTGTTTAACTTAAGAATTGAGGTTAATTCTCTTACTCTAACTAATCTTATGCAAATTGGATTAAGACCAGCAAGAGTTTGACGAGAAAATTCTTCGTCCTTGAGCCAAGAAAATCGATCACCTACCGGACAAAAATTTTATTAATAAGGGAGGTTATTAAGTGCACACAGTGGATAGAATTAAGAAGAAAAAGAGATCCATACTATCAAACAACTGGGGAGAATCAAATTTCAGCAGTCTTCCAATTTTCTTGTAAGCCTTCACCATTTCTGGTAATAATGTGTCAGTGTCATAAGACTGTTTTCCAGCGTTGGGCAATTCAATCCCTTCTTTAAAAAGTTGGTCTATAGTAGTGAAGCTTGAAAATTCCTCTTTTCCAAGTAGACCCTCTAATGTGGGAATTAGCGTGTTAAATAGAGCTTTTAGTTTATTTAAACTAAATGACGCTTGCTTCAACCATGAAAAGGCCTCATCTCTAGGTACATATATATCATCGCTCCTTGATTCTGATAATGGGTCTGCAAATGACACAAATTTTACTTTAAAGATGTAAACCCCACCATCAATAAAGCCGCATAAATGTGTTTAAAGTTTTACCCTTTTTGGTAGGAGGACGTCCTGTTCTGCAACGCCTGGGGTATGGATGCTCTTTGCCACCAAGAACAGGTCTTGCAAGGTCATCACTGGTATCTGGATCTCCAAGGTCATTATATACATCATAGTCATAGATTCTCTCAAATGGTTGCCTCTCCCCTTCTCCATTTCCTCGTAGATTTTCCAACTCTTCTTCTCTTAGCCTCTTCAATCCGTCTGGTGTGTCGACAGGTAAGTATGACTGATTCACAAAAAAAATTCGAAGTTATGGGCAATAAGTTTCTTTTTTTGGGTCAAAATCTCTAAAAATAAGTTGAGGGAGAAGAATATAAAACCGTGGTGGTAAAGAATATCCTCTTCTTGGGGTCATCATTTTGAGAATGAACCCAAGAATTGCATGAAATATTAACAGCAGCCCCAGTTGGAAAGCCTTCAAGAACTATGCTATCAACAAAGATTTCCTTGTCATAGTCATTCTCTATCAATACAGCTCCAATCTCACCAAACCCTTCTGGGACATTGAAATTTGCCTCTAACGTCACTACAACAAGCTTACTGATCCCAAGAGCAGTTTGATCGTAAGATTTGATTGTGTCCTTCTCCAGCCCCGTTTCTGTCCAAGAATAATTAGGCCATAGTCAAGACTTCAAACTAATAAAAATTTATCATCATAAAAAAAAGATAATTTAATAAAACTTACTTGGATCAAGCTCTGAGCTAACAAGCTCCAAATGCAAATTTTTACAAATGATTTCTAATATCTTATCAGCAGATTGTGTCAAAGTACCAAGACTAGATATGAACCACTTAGGTGTTATTTTAACAGTAATAGTTGCCTTAACTGAAACAGCTTCTGAATAAGATGTTTCTGATGATAATGGCTTATCAATGGCGGTACTGACACTGGCAACTACACTAAAGCTTGTTTTGTTACGAGGGAAACACTTCAGCTGCTTATGAAAAGTAGGGAAGGAATTCTTTCCTCGGCTAGCAATAGAAGGTTTTGGTGGTAAAAGACGGAAAGTTTTTGCAAAATTTATGTTCTGAATCTGAGAGCTCAACATATTTTTCTTTTTCTTTTAGATTTGATCAGAAGGTTGACTTGACTGAAATCAATGAATGGAACTCATTTGACAGAGGGTGCACGTATGGCTATTTATAGGCAAGGCAGGGGCAAAAGGCGAGGGAAACGTGTTTTGTTTTTTCATTTTAAATAAGCCACGTGGAGCTACCCTCTTGGACTTTTTTTTGTTTCTCCAAAACCATGTAGGACTTGTCTTCCCTCGAGGAAGGCAATATTAATATTACAAATTGATTGAAAAATATTTGTTATATTATTTTTTTTATTTTATAATTTTTTTTATTTGAAAATTAATATTTAGGTTTATTTTTATATTATAATTAATATATAAATTTTTTACCATTATAATATTATTTAAATTTATGTATTTTCAAAATGATCTCATATTAATTATTATTTTTTAAAATAAATATTTAAAATATATTTTAATAATATTCAATAAAATTTAATATATTTAAAAGGTGTATAATCAAAAAATTATTTTTTAATATATATAAAAAATAAAACAAATAAAAATTATAGAATGAAATAAATATTATTTTTATTATTTTTAATTAATAATTAATTATTATATTTTAATAAATAAAATGAAAAATGTTAAATAATTACTTGAAAAAGTGAATTTCAACTTTTTTCTGTTTTATAATTTTTGTTTTTATTATTTTTTTATATATTACTATTAATATATAAATTTATTATTATAATTTTATTTTATTTTATTTTATTTTTAATACAATCATCTATTAATATTAATTTAAAAGAGTTACGTAATAAATATTTGATGAACTGATACGAGATCGCAAAGACCTTATCCATAAAATAAAATATTAAAATATCGTAAAATTCGATTATTCATCAAAATTCACTGTTTTGATAAACAGATTAAATATTCATAGAGCATGTTGAGTGTTCATATAAAATAATACTGTCAGTCCACACAGACAATTCGAAATTGTCTGTTTTGTTTTTTGAATTTGAACAAGATATTTAAGATCATTTTTAAAATGAGCTTTCTTTTATTCAATTCATTTTTATATCAAGTCTCATGAGTTGGACCAAACGAGTTTATGACTACCCGTTTTAGAAATAATAAAATAATATTATTTTATTCATTAATTTTATTTTTGTTTATAGATAAAAATTAAAATGTGAATGATAATAAAAAGTAGATAAATAAGATGTATTAATTTTTAAATAAAATTTAAATGTTATTAATTTAAAGAAAAATAATATTGATTGATATTTTTTTTTATTTTATATAGTTTTTAGTAAGTGTATTTTGTTAGTTATAATTTTAATATATTTTAAAAGAAAATATAAAGTTAATATTTATTTGTTGATTATAATATTTTTATTCATTTATTGATAATTCATATAATATTCCAGTAGTTAACTAATACCCAGTTACATTTCAGTGTCGGAATTTTAATCTTCCGATGGAATCCCAATTGAAATTCAGAATCTCAGATGTTGAAACCTCTTAAAAAGATAAAATAAATTTTTTATAAAATAAATTTTATAATTTTACTATTGCTATTGGTTTTGTGATGAAGAATTTTTTAAAAAAAAGAAAAATGTTTTGGAAGGATGGCCGTCGAATATGGTACTATCGTGGGAATTCTTTTTTCGGCCTCTCAAGATGGTCCTGCCAGTTATTTATAAAAGACCTCCAATTCAAAAATGGAAGAGTTTATCTTTCCATATTCGGACAAATGTGAATTCTTGTCCTCTCATTATTGATTTTATTATTTTTCCTTCAAATCCTTCAAATATTTATAAGTTTTTTCTCAATTTTTTATTCTTTATTTATATATTTTATTATTTTATGTAAAATTATTAATTTTAATATTATACAATAAATTTTAATATATTGTTATATGTAAATAGCTTATTTTTGTTATTTTTTATGCAAAGTTATTATTTAATTATTTTTATGAAAAGTTGATATATTTTACATTCATTTATCACTTTTGAGATTTTCTTTTAGGTTTTTTTTTTTGCTATTTTATGTAAAGTTGTAACACCTACAGTATTATTATATATAATATTAATGAAACTTTAACATGTAATCTATTTTGCAAAATTTTTTGATTTTCTTTTCTTCGAAGGTAACCAACTTTATTTAAAGTTTCTTAATTTTTATTCATCATTGTAATTTGAAATACTTTAGAAAAAATATTTAAAAAAATTGGTAAATATAATTATTGTAACTTTCAATGAAATCATTAATAAGATCATTTTTTAAGTATAATATGATATTTATTTTATTTAAGAGTATTAAATTCTCGATAAAAGTGTCAAATTATTTATTTTAACAATCATTTGTAATTTTTACATTTTTTAGATTTATATATGAATTAATTTTTATAGGAATAAGCTAGTTAGAATTTGTATATTTTGTATAACGAATTAAGTATGAAATTAATTAGATTATTAAAAGAAAAGATATTAATTTAATATTCTAATTAATTTCATACTTTTTTTAAACTTTATTATATTAACATATATATAAATTCTTAATTTTTCTAGAAAATTAACTCATTATAGAATCACAATATCGCCTGGTTTTTTAGGAGAGATCGAATTCTGGACAAAAACACATATTCAAAACCTATCAAGCCATTTTCAAGCAGACCAACTCAATATTGAGTGTCTCAGCCTGGTGACGTGAAGCAGACCGGACTGATTACACATGCAGATCTATCCTAGAATAGTCTAGTATAGTGACATGATAAGAGGTAAGAGTCTAGTTACTTCGCAATTCTATTAACATGTGTGTCGAGAAAATTAAATAACCACCTGATAAAGAGATGTATTCTGACACGTCTATACGTATGAGTCTGAGTGACATAAATAAATGACACTATAGCAGAGTGTTGATTATACGTCATTAGATGATAAAAAGAGAAGAAATAAAGGAAGAGACACATGATATGTCCCGACTAAATTTACACACACCGTAAATCCTAATTTTTGGAATTAGATATCAAAAAATTAGTAATTATATACACACACTCTAAAAGATGAACAAATTTCATCTTGTTAATATGTAATTTCATCATGAACTCATAATAACTATATTTGCTATTTTTTCATACCTTATCTAAAGCATTTTAAAATTTCATTAATGTAAAAAAATAAAAGAAATTTTTAATGAAATTAACTACCTTTAAGGAGAAAAAGATAAAAAAAAAAAAAAAAAAACATGCAAAACAAGTTAAATATTAAAGTTCCATTAATCTATAATATATGTAAAAGTGGGAAGGTGATAAGGAATAATAGGAATTTTAAAAATATCTTTAATTATTTATATTAAACTATAAAAAGCAAAATTTTATTGGCTATTAAAATTAATTATAGAATTTATATGAATTTAAAAAATTTAAATTCTATTTATATTTAAATTCTTTTTAATTAACTTTCATTATAATTTGTTTTTTAAAAAAATACTTCATTATGCTATCGAATCAAGTAAAAAAAATAAAAATAAGAAATTCCTATAAATTAATTGATTTCATAAAATGTATAATACTAATAACAATTTAATATATTAGAAATTAAGATTTTATAATTACGGTTCAAATAAAATAGTTATAATTTAATTTATTAAATTCAAATTGTTAAAAAAACAAAGTGAACTTCATAAATTGCAAAAAAAAAAATCATATTAATTTAATTTCTAATAAAAATAAAGAGAATATTAAAAAATTAAAAGTTGATATAAAATTATTCATCTAACACATTTAAATATTAATTAATTCTAAAAATAATAAAAAATAACTCACATTTATAAAATAAAAGCTATAGATTAAAATGATAGATTATATCTTTAATAATCTACCTAATTATAAATGGTAACAATTTTAGTATTTTCTAAAAATTAATTATATATAGATAATTACAAAAAATTAATAATTTTAATGATGTCATATTATCATAGAATAAGTTATTCTTTATATTATTAATTATTATATATAAAATATAAAGTAGGTAATAATTTTTTTTAATTTTAAGATATATATAAATATTAAATTCATTATTTTGGAATAAAATTATTAAAATAAAATTGATTTTGATAATATTAAATTATTATATAAAAAATTTTAATTTTAAAAAATATAAGAAAAATAAAGTGATAATAAAACTCAATCATAATATAATGGTAATTTATGCTTATTTAAAATATTAAAATAATAGTCATATTATTAAATTGTTAGATAAAAGTTTAAATTTATAAAATAATAATTATAAAATAATAAAATAATCATTATAATTTTAAAAATTAGCTGAAGCGATTTTAATCAATATGTATCGGATAACTATTAAAATTAAATTATATAATTAATGAAATAAATAATTAAAAAATCTTTTATAAATATTAAAGTGTGATGAAAATTTTATTTTTATTGAGTGTTAATAATAAAAAGAAATCGAAATTATCTATTTTAATATTTAACAAAAACTAGTATTACATATAATATCGTATATGTTACAACTTTACCTAGAATAGTAAGAAAAAATAACATACCTAAAATAACAAAAATGATACATTACCATAAAATATGCTAACCAATATTTTAAAAAAAAAAAACAACATATCAATTTTTCATAAAATAAGTAAAATAGTTTCTTTGCCAAAAAACAAAATAAACAATTTACATACAATAAATATATTAAAATTATAGTAAATTATTATTAAATTCTTAAATTTTTATAAAATTAATTAATACGTAAAAATTACTCAATTAAAATGTGATATATTTTTTTTAGTGATATGACCGAAAAAAAATTAAAAATAATCTGTCACCCTACAAAAAAAGAAATGAGATGGTTGCCGTTTATAAATAGTAATTCTGACACTCAAATCAATAAATTATAAAAAAAAATCATTATAAATACAATGACTCGAGTATGAAAGAGTGTTTAAGAATATATAAAAATAAATTCTGCTTATAGAAAAATTTGACTAGTATCGATTAATAAATAAAAAATTTCATGATTATAGGTGTAATAAATTTTATTGTATAATATTTTTAACGGTAATTAAATATTATGAGAAATTCAAAAAAAACATGGGGTGAGTATTTTATTATTTTGTATACTTATATTAAATTTTTTTATAAATGAAATTTTAGTGGTCCAATTTTACTAGTTATATTAAGACTTTAGGATGTAATTTAGTGATGATGCACGACATATTTTGAACATATATTATTTCATATTATTCAGTTATTTTATTAACAGAATAGTTAACTGATTTAAATTATTTATATTATTTAATTAAATAATTTTGAATTAAAAATAAATTAGTGAATATTTAAAAAAAATAAAAATATAATAATAATTTTTTACTGTACAATATAAAATTAACAAATTATATATAATAACAAAAGAAGCGAGCAGCGTCTGGTCGCTTTCCGAGGCTAAGAAGCGAATAAAAGATTGTCATCTTTGCCAAAAAGTGACCTGTAAATCCTTTTTCAGGAAGGTGAGGTGATTGAGTTATGGTCCAACTTTTCAACCACCAAAATAGTAAAATTTTTGCATTCTTCACGTTTAGGAACAATTTTTTATCAATTCAAGATATAGATAAATTAAATTTATTTGAATTTTTCTTTATGATTATAAAATTTAAAATTTAAGGGTAAAATAATTACATTTTCATAAAAGTTAACTAAATATTAAAAATTAACAATGAAAATGTTAGGTTTAATATATGTTTAAAGTGGGACATACTATGCATTATTTTTATTACAACCATTGTATTATCATCTTTTTTGCTTTATTAATCTCAATTCTAAAATATTCATTTACTCTCTTGCTGATCTCATCAACCCCAAAAAATTTACTCATTTACTCCAGTATCTTACCATATGGAAAATTTTGTCAAGTTGAAAATGGTGAAAAGTGTGTTGAACAAGTACTGGAACTTGAGTTTTCATTTCTTTAGAAATTAAGGTTCTTAATTAATATAGCAGTGGTTGATTTATTATTTATTAAACAATAAATCTACTAACTATCTTATTCATTCATTTACGACGATAAATTATCTATCTCGCTCAAAATAAAAAAGTTTTAGAAAGAAAAATATACAATTATTTATTTCAACGCAATATTTATTTCGTTTAAAGTAAAAGAGTTTAAGAATGAAAAGTATGAAACGATTCATCCCAAACACACTCATCCATAGAAACCTACCTTAGTAATACATTATCAAAAACTAAGCACTAAAGATCAGCAGAGGAACATAATTGCAATATATTGAAATGCTATTGGGAACACCCTTCTCTGCCAGACCTAGCGTGGGCCATGGACCCTTGAAAATTTTCAAATTATATAGAGATATTTAAATAGTTTTAAAAAAATTAATTATTAAACCTTTGTATATTTAAAAATTTTATTTATTAATTTTTATTTTAAAATTATTTAATTAAAATATTTTGTATTTTATAAAATTAATTTTTTTATCAAATAAATCATTATCTACATTCAATATTATTTAGTTCATTTAATTTTAATTGTTTATTTTATTTTATTTCTCTAATTCTCTATTTTTTTATTTAAAAAATTTATTTTTTATTTTTTAAATTTTAACTCCAATAAGTAATTTTTTTTAAAAGTATTCATTTATTGTGCATAATTTAATTTTATATATTATTTTTATTATTAAAAAGTAATTATTTTATTTAATTAATTTCTAATCTATTTATATAATTGAAATTATTTATTAGACTATCTATATTCATAGAAATAAATATTAATTTTTTATAAATAAAAATATTTTATGAATAATGTTTCATTAATTGTTGAGTTTTATGGACTATTTAAATTTAAAAAGTAATTTAATTTTAAAAATATAAATTTAATAAATAATAAATTAGATTGATTCAAAAAAATAAATAATAAATTAGATAATTTAAATTTAAAAATATTTAAATATAATTTAATTTAATGAAAAATATTATTTCTATAATTAATGGATTAAATAATTTAATTTATAAAATAGATTTTATAATAAATATTATATTAAATTGATGACCGCTGGATTTTTTCACCTCAGTCAGGGGCCAAACCCACGATCGCGGCCCATCGCTCAGAAGCCCACACATCCTCTGCACTAACAGGTCTGGCCCTTTCGAGCCTTGATACCGGGCCCCTCTGAATTTCTCCACCAGGCTAGCCTCGCCTTCACTGCACCTCGGGTCGATCTCCTTTAGGTTCAGCTTTGCTCCTATCTCCCGGCCCCGCTCAGAACCAGAAGGAAGACTCATTTATCTGTCTTGTGGATCCATTTACACGCGCGTGAAGAGGATCAGAGGCCGTTACGCATAGGGCAGAGATTTGATTACCTCGTATGTCCGAATCAACGTAGCAGTGATAGGTGATCCACTGATATACGTTCTGTTAGCACGTAAAGGAAATATATAAAAGGAGAAATATTCTTCTTTAGGTCTAAGTTTTCCAGTTTTACAGAACCCATTGTAAAACTCCATTTTCTCTTAATTTCAGCTCATCATAAATTATTATGTTACTTTAATATTATTTTTTTATAGTTTAAATGTCACAATGTAAAAAGAGTTTTTCTAGTGATTAATAGAATAATCATTAATTTATATTAAAAGATATATTTATAAATATTAAAAATAAAATTATTATTAATATATTTTAATTAATTAAAAATAGATAAATTATAATTTAATTATAATATTTTATTATCTTTTTATAAATTTTTAAATATATATTTATTTTATATAATTTAATTATTTTAAATCTTTTATTTAGACCCTTCTAAGTAAAATTTCTGAATCTACCACTACTGACTTTGACTCGAGAACCAGAGAGTGTACAACAGTTCATAAGGAATAACTCCAGCACCAAATCTATTTGTAAGAGATAAGTTGGTGGATGACAGAGTCATAGGTCAAGACATGTATTTTAACCAACCTCCACAGCCAACAAGCAGCGGAATCATCATATCTTGGCGTAAACACTTGCTTCCATTGTGGGTTGTCACCGATCAGTGGGCGAGTGAGTTGGATAGCTATAGGCTTCAGTGTGCCTTCATTGGTGAGGAAGAAGAGAGTCCTGGAGCCATATATTGTGGTGCCTTGAAGCTCCCTCACTTTGGCCACATATGGCAATAGCAAATCATGGTAATCCAACATAAAAAGTCTCTTCTCCTTTAAAGCCTGCATGCAAAAATAGATACATGTTATAAATCCAAATTTCAAGGTCTTGATTCGATGCAAAATAATGAGCATTTTTTCAAATCATGCAGAAATAGAGAAATATTTTCAAAAACATGCAGAATCCGAAAATATTTTCGGATTCTGTGTGTCAACGCAGCGTGTTCGCCAGTATGACTGGCGAACATGCTTGTTCGACACCCATAGTGTCGAAGAAGGAAGAGTTCGACACCATGGGTGGCGAACTCTGCCTTTCTGAGCTTGTTCGCCACTATGACTGGCGAACAAGCTCGTCCGGGCCACGGGAGCAGTGCAATCTGCTCCCGTGTTCGCCACTTAAAGTGGCGAACAATTGTGCTGAGTGGCATGTTCGCCACCTTGAGTGGCGAACATGCACAGAAAGAGGAAAAGTGTTCGCCACTATAAGCGGCGAACAGTTTTCTGTTTATATCACATGCATGCACATGCATGCATAATGCATGCACATGCATGTGTATCACAATGCATGTGATACTTCAGTTGCATGTGATACCACAAATTTGTTTGATAAATAAAAATTAAATATATAAAATAAATATAAATTTAAAAAATTTATAAAAATTAATAAAATATTATATTAAATTAAAATTTATTTATTGATATTAATTAAAAAATATTAATATTAAAATTATTTTTTATATTTAAAATTATATATTTTTTAATTATCAATCAATTAATAATTCATTTGTAATTTTATTATAAAATCAATTTTTAATATTATTTAATAATATTATTATTATAATATTTAAATTTAAATTATCTAATTTATTATGTAGTATTTTTTAAATTTAAATAGTTTATGAAAAAAATTTTTATTATTAAAATATTATATATAAATTTTTTTATTTTTAAAAATTTAAATTTATTATACATTAAAAATAAAATTTAATATTTTTAAAGTAAATATAAATTAAGAGATAATAAAATTTAATAATTATTTAAAAATATAATATTTTATTTTTTAAAAATATTTAATATATTTTATTTTTTTATTTTAAAATTATTTTAATAAAGTAGTTATATTTTTTATTTTAAAATTATTGTAATAAAGAAAGCTCTTCTGCCGAGGAGGAGCTGATGCATGGAGGCCTAGCCCTGCATGCATGTGCAGGGGTGCAGGGGTGCAGGGGCATTCAGCGGGCATGCATGAGAAAAGTGTTTGCCAACACTTTTTCTCAGTTTTCTGTGCATGTTCGCCACCTTGGGTGGCGAACATGCCACTCAGCACAATTGTTCGTCACTTTAAGTGACGAACAAATTCTTTCCGCCAAGCTGACATGCCACGGGAGCAGATTGCACTACTCCCGTGGCCCGGACGAGCTTGTTCGCCATTCATAGTGGCGAACAAGCTCAGAAAGGCAGAGTTCGCCACCCATGGTGTCGAACTCTTCCTTGTTCGACACCATGGGTGTCGAACAAGCATGTTCGCCAGTATGACTGGCGAACACGCTGCGTTGACATACAGAATCCCAAAATATTTTCGGATCCTGCATGTTTTTGAAAATATATCTCTATTTTTGCATGATTTGAAAAAATGCCCCAAAATAATAAAATTATTTCCTAGATTTACCTCTTCAATTGTCATGAACCATCCAATTTTTCTTAACCTCTAACATCCTTTATATTTACTATAAAAAGAATGTTGAATCAATTGATTTGTTAGAGAAAAAATAGAACACACAGAAAAGAAGAAGAATGTAGCAGAATGAGATTATTATTTTATTTACTGCTATGTGCTTAAATACAGCAAAAAAGAAACTGAAATTCCTACATTTCGGCTCAACCATGGAACATGCTTCCATGTTTAACAACTTAACTAAGAAAATGGAAATATCGACTAAAAATCAGTAGAATAAGTCAATTGAAAATAAAAACAGCAACTAAAAAATAGAAAGTGCAGTAGCAGCCAAGTCAACATTTTAATATGATTATTGGAAGGACCAAAATGTAACTTTATTAAAATGGCGTACTGTCATTGTTAATTTCTGAATTTTTCATATGCAGCCTTAATTGTAGAATCAGCTTCCCATGACGGGTCCGATGAGTGTCCAATATATTCCTCATCGGGTGAATGGCTCGATAAAATATGCAAAGTAGCGATTATTTTAGTTGCTTGCAGCTTTGAAGGGAAGCATTTCAATAATGTGACCACTGGATCCTTTAAGAATTCTTTAAACTCTTGCTTCCATGGATCCTCGGTTGGTATATTGGTTCTAGCTATGGTTGGCCTGTTGGGAAAGTATCCAGCATACGCATACTGGCCAAAGTTCACAGCTGCATGATGACCTGAAGCTACCCATATTATGGTACTTAAAACCTGGATTAAATCTTGTTGGGTATTTAGAACAGGCCACCATGGCTCATCCTTCTTGTCTTCATGGCCTTTAGATCTAATTTCTTCCCACCATGCTTGAAGTTCATTATCGAATGCGACCTGGTTTGCTTCTGGGTAGTAGTAGTTCACATAATCAGTAACCCATTGCTTAATTGCATCCCAAAGTATCAGACCATCATTCGGAAATGAGTAGTCTTTGATAGCTAGCTTCAGACCATGCTCTGCTGATTGATCTTCGACTGCCATTCCCCTGAAAATTAACCAACACAATTTCAACAATGCAATTGTCATGTACATGCATGTCTCTCATGGAGCATATACGAGAACTAGTCAACTATATATTAATGTAGTACCTTCTGATCAAGTCAGCTGGCAAAGCTTCTTTATCAAAACGCCAGAACTTGTCATAAACAGCAGAGCTCGGCTCCATTGAATACTTGCCAGGAGAAAAAGAATTTTCTATGATTCCACCTCCATTAATGAGATCTCCTAGAGCAAAAGCATTGATTGCTATTATGAATCGGAAGTGGGGATGTAAGAGTCTATATATAGGGTGCATTTCACTGAGTTGTCTATGAGTTGCAATTATGTATGGCTCTACAGAGGCGTGTGTCCTTAGCCTAAAAAATTAAATTACAAATCACACTTGTGAGTGTTAGGCTTTTTGAATGGGATCAGTGTTTCTTAAATGACATCAATAAGCGTAGGAAAGACTCTGTCAAATATTTACCAGTGAGACAAGTTGGTGGATGCCAGTGTCATGAGCTAAGACATGTGTTTTAGCCAACCTCCATAGCCAACCAGCAGTGGAATTATCATATACTGGTGTAAACACTTGCTTCCATTGTGGGTTGTCACCGATTTGTGGGCGAGTGAGTTCGATAGCTATAGGCTTCAGTGTGCTTCCATTGGCGAGGAAGAAGAGAGTCCTAGAACCATATAATGTGGTGCCTTCAAGCTCCCTCACTTTGGCCACAAATGGCAATATTAGATCATGGAAATACAACATAAATAGCCTCTTCTGCTTTAAAGCCTGCATAAATATTATAAAACCAAATTTCAATCAAGGACTTGTTTAGGTGTAAAACAAGAAACTACTTTTTGGATTTACCTCTTCAACCGTCATGAAATTTCCAATTTCTTTTTCAATTATTTCTTTTGTGATCAAAGATTCAGGGGCGCCATAGATTTTAGGGTCCAGTTCACTCTTTAGAGGCCACTCTTGTTCCTGCATGAAGAAATTCATAAAATTGTTATTCCTTCTTAATTTCTTTGTTGAGAATCCATTTTTTAACTCAGCAATTGAGGTTGATAGTCTTACTGTCACTAATCTTATAGAGTATGGATTAAGACCAGCAAGAGTTTGACGAGAAAATTCTTCATCCTTGAGCCAAGAAAATCTATCTTCTGCAAGAAAATTTATATACAATTGAAATTATTGAGTACACCCAGAAGATGCCCTAGATGCTAGTTGCATCCCATAATTTAAATTACAAGGAGAAAGAGGACCGTACTATCAAACAACTGAGGAGACTCAAACTGCAAGAGATTTCTAGCCCCCTTAGAGCCCTTCACTATTGTTGGTAATAGTTAGTCAAGGGCAGAAGTTTGTTTTCCACATTTGGGCAGTTGAATTCCTTCATTAAACAGTTGGTCTATAGTAGTGAAGTTTGGAAATGCTGGATTCTCTCCACCATATTAGCCTCGAACATGGGCACTATAGTTTGTAATAGAGATTGGAGTGTATTTAAACCAAATGTTACTTCCTTGATTCTGTTAATGGGTCTGCATGCCATTCAAACTAATAGAGGTTAACAAGGTCCACAAATATGTTGAAATATTTGTTAAAAATTAGGAAAGCCTTTGGTCTCAGGCAACTAACTCAATTCAAAAAGATAGAAAAGCCTTGAAATTTACCCGATTCAGTGGGAGGACATCCAATTCTACAACGTCTGGCCGGGATGTGGGTACTTTTTACCGCCAAGAACAGGTCTTGCAAGGTCATCACTGTTGTCTGGATCTCCAAGGTCATTATATACATCATAATCATAGATCCTCTCAAATGATCGTCTCTTTCCTTGTCCATATCCTCGTAAATTTTCTTTCTCCTCCTCTCTCAGTCCCTTCAATCCATTTAGTGTGTCAACCGGGAAATTAACAATAATAGTTGCCTTCACTGGAGCAGCTTCTGCATAATGTGTTTCTGTTGATATTAGCTTATCAATGGCGGTACTGCTGCCTCTAGCAACTGCACTAAAGCTTGTTTTGGTGCGAGTGAAACATTTCTGCTGCTTACAGTAAGTAGGGAAGGAATTCAATTCTTGGCTACCAAGAGAAGTTTTTGGTGGTAAATGAGAAAAGGGTTTTGTAAAATTTAAGTTCTGAAGCTGAGAGCTTAACATTTTTAGAATGATCAAAAGGTTGATGGGAATCAGTATTATACAAATTCACTTCGAAGAGGCTCTTGTTATTTGTAGGCAAGGCAAATGTTGCCGGAAGACGCCTAATATTCGGTTAAAATAAAAAAAATTGAGTAAATCGAATTAATTTAAAAATTTAATTTGATTTACTATTCATTTCGATTCGGTTCGATTTTTAATTTTAAAATTTTCAATTATTTTAATTCAGTTCTATTTTAATTAAAAAAATCAAAAAAGTAGAATTGAATCGAATCGATTAGTGATAATAGTATATTATTTTCAATAATTTAGAGAGATTAGATCATATTAAAATTAAAATATTTCAATAAAATTTTAAAATATTAAAATGTAAAAAATAAAAAATTTATTAAAAATTTAAATTAATCAAATTGAATCGAACTGATTCGATTCAATTTAATTTCTAATTAAAATTAATTCGATTTGATTTTCATAAATATAAAAATTTCAATTTTTAGTTTATTTGATTCGGTCGGATTTGAATTTTTAATATTATATTTATTTTAATTTATACTATATATATATAATTTTATAATAACTAAATCATAAACGTATTGATTATTTTCTTTAATAATCGTTATTAAGAATTTTCTTTTTAATAAAATTAACTAAAAAAGAAAATTTTCTTTTCAATAAAATTAACTTACCTAAACCCAATAGTCTTCACTTTAAGCTAAGAAGATTATTGGGTATAGAAAATGTATGCTCTTTAATAATTTTTTTAATATTATTTTTAGATTAATAAAATTAATTAAATATATTTTACAAACTAAAAATAATAAAAATTTATTATATACAAATGGTTAAAAGAAGTAATGACAAACCCAAGTTTATGTTATACAATGGTTTGATAAAAGAAATTAATGTGAACAAAATATCTCAAAATTTTTAAATTTTTAATAATAAAATATAAGTGTTAATATAATTAAATATCTTTAAACTACATAAATAAATTGAATATTTATTTTCTACAATAAAATATAAGTCTTAATATAATCGAATATTTATATTATTTCATTAAAAAATTAATTTTATTTAAGAATTACATTAAAATATCACTTGTTTGAATTAATTTTAGGATTCATAAAAATTTTAAATTTGTAATCTTATTTAAATTTTAATTTTATTTATAGTCATATATAAAATTATATAAAAACTAATTTAAGTAGTAATTAAGAATTCTATTTATATAAAAATTAATTTTTAAAACAAATTTTTGAAAAATAGAAATCATTTTTCAAAATTTATTTCCATAATATTTAAATAATATTAAATTTTTCACTTTTTTAACTTCATGGCCTTCAATATATATATATAATAACATAAAATAATTTACAATTTAATTTTCTATATTATATACCATTTATTTAATTAATTTTTAATATAATATTGTAATTTACATATCAATCATATTATATATTGAATTTGATATATTAACATATTGTCTTCAATTTTAATTTAAAAAGACATAAAATTAACATATCTTTACCATTCATTATATCATAATATATACTGTAATTCATTATAATTTTTCTTTTGTTAATATCTTAGATATTTAGATATATTGTTTTTAATTTTTATATCTATTTAATTGTTTTTCTAAATAAAATTAGATTGTATTTTAATATGTAGTTCAAAACTTTCTTTATTTTTTTTGCCTGTTTTTTGAAAATTAATATATTATATTATATAAAAATATAAAATATATATAAAAAAAATAACAAGTACAAAAACATACAATACATATTAAATAAAATTAATTTTTAATAAATACACATAGATATTAAATAGTTATATTTTAAAAAATAATATATTAAATAAAAATAAAATGTATGTGAATTCATATTTTATGTAAAGGTAGAAAGCAAGGGATGCATTTGTCCATCTTTAAATAGACAACTTATATGAAATAGGAAATTTAGAAAAATCATAGTCCACAAAATAATATTTAATATTTTAACTTAATAAATTATAAAATAATTACTTTGTTGAATCACGGTTAAAATTATTAATAATTATTACAATAATTAATATTATTAAAATCGTATTTGATAATATTAACCGTTATCGTTTAACAGTGAATAATTGTTCAAATAGTAATTAAAATTTTATGATGGGTATTTTTAAATTTATATTTGAAAAAGGGAAAATTATTTTTTAGTTCCTAAGGTTTAACGTAATTAACACTTCTGTCCCTCTATTTTGGCGACCCAACACTTAAGTCCCTCACTTTCTCTTCCGTCCAAATTCGTAGTCCTTCCGTCCATTTAAACCGTTTGGTCAAAGAGTCAAAGGTGAGAGATGATAATTTTTTCAAAAATACCCTTCTCTCAATGTGAAATCCCTAATTTTTTTCTCTTTCATGTTTTCTCCAGTTGCAGAAAGGGTAGGAAGAAGAAGAAGATGCAGAAGAAGAAGAAGTTGCAGAAGAAGAAGAAGAAGAAGTTGCAGAAAGGGTAAGAAGAAGAAGAAGAAAGAAGAAGAAAGAAAAAGAAGAAGTTGTAGAAAGGGTAGGAAGAAGAAGAAGATGAAGAAGAAGAAGTTGCAGAAAGAAGAAGAAGAAGAAGAAGAAGAAGAAGAAGAAGAGGCATCACGTGTTCCAAATGGCTATTTTGGACGGAAGGACTACGAATTTGGATAGAAAATAAAGTGAGGGACTTAAGTATTGGGTCGCCAAAATAGAGGGACAGAAGTGTTAATTACGTTAAACCTCAGGGATTAAAAAGTAATTTTCCCTTTGAAAAATTAAATTTCGATTGATAGATATTTTTAAAATTAAGTGAAATTTAATCTAAAAATTATCTATTATATAATCTCAAATTAATTTTGTTTCTATCTAAATTTAAGAATTATTATTATTATTATATAAATAATATTCGGAAGAAAATTTAGACATACTAATCCAAATTTGTTAAAATTCAAATGTAACAGGGGTTCAAATATGGACTTCTGCAATCAGAATGCTCCATAATTGTTCACATCATCAATACTCAATCTTATACTTACCATAGGAAAGTTTATTTTTTAAAATACAAACCAATTTTTCAATAATCTGAGAGTTTATTAGCACATATTCAAGAACATGAGTTAAGAGCTTCCATAATTGAATTAACTTAGATTGAAATGCTGTTAGGAACTCCCTTCCCTGTGACCCCAGGTTCAGAGAATGGCTTCATCAGTTCATAAGGAACAACACCAGCTCCAGCTCTATTTGTGTTCTTCGAATTACTGTTCCTCTCATCAATAGTAGCTTCAAGCTCCATTAGCTTTGCCCTGAATCTTTCATATGCAGCTTTAATGACAGGATCTGCTTCCCAAGATGACTCCAATGTATCTCCAATGTATTCTTCATCAGGTGAATGATTAGATAGAACATCTAAAATGGCCATCACTTTAGTTGCTTGCTGCTGTGAAGGGAAGCATTTTAACAATGTAAGTTCTGGTTTGTTCAAGAAGAGTTCAAACTCAGACTCTGTTGGCTCTTCTGTTGGCATATTGATTCTAGCGATCGTTGGCCTATTGGGGAAGTACCCACCAAAAACATACTGGCCAAAATTCACAGCTGCATGATGACCTGAAGTTACCCATATTATGGTTGTTAGGACCTGGATTAAATCTTGTTGGGTTTTTAAGACAGGCCACCATGGTTCATCTTTCTTGTCTTCATGGCCTTTTGTCCTGACGTCTTCCCACCATGCTTGAAGCTCATTGTCAGATACGACCTTGCTTTCTTCTTTGTAGTAGTTGTTCACATAATCAGTAACCCATTGCTTAATTGCCTCCCAAAGCATCAGACCATCATTGGCAAATGGGTAGTCTTCGATTGTTAGCTTCAAGCCATGTTTTGCTGTTGGATCCTCAACTGCCATTCCCCTGAAAAATTAGTAAACGATCAACTAAAATTCCATGCATGAACTCTCATGGAGTATGCATGCAATAAATTAAAAAATCAGTATACCTGCTGATCAAGTCAGCCGGCAATGCTTCTGTGTCAAAACGCCAGAGCTTGTCATAAGCAACAGAGCTAAGTTCCATGGAGTATTTTCCAGGAGAGAAACTGCTTTCAATGATTCCACCTGCATTAATGAGACTTTCTCGAGCAAGAGCATTGATTTCCATGGTGTATCGGAAATGAGGATGTAAAAGTCTAAAGATAGGGTGCATTTCACTGAGTTGTCGATGAGCTGCAATTATGTATGGCTCTACACAGCAATGCGTCCTCAGCCTGGAAAAATTCATAATCGTAAGTCTATTCAGGCTTTTGGGTTGGAATCAATGAGCATAAGAAAGATCCCGTGAAATTTTACCAGTGAGAGACAAGTTGGTGGATGCCAGAGTCATGAGCCAAGGCATGTGCTTTAGCCATCCTCCATAGCCAACAAGAAGTGGCATCAAAGCTTGGTGTAAACACTTGTTTCCATTGTGGTTGGCCACCAATTGGTGGGCGAGTGAGTTCGATAGCAACAGGCCTCAATGTGCTATCATTGACGAGGAAGAATAGAGTCCTTGAACCATACAATGTGGTGCCTTCAAGCGCCCTCACTTTGGCCACATATGGTAAGAGAATATCATGATAATCTAACATAAACAACCTTTTTTGCCTCAAAGCCTACGAAAACTCCATTTTTGAAGGAGATGTTATGTGCAAAACAAGAAAAGTTCAATTGAGTCAATTGAGTATCGAACAGTTTGCTAGTGTATATACCTCTTCAACTGTCATGAAGCCTTTGATTTCTTTTTCAATTATTTCTTTTGTGATAGCTGATTTAGGAGGACCATAGACCTCAGGGTCAAGTTTGCTTGTTAGAGGCCATTCCTGCATTAGAAAATTCACAAATTTACCGTGTAAAATTCAAATGACAAATAAAAGCAGATGGATGGAAGAACTAAGTGGCAAAATTGATGTTAGCCTTACCGTAACTAGCTCTATGCCATATGGATTGAGACCGGCAAGAGTTTGACGAGAAAATTCTTCATCCCTAAACCAAGAAAATTTGTCTCCTGTCAAAAGAAAATTTAATTATGTGAGAGAAATTCTACGTACATCTGTTCAAAACTAAGGAAGAAATTAAGAAACCCATACTATCAAAAAGTTCAGGAGTCTCAAAGCGCAGGATTTCATCTTTAGTATCCTTAACAGCTTTCACAGCTCTTGGTAATAGAGTATGAAGGTACCAAGGTTTCTTAACTTCTTTAGGCAATTCAACTCCGTCTTCAAATAGCTTGTCTATGGCAGTGAAGTGTGGGAATCCAAGCTTATCATCAACAATTGCAGTCTCTATGGTAGGCAGCAATGCATGTAATACAGATTTTACTGTGTTTACACCAAATGTTGCTTGTTTCAACTCTCCAAAGGCCTCATCTCTTGGTACATAAAAATCACTGCTTCTTGATTCTGTTAATGGGTCTGCAAATACCATGCAATTCTCAATCAGAACCCTAAAATATGGTAAAATGAATCCAATGAATCGGGTGTAGATAAGAATTGCTCTAGACGTATATGGACTTTTGTTACCTTTTTTGGTTCGAGGACGTCCTGTCCTACAACGCCTAGGGTATGGGTACTTTTTGCCACCAAGAACGGGTCTTGCAAGATCTTCAGTGGAATCTGGATTTGCAAGGTCATTATAAACATCATAGTCAAATATCCTCTCAAAAGACTTTCTCTCCCCTTGTCCATTTCCTTGTAGATTTTTCAACTCTTCCTCTCTTAGCCTTTTCAATCCGTTTGGTGTATCAATCGGTAAGAATGACTGATTTACAAGAAAAAAGATTTTAAATGTTAAAAACTTATAAATGGAAATTGTATGTCAATATTTGAAATAAAAGGGGCATTTTTGAAGAAAAAAGTTAATATCTAAGACCTTATTGGTGAAGAAAATTCTCTTCTTGGGATTATCCCGTTTGGAATGAACCCAAGAATTGCACGAAACAGTGACAGGACCATTAGGAAAGCCTTCAAGTTCTATGCTTCCTATGAAGATTTCCTTACGATGTTCGTTCTCTAACAAGATGGCTCCAATCTCACCAAATCCATCTGGAACCTTGAATTTTGCCTCTAACTTCACCTCACCAGGCTTACGAATTCCTAGACGTATATGAGCATAAGACTTCACTGTATCTTTCTCTAGCCCCGTTTCTGTCCAACAATTAGGATATAGTGAGTATTTCAAACATTCAATATAAACCTAAAAATTTTATATAACAATTTAGTAATATACATTCACCTGATATATCTGCATTCAGCTAGTTATAAAATACAATTAAATATGAGAACTACTACAATTTTAGCTTATTTTTATTTATTTATTGGTCGGGTGTATATAAATCTGAATGGATGTAAAATTTGTTCAATTATAAAAATAAAGAGAGATTTATTATTTAATCACTGGATATTGTTATTATTAATAAGTCAATCCCTATATTTTTAGAAATCTATTAAAACATTCTTATCTTTTATCTCCGTCAATGAAATAATACTTTCGTTCTCTTTTCTATTAAAAATAGATAAAGGATGAGGAAGAAAATTTTTAAAATTCAATTTTGTCCTCAAATAAAAATTTTTATTTAATTTTTGGATATTGCTATTATTAACAAGTCAGTTCTTATATTTTTAAAATTTTATTAAAATGTTTTTTATCTTTTCTTATATCTATTAAAACGAATGCCCCCTCCTTAAAAAAGAAGAAAAAAAAGAAAAATTAAAGAAGAAAAAGAACCAAAAAAGAAGAAGAAAATGAGGAAGAATCGATAAAGAAGAAGAAATAAGAGAGGAGAAAAAAAAATAAGAGAATAATTTAGTTTTTTATTATATTTTTAACGGTAAAAATAGATGAAAAAAATTATTTTATTGAATGAGAAAAATGATAAAAATGTTTTAACAGGTTTCTGAAAATATAGAAACTGACTTGTTAATAATGACAATATTCAGAAACTAAATTATAAATCTTCAATTAAATTAAATGGATAAGCTGCCATTAAAAATTTACCAAAATATTTCTTGGATGGCATCTATTCAAAAGATAATGAAAGGTTGATGAATGACACAGGTTGCTACTTCTTTCTCCTTTTATTTTATTTATTATTTTTTAATGAAGAAGACTAGCTAGAGGTATTATTAAATATTAAATCTTTTAATGAACACGAGTGCTCCAAAGCAATAACTCAGATTTGACGACATTATTGAGAGAATTAACCTTCTGTACCCTACAAAAAACCGACACAGAAAAATCACAGCTGAAAAAATTGTGCATGTGAGTGCTCTCATTTTAAGATACTAAGCAAAGGTGCAAATTCTTCGTATTTAGAGTGAGCCGTATTTAATTTAAATCGAAAAAATTGATCGAATTAAATTAATTAAAAATTTTAATTTTATTTTTTATTTATTTTAATTCAATTTGATTTTTAATTTTAAAAATTTCGAATATTTCAATTCGGTTTAGTTTTGATAAAAAAAAAAATAAATCAAATAACATAAAGAGATTAAATTAAGTTAAAATATTTTAATTAAATTTTAAAATACTAAAAATAAAATGTAAAAGGTAAAAAATTAATTAAAAATTCAAATCGATCAAATCGAATTAAATTGAATCAGATCGGTTCAGTTCGATTCAGTTTCAAACCAGAATCACTTTGATTCATTTTATATAAATATTAAAATTTTAATTTTTAGTTTATTCGATTCGGTTTAATTTTATACGCAACAATCAAAATGCTCGTCTTTATTCTCTCATGTATGTATTAAACAATTAAAAATAAATGTAAATCCAGATTAATCGAGAAGGAAATACATGAAACGATTAACAAATACTTACTGGGATCAAGCTCTGCACTAACAAGCTCCAAAAGGAGACTTTTCCCAATTATATCTGTAAGCTCCTCAAGAGGCTTTGTAATTCCAATACTAGAAATGAGCCCACCAACTGTAACTTTAACTGTAACATTGGCCTTAACTGAAACAGCTTCACCGTCATGGTTTATATCTGACATAGCCTTATCAATGATACTAGCTCGGACGCTAAGCCTTGAGTTTTTCTTAGGGAATATGAAGCATTTCTGCTGCTTGTAGTAAGTAGGGAAGCAAGAAGTGTTTCCATGGCTACAAAGAGAAGGCTTTTGTGGCAAAAGAGAAAAGAGTTTTGTTGAATTCAGCTTCTGAATCTGAGAGCTTAACATTTTTTCAAAACCAATCAAGAGCTCGATGATGATGTAGAAGAAAAACTAGATGTGTTTGCGAAATGGCAATGGGGGGTGATGGAGATAAATACGTGAATTTATAATATGAAAGTAGAGAAATATATATTTTTTTAATATTAATTTGCATCTTGTGGAGAACGTGTACTATTCTTTCATGTTTCTTTTGAAATTTCTCATGCGAATCCCACAAGAGAATATTTTAAATTATTTATTATTTATTTATTGAAATATATGAGTGGATGAAAATTTTCCCTCTTCAGTAGTAAATTGTTGTTTTTCTTTATCCAACTACCCGTCGATTGATGGCTGCCGATACCAACCAATCACGTTAATTTTTTCTGACTTTTAATTAAATTGTGTGATCATAAGTCAACCATAAATTATTAGGTTTTCATTGAGGTATTCGTCTGGTTTTACCATTTCTTTTTTAATATAATTTTAAAAAATAAATTATCAAATTAAAAAATAATAAGTTTTATATAATTTTTTTTCTAATATATTATTTACTCATCATATTGCTCTAATAATATTTTCAAAACTGTTTTTTTCTGAATTTTCATTGTTTTAAACTTTTTCTCCTTAAATTTTTCATAATTTATATTCATTGATTAGTTTTTAATCTTTAAACTTATAATTAACTTAGAAAATGGATGAAGTAATTAAATAGTTAATTTAATAAAAATGATAAATTAGATTATGTATTTTTTAAAATATAAAAATAAATTGTTTTCATTAATTAGTGAAATTATAAAAATACTTTTTGAAAAACTATTCGTCGTTGAATTTGAGGTTTCGTATTTATTTTCTGCTAATTTTTTACAACGTCGATATTTCAAAAAGTTATTGGCACTATGCTTATTTAAATTAAATCACTTTATACAAAAAGAAAAATTATCTATTTAGTAAGTTTTAATATTTATTTTTAGTTTTTCAAATAGATGAAAAATATTTTTTAATCATATATATTCTAAAAAAATAAAAAATAAAAATACCTGTAAATATCATAACAATGAAATTTTATTTTAATTATTCAATTAAACAAAATTTCTTTAAATATTTGCTGACTTCTTAAAATTATTGTTGAACTATAAAGAAAATTGCTCTTTATCTCCACAACGTGGTCATCCAACAACTAAAATTTCCGTCCACACGTAAGCGGATAGAACTACTGTAGCCATATATATATATAAAGAAAGCTACCCCTGACTTACGTGCAAAATGACAATAACTGATGCTCTAGGAAAATTCCGGTTGCCGGGTCAGCCGTACCGAAAAAAAGAATCAATGACCGCGGATGACGGCCGCCATAATCACTCTGAAAAAAGTTTTGAGAATAAAAATTAATAGAGTTTTAAGATAGCGATAAACTGAAAATTTTAAATTATTTGTAGTATCTATCGATATGAGAAGTATTGTTAAGATAGGAGAACTGGTTTCGTTAATTCTGTTTTGTTCTGATCTAATACGTGTAACGTGCGTGTGTGTGAAGAGCACGTGAAGGCTCCTATCCAATATAAAAATCGCCTTAGTTGTCGTGGTTTTGATTGTTGCAAACTGCAAACCCATGACTTTCATTTTGTAAATTAAAATAATTTCTTCAAGTAGATGTTGTAAATTAATTAGGCCGGATACTGAATCATTCAACTCATTTTAACATTAACGAAAAACTACTTTTTAGTCTCTAAATTTTAGCATAATTAACACTTTTATCTCTCTATTTTGACAACCCAACACTTAAGTTTTTCACTTTGTCCAATTTTGTAGTCTTTTCGTCCATTTAAACCGTTTGATCAAAGAATTAAAGGTGAGAGGTGATAATTTTTTCTAAAAATACCTTTCTCTTTAGGGATGAGCATTCGGTCGGTTCGATTCAAAATCGAACCGAATAAACCGAACTTCGAAATTGTAGTGTTTATAAAAATCGAACCGAATCGATTTTGATCAAAAACCAAACCGAACCGGTCTGATTCGGTTCGATTTGATCGGTTTCAATTTTTAATAATTTTTTTATTTTTTACACTTTATTTTTAATATTTTAAAATTTAATTAAAATATTTTAATTTTAATATAATTTAATTTCTCTATATTATTGAAAAAATATATTATTATCACTAATCGGTTCGGTTTGATTTTTTCGGTTTTTTTCTGATCAAAATCGAACCGAACAGAAATAACCGAAATTTCTGAAATTAAAAACTGAACCGAACCGAAATGTATAAAAAATCAAACCAAAATTTCAAATCGATTCGGTTCGGTCGATTTTTTCGGTTTGAACCGAATACGGCCCACCCCTACTTCTCTCAATGTGAAATTCCTATCTTTCTTCTCTTTTATATCTTCTTTATTTCCTTTTATCCCTCGTTAATTCTCCTCTTTTTTTAATCTTTATTCTCCCTCGTATTTTCCCTATTTCCTTTTCACGTTGTTGATTTTTTTTTCTCTTTTTTATTTTTTTTCTTCCTTATATTTTCTCTATTTTTTTCTTTATTTCTTTTTGACATCGTTGATTTTTTATTTTTTTTTCTCTATTTTTCATCTTTGTTCTTCCTCATATTTTCTCTATTTTCTTTTGACATTGTTGATTTTTTTTTTTTCCTTTTTTCCATCTTTCTTCTTTCTGAAGCATTATTTGAGAGAGCTGCAAAAAGGGTAGGAGTTATGATGAAGAAGAAGAAAAAAAAGAAGAAGAAGAAGAATTTACAGAAAAAGAAGAAGAAAAAGAAGAATTTACAGTAAAGAGGCATTGAGTTTGGATAGGACTACGAATTTGGACAGAAAAAAAGTGTTAGGTTGTCAAAATAGATGAATAGAAGTGTTAATTACATTAAATCTCAGGAATTAAAAAGTAATTTTTCCTAACATTAATTATGCTCATAATTACTACTATTTTTTTTCACAATATTTATTTTTTAGATTTATTTATGCAAACTAATAAAACTAATTAATATATTTAATTTTAGAAAATTTTTTTTAAAATACATATTTAGACAAAAGGTCGAAGACAGAAGACTCGAGAGATTTCAAAATTGAGTTCCTCTTATTATTTTATGAAATATCAACTCAAGAAATCTTCATGTATGAATGTCAAATTTGATGTGTTGTTAGTAAAGCCCACACGAGTACTGACTCGGCCCATAGCTATAACTCCAAGTGAGCATATCCTTCTTGACCTAAACTATGCCGTATTGATCATTTCATTCTTAATTAAAAAAGCTCCAATGACTGCCGACTCATTCGCTTGGTCTATTTACATGACAAAAACAAAATAAAATAAATCCTTACTATATGATTTTTATTTTTTTATATTAAATTATTTTAAATTAAACAGATAAATTCTTACCATAAAAACAAGAAAACAATTGATACATGACCAAGAATGACATGGAAAGTGGAAGATTTTAATACAATATCCTCAACTCATCAAAAAAGAATTACAACACTGATCTATTTCAATTTGAAATTCAGACCCATGTTTCAAAATTTGACCTTTCAGGCCAACCGAGTTGCAAGAAAATAGAAACAAAAATGGCAGCCATTTTCCAGATGCTTAAAACAGATCTCCTTATCATATGGAATGAGATCCTTTAAACCTCAGAACTCTGCCGGAATGAAACTTAACAGATCTCCTTAGTATAACTTCAAAGAAAGGTAACAGCTAATCCCTGAATTGCAGCTACTGAATCCCAATATCAATGTGCAGATGCTGTGAATTTCTTCTCCTATACAACCTCCATCAAACACGATTCTTCCTTCGAAGAATGTGGCCAGAATGGTGAAAGTGCAACAACCTTCCCAATAACTATCAGCGTAGGCGAAACCAACTCAGCTGATGCAATTTCATCAGTAAGATCTTTTAGTTCAGCGAAAACCTGTACAATTGCAGGTGCAACTACTATTAGTTGACAGCATCAGAAGTTCAAAATAGGCACAGTTTTTATCCACTTATGTGCCTCAAAAAGCTTCCAATTAATGATAGTCAATGATGTTCTCCATGTTCTAAGGCCCATAAGACTGCACAAATGTGAAATTACAGCAATGAAAAGGCAAACCATGATCCTATGGGGGCTGGAATAAAGAAGCAGCAAAATTTGCAGATAATCAATTCTATGTTTCTGATCTTCTTCCTATGGTCAATGAGAAATGGGAGGGTCTCAATGAGCAAAAATTAAAATCAAAGCTTAGTTAAATAAATTTTAGTCCAAAGTGATTATGCTTATTTTTCTTTTCTTCTATTTTATATGTTAAGTAAGAAAAATGTGAGCACTCCAAAATCCGAAATCTGCTTTTGGCTTTCTACAGCATACTTAAAGTATATAATCAGGATCAGACTTACAACACGCTGCTGAGGTGTGGTCCCTCGCTCCACTGCAGCTGCTGGTGTATCTGGTGGAAGACCATGATGCATCAACTTCAGGGCAAGAGAAGGGAGGGTTGCCAAGCCCATATAAACTACCAAGGTTGAATCAGGGTCAGCTGCATTTTCTGCCACAAAAAGTGGATCTGTTCCTCCTTTTCTTGAATGTCCTGTTAGAAATCTAACACTATTTGCAACACCTCGGTGTGTTAATGGAATTCCCAACTCTGCAGCAATCCCTGAAGCAGCAGTAATACCTGCACATCAATCAATGGCAAATTACAGTCAACAACAGGGCAATTTTTTCCTTCCAAAAGCATAAGTTTAGCTGCACACAAACATGATGGCAAAAACAAGCGCAAAGCCATTTAGAAGCAGTGTTGATATAATACGTCTGATAAATCTCAATAAAGCACAATATATCAAATGGAAAAGCTTTCAGATTAGACGTCAGTGTATTTCTCATCTAATTTGATCAACCCCAAGCCATATTGGGGCAACACCTTTTTCTATTACCTTTCTCAATTCCATCCACCGTTCAAGCAAAAAACTAAGAGAATTCCAGTATGGAAAATTATGGGGGTTTCCACCACCAAGTGGAGTAGATAACTAGCAAAACATAAGAGAAACATAACAAAAGAAAAGGCTGACATCACTTTCAGACAAATTATACATGCTCTTAAACAATTTAGAAAGGTAATTCTCAACAGCACAATCTGTGAGGGAAGAAAATTGTGACAATAGGTCAAGGCTTAGTGGATTCCCATAGCAATTGAATGCCATTACTGAATCTTATATACAACGAAGATGGTAATGCAATGTCACCTCATTGTAATAGTTTGTTAAGTTGAATGCAAACAAACTTAGTATACTTAGTACCAATGCCAATTCATAGCTGCTTCTACAAAAGTTGAACACTGAATTTTCATCCAAATTTCTATTATCACTTTCTGATTTCCAAACTTGGTAATACAATTGGGCAAACAAGAGTACAGAATCATACCTGGAATAACTTTCACTTGAATTCCTTGCTGTTGTAGAAAATCCATCTCCTCTCCACCTCTTCCAAATACCTTGAAATCACAAACTTCAGTTACAAAAAAGCACCACTAGAAAGAACATGATATTACATTTGTAAAGCAATTTTCATAACAAAAACTCACCAGCGGATCCCCTCCTTTAAGTCTCACAACAGTAGCTCCTGCTTCAGCAAAACTCAAAAGCAACTCATGTATCTCCTCCTGCAAATGAACCCCATTACAAAACTACTTCTAATCTCATTTCAACACAGTCCCAATCCCATTATTTAAAGAAACATGAAATGAATTATACACACAAGCAATCAAATACTTAACTAAAGATGTAATCCAGCTAAAACAATCTCAAAAACCAGTTTAAAGAAATTGAAAATTTGAAATTTATTAACAGGAAATTGGACCAGTTGATGAAGAGAGAAAAATTTTGAAAAGAATATAACCAGAATACAGCCCCTAACAAAATCCAAACAGCCAATTCCAGCGAGCCCCAAAAATCTGAACTTAAGCAATGAAAAATGGACAAAAAAAGCAAAATCCATTGCAAAATCAATAAAAACCCAAACTTGCATTGAAAAAATAAAATTGTCATTAAAGCAAACAGCAATTTTTTCTTAGTTTACCTGGGTTCTGCTGTGGTAGCCAGCAGTCTTGCCAACGTAAAGCAATCTAGCATCAGGACCAACCAAATCCAGAACATCATTGGACACCAACCTATCATACAACAAAAGATCAGCTTTTTGTATTGCTCTCACTGCCTTCAACGTCAACAATTCTGGATCCCCTGGTCCTGTACCTACCAAGTACACATTCCCTGGCCCACAATTCTCTCCATTTTTACCACAATTCTCCCTCTTCTCCTTAAGCACTTGAAGTAGCTTCCTCAGCTCTGGTAGCTGCAAAGCTATGTCGTTTTGCCTGATAGACTCTTTATCGGATGGGAGAGGACACGAAGAAGAAGAAGAAGAAGAAGAAGAAGAAGAAGATTGGTGCTGGTAAAGCTCTGGCTGGTCCTTGTAAAGCCAGTGGTCTCTTTGGTATATCTCAATTGAATGTTTCTCTGTGAAAGGTGAACTCTTGAAATGTAAAGAGCATATGGTTTTTGGGATTGACAAGAAATGCTTTAAATTTTGTGCAGAAGAAGAAGAAGAAGAAGAAGAAGAAAGCGAGGGCAGCTTGTACACAAGAGCCATGGTTCAATAAGATTGTGAACTCTGAATTAAATCAAGAGAATATATATATATATACACACACACACAAAGGGACAGAAAAAGGTTTGTTCTTTGGGAGTTAATAGAGACCATTTATGCGTTTGTATACAGAGAGAGAAAGAGAAGAGGGAAAAAAAAAAAAAAATGAAAACAGTCCTTGGTGGGTGGGTGGGTGGGTGGGGACTGGGGAAGGAAAAAGTGCCCTTTTGCTCTTGGGTAGAGACAGAGACGCATACGATTCTTCGGCGGTCTTTTTTCTGAGAGGTGCCGCCACTTGCGATTTGCTGAAGCCAAGTTGAAGTCGTTCGTGGGTCCTTTCGCGGAAGTGCAGAACTGAGGATCATGAAAAGCTGAGGCTGGCCGAGGAGAGCGCGGCCTGCGGCCTGCGGCCCAAGGGCGAAGGCCAAGAATAGAGGTTTTTTTACTGTTTCGGTCTGATTTGGGTTTACAGCAATTATGATTATGATTTTTACGGTTTTGATTTCAGTTATAATTAAATTTAAATTTCAAACAATCAAAAATCCAATCTTAATTCAAAAGTAAAAAAGTTTAAATAAAATTAAATAAAATGAAAATAAATAAATAAATATAAAATATAAATATTATTAATATTTATTTAATTAAAGAAATAAATTGTACAAAATATATCTACCTGTATAATATAAATAATAAAATAATATTACATTTAAAACTTAATTTTTAATTATTTTTTGGACAGGCCTAATTAGACTTGGATAAAGCTATTCTGGTCCTGTCCCAACCCAACCTGAAGGTGTGGGTCAGACCAAGTGGGGGGTTGCTTGAAGAGCCGTTGGTCTCACTGGGTCTGATTAGATTAGCCCATTTAGCCACCTACTTTAAAGTTGATTTATTAATGATTGTTAATGCAATTTTTTTAATCTCTTTAATAATTAATACTTAAATTATAAAATCATGCGCATTATGTGAAACGAAGAAATAGTTTATACGCCAACGGCTATATTGTTGAGCACACCTAATGCGTGCACACTTCATAATTTTATAACTATCTTATGGATCCATCTCCATTTTTTTTTTAAATTTAACGCTTAATTCTGAATTAAATTTACTCATATTAATATTTATCGATTGTCATATCAAATTAATTTTTTAAAAATATTTAATAATTAAAAAAAATTATACATTCGAACAATCAAAGTAATAAATTTTTAAATACAAATGAATCATAGTATTATTAGTTTATAAATTTTCTTCCATACACAACATATTATGAAGAAACATCACATAATGATCTGATTCAAAGACCAACCAGAAGAAACAGATAGGTAGCTCAAAATACATTTGCATGATCATGATGATGATCACAGCTAGGTCTTCTGCACATAGCTAATTAAAACACATACCCATGCAATGAAATTAAATAAACATGAACGCATGACCAATTGGAATTGAATATGTTGTCCATAATAATGGATTTGATCTTCTTCTATCATCATTTTCTTGGGGAGGAAGTATTACCCGAGAGCTTCCTTCGTCGTTGCAGACTTTTGATGAATATTTAGGAGCCAAGCAGCAAAAAATTGCTGAGAAAATAGACATTGTTGCTCCCCTCTGTGTCTTCTGCTCTTTAATTTTTTTAGGAAGATGAAATATTTCTAAGTTATTTATAAGAGGGGAGCTAGAAGTTGTGCTAGCTGTAAAAGTCCCTATATATAGAGAAAAAGAATGTTTTCCTTCTCAAGTTGGTTTTTCTAATTTCACAATTTTTTGTTTTTTAATTATTACATGAGATGAAGTAAATTAGGTCATAAATTGCTTGTGTAGATAAGATAGCTCATCATTATTATATTTATAGAAAATTTCAATTAATTTATTTAAACAATTTTTTTTTGCCAGAGGTAAATATGTTTCATCTCAAAAGTGCATTATTAAATATGATTTTTTTAAAATATTATCACAAAAATAATTCAAAATTATTTTTATAATTAATTTTAATTAGAACTTAAACTAAAAACTAGAGAAAGAACGAGTTCATCAAACACCATTTGCGATAATTTTCCATTTTTCAGAGTCTAGGTATTTTTCTTCGTGAAAAATAATCAAATAAATAACAAAGAAATCATGTATATTCCATCATAAACATAATGAAATCACAAATTAAGAATGAAATTTTCATGAGAAAAAAAATTAACATTCTTTATGAACCAAATCCGATTTCCTCCTCCAATCTTCACAATCGCCATGGTAAGTACTCCAGATATTTAGACTATAACCTTGACATGTAAGAGTTCACAGGGAAGTAAGAAACCACAATAGGAGCTCTAGATGACTTCGATTTGCTTTTGGGTTTATTCTCTGCATTGGCAGCTTTCATGCTTGAGGCTTGTACTGCATCATCTGCAACTCGGGAAGACGAAGAAGAAGAAGAAGGAGGAACAAAGCAACTGAAAACAGCTGACAAGTGAACCATCTTCTTGGTATTGAGGACCTTTGGAGTTAGCTTAGAGAGAAATTTAAAGGGAGATGGTTGGTTTCTGATTTATGAGGCTGGAGGTGAATAAATCTGTGTATTTATAGAGAAGAGAAAGAGAGACGAGAATTGGAAGCTTGATGAGCAAGGAAATAAATTCAAGGTTTCGAGGATTCTGCAGAAAAGCCTGACCAGGTGCAGACTTTGACTAATGACAGTGATATTTCCATCACGGCAGAAAAAGGAAATTAAAAGATGTTTTAAAAAATGTAAATTTAAGTAAATAACTTAATAAAATCAAAATATTTTTGATGTAATGGACGTGTTGAGCAAGCAACTCCACTTTTGTCTCAGGTACGTCCTTTTCTTATCCTCCAGCTTGGATGAAGTCAATCGTGGCTGCTGCTAAAATTCAAATAAATTATCGGTTTCATAACAATTCAGTTTAACTCGGTTTAAAAATTTTCTTAACGTAACTTTCAGATGAATTTGGAGTTGGTCTATGCTGTGGAAATTAGGACACAGCTAATACCATTTAGTACGATAAAGCAAAGATTGATAGTGAAAGAAGCATGCGTGCATCTTCTCCAAAGCCTTCATATTTTGTTTGTTGTTTCCTTTGTGTAGATTCATGTCTTGACCACCAGGCGTCCATGGCAGCAAATTGTCAACATCATGTAAATTACATCATTGAAATTTTCATTTGTACTCATGGGTTTTAATTCAGTGCTATTAATCAAAGTTATTTATGTTATGAATGGAAGTAGAAAAGCGTAGGTTTGAAGTAGAAAAGCGTAGTTTAAATTGTGCGCGGAATTGTATTTAAGAATTATTTGATAATTTTTATAATTAAATAGATTTCTATGAAATAATTTAAAACTAGAATAGTAAATTTTTTATAATATAATTCAACAGAAAAATAAAAATAATATAATAAAGAGTATGAACAGTGAAAACGAAATCTATTTACAGCTGTTAAAAAAAAAATCAGAGTTTATTTAGAAAAATTAGAAGGTATATCAGAGTTTATTTAGAAAATTTAGAAAATGTGCTATAAACTGTTTTAACTTAAAAAAAATGGTCGTTTGTAGGTAAAATTTAAAAAAATTAAATAAATAAAAAATAAAAAATTTATTGTTTTATTTATTCACGCACAAAAAAATAAATCAATAGATTTAAACTGAAATTAATTTTTTAATTTAAATTCGTGCGCACGAGTTTTGTCCTTTATAAATTCAATAATAAAAATTAAAAGAAAAGGTTAGAAAAAAATTTTTGAAGTATGAAATTTTATAACATAGTGTAATTTTAAATTTGTTTCAATTTATATTCCAATAAAAATTTTATTCAGGCAGTTGAAAACTATAAATTGTATTCCTGTTCTGATACCAATACTTTTGCAGATGAAGATTTATTCTGTGTTATTTCTTCACAACAATAATCAAATAAGTACAAACAAAATTTATCTTGTATATTATATCATAAATATGATGAAATCCCAAAATTAAGAATGAATTTTCCTGAGAAAATTATTCTTCATGAATCAAATTAATACTATTTTCCATTTCCTCCTCCAATCTTCACAATCGCCATGGTAAGCACTCCAACTATATATAGACTATAACCTTGACAAGTAGGAGTTGATAGGAAAGTGAGAAACCACGATAGGAGTACTTGATGACTTTGATTTGCTTTTGGGTTTATTTTCTGCATTAGGCACTTTCATGCTGGAGACTTGTGCTGCATCATCTGCAACTCGGGAAGACGAAGAAGAAGATGACGAAGGAACAAAGCAACTGAAAAAAACAGCTGACAAGTGAACCATTTTCTTGGTCTTGAGGAACTATGGAGTTAGCTTAGAGAGGGAGGTTTTCTTGAGCTGACGAAAGAGAGAAATTTAACGGGAGATGGTTTCTGATTGATGAAGCTGAAGCTGAGAGGAAATCTGTGTATTTATAGAGAAGAAAGAAAGAGAGATGAGAATTGGAAGTTTGATGTGCAAGGAAAGAAATTACAGTTTCGAGGATTCTGCACAAGTCTGACCAAATGGAGGCTTTGACTAATGACAGTGATATTCCGATCTTTAGCAAGAAGCTCCACAACACTTTCATTATTCAAGAATGAAATTTTATGGAACGACTAGTTTTATCATTGATTGGAATAACCGGTTCAAATTGAAATAATTTAAAATTATAGTTTGATTTTTTATTTTTTTTATTTAATTTTCATTTTTAAAAAATTCAATTATTTTGATTTAATTTTATTTTGATAAAAAAATTAATAAAATCAAATTAAATTAATTAGTGAATAATTTTATATTATTTTTATAATATTAAGAAATCAGAGTATAATTGAGATTAAAATATTTTAATTAAATTTTAAAAATATTAAAAATATAATATAAAAAATAAAAAATTTAATCAATTAAATTAAATCAAATCAAGTTGAATTATATGGGTTCAATTTAAATTATTTTTATTTAAAATTTATTATATTTAATTTAATTTTAAATTTAATCGATGAAATATTCACTCTAAATTATAATTATTAATTATAATAGATTTTATATAGAGCTTACTATAATTATAATTCTACTTGTTATGTAATAATTTTTTTTAAATAAAGCTATTTAAAAAAGTCAACTTAATAATTTTAAATATATAACTTAATAAAAAAATAGTTTTATTATAAAAGTAATGAACGTGTTGAGCAAGTAAGTCCACTTTTGAGCTAGAATATATATAAACCTCTCAGTTTTCCCATCTTCGCGGATATGGGCCCATTCAACTTTGACTTCATTGCAATTTTGCTATGCTATGTTGATTCAGCAAGATAACTGATAACAGTGGCGATGGCTGGGTTTGATTTAAAATTAAATTTAAAATTAAAATTTTAATATTTATAAAAATTAAAATAAATTAATTTTAATCAAAAATTAAATTAAATCAAATCAATTTAATTCGATTGAATTGAGTTTGATTTATCGATTTGTATTGTTAATAATTTTTTATTTTTTTATTTTTTTTAATTAAAATCAAATTAAATTTAAATAATTAAAATTTTTTAAATTAAAAATTAAATCAAATGAAAATAAATAAAATATTAAAATAAAATTTTAAATTAATTTAATTTAATATTTTTTTTTAATTCGAAATGAATACCATTTAATTCTAGCGGACAATGACAAGGGTGATAATAATAAGAATAGAAAGCAACCAAACAAACAAGTTTGTGAAGAATGCCACGTTAATTCAGTGGAATACCTTATTATAAAAAAAAATTATAGTTCTATATTATAACAGTAAATTTCAAATTGTTATTATTAATTTAGTATTACAATTTAAGTGTATAAAACATTAATTTTCAGTTATGATCTGAAATCCATTTTTATAGTAGTCTACGTAGGAGCTTGTAACTTTCCAATGAATTTGGAATTGGTCTATGTTGTTCAAATTAAGACATAGCTAGTATCATTTAGGACGACTATTTTGTTCGATGCTTCCTTTTTGTATAGCTTTATTTCTTGACCAGGCTGTCTATGTTGTTCAAATAAATATCAAATATTATTTATGAAAAATAATAACAAATAAATAGAAACGAATTTATCTTGTATATTCTACTGTGAATATGATGAAATCCCAAAATCAGAATGAATTTTCATGAATAAAAAATTAATGCTATTTTCCCTTTCATCCTCCAATTTTCACAAGCTCCATGGTGAGTGCTCCAAATATCTAGACTATAACCTTGACAAGTAGGAGTTGATAGGGAAGTAAGAAACCACAATAGGAGCAGTTGATGATTTTGATTTGCTTTTGGGTTTATTTTCTGCATTAGGAGCTTTCATGCTGGAGACTTGTACTGCATCATCTGCAACTCGGGAAGAAGAAGAAGAAGAAGATGAAGGAAGAAAGCAACTAAATAAAACAGATGACAAGTGAACCATTTTCTTGGGCTTGAGGACCAGTGATGTTAGCTCAGAAAGGGAGTTTTTGATGAAGCTGAAGGTGAGAACAAATCTGTGTATTTATAGAGAAGAGAGAGAGAGAGAGAGATGAGAATTGGAAGTTTGATGTGCAAGGAAAGAAATTCCAGATTTCCAGGACTCTGCAAAGTCTGACCAGAGGCAGGTACCCAGGTTATTGGAAAGAAACTTCATAGCACTTTCCTTTTACCTCTTCTATTAAACTCTCTCTTTGCTTTTTCTTTATTTTTATTTGATTATCTCTAAATAATATTTTGTTATAATTTTTGAAATTTGATAATGATATAAAAAAAATTTAATAGATTTATTTTTAATAATACTTTTACTTTGTTTTTTTTTTTTGTATTTTTAAATTTATGATGGGGCTTTTTATGTATTACTATTATGTTTATTAATTATTTTTTACTCGACATTAGCATATTTATTTTCTTATTGTAACTCAATTATATAGAATGGACTTATTTAATGATTTAGTTTTTATAATATTTAATATTTATATAGGTAAATAAATTCATATAGATTTTACATTAAGAGAAATAGAAAATGAAATACCCATACTAATGAATGAATATTGACAAAATTTTGACTATATATATATATATATATATTAGTGCATATAACACAGTGTAGATATTTATTTATTTATTACTTCCTCTCTTTTATAATTTTTATTTATTTTTTATTTTTTAATTATTTTAAAATTATTTTTTATACTATAATACCATGCAAAATAATTATTATAATCTTATTTATTTTTATTTTATTTCTAATAAATTTATAAAGACATTTTTTAGTATTTAATAAAATTTAATATTTTTAAAATTGATATATTTAAAAAATTAATAAAAAATTATTTTTTTAATATATAAAAAATAAAATAGATAAAATTTATATCACGAAAATTATTATTATTATTATTATTAAAAATTCATATTCTTTTAAAAAAATAAAACATTAGCCATCACTCCTCCTTCACTTTACTTTTTACTTTTTCACACAGATATTGCATAACATCTTTCCAAGGAAAGTCACGAGTTATCATTACAATATAGAGCTATGCAGTAAGGACTAGACATATAGAAAAGATGGTCTATCTCAAAAAAATAAAATTTGAATACCGCAAACACACGGGTCATTACTAAAAGACTGTCCTTTCCTCTAGGATTACTGTTATCAAGGACAGCTCAATGTATCTCTATTACGCTTGTAATCGTGTGATTTCCACCTGTTAGCTGATGATATTCCATATCAAGCAGACGACTATATTATTACTGAATTATCAAAAAATATCATACTTATCTCTATCTCTTCCAGTATAAAAGGAGGAGAATCATAGAGATAAAAGAATATTATCTCTAATACTACTCAAGTTCTAAATAATTCATTACATTCTCTATATTCTTCAAGATACTAAATTAAGTGTTGGAGTGGCTGCCGTGTGCATCCACTACCGCCTCACATTTCCTTTCTTGCAGGTTCTAGCCAATCACAGTACAGTTTCATTCCGACCACATCATTAATCTAATCTCAGCAACATTATTTTGTTCTGTTGCCGAAAGATCCATTGAATCCCCTTTATTCATTTAGATTACGATCAATTTCCTATTCCTTCTCTCTTCCTTCATTCTCAAAATTGTTGGTAGTCCTAGAGCTGCTATAAACATTGCTACCAATGAGGGAGTCATCGTTTCCTCTACATTGGACAACAGAGAAAACACGCCCTTAGTGGTTAACGAAGCATACCTCAATAATTTAAACAACGAACAGATACTCCAATATATCCAAAGGCTGCAGGCTACACTCAGATAGTATAAGACTCGGGAAGAGGCATTAAAGATGGACCCTAAAAGAAGGAATGAAGCCTCTATAGACATCTTAAGGGCCCAAACAAAAGTGGCCAAATTGAGGCCCAAAAGAAAGGTTGAATCTGAAGATGAATTGGATGAAGCTCCAAAAGGAGTGGATTGGAAGTTAGTACGGGCTGTACAAAGATACCAAAAGGAACATGAAGAGGATTTTAGTCTAAATGGTGTATCGCCTCTTTAAAAAGAGATATTAGCATAAACTTTTCCCACCAAGTTCAAACTGCGTAACTTAGACAAGTACAACAAAATGGCAGACTCCAGAAGCAATCTGGCCATCTTCAGGACGATCATGCAGTTTCAGGACGACCATGCAGTTTCAGGATGTCAATGACTTTGTGTTATACCGAGTGCTTCTATCAACACTCACGTGTTTAGCTCAGAAATGATACCAACACCTAAGTCCAGGTGTAATTCAAAACTTTACACAGTTTGCTATGATATTCAAATCCAGATTTATTACTTGCATACCTCCCAAAAAACTTTTCTCTGATCTATGGAAGGTCCGCCAGGGAGAGGATGAATCTCTAAGGAGTTTTATATCTCGTTTCAATGCTAAAGCCATACAGGTGAAAGAGTTAAATTATGAGATAGCATGTGAGGCGTTAAAGAAAGGAACCCGCAATATCAAATTCATGGATTTCTTAATTAAAAATCCAGCCGCGACGTACCAACAGTTAATAGACAAGGCCTAGAAGTATATAAGGTTAGATGATAAGGTCCAAACACTGAAAGAAGACAAGAGGGCAAATCAGAAGCAAAGTTAAAAGCCCGAGAGACGAGCCCATTAAGGAGATCACAGGAGCTACCCCATCTTGCGAAAGAAGGATTGTAATACCCGGCTAGAATCCGGCATCGGGATTCTTGCCTTCCGGCGGAATCTCCATTGGAATCTGGATTTCTGAAGATGCCAGAGGCTTCTAGAGGGGTAAAATGTGTTTTCTAAAAATATTTTCAAATGATTTTAAAGGTTTTAATTGAAAGAAAATTGAGTTTTGAAGAGAAAAGGCCAAGGAGGAAGAACCCAGGTTCGGCCGCCGAAGGTGATGTTCGGCCGCCGAACATGGGATGGTTTCGGATGGACTTTTGGCTTCCGAAAGTCGAGTTGGGCAGAAACCAGGTTCGGCTGCCGAACCTCAAGTTCGGCCGCCGAACATGGGGGACTTTAGGGTGCTGGTTTGGCCGCCGAATGTGGCTCAGCCGGTCGCCTATAAAAGGCCTCAGACCGAAAATGGGCGAGTTGTAATACCCGGCTAGACTCTGGTATCGGAATTCCTACCGTCCTGTGGAATCTCGGATGTCGGAAGCCTCTAGTAGGGTAGAAACATGTTTTCATAAAATGTTTTAAAGCATTTCATGGTTTTAAGTATGAAAAATTAAATGAGTTTTTGCATGAAAAGTCTTTGGAGGAAAACCCAGGTTCGGCCGCCGAAAGTCAAGTTCGGCCGCCGAACATGGCATGCGTGCGGAGGCACTTTCGGCCCCCGAACGTGGTCTGGCCAGCCAATATAAAAAGGGGCACTTAGCTGAAATGGGCGAGCTTTCTCCCATTTTCGGCCACAGCTAGCTTCCGACCTCCCTCTCCCCAATCTAGTGTTCTTCCTTCAAATCCCCACCATTTTTCTTGAGTTTTAAGCTTGCATTGAAGGTTTTGAACTTTTGAAACAAGTTTTGGAGCTTTGGGAACCCAGGAGCTCATTTTCGTGGATCTCCAAGTTTAGGTCGTCTCCCTCTCGATCTTCAAGAGGTAAGAGCCGATCTTAAGCTCCTTATATGTTTTAAGTAAGTTTTAAGTAGATCTATGGGGTAGAAATGCATGAGTAGGCTTGTGGAAGTTTATGTTATGTTTATGGGTTTGATGTGCATGTTCTTGAGCAATGTAGCTTGCTTGTGTGTTGTAGTTGGGGTTTAAGTTAGTTTGAGGCCCCTAGGAGCTTGTATGCTTGAGTATGCATGTTTAAGAATAGGATTATGCATGATTGGTTGTGTAGGGGGTTGAAATGGGCATGAAGAACCAAGTTTCTGCCCTTTTGCAGAAACTAGGTTCGGCAGCCGAAAGCACTTTCGGCCGCCGAACCAGCTTGGGAGGCAGCTTTAGGCTGCCGAAGCCTGCCCCCGAAAGTGGGAGTTTCGGCTCTGTCCGAGACTTTCGGCCGCCGAAGGTGCCGCCGAACATGCATGAGTTTCGTCTCTGTCTGGGAGTTTCGGCCGCCGAAGGTGCCGCCGAACCTGCCTGACTTTCGGCTCTGGAGGGACTTCCGGCCGCCGAAGGTGCCGCCGAAAGTGCCCTGTCCAGCCTTTTCTTGCATGCTTCCTAGGAGTGTTTTGAGGTGTTTTTAGGAGGTTTTTGAGGGTATGTTTAGAGTTATGTTCTTGTTGTTTGGTGCCTCATTTGAGTCCACCTGTGTAGGTTCGGACCCGAGGAACCGAGACCCCCGGTTGTGAGATAGTCGTTCAGAGTTCGTTGTTAAGGCTTCAGTCACCAGGTGAGTGGAACAACCCCTTAAGTTTTAAAGTAAAGTAAATGAATAAATGAATGAATCATAAAGCATTGCCCATGCATCATTATGCCATGCAATATTTCAGGATGTTTGCATTAGAATTCACGAATATGTTGCATTGCATAAATTGATGTTGATGTGGATGGTTGTTGGGTGATCCATAGTCCTCTGATGTTATGTTATGATGATATGTTATGGAAGACCAGCGAGGCCCATTCTACGCCCCTGGCACTATGTAAGAGAAAGACCAGCGAGGCCCATTCTACGCCCCTGGCACTTTAGAATGTTATGTTATGTAAGAGAAAGACCAGTGAGGCCCATTCTACGCCCCTGGCATTTGGAGATGTTGAGGACTAATGGTGACAATACCATCCTTTATGTGATTAGCTGTGATGTGTTGCATTTCATGAAAGCATGAATAAGAAAAAGAAAAGGTTAAATAAATAATAATAATAATAATAATAAAATGAATAATAATAATAATAATAAAATGAATAATAATATACCTAAAAATGGAGGAATTAAAGCAAATGTTTTTAGTTTCTGCTCATTGGGCTTTATAGCTCACCCCCTCTCCCCTAACCCCAGTCTTGCAGGTGCAGAGTAGATAGAGAAGTCAGCAGAGTAAGAGAAGTTTATGTAATAGCTTAGCTGTGGACATGGTTTGTTTGTAATGTAAAAGTATGAGATGTAATGTAATGTAAGTTTAATAATGTGCTTGACTAGAGTCTGTTGTATTCCCTGTACACATGGTCTTGTATGAGATATAATGTTTTTATGATGCCTATGTAATCCAAGCCTATGTTATGTTATGTTACCTCATTGGAGTATTTGATGAGGACTCCAATGAGAGGTTTATGTTATGTTTGTGCATGCACAGGCTAGGCTTGGCAAAGAAATGTTTGAATGAAAGAAAAGTTTTAATTTTTATGGATGTTGTTGACCATGTATGGGATTAAACAGGTTCACAGGATGTATGTTTGGCTTGCTACGGGTTCTGGCGGCCTTAAGCCGACCTGAATCCTAGCGCCGGTAGCGGTCCGGTTTCCGGGTCGTTACACGAGTTTTCTCCCCATTCTTGAGCTCAGGTGAGTTTTGTCCTCCCTTGGTCATTTTCATGTTCTTTCTTCATCTCCTTCATGTTTTCATGAGTTCCATGGTTATTTTGAAGAGTTTTAAGCTTGGATCAAAGATTTGGAGCTTGGAGACCCCGGAGCTAGTTTCCTCCACATCTCCAAGGTTCGGGTCACACAAACCCTCGATCTTCAAGAGGTAAGTGAGGATCTTTGCTTTCCTTGTGTTTTAATGAGGTTCTATGAGGTTTTAATGGTAGTATATGGGTAGATATGCATGTTAGGATTTATGTGGATTTTATGCCCAATGTATGTTTATATGATGCTATGTTGAATGTTTAGGCTAGGTTATGCATGTGGGAGAGTGTATGCATGATTGGGAAAGAGTATGTGAGGATTTGGGTTGTTTTGATGGTTTTGGCCTATGTGGGTCATAAGCTATCTATGTATGTTTTGATGTGTGTTTTGGAGTTTAATCTAGCTATTAAGCTCCTTTGTGCATGGTTAAGGGTTTATGCATGTTTTGGTAAGGTTGAGTGCTTGTTTTTGGGTGTTTGAAAGGTTTGGGAGGCTTGAATGCATGAGAAGCTGAGTTCTGCCCTTCTGGGAAGAACTCAGGTTCGGCCGCCGAAAGTGGCTTCGGCCGCCGAACCTGCCTTTGAATGCATAGTTTGGCCGCCTAACCTTGCCCCCGAAAGTTGAGTTTTGGCTTGAAAGCGGACTTTCGGCCGCCGAAGGAAGGATTCGGCCGCCGAAAGTGCCTGACTTTCGTCTCTGGAGTGGGACTTTCGGCCGCCGAAGGTGCCGCCGAAGGTGCCCGAGTTTCGTCTCTGGAGGGAGGGTTCGGCCGCCAAAGGTGCCGCCGAAAGTGCCCTGTCCCGCCTTTTCAAGGTTGTTTTCTATGCATGTTTAAGTGATGTTTTAGAGGGTTTTTGGGGAGATGTTTATGAGTTATTTAGAATGTGTTTGGCACCTCATTCGAGTCCACCTGTGTAGGATCGGACCCGAGGGACCGAGGAGGCCAGTAGAGCTAGCAGTTGCAGAGTCAGTCAGCGTCTGCCAGGAGGTGAGTAGAACTAAACTTAATCTTTTATGTACGAAATCTAATGCCCGAAGCATGTTCATGCATCATGATTATATGTAGTAGGTTGTTTGCACTAGTTCACGAAGGTGGCGCATTGCATTATTTGATGTTGATGGAGGAAGGTTTGGACCAAGGCGACTTCAATAGCCCATATCTGTCATTGAGTCTTGGGTAAGTCCTTTGAGAGCCGGACAAGTACATGTAGGAAAGTCCTTGTGAGCTCTCTGTGGACTGGGCACCCTGTCATGTATGTTACAGGCCTATGCGAGCTCCTTTGGGGGAGCCGGGCACCGACAGAGGGATTTTTGAAGTCATGTCCGATCCTTGAGAGTAAAGGATGCTAGCAAAAAAGGAACTCTCTAAAAACATTCCGTGGGGAATAGCATGAGCCCCGAGACGGACCAGAGACAGTTATGTGATTTCTTTGTGTTATGACGCATTTCATGAGAGCATGTAATTAATGAACTGTTTTCTATGTTTCTACTCACTGGGCTTTTTAGCTCACCCCTCTCCCCTAACCCCAGTGTTGCAGGTTTGAAGTTGATCGGGAAGTCTCAAGAGTTAAGGCTTTGTTTATGTTTCAGTTTAGTAGTTCTAGAAGTGGACATGCAATATAAGATGATGTAATGTAATAGAAGATAATGTATGTAACTGATAGTAGAGTAAATGTTTTTGGATTAGAGTGTGCTTGGCCCTATAGATTGGTTAATCCCTGTTGATGCATGGTTATGTAATGTTTTTATGTTGAGATGAGAACCAGGCTTGATGTATGTAATGTTGACCCAGTTAGAGCATTTGATGAGGGCTCTAGCATGGGAAGGTTTATGTTCATAGTTACGTTGTAGCATACGGATCAAGCTTGGTGTATGTTCAGATTTCAGGTTTTATGTCTAAGTTTTTATATTAAAGTTTTTGATCATGCATGGGATTTTACCCGGTAATAGTATGTATGTTGGCTTGCTACGGGTCCCGGCGGCCTTAAGCCGATCTGGATCCTAGCGCCGGTGGCGGTTCGGGCCGTTACAGAGGGGTATCGGCTTCCGGGTCGTTACAAGGATGAACAGAGTAAGTATAAGAATTACACTCGGCTAAATGACTAATAAACTCATGTCTTAATGTGGATCAGGAAAAATGATAAAGAAATCAAGTGGCTGCCCAAACTCAATCCCGAGAAGACGGTTTGAGGGAACCGACACTAAAGCACGAGATTGAAATACTGATAAGGGATGTCATCCTTTGAAAATTCAGAAGAAAGGAAAAAGAAGAAAAGAGATCTGAACCCAAGCAAACAACCCCTAAGACAACTTCTGATAGAGAACCCGTAGGAGTTATACATATGATAAAAAAAAAGATGCGGCAAGGGGTAGAAAAAGTACGCAGATTACAAACATAATTATCGGGTTGGTAGGAAACTTTTAGATATCTTAGAAAACATTCTCCCATGGGAGTCGTCCGGCCAAAATCTCATGGGAGTTCTGGTATTTTTTACATTTTGTCAGCCATTTGAGGGAACCGAATGCTTCCATTCTCATATTTAAATGGAGGATATTCTTTTAATAACAAAATTAACAAGATATTTTCATATGTTATGTTATTTGGTGAAAATGAACAATAGATTAACTCAGGCGTTGGTCCCATGAATCAAGGCCACAATGAAGTTTTTGCCAGGCTAGGTCACAAGGCGGTTTTTGCTAGACCACTGGGCATTGGTCCTACAAATCAAGACCACAAGGCAGTTTTCATCAAGCTAGGTCACAAGGCGATTTTTGCCAGACCACTCGAGCATTGGTCCCACAAATCAAGGCCACAAAGCAGTTTTCATCAGGCCAAGTCATAAGGCAATTTTCGCTAGACCATTCGAGCATTGGTCCCATGAATCAAGGTCACAAGACAGTTTTCGCAAAGCTAAGTCACAAGGCGGTTTCCACTAGACCACTCAGGCGTTGGTCCCACGAATCAAGGCCACAAGGCAGTTTTTGCCTGGATAGATCACGAGGCGGTTTCCTCCAAACCATTCGAGCGTTGGTTCGACGAATTAAGGCCACAAGGTAGTTTTTGCTAGGCAATTTCCACCAGACTGCTCGAGTATTGGTCCCACGAATTAAGGTCACAAGACAGTTTTCACATACAAGGTCACAAGGCAGTTTCTGCCAGACCACTTAAGCGTCGAACCTACTAATCAAGGCCATGAGGTAGGAAATCGATGAGATTATGGTTGGATAATAGACTAGCATAGAAAAATCCTAAGGCAGTTCATGCCCAGGCCATAGGGCGGGCATTAGCTGTACCTTATGTCCGGGTGTTTGTCCCATTCTGAAAATTCACTAAGTCTCTTATTTCATGGCCACAAGACAGACCCGTGACCAACCGTCATGGACGGGTGGTAGCCCTTTGAGCAAATTTTTCAAAAGAGGTTATTTGCAGAAAGTATAAACGCTTAACGAAAATAAGGGCAAAATATTCTCATTAAAATTATAAAAAGTTACAAAAGGGCAAGGTCATTAGGCTCATCTGCCCAAGTCTCCATTATATTGATATTTTCAACATCTATTACATTAACAGGAGAAATTCTCATCTGCCCAATTTCGATTGGAGGCAACATCTTCATCACGCTCCTCTTCGGTGAGAGTATCTTCAAAATGCTCTTCTTCACCCTCATTTTCTTCCTTAGAAAGGATGTCATCTATCCAGGAGAAATTCTTAAAAGGAAAACACTTCATCAACTCATTCCTCACTGAATCCTGGCCTTGAATAAACATCTCCCTACCCTGGGCCACTGTCTCCTTAAGTTCCACCTCGAGCTTAGCAACCTTGGTAAAGGCAGCCCATGCCTCCTCAATTTGAGCTTGCAGCTCTAAGGCCTAGCACTACAATAGGGCCACTTGATCCTTGACAGCTTTAGCCTGACCCTCAAGGCCCAAGTTAGAAGTAAGGGCAGCGTCAAGATCAGCCTGAAGCTTGTCCACTGACTCCAGGGTCTCCTTCATAGTGCCTTCAACTTCGGCAACTTGGGCCTTCAAGCTTGAACATTCCTCAGTCAAGAGCCCCCTATGAGTCGCATCAAACTCCCAACTTAAGGCTTTAAAACACTCTTTGGCCATATAGGGACCCTCAAGTGCAGAATGAATGGCGTTAACAAACAACTCTTTCATCTCAATCTCATTAAAGTGGCGACGATCTAGGGGCCTTAGGGAGCTTTTGATTAGCAGGAGACCTAGAGAAGGGTCATCAAGGAGTGAGGGCGCCCGGTTTAGTGCCAAGGCCAAGCGCTGAATGCCTGTAGACCAAGAAGACTCGACCTCCATGCTCGTAAAGGCAGGAACAAAGGGAGAAGGGACAACAACAGAGAGTTCAGGAGCTGGGACAGAAGCAGAAGCACCTGGGGCTAAAGATTTAAGCTGAAAGGGTGTCAACTCCTCGGCCGTAGGTTGGGGACCATGAGGAGGAAGTACAATCACCATTTTTGAAGAGCGAGCACGCTTAGCAGGAGTACTAGAAACCCCAACAGCAACAGTCTTGCCCTTACAAGCAGTACGTACTGCCTCGGTGAATCTGGTTGTCCTGACCATATCTACAAATAAAAGAAAAAGTAAGTAAGAAAAGCAGTTCAAAAAATAAAAAAGAGAGAAAGAGAAGTACCCTAATCCCGAGCCAGGGGAATGCTTGCAGAAAGGCTGCAAAAATTGGGCAAGTGAGAATCGCAGATTTGGTTTGCCGGTAGATGACTCTGCTAGGATAAAATGGTGTTCCTCATTGCTTGGGCAATGTCAATTTTCTTTAGGACTTTAGCCATTGCTAGGAAAAAGGCTAAAGTTTCGTCCTGCTCTCTCCTCGGATGAACCCCATCCCTTTTCAACTCCACCCAATAATGTCAACTGGTTTGAAGATGCCCAAAACCCCCCGGCATCTGATGATGGAGGTCAAAAAATTTATTCTTTCACTACTTCAAATAAGAAGGCATCCGGTAAAAAATGTTCAAGTGCTTTCAACTACTAAAGTACCAGAATTTCTCATTTTTATGAGTACCTAGTTGGTATAGCTAGAAGAAAAGTGCTACACTAGGTTCAATGTGATTGTTAAGATATACAAACTGAAAAGCCATCAAGATTCTCTAGCCATTGGGATGAAGTTGGGCAATAAAAAGCTTGTGAAACCGGAGGACCTCCACGAAGAAAGGGTCTAGGGGGAAGCGAAGGCCAGCTTTCAACTGCTTTTCGAAGACAATGATAGTGTCTTCGATAGGGATCAAGTCATTAGCACGGAAATAGGAAAAAGGAGCAAAATTTCAGAAAGACTCTCGAGGAATACGGTAAGTATCGTGCAAACGATCCATGTCACGCTCCAAGAAGTCAGACTGGGTATCACTGAGTAGACCACCCTCATTCTCTAGAGCCTCCCTCAAAGGAACAATAAGGGTGGCGCTTGGATGGGGCCATCAGGAGAGGAACTAGAGACAGAAATCCTGCTAAGGGAAGAAGAAGTGTTCTTGTTCATGTTAAAGAAAAAGGAAAACTAAATTATCGTAAGAAAAGTGAGACTGTAAGGAATAGAAGTGGGAAGGAAGCTGTGGAGTAAATCTCTCTAAAAAATTACAGAAAACAAAAGTAATATTTGAAGAAGATAAAGGGCTTTTATAGGACGATTTTGACAGTGAGTTTTAAATGCGGCATGATAAACATAACAGTGATTATGGAAAGGCTAGTTAGGCGAAACGACATGAGCAACTAGAAACTAACCTTGAGGAGCCACGTGCCCCAGACATCGATAAGAGATACCTCCGTCGAATCTAAAGAATCGAAAACTAACGGGAGGACATTTGATGTTACATAACATCTCCTCAAGGAAAGCCACAAGTTGTCACTATGATGTAGGGCCACGTGACAAGGACCAAACACATAGGAAAGACAGTCTATTCCGAAAAAGCAAGATCCGGACACCGCAAACACACGGGTCATCACCAAAAGACTTACCCTTCCCTCATCAAGGTGAGCCTCGACACGAGGTTACCATTGTCAAGGACAATCCAACATATCTCTATTATCCTGTAATCATGGTATTTCCACTTGTTGGCTGATGATGTCCTATATCAAGCAGACGGCCACATTACCATCGAATTATCAGAAAGATATCATACTTATCTCTGCCTCTTACAATATAAAAGGAAGAGAATTACAAAGACAAAGATATATTATCTCTAACACTACTCAAATTTGAAATAATCTATTGCATTCTCTCTGTTCTTCAAAATACTGACTTGAACACTGGAGTGTTGTCGTGGGCACCCACTACCACCTCACGTTTCCTCTCTTGCAAGTTCTAGCCAACCACAACACAATTTCATTCCAGCCACGTCATCAATATAATTTCAACAACATCACACATGTGAAGAAATATAATTTTTTTTTATTAATTGTCCAATTATAACCATCTTAAATATATTAAGTTTTATTAAATATTAAGAGATATTTTAGAAATTTTTTTAAAAAATAAGATAAAATTAAATTAAATTATAATATTTAATTTATATATTACTATAGTCTAGAAAAAATTTAAAAAATAGATAAAAATTATAAAATAGAGAGTAATTATTATTAATAATAAAGCATCACTTATTAGCTTATTTTAAAGACTTAGAACCTAATTATATTTAGGTATATTTTAGTGAAGCGTGAACTCCATGTCATAATAAGTATCAACAAATCTCCAACTTAATTTTTTAGTTAATAATTTAATTTTTATTTTAATCAATAAAATATTTTTTATTAATTAATTTTTTTTCTAAATACTGTAAATATAAAAAAATATAAAAAAAATTCTTGCAAAATAATTTTTTATGGAACAAATGTAGCATAAATACAAATAAATTCCACACGGAATGGCATATCGGACATTTCGACGACCCATTCTCTTATCTCTTGCCTTCATTTTCTGCTGAGGTACATTTTCCCTCTCACTAATCTATCCTTCTTTTGCGAAACCGAGAAAATGCCTCTGAAGTTGCTGGATGCCACCGTATCAACCTTCGACGGCGTGTTTGAGAAGTTCAAATCGGAGGCACCACAAAACAAAGCTAATTTGATCCTTTTCTTGGCAGATAATGACCCATCTACTAATCTCAGCTGGTGCCCCGGTATGTTCTTCCCTATTTTGATAGCGGAAAAAATATATCTCTTTTAGTTCATAATGGATCAAAAAGATCACTCATTATTATAACTTCTGTCAAAGTTATTTCTTTTGAATTTTTTTTATATGGGTTTTGCTTTTGTGCTGGGATTTATTTGTTATACTCTTCACTGAGCTATAATTCTGTGTTGTATGTTTATGGGTGTTTGTTTGTTTATGCCCCTTGAAAGGGGCAAAAAAGCTCGTGAGATAGAGTTTTCTTTGAATAGAGTTTAAAGAATTGATGGTATTTTATAAGTTGGTGCCCTAATTGCTTGGATGATTGCTCTCACTGTTGAAGCAAATGGAATTGAAAGGGGGAATGATAGTTAAGATTCCTCTTGAAATTGCTTTCAAGGTGGAAGTTTGTGCTCTGTGTGATGTATCTGCAACTGTTCGAACTGCAGGTGGTGCAATTGTTGAAATAAGCATATTTATTTGGAATGGCATGTGGTGTGTGCACCCTTCTTTCTTTATTCATTTGGACTTCACTGAACTCTGGACCAAGCTGTAGTACCACGGAGCTAAAGCTCATTGATGCCTGTTGATATGAAATTGCTGCAAGGTTGATACCTAAGTGTGTTTGGTGAAACTATAATCCCCTTACAATGTAGATCCTTCCTGGTTCTTTGTTTTGATTCGAGATATGAACAATGGTTTAATGTTTTAGTTGTAAGTCTATGTTGTTTGATTCGATCTTTTCACTTCACTACAGTCCCTTTCATGATGTTATCTTATCAATGAAGTGCATTTTCATTTTCGAAGGACGTGAAAGCAATATGAAATTTCTGTGCTTTGTTAAGTGTGCTTGGTTTGAAGATCTCAACAATGGTGAACTCATTGCAATATGTAAATTATCTGTTGTCTTTTTACATCTCTATCCAGACTGTGTAAGAGCTGAACCTGTCATTAACAAGAAGCTGGAAGCATCATCAGATAACATTGTACTCCTGCGAGCTTATGTTGGGGATAGACCAACCTGGAGAAATCCTCAGCATCCATGGAGGGTGGACTCAAAGTTCAAGCTCACTGGAGTTCCTACACTAGTCAGCTGGGAGAATGATGCAATCAAAGGTCGCCTTGAGGACTATGAAGCACACCTCGAGGACAAAATTGATGCCCTTGTTTCTAGCAAATAAGTCATCCTTCCTCTAAGATAGTTGGAAATCTTATATACTGTAGAACTGTTTGCCTGTTTCGTAAGCAAAGCTTGCTAATAATGTTGAGTTTAAGCATCAAAGATGTATGAATCTGATATATTTCAATGGATTATAGCTTATTGGACTGTGAAGATGGTACTATGTTGACGATTTCAAAATGCAAAACGAAACTACTTGCTCAGCTAGAGATATTCTAGAATGTTCTCTCTTTGTTATAAGAGGGGATGTTTGAGAAAATTCATTACTTGGGAAAAAACAGAAGCTTAGTGAGGATTCTAGCTTTAGAAGCATCTTGCTTTTGCTAGTAGCCTGTGCTTTCAGTGAAAGCAATCGAGCATGAACTCAGAGTCACCAACTTGTCATGCTTACTTGACCTCGACTCGCATTTATTATTTTGAGTTGAATTTGAGCAACTCACAAATAGCTAAGTGCTTAAATTCCTATATAGAAGATGGGAAGAACATGCAAGCATTTCTTACTGTAACTGTATTAATGTCTTTTGTTTTGAAATGGTAATTACATGTGAAAACTAAAAACATATCATTTCATTGATGAGAACTTGGGATAAGAGCACTGTTTATGCGGCTAAATGCAGAAATAATCAAGCATGAACTTGCAACTCAAATCCTGAGTTCCTTCCAATACGTATCAATTGTCAATTGATGTCGAAAAAACTTAGGAATTCACCAAACTGTTTTTTCTTTGCCAAAAAAAAAAACTGCTTTTTTCACCAACCACACCAGGCATGTTCATGATTCACTAAGCTCAAATCAACTAATTTAAACTCAAAAACCCACATAAACAGGCTAAGTCTCCCTAAAGTTTGAATAGTTTACCTCATTTTGAAGCATCATTATAAACATAAGAGCCAGTTCTCAGGCTCCAACTTTCTAAAGCGTGAATTTGCTTTCAAGCAATGAACTTTGGCCAAAAACAATGACAGAACTAGGATACAAACAGAACATATGATAATGGTCACCAGAGAAATGTACATTTCTAAAGATTTAATTAGCAAAAGACTGCCTTAAATTTCAATGTGATGGACACAAAGTACTCTGTTCTCCATGTCCAGGTTGCTACAAACTAAATTAGGTCTTGTTTACGCGAATTTGTTGGCCTTCCAGCAACTGCAATGAGAATTTAGCATCAGAGAAATGAAATAGCTGAATGATAACCAAAATAGACAACAAGAAAAGAAGTGAGCAAACATCTCCATGTGTGAACAGCCAGTAGATGAAGCTACTAATTCACATAAATGCTACAAGGAAAATGCATATTATGGAAGAAAAATACACATGGCAATTTGTTAGGGTCTTAAAAATGGATCGAGTTATGGATATATTGCTGGAATTTTCTGATGACGAAATTTTCTTTGTGCAACCTATGGTTGCAATGGAACATGCTCTAGAGAGAAGCTGAACTCTTGAGTTGAAATACTCAAAAAATTTTGAAAAATTTTCTCAATCTTTTTATCGAGATTTTGCACTTAAATATAAGAGGGAGACATAAGCATCTCCTAAAAACAGGGAATCACTAAGCAACATGAAGGATCTCCTTCTTTTCACCAAGGAAAAGCAACATTAACTTACACTATTTACATCATGGGTTAACTACTAAGAACATAGCTTAATCACTAATTACATGACTCTTGAAAATATACTCTTGAAAATACGACAACAATTAACAACTTGAGAAAATGACAATTGAAACCTAGCAGCAACACGTGGCAGCATTAGCTGTCACTTGTAGCTGGATCTTGTTGAGGCTGGGTCTCCTAACACAATTTGACAGAAATCAAAAGACAAAGTGTGTGAAAATGAGAAGCATGCATGAATCCATGGCAAAAACAAGAAAGCATGACTGCAAGTTTATTTATCAAACTGAATATGAGTGCATGTGTACAGATTTCCATGCTTAATCGTCTATTTAACCTCTCTCAGCAAAAACTTACAGAATTATTTAAAGATGAGATGGCAGCTTCTACGTCCTCATCCGAAGAGAATGTAACAAACCCGTATCCACTAGATTTTGAGGTCCCTGGAACTCTTGAAACTTTTGCACTAAGAACCTTTCCCTTCTCAGAAAAGAAGTTCTTGAGCATTTCTGTTGTTACTGTTTTAGCAAGATTTCCAACATAAACTTTATGAGGACTGTCAATGAATTGAGATTCCTCAACCTGGAGAAGGGACAGATCAATTGATAGCAAAGGTTTCTCTGTAATGTTTACTTTAATCTCACGTCCTCCGATTTCCTGCAAATTAAAGCCAAATATATCTGGTTAGTCTATTGCTATGCAACGATCTAAAGAAGCAAAGCAATCGATCATCAGCAATGACATCATATCTTCTTGTACTTCTAATATACACAAAGCTTACCGTGCCATTCAGTTTCTCGATTGCAGCATTTGCATCTTCAACAGTTTTCATTGTTACAAATGCAAATCGACGGCTCCTACCAGAGTACTTATCATACATAACCTATAAAGAAAACAAGAGAAGATGATTAATGAATTATCTCAATTTTCATCACCAGACTATCTTGGCAAGATTATATATTCAGAATTTAGAACCTCAATCCTCGCTGAAATACTACCTGCTAATTATCATGTCAAGTTGGAATTTGGTTTGGAACTTCAAATTTCACCCATTATGACTAGAATTCTTGAAATGATAATAATAATCCCTTCCCTTTGCATCTCTTCTTACATAGATATAAACAAATTGAAATGGTCTAGCAAATTAAGACCTAATTGGAGAAGCAGCATCATTTGTTCTATCTAATCATACAAAAAGGTTGTAGCCGAGAGATATATAAACAAAGGACAAGTAAAATACCAATCATTCTTATTACGACATTTAAGCATCTCTATCAAATTTTGCCAGCATTACTGGTTTTAAACCACTAATGGAAAAAATAAAAGCATAAAGCAAATTAGCACTTGATATTTACAAAGAACTGGATATTAGACATTTTTAACACAATCGCAAAATTTTTAGGTTATCATTCCTAAACATAACACCCCATTGATTTTTTGGATTAATCAAAACAGAAAATCCTAAATTCTTTTCCACAAAATAACATATCTATAGTATAACAAAAATACATCTGAGAGAACACAGATTAGTTCAAAATCACTGTTTTTCTTTAAATTCATATTTCAGAAAAATAATACAGAAAGAAAAATCATTAGTAAAGCAATTTGACAGATTCAGTCCACAATCCTAGCAACATCAAGGCAAAAACATAAAGCACCAGGACCAAACTCATAATTTCTTACACAAAATCCACCAAATTGAGATAATATTATTCTACGAAAAAACAATTAGAATAACATGTTATAACCAAATACCTCAGCTTTTTCCACAGCACCATGTTCTTCAACAATTTTTTTGAGCTCCTCGTTATCCAGAGTCCTTGGAATGTTACCAATGTACAGCCTCCTGGCAGCCTCCGAAGAAGGGTCAAGCGGAGCAACTGGTGCTGTCTCTTCTGCTACTGCAAAGGACCTCTTTAGGACTCTGGGTTTTAGAACTATATGCAAATGTGTAAACTTGGGGAAATTATGAAAAGGGTTCGTTTGCTTGAGGATTTGGACAGTGGGTTTTGATGGGTTTGTTAAAAGAGTCAACTTTGAGGTTGTGGGTATTGATGATGGTAAAGATGCAATTGTCGTCATTTTCATATCTAGCTTTCGTGCAAAGAGGAAAGGGAAGAGGAGGGGGTTTACAGGCGGGGCGGGGAGAGGGGACGAAGGATGAGGTTTATCTTATTATCTCAGTATCCTACGTGACAATTTATTTTAAAATTATTTTATTTTCAAATAAAAATGAAATTATAAAACTTTATATTTAATTGATATCTACTTTAAAAAATAATTATTTTAAAAAAAATTAACTTATTCTGAAAAAAAAAATTTAACAGTAAAAAACTTGCATTACAAGAATGTTTAATGCAGCAAAATATTGCAATAAAAGTTGCAGGAAAGATAGCGAAATGAAATTTGTTGTAAATAGGAGCTAATATGCAATATAAATGTCACTGATATTTTCATTTTTCATGATAGGAACCTGAAAAATATCTAACAGTATTATACAAAATTTATAAATTTGTTTCATAAATAATAGTTGATAAACCAAAAATAAAAGCCAAATTAATACTTTTCAACATCGTTCATACTTCTCCTATCAAAGATGATAAAATTAAAATATTTTCTTTAAGGCTCTCTTTATAATACTTTATCAATATTGACTATTTTAGTCAAAAGATGTTATTTAGAGGACTTTGGTGTCCTCTTCATTAGTCTGAATATAAAATCTTAGGACATATGTTTTTTTATTATTTCTATACTCGATTAATAAGATCTTGTAGTGGGATGATGTTGTTAACACATTCTAATATAGAGTCTGAGAATTCCTTATTATTATCTCTTATAACGTTTACACTCTGACATTAAATAAGTAGAGATACCAGCCAACATCAATGGAAGCATTGCAGCACGTCCAACATGTGATAGTAGCTTATGCTTCCATGACTAAGTCTTTGAGCGTATTCGATCCTCCACTGTTGCCAAAGTTTGCTGATGCGATCGTTCCAACAACACTGACAAGCCCAAATATCTATCAGAAGAAGCAACCTCATTTGTAGAAAACCATGATAAAATATCCTGCCACAAATTCAATGGTGTACAATTACTGAATAAGATACGCAACTTCTAAAAATTAATAGATTGACCAGTAGCAGCAGTATAAGATATAATATGTGCAACAAAGCACTCGCCTCATCTCGAGATGCTAGTGCAAACAACAAAGGATCATCTGCAAACAGTATATCAGTGATTACTGGAGCATATCGAGATACTTTAATGCCATGAAGGAGACCTCAAGCATATGCTAAAGATAATAAGTATGAAAGAGTAAACAAAAATAAATATGGCGACTGAGGATCTCCTTACCTGATACCTTGAGAAGGGATAAAAGGAGAAGAAGGAACATCATTAATTAAAATAGAAAAACTAACAGTCAATATGCATAGCAAAATTATATGTATCTATTACGTAGAAAAACCCATTTTGAGAAGCACTATATGCAAAAAGCACCGGTCCACCTGGTCATAAGCCTTATAGATGTCAAGTTTCAAAGCCATTGAATACAATCGACTTCTAGATGTTTTTAGACAATGAAATACCTTATGAGCAATTACAAGATTATCCTGAATAGCCCTACTAAGGACAAAAGCAGTTTGATCTACAGGGATGAGAGAATGTATCCATGACTTTAACCTATTAATAATGATCTTCGAAATAACCTTATAAACAAAATTGCATAGGCTAATAGATTGAAACCGGTGAATTCCAATAGGATTATAGCACTTCGGAATAAGGACTATATTAATCTTGTAAACTCCTTAAGCAAATAACCTGTTTTATAAAAGCTATGTACAACACGACAAAGAGATGACCCCACAACACACCAATTATGCTGATAAAAAACGCCAAAGAAACCATTAGGTCCTGGTGTTTTATTACCTCCTAGTTGAAGACAGCCATACGCACTTCCTCATCAGAGATAGGAGGTAACAATTTTGCATTAAGCTCCGGAGTAACCAGGAAGGAATATGATTTAAAACCTAATCACAGCCCTAAAGAGAGCCAACAGTGTAGAGTTGGCAAAAGTAATTTCTAATAAAAGAGTGAAGAGTCGCGACTCACTCTATCCAATCACCTGATGGTGTCTGAAGGCGCTCAATATGATTATACTGACAACATTGAATGGTAGATAAGTGGAAAAATCGGGTATTTCTATCCCCTTCCTGCAACCATTGTATTCGAGAGCGTTGTTTCCAATACAACTCATCACAATGCCATAATTCATGGATCTTAGCAAGCAAGTGAGCCTCAATAGTTGTATTATGAGATCAGAAGGCCGAGCATAAATATCTTCCAACTGTTGTTGAAGATCGTGCAAGTTATGCTTGGTTCGACTAAAATGAGTTTGATGCTAACCACTAAGCTTAGATCGATATGCCTGTAACTTACGAGCAAAAGAAAAACCACGATAAGGAGTTGTCCAGGCTTGCTGAATCACTTCACTGCAGTGAGAGTGTGCTAGCCATTTAGATTCAAATCGAAACAAAAACTTATGCTTAGTGGTAAAAGCAGAGTCAAGGAACAAAATTAAGGGATGGTGGTCTGATTCCAATAAAGTTTCATGAATGACGTGAGCATAAGGAAAGTGTTGTAACCAAACTGTAATAACTAGAGTACAATCTAAACATTGCTGAATTTTGATCACCAAAATGCTTATTGAACTAGGTAAAAGACGCACCTTTCCAAGCCAATTCAAGAAGAGCATAAAATTGAATAAAGTTATCAAACCTTGTTGTTTGAGAAAATCGGACTTCGCAACCCTCTACCTTATCAAATTGGCATCTAATGGCATTAAAGTCCCCAATACAGCACCATAGAAGATTCGACAATGTATTAAGCCGCTATAAATCTATTCATAAAGTAGCTTTGCTACCTCTGTCAGTATAGCCATATACAAAAGTCATATGCTATTGATAGTCTGTATTAGCTTTTTATACGATACAATCGATAAAACATTGGGACACTATACGAGTGGTTAATAAAACATAATCATTTTCCCATAATGATAAACCTCTTGCTTGTCCCACTGAGTCTATTATTATGTACTATAACTCTAACAACACAATTCTTTGTTAATATATGTACCATAACTTTTTGTTTCAATAAAAAAGACTATTAACGGTATATATTCACTGCGAATATCTTGAAGAGTTTTTACAACCAGAGATTGTTCAATTCCTTACTAATTCCATACTAAAATCGTCATAAAAACTCTTAACAAACCATTTAGCAGCAGAAAGACGATGAGTCACTTATAAAAGTCACAACTACACAAATATATATATATATACTAACAATACAATTTCAAACTCAGGAGGCATGGAAGGTTGACGAGTGGCTCCATTAGTGATAAAAGCTAGTATTGCCCCAATGAAAAGGACAGAAAATGTATGAGCAACACATAGCACTCAGTTGTGTGAACTGCAAAGAGTTAAAACCAAAGAAGCCCCACTCACATGTCGCTTGCCAAGCCCATACACGTGTCCAAAACCTTCAGTCGACCTGATTTCATCGTGAAACTAGGAAGACGATGAACATGTACCACAAAGCAAACTTGGATACTCTTTCAGAACCCAACTTGATCGACACCGAGTCTGTGCAAGCTCGCGTACAGCTCACAACGTTGTCTTGTTGGCCACTTGCACCACACTGAGAAAGGAAAACAAAGGTGTCACAAAACTTGTACCAAGCTCGATTGATATTCACGCTTTTTTCCTTTCATAATCAGCCATCGTCAATTGACTGTTAGACAACCTTAAGTAACACATGTACCCAGAGACCCGACTCTGTTATCATCACCCAGAGACACATACTTTTTTCCACAAGTTTTAATTAATAATTTAAATTATTTATTTAATTAATCATATCAAATATTTTAACTTTATTAATTTATTAAAAATATTTTTTTCAATTTGTGTATCATATTTACTTTTATTAATTTGTCACTGCTTAATAGAAATTAAAAAGACAAAATAAGATGAGAAAAAAATAATTAACGATAAGACAAAATCCTTTTAGCTGTATATTTGTATTTGAATTTTCAAGTGGGTGATATTTTTTATTTAAATTAATTATAAAAGTCTTATTACGTCTATATAATAAATCAACAAATTCATGTTTTAAAAATAGATATTTCTAATAATATTGAAATTTATTTTTTGGGATAAAAATATTAAATAATTTTGATGAATTTTCCTAAATAATTTTATTTATATATTGATTATAATGCATTTGCTATCCTTTTGTACATAACAATTAAAAAAAAAATTAGAAGTTTAAATTATTGTAATACCCAACTAGACTCCGGTATTGAAATTCCTACCGTCCGGTGGAATTTCGGATGTCGGAGACCTCTAGAAGGGTAAAATCATGTTTTTATAAAATGTTTTCATGCATTATATGGTTTTAAGTAAGAAAGAAAAAGTTCAAAATTTTTATGGTTATATTTGATCATGTATGGGATTTAACAGGTATACAGGATGTATGTTAGGCTTGCTACTGGTCCCGGCGGCCTTAAGCCGATCTAAATTTTAGCGCCGGTAACGGTCCGATTTCCGGGTCGTTACAATTATTATATTTATGTGTTATTTCAAGTAATAAACTTTAATTAATGTTATTAATTTTAGTATACATATACACGATTTTACATAAGTTATAGTTAATATTGATATAGAATATGCTTATTTATTAATATTATCATAAAATTAATAATTTATAATATCACGATAAATATTTAATAATTTTATTAAATATTTTGTTATGCATATGCCACAAAAGTTTTTTTTTATTGAAATTATGAGACATTATAATATATTGGGATTTGTAATAGTTAAATTTTGAGTACAATAATTATAAATAATGTGTAATAGAGGTTAAATAAAACTAATATAATTAAGTGGTATGTTGATTTTATCGTTGTATATATCTAATTGCTAATAACAAACTAAATAGTTAAATATAATTTATATATAACTGATAAAATATCATACCATATTTGATGTCGGATCACTTAAATATAAGTTGTGAGTCATCACTATATAATAAGTTCACGTGACAAAAAATCTAGACTTTAAACACAAGAAAAATCTAGACTTTTAACACACGATTTTGGCACAGAGTTACCATTATTAGGCACCCTCCAGCGTATCCTCATTATACCTGTAATCACAGGATTACCAATCTAGCGATATTACTTATCAAAATAGTCAGCCACTGTAACGACCCGAAAATCGGACCGCTATCGGCGCTAGAATCCATATCGGCTTAAGGCCGCCGGGACCCGTAGCAAGCCTGACATGAAACCTGTAAACCTGTTCAATCCCATACATGATCAACAATCATACGTAAAAATTAAAAACTTTTCTGGCATTCATTCCTCATACACCAAACTCAACCTGTGCATGCACTAAACATAGTCATAATCATAAACTTGACCCCTCTGTGGGATCTCATCAATGCCCCAATGGGCGATACATCATGAGTTGAGTTGGTTAAACATAAACATCAATAGACATTAAGATCATGTATCAATAAGGGATTACAATAAATTATGGTCAAGCACACTTCTAAACCTCAATATCATTATACATAACATAACTATTTGATTATACATCATCTTACAATTTATCATGTCCACTTTCTAACTATTACAAACATAAGACTTTACTCTTCTTGACTTCTCTGTCTAGCCCGTACCTGCAATCCTGGGGGATTAGGGAAAAGGGGTGAGCTACAAGAGCCCAGTGAGCAGAATAATAGAAAAACAACATTTAAAATTTCATGCCATCATGTAATGCAACACATCACAACAAATCACATCTCGGATGGTATTGTCACCAATAGTCCTCTACATTCCAAAGTGCCGGGACGTAGAATGGGTACAACCGGTCTTTCTCTTAACATAACATATCATAACATACCAATGTGCCAGGGACGTAGAATGGGTACAACCTGGACTTCCATACCATCTCATGCCGTAGCATCATCATATCATATGAGGACTAAAGGATCATTCAATAACCGATCCACATCAACATCATAAATGCAATGCAACATATTCGTGGATTCTAATGCAAACAACCTATTTCATCACATGGCATTCATGATGCATGAACATGCTCAATTGTATAATTCATTTACTTTAAACATAAGGTTTATTCTACTCACCTCTGGCTGAAGCTCTACTGACTCAGAAGCAGCTGAACTCACTGCTGGGGTCCTCGGTTCCTCGGGTCCGAACCTACACAGGTGGACTCAAATGAGGGACCAATCAACTAGAACATAACTCTAAAAACATCCCCCAAAAACCCCCTAAAACACCTCAAAACAATCATGCAAAAACATGCAAAGGAAGGCAGAACAGGGCAGGTTCGGCGGCACCTTCGGCGGCCGAAAGTCCCAGACAGAGACGAAAGTCTCTTTTCGGGGGCAACTTCGGCAGCCGAAAGGCCTGCCTCCCCAGCCATGTTCGGCGGCCGAAAGTTCCTTCGGCTGCCGAACCTGGTTTCTGCCAAAGGGCAGAAACTTGGCTCCTTTAAGCACATTTGCCTCCAAAACTTCCAATCATGCATTTAGCTCAACCAAAATATGCAAATATACATACATTGGCTCCTAGGGGCTTCAAACTAACTTAAACCCCAACTACAACACACAACAACAACACAAATCCAACATACATTGCTCAAAACATAACATTAACTAAAAAACCTAACTATGAGCTAAACATGCATTCTACCCCATAGATCTTGCATAAAACTTACTTTAAACATGAAATGAGCTTAAGATCGGCTCTTACCTCTTGAAGATCGAGAGAGAGACGTCCTAAACTCGGAGGTGGGAGATTTTGAGTTCTTGAACCTCAAAGCTCCAAAACTTGCTTTAAACTCGAAAATCTTCAAAACAACGTAAAAACTTGTGAAAATCTTGAAAGATTTGAAGGAAAGAACTCAAGGATGGTGAGGAACGGCGGAAGGGCTCACCTTGGCCGAAAATGGGGAGAAAGCTCGCCCATTTCGGCTAAGGGGCTCTTTTATAGTGGCTGGCCAGGCCACATTCGGGAGCCGAACGTGCCCCCGCATGCATGCCATGTTCGGCGGCCGAACTTGAGGTTCGGCGGCCGAACCTGGGCTTCCCTCACTTATGCCTTCGGGGGCCTAAGGCTCACCCGAAAAGCATGCATGTTCGGCGGCCGAATTTTGAGTTTCGGCGGCCGAATTTTGAGTTTCGGCGGCCGAACCTGAGTTTCCTCCAAGGGTATTTTTATTCCAAAAACTCATTTCCTCTTTACTTAAAATCATCAAAAACATTAAAACATTTCATGAAAACATGGTTTTACCCCTTCTAGAGGTCTCCGACATCCGAGATTCCACCGGGCGGTAGGAATTCCGATACTGGAGTCTAGCCGGGTATTACAGCCACATCGTTATTGCATTATCAAAAAATATCATATTTATCTCCATTTTCTTATGGTATAAAAGAGAAATAATCACAGAAATAAAGATATATTGTTCTCTTACACAAAAGTTCTAAATAATTCATTACATTTACTCTCTTCTCCAGTATGTTGATTTAAGCGTCGTAGTGGCTGCCGTGGGCACTCACCACCATCTCGCATTCTCTTTCTTGCAGATTTAGTCAACCACAGTACAACTTTATCTTTTGACTACATTATCTGGTTCCGTTGCCGAAAAATTTATTGAATCCTTCCTATTCATTTGGATTAAGACCAGTCTCCTACTTTTTCCTCGTAGAAAGAAATATCTCTCTTTTCTCTCTCAAAATAATCGGTAGTTCACGAGCTGCTACTAATATTGCTAACAATGAGGGCGTCATTATTTTTTCCACCTCTGGTAGTGGACAAAATACGCTTTTAATGATCAATGAAGCAGATTTCAATAACTTAACCGATAAGCAAATGCTCCAATACATCTAGAAGTTACAAGCTACTTGGGAGAGACGTTAGTCACGGCTCCCAGGAAAAGGGAAGAAGCCTCCCTCAACATCTTGAGGACTCGTACGGAGGTGGTTAAGAGACGGTCTAAAGGGAAGGTCGGGGTCAAAGAAAATGAAGCAGATGATGCTTCGAAAGGTGTGGATTGAAAGTTGGTATTGGCTATTTAAATATACTAGAAGGAATAAGAGGATGACTTTAGCGTAGAAGATGTCTCGTCCTTTCAGAAGAAATATCAAAGGAGTTCAAATTATTTAGCTTAATAGCAAATTCCAAAAGCCACCTAACGAGTTTCAGCAACGACTTTGTATTATACTGACGGTTTCCATCAACGTTCACTGATTTAGCTCAAAAAAGGTATCAATATCTAAACCCAAGTTTAATTTAAAATTTTATGTAGTTTATTACATTATTTAAATCTCTATTATTTTATTCACAAAAATAAAAAATAAAAACATACCGACTTATTAATAATAAAAATAATTAAAAATTAAATAATAAATTTCCCTCCCGTTCAAATCCTCCACACGCACAGCCTTTAAAGTCCCCCTCACGCACAAGCGCTTAGGGTTTCTAGGGTTTTTAATCATGTTACAGCCATCTCTTTATCAAAACGCCGCATATATAACCCATATTTCTGGCTTTGAGTCTCCCATTTTCTAAGAGCTAGAGACGCTGAGAGAGGCAGAGTCCTTTAACCCAAGCAATGGCTCCCAAGACTCCGAAGGTGAGCAGAAACCCAGATCTAGTTCGAGGAATTGGCAAGTACTCGAGGTCTCAGATGTACCACAAGAGGGGTTTGTGGGCTATCAAGGCTAAAAACGGAGGCGTATTCCCAAAGCACGACCCTAAACCCAAGCCAGCTGCTGCAGCGGAGAAGCCTGCAAAATTTTATCCGGCAGATGACGTTAAAAAGCCTTTGCTTAATAAGCGCAAGCCCAAACCTGCCAAGCTCAGGTCTTTACTGTGAATTCTTATCTCTCTTTGATCTTTATGTGTTCATTTCTTCGGTTTGATTCTGTTGTTATTTATTAGCGTTCAGTCTTAGCATTTTATTGATTTTTTAAGCGTAAAAATATGTGCATTTTGGGATGATTTTGGATTTATTTCTTAATTCTTTTATGATTTTGTAGATTTATTGTATTGATATGAATCTCTGTTCTCTGTTGTATTTGATTGAGCATATGTTTGGGTATATCAAGAAAGTGCTGGTAAAGTGGGAGATAATGGTTTCAGTTCAGCGCCTTTGTTATTTGTTTTAGATAGTGTTGTTTCTCCCTCATAATATGGATTGAGGCTAATGATTGACGTCTGATTGTCTTTTTTATGGTTTTTCCTGCAGAGCTAGCATCACAGCAGGAACTGTTTTGATCATTCTTGCCGGAAGGTTCAAGGGCAAGAGAGTTGTTTTCCTGAAGCAGCTCACCTCTGGGCTGCTTTTGGTCACTGGTGAGCATGTGTTGCTTTTGTTCTATTGTATAATTAGGATGATATCCGTACCAAAATAAAATGAAATTTGTGTGCTGGAAGCATTTAAACCTCCACAGGAAACAGTAAGAATAAAACTTTTATGAAAGATTTTGGTGTTTTTTTTCTGCCTGATTTGCATGTGAGGTTCTGAGTGCTGTGCCCAATCTCTACTGGAAATCATGAAAGTTGTTGACATATGTTTCATCAGTTGATTTATGTTGCTGCCTGCTGCAGGACCATTTAAGATCAATGGTGTCCCCCTTAGGAGACTGAATCAATCTTATGTCATTGCTACTTCCACCAAGGTTGATATATCTGGGGTTAATGTCGATAAGTTTGATGACACATACTTTGCCAAGCAAGGTGAGAGGAAGAAAAAGAAGGGCGAGGGCGAGTTCTTTGAGTCTGAGAAAGAGGTTGGCTTGCTTGTTAATCTCACAGTTCCTAAGTGATTAAACTATGTGTTTTATTGCTTTATGCTGATATTGTCTGTTGTCCCAATTCACTTCTCAGGAAAAGAATGTGCTTCCACAAGAGAAGAAGGATGATCAAAAGACTGTGGATGCACCATTAATTAAATCAATTGAGGGGGTCCCAGACTTGAAGGCTTATTTAGGGGCTAGATTTTCTCTTAAGGCAGGAATGAAGCCTCATGAGCTTGTCTTCTAGAGGGAAAACTGATTAGGATTGTTCCCCATGACTTTGCTGGATTTTGTTTGAACCTTGTTTTAGCAGTTTTCTTGTTTCGTTTTTGCCAATAGACAGCTATATGAACCTCAAGTGTATGGCAATGCATTGTGCAATGGAATTTTTCTTGTTCCCATTTCTGTTAGTGTGGTTGCTTAGACTATTGATTAGTCTGATTTATTAATACAATATGGGAATTATTTCTTTCCGTATCATGTTTCCATATGCTATACTTTAAAATGTATGCTGTGATTTGATGATTTTTTGCAAACAATTTTCTTTCCGTATCATGTTTCGATATGCTATACTTTAAAATGTATGCTGTGATTTTGATGATTTTTTGCAAACAATCTTCTTAGTTTATGGTCATTTTGTCTTCGTCTGTTGTGATTGGTTTGGTGTAGTTGATTGTTATGCCTTGTATTGTCAGTGAATGTTGAAATTACATATTGTAAAGGTTTTGTAGCAAACAGGCCTTAATGCTGTAACAAATCATGATCAACAGCTCATATTAAATTGGACTTCTATGATCTATTAAACCAGGTGTAATTTCACATGAATGAAGGCTTCACGTCTTTTCTACGCTGCTGTATGGTGATGAAGGAAAAAATTTCAAACAGATCATTTATTTAAAACTTACGAAGTCACAGTATCTAGGTTAGAGAAATGAAAAAAAGCAGGCAACAAAGTAGGAAGTACATTATAATAAGCTGTCTGTCCTGGCTGGCAATCTCTTGAAGAAATTACCAGGCACTGAAGGTAGCTTGCTTCGAAACCTAGGGTGTCGTAGATAATACAGACCGGCAACTAGAGCCACCACTCGAAATGGTGTTACATAGAGCACCACAGCAGCACAAAGACAGAACATAATAAAAAGACTGGTTGCTCTTGGGTCCCTCCAGCTGAGTAGAGACCCCAACCTCTCCCCTTGTGTTGCAATGTCACCCACTACTGTTTGGATCCTACCTGCAACACTTCTAAGCCTATCATACCTCATCCGAACTATATCTTGGGGTCTGGAAGTTGGAAATGTGTCGAATTCCTCGTCAAGTTCATCTGGGTGCACTGCTTCTGCCCAGGACAATTTTGTATCCATGTGAGGTGGATGCCTTGGCCGAAATCTATAGTTCCATATTCCAATGAGGAACATGTAAAGAAAGAGAGTCGGCAATATCAACTCTGGATACCATATCAGTATTAAAAACAAAATATGAACCAGAACTGATGTGATCGGATTCTTCCATTGGCAAACATCAACAAACCATCTGCTCATGGAGATCATACCCGAGAGAAGCGACATGATTCTAAAGAAGTTGGCTTTGCTTCTTCTCATGCTCCACATGTGGGAATCCACATCTAACATATACTCCACCACCTCTTTTCTCAATGGTGGTTCAGCTCGACCAAGCCTCGTCGCTACAATACTCATAGCTTGATACCTTAAATTATCAACTTGATTTACTGTGAAGGGATGCAAGTAATGCATTTTGGGCAATAAAGGATGTCCATACACATATATCATATTAGCTAGAGATAGGGTGGTGAATCGAAATGCGAGTTGCAGTTCACCCATTTTCTTCACTCCATTTGGGTGCAGAACAAGAAGTGGATATGAATGTGTGTAAATTCGAAAAGCTTCTAAGGTTGATAGTCGTATTCTTACCTTTCCGATTCGTGCATCTCTAGCTGCACTGGGAGCATTTGGTTTCTCACTTCCTCCCAAATGGCAGTTATCAAAAACTCCTAATGTTATAACTGTGCAGGGATCATAGACTTCCCAGGTGTATTGCTCGTTCCATTTTGGATTGAAGGTGTCAAGAATGGTTCTAGTTCGAACCCACTTCTGGCCATACTTAGCTACACAATAAGCATCTGTACTTCCTCTGCCATCCTTCATCTTCATTGGAAGAAGACCTTGTGCACTCAAGATGCCTACTTCCAATATCCCAACAGGCTGTTTCCATAGCTGCCTTGCTGTTGGTCTTTGATCACTGATGTACATTGTTGATTCATCTAGTACATGGTATCCACCTTCAAGACAAACTCTTATGTGAATCCTGCTTGCAAATTTAAGTTCTCTTCTCCTGTCAGCTTCTAGGACACCAAATCCAAATTTCTCTAAATTGAACCAACGAGAATGGACTGGTCTGTGATCAAGCCTTTTCTCAAAAATATTCAGTGGTAAGCTTATCTTCCCTAACACGTCGTCTCTTGTAGGATGTATCCGATCCTCAACGGTAAGCAACAACTGCTCCTCAAAAGGCTCAGCTGCTACAAACACTAAATCCTCATTCCACAGTGGGTTAGTGGTACGACTCGGATTTACCTTGGTCTTCAGAATTTGATTTCCAACCTGAGCTTTTACAAATACTTCTGGGATGCGGCTTCTATCATTTGCTACAATGTCTTGAGCTTCAATCACATTTACCCTCAAGTACCACAATTTTGGCGATACATAGACTTTTGATCGGATGCTGAGAACACCCTCTCCATAGACTGAGGAAGCATCTGCATGCCATGCTTCTGGAAAGGCCTCATCAGCTTGTGTTCCCATCCAAACTGCAAGCATGATCTCTCCTCTCACTTTCCCTTCTCCGCGTCTATCCTCGAGTCTATACCATTGAGGAGCCAGTGGGCTGTCAGGTGGAACTCTAGTTGGAATCTCATTCAAGTCAAAAACCACCCTTCCAAGATAATCATCTCTTCCCACCATTTCTTTGTCTTTAACAAAAACTTCTAGCACTGATGATTGAAGTCGGTCTTTTGAGAAAGCGAAGACCTGGTTCCACTCTGGATTCATCTTCTTCTCAAAATGCTTTGTTCTGCCTTTGTAGTTCCCCAGCTTTACTTCCACATAAGGATCACAGCTTCCGGTGATTGCGCTAGGAGGAAGATCTTTGGCCTTGACTACTCGAACATAGAGATAGGACATCTGCTCGACAAGGTCATAAGTACTTGCATATCTCTCAGCATTCATCCATCCTCTTCCTCCATAAGCTCCACCAGCTGGCCACCTTTCCCCGAGCTGAGGGTTGGTGTCCTTCAAAGCGTAGTCATCTTCTTCACTAGGATGCGCTGGTTGACTGGTCGAATGCATTGTGTGTAAGACACCTTGAGGCCTTCTCTCCCTTGACATGCTGGGTTGCTGCAGAACCTGGTGCTTATAGATTCTATCCTCGTTTGGCTCTTTCACAGAAGTAATGCCACCGGATTCAAGAACTGCAACAGGAGTAGAATTTTCTATCACAGCAAGTGTAGAAATTTCCTTTTCAGATTTTGTTGCAATAGCATTGATAGTCTTAACTGAAGCAGCTTCTGCTTTAGGAAGAGCAGCTAGTGTTTTGCAGTCAAGATTGGTATTTTCTGCAATACAAGTATTAACAGGAGGAAGATAATTTAAAGCAGAGGTATCTGTTGGTTGTGGTGGACTAGGAGGTGAAGCAGGAGATTTGGTTTCGGATTCTGGGGTGATGTAAATTTTCAGGCCAATGTCACCTTTGACAGATGAGAAAAACCACTTCCTTTCCAATGGGAAAGTTTGATAAACTTCCTCCCCTTTCTTGACAATATTTAAGCAAGGAATTCTAACTCTACCCAGGAAGTTTCGGCCGGGAATCGATCTCTTCTGGTTGTAAACAGAGACCTCAATGGATTGCTGGTACCGGCTTTTGGTTTCGTCTAGATCAAAGACAAGTTTCTGGTTCCAAACAGGGTTGAGATTTTTAGGAATAGTTTTAGTTTTGCTTAGCTGGTTTTGGAAATCAACTTCTACATAAGTACTAGCTGATCCTTCACCATCTTTAGGCATAAGATCATGAGCATCTATCACTTCTACCACTAGCTTCATTCTCCTTTTCTTTTCCGCAATGAGTTTCCTGCAAGAAATCTGAAACTCAAAGTGGAAGCAAGGAAGTTTTACTCGCCAAGGAGAGTATAAAAGAGGAATATTTGTTAACGTTGTCTCTAACTGAGAATGTTGTCTTTGAATTTTTGGTTAAGAAAGGAATGATTTGATTGAGAAGCTGCCCATGAGTTCTATGGAAACATAAGCAGAAAATGGAGGGAAAGTATAAACTTTACTTAAAGAAGGAAGGTAAAGCTAGACCATTCTTTTAGGTAATTAAATTAATATAATAATAATAATAAATCATAAGCATAATTCTCCATAAATCTGTTTGGTTGCCAAGAATTTGAAAGGGAAAGTAAAAAGTGAAATTTTCTATCTTGTAACTGGCATCCAAATGCTTGCTACAGAGGTTTTTTTCTTTGCTTAGCTTGCTTTTTCATCCTTCAAAGCTTAAGATCTTTATCAGGAAACTGAGAAATTCAATTTCTGTCGGAACTGTATCAATCATTTTCCATCCTAAACAATCTATTTGGCCTTTTCTTCTTCTTCTTCATGATGTAAACTATCTATTTCTTTCATCTCACTACTCCCAATTTCTGCAGAAAATTATCCTCTCGTTTCCAGTTGAAAAGTTGAAAAATTTTTACTCAGAATCTGTGTGTGGTTTAAGCCTTTTAATAACATCCTTTACTTCAATGATCAGCAATTCCTACCTGAAGAAAACAAAAGGAAAGGAAAGAAAAGTTAAAAAGTAATTGTTGGAGAGTGAAGATAATTTAATTGTATAGCAAAATAATTTTAAAATTTTGAATGTTATGTTTAAGTAAATAAATTTTAAATATTTTATAAGATTATTGAATTGCTAAAATATAAATTATTAATAAAATCTTTACAAAAACAATGTAAAAACGTATATAAAAATAAGAAAAAAAATACAATAATTATTAAGAAAAATACTGATTACTCAATATCTTACAAGTGGTTGAAAGAAATTTAATAGAAGAAAAGAGGATGAAGACCAAAGCTTAATTAATTTGATTTATGTAAGGGAGAATTATTATTGTGTCTCAAAATTTTTAGAAAATTTATTAATTTATTAATTACTATGCTTTTATATTTTGTGTAAGATTAAATTATTTACTTCTTTTTATTACATTAGCAGTAATCAATTTATTTTAATTTCATTAGAAAAATTAAATAATATAAATATTTAAAATTATAAATACTAAATAACATATGTAGTTAAAATTATAAACTAAGTAACATAAATAATCAAAGAGCTAATGTTTTTTTTTTATATAAAAAGTCTAAATAAAATATAAAACTATTTTAATTAAGTTATTTATATATATAAATTAATAAATTTCTTTAAAATATGGGATTAAGAAAATCATAAATTTGGAAATAAAGATAATTTTATCAACAAAATACAATTAAAAAGGATTAATTATTTTAAATTAAAAAAAATAAAATTAAGAGTATTTTAATTATTTAATTTAATTACAATCATAAATTTTTAAATTAAAATAAATTAATCATTTTTTTCTCAAATTAATCATTTTAATAGCAAAGCAAAATTGATACCATCTCCATTAATGCACAAAAAAGAAAAAAAAAAAAAAAGGGAAGGAAAAGGTTGGGCTTCTCAGTGCTTCTGTGAGTTCTCTCTCTAGATCCTTCCAATCTGTAGTAAAGTGAGGGGTTTTCTAATTTTAGGGTTTAATCCCCAAAGTACATTACGCTCAAAACCTACCTTACCATTTACGGAGAGTAAAATTCTAATAAACCCATAAAATCCTTTCTAAATGGTTCGCTCTCATGGCGTCAAGCTGGTTGCTTGGCTCGCTCGCCGCTGTCCCTCATCCAAACTTTTCGAAGATTCTGCTAATTCTGTACGATTCAATACTCGATTCCCATTTTTTCCCCCTGAAATGTGATACGTGTTAACTTTTTAATTAATTTGTAATTTGGCTAATTGCAGGTTAATAAGAGTCTGTTAAATGGTATTTGTAGGAGATTGAATACTTCGGTTTGCAACCCTGGTTGGGTTATTGGCATTCACTCTCCTAAAAAGGGTACTTCTGCTCTTTTTCTGATTGTCCTGTTTGGTTATTGTGAAAGCTGAGGAAATGCAATAAAACGTCAGTATTGTTCTTTGCTTATTTCGGTGAAGGGCTTTGAGGAAACTAATTAAAATTATCGCTCGATTATTAAGCTAGAAAAGGCTTATTTTACTCGCATTTTTATTGCTTATTTATATCATTTTCTTAGCTCCCAAAAGTAGCATGTTGTTTGCTTTTCACTGAGTTGCATGTTTGGAAATGTGCAGTTAACCACAAAAACTGGTCGTTATTGGGATCTTCGAATGCCACTGTTTGCACAACGAGGTCAATTCATGGCTCCGGTATTTTACATGCTGCTCCTTTAATTTCTTTTTCTGTTTTATTTTGATTTCAACCCCCCAGTTTGTGTGTGTGCTTTTTGGTAAATGTTTTATGGGACTATGCTATAAGTATCAGCACATTTTTGTGTTGTTTTCTGGTTCAGCTTATATGTCGAGAGATTATTATGAAGTACTTGGTGTTAGCAAAAATGCCACTTCATCTGAAATAAAGAAAGCTTATTATTTGGTAGGTTTCTCACTTATTATTCCTTTCTCTAATTTTGTTTTCCACTTTTTCAGTGCAATTTGTGCATCTCTATGTTCTCCATCTCTCTCTCATTTGGGATTGTGTCTGCATTTCTGTTTTTGGCTTTTAAATTTGTGCCATTTCAGCTTCCACTTCCTCAATTAGACAGTAATTTTTGTTTCATATAGTCTGATTGTAATTCTATTCTATTCTGAAGCTGGCAAAGAAACTCCATCCTGATACAAATAAAGATGATCCTGAAGCTGAAAAGAAGTTTCAAGAAGTTTCAAAGGCATATGAGGTAGTTTTTATGGATTGGACAACTTGTCTCTTTATCAAGCTATCTTGCAGATCATACTAAATGAAGCATCTCTATTTGTTTTGTTCTTGTAGGTTTTGAAAGATGATGAAAAGCGTGCACAATATGATGAGGTTTTGTATTTAATTTTTGTTTGTTACACTATTTATTAAAGGCCAAATGGGTGCTTCTGCTGAATTTTTTTTTGTCTTTAAGTTGATTTTTGGGAATGAACATCACCTACCATATTCTTGATTGCTTTCCAAAGGAAGTCCCTTTATCTTTCGGAAGAATGTCATACTACCATGTAATTTATTGGTGAATTGGTGCATCAAGATATGGTAGAGGCCGATCTTCACATCCATGCACCTTCCATATGCCTTGTGTGTTTCATATGGTTATTCATGTATACTTCTTTCTGCTTTCCTTTCCTTTTTCAAAGTTTCCATGCATTGGATGCGAAATATGGGGAAAAGTTATTTTATATGTTTTATGTATTTCACATTGGTGTTTTTTTTTGCTTGCTAGCATTCTTGTTTTGATTTAGTGTTGCTCTTATTTAGTGTTTATACTAATATTGGCTTGTATATTCAATCTTATAGGTTGGCCATGATGCATATGAACGTAATCTAAATGGAGATTTTCATCCTGGTGGAGCAGGATTCTATAATCCATTTGATAGCTTCTTCAGAATGGATGATGTAATAACTTTTCCTTTATTCTTCTATTTTTTTATTTTGATTCTTGTAAGTTGTAACTTATAGGTTCTCTTGTATGATTAGTTATGGTTTTGTGCATCTTGCACTCTGAAACTTACAACTTAATGAGGCTCCTTCTACTCTTTCTTCTCTCTCACTCTTTCTCTCTCTTTTGGGATTTGGCCGGGGTAGTATGAGTGGAAGATCAAATTTTAGGTAGCTGCAAACCCTTGGGTTGGAATTGAGGGTTTGAATTGTGAATTTTAGAGCAGGTATTTACTGAGAAGTTAAGTTATTAATACAATTAAGATTATTTCTGTTATTTTATTTGGATGTATGATGAACTATACTGGAATCTCTGGAGAAATGTATTGAAGGATAATAAAAATTAAGACGTGGTTAAAAGCACCCAATTGTTGCAGGAAGAAAAAGACGTGCCTTATGTATACTGCATTGCTAGAATATGCCTCCTTTCCTATAGGTTTTCTTCTCTATTTATTTATTTTTTATTTTTTATTTTCACCTTTTATAGATTTTAACATGCTGTTCTTTTGTGAACAATGATGCACTTTCTTTGATGGAGATCAGATATTCAGCAATGTATTTAAGCAGAAGCTTGGTGGCCAAGATGTCAAGGTTTTATCACTGTTTATATTATATTGTTGGTATCTTTGTGTTCTGGAATTAATTATTATGTAATTTTTCTGTTTCTCATTTTGCATAGGTTGCTATTGAATTGTCATTCATGGAAGCTGTTCAGGGATGCACCAAAACTATCACATTTCAAACTGATACACCTTGTGAAGCCTGTCGTATGTTAATTCTTTGCACTTGCTGTTGTTTGCAAACTTACTAAATTACTAATTGATAATTTTCAGTTTTGCCACTTTGCAGAATTAGTTAGTTCTCTAGTTGCTAGCATTCAAATGTAATATTAAGATGGTATTTTATGTTTGCAGATGGTGAAGGTATTCCTCCTGGGGTAAAACCTGAATTGTGTAAGCGCTGTAAAGGCACTGGCATGGTTAGTTTTTGCAGAAGACAGATATGATGGGCATAACAGTGCAGAAAATAGATGGCTTTCCTTCGCTGACATATTGTTTTACTACATATTCAGGTGTTTACCCAAAAAGGATTCATTAGTATTCAACATACTTGTAATCAGTGTGGTGGAACTGGGCAAACTGTATCGGTATGCTACAAACTGACTTTCATTTCTGTCCTTTAAATTCAAATTTCTTCTTTTTTTTTTTTTCAATTTTCCATCGTTCACTCATTGAGCTAAAAGGCTATAGTTTGTGTTGGCATTGGCATGGAAATTTATTTCAATTTTAATCCACCATACACAATGTATAATTATGGGCTTTTAGATTTCATCATTTGGAAAAGTTACATTTTTAATCATCTAGTCAGCGGTATTTTGATCATTTCATGTCATGTCACACAATGATGGCATTAGATGAAAAAAATGAAATGCTGATGCAGAGGGCGTTTCACCTTTCTTAACCACACCTTTTATGACTCACTGCTTTTTTTTTTAGATTCTTGTGTTAAAGTGGATGTGAATCTAGGATCATAAAGTCGGTGTCTTTTTTATTTAACCTTTTCTTTTTATTCCTCAAGGGGAATGGTAATGAATATTGCCAATTCCTTCCCCCTCCCTCCCTTTTTTTGGTCTCTACAAGTTTTACTTCATCTAAGATTTTTCATCCAAGTCTCAAAAGTTTGCAATTAGAGTTGCATAGTTCTAGGTCATTTCACTAGGTCTTAGACATCTTCTTGTCACTTGTCTAACTCTGGAATGTGAGATAGCTACGTGATAGATAAAATTTTGGAATTACTCATCCTATTGGAGAATTAGAGATATTATAGAAGTGGAGTGTATCTTTAGTTGATCTATTCCTATTTATCAAATCCTACTGTCTCTTGTAATTGTCAAACAATTGCTGGAGTGCCTTGACACTTTTATCTCTTAATATTATTGCAACTTCTAATACTACTTTTGGTGGCAGAGTTTTTGCAACACATGCAATGGGCGTAGGGTAGTTAGAGGAACAAAGTCTGTCAAATTGGATATTATGCCAGGTCTGTTTTCTAGATCATGAAGTATGTTCTTAAAAGTTCTCTGCCCTCTATAATATCATAGCCTGATTTTCTTTCCTAGTTTGGCTCATGCAAATACACATGCACTATGCTTGTCATTCATTTACCTATTATTATCACATCTTAATTACTTTCATGGTAGGCACCTTGCAGCTAAATTAATAATTTATGCTGTTGCATAGTCTAAATGATTGCCTACATCTTAATTTAAAATGTGGAAATGGGTGGATGTCTCTTCTCCTCTATACTCAATATAACAAGTCATATATATATAATACAAAGTGCACACATCCTTGTTTACATAAATGAGGTTATGGCACAATAAAATTATTTTAATGAAACTTTCTATTGTTAAAAAATTTTTTTAAGTACTACTTGAGTGGCTCCCAATTATTGTTGAAAATTGTGCTTGAGTAGCTCATGATTACTTGCATTAAAGCTAGCTACTTGTGTCACTGCAAATAATTTCTTGGCATTAAGTTCTATATTTGAATATTTATCTCTAATCAGGTGAAAATAACAATCTATGACCCCTGGAGATGCTTTTCTATCATCTTTTGTTGCTAGTCCGACATGATCATTTTTTTGGTCGCTTTTTTTTTTTAAAATGCTTGATGTTCGATTCTATGATGTCTGCAGGAGTGGATGACAATGAAACCATAAAGGTGCCAAGAAGTGGCGGAGCAGACCCAGAGAGAAATCAACCTGGTGATCTATTTGTAACTGTTAGGGTAACACTCAAGATCCTTGTTGCTGAATATTTTGAGATAGCTTTATTTGTATTATTTGTTCATTATTCTATACTTGGTTGTGAGAAATGAGAGGGTGTGCTGTGGGCAAAGACAATGTATTGGAGCTTGGTCAGGAAACAGGAATGTGATAAACTATCTTGTAGGTCTAAGGAAATAATGAAAGCCATTTCATTGCAGGGTTATTTGGCAGGTTATATCTATCTACTATTTTTCCTTTTATTTGGTGCATGGATAGTTTCTATAAAATTTATTGGTGGGATGGGAGGATTGTTTTTAGTTGCTGTCATTCATCTTATGGTTGAACTATTGATCATTTGTTCACATAGTTTCATTGTTGGGGAAGTGGGATGCTGTTTCTCTTGATAGGTCATACCCTATTATTCAATGATTGCTTCACAGGCTGGAGGGTGTTAAGGAGATGAAACAACTATATGGAGGATTAGTCCACTGTACCGGATGTTTTTATTTTTTTTTAAATTTTTTTATGTAGGGAAATTTATTGCTGATCATAAACTGCTGTTCTCTCTCTCTCTCTCTCTCTCTCCCTTTTCTTTTATGTTGATGCCATTATTGTAATTTTCTTTTCATCCCAGGTTCGGGAAGATCCTGTTTTCCGTAGAGAAGGATCTAACATTCATGTGGATGCTGTTCTGAGTGTTACTCAGGTAAAATTTCTCTGTGATGTTTATCATTGCTCAAGACAACATTGTATTTCTTATGAGTGGAAGTTTTTCTTGGTGTGGTTGATGGTCTTTTAGACTCAGACTATTTTCAATCTTCAAATCTGAGCTTAAGTCATGGGTTTTGGTAATAAATTGTTCAAAGTTTCTACTTCTAGAAACTTATAAACCATACCCACTGCTGTCTTTGCTATACCTGTCACAACCCATAAATTCCCAATGATATCTGTGATTCTGAAGTTCATCTATTTGCAGGCAATTCTGGGGGGAACCGTCCAGGTCCCTACTCTCACAGGAGATATTGTACTCAAGGTATGCTGAATATTTATCCATGGCTAACCATTGCGCAAAATCTAAGCCAGTCATCAAGCAGTCTAACTTGTTCTCTATTTTCAGGTCCGTGCTGGCACCCAGCCTGGCCAGAAGGTGGTACTGAAGAATAAAGGTGAGAGCACACCAATAGTTGTTAATTGATATTATGTTGTGTTTGCCTGGAAGAATTTTATGTGCAATTTATCTGACCAAGGTTTTCAGTTTGTATGTCTTCAGTTATATGGGCCGTTAAAGTTTCATGTTTTTTTCCCCTGTAGATATTAAGTTTATCTATTTATTTTGCTGTGCAAGATTTGAGCCATTTGGCTAGGTGATTACTGACTCATAAAAATGGAGAACTGAATATGTTTTGGATTCACTGGGATCGTGGGAGGAATTCTTTTTGAACAGAATATGTTGTCTGGGGGATATGTTGGAGAGAATTTAATTTATCATGAGATCATCTTTAACAAGTAGTACAAGTTTGAGAAAGTGTTTCTGTTCCTTTATTTCTTGAGAACTTGTATCTCTTGATCCCTAGAGAATGTTTTCCCCCTTCCCTGATCCCCTAATATCCTAATTGATACATATTATCATTGGTCTGTCTTAATTTGTACTCGGTAAATAATAAGCTGTCATGGTGCTTATTGACAGGGATTAAAGTTCGAGGCTCTTACTCTTTTGGTGACCAATTTGTGCACTTCACTGTCAGCATTCCGACGTAGGCTTCTCTTTCTAATTAAATAGTTTCTCATTATTGATGTATATGTTGTGGCCTGGGCTATAGCATTAAATTGCTACAAGTACATTCATATATGGGTAGAAAATAAGTGAAGAATTTATAAAACACAATGCTTTTCATAATGGCATAACATGGCGCATTTGGGGATTGTGGGTAATGTCTCATATCATTATTCATTGGCTGCTCTATTTCTGCAAGAGAACACAATGCATGATTCTCTCTCTCTCTCTCTCTCTCTCTCTTTTTCATTTATTTATTTTTTTGCTACAGGAACTTGACTCCGAGACAACGGGAATTGATTGAAGAGTTTGCCAAAGAAGAACAGGTTGAATACAATAAGCGTGCTGCTGGAGCCTCTGGGTAAAAAACCAGACGTGGCTTCCTTCATGGCTTAACTACTTATCGGCGTCATCAGTCATCTCAGAGTTAGCAAGACAATTTAAGAGAAACAGACAGAGAATAGGAGGAAAGATGATACCCTTTAACCGACATGCATTGGAAGTTTTACATGGTGAAAAAAGTAACGAGATTTGGCGACCGTTCCTTTATTTTTGGAGAAATGTGATCTTTTTCCCCTTGTAAATCACAATCACAAATTATATTATTCGAGGCCAAAATATGAGTTCTTTCTTCCAAATAAAATGATTTTTGTACATAATTTACTTTGTAATTTTATTACATTTGTCTTGAATGGGTGTTGATAGCTGTTTTCTGAATGCCTTGTTGATCATCCCCTCAGATTTCGTGGTTTTGAATGGTTGCTTTAAAGTTGATAAGCTTTCTGATGCAGTTTTAAACACATCTATTCCCATTGTGCTTTGATTTATTTATTTTTTAACTTCAGGTTTCAGCCAGCTCTGATCTGGAGATTAGGCTTATTTGTTCTCATGAACCAATCAGTCCTTGCTTCTCGCTCTCAACATAAATTTCTATTTTTTATTTAATTTGGATAGCAGATCGTATCACAATTTGATTTATAAAAAAAAATACACCTGAAATTCAAATCAAATAATTGACAGAAGATATGCGACTTCTCTTCTTCCTCTAATCAATTTGCATTTCGGTTTTAGATGGGTCATAGAATGAAAATTTTGATGAAGTCATTGGCAGGGAAGTTGGAGGAGATATGCAAGTCATTGGACCAATTGCAACGTAAGTTGAGAGAAAAGATTGGAGAAGAGATATTTACCAGTGTTAGATGGTCTGGAATAAAAATATAGATGGGGAAGAAATTTACGAATTAATCAGTAGATTTTTTAAAATTTTAAAAATTTTTAAATATATATTTTAAAATTATAAATTAATTAGTGTTTTTTTTATGTCTATTTTATATAACATTAAATTTTTTTTTTCTAAACAACCCCATATTAATTATCAAATTAAACTTTGGAAAGAAAAAAAAGGCCTATTGAAGTATTCCTAGGCCTAGCCAATAGCCATGACCTCAAAGTATGATTGGAGCGTTGGATATTCCTGAAATTTTCAATATTAATTTATATAATTAACAAATCAGTAAAGTAGTTTGTGAAATAAAAAAATTATTGGATAAAAAAATTTAAACATTCATAATAATTCATATTTATATTCAGAATTGCTATTGACTTGTGATTGTTTCTAACATTTTATTTTTATTGCCCCTCAAATAATTGATTACGTGTTGAATGTAATTTCTTCATGGGGTCCACACGGTTTTTGTACTTTGTTTGGACGTATGCAAAAGAATTCATTACATATTTACTTGTAGGTATTCACAATGAAGCCATTATAAATATATTTCAAAATATTAATAGTTATTATAAATATGTCTATGGAAGAGCTACAACTCTCATATTCTCCAGCTGCAGGAGCTTGGAATGACGAGTCCTACGTCGTATTGTCTATAAAGAAAATTATTTTATCAAAATTAACATTTATTATTTTCTTATGCTAAGTTTTTAATTTTCTTTTGTTTTTTAATGTATTATTATTGTTAAATTCATGATATTCTTTGTAAAAATGAAAATAATATTATTCTTTATTTAACCTCAAAATATCTAAATATAAAAATTAAAATAACAATAAAAACAAAATATACGAGAATTAATTATAATTAAGACAAAAATTAAAATTATAATATGTAATCAACTTATATAGTTATAAAAGATTTTAATTGTTTACTTTATGGAAATAATAATTATATTTGACTAATATTTATTTTAATTCTTAATTAATATTTTTTAAATAGTTTAATATATTCCACTCACAGATTTAGATTTAAAATATTTCAGATTTTAGTTTTCTAATTCCCAAATTCCCGTTCCCTATTTAAAAATAAAAAAATAGTTTAGCATATCAAGTAGGAGTAAAATGCTTCGCGTGTGATACATTTACACGCAAGATAATCCCCACACGAATCTCCAGCTATTACTAACGTGCTCCATTTTAATAATAAAACATTTTTCTTTTTAATCCTTAAATATTATATTATTTATAAATCAACCACTATATTTTTTAAAATTTATTAAAATATTTTTTATCTTAAGAAAATAATTATTTTATTTATTCCTGTCTATTTATACTGATTAAAAATATATTCAAATACTAAATTACTTATATTATTTATTTAATTTTTTAATTTTTTTCATCATTTTATTCCTTTAATAATTCATTTCATTATTAAATAAATCACTTTTATCCATAATAGAGGTCTATTGTACTTTATCTCGGCGGCAACAGAATGTGCTATTTTTTTCATTTAAAAAAATTTATAAAAAAAAAAAATTTAGGAGTTGGAAATTTTATCGAAGATAATTTAAAATTTTAAATTTTTTTCCCTTTTATTAAGATTTTAATGGAAAGAATGTTTTAAAATGAATGAAAAAATTATTTTATTAATGGAGATAAAAAAAATATTTTAATAAATTTTTAAAAATATAAAAATTGATTTATAAATAATTTTTTAATTGATTTTTAAAAATATAGTACCTGATTTATAAAGAATATTAATATTTAGGGACTAAATAGAAAATTGGACAAAGTAATAATAAGGCCCCGCGCCTCCTCCATCTCCCGCCACTGCCTCCCACACTCTTTTCCCTACTCTTTTTCGGAAGAAAAGAAGTTATGGATATTCCGGTGATAGATCTAACGCGATATCTAGAGATTGCCGATAAGCTGAGCACCGACCCGGTGAAATTGTCCGGTCAACTCGTAGAACTTGGGCCCTGGCTTGGTGAATTGTGTAAGGAGGTGAGCCGGATCCTTAGAGAAACCGGAGCTTTGGTGGTTAAGGACCCGAGATGTTCGGCAGATGATAACGATCAGTTCATAGATATGATGGAGAAGTACTTTGAGAGACCACCGGAGTTCAAGAGGCTGCAGGAGAGACCCCATTTGCATTACCAGGTAGAAGATTTTTGTTTCTTAATTTAATTTGTGATTTGATTTTTTTTTTCTTGGATTCTGTTTAGTGGGTGAGAAATTGAGACGGAAAAAATAGATTGAGAGTGGGGATTTTGATTGAAAAAGTTCACTCTTTGTTTCGGATGTTGGTTCGGTGGAGTGAGGACTGAAAGGTGTCTGGAGTGACGACTGAAAGATGTCAATGTGGGAAAAAGGAAAGGAGAATTGCGTTGAATAATAATGTTTGGCTGTTATTTCTTTGAGTCGCCTTCAAAGTGTGTGAAAATGGAGTAGCTTTTTCTTTTTCTAAAACGTTTGGAATTGAGGAAAGTGCTTGCCGAATTCGACTTTACTCTAGAAGTTTGGCTACCGAGAGCAATGTGGGAGACAAACTTGTTGGGATGTTAAGAGCAATGGAGGTAAATGAAGGGAAATTGTATTCTGAACGTAGAAAGTTGAGCTTTTGATGATGCAATTGCTTTTGATAGTTTACTGCCTGAGTGTAGGCAGTCTGGACTTAGGACCTCATACTTTGGAAGTTGATTAATAGCTAGAGAAATGTTTGGTTGTAGTATTTTACTTTTTTTGGGTACCTCACTTATTTTGCTACTTTGGTTTATGTCTGTTTGATTACAAATAATTTAGGAAGTCTGACAGACAGAAAGGAAGAATATTTGAAATCTCCTTAGTTTCTTAAAATCTTCCTTTGGTGTTTGGAAACGTGACAAGAAACGGGCAATTTAGCCTTTTTTTTCTTTTTGCATTATGATTTATTGATCAGTAGAGCTTGAACATCGCAAAATTATATCTTATTAAAGGTAAGATTCAAAGAACAGGATGAGGACCAGCAGTTCATGTATTTCAAGTTAATCAAACTGTCATTAGTGGATTATTGATTCACTCTCCTCTTTTTATTTGCTCACTGAAAATATGTTGGTTAAGTTTCTGGAAGCCATTTGTAAAGTTTAGAATTGGATATATGGAAGCATTGTGGAAGCACTCTTTTGTAGGGGTTTTAAAAAATTGCAACCTTTTCTTAAATCAGTTCAATTAGTTTATGCATTTGTAAATAAGTGGCAAGGACAAGAAAATAAAAAGTAATGGTAAAATCTAGTTTAAGAACCTAATTTGCTTCCTATAATTAAGTTTGGAAACCAAGCAATTGCACAATCTGTTTCAATTACCAGAATAGATAAATAAATAACAGGGAAGGGAATGTAGGATGATTGTGTTATTGATACAAGATTACTTTTTTGCATATGTTAATTTGGATAAAAGAGAAGTTAAAAAATTTCTGGTGCCATTGGAGATATCAGGTTGGAGTGACCCCTGAAGGGGTAGAAGTTCCAAGGAGCCTAGTTGATGAAGAGATGCAAGAGGCATTAAAAGCAATGCCCAAAGAGTTCCAACCATCCACTCCAAAGGGACCAGATCGTAAGTGGAGATACATGTGGAGAATAGGTCCTCGACCGTTGAACACCCGTTTTAAGGTATCGACCCTTTCCAGCACCTTTGAAAGTTATCATCCTTTGTTGATATTTGATTAAATTATTTTTATCCTACTTTTGTAGGAACTTAATTCAGAACCTGTAATACCTGAAGGTTTCCTTGAATGGAAAGAGACTATGGACTCATGGGGACACAAAATGATCTCAGCAATAGAGGCAAGCCATTTACATTGGTTGTTTTGGTCATTTTGCGTGTTTAGCATATGACTTGACCTTTCATATATTTTTCTCCTTTTTCAGGCTGTCGCTGAAATGGCAGCAATTGGTTTTGGTTTGCCCAAGGATGCATTTACTTCTATTATGAAGCAGGTAAAATTATTTACTGATTGAACTTAGTATTTTGTCATATTACTTTTTAACATTAAAGGAGGAGTGAGAATAAGGAGAAAAATATTGTTCATGGCTGGTTTAATCAAATTATTCCAGCTAGTATTGATGTCAAATCTCTACCTATGTCCTTCCCTTTCAAGGGTGTTCTTTTTGGGTTGAGGGTTGGGGTGGGGAGCAAATTCTACTTTTTTTATTGGGATTTGATGTATGACACTGGGTTCCTTTCAATGGCAAGCACTCCTCAATCATTCTTGTGTTATACTGCATCAAAGCACTAGTAGTGGCATTCAACTTATCTGATCCATAAAGCCAGAACCTTTCTTTCTTTCTTTCTTCCTTTTCTTTTTTTTTTTTTTGCCCTTTCTCCTTTTTGCCTCTGGATTGGTGAATTTACAATGTAATGTCACACATGAAATACATGGTTTTCTATATACCTAATTCCCAGCAGATCCGAATGTCAAATACTCAATTTGCAATGTAAGATTACAGAAGCTACTTTAATGGCAATGCTTTGTCGTCCGTATCAGTTTCTGTTGACCAATACTGAGAGTTTCTGGCATTATATTTCACTTTTTCTTATGCGGTGCCGGATATATTCCTAACTCTATTTTATGGTTGTTTATTTTTCTACTTATTCGCTTTTCGTTGGGCTTGGTTAGAACCTAGACACTGTCCAGACCATTACCATACTGCAGCAGCCCTGCCCTTCATTATTTGACTTGAGGCCCAAATTCTGTTTATTTGGCAACTTGATTGCCAAGGGCTTGATAATGCCATAACTTGATTTGATAACTTTGTCAGACATTATATGTGTGGGATGCATGGTATTGTAACAACCTTTTCAATATTCAATTACTCTTTATTGGTTGGTCTTCAAATCATTTGTGCCTGTTGTTTGTTATTTAGCATAATGTGTTATATTCTTGTAATTTCAATCGGTAAATCCTTGGTTCTTAAAACTTTTGTTTATTTCTTAACCATCCTTCCTACTCTTAAATCTCCAGGGACCACATCTTCTTGCACCAACAGGGAGTGACCTTGGCTGCTATGGCCAAGAAGGCACTGTGTTTGCTGGATATCATTATGACCTTAATTTCCTAACAATTCATGGCAGAAGCAGATTTCCCGGCCTTAACATCTGGCTAAGGAATGGTCAAAAAGTTGAAGTGAAGGTTCCTCTAGGCTGTCTCCTCATTCAGACAGGAAAGCAGGTAAGAGCATAATAATAACTATTTCTTTATTGCTTACCAACGGGGATGTTTTTATTTCCTTTGCCAGTTAGAAATCTGATCTTCTGGCTGCCATTGTGGAAGCAATGAAATGGTACTGGCGTAATTTGTATATGAAACATGTGTGTGATGGTATTCACTACCAATTAATAGATTTTGCCATCCATACTGTACGCTGTATCTCAGTTGTCAGTTGATCAATTACCTTGTTGTCTTACACGTTATATAGCTTTAAATGTTAACATTGTTTCACTCCTTATTTGCAGATAGAGTGGTTGACTGCAGGAGACTGCATAGCTGGCATGCATGAAGTTGTTGTCACAAAAAGAACAATTGATGCAGTCAAATTAGCAGCAGAACAAAACCGTAGCCTATGGAGAGTTTCCTCCACAGTAAGTGAAGCGAACACTATTATCACCATCCTTCTGGGTCTTACTTTCTTGTCTTTGGCCACATTTTGTTCACTTTGGTAATGTTCATTCTATTTCAGTTGTAATTTCTGGAATAAGATTCCATCTTTTCATTACATGTACAAGAAATAAAAAATATATATATTTTTCAACACGTGAATTTAGGTGGGACTACAATAAACATAGTTTCTACTATTGTCATCAACTTGTTTCTCAAAATTAATATTGATATAAATCAAATGGGCTGAGAACTTTAACGGGTTAACTTTCACAAAAGGCATCTTATGCTAACATATTGTGTCACTCTTGTTTCTTGCAGCTTTTTGCGCACATAGCATCAGATGCAGTATTAAAGCCTTTAGGTCACTTCGCCGAATCCCCACAAGCAAGCAAATATCCTCCCATCTGTACAGGAGAGTTTGTTGAACAAGAACTTGCGGTTATCAATCTAAAAGGAAGTAAAGGTGAATCCTGATTATTCTCCACTGATGCAAAAAGCATCTTATTATGGTTGTTGGGATTTTTCGTTTGCGTTATAAACATCGGGTTGGGGGCATCAACGGGGCTAGAACATTTCATGAAGCCATATCTTACTCTTTGCATGTAATAAAAAAAATTCATGATACTTCTGCATGTTCTTCCAAATTAATTTTGATTTTTTTTTTTCCCTGAGAACTGTGAAGTATAACATGCTTTTCCTGAAAAATTGTCAGGTTTATTTATGTATAGATCCAGTTATTATTTATTCATTTAACATTTTTTTCTGCTTAGCTGCCGTATCAAACGATGATGGAGGTGTTTAAGAGTATTGTGGTCTTTTCCTTAATTGTTAATAGTTAAATAGATGGAGGTCGGAAGTACTTAACAGAGCAAAAAAATTTAGAAATATTTTAGAGATTTTTTAAATATAGCAATTAATTCCTTAATGATAACATTAACTAAGGATGTTTTTGGATTCCGTCATGACAGGCTTGGTCTTCACTGATATTTTTTCTGGGCTGCATTAGTTTCTTTCAGCCAATTTCAAATGAGTGACTTTGTTTTTGGTGGGCCCTTAAGATTCGTGTTTGGTTTAAAGTCCAAAAAACATAGAAAAGCCTAATAACAAAGCAAAATCCTAAAACCCTAATAAGAAATTTGACCCCCTGTCTCGGACTTGACAACAACAAACAAAATAATGTTCACCAATTTTGCAAAAATTCTATTAGTCGACAAAAATACTAATCAAAAGAGGAATCTTCAACAACATTAGTCCAAGGCCATACAAAACAAACTGAAGAGCAGGGAAGATTATAGTTCATCAACACAGCTACCAAGCTTTTTCAGGATCTATGGAGATCAGAGTTATCAGCGAAAATACATATGTAACGTCAGAATAGGGATGAGCGATGAAAACTAGACATTACCAAAAGACAAGTGAAGCTTCTACAATTAATTATAGACCTTACTGTTTGAGTCAATAGCATGAGATCCTTAGATGATGAAAGCCAGAGAGAGAGAGAGAAGAAAGCGCACATCAGATCTATGAGCAGCTGCTGTTACTTACCGCCCGAGAAGAACCATATTTAGCGTGAATCTGAGGAAGTTGCATCTACAATATAAAGAAAAAAAAAAAAAAAAAAACACAACAAACAAAACTATAAGGCATGATTTTAATTAATTGAATATATAAAATTTTCTTAAAACAGAAAATAAATAGAACTAACACCATCCAACCAATCACCAACAACCTCCTTTATGTAATATTTCACTAATAGCACCATAGACTTTTTGGTATAAATGATTCTAAAAGGATGAATATTAATGTTCAATTTCACTTGGAGAAGTTTTAGTTTCTTGTATTGTTAATTTTTTGATTAAATTAACTCACAACTTTTGAATTAAGCTCAATTTAGTTTACAAATTAAGAAATTAAGTTTTTTAATTTTGAAGATAATTAAGAAATTTTAAAATTTAGACAAAAAATTAACAAATTGAGATTTTATTTTTTTTATTTAAGTTAATAAATGAATAATTTCACCTATAAAATTTTACAACTATTTAGAAAAAAAAAATTCACAAATATTCAATTCAATTATCTTTTTTTACTATCAAATTTTTAGTCAAATTTTCGTTTAGAACAGTTTATTTTAATTAAATCATATAATTTCAATATCTTATACTTTTTTTTAAATGAAAAAGAATTAAAATCTTTAGTCGAGAACAAAAAAAATTGATAAAAAAATTAATTGAAATCTTTCAAAATTCTTAATTTAAAAAAAATTGAAATAATGTATAATTTTTTAAAAAATTATATAATTATTTTCTTGAAAAATGAATTATTCTAAATAAAAATTTAAAGAAAATAATTATTTAATTAGTACACAGTGAAACTTAGTTAATCTCTATGTTTTTCAAAGCATAAACTATTATTAACTATTTAATCTATCTAATTATTTAAGCTATATTAATATATGAAATTATTAGAGTGCCTTTATTTCTAATTATATTATTCCATCTTTATAATATCAAAATTACAATTATTTGGTTTTTATAATTTTAAAATCACACATATTTAGTCCCCATAATTAATGAAAATATTTAATGATTTTAAAGTAAAGGAGAGTTTATGCAAACTGAGCTCTCAGGCTCAGCAATCAATCTAAATGGTAACATAACTTGGCCAAGAAAAAACAAGGAGTCATGAAATTTAAGTCGATCTAGTAACCACATCATCACCACACCAAAAGTACTACAGAACTTGATATGGGTAAGCTCAAAAAGCAGAGATAACACAAAAATAGCATGATTAGTGTAGTCATTGGTTAGGAATGGTATGCACAGATGCATGAGCAATAAGCCCTAGTTTCTGTATATATGCAACTATAAATTCAAGCTTTCTGAGTCCATTCTTTTCAAGAAAAAATAAAAATGAAGGTTGCTGGTGCTAATAATAAGAGCCTGCAACTAGTGATGCTTGTGGTGGTAATGACAGGTTTAGTGGAGCAAGGGAAAGGGCATGTTTGTGCAAATACATTCTTCTCAGCACTTGTTCAAATGATACCTTGCAGGGCAGCAGTTGCTCCTTTTAGCCCAATTCCACCAAGTGAAGCTTGCTGTAATGCTGTGAAATCTCTTGGCCAACCTTGCCTTTGTGTGCTTGTAAATGGCCCTCCAATTTCTGGTGTTGATAGGAACATGGCCTTGCAGCTTCCTGATAAGTGCACTGCCAACTTTGAACCATGTACATTTTCTCATTTTTTTTTTCAGTTTTTTTGTCTTCTGCTATTAGAATCTGACCTCGAGAATTCTGAAGACGATTTCAATACACTGAGTCAAAAATTATTGTTCGCATGTTTTTTTATTTTCCTGCGATTTAATCTTTTTATTATTATTATTCTTATGTGCAGGTGAAATTACAAAGAAGTAGGTCCATTGAGTTCATTTCTTTGAAGAGTAGTAATGATGCTAGTAATAAGAGGATCAAAGTTAAAATTATGTACTGAAAACTACTGGATTTTAGTTTTAGATCTTATTTTTTTAATCTCTTTTTTGTTTTTATTTTATTTTTCTTCTATGTGATAGATTGTTGGTTATACTCTACAAAATATGAATAAAATGGATGCTTTCTTCTATGTGATAGATTGTTGGTTATTTGGCTTCAATTTGGCTTCATTGCACTGTAAATAATAAATTAAATAACAGTAATTTTGGCAAGAGAAATAATTAACCCAATCATTATTATGTGATTGTGATAGATCAGTAAAACAAAGGGACAGCAAGAAAGCTCGGGCTCAGAGATGTCCTTGTGGACTTGCAATTCACATGAACCATTTATTTTCTTTAAAAAAACAAAGCATGATTTTAATTTTATTCAAATAAAAAATTTAAATTTTCTCATTGCAAATAAGAAAATGAATAAAAAAAATATTAAATTAAATTCTCCCAAAATTTTTATCTTCAAACACAAAATAAAAGGTAAAGTTTTCTGGATTAAGGAGAATTTATTCCTTTAAAATAAGAGAATAATGGAAAAGAAATATTAAATTGAATTCTCGTTTTTTTTTTATAACCACATATATTCCCATAGTTATTGATTTAAAATTAAAACACCTTCATTTTAGGTCAGTTCATAAAAAAATATATAAATATTTTTAGATCCACTAAATTAAAATTAAATTTTATTTATACCGAATAAATATATAAATAAATACACTAAAAAATAAAATATTTTTAACGAATATTTATTTTATATATAAAAATTAAATTATTGATATCACTAATAAAAAAAATACTGAACTACTCGCTCCAACGCATTAGTAATTTTCACAATTTACATATAAAGAAAAGATGTAATTGAGTAAGACATTTATTAAGTGAAATTTAGTTGGCAGATGTCATTTATTATGAATATCCCATCAAACGAAAATAACTAGAGTTTTCTTCTACTTGGTGGGCGAATAAAACGACTTGGGCTTTGTTCGCACTTAGTTTTAAGCACAATTAACATATTATGGCGTCGTCTCTGGTTCAATGCTTTGATTGGAAGGCTTCTAGGGTTTGACTTTCTTCTTGGCTCATCCTTACGAATCACAATGGCCAAATATTTCAACGTACTAGCCTATCCTATCCAAATTTATAGGATAAGTTCGAATAATAAAATAAAAAACATGTTTTGACTGGTTGAATTTATTTATTAATTAATTTATTTAAAAATATATATTAAAAAGAAAATTACGGGTTAGTATATATTATTAAATTTTAGCTTAATGCTATGATTTTTAATATTAAAAGGAAATTGACACAAATTTTCTCTTAAAATTATATTTCTCTTTATTAAATGAATAATTAAAATAATTGAATGTATCTTAGACTTTTTTTTTCAAACTTTTAATAGTTAAAATTAATGAATAGTGTAACGAAAATAACTTTAATCGGAATATAGAGATTGAGGCAAGATTTACTCAATTTTTATTTGAGAAAAAATATATTTATATATAATTCTATCGACTATTCTGAAAAGGTATACATCATGATATATAGCTATTGTTCCAACAGAAAATATGTGAGTTAGAAAAGAGAAAAGGTTCTTCTATTATTTTTGTGTAGTTGGCACAAAGATAGAATAAGTTTTTTGAAATGTCTATCCGACCTGATTTTCTGAAATAATATCTAACCCGGTCAATTGGAGTAGTCATCCAACCTGGTCTATTAAAGTGATTGTCTAACTTGGTATGATCGTCCGATCTGTGAAGTTGTTCAACCCTGATCTATTAGAGTGGTGTCTGACCTGAAAAGTAGTCCAACCTGGTCTATTGGAGTGGTCGTCCGACATGTTGTCTGATCTGCACCGTTTTTCTGCTTGTTAAATACTATTAGGCTCCTTCAAGATGGAGATGAGGGCAAATCTCAAAGTCCCATCTTAAACAGATGTTCATGAAAGACGGTGAAAGTCAAAGGTTTAGTGAGGAGGTCGATAAGTTGGTGTCTAGAAGGAACACGCAAAATAGAAATAAATCTTTTTATGAGTTGTTCTCGGATCACATGGCAATTAATTTCAAGATGTTTTGTTTGTTCATAGAAAACAGGAATCACTGCAATATGCTCGGCCGCTTGATTATTACAGAAGAGAGGATAGGAAGAAATATTTGTAGATCAAAATCTCGAAGAAGGTAACTTATCCATTTTAATTCGCATATTGTTATTGCCATGCTTATGTATTCTACTTCAGTAGAAGATCTGCTAACTGTGCATTGTTTCTTTGCTTTTTAGGAAATCAAAGATGATCCGAGAAATATACAGTAGCCCATAATGGATTTTCATGATACCGGGTAGGAAGCCTAATCAGAGTTGCAAAAAGCTCTGAGTTGCATACCTTTGGAAGCAGAAAGGAATAAGTTTTTAGACGGACACCCTTTTAAATAATGAAGGATATAAATTGCCACATCCCAATGAGAACTGACTAACCTGTTGCGTGGAAAAAGTAACATCAGGTCTGGTAAGACCTAGGTATAACAATCTTTCCATGAGTCTTCTGTATTGTTCTGGGTGATCAATGAGCTCCCTAGTCTCATTATCCAGTTTGATGCTTCTTGGTAGCAGATAGGATGTTACTTTTGAGTTGGTCAGACCAGTGTCCTGAAGAATGTCCAAAATTTATTTTCATTGATTTAAAAATATTCCTTCTTGAGATCGGCTGATCTCCATTCCTAGAAAAATTTTGGCATATCCCAGGTCTCTTATTGTGAATTGTTGGTGAAGGAACTGTTAGTCATGCAGAATTTGTTATCCATTTGAACCTGTAATCAATATATCATCTACATAGACAATTAGTACTGTAAACTCATTTTCTGCTTGTTTTATAAATAAACAATAATCAGATAAGGACTGTTTGAACCCATAATCTTGTAACTTCACTGTGAGTTCCTTATTCCACTGCCTGCCTGCTTATTTCAACCTATAGAGACTTTTAATTAACTTGCATACTTGTCCCTCTTTGGCCTTTATATATCCCTCTGGTGGGCACATGTAGATTTTTTCATCTAGATACCCATGTAAATATGCATTATTTACATCTAACTGATAGACATGCCACTTAAATTTTGTGGCAATACCTAAGAAAAGTCTGATAGTTACCATTTTTTCTATTGGGGAAAAACTTTCATGATAATCGATTCCGGCCAGTTGATTGTAGCCTTTGGTGACCAGTCGGGCTTTATACTTGTCTATTCTGCTATCTTTTTTGTGCTACACTTTATAGACCCATTTTGATAAAATTATCTTTTTGCCTTTAGGTAGTATAGTGAGTGTCCATGTTTGATTTCTCTCTAATGCCTCTATCTCTTGTTGTATGGCATGAACCCAGTTATTGTCCCCCTAGCTTGATGGTAGAAAATAGGTATATTGATAGTAGACACATTTATCATAGACAATGTGTGAAGGATTATGAGTGTAACGACTTGAAAATCGCACTGCTATCGGCACTAAGATTCAGGTCGACTTAAGGTCGCTCGAGCCCGTAGCAAACCTACTATACATCCTGTTACAACTTATATAATCCTATATATAATCATACAAGTATATAAAAACATTTCCATTTCATGAACCAAAACTCAACATTTGCATGCATCATAACTAAAAAACATGAAACCCATATTAGAGCCCTTATTAAATGCTCCAGTATAATCAACATTACATGCCTCAAGCTTAGTTCAAACATAATTTATACTTTAAAACTTTTACATAAAAAGATTATAAATAAGAGATTATAAAATAAAACTCGGGCAAAACACAATTCTAATCCATAATTTAATACATGTCAACAGTTATACTATTACATCAGAACTATACCAAACAACGTTGCTGACCTTCCGAGCTAATTTTGATCGTGTAAACCTGAGGTTAGAGAAAAGGGATAAGCTATAAGAGTCTAGTGAGCAGAAATACAAATAAAAGCAGTTTAATAAAATATATGATCGTATGAATGCATCACAATACAGACAATTCATTTCAAGATGACCTTGTCACCAGTAACCCTCCATAATTACAATAGTTGCCCGACCCACAACGGGTGCTCCTTAGAACTTCCTCTTAAATATCCATAGTGTTAGGAGTATAAAATGGGCAACCTTGGTCTTTCCCTTACATAGTACCAGGGGCATAAAATCCATAGTACTAGGAGTATAGAATGGGCAATCCTGATCTTTTCCTTACATAGTATCAGGGGCATAGAATGGGCAAACCCTGATTTTTTCATATCTTTCATAACATATCATAACATTATCGAAGACTAGTGGGTCATCCAACATCTATCCATAACAATAATTAATTGTGCAATACATCATATTTGTAAATTCTAATGCAAATAACCTAATCATATATACATGGCATTCGTGATGCATGAGCATGTTTAAAACGTTTAATTTTTTTAAAATAATAGTTCAGTTTAGTATACTTGTCTCACTGCAAGTCTCTACGGTCTTTCAAGTCCGATCCTACATAGATGGACTTAAATGAGGAACCAAACATAACTTTTATAACACTCAAAATTATCCCAGGAAACCCCTAAAAATATATCAGATAATATATAGAAAACGGGATGAAAATAGCTGGACAGAGGACTTTTGGTGACAGGTTCAGCAGCCTAAAGTCCTCTTACAGATCCAAAGGTCAAACCTTTGGAGGTAGGTTAGGCGGCCAAAAGGCAGCCTTTACAGGCAGATTCGGCGGCTGAACCTGTGTTCTTCTGTAATGCAAAATCCGATTCAACCTCAGCCAACAACCCCCAAAACACTTCCAAACTCACATACAGAAGCTCAAAAGCAACCTTTTACAACTCAAAACACTAAGAACACTTAAAGCTAACCTAAGCTTAAACATGCATTCAACAAAATATCAACATAACACAGACATTCAAGATTCAATCATAAAAGAAGAAAAAGGCACAATCCCTTGCATGCTTTCTAAAACTAGAACCCAAGCTACACACGACCATAAAGAGCCCAAATGCGATGAATTTTGAGAAAACAGGCTTACCTCTTAAAGAACACACAATCACAGCAATTATGGAAAGATTTCAAAGAAGAAGGGATGAGTTCCGAAGAACTTAAAAGCTAAAACTCGAAAAACAAGGCTCGATTTTTCAAAATAAAAGGTAAAACTCATGAATTTCTAGAATATTTGAAGAAAATTCAAGCAAAAATCATCAAAAGGCCTTAGGCTTACCTCTACCCAGAAGAAGAGAGAAGGATTTCTCTCAAAATTAGATTGGAGACTTTTATAGCTAGGTCTGCCAGCTGGTGTTCGACGGCCAAACATGAGAGGTTCAACGGTCGAACCTTGATGATTTGAAAATCATTTTTTAACACATTTTTAAAATGCTTCAAATTCATTTTATAATCAATCCTATTTTACACTTCTAAATATTTCGATTTTGAAATTCCAGATTTCAATAAAGATTCTATCGAAAAGTTGAAATTCAGACACCAGATTTTACCCGAGTATTACAATGAGAGATAGGTTAGACATGTTTTGGATATTACCTTGGCTCGGGCCAGCTTCTGTTGAAGTGTTCACTCAGGATTTAGCAAGTGAAGAATTATTCATCACAAAATCATTTAACCAACTTGGTTTAGAGGTGACTCTAGTACTTTTCCTTGGCTGAGTATTTATGGTGTCTAGAATGGGCTCTTCTAAAATTGTTTAAAGAACGGGTTCAATTGCTGGGCTATTTATGTATTCTAAGAGTGGCTCAAGAGTGAGGAAGTCGTTATTCAGGTCAGAATGGGGAGGTCGGTGCAGTATCAAGTGTTGAAGTATCTTCACTTACAAAAAGAATTTACGTTTCATGAAAAATCACATCTCTTGAGATTATTATTATTTTATGATGTAAATCATATATTTTTATACTTTGAAACCTGAAGCATATCTAATGAAAATATATTTAAAAGCCCTTTGTCAAATTTATCATTTTTAGGCTGAATTTGTAGTAAAACATAAACAGCCAAAGACTTTTAAATATTTGTAGGTCGGCATTCGCCCAAAAAGTATTTTATAAGGGGTTTTCAATCTAAAAAAGGACTTGGCACTTTGTTTATGATATAAATAGCTTTTAATATACTTTCTATCTAAAAAAATTTGAAAAGTTTAGATTCAAACATTATAGCTTTTGCCACTTATAATAAATGTTCATGTTTTCTCTCCACAATATCATTTTGCTGTGGAGTGTATGAACATATTCTTTAATGTAAAATTCATTTTGATCTAGAAAGAGTTTCATATTGTTTATTTATGAATTTTATTCCATTATCCAACCTTATTACTTTGATAATTTTATAAAACTAAGTTGATATCATGTTGATGAAATCATGAAGTATATCATGCACATTAAATTTATCATGCAAAAGGTATGTCCAAGTGACTCTTGAAAAATCATCCACTATAGTCAAAATATATTTTGTATTTGAGATTGAATGAGTTAAATACGGCCCCCATAAATTAATATGAATTAGTTCAAAAACAGTTTCAGTTGTTATTTTGCTTTTCTAAAAACTTAACCTTTATTGTTTTGCGAGTGGACATACTTCACACACTTGATTTTCCTTATTTTCTGGTTGAATGACTGAGATATGAGTTAATTTTTCATGTGATGTATGACCAAGTCTTGAATGCCATAATTCATGGGAATTTTGACAAGAGTAAGCATGGGGTTTAACTTGGTAGCTAAAATACAATTAATGCTAGAGTCATAAACTATACCCCAGCTAGTAAGAGTTTTATTTACTAGAATATAGAGTCTCCCTTGCTATTTTCCTTTAGCCAGCACCTCTTCAGTCATTAGGTCCCGTATAAAATAGGTTTCAGAAGAGAATTTTGCTGTTAGCTTAGAGAATTTAGAAAGGCTACTGATTGAAAGTAAGTTGTGTTTAAAATGAGAAATATACAAAGTATTGTGTAGAATATTTTAGGTGAAAGTCTAATGGTTCCAGAATAGTGAACATACTTAGATGTTCCATCTGGTAGAGTTATGATGTTTTTATTTGGTATTGTAGAAATGGTATGAAATAAATATAGGTCACTACACGTATGACTTGATGCACCTGAGTTTATTATCCATACATAACTTTTACCATGTCTGCTAGTAGGGTAACCCCTACTATCCTTACCTACAAATCCTGAGAAATTAGTATAGCTTGTCTCATTTGTGACTGTGTTTTGGTTCTGCATATATTTGTCACCTCCTACTGGATTAGATTTACCCAACTCACTTGACTACCTTCTTGTTTGCCATTGGTCTTATCATCAGTATCCATTGTGTTTTTCCGCACATTTGCAGCAATCACCCCCTTTTCCTTTCATCTTCTTTGGTTTTAGCTCGGTGAACCATTCTGAATACCCATGAAGCTTAAAACATGTTTTCCTTGTGTGACCATTGCCTTTACAGTAATCACAAGTTATATTCTCCTTTTTGCCCCATTCCTTTTTCTTGCTTTAAATTTTTCCGACCTGTGGTTGATTTCTCATCATCATGACCAAGTTGAAGTCTTCCATTGTGTCACTGTGTATTTCTCTCTGTTTTTCTACTCTACCCACCATTGAGTAAGCTTTGTTAATAGTTGGGAGGGGATCCAGAAGTAAGATATGATTCCTAATATGATCATAGCTATCATTTAAGCCCATTAAGAATTGAATCAATTTATCCTCATTGCAAATTTCATCCAGCTATTTGGATACACCACATTCCCATATGGTAAGGTCTTTAAATAGGTTAATTCATCCCACAATCTTTTTATTTTAGTAAAATAAATCATTATAGAGGTATTAGCTTGAGTGAGGGAATTTATCTCTTGCTTGATTTGATAGAGGAGAGGTCCATTGCTCTGTCCAAATCTTTCTTTAATTTCTTCCCAAAGTATTTGAGAAGATGGTGCATATATAAATGCATCAATCAGCTCCTTCGACAGTGAGCTAAATATCCATATAGTGACCATATTGTCCACCTTCCTTCATTTCTCTAATTTAGAGATCTAGCATGTGGCATTTCGAAAGTGCTATCAATAAAACCAAGTTTATCATTGGCCTTTAGAGCAATCATCATAGATCTGCTCCATGACAGATAACTTTTCCCAACAAGAGGAGTACTATCCAGTTGCATCATTGGATTATCTGAATTTTGAAGTCTGAGGAAATTACTCTTATTCTCTTTTTCATTTTTGTTTTGATTCATGGTTTCTGAGATTGTTTTTCTGGGTAATTCTTCTGCCATTTGAGTGGTGAAGAAAGAAAGAGCAAGATTAGAAATGAAAAATAGCACAGGTATGCTCTAATACCATGTAACAAAAAGGACTTTAATCAGAATATAAAGGCTGAGGCAATACTTGCTCATTTTTTATTTGAGAAGAATGTATTTATATATAGTTTTATCGACTATTCTGGAAAGGTACACATCATAATATACATCTATTATTACAACAAAAAATATGTGAGTTAGGAGGGAGACAAGATTCTTCTATTATTTTTTGTGTAGCTAGCACAGAGATAGAAATAAGCCTTCTGAAATGTCCATCCAACTTGATCTTTTGGAATATTCATCTAACCCGATCACTTGGAATAGTAGTCCGATCTAGTTTATTGGAGTGATTGTTGACTTAGGGTGATCGTCTAATCTGGTCAATTGGAGTGGTGTCTGACCTGAGGTGGTCGTCCGATCTGTGAAATCGTCCGACTTGATCTATTGGAGTAGTATTCAACCTTGGTTTATTAAAGTGGTGTCCGACCTGAGAAATCGTCCGACCTAATCTATTAGAATGATCATTCGATCTATTGTTAATTCGGTCTATTGTCCATTCGACCTATTATTCGATTTGCACCGTTTGACTATGTGTTAAATACTATGAGATAGACTAATTAATAAGTTTTTAAAATATTAAAGTCAATTTAATATAATTTTTTAAATTGAAAAATTAATTAATTAATTTCTTAATTAAATACTAATTTAAAAAAAATAATTAAATTTATTATAAATTTGACTTTAAGAATAATCATTGTGTTAAAATTAAATAAAGTTTGACTTTAAAAATAATAATTGTGTTAGAATTAAATAAAGTGATTTTGACTTGTAGTCGCAACCTCTAATCAGATGATTAGACACTTAACTGGAACATTAATTAATAAACTTCTGTACTTTTCTGATCAAATTAGGATGATATCTGTTGAAGATTTAACTATTATATTATGTTTTAGAATCTCACAGATTCCATAAAATTCCTCCACTATCTAAAAGGAACAGTACACTATATTTTCATTTAATTTTTATACACTTAATTTTCTTTATTTATCATTTTTATTATTTTTAAACTAAACATAAATATGTATTCTAATAAATAACAATTATTTTTATTATATTGATTAAAAAATTATTATTATTATTTTGTAATATTTAAAATATAAATTTATATAATTTTTTAAAAAATATAAATTAAGATTTTTTAAATTAACAAAATAATATAATAAATTTCTTAACATTAATTATAAATTCATTAAATATTAATAATCAATATTAAATAAAAGTCTATTTTTCATGAGAAATAGTATATTTTCAATTTCTCTTCTTATGTCTCGAAATAATAATTTTATTTCTATTTGAAAAATATTTTTATAAAACTTTCAATAATCAGAAAAATAATTTCACTGAAAGACTCTAAAAACCTTGTACATTAAGACATGTTTAAAAAAAATAAATAAAAAACTATATATAAAATTTAGAAACTAGTAGGTACAAGAGAATATTTCAAGATTTTATTTAGTTTAAATATATTATTTTTTAAAAGTCACTTTTCAAAAAATAATTTAATTAACTTAAAATAAGTAATTTTTTTTAAATTAATTTTTCATAAAATTAAAATAAAATATCAACTAATATTTTTTAAAAATTTTAAATTATCTAACTGAATTATCTCCGCCTAAATAAAATCTAAGTTTGTCAAAGTAAAATATGTTAATCTGCCACCCCCTAGTCAGAGCTACGACGAAATGAAGGTAACACGTGGTAAGACTATTCCTAAGTTGATTTTGCAGTAAATTTCTATCAAAATCAACCAAGCCAATTTATGTTCGTTATTAATGATCTGCTACGTCAAACCGACCAACTCAATAGCAAAATTTTTAATGAATAATGGATCCATTTGAATCGTAGTTCGCATAAATTTTTCAAATAATTTAAAAATTATTATACAATAAAGTATATTAAAAATAAAAAAAAATTAATTGACTATATTACTCTATTTAAAAATATGCATGATAAAAAATTATAAAACAATAAAACTAATAGTAAAATTTATAACTTTAACACTTCAAAATTTGCATATTGGAACTTTGCAACTCCTTAAAAATAAAAGCATCAAATAGTTAATTCTACATGAAAAATTATTAAAATCATTGTTTAATCTCTACCATTTTAAAAAATTTATTAATTAATTTTTAAATTTTTAAAAATTAATTAATTAATTATCTCCATCTACACTGGTTTAAATGCTGATGTTGGTAAGTTTGTTAGAAGGTGGAATAATATGCTGAGCCATTAATTATGAGCATTAAAAGTCTGAGTTCACAGTTGAAAACTGATAATGAATGCTAGCCAACCGTATCTTTCGTTTCCAGATATGCAAAGCAAAACATATATTAATGTTTCCTCTGTCCCTCATTAGTCTCAATTGATATATATATATATATATATATATATATATATATATATATATATATATTTTTAATGAAATTGAAAAATAATAGTAAAATTTAAAATATTTCATATTTAATCGCATATAATTAATTTGTGGATGCTTATATATTATAAAAAAATTTATTAATTAATTTTTTAATTTTAAAAAATATATTAAAACGTTCATAAGTCTATTGATTAGCTTTTTCATTAATTTTATTTTTAAATATTTTATTATTTAATTTTTTTAAATTTTTAAAAAATTGATTAATTAATTTCTTTATATTAAAAATATTTTAAATTTTTTATAATATTTAACGGTTAAAATTAATAAAATAATTAACTATTACACGATTTAAGATGTAAAAACCTTTTAAAGCATTTTTGTTTGAGAGACAATTAAAGAAGTAGAAAAAAAAAATAATTGAATCATATTATTTAAATTTTTATTTTTTAATTTATTTTTTTACTTTTAAAAATTTTAATTATTTTAATTTAACTCTATTTTATTAAAAATTAGATAAACTTAAACTGAACTTATTAATGAATAATAGTATATAATTTTTTTAGTAATATAAGAGTTAAATTATTAAAATACTTTAATTAAATTTTAAATTATTAAAAATAATATAAAAATAAAAAATTTATTAAAAAATTTAACCCATCAAATTTAATCGATTCAAATTAATTTAATTTTTATAATTTAATTTAATTTTTATAAATACTCAAAGTTTAATTTTTAATTTATTTAATTTAATTTAATTTTAAATTTAACCTATTAAATATTCATCTCTAGAAAAGATGTGAAGATCTTGTCTCTGTTAGCTTTGACTTTCAATATCTCGCCGGTAATAATATGTTAGTAAAAATATAACTCATTTTATAAAATGTAAATATAAAATATTATAATTTCAGTAAAAATGTGATATGTATTTTAAACTTTTTAATATATTTTTTTACTAAAAAATATATTTTAAACTAATAAATTTTTTAAAAAAAATGATCGCAGAAAAACCCTCTCCCTTGCCTGATTATCTGTGGGTCAGGATAAGGAACAATCTCCATCTGCACCGTTTTGTATATTTATTAAAAAAAAAAAAAAATTAATATTAATTATTTTCACAACTGTGACACGTTTCCAGAATTTAAAGGCCTTTAATTAATGTGAAATTATCATTAAAAATAAATAAATAGAATTTATTGCTGCATTTAATTAGCCAGCAAACTGAGTTGATCTATCCTGATGATTTCTTTTCAGACAAAACTATATTTGATTGGTTGATTTTGTTTGTTGGCTCCCCATCAACAGCTGAACTAATTAGTTCATGAAAGTTGTTCATCCTTTCTGACCCCAAAATAATTATAAAAAAAATAATTAATTGAAATTTAAAAATAATATTTTAAAAATCATAAAGAATATAAATATTTTCAATTAGTGATATTTGATTTTTTTTTTTTTATTAATAACAAAGGTTAGACCAACAGAGACAGAGCTACGGTGAATCAACAGGGCATAAGCCTCATGAAAAATTATAAATTATTTAAAAGTATTTAGATAGTTTTATATATAATAAAAAAATTATTATTAGATTTTTAAATATTTAAAAAATTTATTAATTAATTTTTATTCTAAAATTACTCGATTAAAATATTTTTTATTTTATAGAATTAAATTTTTTAATTTTTTTATTAAATAAATTCTTATCCATCTTTAATATTATTTATTTCATTTAATTCTAATTATTTTATTTAATTCTAATTATTTATTTTATTTTGTTCCTCCCATTTTTTATTTTTTCAATTTAAAAAATTTATTTTTTATTTTTAAAATTTTAATTTCAATGCATAAATCTTTTTTAAAAAAATTATTTATTTATTGCATAATTTAATTTTATATGCTGTTTTTTTATGATAAGAAAATAAAATTTTAAGAATAACTTTTAATTAAAATTATTTACTTATTAATATTTTTATGATAAGAAAATAAAAATAATCGTTTAAAATAAGTATGAGTTGTAATTGGTCAATTTGTGAGAAAGAAAATATAAAATAGTTGACACTTATGATAATCACTCGGATGCTTAAATTAATAAATTGAAGGAAAAAAAAAGGTGAAAATAAATAATTATTTAAAACTTTAAGAGTAGTCATGTAAGAATATGTATTTTGGTGTCTGTTAATTTTTATATTGAGTTAATTATAGTATTTTTTTGAAAATTTAATTAATATTAGCTAATTAATAGAAAATTTTTTCGATTAATTGATTAATAATTTCGTAATTACAGACGAATCGGAGTCTATCTGTTAATAATAAGTGAATACTCGATCTATTTAGGGAATAGTGAGTTTTGATAGAAAATCGGTATTACGATATTCAGATCTTTCTTTTCACACATTAAATTAGATATCGATTTATTAAATTTTTAACACTTGATTATATGGGGCTTATTACTTATTTTAAGCTAGACGCAATTACAGTTTGAAATTTCTTCGTTGGCAAGAGAGTTTATATTTTACTATTGTTGTCCTTCGTTTGGGTTCCATAAAAAATGATAGTAATACGTAATATTAATCTTTTGAAAAACTATCGCTATACCTTGAAAATTTTGAAAATTTAAGGGACCAATGTCCCTTGGCCATTATGTGGATTCAAACCTATAGCACAGAAATACTCATAAAAATCACCTCCAATTAATTTCTTTTAAATTTATAAAAAAAATTCAATTTCTAAAACTTTCTTTTACAATTAATAATGTAAATTTAATTATATGCATTATTAAATTTTAATAAAAATATAATAGAATTTTTTAATTTAAATATACAATAATCTATACAATTAAAATTTTTAAATATTATTAAATATATATATTTTCTTAACTAACACATAATTGAGAAAAGAGATCAAACAAATTGGATGGATTCATGCATTTTCATCTCCTTCTGGACCATTAAAGTCTTATATTATATGAAAATTGTGGGCCAATAAATCAAATAATAATTTGTTTTATCTAATTGTGTCATCATTTAAATTGCATTTTTTTTCTTTTTTGTCTAATAAATCAATATTGGATTTAGCAAAGACTCTTGTGATTAAGGAATTAGAGAAAAAAGAATAAATTTCAGAAATTAATTTGATTTGATTAGTATATTAATGAATGGATTAACAAACTAATATGTTAATTTAACTTTTTTAAAAAAATAATAATATTTAAAAGTAGTTAGTTAATTAAAGACATGAATTAAAATATTATTTGTGAGTTTGCTTTACATGCCTTTCTTTCAACTCTACTTTGATATGTTACTTATGGACAATTATTTTTTCAGATGCCTCGAAGAGCAGTATCATCTAGAGGTAGAAGACATAGCCAGCATCTCTTCATCGCATAACACAACTGCAGATTCAGATGGTTCAACAAATTTATAGATAGATTAGTTTTAAATTTTATGAACATTGTTAAGTATTATGAATTTATTTTAAATTTTATAACCATTGTAAAATATTATGAATTTATTTTAAATTTTATGAATATTGTTAAATATTATGAATTTATTTTAAATTTTATGAATATTGTTAAGTATCATGAACATTAATTATAATTTTTATGAATGATATTTGATTTATATTCAATATAATTCTTAATTATAAATTATTTGATTATACAGAGAATATCTAAATAAAAGCAGGAATTTTTTTTGATCGAATTTTAACAGATTAGCGGATTCGTGAGAATATTTATTAAAATGTCTTGATATTTTCGACGGAAAATTTCCGTCGCTAATTATTTCCATAGATGAATTTAGATATTCCGACGGATTTAGCGACGAAAAAACTCGTCGCTAAAAGTTTCCGACAAAATTATCCGTCGGAAAAGATGTCGCAAATTTATCCGACGGAGTTAAGATCCGTCGGAAATCCGTCGCTAATATTTCCGACGGAAGCCTGATCCGTCGGAAAAAATTAGCGACATGACTTTAAGCGACGGATTTGAGTCCGTCGGAAATCCGTCGCTGAAAGTTTTAACGACAGATTTATGACTATCAGCGACGGAAAAATCCGTCGCTGATAGTCTTTTTTTTGTAATGATTGATTTAAATAATAAAAACATCATTAATACTACCAACTAAACAAAGCTGAAACTACACTATCCATATTTAAAAATTTGATACAAGAAGCCCGAGATTTCGATATCAAAACCTCGACTCCTAATTTATCGAATTCTTTAGAGGATTTCTTATCAAATCCGTTAGTGAATTCCTTGTTAAATCCTTTGAAGGATTCGGCGAACACCGATTCCTCCAAAGGATTGTCAGGATTGAATCCCGCGAAGGATTCAACCTAAAAAATCGAATTTTTAAATTCGATCTAGAGTATTGAATCATTTGATTTGATGTGGAATCTTTCATTTTAAAATCAATCTAAAATTAAATTTTCGAAAACACAGTTCACTCCAAATGATAAAAAAAATGACTTTGAGCCTATATTCACAGCAGACTTTGAAAAGAAATTAATTTTATTAAAAGACAAAAATTATAAAAGTATAAAAGAAAGGAGTGTATAAATATTAAAGAGATTGCTAAACTAATCTATCCGATATTTTTTTATTTTTATAAATTCATATTCCACTATAAGAAAGGAACCAGAACTATATCAATTATTTATTTTTAAATTTAAATATAATTATAAATAATAAAAAGATTTAGGTGCATCCTAGCTAGATAAATCTATTGTTTAATATCTTTCAACTGTATAAAGATAGATACATTTGACTAATAAATAAAAAATTATATATATATATATATATATTTATTTATTTATTTATTTTGATATTAATAATTAAATTTAAATTTTATTCACACCGATTAGTACATTAAATAGTAAAGTGATCCCAACAAATATTTATTTCATTTATAAAAATGAAAAACTCAACCTCATTAACAATACTAATTACAATAGTCAGTGATCACTTTTGATTCAAAAAAAAAAAAAAAAAAGTCAGTGATCACTTAAATATAATATTGATTTGGTATAAATTCACTGTCTATATAAAGAAAGAGATCCACCATGCCATGTGAACATCCAGCTATGGCAACCATTAATGGTGATACTTTGTCTTATTTAAATTTCTTCTTTCTGTCACTCATCTCAAGCTTTCTACTTCTGTACTTCTTTAAGAAACCCACAAAGCCAATCCTCCACCTTCCTCCGAGCCCACCATCTCTGCCACTCATCGGACACCTCCACCTCCTCGGTAGAGTGGCATACAAATACTTCCACAATCTCGCAACTAAACATGGCCCTCTCCTCTCTCTCCAACTTGGTTCTGTTCCTCTCATTCTTGTCTCATCAGCTTCATATGCCGCTGAGATTTTCAAAACCAATGACATCGCCTTCTCATATAAACCCAAAACTCCTTTCGATGACGGGTTACTATTCCAGAACTTTGGCTTCATTAGTGCTCCATATGGAGACTACTGGAGATTCATGAAGAAACTTTGCATGACAGAATTATTGGGACCTCGCCAGACAGAAAGATCCAGCAGCGTTAGAAGGGAAGAACTACAGCGATTCTTGCAAAACATGGTGGACAAAGCTTGTAAAAATGAGAACGTTGATTTGGAGAATGAGCTAGTGAAGCTAACAAATAACACTATATGCAGAATGGCAATGAGCACAAGGTGTTCGGAGGAAGAAGACGAGGCTCAGAGGTGCAAGGAGCTGGTGGATGGGTCAATGGAATTGGCTGCAAAAGTGGCTGCAGCTTACTTGATGGGTCCTTTGAAGAAAATAGGTTTTTGGGTGTTTAGAGAACAACTGAAAAATTTATCTACACAGATTGATGAATTGCTGGAGAAGATTTTGAAGGAGCATGAAGAGAGAGCAAAGAAAGATAGTGATGAAGGAGGAGATCAAGATTTGATGGACATTCTCCTGAAAGTGTATCAAGATGAAAAGGCTGAGTTTCAGATAAGCAGGAGCCAGATGAAGGCCTTCTTTGTGGTAATTACATAAATTATTTTCCATTTCTTATTCTCTCTTCCTCGATATAACATTTTTTTTTTATTGTATCAGGATCTCTTCATTGCAGGAACACATACAACAGCAGATAGCACACACTGGATCATGGCGATGCTCATCAACCATCCAAAAGTATTCAAGAAACTGAGAGAGGAGATAGAGTCAGTAGTTGGAAAAAATAGACTAGTAGAAGAGTCTGATATTTCAAAACTCCATTATTTGCAAGCAATAGTGAAGGAAACTTTGAGACTATATCCATTAGGACCTTTAATACCAAGAACTAACTGTGAAGATTGTAAAATTGGAGGATTTGATATACCCAAAGAAACTATAGTGCTGATCAATTTATATTCAATAATGAGGGATCCAAATATATGGGATAATCCTGATGAGTTCAAACCAGAGAGGTTCTTGGTTTCTGATCATAAAGAAACTAATAAGCAAAAACACTTAATGGGTTACGTTCCATTTGGTGGGGGAAGGAGGATGTGCCCTGGTTCACACTTAGGTTTAACAATAATTCACGTTAATGTTGCATCAATGGTTCAGTGCTTTGATTGGAAGGTCTATGGTGGAGATGGAGATGGTGGAAAGGTTAATGTTGAAGCTAAATCAGGCATGATCATGTGCATGGCTCATCCACTCGTGTGTCTTCCTGTGGTTCACTATAACCCATTTTCTGGGTAAATTAAAGTACAGTATGCATGTCCATGCAGCATTAATTGCTGAGTATCTCATGTACCAGATGGCAATAAACTCTCTATTATGGGCATATACTTGCCGTGAATATTTACTCCATCCATATTAAAATCAAATCCATCGTCATGAAAGTGATAAGATAAGGATTATCTTATCCAATAATGTATGTCATTATCTCTATAGGCTAAATCTAATATAGGGTGAATAGCCTTTTTGTTGTACGCAACCTTTTTTTATATACAAATTAATTAAGCATATTATATATATATATAATATAAACTATATTAGAGTATGACATATTTACAGAAACTTAATAATATTAAATTTAACTCACTTTAAAAATTAGTTAAAAAAGAAATAGTGTCTAAAATTTGTATAAGAGACACATTATTTCTATTTTAAATCGATATAAAATTCAACATTAGAAAAATAGAATTAATCTTTTAACTAATGGTGCACTTATTAAACACTTCTTAGTTATAAACAAAACATTAAAATCAACCGACTTGATTCATTTATTTCAATTTAATTAACTAGTTAATTAAATCCCTTTGATTCATATAGGAAATAAAAATTTATTATAATGTTGAATTTGATTCATAAACCATATATTATAAAAATATAGATAAATTATAGATTATACTTTATTTTTATTTTTAGTGTGATATATTATAATTCTTAAGAAATTCAATAGAGTTAAAATTTTTAATTCTTTAATCAATTGTAATATTAATCAATTTAAAAAGGATAAAAGACTTTTTTTTCTAGTATATTTTATGTTACATCACATATTAAAATAATTATTTTAAAATTTTCAGTTTATGAAATAAAAGAAACATGTTTTAATCAATTTTTATACATTTTAAAATGACAAAAAAAAGGTTTTTTAGTTTCTGTTAAAAAAATATTTTATGTTACGTTACCTATTAAATTATTAATTTAAATTTTCAATTTTATAAGATTAAAACAATGTTTTTTATTTAAATTGAACTATAATAAAAAAAATATAATTAAAAGAATTTAAGTTAAAAAATTAAAAATTTTAAATTAATATAAACTTTATAAATAATTTTAATTAGTAATTAAATTTAGTTTTATTGCAATAATATAAAAAGTTAATGGTATTTTAAGTAATCCCTTTATTCTCATATGAGACATGAATTACATACCATAAAAGTTAGGTTAAAATAAAAGCCATAAAAAATATCATTAAAATGCATTGATTTTTTTATATTACATGATGATTGTTTAGAGTATACCATAACTTCTTATCATAAGATAGGTCACATAATAAGAGTTTGATAAGCCAATGCGCAGTCCCATTTATGTGAAATAAGACTCAAATACTGTAACACACAGCTTTTCATCAAGACTTGCCCTCCCCCAAAGTGGTCGAATCTTCACATAAATTATTGTTAACAGACACAATCTAGTAAACGATCGTTATGTCTGTAATTACGGGATCCTCGACTAATTTAGCAAGTGAGATCCCTTATCAAACGAGCTAGCCACATATTGTCGAATTTCAAGTAAATACTATAATTAACTTCGTTCTCTTACAATATAAAAGCAAATGATCATAGAGACAAAGGTACTCAATTTTCTTACACAATTACTCTTAAGTTCTACATTTGTCATATTCTCCAATTTACTGACTTGAGTATTAGAGTGGTTGCCGTAGACACCAACCACCTCACTTTCTCTATTTTGCATGTTTAGCCAATCACAACACAATTTTATTTTCTGGTCGCATCATTAGGTTCCGTTGTTGGAAAATCCATTGAATTCTCTCTATTCACTTAGATTAAAATCGGTCTCTTATTCTCTTTTCTCTTATAAAGAAAATCTTTTTTTTCTCTCTTAAAATGGCTGATGATTTACGAGCTGCTGCTAAGATTGCTACTAATAAGGGCAACTGCGGACTTCGCCAGATGACTAGAGGTGATAACGAAGAAGCTAATTTTTTTGTCAAAAGGACGACGGTAGGAAAGGAGAATCATGGATGACACTCATGTACAAGTTATTAACACAGGATGATCTATCGACTGAAGAATGGACGACTAAACAGGTAATAAAGAAATCCTCTAAATATGCACGAATTAATGGTCGGTTGTACAGGAGATCCTCAACTCAATCGTAGTTATGATGCATAATAGAAAATGAGGGCCAAGAAATCCTTAAAGACATTCATGAAGGTAATCGTGGAAGACACGAAGGAGCTCAAACAATCGCTTGAAAATTATTTGAATAAAGATACTACTGGCCTACGATAATGCAAGATGCAAAAGAACTTGTTTAGAGGTGTCATCGATGTCAAGCCCATACAACCACTCCGAGATCTCCAAAAGTCCTAAAGAAATGAAATTTAGCAGTAGAGGCAGGTCACGTGTCTTTGATGTAGGAAACTTAGTCCTTAAAATAACAAATATAACAAGTGATAATGTCGGGTCTAGTAAGTTGGGCAAAAACTAAAAAGAACCATTCAGGGTCTCGAAGGTCATTCGCCCAAGGTCCTAGAAGCTGGCCAAGTTAGATGGTCGAGTTATCTCTCACTCTTACAATATTAGTAATTTGAGAAAATTCTATCAATAACAGTTAACGAGGTATTTTTTTCACATGTTGTATTATTCGAAGACAAGGAACATTGGTCTTGCCTTCTTCAAAAAAGATAAGGAGCATTCATGGCAGGCCACAAGGCAGGTTCCGCTAGGCCACAATCTAAATGTTAGTCCCACTAAACAAGGCCATAAGGAGGATTTCGCCAGGTCAAGTTGTAAGGCGGGTTTCACCAAACCATAATCCGGGCGTCGGTCCCACTAATCAAGACCGCAAGGGGATCCGTCAAGTCAGGCCACAAGGCGAGTTTCGCCAAGTCATCCTAGTGTCGACCCTGCATAAAAAGGCCACAAGGCTATCCAGACATTCATTCCGCATAACAAGGCATCTCATACCAGGCCACAAATCGGGAATCCGCTAGGCCATACGGGTGTTAATCCCATTAAAAAGTCACAAGGCAGCTTTAGCCAAGCCATAATCCGGGCGTTGGACAGTGAAAATAAAAACAAACTAATAAAAGACCACAAGGCAGCTTTAGTCAAGCCATAATCCAGGCGTTGGACCGTGGAAACATAAACAAACTCATAAAAGGTCACAAGGCAACTTCAGTCAAGCCATAATCCAAGCATTGGACCGTGAAAATAGAAACAAACTCATAAAAGATCACAAGACGAGAATCTGCCAGGCCATCTGGGCACTGGCCTCACTAAAAGGCCATAAGGCAAGTTCTGCCAGGTCATCCGGACGTCGGTCCTACTAATCAAATTAACTCATACGAAGCCATAAGGCAAGCTCCGCCAGGCCATCCTGGTGTCAATCCTGCATCACAAGGAATTTCTAAGGTATTTGATGCCAAGCTACAAGGCGAGTATATGCCAGGTCGACCAACCGGGTGTCAGTCCCAATTCACAAAAAGATTCTAGGGCATTTCATGCCTAGGCCACAAGGCAAGTATATGCTAGGCCGACCAACCGAGTGTTAGTGCTGCTTTACAAAATGATTCTAAGGCTTTTGGTGCTAGGCTCCAAGGTGAGTATACGCCAGGCTCACCAACTGAGTGTTAGTCCCGTTTCGCAATAAGTTTCTAAGGCAGGTATGAATTAGGCCACGCAACCGAGTATTGGTCCCGTTTCACAAAAGTCTCTGAGGCATCTGTCACTGCTTTTACGAACACTCTTAGAAATCCAAAACTTTTTGTGAAGGAAGAAGGCCCATTGTAGGCAGGCGAGACTTTTTGACGATTGGCGAAGGCAGGACGGACTGCTAAGCGAACAAGTGAAGTCCACAAGAAGGAAAAAGACCAGAGTCTCATCAAGGTGGAAAAATGCCCGAAAGCTCATTAGGGCTGAAAAATACCCGAAAGCTCATCACGGCTAGAAAATGCCCAGAAACTCGTCAGGGCTAGAAAATGCTTGAAAGTTCGCTAAGGCTGAAAAATTTCTAGAAGCTCACCATGGTTGGTTGAGGCAAGATAAAGCTTGGAAGCTCGCTAAGGCGTTACCATATCGCTCGGATCAATTTTGGCTAGAAGATAGATAAGATCTTAGACCAGGCTAGTCGACAGGGCGAGTAAGAAGAAAGTAAGGACAGTGCGCGCTCAGCCCAAATAAAAGTTGGCTCAGTCCGAGGGACTGAACTAATGTCGTATGGTTCCACGTCGACTTGGGACAATTGATATGATTTACTCTCTAGATCGTAATATATTTCACGACCAGGCCACTAGGAGGATATCCGCAAGACTAACGAACGGGTGTCAGTTCTGGTTAATAAAATCCTCAAATCATTATTATGATCGGATGTTAAGTTCGGTTTGTTATCTTTAATTTATTTTATAGCCACAATGCAATTGTTATTTATGGACAGAAGCAGACAAAGCGATACGAGTATGTAAGGCTTATCTTAAAACAAGCCACATATCCCAAATCATGAAGACAACTATGACATTCGAATCTAAAGAATCGAAGACCAATAGAGGGACTTCTAATATTACACAATAATTGCCCATAGTAGGCCATGAGTTGTCACCATAAAACAGGACCACGTGGCAAGAGTTTGATAAAGCAATGCGCGATCCCTGTAACGACTCGAAAACCGGACCGCTACCGGCGCTAGGATCCAGATCGACATAAGGTCGCCGGGACCCGTAGGAAGCCAAACATACATCCTGAATACCTATCAAATCCCATAGATGATCACACATAAACATAAACATGAGAACTTTTTCTTTTCTTTTACCAAGCTCAACCTGTGCATGCACATAAACATAAACATAAACATAAACCACACACTGGAGTCTCATCACATGCTCCAATGGGGTATCCCATCAACATCAAGCTTGGTTGAACATAAACATCATAAAACATAGATCATGTATATACATGGGATTATTCAAACACACTATGGTCAAGCACAATTCTAATCCTCAATATCAATATTACATAACATGACTGATCATAACCTTACATCATTTTACAAATCATCATGTCCACATCTAACTATTACAAATCACAAGACTTTACTCTTCTTGACTCCCTGAACTAGCCCGTACCTGCAAACCTAGGGGATATAGGGAAAGGGGTGAGCTATAAGAGCCCAGTGAGCAGAATACTAAAATATTTAAAATATATGCCATCATGTAATACATCATATCACAAACAAATCACATCAAGGGTGAACTGTCACCAAATAGTCCCAGCATCATATTCGTGCCAGGCCGTAGAATGGGGTCCTGGTCTTCCTGTCATATCATAATATTACTTACCATTGCCCCAGGGCCTCATCTGGGCACCTGGTCTTCACGTTCCATACCGTGCTAGGCCGTAGAATGGGGTCTTGGTCTTTCATACCGTGCCAGGCCGTAGAATGGGGTCCTGGTCTTTCCTCAGGGACTAATTGGATCATACAGCATTCACCCACATCCACAATAAAGAATGCAGTGCAACATATTCGTGGATTCTAATGCAACAACCTATTATATTACATGGCATTCGTGATGCATGATTCATGCTAAAACTTGCATTTAATTTAAAACATAAGGTTTATTCTACTCACCTCAGGCTAACTCTGACAATAAACTGAAGCAGCTGAACTTACTGCTGGGGTCCTCGGTTCCTCGGGTCCGAACCTACACAGGTGGACTCAAATGAGGGACCTAACAAACATAAACATGACTCTAAAATACTCCCCAAAAACTCCCTAAAACACCTCAAAACATCCATAGAAAACATGCAAAGGAAGGCTGAACAGGGCACTTTCGGCGGTAGGTTCAGCGGCTGAAAGTGCCCTCCAGAGACGAAAGTCCATTTTCGGGGGCAGGCTTTGGCAGCCGAAAGGCTTGCCTCACAGACAAGTTCGGCGGCCGAAACTCCTTTCGGCTGCCGGACCTGGTTTCTCCCAAAGGGCAGAAACCAGCTCTTCAATGCATACTTTCCTCCCAAACCTTCCAAACAAGCAACCAACTCTCTCAAAGCATGCATACACACATACATCAACACCTAGGGGTCTCAAACTATCCTAAACCCCAACTACAACACATCAAACATACATTTCCAACACACATTGTCCATATAATCACATAAAACCTAACAAAGTTCAACTAACCTAAACATGCATTTCTACCCCATAGATCCACTTAAAACTTGTTTAAAACATACAATGAGCTCAAGATCGGCTCTTACCTCTTGAAGATCGAGAGAGAGACGACCTAAACTTGGAAACCAAAGGAAAAGAGCTCCTGAGTCTTCCAAGCCTCAAAACTTGCTTAAAATCTTCAAAACAAAGTAAAAACTCATGAAAATCATGAAAGATTTGAAGAAAAGGACTCAAAATCGGCGAGGGACAGCGGAGAACTCACCTTGGCCGAAAATGGGGAGAAAAGCTCGCCCATTCGGACAAGGGGACCCTTTTATAGGTGGCTGGCCAGGCCACTTTCGGGGGCCTAACGTGCCTCCGCATGCATGCCATGTTCGGCGGCCGAACCTGGACTTCCCTCACTTATGCTTTCGGAGGCCTAAAGCACTCCCGAAGCGCAAGCATGTTCGGCGGCCGAACTTGAGGTTCGGCGGCCGAACCTGAGTCTTTCTCTCAAGACTATTTTCATTCAAAACTTAATTTCTTTCTTGTTTAAACCCACGAAATACATTAAAACATTTTATAAAAACATGATTTTACCCTTCTAGAGGCTTCCGACATCCGAGATTCCCCCGGACGGTAGGAATTTTGATGTCGGAGTCTAGCCGGGTATTACAATCCCACCCGTGGAGAGGAAGATCCAGAAACAGTAATACATAGCTCTTCATCAAGACTCGCCCTTTCTCGAAAAAGTGAGTTTTCACACAAAGTTACCGTTAGCAGACATAATCTAGTAGACGACCGTTACGCCTATAATCATAAGATCCCCGACCAGTTTAGCCGGTCAAATCCCTCATCAAACGAGTTAGTCACATCATTGCCCGATTCCTAGAAAATACTATAATTAACTTCGTTCTCTTATAGTATAAAAGTCAACGATCATAGAGATAAAAATACATAATTCTTTTATTCAACTACTCTCAGGTTCTACATTCGTTGTATTCTCCAGTTTATTGACTTGAGTAGTGGAATGGCTGCCGTAGACGCCAAAAACCTCACATTCTTTTTTTTTTTTATAAATTTAGCCAAGCACAACATAGTTCTATTTTTTTTATTGTATCACTTATTTATTTTTTTTTTTAAAATAATATCCATTTTTTTTAAAAAAATTAATTTACAATTTTTAACATGCTCAAATTTTTTAATATGTCTATTTTTAATAAAGTTCATACTCTTTGAATTATTTTTATAAAATTTTATTTTCAATTGAAGTTTAATTCTAAAGTTTTTCTCATTTATATAAACACTCAAATTTAAAATTTCAAATTTATCTGTATTTTGAAATTAATTTAAATACTAAAAATTATAGTTTTAAATAACATAAAAGAATCAAAAATATTTTCACAATGTCATTATTTCCCTCCTTATACTAATTATATTACCGTAAAATGTTGTTTAATGTTCTTTTTACTTAAATAATAATATATTATATATTTTTATATTTTAAAATTTAAAATTTTACTATAAAATTTTATGAATATATGTACACACATATACAAGGTATTAAGCAAATTCTAAAACCTGTCATGATTAATAAAATAAGATTCTAATTTCACGTTATATTATAATGGTTTTTAAAAGTGAACAAATTTTAAATATTACTTTAGGAGTTATATTTAAAATAATAATAATAATACATACATAAAATAAATAAATGCTATAAATAGAATAAATATATAAAAAAAAAATTATAAATCCCAAGTATACTTATATTGATAACGTGGCCTGATAAAAATAATTTTTAAATAAACTTGCTAACCCAACTGACATAATTTTTTATATGTATTTATTGAAAATTTGTATGTGGACCGATTCATTCTAGATTCAATAAAAATAAGCCAATTAAATTTAAGTATTTTATCCATTTCAAAAAAAAAATTAAGTATTTTATTGAAATTAAAGTTAATCACATGATGAAATTCATGAACCAGAGCCGAAAATAAAGATAACGATTTTAAATTCTGAAATAATTAAAAGCGACTGTTTTTTTTAATTGAAAATTAAAATTAAAAAATAAAATTTAAAATCTCTTATTTAAATGCCATTTATTTTGAGATTAAATATGTGAATGTTAATTAACAGCGATTATAGAAGAAATTAAATCATAAAAATATAAATTTCGATAAAATTATAATAAATAACAGTGATATAATAAAATTCAATCCTACCTAAAGTAGATAATCCATCCAAATTCATTAAAACAATAATAAGTATAGAACGTAAATCATATTAGTATACTGAATATTAAGCACAAAATCAATTTGCTAAGGTTCAATCACATACAGATTGGGACCAGCGGACCTGATGAGCCGGCCGCTGGAGGGAAGGAAGTGACCAGATAGGAACCAGCGGACCAGCGGCTGGTGAGCTGCGCAACTAGACCAGTAGGAGGCGTGCTGCGAGATTGGACCAGCAAACCTAATGCTAGAGGCGCGACTGTGGAACGTACGTGGACAGCGAGCAATGGGAGGCTGTTGCGTCTCAGCCCGCTGGAGGCTGGAGGCGAGACAGAGAGTGGAGTGGCTGTTCTTCTCTTAGCTGTTTTGAAGACAGCTACGAGATGATGGAAACATTAGGTAGGGCTTTGCTTTTTTTTCTTTTTTTTTTTTTAGTTTTTAGTATTATTTTTATAATGATCTCCAGCAGCTATAATATAATTTCAGTTAACTTTTTCATTTGATTTTATTCTGTTACAAACGAGGACAACAGTTTTGGACATTGTCCTTCAATGGTCAATACTATGTTTTGTTTCTGTCTTATGTTTATGTACAAATATAATAAAAAAAAATTATAGAATTGATTAGTAATTACATATAATTGTTAACATAATAGAAAAATGATAAACAAAGAACTTTCTGAAATGTGTAAGGTTGAAACTCCACCAATGGCCTACTTTAACTCTATCCAAATCTTTAATAGGTATAGAAAATCAACTTAAATTTATTAAAATTTATCTAAAAATATTTAAATTCGTTTTATTAAGAATTCGTCTAATCAAACTTAAATTTGTCTAAATTTATTTAAAAAATATCTAAAACTATTCCATCAAGAATAAGACAAGCTAAAATACCTAGTTTGGCAAAAAAGAAAAACATTTATTAAAACCCAACCTGAATATAAACTTAAATTTGTCTGAATCTATTTTAAAAAATATCTAAATAAATTTGTCTGAATCCATTATCTCTACTATTTAATGAGGGGGAGAATTGCACATGGGCTTTAATTTACTCAGAAAATAGTTGGCAGAGGATGCCTATTTATTTTGTTGATCTAATGAACGTCCTATCAAACATCGCACTCGAAATCTCGTGACGTCTCTTTCTTTCTTTCTTTCTTTCTTTCTTTCGTTTTTAGGGAAAATTACTTTTTAGTCCCTAAGATATAGCGTAATTAACGGATTCGTCCCTCTATTTTTAGAACCCAACACTTTCGTCTCTGAGGTTTAATTCCGTCAAAATTCAAGGTCCCTCCGTCAAAAATTTCTGTTAAGTCAATGATTTTCACCGGATCTAAGAAAGATAATAAATATAATCTCAAAAATACCCTTATCAATAATAAAATTAAAAAATATTATTTAGTCCCTATAGTATGGAAAAACACACTACTTAATTCCTCAATTTTGAAAAATATATTAAAATGTCCCTAACATTTTAAAAAGTCTACTAATTAGTTTCTCTATTAATTTTATCACTAAATATTTTACTATTTAGTCCCTATAGTTTAGAAAAAAAAATTAATTAGTCCCTCAAATTATTAGAAAATTTACTAATTAGTCACTCCATATCATGAAAATTTTAGATTTTTTTTATAATACTTAACGACTAAAATTAACGAAAAGATGAACTAGTAAATATTTTAAAATATCAGAGACATTTTAATAAATTTTTAAAATGGCGAGCAGTGATCGACGACGAACAGCATCACAAAAAATATTTATATTGAGTTTTAACTTTTTATTTTTAATAATTTAAATTTTATATATTTTGATTTTTATTATTTTTGCTAAATTTGAATTTTAAATTTATTAAAATTTTTATTTGTTTGTGGATATTGAGTTTGAAATTTTCTTTCTTGAGTTTTGACGAAATTAAACTTTAGGGACTAAAATGTTGAATTCAAAAAAATAGAGGGATAAATATGTTAATTAAGTAATATCTTAGGGACAAAAATGTATTTTTTCCTTTAATTCTTTGAGAGAGGGACCTATAAATTTGTAGAAATTAAATTTCAGGGACTAAAGTATTGAGTTCTAGAAAGGGTAATTCGGTCATTTTTCCTATCACTAACAGCATTTTTTACGGAGGGACCTCTAATTTTAATGGAATTAAAATTTAGGGACGAAAGCGTTGGGGTCTAAAAATAGAGGGACAAATATATTAATTACGCTATACCTTAAGGACTAAAAAATAATTTTCCCTTCTTTCTATCATAAAACATAAGTCAATAATTTTCACAAATAATATTTTTTACCATTTTATAATAAATTCTATAAACTAAATAAGAATGCGCTGTTAACTGTTGCCTTATATAATAAATTAATTTAATTATAAATTATTAATATTCTGAAATTTAAAAAATAAAATCTACCGTATGAATATAAGTTTAGATAAAAAATAAGACGTTTTTTCCATTTTATCTATTTTTTTTATTTGACGTCTATAATACCACATGTTTTATCATTCAGATTTGTACGTACGAACATATTAGAGTCTCTTCTCCATGCCAGACGGACATTTAATTTCTCCGACATTCATGCAAGTAAGACTGCAAAGTGATTGAATTTGCCTTGTCTACCTCCTGTCACATTACCGGATTGAGTTTTTAAAAGATGAGTCTGTGCGTATGTCTGATCCAGCTTGTTTCGTATCTCCAAATCGGAGCGCTCTGCGTAAATTGATTTGTCCATGAAAAAGTCATGGTAAATTTTGAGCCAATATTCTTTTTGTGGGTTCGATCTTGTTAGGATGGAAAAAGTCCAATGATCATCGATTATAATTAATTTTTTAAATTTTAATAATATAATTATTTGACTGAACAAAGATAATGATAAAATATTGAAAAATAAATGGAAAAAATAAAATAAAATGAACAAATTGAGAACTATCATAGAATAGTTGTTAACGAAATATAAATAGAATGAAGAAAAAAGTTATTAAAGATAATAAACATATCAAGAAATTAATTAAAAAGATATATTTTAATGAGCATACTATTTATGTAATTAAAAGTTAAAATAGAATTACAATTAATAGTTTAATCAAATTAAAATAGGATTAATATAAATAGAAATAGAAATAGAAGTAATGTTTAAATTTAAATGAAAATAAGGATTCGATAAAGCTATTTTCATAAACACGTTAATTGAGTAGAAATTAAATGGAATTAGAATAAATATGATTATTAAATAATATATGAATTAATATAAATGGAAATGATTATGCAATTAAAATAATTAGTAAAAATAAATCAAAATTCTAAAATTTAATGATTACCCTCCATAAAAACTGTTAATAAAACTTTATTTTTAAATTCTATAAATGTTTTTAAATAATAGCTAAAATCAATCATAAAAATTAATAAAAAAATAATTACAGATCAACTAATGCGATTATTTTATAGAAATTTTGGATATTATAGGTAATTATAAAATGATATAATCACTATTTTCAAATTTTGACTAATTAGTCTACAAATAATGCTTGTAATTAAAATACGTTATCTTTATTCATAAAAGCAAAAAGATTTTTTTTCAAAAGAGAAAATATAAATATATAAAAAAGTGAAAATTCTAACTCAGAGATAATTTAATAATAATAAAAATAACAATTTTCCAAATAATAACGAGTCAATTTTAATTTTAGAACCAATGAATTTATTACATTATAATTCCTTAATAATTAATTTTTCCAAAGAGAACTTTTCACTCCCTAAGACTTAGTTAACTTTCCAAAAAATCTAACTAAAAAATCATAAAATTTAGTATTTTTTTTAATTTAAATCAATGAGTTAAGAAATTTGACGCAAAATTTTTTATTTTTAAATTAAATTGAGCTTAAATTAAAATTATATATACACTCCATATCAGTACATTGATTAGAATACAAACTACAGAACGACATAGTTTTGACTGATAGGATTACAGGAATTGATTGTGTAATCAGATGACGTATCTAAATACTCTTCATCAGTCCCAATCCATCAGTCAAAATTATTTTATTTTTCCATTTTTCAAGCCCAAAAAAAAAAAAAATCACCGACAGAAGCTCTGCCCCACTATGTCTGGTCCTTTGCTCTAAGCTGCTAGACGTTTCTAGTTTTTGTTTTTTTTTTTAAATTAATTATGTTGTGCAACATTTAAAGTGTAATGAAAGGCAAATTACCAATGAGAAGGATTGAACAAAGAATACCAAAATTGACATATATTTATATTTTTTTTTATAAATAATTTGAAAAATTCAAACTCAAAATTTCTCTCCTCTCCGATGCCATGTATTTTATTTTATAGCTTAATTATTAACAAAATTTAATTTATAAAATAAAAAATAAATTTTTAATTGAACATTATTTAAATTCTAAATTAATTTTCATTTTACACTCACAATTTTAATTTGATAACAGTGCATTTAAATAAATTTAAATATTTTCAAATTTTACTATTTCCAATCTCCATTTAAAAAAAAAATTTTAACTTGATTTTCTGATGATCATTTATTTCTCACTACCAAACTAACAAGAAATAGTTGAGTGCTCTAACCCTTTGCTCAATAATTACACAACGCCTTTTTTTAAAAAAAAAAAAAAAAAAGATAACCATTGTATAGAGAGCAATAATTTTCAGTATCCAAAAGTATTTTGTAATTTTTTTTCCCAATTGTAAAAAAGAAAAAATATTACAAATAATGAATGAAACCCATCAATTTACTACCAACCTTCTCTGATTCTATATAGCCTTCTTCTGACTTCGATTCTTCCTTCTATATAATAATCCACCAGCTCTCGCCATTGCCTCTGACAAAATTTGCTTTCCCATTTGAATCCTCTAACAAAAAATCCAAAAAAAATGGAGTTGTTCTTTCTCACTGCCTTCACCATCTTCATTATCCTTGTTACCTTCCCAATTGTTGCTGTGTTGTACAGGCCAAGTTTCACAAATCTCCCACCAGGTAACGTGGGCTTGCCATACATTGGAGAGAGCCTGGAATTTCTTTCCACAGGAAGAAAAGGTCATCCTGAAAAGTTCATTTCTGATAGAATGGCTAAATACTCTCGTCAGCTTTTTAGGACTTCAATTCTCGGTGAAGAAACCGCCGTCGTTTGTGGTGCTCAAGGTAATAAATTCTTGTTCTCTAATGAGAACAAGCTTGTCACTGCATGGTGGCCTAACTCGGTCTTGAAACTCTTCCCTTCAGTTACTCATAGCTCTATCCAAACAGAAGGTCTGAAAATGAGAAATATGTTGCCTAACTTTCTCAAACCTGAGGCCTTGCAGAGATACGTTGGTGTAATGGATGCAAAGGCAAAAAAACACTTCGAGGATTTCTGGGAAGGAAAAAACCAAGTAAACGTATACCCACTTGCAAAGTTTTACACTTTTGCAGTTGCTTGTAAAGTGTTCTTGAGCATGGATGATCCAGAACAGGTCACAAAATTTGCTGCTCCTTTCAATGATATGGCGTCAGGAATAATCTCGATTCCCATAGATTTGCCTGGAACACCATTCCATCGTGGAATCAAGGCCTCGAAGATTATCAGGAACCAGATGTTGACGATGATTAAGCAAAGGAGGAAGGATCTTGCTGAGAATAAAGCTTCTCCAATGCAAGATATTTTGTCACATATGTTGATAGCAACCGATGAAGATGGGCTACGCTTGGGGGACGTTGGGATCGCCGATAAGATCATTTCTTTGCTCATTGGAGGCCATGACACAGCAAGTGCAACGATTACTTTTGTGGTCAAATTTCTTTCTGAGCTTCCTGAAATATACAACAATGTTCTGAAAGGTACCTGAAAAAACAAAATTTTTTTTTTCCCACTTCCATATTGCATACAAAAATAAATAAAAATATGAGAAAAAAAATTAATTGTGCATGTATAATACTTGATTATATATATGAATTACAGAGCAAATGGAGATATTAAAATCAAAAGCATCAGGGGAGTTTTTGAACTGGGATGACATTCAGAAGATGAAATACTCATGGAATGTAGCATGTGAAGTGATGAGATTAGCCCCACCACTTCAAGGTTCATTTAGAGAAGCCTTACATGACTTCAACTACGCTGGTTTCTCAATTCCAAAGGGTTGGAAAGTAAGCTTATCACAAATATTCAAGCAATTAAAAAAAATTCCTTCCATATTTTTTGAAAAATTACTATTTTAATCCCTGAATAATGTTTAAATTAACATATAACTCCCTAATTTTTTAAAAAATCATTAATTTAGTCTTTATATTTTGACTCTTCAAAATTTTAGTTCTTTCTCCAATTTTATGTTAATTTATTTAGAGATTTTAGGGATTTAAAATATTTTTCTGTTCTGGATATTTTATTAACTTAATAGAAAAATACCTAAAATTAGATAAAAATAATTAATGCTACAAAACTAAAGAATCAAACCATTAAATATCTTTTAAAAAAAATTAGATTTTACTTATTTAGAGATGAAAGAGTAATTTTTTTTTTTTTTTTTATTTGTTGGTAGTTATATTGGAGCGCACATACAACACATAAGAATCCAGAATATTTTCCACAACCTGAAAAGTTCGACCCATCAAGATTTGAAGGATCAAGGGCAGCAGTACCTTACACATTTGTTCCATTTGGAGGAGGGCCAAGGATGTGTCCTGGAAAAGAGTATGCAAGATTGGAAATCTTAGTTTTCATACACAATATAGTGAGAAGATTCAAGTGGGAGAAAATTATTCCTGATGAGAAAATTGTTGTAGATCCAATCCCAGTTCCAGCTAAAGGGCTTCCAGTTCATCTCTACCCTCAAAAACACCAGTAATTTTTCTAAAACAGAATTGCTTCTCTTGTAAATTCTGCAAAAGATAATACTTTCTATGTAAGTCTAGTGATTCCTAGGCTTCAACCCATAAACATTATAAAGTTAAATTACTTGCATTTTTAATTTTTCTTTTAATCAATTTCTTTTTTTCTTTTTTCTTATGAAGACCGATTCCTTGGAGGGTATTCAGGTAAAAATTATTGAAATTCTCAGTATTTGTTTATTTATGAAATATTTTAAATAAATTAGTGTTAATATTTTTTAAAAAATAATATAAATAACCTTAATTAAAATATTATATATATATAAATAAATAGAGAGATTTACAATTTAACCTCTGGATATTATCATTGTCAATTCCTATATTTTCAAAAATTTATTAAAATATTCTTATCTTTTCTCTTCATCAATAAAATAATTCTTCCGTCTATTTATGCGGTTAAAAATATAGCAAAAAACCAAATCACTCCGTTCTTTTCCTCCTTGTCTATTTTTACTATTAAAAATATAGCAAAAAACCAAATCACTCCGTTCTTTTCCTCCTCCTTCTTCATCGATTCTTCCTCTTCTTCTTATTCTTTTTTTCTTATTTTTTTGTTCTTCTTTTTCTTTTTATTTTTGTTCTTCTTTTATTTTTTTTTTATTAAAAGGAAGAGGCGATTCTTCTTTCTTCGTGTTCATAATCATCATCTTCTTCTTCATAATCATCGTTTTCTTCTTCTTCTTCATAGTCATCTTCTTCTTCTCCTTCTTCTTCTTCTTTTTCTTCTTCTTCTCCTCTTCTTCTTCTTCTCTTCTTCTTCTTTTTCTTTTTTTCGAGGAGAAGAAGAAGGAGAGACTATTTCGTTAATGGAAAAAAACGATAATAACCTTTTAATAGATATGAGAAAAGATAATAACGTTTCAATAGATTTTTGAAAATATAAAAACTGACTTGTTAATAATAGTAATATCTAAAAATTAAATAAGAGATTTTATTTGAGGGCAAAATAAGATTTTTTTAAAAAAAATTCTTATTTTTTATTTATTTTTAACGGAAAAAATAATAGAAAGACTATTTTGTTGACCGAAAAAAAGATAAAAACGTTTTAATAGATTTTTAAAAATATAAGAACTGATTTATTAAAAATTAAATTATAAATCTCTCTGAAAAGATAGAGAAATAAATGAAAGGAGGAGAAAAATAATTCTATTTTTTTAACTTAAAAATATGCTATTGTCTATAAGAGAAATTTTTATCGATATAAAATTAAAGTGGAGAGTTTTTTAACAAGAAGTTGAAAAATAAAAAATAAAATTACTCTTAAAATTGAAGAACAGAAACACGTAAGGGCAAAAGGATGGGTAGACTATGAGCTTGACTGTCAGAGTTGCTGTTGGCGTAGACAAAGCTTACAGAGTTCACATCAAGAAAACAACACTACTTCCAGAGCAGCGGGGCCTTACATAATTTACAGTTCAATCAATTTCATCGCAATAAGTGAATCAAAATTAATATTTTTGAGAACATGCCACAAATTATACAACTACCAACCTTCCGCCATTTATTTTCTTTCTTTCTTTTTAAATTAGTCCAAAAATCAATGATCTCCTCATTTTGATTAAAAAGCTAGACCCAAAAAATGGAATATCATCCTAAAGTAATTGTGTTTGAGCATAACGTACAAGTTTTAATCTTTTAGCATATAATCATGAATATTTGACATTAATGTCAAAATGAAATATTATAGGTCAAATATTTTCTTGTCTTTTATTTGTTTTTTTATAATTTTTTTACCATCTATAATTGTATTTTTTGGGTAATTTATCTACATCATATTAAATATATAATTTTTAACATGATAAAATAAATAAATAATTCATATTAACAATATAAAATTAAATAAAATGCATTTTCTTTATGGCCAATTCTCAAACTCAAATATGCTTTTAAAAAAAAGTCAAATCAAGCCAACTCATAATAATAAATTAATGTACCTTCTCTATAAATTTTGAATAAATGTAGTACCTTTCACTTTAAAACATTTATTTCAATAATAATAACATTATTATTATTTTTATGAAAAATACTAGTGATAATTATTTAATTTATTTTATTATATTAATTATTTTTTTAATTAATTATTAATGATTATACTCTTCCACTAATAAAATGAGAGTATTAGAAAACTACTTGTCGTTAGTATTCCTTTAATAATAATAATATAGTGTCATTATTTCTGGGCTTTAGAACCCATTAAATGAATCTAACTATCTTGCAAATAAAAAACAAAAAAATCTTACCTCCCGACAAGGCCACAGTGGACCACGTAATGCTCTCGTTAAAAACGTTGGCTCGTCTAGATTTCTAGACCCACTTCATAATTTTTTATAAAAAGACAGTTTGATAGTCTAAAGCTATTTTATTAACGGTACTTTTTATCATACTCGATTAATATTTTAAGAGACCTTAAACAACATATCAAGGCAGATGCATCGTGCAAGAGACACACAGCAGAGTAACACTACAAGCTAAGAAATGAGTTGAATGCTAGTTCTGTTAATTCTGGCCATGAGACAAGAAACAATCTTAATTGTATGTTGTAAAAAGAATAAGGGAACCAGCCCATTTCTGTTTCAGCTGCCAAACGCAGCTAACTATTATGAAATGTGCCAATTTTGGTTCACAACAACGTAATCTTGTGTATATCACAACATTTCAAGTTTAAGCTCTAAGATCTCCATAAAACAGTTGAATAAGTTCTTGAGAAAGTGAAAAAGAACTCAATACCTGAAACACGAAATATGAATATTTGTTGTCAGATAAAGAACAGTAATCATGTTAAGCAAGAAAAAGTATGTTACCTGACTATACAAACAGAAACCTGTGATGTGCAGCATGGAATCAGATTAATCCTATCTACAACAACCTGAACTTCTTATTCCCGATTCACGCTCTGGTCCGGGGACAACAATCTCGTTTCCCTTGAGAAGTGAAATATGTCCTCCATATTCATGGTCATCATTTGCAACAAGGCTCTTCTTCGCTGACAATTCGATAAATCTCCGTTAGGATAAAAAGGAAAGCTGATGTCTCCATTAAAAACAGGTTTTCCTTTTGGGCAAAATCTTTGGCATCCTCAATAGGCACGGCTCGTAGGGTCCCCAGGTCAGATTTGTTTCCTACAAGCATGATGACGATGTTCCTATCAGCATGCCCCTGCAATTCCTCTAACCACTTGTTTATATGATCAAATGACTGACGCTTGGTTATGTCATAGACCAGCATTGCCCCCACGGCACCTCTGTAGTATGCACTCGTCACTGCTCGATACCTAAAATTGCCACCACAGTTTACACAATCAATTAATGCATCCATTAGGACTTAAATGTACAAGCAGGAAGAGTAACCACATAAATGTCCTGTTCAACATACAGAAGATAAATGTAGATATATTATATAAACAAATCACATGGGTAACAGAAATAAGAAGTTTTTCTCACCCACCCATATATGTTCCTGTCTGGCTTTCTGAAGCAATGAAAAATCTGTTGTCTGGTTCAACCTAATTAAACCATTTTCAACTAATTACAACATCGATCATTGGTCTCTTTAATGCCAGATATATCCTACTTTTTCCCAGTGTTCATGTCACTTTGTTTTATCATCTTCACTCTTCAGCTTGTGCTAGGTTTGTTTTATCATATTCACTCTTCAGCTTGTACTAGGTTCCGATCCTCAAGGATTTCTCAACAGTTCTTCTATCAACTATTAGCAATCACTTCAATCAGGGCAATTCAATTCTAAAGTTTCGGTTTGTGATGTTTATAGGTCATCTTATATACAAGTCATAGATACTCTTCTGAGCTAATCACACAACATACTCAAATAACTGAAATTATCATATAAGCATTTGTCTCTTTCTATCCCAATATTTACCTAAGAACTACATAGTTTGAAACCAATAAATGACAAAAAAAGGTCATGAAAACATACTAAAGATGCACGAGACTTTCAGAAGATAACACCAATGCCTTTCCATCTCCATTTCAATCATTATTACACCTTAACTTCTGCTCTCCCTAGTTCCAACCTCAACTCATTCCGAGACAATTCAGCAACATCAAAAAGAAATTTTTTTCAGTTACCTCGAATTACATACATTAAAGAATCGTATTAATAATTTCTGCATAAGCATTACAAAACATATGAATATTCAACATCCTGGCACCTGTTGAAATGTATTAGTGTATAGAAGAAAAAAACACTACTCTACTGTCAGACATTTGGTTAATAGAGAATCATAGTGACAGACATTTCGTTTATCTTTACATAATGTAATTAGTGGACAGCATAAAACTATCATTATAAAAGAGTCATTTTCAAGAGAATCAAGCACATGCCCAATAGACAATGCAGTTTCAGTCGTTTTCAGGCCCCAAATAAATGAAATTCAGTTTCTGTCATTCTTCAAATCATGACAATCAACAAGATAAATCTAAGGCATGACACACATGCCTTATCAAAAGAAAGAACGAGAGGTAGATACATTAATGTAAGAATTAGCTTCTCCTTGTGTTCATCATGACAATAAGCTTCACAGTAGAAGATTTCTCATTATAAGTTTTCTGCTAAGCATATCAACAACCAACCCAAAGGATCTCACCATTGAAATGCAAATTCAACCCAATTAAACAGCTCAATAAAACTAAATAATTCATGGGTGTAAAATATACTTGACCACAGCTCAATGTCCAAAGAAATATTTTGGCCTTTTGCTTCCCTCGATCAAAAATATTCACCTAGTGGAGAGAAAGAAAAGAGAGTACCGTTCTTGACCTGCAGTGTCCCAAATCTGAGCCTTAATGGTTTTGCGATCAATAATGATGGCTTTAATCTGGAATTAAACTCCAATAGTAGCTTTTGAATCCAAACTGAATTCTTTCCTGGCAAATCGAGCCAAAAGCTGCGATTTCCCCACCTCAGAGTCTCCGATCAGTACGATTTTGAACACGTAGTCTATCTTCTGATTGAAATTCACTAGCAAATTCGACATCCCTCTTTCTCTTTCTCACTTATATCACACGAACTAATTTCTTTTCATATAAACGATGATTAAAAATTTTGATTTCTTACATTAAATCCAAAGCTTCATACGAGAGAGAGAGGGAGGGAAAATATTTGAATCAAACTTCTGGGACAGGAAGCATGTGGAAAGAAAGATTCAATGCTGTAGGTTTTTAACAGAAACCTGAGACAGGATTTGGAGGGGAAATTGAATGGAAAAGAAAACTGAAGAAGAGAAAAGGTGGGAACTTTATTTTGATTTTTCTATATATAAGTGAAGGAAAATGGTGCTTTTGACAGGAAAAGAGCTACAAAAGCACCGAGAGAGAGATGTCAACAAGGGGATACTATCACTAAAACGCAGCGTTTTTAATTAATGCTTAAAGGCAAAACAGAATTACAACATTTGAAATTGCACAAAACACAAGTAAGACATTTACATTCAAGAAATTACAACATAATTATTTGCTAAGCAACCTATCTTCTTGAAAAGCCCTACAGACTAAAGTACAGCAGAATCTGATTTCTTTTTCTTTCTGAAGAGATTCACTAATAAGACAGCTTAAAGCCAAAAAAAAAAGGAGCATCACAATCTCCTATGATCCTATTCTCCTACATTACACTAAAAATTAAGTAGCTAGTGATTCTTCACAATCTTCCCCATTTTCCTAGCTGCAATGTATGTACAGAAGTCAAATCAAGAAGAAGAACTTGAATGCTGTTTCTGTTCACTAGAACACATGCATTTTGCTTTAGTATCCTTGAGGGTCTGCAAAAGATAGAAGAATATTAGGCAATTCAAATCTAGTTAAAACTTTAAAGATCAAGTGATGTTGATTCATGGTTTGTATTCTTTATACGTTACCTTGAGCTGTTTTTGAAGATCTTTAATGTACTCGACTGCGAAATCTAACTTATCTGCTGTGTTAGTTTGCTGCCAAGAAGAAAGATATAAAATAATTTAGTATCTAACAATCACTAAGAATGAGTCACAATTTGAGAATGAGAAACTGATCTAGACCATGGAGTTTGAACTACCTTGTCCATGTTTGGGAAAAGATCTTGCAGCTTCCTCATCCTTTCACTAATTCGCATTCTTCTTACCTGCGACATATACATATATCGAATGGTTAATTCATTGTTCTTGTCAATAAGATAGAAAGACTATCGTTGGATGAATGAAAGTGTTAATTAGGACGTACCCTCTCTGCGATGCTTCTAGGGTGAGTAGCGCAACCCCTTTTCGCTCGAATCTTACAGGGAACAGAATCTTGAAACTGCAGAAACTTCTCTACATTAGCCATCTCTGCAGCTGTCTTAGGCAAGCTCAGGTGATGAGTCAAACCGGACACACGAGTTCCAGAATTCTCATTCTGATAAAAGAATGATGATACTGTTAGTATTTGTTCAAAGAATTTAGCAGAATGAACAAAAGAGGCTACTTAGTTTCTGCAAATTTCTACCTGATTGTCCAACATGTATAAGCCAGAAAACACATTTCCATCGTTACTTCTTAACCGCTTAAAGTCATTCAATGAAGGATCATCCCATGTGTTATCTGCAAAATTCATGTACTGTCTCTTTCTAGTGTTCTCTTCAGGACTACTTGCCCCAGGGTTTTCATCTTCAAATTCAGCAATCTGAGGCAAAAGCCTCTGCCCTGAAGGGAAACTTAGATGATTGTTTAAGCTACTAGTTGATGGATTAGCTTCTCCATTCAAGCCATTGCAGGCTCGAACACCGCCTGCATCCTTTGTCACAGTGAAGCCTGTTAACCATTGAGAATTATTATCAATGCTATCAATCTTTAAGCAATGAACTATAAAGAATTATTTAGTCATAATAGTTAAACTAAAAATCCAATTGGAATGCAAGAAGAAGGAGAAATTCAAAAAGTCAACTTTCTTTGCATAAAGCCTTTAGAGGTGCCTTCAGCCTTTCTGGTTGACAAAAAAATCTTAACAAATCTTTTTGATGCCTCCAAGCCAAGCAAGGGACAAGAATTCAAAATGTTTGGTTGCAGAAAAAGTAAAGGAAATCTACAGAGCATTTTCCTGTATTTTCAATTTTTAACTTTTTTTAATAATTTTTCAATTTGACAAATCAAATGCCACCATAGCTTTCAGTCAGAAATTCAAGGGAATCTCAAACAAACATATCTTTAAAAAAAAAGAAAAAGAAAAGAAAACTTCCACCCACATTCCTTCTATTCTTGCCAACTTTCTGGGAAAACAAACAAAGCATAAAAACAAAGAACAATACCGTTGTCAACGCCTAGGTTGGAGAAAAATCCAGCTGGAGAGCTGTTTTGCCTCACAAGATTTGAACCATTCACAGTGCTCATCTTTGAAGCCTGCATAGAATTTTCCAAGGCCATTGAGTTCATAACACCAAAACTGCTGTCCAGAGAATTGCTAACATCCACAGAATTTCCATTACTAGCCAAATTATTGATTGGTGAACTTTGATAAACTATTTGTGAATCTTCCATTTCTTGCTTCATTGCTGGTCTTTTTTCATATTCTTGCAAATTCTCAGAATTGGAATCCCCTGAACCATTACATGTTGACATAAACCTTGCCAACACTGTATCCATATCAGGGCTCGAAGCTTGGAAATACAGAGAATCCTCACCTTCAATGCCACCACTATCATTCCCATGGCCAGTGGCGCCACTGACAAGACTCTCAAGAAATGAGCTTGGTGCTGACCGATAACGCAGTAGGCCTGAACTATGCTGGTGTTCTGCTTGATGGTAATGATGGAAATTCAAATCCATGGATTCTTGATTCCTTCTCAATTCTCCATCTTGATAGTTGAAACTAGGACTATACATAAGACTCATGTCTTCTCGTTCTGAGGATCCCTGAAAACCACCAAGAATATCATACATCATTCAGTCTCCCCAATTCTTGCTAAAATTAATTGCATATAATTCAATCAGAACAATATGTAAATATTGCTTTGATATGCTTAACAGCTTAAGCACCAGAGGTCTAAACTTTGCTTAAACTCAAAGTTGCTTGCTTGTTCTTGAATAAAATAAAATATCCAAGAAAAATCAACTTTTCCTTCAAAGTAAATGCAACCCGAAAGAGGCTGCAAATAAAAAAGCAACTAAATGCTACATTTCTATTCAAACCCAAGTCAAAACAGCTTGCATTTGTGCTAGTATATTGTTGATCAAGCTTTGACACAGTCAATTCAGAAGGGAAAAATGAGTTTCAAATGTAAAGCAATACCCAAGACATGTAAATATGAATGCGTTTAAAGTATTTGCTTTAATGTACAAGAGAAGGAAAACAGCTTTGCTTCTGCTTAGCATCTTTGTTGATGTATGCATCTCAGCACTAGAAATAGCTTAAAGACAAAAGAATCCAGAAGACAAGAAAAGGGCAGGGATGCAATAGTACAAGTCTTGACTCAAATTATTGACACCATTTGAGCTATCAACCAAGTACCTTAACCTTCTTGAGTCTCAGCTTTTGTAACTCTTTACCTCTGCAAAATACTGAAATCAAGAAAAAAAAAAAACCAGAAAGATAGGAGTGCAGGAGCTGAACATACTTTGTCTCTCCACAAATGCACATATATGTACAAGTATTGTTACATAAGAACTCTCAAGGTTGAATATAATTACACAAGGATGCCATTGATGATGATAATTCAAGGTGGTCCATGAAAATGGAAACTTGTAGCTTGACCAAACTACCCCTGGAAAAAGTTTATTGGATTTTCCTACTTTGTTGGGTTCTTCGTTTCAAGGGTATGGGTTGGGGGAGTTTTTTTTCTGGTAAGATGACAGTATTTACAGGTTTTTTTATTTATGATTTTTCTTAATTCCTTCATTTTTGAAAAGAAAATAGGATTAATAAGAGGCATATGAATGTGATGCTTTGCTTATGGGTCAAGCGACTCTATTGTGACTGGAAGAGGTAATAATATTCAGATAAAAGTGAAGGGGTAAAATGGGAAAATCACAAAAACAGATGGTTCGATTGATCTTTTGGATAAGAGAGCCAAGTTGGTGGGGAGCTTGTTTAATTAGGTGGCTGCACTGTTTGTTTCTTGGAAGGATCGAATGTGATATTTTCTTTTTTTAAGTAATAAAAAATAATAAAATAATACGATTGAGAAACGAGCTTAATAATTATTAAATTAATTATTTTATTAATATTTATATATGAGTAATGATAAATATAAGAAATTTGAATAAAAATATTTAATTTAATAATTATTAAATTAATTATCATATAAATTCGATTTCTTTATAACATTACCCAAATATTAGTAGTTAAAGAAAAGTCTTTATACATAAATAGTTAATTATTTGAAATTATTTAACACCATAAAAAAATGTAAATATATAATTAGTAAAGGTGAAATTTATTATATGTTAAGTTTTTTAAATAATTTATAATTTTTAATGATATATATGATGTAATATAATTATAGTAATTATAAGGTAACGTAATAAAAATATTCGGACATTATTATACTTCATTTTTTATCAAAATTTACCACCTTTCTCTGAAAAACTCACCCATGTTTTTAGATTGATTTTTCATATAAAATTAATATTAACAACCACAATTTAGTAGCATCTCATTATATCTGTAAAAAATTTCTGACCAGTTAAATCGATCAGATCTCTTATTAATTAATCGATCATATTATTATTGAATTATCAAAAAATATTATATTTAATTTTATATTTTTATAGTATAAAAGTGAACGATCACACAATTAATCGATCATATTATTATTGAATTATAAAAAAATATTATATTTAATTTTATATTTTTATAGTATAAAAGTGAATGATCACACAGATAAAAATATGTAATATTCTTATATAACGACTCTTTCAATTTATTAACTTAAATGTCACAGTAATTGTTATAGATATTAATTATTTCACATTCTATTTTTTATAGATTTATTTATATATTTTAAATAATTAATTTATATATATAAATAAATAAATTTAATATGAATATTTTTTTGAAAATATACATAATTTATTTAAAACTTACTAAAATAAGAAACACTAATAGCATCATATGTCAATTTTAGAAATAAAATAATTGAGCGCACCAACTCTTGGAGACTTTTGCCTCAAAATACGTTGCTTTCGAAAAACTTTTTCCTTTTTTTTGTTTTATATATCACATGAGATTAATCAAATCATTTCCTTTTCTTTAAAAAAAAAATCATTTTTTTAATGTAAAATAATTACTCAGACAAAAAAAATATTAAAATAATTAATTAATTAATTTTATACGGCACAAGATATTAATTAATTAACAAAGGGACCAGTTGGTCACTCTTACTCACTTTCCTTTATCTTGAAAATATATATATATTTTTAAATTGGTCTCTTTCTTTAATGAATTAACCCTAAACCAGGGACTAAAACAAAGTCTGGTATTTCCAAGTTCCTAGGTTTTGTTCAGAATTTTCATACTTCTTTTAAGAAAAAAATTGATCTTTTCTATTTTAATAAAATTATTTTTTAATTTTTTTAAAAAGATATTGATAAATCTACTTTTTATTTTATTTGCTTTTAATATGTTCTATTATTTTTTAGAAAATTTATTTAATCATGATTTGGAAAAACACAACTATATAATTTATTTATTTTATATGACTTTATTTATTTAGTCCTATAATTTTTTAATGCATTGTGTAATAAAAAAATAAGAGGGTATGGAATAAAATTACAAAAATTAACTAATATTTTATTAAAAAATAAGATTATTTTAAAATAAAAAGCATATTTTTTTAGTTAGTGAATATTTTAATTTTATTATAATTACCTCTTAAATTTTTTTCGTTAATTAAAACTTAATTTTTAAAGCTATTTCAATTATATTATGGCGTTATTTATATTATTAAAAATCAATGGAATTGTGACGTTGCAATTCACCTTAATAAATTTTAAAATAAATTGATAATAATTTAAAATTTTAGAATAAAATTATAATAGCATTAAAAGTATAAGGTTATTTAATAATTATTTATTTTATTAATATTTTTTAAAAAATAAAGAAATAAAAATTAAATTTATAATTTTAAATAAATTATATATTGTTTTAGCCACTTAATCAAATTAGATTAAAAAATCAAACCCTTAATCTATATATTATTAATTTTTTTAAAATTTACTCTAAATATTAGTATAATTTAAAAAAAAGTGGTGGATTAATATTATATTTGAGAGTTGAAAGAATAATTAAAAAAACATTCTAAAATTTATTTTATTATTTTTAATATTTTCAAACTGAATTATATTAAATATTATTTTAAATTATTTTTTAATACTTTATCATTAATATATTTAATAAAATTATTTTTTAATAATAATTTTAAAAGTAATATTAAATAATAAATATATTAAATAAATTTAAAAAATTAGTAATTATAATAAAAATATATTTTTTTTAGCGATTAATTTTAAATTTTACCGATATGATATTAATATAGCATGATGATATGATATTAAGTGTTATGTGATAATTTTATTAAATTTTTAATGACATAAATAATAATAAAATATTATTGAAATAATTTTAAAATATTAAATTTTAATTAATAAAAAATTATGAGATGTGATTACAATAAAATAAAAAATATATACTATTTTTTTTTTTTTTTATCTTTTTAAATAAACTCTAGGCTAGGAATGTTAATCAAATTAAGGATTTAAAGGATATTTGTAATTATTTAAATTTTATAATAAAAATTTTTAAATAATTTTTTTAAATTATATATTTTATTTTTTAAATTAAAGATAATAAATTTTCCCAAAACTAATAAAAAATAATTAAACTGAATTTGTTGAAATTCTTGATTTGATTCTTAGTCAAAAACTATCAACCATTAATCATTAAACTACACACGTATCCGTAGCAGTTCAATGAATGAGAAACATTGACCGGAAAGCTGATATTTGTATTCATACACGTGTGTATTTACACATAACCGTCTCATCGCAAGCTAAAAGTGTTGGATTAAATTCCGTCTTCCGGAATTGTTTTTATAGATTGAAGAATTTTATATAAATTGTTATAATTTTAATAATAATTTAATTATATTTTTAAATTAAATTGGTATTTATTATTAATAAAAAAATTTCATAATAAATTAAATTAGTGTGTGTTTTAATTCATGTTACTTTATCAACACTGTCTATTGTTTTTTTTAAAGAAAAAAAAAGAAAAATAGGTTTATATATAAAATGAATTTAAATAAAATTGAAATCTATGAATAAGTTCATAAGTTAGTTATCAAATGATATTATTTTATTTTAGGAGTTATTGGGCATGCTACTTTATATAAGGGTCAATACCAAAATCAAATTTACAAGTAGAAATTGAATGAGTCTTCTTCTACGGCCAGAACCAGGGAATAATTACTAAATTGACTTTTTTTTTTTCTTTCAAAATTTTGAGTGGTAGTACATTCGTTGACATTTTATAAAATGTTAGACCATACTCAGAAGAGTTATGAACTCCAACTAATATTATTTTTTAAGAAAGATCTTTCATTACATCAATTTTATTCATTCATCCGCATGCTATTTGCTGCCTGAGAATTATAAATTTGATTTTATATATTAATGCGATTATAATGAAACTGTATTGCAATTGATCAATTTGAAAAAAAAAAGAGATGATAAGTACTTAAATTAGTAAACTTAAAAATAGTAAGTATAATATAATATTTTAAATTTTAAAATAATTATATAAAAATTACGTATTTTGAAATTTATAATCAAGATAAAATTAGTTATAATATCTTTTAAAAATCTGACTGATATCGATTAATAGATAAAGACTCTCATGATTATAAGTGTAATGAAAATTTATTAAATTATATTTTTTAATAATAATTTCATATGGAATCTTGTATTATAATTGAGAAGGAAGCAGAGTATTGACGAAAAGTTGAGATATATGATATTATGAAATTTTTTTAAAAGTAATGTATAAATTTAAAAATTAAAATAAAATATAAAATATAAAAATTAAGGATAGCTGTATAGAATTATTTAAAAAAATAATATTTCAAAATATAGACTATATTTAATTTAAAATTATAAGTTTATCGGGCCGAAAAAACAAAAACTCGGAGAAAAATTACATGGACCAATTCAGACTTGTATCCGTTTTGGAAATAGTGAAGAGCAAGAAGCAATGAACCTAGTAATGGATAGAGAGGACTTATTTAACAGATAAGCGACGGCGGTGAGCAGTGATTGTCAACGACTTGGACTCAAAGTCTTTCATATCAATCATCAACATTATAATTACATGTCGGCACAGGTACTACAAATATTTCCCTTTCTTACCTTTTTCTTTTGGGAAATTTCTCTTCTAACCCTACCAACTTCTACTTTTCATTTTTATTATTATTTTTTAACAAATACAGTAGCATTTAATAAGGCTCACGGCGGATAAGATACATGTAGTAGTCCATACAGATCTAAGGAGAACAATCAATCAGCCCAGTGACCCCACACAAGCCCAGCCCCAAACCTGCAATTCAAACCCAAATTTCAAAAAAAAAAAAGAAAGAAAGAAAGAAAGCACATGAACCCAAAAATTGAGACCACCAACCTCAGAACACCGTTCAACCTGGAAGAAGCAAGCCGATAGAAGATCGAAGGACCGGACCAATCAGTTCTCCACCAACAAGCACAACTTAGGCGGCGGCTTAAATCACTGGCAAACTTTCTGCCAAAAGGGAACTAAGAACAAAACTTGATAAACTAATCCTTGAATCTCAATCACCACCAAACATAACAAGGAAACCGTCGAGCACAACCACACGACTACCTCTAAACCAATAGATCCCAGTCCAAACTCTCAACATGTAAGCACCAAATCTGGAGAAACAAACCACACAAACAAACAAAAATAAAGGAAAAGAACAGGGCAGCAAACAGAAGCGACGAGGGAAATCACCACTGAAGCAACCCACCAAAACTGAACCTTCAAAGCGCCGTCTCTTGCTCTAAGAGCACGGGAGGCAACCACAAACTCACCGAAGACTCTACCGAGCACAACTATTGGTGAAACACCGTCCTAGAACAACAATCTTTTCATTTTTATTATCTTCATCTATTAGTATATGCCCTTAGATTTTTCTTTTACTCTTTCGCTTGGAAAGAAAATTTGTTTTCGTACAATATTCAAAATTATGATTCTTTGTTTTTTTATTTTTAATCGGATGTCCAGTTATGTACATTTCAAAATCTATAAAAAAAATTAATTCCTCAGACTTCATAACTATCTTCAAATGGTTTCATTTCCAAATACTGAACCTAGTTTTTTCTATTCAAAATGTAATAGGTCTTGCACTACTGGTTAATAAATTTATAATTTTCAAATGTTAATAAAATTAATTCTAAAAAAATTGTATTAACTGATTTCAATTAATTTAATGAATTATATATAGTGTTATTATTATGCTAGAATATTTTAGATTATACTAATGAATTTTAACTAATGTTTTCATTAATCTAAAACATTAGTGTAAAATACTCATTTCATTTAGTTCAAGAATTTAATTTAATTATTTTCTTTAGTTTTAACTTTAAAATGAAAAAATAAAAACTATTAAAACTAAAAAAATATTTAAAACATCATATATTATTATGTTCACTTCATTTAACTATTTTTAACAAACTAAACCCAACTAATTAAGTAAATTTAAATGAATAAACTTTAAAGTCGGATGATATGAATTCAAATTTCTTTTATTAAGGTGAATTTTAAACTCTCTAGTGTCAATATTTGTTTCGAATGCTAATAGTTTCACATAATCTTTAATCAACTACAGAAGGTACAAGACAAGCTCATTCAAGCATTACTCTGGACAACTTTCATATTCAAACACAAAAGCACATTCAAGCAAAGGCCAAGTGATGGATCTCATCCTTGGCATGTCTGCTCCGGTGAAAACAAATCCATATGAAAAAACAAATGAACAATTTAGTCATTGAACAACAATTTCCCAAATAGCTTCATTTTTGTCAATAGGCTACAATTTAATATTTCTTGTAAAGTATATTAAGCAGTTCAACTCCCCATTTATTTTCCATCAAACACCTAAGCTTCAATGAGGTTGCTCAGTAATATGCTTTTCGAGGGTTGTTCTGCAGAGAAGAAACGAGAGCACTATTAAACTTCACAATCCTAAGGCTGATGTAATCAATAATTTTACCGAATATAATGAACGGAAAATGGAAAGCAAGATTTCAAACAGAGAATAACAAGCATACAAATAAGATGTAATACCAGAGGATTTGGTCGGTAACGGTAACCAAGCATCATTCGCTTCTTATACTGCTCATATATATCATCATCAGGAGTCACCTCCCCAGGTTGTTGAGCACCAACACCCAAGTTGTCCTTCTTTACATTGCCAGCCATGATGGGGTCTGCCATACCATTTCTGGAGCTCCCCAGTCCCTCACCTGAAAGCCACAGCCCCATTAACAGGTCTTTTCCTCGCTAAACAAAGAATAGGAAATTGTTTCACACAAACAGACAAAAGTCCCACAATGCTTTCAGAAGCATTATACTTGCAACAATAAATAATACTGCCTAAAACCTAATTGAAGCTGCGGAAATAATATGCTCCTCATATTTATCAGTCACACTGACTTACTATAATAATAACCTTTATGCTTTATCAGTTTGCTCCAAACAAAATGAGCAAATACTAGGCCAAATATACAAAAAGCATTCTACATTCTGTTATATGTATATAGAAACACAAAGGAATTCAACCAGGAATACAGAGCCAAAATCACATCCAAGAAATCAACAACTCGAGCTTAAATTTAGTGCACATACGTGCACCTGCGGGAACATGTCTGCATAGGATGTGAACAAGCAGGCATGCAAGTGAGAGGAGGGAGTCCCATTCACGTAAGACATATAGGGAAAGAGAGAGAGAGAGAGAGAGAGAGAGAGAGAACCTTCTCTCCAACCCATTTTGGACAACAATTTATGCCCAACATTATCAGCCTGGATTTTCGATCTTTCTATAGCCTCTCTAGCTGCTTTTTGAGCAGCTGCATCATTACAGCTAGCCAAGAACTTCTCAAGCTCTTCTGGTGGGATGTAGTCACCCATGTGATGACCTCTTTTACCTGCATGAAAATATAGAAATGAGTACACTTTAGAAGACATCATACAGAGACCGGAGTTGTTCCTGCAGCAAAACAAGAAGCATGTGTTAACCTTGAAGAGAAGGAGGTGGAGGCATTTCATCCTTTGAGTGTTTAGGCTGCCTCCTCCTCTCTTCTTGAGCAGCCTTCTTCATGTAGAATTCCATCATTGCTATTGGATCTGTACCTTCTGGACCACTAGATTCACCTGCAGCTGCAATATCCAAATTAAATGCAACACCCAGCAGTTTAACATATTCCATAATTAACATGCCCCAGCCTGAGATAAAAATCAAGAAGCAAACAATTCTATCGTCATTGTGCTAACATTGACAACAACTTATATAAACCTGTCAATAAGGCAAGTAAACCCTTGTGTAAACACAACGATGCAACTGCTAGTAAGTCAGTACACAACGATGCAACTGCTAGTAAGTCAGTAAGCCTGAGAACTTCATGTTGGACCTCATTATTATGGCAATACAAAATGCACTCCAAGATCAAAGCTATTCTTGCATGTGACTTGTATACAGAGGACTATATTCTGTTACCAATTATACCTGCTGATGTTGATTGTGACGCTGAAGTCGCTGAAATAGGCTCATCAGTGGCTTCATATAGAGCTGAGGCAGGGATTTGGTAATTTGGTTGCTGCTGATTCAACTTTTGGGAACTACTTGTGGATTTAGAAGCTGACGTACTTGTAGCCCCTATACAGAAAATGTTTAAAATTGAAGTTTCACTCTATTGATGGACAAAATTCAAAGGAGAGAAATTTAAATACGAAAATAAAAGCACACAAAAAGAGGGAAAAACATACAGAACACAAAAATAAATAAATAAATAAAGCAAACAAAACAGATTGTTTTCAGCATTAAAATAAATAAAAAAATTCTGCCGTTGTCTTATAAATATTTTTCAGGACCAGAGAAGTGCAATAACATTTCAGAGAAGCCTATCAAATAAGCAATGACCTCAAACTATTGCAACTTTAAGATGTCAAAAATTGAGAAGCTAAGACAAACATGTTCAGAACGCATTCCTAGATTCAGAGAAGGGAAAAAGAAAGAAACAAAAAAAAGGTACACAATATACAGAATACTTAAACTCAGAAAGTCTAATCTCAATAGTAGAGAAGCAAATAGACAATCCTATCATACATAACACATATTTATAAAAGCAGCCAATTGAAAACAGAAAAACACTATTATCCATGAAAATGACCAAGAAAAACTCAGCAGGGAATGTAATGCTATACAAAGACAGTGATCCAAGTACACACCACTAGGAGGAATTTCAGAATCCCTAGCCTGTGAAAGAGCCCTCTCCTCTTCAGCAAGCTGAAACTCATAGTACTTGTAGTCTGAGCATGTTTTGTCAAATAGAAATCTGAAAAAAATACAACAGCGAGATAAATAGATAAAAAAAAATACAATTTCATGGGCACAACTTGAAGCCAAAGACCAGTATGTACAAGCACTATAGAATAATGCATAAAGTGATATATAAAGGACATACTTAAATGGTGTGTCTCCAGGGTTCTTTTGACGCGTGATATGCTCAAATTGCCTTCCATTTTTTGCAACAAAACTTGCTAGTTTGTCTGCAACTCTCTTCACTGTAGGATCACTCGGGGAAGGTGGTGCTGCACATCACTTATAAAACTGATTAATACCAAGAGCATGAACAAGGAATTCAAATTACTCTGTAGCAGGCGTGCCACATATGCCAAATCTTTCATTGAACACCTCTTTCCACCAATGTTGATTGGTACTTAAGGTATAAGCTGCATTCATCAGACAAGAAATATTCAAGAATGTTTTGCCCTATTCATCTGCCCGTTCAAGTTCATAATAGACATGTCCAAATGATCCTTTGATTGCACTTACTGAATGAAGGAGAAATGGTTTAAAGCTGAAAAAAGAGGTTTTTTTTTCTTTGGGTAAGAGATAGACACATCTAGCAAAAGGACAACAAAAGCTACTAAAACTGGTTCAAAAGTTGAGCTTCCATCTGTTTCAGGGAAACAGGTATTTAGGCAGTCATTCCATCAAGTCAACTCGTGCTTCACAGGAGAGGAGATGAAAAGAATAATGGAAGAATCATTAATGTCAGACAAAAACACCAGCACACAATAATTCAGAATGATTTCATGCATTTCTGGCATCAAAACAGGAACAAACATGTTCATTCTAAGTTCAACTAATTATGAAGTGATAACTAGAGTTACCAACAGTGGAGAATCCCTTCAAAAAAAACAAAGTACCATACCACCTACAATAGCAACCACAACAAAAAGAGGAGGGAGAAAGGATATCTATATAAGCAGTAATTACCAACATCCACTCGTTTTGATTGTTCAGAGGCATCTGATTGACCCAACTTCTGCCTTTTTGCTGATGTATCACCTGAAACATTCCCAGCATCTGCTTCATCTTCATCCTCCTCATCTTCCCCCAACTTAACTGGCGGAGCAACAATTTTTGACTTCTGCTTCAAACTGAATGCAAGTTTTCCACCTGAAGGAGGCTGTGGGGTCTTGCTTGCACTACTAGACTTAAATTGCATAGTTATTTTGCCAGGAGAAGGTTTAGGAGCCAATGCCCCTGAAACAATTGTTTTTGGTTTAGATTCCATTTCTACAGCTTTATCCTTCTCATGGTCCTTTCCCTTTTCTTGCTGGAGTTGTTTGAACCTCTCCATGAATGAACCATCATTAACAAAAAGGCTAGAAGGTGCTTGTTTATCCATTTTGAAAGAGCCAAATAATCAGGCTGTCTACAGGAGGCCTCTGTCACAAGTAAGCTTTCAAGCTATTTAGACATAAATGCTAATCTTTGGGACTGACCATTATGACTGAGCTTTCTTCATTTTTTTAGTATAACAATGATCATAAAGTCCAAAGAAACATAAGTAATATGTAAAAAGAAAGTACTAACTATTCCACTGAGGAGCTACTACAAACTTAACCTCATAACCAACCAAACTCCCAAATACTAAACTCAGAATAGCAACACCTTCTGCTACACAATAAAGCTTCCAATTTTAATTGCAGAAAGAATAAACTAATATTAACCTCTATTGCACATCTCTAACCCATGAATGTTGGAGAGATACGAACAGCATATATATAAAAAAAAATTGTTTAAAAAAAAAGGTAGAACGCTAGACTTGACAACATCAAAAAGATTCAAGCAGCCAGAATATCAAATTAATCGCTCACAACCATATAAATAACGCAGTTAATTTTCATATAAAGGATAATTGCTATCCGATTCCAAAATCCCACCCTACGCTGAACAATTATAACCCAAGGACCCATTAATGTAGCTATATAACCCTCATCCTCACCATCCCGAATTCACCTTTGCACCTCATAAAGCTCTATATACATATATAATCCCCAACACTAGCTCAAAAACCTCAATCTCCTTTCCTCGGTTACATAATCTCAACCAATTCTTCTCATAATTAGAGTAGATCCACCAATTCAAACCTTAAAAATTTTGACATGCATAAAAAACCCTAAAACAACAAGGAAAAGTAAAAAAACCCAGAATCCTATACAATCAGAAATTACCCCCAAAAAATACCTGAAAGATGTTCGATGAAGTGAAGAAGATGGCCTAGAGCAGTAAATCGTGGGTTCCCAACTGTTGATCGCAATATTATTGCTCTGGTTGGGTATTGAAAGAAGAGATTGAGCTAACCTCCGACGTTTACCTTACCGTCTCCGTCGAGGGAGAATAGGTGAATACAGATAAAAAGGTGTGCCAGCCCTATTGAGGTCGCTTTGCTTATATAAATAACAATTTGCAGCTTTTTCCTTGATTTGGAAAATATAAAAAGATAAAAGCAATAATTGTTGAGAAAATAATTTTTTTATATTTAGTAGCTAAAAATAATATAAGAAAGACTATGCGTCACGGTTTCATATTTTGGACTAACCTGAAACAGTGAGAAACCTGATTTAAACTCATTTCAAGCCAAATCAGCCAATAAATTGAAGCATACACTTGCACAGAGGAATATTTAGGTTAGGACCTCCCGTTTTGTTATCATAAAAATGGGATTAAACCACAAATATTCAATCAAATATCAACCACAAATAATCACAGCAACACCAGCCCATCAAACATGGCAACTCGACACCGTGATTTAATAAATGAGCTACTTATTTTATTTCAGGGATTACACAACTATAGTAACTATCCTTTCACAACTTGTAGATAGAGGGATGATCTACACGGAGTGGAGGCACTATATAGGGACTCCATAGGCCTACGATAGCTAGCTGGACCCCGTCCTCACTGGTGGCTAATTAGTCACTCCCCGTAAAAAGCCTTAGAAACAAATAGGCTTGTTCCAGGAGGAGACATCAACATGTCTCATATAACACCCCCAAAATAAATACATTGAAAGGAATTACAATAAATTGTCTCGACCCTTATCTTCCCACTAATTTATACTAATTTATCCCAACACTACTTTCTGGGAATTTCAATGTTGGAAAATTACACTTTTGGTTCCTAAAAACTCTATGATTATGACACTCCCCCACTTAAACAGTCGACCTTCTCGTTGACTAAGTTTGTTGGAATCCTTCAATCTTCGAGTTCGACGATTTTACGCCTTCTCATAATGGGACCTGATCCTAATCTTGCTTGATTAAACTGTTGGACCGTCGTAGTCTTTGGTATGGAGTCATTCAGCTATTGGTGTCTCGCCATTGCTTGTCTTTAGATGTTGACCTTACTCCATGCCTCAAAACTCGATCAATAATCTATCCCCTTGCATAACCTATGCCACATGACATCGTGATTGACCTGTAATAGTCTCACAAGAGAGGTTAGTACTAACCAAGTTAGATTCAAATACTAATTAATATAACAAGTCATATAAAACACGACACAGTGTGACTCAACAGGTGTGCCAACAGCACTTGGGGCCCATAAAGACTTAAACTGCCTTTTACCCATCTTCTCGACACAACACAACTTTATCCCCCATGTAGCGAAGCTCCGGGGATCCTCCTATGAAAGCGATGTCCCCACTTTCAAAAAGAACTCATTCAGCACTCTCCTCCTCCTATGTATGTCTTACAGTCCTCCCCTTCGTAAGCTCAACCATTTTGTACTTTATCTCCTTTCTCTCTATCTAGGAATTAATTTACCCAAATGTCGCTTTCAGCATAACTCACCAAATCGATTTGCCTCATCACTTGCCTTAAGCAACCTGTACTTCTTGACCTATCTTCAGCCCTCCTCCACATTGTCCCATGTGCGAGACTTTTATTTAGCTATGAGGTCTCTTTCTCCTGCTCAACCACACAGGAAAGACAGAAAACACAATAAATGTTATACCTATATGATGCGAGAGGGTTCCCTCTCATTAAGTTTCCATTGCACATCACTCTTTTCTCATGTAAAAGTGTGAGCATTCTCTATTCACAGGATTTTACACTTCCCTTCTTCGAACAGATTTAGCTTTATAGTTTAACTACATAAATTTTATTCTCTATATTTCTGCACAATCATAAGTCTCAATAATGTTAATAAATAAGTTCATATTGAAGAGAAAATTATTTACCTCTAACCCACCACAAAGATTGAGGTTCTGAGATTCCACCCTTGCCTACTTCACAGGCATTAGCACGTAATTCAGACCATTGATGAATGCTCATCTGGTTCACTTTTGAATTACTGCCCATCGTCCCTCCCATGTCATATTTAATATTTTTGCACCATTCATGTCAAAAATACATGAGAGGCCTCTGCCTCAATTCCGTCTCAGGAGACCTCTTGCCTCAATTTTGAGTGGAATGGTCTCAGGATTCTTAGATGGCCTCAAGCTCTATTGGCTCATCCTCCCCCTTACCACTATACCCTGAGGTCATTACTCTCTCTCCAAGGGTCACCAAAAGGGAGTATGTAGCACCTAGTCATTACCCTCTTTCCAGAAGACATTTCCAATAGAGTGTGCAGTACTAGGTTATTATTTCTCTCCCAATGGTGTCCCAGTGGAGCGTGCAGCACCTCTAGTTCAGATGGCCAGTCTAGCCAGAAGACTCATGCTTTTGTCTTCTTTGCCTCACAACTATTCGTGCTACTACTCCTCGTAGCTTTATAATTAGGAAGTCACTGTCTCTCTTTCCATCACTTTATACTCAAGATCACCCCACCGGGTGTCATTAGCATAAAAGCGGTTTTGGGTGACCTCAATCTCCTAACAATTTGGCTATCGCCACCGACAATGTTCATTTTCCCTCTCTAGTGCCTTAAGGCACTCATAAACAGAGTCAATCTCTAGCGCCATCCCCTCTTGAGTGGTGTAGACATTCAACAAGGCTGCAAGGTTCTCAACCCTTCTCTCAAGGGCATCCATGCGTGCCAAGCTTCATCATGCTTCTACACTTCTGCTTTCCAAGTTACTCAATTGGGCACTACGAGAACGTTTCGGGCGTTGGGAGGCCTCAAGCTCTATTGGCCTACCCTTTCCCCGAAATCACTCACTAGGATTTTGGGTGGCCTCATTCTCTATTAGCATACCCTCACCTCTGCTCTTCTCAATTGGGCGCTACAAGAACGCTTCGGGCATTGAGAGGCCTCAAGCTCTATTGGTCTACCCTTTTCCCCGAAACCACTCACTAAGATTTTTAGGTGGCCTCATTCTCTATTGGCACACCCTCACCTCTACTCTTCTTGCTGGGATTTTGGATGGCCTCAGGCTCTCTTGGCACATCCTCACTGTAATACCCGGCTAGACTCCGATATCGAAATTCCTACCGTCCGGTGGAATCTCGGATGTCGAAAACCCCTAGAAGGGTAAAACCATGTTTTCATAAAATGTTTTAATGTATTTTATGGTTTTAAGCAAGAAAGAAATTAAGTTTTGAATGAAAATGCTCTTGAGAGGAAGACTCAGGTTCGGCAGCCAAACCTCAAGTTCGGCCGCCGAACATGCATGCACTTCGAGAGTGCTTTAGGCCCCCGAAGGCATAAGTGAGGGAAGTCCAGGTTCGGCCGTCGAACCTCATGTTCGGCCGTCGAACCTCATGTTCGGCCGCCGAACATGGCATGCATGCGGAGGCACGTTAGGCCCCCGAAAGTGGCCTGGCCAGCCACCTATAAAAGGGTCCCCTTGTCCGAATGGGCGAGCTTTTCTCCCCATTTTCGGCCAAGGTGAGTTCTCCACCGTCCCTCGCCGATTTTGTGTCTCTTCCTACAAATCTTTTATGATTTTTATGAGATTTCACTTTGTTTTGAAGATTTTTGAGCATTTAAGCAAGTTTTGAGGCTTGGAAGACTCAGGAGCTCTTTTCCTTGGTTCTCCAAGTTTAGGTCGTCTCTCTCTCGATCTTCAAGAGGTAAGAGCCGATCTTGAACTCATTTTATATTTTAAGTAAGTTTTAAGTTGATTCATAGGGGGTAGAAATGCATGTTTAGGTTAGTTGAGCTTTGTTAGGTTTTATGTGATTATATGGACAATGTGTGTTGGATATGCATGTTTGATGTGTTGTAGTTGGGATTTATGATAGTTTGAGACCCCTAAGTGTTGTTGTATGTGTGTATGCATGCTTTGAGAGAGTTGGATGCTTGATTGGAAGGTTTGGGAGGAAAGTGTGCGGTGAAGAGCTGAGTTTCTGCCCTTTGGGAGAAACCAGGTTCGGCAGCCGAAAGGATTTTCGGCTGCCGAACCTGTCTGTGAGGCAAGCCTTTCGGCTGTCGAAGCCTGCCCCCAAAAATGGACTTTCGTCTCTGGAGGGCACTTTCGGCCGCCGAAGGTGCCGCCGAACCTGCATGACTTTCGGCTCTGGAGGGACTTTCGGCCGCCGAACCTGCCGCCGAAAGTGCCCTGTTCAGCCTTCCTTTGCATGTTTTCTATGGATGTTTTGAGGTGTTTTAGGGGGTTTTTGGGGAGTATTTTAGAGTCATGATCATAGATGTTTGGTCCCTCATTTGAGTCCACCTGTGTAGGTTCGGACCCGAGGAACCGAGGACCCCAGCAGTGAGATAGCTACTTTCGAGTCTTGTCAGAGCTAGCCAGAGGTGAGTGGAATAACTTTCTATGTTTTCAAAGTAAATAATGAACGTTTTAGCATGATTCACGCATCATGAATGCCATGAGATATATTAGGGTGCTTGCATTAGAATTCACGAATATGTCGCATTGCACATTATGTTGTTGATGTGGATGAATGTTGAATGATCCATTAGCCCTTATATGGTATGACATGACAGACTATGGAAGTCCGGGTGAGCCTGCACTATGCTCCCGGCATGATTGGATATGTATGTTATGCTATAGAAGTCCAGGTGTGCCTGCACTACGCCCCTGGCATAATTAGACTGTATAGAGGGCTAAGTGGTGATAAGTTCATCCTTGACGTGAAATGTTTATGCTGTGATGCATTCCATGATATCATACGTTTTATTATTCTGCTCACTGAGCTCTAGTAGCTCACCCCTCTCCCTTAACCCCCAGGTTTGCAGGTACAGGGTAGACCAGGAGGTCAGCAAGAGTAATAAAGTCATGGTCATATAATAACTAGTGTGGACATGATAAATGTTGTTATGTTATGTTGAGTACAGTCATGTAAAAGTATGATATAGAAATGTTATGTAATAATGCTTATGAAGATTTAGAGTTGTGCTTGACCATAGTATTATGTTAATCCCTTTCTAGTACATGATCTTAATGTTTAATGATGATTATTGAAAATCAAATATAATGTATGTATGTTACCCTATTGGAGCATTATTGAGGACTCCAGTGTGGGTTAATGATTATGGTTATGTGTAGTGCATGTACAGGTTGAGTTTGGTGAATGAATGGAAAGAAAAGTTCAAATTTTTATGTGTGTTGTTGATCATGTATGGGATTAAACAGGTTTACAGGATGAATGTTAGGATTGCTACGGGTCCCGGCGGCCTTATGTCGACCTGGATCCTAGTGCCGGTAGCGGTCCGGATTTCCGGGTCGTTACACTCACCCACATTTTTCCTAATAGGATATTTGGGTGGCCTCATGCTCTTTTGGCCCACCCTCTGTCCTAAAGAATCTGGCTACCATCGCTAGAAGGTATTCATTTTTCTCTTCTAGGTCGGCATTCTTCTTTTCTAAAGCCTCAATGCGTTTATCTCGTTGCTCAAAAGCAAAGGACATCTGATCCTGGGTTGGGCACTCATTTACCCAATCAAATAACTCTTCAACCCTTTTCTCCAGGGCATCCACTCGAGAGTTTCTTTTCGTCATTCATTTATATTACTCGCAGATCTTTCTTGTTCTGATACCAAATGTCACGGTTTCAGATTTTGGCACTAGCCTAGAATCGTGCAGCACCTAGTTTGAACTCCTTTCAAGCCAAGTCAGCCAATAAATTCAGGCATACACCTGCATAACGGAATATTTGGGTTAGGACCTCCCATCTTATTATCATAAAAGCGGGTTTAAGCCACAAATATTCAATCAAATATCAGCAACGAATAATCACAACAACACCAGCACATCAAACATGACAACTCGACATCGTGATTTAATGAATGGGCTACTTATTTTATTTCAGGGGCAAAATAGTCATTACATAACTATAGCAACGATCCTCTCACAACTTGTAGATAGGGGGGATGGTCTACAAGGAGTGGAGGCACTATCTAAGGACTCCGTAGGCCTACGATAGCTAGCTGGGCCCAGTCCTCACTGGTGGCCAACTAGTCACTCCCCCTAAAGAGCCTTAGAAACAAATAGGCTTATTCCAGGAGGAGACATCAACATATTTCATATAACACCCCCAAAATAAATACATGGAAAGGAATTACAACAAATTGTCTCGACCCTTATCTTCCCACTAATTTATACTAATTTATCCCAATACTGCTTTCTGGGAATTCTAATGTTGAAAAATTACACTTTGGTCCCTGAAAACTCTATGATTGTGACACTATGCATGAAAAGATTAATCTAGCTATTGTGCCTATTTTTTATATTTATTTTTGTATTTTACATATTTTATTTTAATAAATCTTTTATTTAAAAAATATTATTTCAAATGTAACAGTTAAATTTTAAAAATAATTTAAAAAAAAATAAAATTATTGGTTGCACTAATAAAATTTCATTAAACAATTAAATTTTAAAACTTATTAATGAGATCAGTCGGTATCCATAAAAAAAAAGTGAACATATAATAATTATATATTTAATATGTGTCTCCTTTTTTTCCTTTTCTATTGGTAACGCCTAACAGTCTTTTTGTTATGATGCCATCTGTTTTTATCACGTAGATCTGTATATACGAAAGCGTCTCTCTTCATATCATGCCATTTAATTTATCAGCGCACATGCGGATAGGGCTGCGGAGTGATTGGATCTGCTATCTTTTATCAAATCACATCACCGGGTTGGATTTTTCCCCATTGGATCCGAACTCACATGTGATCCAGTTTGCTCCGTGTTTCTGAGTCGAAACCTGAGGAGCCGGGCTGTTCGGCCTAAAGGATTTCGCGAACTCTAAGCCGGCTCTATTTTCTCGGTTCTGGTCCAGGATGGATGAGACCCGGCGGTCATAGGTGATAAATAAAATATTAACACTGTTAAAATTTATCTATATAATAAAAATGATTTATTTTTACTATTTTAATTTGTTATATCAGAGTTTTGAATTTGAAATTTTAAAGATCTATATAAGCACGAGTAAACAGAAATCAAATTAATTTTGGAGTGAGGAAATGAATTAGATTGAAGGGTTCCTCAATTTCAATTCTAATGAATTTTGATTTAATTTAATTTGATGAAGAAAATTGAAAAATTAAAATTTTAATTTAAAGTAAACTGAAGATTATTTTAACAAATCTAAATTTAATCCATCTATGAAATATTGTAATATTATTAAACTAGAAATCATTAATCATCAATATTACTATAAGACTTTACCCACCAAATTAAGATTTTTAACAAATTATTATGTTTGGATTCTCTTTATTTTGCATAAAATACTTTTAACTTTTTTTATATTTTCTGGAAACATTTAAAAAATCAATTTTTTTTATAAAAAAAACTACCATTTAAGAAAGTAATTTTTTCTGTTTAATTTTTGTAATATATTTTTCATATTTTAAAAACCTTATTAGGACAATTAAACTTTGTGCACATAAATCTTATTAAGATTTTTTTATTATTTAATATTGGAAATAATAATAAAAAGTAAATAATTTTGTTTAAAAAATTTTATAAGAAATTTTTCATATCATATTTGATTATAATTCATATCTTAATCGAATAAAAACCTATTAAAATTTATAATGTCACAATTTTAAAGATAAATTTAAATCCATAATTTATAGTATAATTCCTAAAATTTAGTAAATTTTTTTATCTTATTAACAAAAGAGTACTTCTCTTTTTAGACTTTGAATGGAACAAACTCAGTAAATTCATTTATTTCTTGAAATATGATATTTTTCAAGATTAAAATTGATCAAATAATTTGGTTCAGTATGAACCCAAATCACCGAGGAGGGATCGATTTCGGTCTTTTTTTTCTCCTTCTAGACTTTAAATGTAACATATTAAAACCAATAGTCTGGTCCGATTCGGAAAATGGAAAAACTATTTTGTTGTATGCGTTCCTTCTGTTTAAGTAGATTATGCAGCTACAAGATTTCACACACTCCAAGTTTGCTACCTAACCACTTTAACGTACCAATTCCATGTCATGTCAGTGAATACAGGTCTAGGCAGAAACAACAGCAAAACAAAAGAGGATTTGATACTAGCACCATAACTTGGGAAGAACCACATATCACAGCATATTAGCAAAGCAAAATAAACATAATATAAGCTAAATTATAATAGAAAGAGAACAGCCAAACAATAGATCCAGAGATCTTAGATTGATGCTAATGTAGTGAGTAGTGACTTGTGAGTTAGATGTTTGAACTACGACATTGGCATTGGCAGTATAGCAAAGAGAGATAAGAAAATTGAACAATGGACGAGAATATCAAATAAGCCTCAAATAGTTCTAATGCAATTTATTGCAAAATCACGTGCTTGAACTTTGAAACCATAAAATTTCTGAAGAATGGAACCTTTTTAAAGAGTTTCCGAAGGTTCACTCAGCACAGAATTTCTCTTGATTTAACAATATGACATCTAAGGACCTCAGTGACCTACAAGACCACATTTTGAAGCTCGGATGAAGGAATATTATTGCTTTGTAAAACGTAAGGAAATTACTCCATTCTTAAAACCATGGTGACAAATATGAACCGAAACAACAAACATCAAAACAGAGGTGGGTTCTCATTTGAAACCAGGAAACAAGCTTTTCATGGGCAAACCTCACAGGACTTCTAGCATGCCTATCAGGGGAACACTAATTTAACATATGTTTGAAGAATTATCACTAGTGACTAAACATTACCTTTATTACAATTCTCAGTTAGTTACCATGTTGGTTACTTGAAACCTCAAATTCTCGTAATGGAACTGTCAACAACAGATCATTCAGTAAAGAAGTTCCAAAGTCAAGTTCACATTTCAGATTCAAATCCAATATTCCAAAATCCTTCGGGAGTCAAAGGCGGAACATACTTATACCTATGTCTAGAAACACCATCATGATGCTCACAACGGAAATTCTGTTTATTACCATCAGCATCCTTGCCTCCATTAGGAAGAACTGCATCATAGAATTTCTTGCACTGTTTGCATTCAACTCCTTTCAAATTATCCCGCTCAGCTTTCTTTCTAACTGGTTCAACATACTTGAAACTTTTTTGGCCAGCCATTGAAAGTGGCATCTGCTGCTTTTCTGGGCTAGGGACAACATTCATGTCCTGCGTTTCATCATCTGAACTATCAGAATGCAAATCTTTCTGAACTGGAATTGGAATTTGAAGATCATGATCTTCCTCCATGGTTTTATTCAAGGTCCTTCTAAGGTTCTGAAGGGGGGTATTCAGGAAATCATCATGAGGGTCAGGACCGTCTCTGTTTTGATGAGACCTAGTAGCTATCCAACGAGATGCAGGCCGCTTTGTACCAATAACAGGAGCAGATTTTGCAGTAGGAAGGCATTTTGGAGCAATATGAATGGATGAAGGAGAATGGATGCTTGGTGTCGGAATTGATTTGACTACTTTATCTTCCTCCAACAGATCACTGACGTCATTTTCAATCTTCACTTTCTTGATCTCACAAGCAGCTGTAGAAGTATCTGGATGTCTGCTAGCAAAATCTAGAATTTTCAAGCAACAAATATAAGATTATTTAGTCATAGAACCATGGACGGAATAATAGAAACATAGGTGATTATATGCAACAACAAGGCAGACTATTTGGAGTTAGGATTGTGCTTTCGTATAACATTCAATATAATTATAAAACCTCACAGAATACTGATGAGTTCAGCAAAACCCAGGACAAACTCAATACTACATTAGATTTCAATTTGAAGCGTCTAATAAACAAATGCACCCTTCTATCTAAATCATGATTGATGGCAAACCACCACTCAATTTGATAATTTAGTTCATTTCTCTTTTAGGATATGAAATTTGGGTAATGAAAACAACTCCCCCTAAAATTTTCCGGGGCATATTCCTATTCCTTCATAAATGCATAGAATAAAAGATCAATAAATCTTACCGGGAGAAGTTGTTAGATTATTTTGATGCATTATTGAGCCAATTTCAGCTACTAATTTGATTTGAGGAAGCATGTTCTCCTCAGTAAGGCCACTCTTTGCACAGAGAAATTTGTATTGAGACTTCAACCTTTTGTACGCATCAAAGATATTCTTTGTCTTCTTCTTCTCAGCCAGTAACTGAGTCTCTTTTAATGCAATTTGCTGAAGCCGCTTTTCATATGAATCCTTTTCCTCAGCAACCTTGCTGCAGCTGCTAAGGTTTTCCTTGAGCTCATTCATCTTCTCCTCTAAAGCATTTACTGTCTCCAGGAGCAGTTTTTTGTCATTCTCAGACTTCTCTAACTGTTGTTTTTGCTTCAAGATGTCCAACTTATCCATATCAATCTGTTGAAGCAGTTGTGCTTTTGACACTCTTCCCTCTTCAACTTCTTCTGTCTTTTTCTGTAGCTGCCTTTGCAGTTTGCTAACATCCTCCTCCAACCTTTCCGATTTTTCAGCACTATCTGACAAATGTGATAATAAGGAATTGATCCTTTTTAACAAGTCTTTCTCTATCTCTTTCTTTTCTGCTACCTTTAAAGTCTCCCGTTTAAGCTCACCTTCCAGCTCTTCAACCTTTTTCTCTAAGCTCTTCAATTTGGCAAGCAACCCATTAGTCTTTTCTTCATAATCATTCAGTTGCTTTTCCTTCTCCAATATCATAGATGATTTCGTTTGGACCAATTGAAGTAATCTATTATGCAATTCCATTCCATCATCAACTTCCTTGGACTTCTCCCTAACCTTCTGTTCTAGTTCATCAACTCTAACTTGTAGACTTGTTTCTTTGAGAACTAGAGAGTTTATCTTGTTGTCCAACTCCCCTAAAGACTTTTCCTTCTCAAGCTTTTCCTCAAGCAATTCTTGCTTTTCAAGCAGAAGTTTTTCAATCTGGAGTTGAAGATTTTTCTCCTTCTCTTTCCATGAATCTTCCGCTTCTTTTTTAGCTTCCAAATAAAGTTTCTGCAAGCTTTTAGATTTCATTTGAAAATTAGAGTAGAGCTGACTGCAAAATATATACTCTATCTGGGAAATCCTGTCCTTTGCTTCCTGAATTGTTGCAACCAGTATAGTACTAAGCTTAGATACATACTTCAAATCATCATCCTCTGCTGGACATCCAGGTTTCGGAGAGTATTGAAGGCCCACCTCCATTACTAGCAATATAAGAAACAGGAAAAATAAGATCTAAAAGCAAACTAAAATTTTCTCATTTTCGAAGAAGAAGAGTTTAACGACCCTAATTTCAAACTTCAAATAAAAGTTCCAATTGAGATGATCATCATGATGATTAGATGACAAACACACACGAAATTAGGAAATCGAAAATTAGGAGTAATATTAAGCATTTGCAATGGAGATACATTTTTTAAGGAGAAACGAACAAAAACTGCGGAAACAAGAAGGATTAGGAAATTTACCTGAACCAAAGGCGTTTGCTGGAATCAACTTCTCAGAAGAGAGGTGAAATCTGCTTCTCTCCGTCTCTTCCCGTTTGGGTTGTGGCGTTGGCGGGTTCTCAAAATTTTCAATAAGCTTTAGCGTAAAGCTTGGCGGGGAAGCCTTGAGAGGAGAAGTAGTGGGGCAACGATTTGGGCCTGGTACGATCATTCTAGCCCATTGATCCGCCTTTCCAAGCAACAAGTTGGAATAATATATAATGAAATTTGAAATAAATTTTATTTTAATGAATAACATTCATATTGGAATAATTAAATAAATAAACATACATATATATATATATATATATATTATTTGTAAACTTTAAATATTAATAACAAAATTTAAATATTTTTAGATCATTAAATTTTAATAACTGAATTATTAATTAAATTTTGATTTATATAGATTCTTATTTAACTATATTCAAGTAAATTCAAATATTATTAATATAATAATTATAATTAAATTTGTATTTCAGTGGATCAATATTCAAAGTACGAGCTCCAAACTAAAGGAAAATACAAACCAGTAACAAATTTGAAGTATTTTAATTTTAACAGCTTTTGAAAGCTTTTGAGGAGAGCGATTTTCGAAGTACTTTTAACCATTCCTATCCCTAAGCCAATGGTTTGATTCAGACCAATTCCGATTCATTGGCTCAAGGAGATTCTGACGGTTCTGAATTCATCAGCTCAAGGGGATGGATTCAACTTAATAATCAATCAGGTTTCAATTCATTCTTAATTAGATTCATGTAGCCTTAAGTAGAAACGGGACTCAATCCAGCCAATTCCTATCGAGGAGGTTCAAACCAACTATGATTTCAAGTACAGTCGATCTGGTTGCAATCCAGAAACAGACCTCTGCCATGCTTAGACACGTAGCTAGTGCAGAAATAACTCCTCAAAAGACAGTTGCTAATCTAGAGCCCATTGAATAAATCATTAGACATTAAGACATAAAATCACAAGTCTAAAGGAAATTTTCTCTTCCAAAGATTTTCAAAGACAATCCTAAACAAAACCAAAATCACAGGAGTAATTAAAGACAACCAAAAATGGAGTTCCTTCACTAAGAACTAAGGAAACAGGCTACTTTAGTCCTCTTCGTCAATGACCTTGGTGCCCAAACCCTTCAATCCCTCTGGAGGAATCTCAGCCACAGTGACAAGTGAGTAAAACTCCTCCTTTGCATCCTCTTCATCGTTTCTCTTCCTTGCAATGCGAACACGAACTCTTCTCGGCACACTCCTGATTCCACGGCTCCACACTTGCTTGTTTAGCTTGACATCAACTCTAACATCAGTTGTTCCCATGGCTTTCTGAGCAAACTTTCTGATTTCCTTTATAGCCTTTGGAGCCTTCTTCTTGAAAGTGCTACAAGAACCCAAAAAAAGTTTTAAGTTAGTTCCCAAGTCAAAATCAGTCAACAATTTCAAACAACAAAAACTCAAACGTAGCTAAGAGTCAGCTGTGCAACTCACTGATCAGCAAAAATTGAAGCTAAAAAAAAGTTCTTTAACATAACAAGTCAATCAATAAAATAATGAGAGACAGATAGCTTCAGAACCTTAAAGCTTCTAAAGAAATCAATTGCATCAGTTACAGTTCTACAATAATTATGTTAGGAATGCAATGCAAACTTGATGAACTTAAATCCCAATTGGTGTTGCATAAAGAGAAGTATGTTTCGACATTGATGTTAGCAATTATCTTCAGATTATATCTTCCCATCTTCACATTTAATTAAGATAAAGAATGCAGAAGGGATAACATTCAGAATAAACTGTTAAAATGAACAAGTTGTTGAAGGTTGTTTCTGGATTCATAAATCTGGATTTGAAATTTAGATTTCAAATATTGAATTAAAAATTTATAAATTTGACATAAAAAATCTACTTCAGCTAAAAAAATAGAGAGCAGAGTTTAATAAAAAAAATGTCAAGTTAAACACAAATTTCAAAAACATAGTTACCATTGTTATTTCACATAGTAGGTCTTTTTTTAACTGTTTAAATTTACCTTGAATTTGATTGAAACACAAAACACCTAATTCAACTATTGCAAATTACAATATTGTATCTAAAATTATAAACTGAGCTTCCGAGCCCTGAAGATGAAACATTTCTAAACAAAAGATAAGATCCTACCAAAAGAATTAAGATCATGAACAGCATAATCTTCCCAAATGTCAATTTATAAAGGTCCTTGACCTTTATATTCACCTCATATGTTTATATATTATGCATACTGACAAGCGAAGCTCTATACTTACGAATCGCGGATGAAGCTACACATGGTACAGGCGCAAAAACTAAACCAAACCCACAAAATTAAGATTTACATATTCAATCAACCGTAACTTCATGTCAGGGGAGAGAGAGAGATAAAGATAGAGGGAGAGAGAAAAAGAGAGTACCATCCATGCAAGCGTTTATGAAGATTAATGGTGTACTCTCTGGTAATAACCTCCTCCTTTCTTCCTTTGCCTGCTCTCTCCACCATGGCTGCGGCTCTCTCACAATCCCAAAAACCCTAAACTGCTTCGACGTGTTAATATAGTAGGTTGCTTCCCTTAAGCGAAATGTCCTCCAATTTTACTATAACTACGAAAATGCCCTTGGAGTTAAGGGCATTCTTCTCAAAAAATAACAATTATTATTATTATTATTATTATTATTATTATTATTATTATTATTATTATTATTATTATTATTATTATTATTATTATTATTATTTTTAAATTAAATTTAAATAATAAAAATAAATTATTTTTAAATTTATTCATGTAACATTTTCTATATATAAATTATTTGCAAAAAAAAGCCTTAATTAAAAAATTATTGATTCAAATAATTTACAATAACTTTTATTTTTTAAATTATATAAAATTTATTTCAAAATATAAAAATTTAATTTTTATATGCTATAAGAAATTATGTATTATTTATTAATATTTTATTTTATTTTATAGTATTATAAATATTTAAGATTAATGAATAAATTTATAATCACTGATGAAAAGTGTATTTGAATAAAATAAGAGAGATTTCAGATTTTATTGCATTAATTTTTAATTTTTGATTAAAAAAATTAGTGGATAAATGTTAAATAATTTCCTATAATAAGATGAACTTTGAAATTATTTATAATTATTTATGAAATTATTGGATATAAAGGAAAATCAAAGTATTGGGTTAGTTAAAGTTCGTTTGCTTCTAAGTGTAATTTGGGAATTAATTGAATAATTAGAATAATAATAATAATAGCTCAAAACTAAGCAGAGTCTCGGGCCTTGTGTTTTCATGGATTCGTCCTCCCCTCGGGCCGAAGCATGATTAAGAGGACAAGGAGTCCAAATAACAACTCCTAAGCACAAGCGGGAAAAAGCGAAAGGTACGCTGGAAGAAGGAAGGAGAAGACAAAGACAATCTAGGGCACGCTGCACTTCTCTGCTAAAACGGAAGTCAGTTTTTCTCTATTCTATTTGTTTTTGTCTTGTTGATTTTCATCTTTAAAATCAGTTATTGCGAATATATTTATGTTTTTTATTTTATTCTGTTTCAGGGTTGTAGATTTTAGTGTAAAATGGTAACGTTCTTCTTTGTTCCTGTCTTTTGATTGGAAGAATTTGTGGGTTGTTTTCATTTTGGTTTTCCCCATTGTTTTGGGTTCTTTTTAATGTGTAATTGTGTGCCTCAGTCAGGGAGGAAAGAAACGGTGTTGGATTTGGCAAAATTTGTGGACAAAGGTGTCCAAGTCAAGCTCACTGGTGGTAGACAAGGTAACTATTTCTACCCTACTCATGGAGCTTCTTCCCTCTCCGACTTCTGGGTTATTAGAGCCAACAGTAGCAGAAATTGAGTGATGAACAAATGAGTATGACTTGCACTAATTTCGTTCATTTTTTTTTGGGTCATGAATTGGTCCTGAAGTGGTTCTCAAAGAGTCTCCTTATGATTCAAATCTTGAGCCTTGAGTTTATTCTTTTTAATTACTTGTAGGGTGGTTGACTCACACAATGATGGGCAAAATTGTGTGCTAGGATCCCTTTAGATTAAAGAACATATATATGTTTGGTGACATTAAACGATGATAAGTAACGTTAATTCTTTAGCTATAGATATTTGGTAGCTTAGATTTGCTGTCACTAAGTTGTGAATATGTTGGATTTTTTTTTTTTTTTTTGGTGAGATTTGGAAAACAGACATAATAAATCAATATACTGTAGCAGAATGCACGCCAAGATCGTTATGATTGTAGTATAAAGGCTTGATTGCTTCAACAGTACATTCTCGAGGAACAGGGATAACTTTGTTAGGATGGGGAAAAAGTCTTCACTGAATTACCTTTTAAGACTACTTGCTGGATAACCTCCTAATGGAATTTTGGCAGAATGTGAAAATATTTGTTTCTCAAGAAGGCAAACTTTTTTTTCTTTCTGAACTCTGAAGTAATGTAATTGAGAAATGAGAAGCCTCTACGTAATGATACCTAGCCATATAAATATGCCCATGCATTTTCTGGTTATATAATTGCAGTTTGAATCATATTATATAATGTGGATGAGATTGAATTCTGAAAATGGTAGATAAGGTTAAAAGAGTTATTAAATGGCTACTCGTACAAAATTTTGGAATCAAATAACGTATTGAGGGTCAAAATGCAAGATTTCACTACTTTCTGCTGCTGAAATGTTGACATGATATTTGCTTCTTTTTTTTGGCTTGGTACTGCTTATAATATTCTATGGCTATCTAAATTCCTTCGCCATTTCACTTTCTCTTTCAAAGCAGTAGTTCAAACAATTGCTATTGAAGACAATATCTGATAATTTTGTTTTAGTCTTTTTGTGTGTGTGTGTGTGTGTGTGTGTGTGTGAGAGAGAGAGAGAGAGAGAGAGAGAGAGAGACAAGAGGAGAATTCTAGCGTTTATTGAAATGAAATATTCCCATTATTGATTTGTTTTATCTAATTCATGGCCATTGGCTCTTCATGCTTCAGTGACAGGGACTTTGAAAGGGTATGATCAACTGTTAAACCTTGTCCTGGATGAAGCTGTCGAATACCTAAGAGGTATTACTTTATGTCGTTTATGATTGATGACAGATTTTGGGAATGTTTTGAATATGTGAGTTTATGCATATTTTTTAACTGGTTTTGCTAGCTAAGGGCTAACTAAGGCTATATTGGCTATTGGCCTTTTTCTTGAGGGAGTTCACTGTTAAAATTTTGTTTGTTTAATAAAATGTGTGTAACTGTGTATATATTCACTCATATGGGGCCAAAACTGTCAGCCAGACATATTCTTCCTGAATTTGAATGGCTTCCATTTTTTGCTTTTTTTCTTTTGCATCAGGGGTTTCACATCTTTGAAATTTTTTGCTGATGAGACGGAGAAATGAATCCTAGATAGGCAAGGAGAGACATGCCTGGTTATGTTTAGTGTACTATATTTATGTTTAATTGTTGTTGTACTAAGGGTGCAGTGAAGTAAAAGGGCCTATAATGAAACCATAATGTTTTTAACAATTCATCATTGTCTAACAGGTCCTTAGCAATTTATTTTTCCCTGTTTTCATTTTCTTTGCCCCTTCTGTTTTTTTCTCTTCTCGGTGATATTGTAGTGTTAAGGGTGACTTTTCCCTAACCTTGCAACACAATGAAAGCAAAGAGTCTCGAGCATTACGGAATCCTAATAGTCTTTGCTTTGTGATTGATTGGAGTATCTAATTGCTTGGAGGTCAAGGGACCTTAAACTATGGAATAATGTCTGAATCATTAAGCCTATTTGTCTAAACTATCTTCTATCAATTTCCAGAGCACCTTTATAAATTTGTTCTGAATCTACTGCATATAAGAGTGTTGAAGTACTTTTTCATAATATTTTGCATGCTTATTTTAATGGCGTATTTATTTTCATTTCTTTTCATTGGGTTACAGATCCTGATGATCCTCTGAAGACTACTGATCAGACCAGGCGCCTTGGCCTAATAGTATGTTTCTTTGAGTTATATATTCTATTTTTGCATTCACTGAAAGGGGCAACCTGCATATAAGCCTCGAGCTAGTGCTTAGGTTTGAAAATGTGCTTTGGCTGGATGTGTGTCATCAAATTAGTGGTGAATTATTTTTGAATTTTTTATATTTTCATCACAGTAATTGAGAATTGCTGTTGTTTTTTTTTTTTTTTGTCATAAGTTTCCTTGCTTTGTCACAATGCATCATTCTCATTTGGTTATGTCCTGGCATGTTATGCTATGAAAACTTGTTCAGATTTGTAATGTAATTGAACTCGTGTTTTGTTGTGTTGCAGGTTTGCAGGGGAACTGCTGTAATGCTTGTCTCACCAACTGATGGTACTGATGAAATTGCCAACCCTTTCATGCAGCCAGATGGGGCCTAGACATGTCTTTTTCTTTTTTGTTAGAAGCCACAAACTTTGAATCCATATGCTCCTTCAACTTGTCGTCCTAATTTAGTTTGGACAACCCTCATTAAAGAATAGGAAATCGGGATGAGCTTTGATTTAGTTTAATTTCTTTACACTATATGTGAACTGCAGTTGTAAAAGTGTTATCATATCCTCTATCATAGAGTTCGCAGACAATTCAGAATACAATGAATCATGTGCACTCTGCATCATCTAGTTATGGCTTTGCAAACGGATTAGAATGAGATCATATATGCAAATATGCAAATATAGCTCCTTTTCGGGAATTTTTCTTTTTTGAGCAAAGACGTGGTTTTTGAAAGACTAATTTTCTATAGTTTGCATTATCATCTATAACTCCGTTGATCATGAAGCATTCAATCTTCTTCACCTCGTATATAAGAAAACACTAGTTTTCTGGTTTATTATTATTATGATGTGGGAAGAAAAAAGGGCTGGGATTGGCTAGAAGAGAAACTCTTGCTTTGCCAACGCTTAATCTGCCAAGGCATGGAAAGAGTTGCAAAATTTCAACTTGTGCCTAACTCTAGTTTTTCTTCTGCGAAACCAAATGAGCTAAGCATCCAAGCACAATAAGCTCGAATTCCTATTCTGATTTTAAAGTATTCTTAACAACTAAATTCATTCTTTTGTTTAACTTAAAATGTGCTTCAATCTAGCCAATTTCTATCGTGGAGGTCTAACCCAACTACGATTTCAGGGACATTCAGATTGGTAGCAAGAGACAATTACTATTCAAGAGCCCATTGAATAAATCATTAAACGTATAAGACATAAAATCACAAGTCTCAAGGAAAATTTATCTTCCAAAGATTTTCAAAGACAATCCAAAACAAAACCGAAATCACAGGATTAATTAAAGACAAACAAAAATGAAGTTCCTTAACTAAGAACCAAGGAAACAAGCTACTTTAGTCCTCTTCGTCGATGACCTTGGTGCCCAAACCCTTTAATCCCTCTGGAGGAATCTCAGCCACAGTGACAAGTGAGTAAAACTCCTCCTTTGCATCCTCTTCATCGTTTCTCTTCCTTGCAATGCGAACACGAACTCTCCTTGGCACACTCCGGATTCCACGGCTCCACACTTGCTTGTTTAGCTTGACATCAACTCTAACGTCAGTTGTTCCCATGGCTTTCTGAGCAAACTTTCTGATTTCCTTTATAGCCTTAGGAGCCTTCTTCTTGAAAGTACTACACAAGAACTCAAACAAAGTTTAAGGTTAAGTTCAAAGCCAAAAGCAGTCATACAACAAAGACTCAAACGCTAGAGTCACCTGCTTAACTCACTAATTAATAAAAAAAAAAAAGAAGCTTCTTTAGCATAAAAAGTCAATCAATGAAATTAAAAGAGAAAGAAAGCTTCAGAACCTTAAAGTTTCTGTTGAAATGAATTGCATGATAGGGATGCAATGCAAATTTGATGAACTTAAATTCCAATTGGTATCACAACTAGAGAAAAATGCTTCCACATCGAGATTACCTATTATCTTAAGATTATTTTTACAAGATTTAGTTAAATAATGCAGAAGGGTAACATTCAGAATAAACTGCTATTGTATAAACTGAGCTCTCAGAGCCCCTGAAGATGAAAAAAGATATACAACCATTTCTAAACAAAAGATGAGATTTTACAATAAGAATAAAGATCATGGACAGCATAATCTTCCCAAATGACAATTTACAAAGGCTCTTGACCTCTACTGTCATCTCACACGTTTATATATTCTGTGTACTGATAGCCAAGCTCTATGCAAAACTTAGCAAGTACGCGGATGAAACTACACATGGTACAGGCGCAGAAATTAACCAAAACCCCAAAAATTAAGCTTCTATAAATCAGATCTAGACCATTTTATAAGATTTACATATTCAATCAACCATAGCTTCGTGTCAGGGGAAAAAGAGAGAGAGATAGAAAGAGAGAGTACCATCCATGCAAGCGTTTATGGAGGTTAATGGTGTACTCTCTGGTGACAACCTCCTCCTTTCTTCCTTTGCCTGCTCTCTCCACCATAGCTGCGGTTCTCTCACAATCCCAAAACTTGCAAGGAGGTGCTCTATTCTCAGCCAGCTAAAGAAACCCTAGATTGCTTCGATGTGTTAATATAGCAGGTTGCTTCCCTTGAGCGAAGTGTCCTCCACTTTACAAAAACTACGAAAATGCCCTTGGAGTCCAAGGGTGTTTTTCTATAAAAGTCGGATATTAAAAAGTAATATCGAAATAAACAGGATTTTGAGCTTATTACTATAAGCTCTCAAATAGCTCAAACTAAGCAGAGTCTTGGGCCTTGTGTTTTCATGGATTCATCCTCCCCTTGGGCCGAAGCATGATTAGGAGGACAAGGAGTCCAAAACAACAACTCAGAAGCGCAAGCGGGAAAAAGCGAAGGGTCGCTGGAAGGAGGAAGAAGGCAAAGACAATCTATCTAGGGCACACTGCACTTCTCTGCTACAACGGAAGTCAGTTTTTCTCTATTCTATTTGTTTGTTTATTGTTGATTTTCACCGTTAAAATCAGTTATTCCAAATATACTTATGCTTTTTAGCTAACTCTGTTTCAGGGTTATCAGATTCTAGTGTAAAATGGTAATGTTATTCTTTGTTCCTGTCTTTTGATTGGATGGATATGTGAGTTATTCCATTTTGTTTCCTCCCTTGTTTTTGGGTTCATTTTAATGAGTAATAGTGTGCTTCAGTCAGGAAGGAAAGAAACGGTGTTGGATTTGGCAAAATTTGTGGACAAAGGTGTCCAAGTCAAGCTTACTGGTGGTAGACAAGGTAACTATTTCTACCCTACTCCTGGAGCTTCTTCCATCTTCAGAGTTATTAGTGCCAACAGTAGTAGAAATTGAGTGATGAACAAATGAGTGTGACTTGCACTATTTTCGGTTTTTTTATTTCTTTTGGTCCATGAATTGGGCCTGAAGTGGTTCCCGAAGAGTCTCCTTGTGGTTCAAATCTTGAGCCTTGAGTTTATTCTTTATAATTACTTGTAGGGTGGTTGACTCGCACAATGATGGGCAAAATTGGTTGCTGGAATCCCTTTAGATCAAAGGACATATATATGTTTAGTGGCATTATACTCTGATAAGCGACATTATTTAGCTACAGATGCTTGGTAGCTTAGATTTTTTTTTTTTTTTTTTTTTTTGGTGAGATTTGGGAAGCGGAGATAATAAATTAATATAATATAGCAGAATGCATGGCAAAATCGTTATGTTTGTAGAACAAAGTATTGATTGCTTCAACAGTACATTCTCAAGGAAGAGTTATAACTTTGTTAGGAACTTAGGATGGGGAAAAAATCTTCACCAAATCACCTTTGAATGCTAGTTGCTGGATAACCTCCTAATGGAATTTTGGCGGAATGGGGAAATATTTGTTTCACAAGAAGGCAAATTTTTGTTGTTTCTGAACTCTGAAGGAGTGTAATTGAGAAGCCTCTATGTAATGATTCCAAGCAATATAAATCTGTCCATGCATTAACTGGTTATATGATTGTAGTTTGAATCATATTACATAATATGGATGAGATCAAATTCTGAAAATGGTAGATAAGGTTAGAAGATTTATTAAATGGCTACACCTACAAAATTTTGGAATCAAATGACATATTGGGGGTCAAAATGCAAGAGTTCACTACTTTCTGCTGCTGAATTGTCAACATGATATTTGCTCCCTTTTTTTGTTGGCTTGGTACTGCTTATTATTCTATCACTATATAAATTCCTTCTCCATTTCACTCTAACTTTCAAAGCAGTAGTTTGAACAATTGCTATTGAAGACAATATCTGATAATTTCGTTCCAGTCTTTTTGAAAGAGAGGGAGAGAGAGTTATAAGAGGAAAATTCTAGCCTTTATTGAAATGAAATATGCCCATTATTGATTTGTTTTATCTAATTGATGGCCATTGGCTCTTCGTGGTTCAGTGACAGGGACTTTGAAAGGGTATGATCAACTGTTAAACCTTGTCCTGGATGAAGCTGTCGAATACCTAAGAGGTATTACCTTATGTCGTTGATAATTGATGACAGATTTTGAGAGTGTTTGAGTATGTGAGTTTATGCTTATTTTGTAACTTGTTTTGCTTGCTAAGGGCTAACGAAGGCTATATTGGCTATTGGCCTTTTCCTTGTGGGAGTTCACTGTTAAATTTTTATTTGTTTAATAAGATGTGTGTATATATTCGCTCAGATGGGGCCAAAACTGTCAGCCAGACATATTCTTCCTGAATTTGTATGGCTTCCATTTTTTTCTCTGTTTTTCTTTCACATCAGGGGTTTCATATCTTTGAAAATTTTTGCTCATGAGACGGAGAAATGGATCCTAGATAGCCAAGGGGAGACATAGCCTGGTTTTGTTTATTGTACTGTATCACTTCCCACTCCCCAGAAATTTATGTTTAATTGTTGCTGTACTAAGGGTATAGTGAAGTAGAAGGGCCTACAATGAAACCACAATGTCTTTAACATTTCATCATTGTCTAGCAGATCTTAGCAATTTATTTTTCCTCTATTTTCATTTTCTTTGCCCCTTCTTTCTTTTTTCTTTTCTCGGTGATACTGTAATGGTAAGGATGACCTTCTTCTAACCTTGCATGGCAATGAAAAGCAAGGAGTCTTGTGCATTTTGAAATCCTAATAGTCTTTGCTTTGTAATTGATTGGAGTATTTAATTGCTGGAAGGTTAAGGGACTTTAAACTATAGAACAATGTATGAATTATTTCTCCATTCAGCAATCATCATTGAGGCTGTAATTATCTTCTATCAATTTCCAGAGCACCATTATAAATTTGTTCTGAATCTGCTGCATGTAAGAATGTTGAAGTTCTTTTTCATAATATTTTGCATGTTTATTTTCAATGACATATTTATTTTGATTTCTTCTCATTGGGTTACAGATCCTGATGATCCTCTGAAAACTACTGATCAGACCAGGCGCCTTGGCCTAATAGTATGTTTCTTTGAATTATATATACTACGTTTGCATTCACTGAAAGGGGCAACCCACGTATAAGCCTCGAGCTTGGGCATAGGTTTGAAAATCTATTTTGGCTGAATGTGTTTCATGGAATTAGTGGTGAATTATTTTTGAAGCTTATGCATATCTTTGTCATAATGAATGAAAATTACCCTTATTTTTCCTCATAAGCTACCTTGCTTTGTCAAAATGCATCATTCTCATTGGGTCCTGTCCCGGCATGTATGCTATGAAAACTTGTATTGAGGTTATGTTTCATTCTGTTGCAGGTATGCAGGGGAACTGCTGTAATGCTCGTCTCACCAACTGATGGCACCGATGAAATTGCTAACCCTTTCATGCAGCCAGATGGGGCCTAGACATGTCTTGTTTTTGTTAAAAGCCACTAACTTTGAATCCATATGCTCCTTCAGCTCGTCGTCCTCATTCTACTTTGGCGAACTCATTAAAGAAATAGGAATCTGTGATGAGCTTTGATTTCATCTACTTTCTTTACACTATGAGTGAACTGCAATTGTAAAAGTATCATCATATCTTCTCTCTTCTTAGAGGTGTCAGACAAATCAGAATACTATGAGTCATGTGCACTCTGCATCATAAACTGATTACAATGAGATCATATGTGCAAATATGCAAATTTAGCTCCTTTTCAGGAGTTTTTCTTTTTCTTTTTTTTGTGTGAAAGACGTGGTTTTGAAGGTTTTTGAAAATTTCACCTTTACAATAAGTGTATCGTACTTTTTCATGGTTTGTATTATCATCTATAACTCCATGAGGTCGTGAAAGGTTCAATCTTCTTCGCCTACTATATAATTTAACACAAGTTTTCAGGTTTATTATTATTATTATGTGGAAGGAAAAGAGGGATGAGATTGACCAGAAGATAAAAGTTTTGCTTTGCCAACTCTTAATCTGTCACGGCATGGAAAGAGTTGCAAAATTTCAACATGTGCCTAACTCTGTTTAGTTTTTCTTCTGTGAAACCAATGAGCTAAGCATCCAAAAACAATAAAATATTATTTTTTTTAAGTTGATAATTATCATGTGGTGATGCTTTTATTGTGCAATGCAACCATATATGAAAGGGCTCACATGGCTTGTGGTGGGGTTTACTCAAAATTCACTTCTGGCCCTACGCCAGCTATTTCTGCAATTTGAAAATCTTTCTGCATAGTGTTTTTTTTTTTTTATGGGGTATGTATTATTTGGGAATAATTGAATCTAATTAATGAAAAATTTTAATTATTTTAGACTTTAGTGAAGAATAATTTAATCTTCAAATTGATTCAATTATTCTTTTACTTTTTTTTTTAAAAAAAAGGAAATTTTAATAATAATCAAATAATCGATTATTCAATTATGTTTTTAATAATTTTAGTTTGATTTATCAAATGAACATCTAATTTTAATACTTTTATTTATTTTTAATATTATACGCAAATGTATCACAATCAATTAATAAATCTTTCGACTTTTCAACTTGATTTGCAAAAAACCACTTGTTCCTATGGTATACGGCTTTGCCCAATTCCCATTTGCTTCATTCACAACTTGGGTAATGCTTGAAATTTCCAACACATAAAATAAATTTCATTGCACATCTCACACTTCTCACATAATCTAATTTTCTTGAATAGTTGAGCTTCATTAATCTGAAATAACCTTGCTGGCAGTGGGTTTAGTAGTCTAATTTTAAAAATAATCTTTTTTTTTAAATGGAATTTTAAAAATAATCTTGAATATGAATTTTTGATATAAGTAACTTAATCAAATAATTTCTAACAGTTTTTTTAAGGAATTTAGGCAGTATTAAGAAACTATTAAAAGAAGATTAATGGATTCAATCACCCAAAGCATAGATAGTGACATTATATTTATCATCAACATTAGCTCTCTAAAAGATTATGCTAAAAAATGATCCAATAATATTTCGACAGGTGGCTTTACTAGGGCAAAACCACATGTAGAATAGTTATGGGCCAGTCTGTCAATTGAAAATGTCCCCTGCGTCTGATTTCCAACCGCCTCGCTTAACAATTTGTTTGAAATTATATATATATTTTCTATGTTTGAAAAGGAATAAAATTTTAATTAAATTGTCAAAATTGGTATTTCTAATTTTGAATATTTAATATTTGTTGACTAATCATTTTTCATTAATAACTCATAAAATTCCTAAAATTTAAAACTCACCACAACTGTAAATTGAAATAACCGTAAGTCACATCACAGTTTTTAAATTTTAGAAAATAAACCACTTACCAAATAATAATAATAATAATAATAATAATGATAAATGGCATCGAGTCCTGTAAAATTTTTAATACATATATTAATATTTAAAATTTCATGGTTTAATTTCTATATTTTAATTTTATTAGCATAATTTTAAGTTAATTATTTTAAAATAGTTTATATCAAAATTAATCTATATTACTCAAATTTCTTGAAATTATTAGCTTATTACATTTATTTTGACTATTAAAAAGAAAGAAAGAACGTTATTGTTTTAACTGTTAATAAAGAGACTTTTATTTGCTAGAATTAAAATATGAGACTGAAATCATTAAATTTTAAAAATTTAAAATATGTATTAATTTGATATAATAATAATAATTTTTACTGATTTCTTTTTTATATATAAACAAAACTACTATTTTCATATTAGGTGGCTGCATGTGTGGGCGCCAATCCTGGTAATGGGTAGATTCTCCATCATTTGGCAACAACTTTTATTAGAAAAAGATAAATGCCTTTAATGCGCATACGTGGCATGCCACGTATTTTTTAACTATAAAATTAAAAATAAAATAATTATGGAAAACACCGGATGAACATATTGATTATTTTTACACGTCAATGTGGCTGCTATTTGACATCAAAAGGCGGTTTGCTTAATACACTCTTTTTTACTCATAAATATGTATTTATTTCTTATCAAAAAAATTTTAAACTGATAAATTTTATAACCTTCGATAATATTCAATCTACTCATATTTCTATATTATTAAATTATCATTATTTTACTTTTCAATATATTTTAAATAGTATTATATGAAAAATTAATATATTATTATCATTTAAAAAAAGAAAATAACATAATATAGCCTGGTTTGTTCAATCACTTCAAAGACTCAAATTCAAATTTTCATGTCTTTAATTTCCTACTTAAAATTAATATAAATAAAAAAGAAAAATATATCTATAATAGGATTGAAAACACTCAATTGCGACAATAAAATTTTATAATTTTTGTATGTAGATTAATTTTAAAAAATCAATAAAAAGTCATTACACTCTATCTTATGATTTTTTTTTCTAGTCTGTTTTTTCATGTATATTAAAAAAATATATTTTTATTAATTTTTTAATTATATCTTTAAAAATATTAAATTTTATTAAATAGTAAAAAATATTTTAAAAATTTATATAAAAATAATAATTAATAAAATATTATTTTAAAAATAAAATAATATTAAATAGATTATAATAGTTAACTTATATATTGTGAAAAATAAGAAAATATAATAATTTTGGATAACGAAAAAGAAAGCTGGATTAAAATTATATTAGAGGGAGTATAATATTTATTTTTTAACATAGTTCAATTAAATATCACAAGCACCAACTCAATTCCAGGTAAACGAACAACAAATGTACACCTGTTATTGGTCTTATATCCCCCGAACAGCTTTTCACGCCTCTGTAAGGAGGCCCCCCCTCCCCTAGCAATCTCTTTCAAAGGTAGTCCCCACTCTCCAATTACCACTACTCAAACTCCTTTACGCCTCACCTAGTCACAGCCGTCCGATCATCATTCATCCCATTCTCCAGATTTCACCACTCCCTCCATCACCATTATTATTTTACAACAAAACCCAAAACAATCTCCTCACGCAAATGTTCCCGTCAAGACCAACTTTACAGCCTTTTTCTCTTCTTTATGCTCGCATACGTGGCGATGTTTCATTGGCCGATGCTATATGCCAATCATATCAAGCGAAAAGTTAACTTATCGCGATATTTTGCCATCACGATATCACGGTAAACAAAACGAGAAAAATAGGACATAAGAAAACATAACTTCACGTGTCAGTCCCCTTTCCCCACATGTGGACCCCACAAACTTTTGCTTAACCTTCAACCGAAATTTATAGTTGCAAGCCATACATAAATAAATCGGTAAAAAGACACAAAAGCCATAAAGATTTCTTCTAATTTACATTCACATGCCATTGCCATTTCTAACCTCTCTCTCAACAACACACTGAAAGAAAAAAAAAAAAAACATCAAAGAGCAAACACGTTTAAGCCACAATAATAACGTTAATAATCATATTAATAATAATAATGATCTTTCATTTCAAGAAAAAAGAAAAAAAAAAGATTTATAGATGAATTTTGATCTTGATTGGGTCGTCTTCAAGCCATGATTGATTGGTTCTGGTTCATCGATCGATCTCTTCTTTCCTCTCCCTAAAATCTCTCACTAGCCACAAGATATCCATCTCTTCAGAGGCAAAAAGAGAAACGATCAGATCGAGAGAATCGATCCTCGTGAAATTTCGAAAGTTCTGTTCAAATTTTGACTTTTTTGGGTTCTTTATCAAACTCTAACGATCTTCGCCGCTTTGACCACCGGGTTTTCGCGAGCAATCGCCTCCCGACCGGCAGCTTTGTAGTCATAGTTACAATCGTGTCGATCGGAGTACCGATGTTCCCAACAGAACATGTCTCCACACCGGCAACGAAATCCGGTCAACCCAACCTTCCTCCTGCATCCTGAGCAAGAGCAACGGTTCACCTCCCTCTTAGCAAGCGCTACATCGATTTTCTCCCGATCTATCGATGTCTCCACCTTTTGACTCGTCTCGGGAAGCAGATCTCTCACAGGAGATCTAGATATGCTAGATCTCGGAGATTTACTCGAGATCTCGCTTCCGGATGAAACACCGAGGGCCGTTGATGCCGCCGTCGTCGTCGTCGTCGTCGTAGCTGAAGGTGCCGCCGCGGCTGTCGTCGTGGAATTAGACGTGCTAGTGGTAGCGTTGAAACATTTCTGGCACATATTATTAGTGGCTGGATTACCAGTAAATCCACAATTATTGACGCATAAGGTAAGAGTTTCTGGCACCTTGAATTCGGTCTCTTCCTTCTCCGTCTTTTGAGCCATTTCTTGATAGATTCTTCTGATTCAAATCACCTCTTTTCAAAAATTTCGAAAACTAAATTGAGGATTCTTTAGCGAGAGAGAGAAAGATGAAGATGAAGAGGAGAGGGTGAAATTTTGGGGATGGAGAGAGAGGAGGAAGAAGGGGATATGAAGAGAAGGAGAGGTCGGTAATGGCAATGGAATATGGGCCTCATAGAGACGCGTATCAGACATTTCTTTTGCGACTTGAAAGTGGAATTACGGGAATGCCCTTGAGATTTAGGTGGAATTATTTACCTTGGAATTTGGATTCTTTTGTTAAGCTATTTGGGTTCTGACGTGTAGCTCGTCATTATCGATAAAAGTATATTGTGTGGTTTGCTTATTTTATGGAACTGTGGGTCCGGTATTTTAACCACTTATTCTCTCTTTATTCTTCTAAATTAAACTTAAAAAAAATTACTATATAGTATTGTAATATAAAAAAAAGTATTGATTAATTTTAATTTTAAAAAATATATTAAAATATTTTTAAATTTTTAAAAATTTATTAATTAATTATTCTATTAATTTTAACAGTTAATTATTTTATTATTTAATTTTATAATTTTAAAAAATTTATTAATTAATTCTTAAATTTATAAAAATAGATTAATTAATTTTTCATTTAAAGACATTTTATATTTTTTTAATATTTGATAATTAAAATTAATAGAGAAATTAATTAATAATTTTTTTAATATATTTTTTTAAAATATAAAAATTAATTAATAAATTTTTTTATAATAATTAAATAATAATTTTTTAAAAAATTATTATTAAAAGTCTTGCATTTTTATTAAAATTAACTATTTAATCTTAATATTAATAAATTTCATTAAAATAATTTTTTTATTTACAGCAATATGATAATTGTCCTCGAAATATTTTAGAAATTTCTAATTATTCCTTAAAATTACAAATTTTTGAAGATACACGCTTGATGACTCGACTACAAATTGTCATCCGATTCATGCATGTCCTTAACTTGCATGATTTACCACAAATATAACAATATTTCCCTTTTCATTTTTATTCACATTTTTTAATATTGTTTATATATTTTTTTAGTATAAATATAAATTGAATATAATTCCACTTCAGAAAATTTCGTATATAAATGAATAACAATATTCGATTTAAATTAAAAAATTAATCGAGTTAAATTAAATTAAAATTTTAATTTAATTTTTTATTTATTTTAATTTAGTTTAATTTTAAAAATTTTAATTATTTTCATTTGATTTAATTTTAATAAAAAATCGAATTAAATTGATTAGTGATAATAATATATTATTTTTGATAATTTAGAGAAATTATACTATAATTAAAATTGAAATATTTTAATTAAATTTGAGAATATTAAAAATAAAATATAAAAAATATTAAAAAATTTAATCTATCAAATCAAACCGAGTTGAATGGAAACAGATTAATTTAATTCGTTCGATTTCTATTTAAAATCAATTTGATTCTATTTTTACAAATATTAAAATTTTAATTTTTAATTTATTTAATTTAATTTTTAATCGAATCGATGGAATACTCATCTTAATATATAAAACAATTTTATTTTAATATTCACTCCATGTATAACTTAAAAGACATCTTATATTTAAATTAAACATTTGAAGTTTGAACTATAAAGAATTAGACTATTATGAATAATCAATATTGAGATTGTGATTAACTTTATTATCGCACTAAAACATAGTTATGTAAATTATAAAGAATAAATTTTATTGATGGCACGTTAACCTTTATTATTAAAATTATATCAGAACTATTTGCATTAAATATTTTTCTTTTCTCAATAAAAAAATAATGTTTATCATTTGGAAAATATTTTTTAAAAAAATTAAAAGAAATAAATAAAAAAAAAGAGGGGCAATTTATTGATACTAGAGTTGGGCAGGAGCTCTTAGAAAGGGGAGGTCAAAATCTAAATAGCTTAATATTCAAGCGATCTCGTCTCTGTTAATCTAAATAAAATATTCTAAACTAGAGCTTATAATGGGTTGTGGGAATCAATACATATAATTAATTAGTAAAAAAAATACTACTTAATCCTTTTGTAACGACCGAAAATCGGACCGCCACCGACGCTAGGATCCAAGTCGACTTAAGGCCGCCGGGACCCGTAGCAAGCCTAACATATATCCTGTGAACCTGTTTAATCCCATACATGATCAGCAATATACATAAAATTTAAAACTTTTCTTTCATTCAAACACCAAACTCAACCTGTGCATAGACAAAATCATAAACATCGACCCCTCTGTGGGATCTCAACAATGCCCCAATGGATAATTACAACATGTGTTGAGTTGGTTTACATAAACATCATAAAAGATCTATGATCATGCATTAAAAGGGATACATTACACATAGGTCAAGCACAACCTCTAATTCTCAATATCATTACATTACATAACTATTCATATCTTTACATTTTATCATGTCCACATTCTATCTATTACATACAACTGACTTCAATACTCTTGCTGACCTCCTGGTCTACCCTGTACCTGCAAACCTGGGGAATTTGGGAGAGGGGTGAGCTACTAGAGCCCAGTGAGCAGAATAGTAAAGCATTTAAAACATATGATAACATGAAATGCATCACATCACAACTAATCATATCAAGGATGAACTTGTCACCATTTAGCCCTCTACATATTCCAATCATGCCAGGGGCGTAGTGCAGGCCACACCTGGTCTTTCTCTTATACATAACATAACATACATAATCCATGGTGCCGGGGGCGTAGTGCAGGCCACGTCCGGTCTTTCTCTTACATAGTGCCAGGGGCGTAGTGCAGGCCACACCTGGACTTCCATATCATATCATCATGTCATAACATATGAGGGCTAATGGATCATTCAACATTCATCCACATCAACAACATATTATGCAATGCAACATATTCGTGATTTCTAATGCAAGCATCCTAAAATATCACATGGCATCCGTGATGCATGAACATGCTCAAAACTGATTTATTTATTTAAAAGCATGAGAGTTATTCCACTCACCTCTGGCTAGCTCTGACACTGACTGAAGCAGCTGACTCACTGCTGAGGTCCTCGGTTCCTCGGGTCCGAACCTACACAGGTGGACTCAAATGAGGGACCAAACAACTAGAACATAACTCTAAAAACATCCCCCAAAAACCCCCTAAAACACCTTAAAACAATCATGCAAAACATGCAAATGAAGGCTGAACAGGGCAGGTTCGGCGGCACCTTCGGCGGCCGAAAATCCCTCCAGAGCCGAAATCCAGGCAGGTTCGGCGGCACCTTCGGCGGCCGAAAGTCCCAGACAGAGACGAAAGTCTCTTTTCGGGGGCAACTTCGGCAGCCGAAAGGCCTGCCTCCCAGGCAGGTTCGGCGGCCGAAAGTCCTTCGGCTGCCAAACTTGGTTTCTGCCAAAGGGCAGAAACTTGGTTCCCTTTGCATAAAAACCTCTCCTTCCCATTCCAACATGCATATAACTCATTCAAATCATGCAAATATACATACATTGGCTCCTAGGGGCTTCAAACTATCTTAAACCCCAACTACAACACACAACAACAACACATTGTTCAAAATCACAACATAAGTTCATAAACCTAACCATAAGCTAAACATGCATTCTACCTCATAGATCTTACATAAAACTTACTTAAAACATGTAATGAGCTTAAGATCGGCTCTTACCTCTTAAAGATCGAGAGAGAGACGACCTAAACTCGGAGATGGAAGAGATTTGAGTTCTTGAACCTCAAAACTCCAAAACTTGCTCAAAACTTGAAAATCTTCAAAACAAGATGAAAACTTGTGAAAATCGTGAAAGATTTGAAGGAAAAGCTCAAAGATTGGTGAGGAACGGCGGAGAGCTCACCTTGGCCGACAATGGGGAGAAAAGCTCGCCCGTTTTCGGCTAAGGGACCCTTTTATAGTGGCTGGCCAGGCCACGTTCGGGGGCCGAACGTGCCTCCGCATGCATGCCAGGTTCGGCGGCCGAACTTGAGGTTCGGCGGCCGAACCTGAACTTCCCTCACTTATGCCTTCGGGGGCCTAAGGCACACCCGAAATGCCTGCATGTTCGGCGGTCGAACTTGAGGTTCGGCGGCCGAACCTGGGTTTTCCTCCAAGGTTGTTTTCATGCAAAAACATATTTCTTTTTTTTTTTTTTTTTTACTTAAAACCATGAAATACATTAAAACATGTTTCTACCCTACTAGAGGCTTCCGACATCCGAGATTCCACCGGACGATGGGAATTCCGATACCGGAGTCTAGCCGAGTATTACACCTTTTATATGAAAATTCATTATTTAATTTTTTTAATTTGAAAAAATATTGACACATTTTTAAAGTTTTTTAAAATCACATTGTTTTATTAAAGATAAAAATTTATTATTTTGATTATATATACAAATTGTGGTTATTTTAGTTATAATAATAAATTTTTATTTAGTTTTTTAACTTTTTATATCATTTAGGCATATACTCTTATTAATAATATTTTAAATAAAATGAAATATTATATATTTTAAATTTAAATTTTTATTTTTTTTTACATTTTAATTTTTATTAATAATTTATGATATTATATAAAAATAAAAATAAAGAATAAATAATGAAATTAATAAAAAATAACTAATAAAAATATATATTTGAGAATTATTTATTAGTCTAATATAATTTTAATGATTATATTATAATTTATTATTAATTTTTAAATTTAATTTAATTTTTTTACTATAATTATAATAAATTAAAATATTTTGATTTTATTATTTAGAATTTAAAGTGTTATATATAAATATAAATTTATATAATATTTGAATTTTTTATTTAATAAATTTAAAAATAAATATATAAAGTAAAACTATATAGACTATTAAAGCACGTGATTTGCACGGACAATTGTCGTTTGTGAGTAAAATAAGCCAGCAGAAAGCAAATTGTACAAATATCCACCAACATGCACAAACAGTGTTTGGAATTAGCCAATTAAAACTCGGTCCATCAAGCCAACAGGCACCAGCTACTCTAAACATATAATTATTAAATCACAGGGGCAAATATGTCATTCTAGAGAACCACCGCAGTCCACTTGCTGGGTAATGGTGACAAGAAAGCTTTGAGCCGCCCAATCTGACCGCCCCCACCACCACCTTTCCCTTAGTACTTTTCTCCTCCTCCTCCCTCGCGTGCCCTTCACGTGTGCTTGACACGCGTACGTACTTCAGTCACCCTGTCCCTCTCAGCGCGTGGTTTTACTTGCTCCGTCAACGTGCAAAACATGTGCTTACTTGGAATTGATTTATGCTTAATTACTTAATAATATTTTTTTCTTGGTTGAATATTGTTGTTTGTGTAATGAATTTGTTCAGTTTAAGTCGTTTTCTTCTTAATATATCATACCATTTTTAATTCAATGAATTAAAAAAAATCCACTTTCAGTATTTTCTTTTTAATATCATTTTTTTATTAGCCAAAAGAAATTTTCATTTAATTTATATTTTCTTTTAAGCAAAGTGTGAATAATTGAATCAACATGTGTTAATGACATTTGTATTTTTTAATTATAGACTTTGGTTTATAGAGAAGCAGTGAAACTAATTACCTAATTAAAAATTCATCTCTTTTATAGTGAAAAATAGATATAGTTATCTCATGCTTATAGAATCATTATTATTCAGTATTTATATAATGAAAAATATATTAATTTTTAAAATCTTTAACTATAATGACCAAATTCTAAAATATATATATATATATATATATATAATGGCCAAAAATAATAATAAAAATTTAAATACTTTATCGTTATTGATTTATTAATTAATCTCTGCTTTTATCTTGTGTGCCATTAGAAAGCTTGTCTGAAGATTAGCAGAATCCACGCTGCCAACCAACGCTATAAGGCAATAATAATAATTATATTATATAATAAATAAATAAATAATAAATAAAAAGAAGTTTGGGCGGTTATTGGTGGGTCCACCACTTGACCTGGTCTCTTGATGGTGACTTTCTATAGAAAGTCAAACACTGTGGCAAGGGAAGCTTCAACGGTTCTGATTCATCCCAATTCCTGCAAGTACCACGTGCCGTTTCCATAACGAACCATCAAAACGGGCGTTTTGTGCTTGGCCACACGTGACAGTGCCACTAGGTAATTTCGCTTTCATCAGATAAGGAATGGTTCTGTGGGTCCGATTCGATATTGGTCCCACCTACCTACTAATTTTCAATTTTTAATTATAATACATTTTTTTTTTCTTTTAAAGGCTACTGGCATCAACAATGGTTGACAAATAAAAAAAAAAACATTTCTGCGATGAAATTCAATTATTTAAGTTTTAATATTATTCTCCAAATTTTAAATTAATTACAATTTTATTTATTTCTAGAATTTAATGTGAGAAAATTACGTATGATCCTACATAGTAATAGGATTATTTTTTAAATCGTTATTTATGAATTTTATATAACACATAAATTTTATTTAAAAAACAAATTATTTTTAACTAATTAACTAAAATATTAATATTATAAAATTAATATAAATTTAATAAATTTACTATATATTCATTTTAAACAAAAGTTATGTATTATGTGTGGGGTGTGTGTATATATATATATTATAATAAATTCATTTTGTAATAAAATTTAAATTTGCTTTGATTAATATACTTTTCAAAGAAAAAAAAAATTCAGGTTGTCCGAGCCAAGTTCAAGGTTGTTGGCCCAGCCCAAGCCCGCAGCCTTCGCTAGCTTGCACTTATAGAACCCAATTAGTGAAAATAAAATCAATATTTCAAATTCAAATGATAATTATTATTTAATCTATATGATAAAATTTATTATTTAATTTTATAAAATATATTAAAATTTTTTAAAAATATATTAATTAATAATTGTCATGATCTTTTAACACTATAAGTGGAGAGAAATTTAAAATTACTCTTCTTTTAATAATTATATATTAATTATTTTATTAAATTTTAAATAAATGATATTATAAACGCACTTTAATACGTGGTATATCAAATTTAAAATGATATTAATTTAGTAAAAATATTTTTATATAGAATAATGGTATACACAAAAAAAAAAAAAAAAAAACAAAAAGAGGAGACACTTGAAAATAACCTGAGATTGGTTTGTCGAGTCAGAAAGAACACGTGGCAGCTGCTTGTGGCTTCTATATCCTCTTCTGATTTCTGTCCGACCTCCCATGTCTAGAGTTCCTTCATGTGTAGGAAAATTACTACTTAGTTTTATAATTTAATACAATTAAATATTTTATTATTTTATTTTTAAAAATATATTAAATACTCTATATATTTTTAAATTGTTAACTACTTAATTCATTATGTTAATTATAAAGACTATATTTTTCTTTTTATTTTTAAATTATATAAATTAAATAGTTATTATTTTTGACAGTATATAATTAAATAATTATTTTTTAAAATTATAGAATTATAGAAATTAAGTTATATTTTAAAATTATAAATATTAGTTTGTATATTTTTTATGATAAATAATTTTAGCCTTTAAAATTTTATTTTATTATCAGAGTAGTCACCATATTAGAATTTATTAATAGATATGACAATTTAATTATTTAAATCATGATAATTTTAATATTTTAATATTTTAATATTTGTAACAATTTAATTTTTTTATTTAAGTTTATTTTTTCAATTTATAATGATGGAAAATAAATTTAGCAAAAAAACAATAAAAATTGAGTTGAATTATTTATTATTAAGAGGAATTATTATTGTTAAAAAAATAAAAATAAAATTATATATTTTACTGAATTATAGGCATTAGACAGTGGATTACCAGTTTAAAAACAAGCTATTTACTCATTATACTTTTAAAAATAATAAAATTAAGGATTATTGTAAAATTATAAAAATTGATATTAAGATAAATTGAAATATTTATCATTACATTTTTTTTTGGAAATATTTAAATGGATTTTGTCGATCAATTTTACCATATATATAAATAATATATAATATCTGCTATCCATTTCATTTTTACTCTCCATTTTCTTTGTTGGCTTTTATTTAAACCATTCTCGTTCCCTATCCTGAAATTTAAATCCCGGGGTTTTCCCATGAAACCCCAAAACCAAAAATCCCTCTCTCGACTATCTTTCCATCACTTTCCCGAGAAAGCACAATCCTAAACCTCTCACATTCTTCCATCAGCCTTATCGTGGCCCTTCCCATATTTACCCCTAATCGTCTCTTAACCCTTGTCCCAGTTACCTTTTTCATTTTAGGGATCGCGGATTGAAAAAGGCGTTTAAAGAGGGTAATATATTAGGGTTTTGTTTTATTGAAAAGCGAGAGAGATATGGGGAGCGTGGATCGACTTGAAGATCGGACGTTTAGGGTTAATTTAGACGGAGATGGTGCGGATAAGTTGAGAGAGAGCGTTAAGAATAAGCTCAAGGAGTTCATGGGCGATTATACTGACGATACTCTTGTGGTAATGCATATGTATATGCATATGTATAATTTTTGTTTATGTATTGGGGCCTTGATGCCTTTGCATGTCGTAGAATTTTTCTGAACTACTGAATGAAATTTCTTCATTGGTTTCCTATGTTGAGAATTTTGTACTTCTTTGTCATTGTTAGATTTAAGAATGATACTGTTTTTCAGAGCTTAGTTTGAGCGTGACAGGAGAATGATAATCATTCGTCAATGCCCTAACCCTATATTTATTTGCTTAGTTATATTTGTTCTGGAACGATTGGCGTTTATTTTAGAAGTGATTAAAGGGACGAGGTTGGGAATGCTCTAGATGTACGTTTATTTATTTGGCTATCAGCAAGAACAAGTTAGGTGTGAGCTCAAGGCAGGGGACTTGCATTGGACCTGTTGTGGTTTTTTAAGTTCGGGTTTCAGTTGTTGAAGTCATTCCTTATTGTCTAATTATCTCATCTTTGCCCCTTTCTTTCATCTTAGGGATTAAAGCTTATTTGAGATTAAGGCTGTTATGATTTAGTAATGGCAGAAATCTCTTTCATTTAAGAGGTTTTCTGTTGTATTTTAATGAAGTTTAATTATGATAACATGTTGATCCATTTTAATGGTGGGTTTGGATTGATGGATTTCAAGTATAGGACAAAACAACGGAAAAACTTGATGAAACATATTCACATTGCTCTGGTGCATAACGCTTTGAAGGTTTTGCTGAAAAATTTCAAATCAAATGAAGGGTCTGGTGCCTCATGTTGTTTTATCTCATGGCAGTTGCGCTTGGATTTTAAGATAAACATGCTGTTCATGGAAGTTATGAATGAAATTTAATGATTTAGGAAAATCAAAAGTTCAGCAATGTTAAGATTGCTTTGTTTCCATGTATAGTTATGGCTTGTTCAAGTTATGGAAATACTCTCTATCAAAGGCAGGATAAGCAGCCTACATTGGATGACCCTCCAAGACCTCTTGCAAAGTGGGAGCCATGCACTGGGCATGCCTTAATTGAGCTTATTGCCTCATTTGGGTTGACTGGTTAATTTGAAATGGTCTCTATAAGTTGGCTAATTAGCTGGAATATTTAGGGTTTGTTTGACATTTCTGTTGGAGCTAGTATCAAGAAAAGCACATTCTTAAATATATTAGTTAGCAAATGTTATAAATTAGTTTAAAATTAAATTGAACATGTTTTAGTCATATGACCACCAAAATATTTTTCTCAACTTTTTTTTAAATGGCATCTAAAATGACCGAGTTTTTTCAGAAAGTGTTTTTTTGGCCCTAACCTCAATGCCGTTTGGCTATTATGTGGACTGCTCAGGACATTTTGTTTCTTAAGATTGGTATTGCTTGCTGCAGTTACATGAAAAAAAATAAAAATTACTCTTGGTGTTTTGGTTGGTTGAAGTATGTCTATATGAGGGCTTTAGAAGTATATTAATGTACAATTTGTTTCTATTGTTCATAGGGGTAGTGTGTGGTCGATGGTGCTTGTTGATAAACTGAAGACCCCACTTGGCTTCATTTGATGTAAAGATAAAATTTAGGTGATCAAGTACATTTGATAGTTATGAAGTCATGTAGCCTTCTAATCTGAAAATCCTCTGTCAGTTATTTACAATAACCAATTCAAGCTCTCAATGATGCTTTCTACTGTCCTGTTGTGTAATTTGATTTAGGGTGTTGAAAATCCTGCACATTATTAATGGGCTTCTGGAATGATAATTGATGTATGTGGCTATGTGCCCCTATATTTCTACTGTTATACTGTTCTGTAGTTCAGCAATGGATTTTATGAATTCCTTTTCCATCTGGGGAATGAATTTTTTTTTATTTTTTAAGTGATTTGGAATCATAATATTTAAAGTTCTGTTTGCATTGGCAGGAGTACGTGATTGTCTTACTGAGAAATGGCAGGCGCAAAGAAGAAGCTAGGCATGAATTGAATGTGTTTTTGGCTGATAATAGCGATTCCTTTGTGTCTTGGTAATTTGATTCCTATTCCATTTTATAAGAAATTTGAGGTAGTAAAAATATGGTGCTGGCTACTTTATTTTACATTATCCTCATCAGTATTACAATATTTATATTTTGACAGGTTGTGGGATCACCTGGCTTCAAATTTGGATGAATATGTACAGCCTCACGAGACTCATACCAGCAATGTGGTCAAAACCAAACCCACATTGGGAGACCATGTTGGCAGGGACGAATCTCACTATGTTGATTCTGAATCAGGGAAAGGGAAGTCTGATAAGTTATCCATAACTCGGCATAAAAGAGAATGGAAAGGTTTAACGAAGGATGCAACTGAACCTCCACCTCTTCGAAGCGCTGTGGTTGATATTGGACATTACGATGAAAAGAGTCATCGTAAAGCAAGTCATGCGAGAAGATCCGAGTCTCCTCACCCTCCACAACAGAAGAAGAGGAGTCGACAGGATGAGCGACAGCATATGAAGGTTTGAGTTTCTAAATTTTCCTTTCCTCCCCATCCCCTATTTTAACTAAGAAACAACTCATGGAACTTGAACTACTTTGCTATTATCATTTCTCCGGGTCGAGCAGTGCATATCTTAGAGCAGCTGCAGTGCATATCTTAGAGCAGCTACTAGCTCCACACTTTAGTTGAATTTTAGTGAGATGTGTAATGAGAAGATAAAGCTGTTCGCCTAATGTCTTTTGTTTGTCTCTCAAAATAAGAATTTGAAATTTTAGTAGTAAAAAATTATATGTATTTGTCTTTGTCATAACTGACTTCAAAAGAGAACTCTGTGTTCTATTCTTTTTCCAATGATGAGGTTGAATTTATCGTATTTTTTTCCTTTTTACTTCTCCATGGTTCTCTTAATGTATTTAATCTCATCTTTTACCCAAGTTGTGATTATTGTGGATTGGGATAAAAAATCTGTATGGTTGTAAAGAACTTGAGCAGTCATCCATTTGCAACTCTTGTTTTTTTTACTTGATAAGTAGGAAATGGTGTGACTAGTCATTTTTCTGATATGAATCATATGATTGATCTGTATGATTGCTCTAGTCAACAGATTCTCATGATCAGAAATATGCTAAGATAAATCTAAATGCTCTGATTCAGAAATTCAGGCATCATAATTTTAAAGCACTTATCAGCTCTATCTTATGCTTTTGAAAAGTTTAAACAAAGCTTCTGTTCCAACCTATGTGAAATGAGAGTCTCATGGGCATTAAAGTCCGGTTGCCATTACTGTTAGAAAAAAGCTACTTAATAATCATACTAGAAGGGAAATTAGCCTAACAATTAGGTATTGCGCTTTAAATGCATGTCTGAGCTTGAGAATGACACATCATCATTGGACTTGGTAATTTTTTTCCTGTTGAGCTGCTAGCTTTACATTTGTTATTGTTATTATTTTCATTTCACAATTTGATGCCTTGATTTTCTTTTCCAAATTTATCATTGGTAAGTTCAGGAGCCTGATTCCTGCTGAGTTCAAAGAATTGATAGTATTGTGAATGGTAATTTAGGAGTTATAGTTCTCTTGTGAAATTGTGTAAATGTTCTGTATGCATATAATCTAAGTGCTTTGACAAGGGGTGTTATTGCCTTATCTGAGTTGGTGTAGCTGTGTTGCCATGCATGTGGCACTGTTTTATGATTTGTTTTTGGAGACCTGTTGGGATGATGTTTTCCCATGATTTCATTAATGTATGGTTTTCTATGGTATTGTTTTCATTGTATGGTTTTATAATGTATTATGCTGTACAATGTTTGCAAAGATTGTATAGTTATCATGGTTCTATAACCATTCCTTGTTTGGATTGATTGTGTAGTATTGTTCTAAGTAATAATTAAATTACCTAAATACCCTCATTCATTTTTCTATGCAATTTGATAATTAATTCTTCACTTTTAATAATTTATTGCACATTTTATATTTATTTCAATTCACAAAGAGCTGTCCAATTTTTTTTTTTTAAATTCATATTTAATATATTAAATATTTGATAATAACATGACATTCACAAGATGATGTATTCATGAGGGTGATTATTAAGTTTGAGAGGTTGGTTTGGTTAGTTTAAGTAAATAATTGCTGTAAGGGTAAATTGGTCATATATAAAATATATGAAGGCAAAAAAGGAAACAAATTTTTTATAACAATGCAAAACCATTAATTTGGTGGTTAAAGAATCTATGAGTTAATCATGGAAATCAATCACCAAAAATCATACAATATACTATTCCAAATATGGTTATCTATGGAACAATACATTACATGGAAAAACATCATCCAAACAAAGCCTAACTCCCTTTGTTTATAGGAGTTTATGCTGTAGTACTGCAAATTATGTTGTAAATTAGGTCCTCATTTTCTCTTCTTTGTTTCTATGATTTGCATCTCCCTTTGCATTCCAATTTCTTACATGTTTACCAAATTGTTGGCAGAGGGAAGTAGTTTCTCAAGCAACCATTGATGCTCCTCGACGACTTCTCCAATTTGCAGTGCGAGATGCTGTAGGAAATTTGAGGCCGTCTGGTACAGTAAAAGAACCCTCTCTGAAGCGGCTTCGTTCTGTGGTGTCTACATCCACTGGGGAATCATCATTAGTTGATCGTCCTAGAAGGATTCAGTCAATTGCTAGAGTTCCAAATCCTATGGCTACTGTAATTAGAGCTGTTCAAGAAGCTGCTGAAGATGTAAAAGTTAAATCTTCAAAAAGTGTGTTTGATCGACTTGGTCGTGAGATGGATATATCAGATACTGAACAAGTTAGAGACATGAGAGATCTTGCTGTTGAAGATGAAGAATTTAACCAGATACCGGAGAAGACCCTCCCGTTCTATCATCAAATTCAAGGAGTGGATATTGGAATTGTGGATAGTGAAACCAGGTTGGCTGGTGACTCAATGTTTGACAATGAAGGTTATGATGACGGCGACGATGATGATGTTTTAGGCCACAGAGTTATTGATGTTTGTGAAACCGGCACATCTGGTGGAAAAATGTTGGAGGATTCGCTCATGGGGCAGTACAGAGCCTCAAATGCTGATGATGTAATGCGAATAACTCGAATTAAAGATCATGACCAACCTGTTTCGTCTGCAAAAACATCATTAAACTTTTCTACAAATCTAAATTCCCGGAAGCCACCTCATTTTCAGGAACCAAGAGAGGTTGCAGAAATGGGCAATTGGAGATCTGTTGAGGAGAATGAGGAAGATGCAGGGAAGTCTACTATTCAAGCAATGAGGGAGAATGGCAAGCCTGTCGTGGTTGGTAATGGAAATGTAAGATGGTTGTCTTGTCTGTGGATTTATTTTTTCCACTTTCTTGTGGTGTCATTTGTCACTTCATTTGTTCCTCTTGTTTATGACATTTCTTTTGTTGTGATGATGTGAACAGGCAAAACCAGTCGCTGATATGCAGAGAGAATCTCAGAAGTCAGTGCAATCTGTGCCTGGTGAGTTCTGAAGATTTTCAAAGTGGTTTTGATGGTAGTTTTTATAAGTAGAAATGAGAAGAAACACCCTGAAAATCACTTAGTAGTTCATTGCAACTTCTGTAGCTATTTCTGTCCTTTTGCTCGTCTTGTTGATTATTTATTTCAATTCTTTTTTTTTTTCCGTATTTGCCCCCCCTTTCTATGTTTCTGATGGCTTGAAAACTTAGAATCTGTTTTGGATGGTGTTGCAGGTTCATATACTAGTGGTCGTCCATTAGAGGATGCTGATTCTCGAACCATTTTTGTCAGCAATGTAATTACCTGTACATTTTTTATCTATATTTTTGCAGAGATTGTCTCCTTGCTCAAGAGTATTTTGTCATCATTTCACAGGTCCACTTTGCTGCTACTAAGGACAGCCTTTCTCGTCATTTTAACAAGTTTGGCGAAGTGCTCAAAGTGGTTATAGTCACTGATGCAGCAACGGGGCAGCCAAAGGGGTAAGTTGTTCTGTTTGCATTATGGTCTGCTTTTTCATTTATTTTGTAATTTTTTTCACTATCTGCTGCTACACAGGTCAGCTTATGTAGAATTTATGCGAAAAGAGGCGGCAGACAATGCATTATCTCTTGATGGCACTTCCTTTATGTCACGGATTCTCAAGGTAGGAAACATATATTTTGGTTGGTTAATTTGCCACAAGTATCTCTCTCCCCTTTCCCTTCTCTTAGTTTTACTCCCATCTTTTTGCTTTCTGCATATATGGATTTATCCTCCAGTTGAGGACATTTTGCTGCCTTTTTTTTGAAAAAATAGCTTAAATGGTTAGGCAGATGGACGAAGTTGCTATAATTAATTACTTGCATTTTTTGCTGGAAGATAGTTTAATAGTCTGTGATTGAATAGTTTGTTGCTGTTTTGTATTGTAAGTTCGTTACATTCTTGTCTTGTCTCTGTCTCCCTCTAGATGGAGGTCTGTTTTTAGTATGGTTGCCTTCAGGGGCATGGCATGAAACTTTATTTGGTAATGATGTTTGGGACCACTGTTAGAAATGTGCAATTGTCTAATAAAACTCCTTGGGTAATGCTGGAACTTGAGTATGGTCTTGGGAGACTTGAAACGCTGGTATAGTTCTTAAAATCAGTGTCAGGGGAACTTGCAGGTTTATGATAATCTCCATTAGTGGTTTTAGATATTTTTAGCATATTGACTTTTTATATTGATATAAGTAGTTGAGATGAAGTTATATCACGGACATCATGTGTCCTGTTATGTACACATATGCTTGTTTGCTGGACAATGGCATGCAAGAATAATTTGAAGTTCCCATGGATAACAAAGGTTTGTTTATTTTGCGTTACTGTTTATATTCAATGTAATTTGAAGATTTCAAGGTGGGGTATATTACCTTGGCAGGTATATATGTGTATTTTTTAATGTGGATTATGAAATGCTGCTTAATGGTTCCTTGCTTCTAAGATGTGTCGTGGATTCTTAAAGCTGTTTTCTTCTTGCAGGTTGTAAAGAGAAGCCCTACCCACCAAGAAGCTACTCCTATCATGACATGGCCCCGAATTGCCCGTGGCTCTCCATATGCTAGTGGTAGGTTTGCAAGAGTTCCTTTCCCCCGAGGTATTCCTGGAGCATTTAGGTCTCGCCCTCCCATGAAACTTGGTGCCAGAAGTTTGCAGTGGAAGCGAGATGCTCAAGGCAACCCAGGTGAGAGTGGGGCTCCAGTCCCAAACAGTCTTGTGTCCCCTACTGCCAGGAGTCTCACCTATGTCCGAACAGAGCCTAAAACCTGATGGGAATTCGGGTACCACTAAATCAAACAATGCATATTTTCCTTTGTTCAAATGTTCGGATTGCAAGTGCGAGGAATTGCACTGCATGGAGTGTTTTCACACTGCGGCTGTTACAAATCCATTGGTTTCACTTATTCATCAGAGTATCGATCTTCTGTATATGGTGAAGAACATATATGCCAGAACTGGTGGAGATCTCAGGAGTATGGAAGAGTTTCTCTTTTTAGCAAATATTTTTGGGTTCTTTTATGGGGCTGGGTGTTTTTACAAATACAATTGGAAAGAGACAATGGACACTGGCTGCCTAGTTGTCTGGCCCCTGAGAGTATCTACATCGTTAATGGAAATTTGTGAATAGGGTGGATGGGTACGTAGTTTTTCTTTTGTTGCAGGGTTCTTATTTTTATTTCAATTTCTTTTTTTTTTATATAAAAAAAAACAGAAAGTAGGAAATGAAAAATGAAAAAGAAAAGACAACTTTGTAATTGGGTAGCATCTGTATCTGCATATTCTAACGTTGTTGTTGGTTGCCAAATGCTTTTTACCCATATGAGAACTCAACCTTGTTTTGACATTGAAAGACAAGCTTGGGTGCGTTTCTGCATTTATAATATAGTTGTTATATTCTGGATTGGATTTTCCAATTTTCATAGTTGGACAAAACTCGGCAATATTTATAAACATTTTTAAGAAAGGTCTTTTACATTTGTGGTCTATGGAGGAGTACTGGATTGGTGGATGTATGTCCAAGCTCAATGATTTTGGCTTATGTTGATTGTAATCGTCAGACTCTGCAGGCTTCAAACTTTCATAATTGAATCAAGCTTTATTTCAAATGTGTTGTATAACTAAATTTGCTTATAACTTATAGGTGTACCGGGATACATCAATATTTATATGATAAAAGTAGAAAACAGATTATAAACTCACATAATTAGGTGAGAAAATAAATAAATTAATTATGCACATTAATTCATAATTGTAATTTTCAAGAATGAATTGATATTCAATATTAAAAAAATTAAATTATCTATAACTGAAAATACATTACACACTTAAGGACTAGCAATCTTATACTCAAAACTTACATCAAGAGTTTGCTAAAATATTAGAAATTTAGAATTAAAAGCATAGTCTCTGCCTAGCTAATAGGTAATCTGAAGATGGCAATTTCTTACTTTACCCATATATAAATTTAATTCAATCAAATTTCAAATGGAGTATACATTATTAATAAGTCCACCTTTATATTTTAAGATACTTATTAAAATATTAATAAGCTTTGATTTCATCATACGCTTCTAGTCTTTCTATTTTATAATTATATTATAGCATATTTCATTAGACAAATTTTAAATAAATAGTTACTTTTAGGCTTTAAATTTTCCATTATTAATAATTTCATTATTTTTTAAAAATATATTAAACTATTCGACTTCTACTATTGTATTATTAATAAGTTAAGATGTTTTGGTAATTTAATCTACAATTACCAACTCAAAATCTAGAATCCTTTAATTTGTCATGTACATATGCCAGATGATAATCTGAACCAGCCATTTAATAGGCTTGTAAACAAAAATACAAACATTAAAAGATAAAACTTAATCATAGCTTTCATCTCCAACTTAAAGAAATTAATATTATAGTAATTATCGCAATTATGAAAGTAGTGTCGGGACCAGTAGATTTTATTTTTGTTCTAAACAAATTCCTAGGAATCATCTAAAGAATTTGGCTTGCACGAAAATTCAAAATCCTGCATGTTCTTTTGTTCGCTACTGGTGACCAGAAAACCTGAAAACGACTGCAGATCTGAGCAGCTCAGCCATAGTCAGGAATAGAACATAACGCCAATCCTCCCCACCACTATATAAACTGAAGCAAAAGCATTATGTATGTAAAAAAATTTGCAGCTTCATGGGCTTCTGTGGCAGATGTGGAAGCCAATGTGGCAAGCAAATTGAAATGAGTGCATGCACAAGTTCTGGGAGCTTCTTTAGCTTGGCTGCAAATGTGTCTGGTAAGTTGAATGGTGGTTCTGATTTGCAGCTTTTTGAGGGTGAATTCCCGAATAGGTCGGGAACTGGAGTTGAGTGTGCCAAGGGACTTGTATATGTTAATGTTAGAGTTGGGGTTGCCATGGTTCAACACCCCACGAATGATTAAGAGAATTAGGTATTTGAAATTAAGTTATTTTTATAAAATACATAGCAATAAATATTTTTAATAAAAGAGAATGGGAATTAAAGAGCGGATACATTAATTGTGTATAGAGAATTTAAAATTTTTTATTTATTTATTATAATAAATAAATTATAAAAAAATACGTATTAATAACAATAAAGCGTTTTTTTTTTTTATTAAAAACTGATCATATATATATATATATATATTTATTATTGTACCTAGTCTATTAGTTTATTTTTTGTAATTTTATTTTACATAAAATCACTCATTGAAATTTTATTAGCCCGTTGAGTAACTAATATTCCGAGTCAACGGAATTTCACTTACTTGAATTTTAGAAAGTTATAAATTCAAACACTTTTGTAAAATAAAAAATAAAAAATAAAGATTTACTATTTAATCTTTAATTATTGTCATTATTAATAAATTAATTCCTATATTTTTAGAAATCTATTAAAATATTTTTATTTTTTCTCTCCGTTAATAAAATAGTCATTTCCTTTTCTTTTCCGTTAAAAATAAATAAAGGATGAGAGAGAAAATTTTTAAAATCCAATTTTACCCTCAAATAAAATCCCTTATTTAATTTTTGAATATTATTATTATTAACAAATCAGTCCCTACATTTTCAAAAATTTACTAAAATATTCTTATCTTTTTTCATATCTATTAAAACGTGCTCATCGTTTTTTTTCGTGAATGGAATAGTCCCTCCTCCTTAAAAAAAAAAAAAAAAAAGAAAAAGAAGAAGATGATGATGAAGGAGAAGAAGAAGAAAAAGAAGAAAAAGAAGAATAGAAAGAATAGAAGTAATGACTATTTTGTTGACGGAGAGAAAAGTTATAGACATTTTAATAGGTTTTTGAAAATATAGGGACTAACTGTTAATAATAGCAATATCCAGAGAGTAAATTGTAAATCTCCCTATAAAAAATTATAATTCTCTAATACTACTTGTAGGAAAATATTTATGCATGACAAACCAATAGGCAATAACCTATAAATATATAGGTCAAAGTTGACCTCATAAACTAATAAATTGGAATAATATAGTGTTAGTTCCAAAAATTAATAAATTGTAAACAACCTCCGATTATGTCAAAGTAGTATCTTTAAACTACACTTAGTCTGACCTCTTGCATTTGTTAGATTGCTGTAAACATGATATCTTCATATATGTTCATGGAAATATCGCCTGCTTCTTGTATACTAAAATTAAGATACCTTTTACTTAAAAATGTATTAAATTTTAATTTGATCCTTTAAATTTAACTTTGATTTGTTTCACGACTTCAAAATGATTTAAATTTAAATAAATGGTATAACAAATTAAATGTATTTTTTATCGACACTCAATTAATTTATTTATCTCACTCAATTAATTTGAATTTTGATTCAAAAGTTAAATTAATAATTTGATACATGGATAACTTTTTCATATCATTTGAGAGAGTAATCTTGCTCCATTATATACGGGTGCAACACATGCTGTATGAGTTTACTCGAGAGGAAAAAGCTAGTTAATAAATTAACAAATTTTAATAGAAACTAACATAAATATACAACACAACTTAATTAGGTTATTTTAGGTGGTAACACCCCACGCAAGTTAGAGAACAAATATTTGACATTCTCAGCTTGAGTATTAAAGCATTGAAGGGACTAGCTACAAGAGGTTTTAAGTGAATGTCCATGAGCTATGTATGCGAGGAAACAAGAAGAAGCTTCAAGGAACCTTGTTGCACTTTGTCTTGTACAATGTGATTGTCCATCTCAATATGTTTTGCATATTCATAAAAGGTTGGATTGTTGGCAATGTGGAGAGCATATTGGTTGTCATAATATATAATAGCTGGTTGCGAATGAGAGATGTGAAGGTCTTGCAGAAGGTACAATATCTATTGTAAACCGCAAGCAACGGAGGCAAGTACTCGATATTCTGCCTCAGAGGAAAAATGAGATACAACACTTTGCTTTTTGAATTTTCAACTAATGAGGGAGTTGCCTAAATAAATATTGAATCCTATAACAGACCGATGAGTGTCTTAACAACTGCCCCAATTTGAGTCACTAAAGGCAGCGAGCTTGATTTAGAGGAAGACAGGAAGAAGAGCCCTTGATTAGGAGCATACTTTATATATCTCAACACCTTATGTAAAGCCTTGTTATGCAAGTTAGTTGGGACAACAAGAAATTGACTTAGTTGATGGGTGGCAAAGGAGAGGTTTGGCCTTGTAGTAGTTAAGCAAAATAAATTTTCAACTAGCTTTTTGTAAGAAGAGATATCAGTAAGAGGAATTTTCTTATCTTTTGAGAGTTTAAGAGAGCAATCCATAGGAGTCTTGGCAGGCTTAGAACCTAAGTATCATGTCTCTTCCAAAAGTTTCAATGCATACTTTCTTTGACTCAAGTGAATGCTAGTTGAGGACATGAGTACTTTCAAATCCAAGAAGAACTTGAGAGCACTAAGATTTTTAATTTTGAAGACATTATCTAGGAATTGTTTCATGAGTTGATTTCTGCTATGTCATTGCCTGTAAGTGTAATACCCGGCTAGACTCCGGTATCAAAATTCCTACCGTCCGGTGGAATCTCGGATGTCGGAAACCTCTAGAAGGGTAAAACCATGTTTTCATAAGATGTTTTAATGTATTTTATGGTTTTAAGCAAGAAATGAAATGAGTTTTGTATGAAAATAACCTTGGAGGAAGACCCAGGTTCGGCCGCCGAACCTCAAGTTTGGCTGCCGAACATACATGCATTTCGGGAGTGCTTTAGGCCCCCGAAGGTATGAGAGAGGGAAGTCCAGGTTCGGCCGCCGAACATGGCATGCATGCGGAGGCACGTTAGGCCCCCGAAAGTGGCCTGGCCAGCCACCTATAAAGGGGTTCCCATGTCCGAACGGGTGAGCTTTTCTCCCCGTTTTCGGCCAAGGTGAGTTCTCCACCGTCACTCATCGATTTTGAGCTTTTTCCTTCGAATCTTCATGATTTTCTTATGAGTTTTCACTTGGTTTTGAAGATTTCGAGCTTAGATCGAAGTTGTGAAGCTTGGAGACCTCAGGAACCCATCCTCCCCAAATCTCCAAGTTAGGTCACACTCTCTCTCAATCTTCAAGAGGTAAGAGTCGATCTTGAGCTCATTCTATGTTTTAAACAAGTTTTAAGAGGATTCATGGGGTAGAAATGCATATTTAGGTTAGTTGAACATTGTTAGGTTTTTATGTGAGTTTTGGACAATGTAGGTTGCTGAGTTGCTTGTTTTGTGTTGTTGTTGGGGTTTAGGTTAGTTTGAGACCCCTATGTGTTGATGTATGTGTGAATGCATGATTTGAGAGGGTTGGATGCATATTTGGAGGTTTGGGAGGCATTTGTGCATGTTGGAGCTGAGTTTCTGCCCCTTTGGGAGAACTCAGGTTCGGCAGCCGAAGGGACTTTCGGCCGCCGAACCTGCCTGTGGAGGCTAACTTTCGGCTGCCAAACCCTGCCTCCGAAAGTGGACTTTCGGCTCTGGAAGGGAGTTTCGGCCGCCGAAGGTGCCGCCGAACATGCATGAGTTTCGGCTCTGGAACCCACTTTCGACCGCCGAAGGTGCCGCTGAAAGTGGCTGAGTTTCGGCTCTGGAGGGACTTTCAGCCGCCGAACCTGCCGCCGAAAGTGCCCTGTTCTGCTTTCCTTTGCATGATTTCTATGGTTATTCTATGATGTTTTAGGGGGTTTTTGGGGAGCAGTTTAGAGTTATGTTAGTCTTTGTTTGGTACCTCATTTGAGTCCACCTGTGTAGGTTTGGACCCGAGGAACCAAGTACCTCAGCAGTGAGATAGCTGCTTCAGAGTCATTAGAGCTTCAGCCAGAGGTGAGTGGAATAACTCTTTATGTTTCAAAGCAAATAAATAAATTTTGAGCATGATACATGCATCACATATGCCATGAGATATACTAGGTTGTTTGCATTAGAATTCACGAATATGTTGCATTGCATAACTTAATGATGATGTGGATGGATGTTGAATGACTCTTTAGTCCTCGTATGTTATGGTATGATGATGATACGGTATGGATAGCCAGTGAGGCCCATTCTACGCCCCTGGCACTATGGAATGTTATGCTATATTATGTTATGTTAAGAGAAAGACCAGTGAGGCCCATTCTACGCCCCTGGCACGATTGGACTATGTAGAGGACTATTGGTGACAAGTCCATCCTTGATGTGATTGTTTGTGATGTGTTACATTTCATGAAAACATGAAATTTAAACTGAATGTTTATTTATTCTGCTCACTGGGTTTTATAGCTCACCCCTCTCCCTTAACCCCCAGGTTTGCAGGTACAGGGTAAACCAGGAGGTCAGTAGGAGTAGAGTCATATTTTATGTAATAGATAGATGTGGACATGAATATGATGTAATGTAAAAGTATAGTATAGAAATGTAATGTAATGATGCTTATGGAAGTTTAGAGTTGTGCTTGACCATAGTATGTTGTTAATCCCTTTTTAGTACATGATCTTAAATGTTTAATGATGATTATGTAAACTAAGCTTAAGGTATGTTATGATACCCCATTGGAGTATTTGATGAGAACTCCAGTGAGAGGTTTTATGTTATGATTTGTGCATGCACAGATTAAGCTTGGTGAAGGAATGAATGAATGAACGAATGAATGAATAAATGAGAAAGTTTTAAATTTTTATGTAATTGTTGATCATGTATGGGATTAAACAGGTATACAGGATGTATGTTAGGCTTGCTACGGGTCCCGGCGGCCTTAAGCCGACCTGGATCCTAGCGCCGGTAGCGGTCTGATTTTCGGGTCGTTACAGTAAGAATCAAGTCATCAACATAAACTAATATGGCAGTAAATGAGTTATCTGTGTTTTTAACAAATAAAGAGTAACCAGATTTGGACTGATTGTAACAAGAAGAGATCAATGAATGAGAAAGCTTTGAAAACTATTATCTACTGGCTTGTTTAAGGCCATACCGAGACTTTTGGAGTCTGCAAACCTGATGATGATTAGAGGGCTGAAAATCTAGAGGAAGAAAATATATAGATTTCTTCATGTAAATCTCCATGCAAGAATGCATTGTTCACATCTAGTTGTTGCAAGTACAATCCATGTATGGCAGTTAAGGCTAATAAGGTCTTGATGGTTGTTGTAACAGCCCGGCCCTTTTCCACCGGCACTGTTACCACTCACAGCCCGGCCCTTTTCCACCGGCCCTGTGAGCAGCTCTTAACATCCTCTCACCCTCACGGGTTCTTGAGGCAGGATTTGTCCCTCGGGGGAGCCAGTACGGCCCACCCTGGCCCAAGGGTTTTGGCTTATGGCACTTTTCCACCATAAGTCGCCTCCCCCACTACTCGAACCCTTGACCTCCCACTTTAAGGGACGGTCCGGCTGAGAGTGAGTACCATTTGTTAAGTGCCATAAGCCAAAACCCTTGGGCCAGGGTGGGCCGTACTGGCTCCCCCGAGGGACAAATCCTGCCTCAAGAACCCGTGAGGGTGAGAGGATGTTAAGAGCTGCTCACAGGGCCGGTGGAAAAGGGCCGGGCTGTGAGTGGTAACAGTGCCGGTGGAAAAGGGCCGGGCTGTTACAGTTGTCATCTTTGCCACATGAGAGAAAGTGTTAAGAAAGTCAATGCCTTCAGTTTGTGTGTAGCCTTTAGCAACTAATCTTGCTTTGTATCTTTCAATTGTTCTATCAGTCTTATATTTAATTTTATAAACCCATTTACATCCAATAGCAGTTTTTTCAGGTGGTAAATTAACTATTGTCCATGTGTGATTTGCTTCCCTCCAGACATCAAGCTTGACAGCTTGTGAGTAAGTCTATGGTTCAAAATGCATAGAGATTGGTAAGGTATAATGCAATTGGGAGGAAGAAAGAGACTTATAGGACAAAACAGAATCAATAGGGTAGAGGATGTTTGTTTTAGGTAAAACATAGGAGACATTGGCTAAAGTCAAGTTGCAATAATAGTCCTGGAGATAAGAAGGTGTCCTTTTTGTCCTATGAGAGGATCTTGTAGATTGAGATAAAGGTTAGAGATGAGTTGTAGGTTGTGAATTTGAGACATCTGAAAGATTGTTATCATCATATGCATCAGTAGGAGAGTCAAGAAGGGAGACAATTTAAATAGTAGGTTGTGATTCTTAATAAGGAAAGATGTGCTCCATGAAAATAACATTTCTTGAGACAAAATTATATCTGTTTTTCTGATCCATGAGAAGAAAACCTTTAATGCCAAGTTTATATCCACAGAACATACATTTTCTTGTCGTTAGATCAAATTTGAATTTGTTTGAGGCAAGAGTTAAAGCAAAACAAAGAGAGCCAAAGACTTTAAGCAGAGAATAATCAGGAGAGTTTAGGTACAACTTCCAAAAATAGAGATTGTCCATGAAGTATAAGAGTAGGTAACCTGTTTATGAGAAACACAATATGAGTAATGGCATATGAACAAAACAACTTAGAAAGTTTAGATTGGAATAATAAAGATCTAGCAACATTGAGGATGTTTTGATGCTTCCTTTCTATATGGCATTCTATTGAGGGGTTTCAGGACATGATGTTTGTGCAGGAATCCTTTGCTTGCATAAAAGTCATTCATACTAAATTTTGGACCATTATCATTTCGAAAGACTTTGATTCTTAAATCAAATTGAGTTTCAATCAATTGAGCAAAGGACTGTAAAATGTTTCTAACCTCATATTTATTCTTCATAAAGAAAATCCAGGAGAATCTACTATAATTAGCTACCATAGACAAAAAATACTTATGTCCAATGATTGAGACAGTTGAAAAGGGACCCCAAATATCAATGTGAACAAGATCAAAAGCTTTTACAAACGTAGTTTGACTATTAGAAAAAGGTAACTTTCTCTGATTTGCTATATGAAAAATGTCACAAACAGTAAAAGCTTCTTTTATTGGGATAGAGGGACATATGGTATGTAGTGCAGAAAGTCTTGTTATAAAGGGATGTCCAAGTCTGAAATGCCATACATCAAATGGGTTTGAGGTTGCTGCAAATGTTCTATGTTTGATTTTTGAACGGTTCAAGACATAAAGGCCTCCATTGGCCTTAGTTGTACTAATCATCTTCAAAGACTTCCTTTCCTGAATAGAATAGTCCATTTTATGAAATACTATGCAACAATCAAGAGAAGATGTCAGCTTTATAACTGAGATAAGATTGAACTGAAAATCTGATATATAAATAACATCTAGAAGATAAAATTTAGGAGAGAAATGAATAGTGCCTGAATAGTGAGCTAACACTTCACTGCCATTTGGTAATCTAATAAAGAGAGGCTTGATTCATTTGTGGCTAGAGCAAGATGATAGTGAAAAGCAAATATGGTATGTTGCTCCCTTATCCAAGATCCATGTAGATGTTTTACAGAAACAATTAAGAGAGATATGATTACCTTAGGTAAGAGAAGTGATCTGTTTACCAGTAATCACTTGATTAGAGCTGTATAGTATTTCTGATGAACCTGATTTTGAGTAAGGGATGTGAAAAGAGCATTAGAACCAGTGCATGTAGAAGTATCTTTTGCCATAGACATACTTTGAATATCACAGGTTGCAGAACCTTCAACAGTAAACTGGTATGCAGAAGAGCCTGAATTTCTGAATTTGAAACCAGGAGGACAACCATGCTTTCTGTAGTATGTTTCTATTGTGTGATTCAACTTTCCACACTAACTACAAATCTTGCCATGTCCTGAACTATTTTTGCTAAAATTCGAGCCTCTTTTATAACAGTGAACTTTTTGAAAGGAATTTTCATTATTCATGATCTTCATGTTGACAAATGCTTTTGGAACAATGTCTCCTGTATTCATTCATCTTTCTTGTTGAACAACTAGGGAGAACACCTTATTAATTGATGGTAAATGCTCCATAAGCATGATTTGAGACCTTATATTTGCAAAGCTTTCATTCAAACCTTTTAGTAATCATATCACATAGTCATTTTTTTTATAGGTTTCAAATGTAACAATGGCACCACAATTGCAAGGATTAATACAAGAACTCGCAGATAAGGGCCTATAATTCAACATTTCATCCCATAAGATTTTAAGGCCAGTAAAGTACTCAGTAACAGCCAAGTCACATTATTTATAAGCATAGATATCTTCTTGCAGATCTGAGATTCTGAACATATCTCCTTGTGAAAATCTTTCTTTAAGATTTTTCTACACTTCAAAGGCTTTGTCGATCCACATGATGCTTTGGGCAATGGAAGGGGAAAGGCATTTCGTGATCCAAGAAACCATAGTCGTATTGCATCTCTCGCAGGAGTTGGTAAAGTTCCATCAATGAACTTGATCTTGTTCTTGGACAGAAGCGTTATTTTCATGATTTTTGTTCAAGGATGATAGTTCGTTACATCTAAGGCTTGAGATACAAGAACTAGGGCTGAATTTTCATTTGCTCTGATACCATGTTGAGAAAGAGGAATCAATATTTGGGTAACTTTTTTATATACTTTAAGAGAGCAATATTGCTCTATTATATTCAGGTACAACATGAGTTTATGGGAGAGTGAAAAGCTGGTTAACAAATTAATAAATTTTAACAAAAACTAACAGAAATATACAGTTCAGCTTAGTTAAATTATTTTAGGTGGTAATAGACTTAATTCAAAGTGCCTTAAATGACAAAATATAAAAAAAATTAAACAATTTAAAATTATAAACACTCAACTTACTTGCTATCTTTATGCAGAGTAAATGACTAGAATTGAGATAAATTTTAAAAAGTTTAAATTTAATTCATCAAAACTTTTTTGAGATTGAATCAACGTGAACTTCAACTTAACTCATTTTAAACTCAAATTGAAAATCAATAAGTTCAATCCTGATTCGTTTAGTAAACGAGGTAAATCAAGTTAAGTATTTATAGATTAAATATATTTATAAGTTAGTTAGCAAATTTAAACGAATAAATTTTTCAATCTTAACGAACCAAATATTATCAAATTTAAATTTAATTATTTTTCTAAATAATTAGAGCTTCAATCTAACTCATTTAAAAAATAAATCAAGTAAAATTAAATTTTTATCAAACCAAAACTTCTGATATCTTACAAGCCTACAGCGAATGATTGATTCGCCAAAAGAAAAGACAATTCTCTTTTTTGGATGCTTCTCCACTGATGCAATGCAAGACTATAACTCCAACTATAATTTAGTGGAGAGCTAATTACTAGGAAAAGCAAGTATAAGACCTAGCTACTTTTCACTTTACCACCAAAGGCATTGGATCTTGAGTGTCCCGTCATATATAATTTGTCCAAAATTGAATTCTACAAAAATTAAGCAAAGATATATCCACTAAAGCTCACAATATGATTGGCCTCCCACACAAAGACAATACTAAGTAAGATGGATCTTAACAGTCGGCAAGACAGAAAATGAGATACAAATAATTAAGCAAACCTAGACAACACCCAAAAACTATAACAAAGCAGCTGACCAGTGGCCGCAACCAGATAATGTCCAAACAAAAAATGACAACCAAAAACTTACAAATCCCACTTTCTATTTAAACAGCAACATAATCTAATTAGTTAAGGAAAGGTTCAGAAAAGAAAGAAAGAAGGAAAGAAAGAAAGCAGCTTAAAATGAATAACAATCTCTTGGCAAATCTTCCCTCTCAAAGGTTGGTTTGGTTCTATTCTATGAGATCTCTTTCTCTTGGTTTTTGTTAAATATTATACATAACTTTTTTTCCTGCAAGTTCTTTAGCTTAATTTCTCATTATTTAAAGAAAAAATTCTAAAAAAACTAAAACTGTGATTTTTGAGCTGAAACTATAGAATCGGAACATTATGACTGGGAAAAAAATAATAATAAAGAGAAACCTTCATATTGTTGGAGTAGCTTAGATTTGAAGTAGAAAACACAAAATACAAGGTAGGGTATATTGACATCTTGGATTGTTCTTAGAAAAAGGCCAAAAACCACAAAGTGTTTTGTCAAATACTTGAGAATAAGACAACTACTTTTTTTGTCCAATCCCTCAAAAACGACAACCTTCTATCTTGTTTTGCCTCAAAATAAAAGTCAATATTTAAAAATTTTGGAATTTAACTTCAAAAAGTTACTTAAATTTTCTTTTGATTAATTTTTTTTTTAATTCTCCTTTAGGTTTTTGTTTTGTGTTGACAGGGCTGATCAATTTCTAATTACAGTACTAACTTCCTTGATTCAAGTGAAGTACCAATTTGAAGAAGTGTCTGCATTTGAGAAACACAACATCATCATACCCATCTTGATTGTTGCTTTAATCATGTATGGCATATCATGGGCCATTGAAGTTAAACTCAGAGCTAATCACTTAAACTACCAAACAATTGCTGGCAGTATAAGCCTATTATCAAGCTCCCTTGTGATAGTGATGTTAATGTTGATGCTTGTTCCTTATTTTGGCTGGCTGCTCTTGGCCTCATGGGCAATTCTGCTCATCTGGGTATCATGGAAGTCATACAAGGAGATGCACCAGTTGCTGCTTGAAGCATTCAATGGATTGAAGAAGCTAATTTTGGATATTAGACACCAAATTCTTGAACAACCAAATCAATTTCCTCTGTAAGTCGTGGTCTTCTTGTTTTGTATTGAAATAAGAGAGATTTAATTAATAGTAGCGATTATAGATTGTTATTTTATATACTTAAACAACAATTAATAGTATCAAATTACTGTCAAACCGCTACTTAAACAGTATTAAAATAATAATTTTATGATTTTTGCTGTGATATTGCTATATAAATCCTAAATTATAGTAGGGTCTCTTGATGATGATTGGTAATTCATAGGGTTGCAAGCGAATTAGCACACAACTCCATCTCCATTGTGGATGAAGGCATGGGTTCAGAAGTTGCAGCTCTTCCTCCTCCATGGTAAGATCTCTTTCCCCCTTATTTGCTTTAGCAACTGCATGCTTTAGGATTGCCAATAATTGATTAGTGGATGGCAACCCTTATTTGTTTGTGTCCAGACCATGACCAGATTACTTATAAAGAGTAGAAAAGACAACCCAAGTAACTTTAACCAGTAGTAGAGACTTAATTTCAAAATCCTCTGAGATCAGAAGAGAGAATTAAATCAAATCTCAAAACCCACATAAATTAGAAGTTGAGAATTTTTTACAATATGAAGGGACTAATTAATAGATTTTTTAAAATTTTAGAGACGTTTTAATGTGTTTTTCAAAATTAAGAGACTAACTAATGAATTTTTTTTATATCGCAAAAACTATACAGTCATTTTCCTAAAAAATTTTAACCATGTATTAGAAACTCAAGCTCAACCTCAAAACCTTTTAAGATTAGAAGACTCAAAGAGCTTATGAAGAGGTGAATCCCAAGTTTATAAGTAGGCAAATATAGGTGAGAGTAAGAAGAATAAGTTTTCTGTAATTTTCTTGTTGCTGCAGAATTCTATTTTAGTGAATTTAGAAATTGATTTAATTAATGTGATAACTTGTAGTTTCTGTATGTTAACTTATCCAGATTTTGATCGCCGAAGCCAGTTTTGCTGTGGATTGGAGCATACTTCCAGTTGAATTTTGGATTTTTGTTTGATTAAAGGGTGAAAACTGATCATCAGATGTGCATCTTTTTATTGGTAATTGTTTTTTCATAAACTGCTATTAAATATATATGTATCACTACTCAAGAGAGATTGAATAATACGGTCTTTTCACTCTTTAGAAAAAATTTTAAAAAAAATTTAAATCCTAAATATAAAGTATTTTTAAATTCCTACTATTCGTTTGATTTGATTTAAAATTAAACTAAATTAAATAAATTAAAAATTAAAATTTTAGTATTTAAAAAAATCGACCCAAACTGATTTTAATTAAAAATCGAATCAAAACAAATTGATCTGATTCAATTTGATTCCATCGATTTAAATTTTTAATAATTTTTTTTATTTTTATACTTTATTTTTAATATTTTAAAATTTAATTAAAATATTTTAACCGATATGATTTAATCTCTCTATATTATTAAAAATAATATACTATTATCATTAATCAATTTGGTTCGATTTTTTTAATTTTTTTCTGATTAAAATCAAACTAAACCAAAATAATCAAAATTTTTGAAATTAAAAATTAAACTGAATCGAAATCAATAAAAAATTAAACTAAAATTTTAAATTAATTTAATTTAATCAATTTTTTTAATTTTAATCGAATACCGCTGCCGTTTTTCAGCTTGCTTGCGAATTCAGTAAATAAATTATATAATATAAACCCATTAATCATTGTACATGTGAATGGCAAGAGCTACATTAAATTTAGCTAATACAAAATGTAAATCAACTATAAGTTATCACATGCTTTTATTGAAATGAGCCAATTAAATTTACTTTTTAAAAAAATTAGTCTAAAATTTTCAATTTACCCCATTTTAATTTAAATGAAAAAATTGAACTTTTCTGATTTTAAGATTAAATTATAAAATTTAAAAATTTTGGTAGAAAAATTAAGAAAGAAGCATTTTGATTTTGATCTAAATTAAGAAATGAAGGAATTTATGCCTGAAATTATGCTTTATTTCATTAGCTCTAAGCCTCATAGTAATTACATTCTTCTAATTTCAAATCATATATTCTAACCTTTGAGATCACAAAGTAATTATAGCCAAAATGCCTTTAACTTTCATTATTTACGGAAAATAACTTATATTTAAAGAATATTTTTTAAAAAAATATAATAATATTTGTTCATATGAACACAAGATTGAGTAGGAACCAATCATATTTCAAATGTTTAATCTTTAGAGTTTTGTTTACGAAAATGAATTCTGTCATTCTAAATAAAAGAATTTGATTTGTGAAATTTTTAATTCTAAACTGAGTAGACTTGTGGGTATTTTTCTATCTAGTCTAATTCCATCTCCACTTTCCTATAGTCAATTAATATCTACCAATGGAAATGCACAAAGTGCCCAAAGTTCAAACCCATGTTCACATAAATCAAGCATCACAATCCTACAAAATTGCAGATTTTAGAGCTCAATCAATATCAAGTAAAGAGCTCTTTAAATTTCACATCATAAATGCAACACATTTGAGGCAAACTCAACAAAGATTATATTATGATGATTATTCAAAACACTATCACTTCAACAAATCAAGCAGACAATTATTTTGATAATAAGTTGAACAAAACTCCAACTGAAACACCTGCAATACACCAGAAAGAAACACTACGAAGCCTCACAAAGAAAACATTCAAATTCTTTGCAACTTGAAGGGCAAGTGTGAGAATCTGCAACCTACCTTGTTCCTCCATCTTCTTAAAGAAGTGCATTGGTTTCAAGGATTGCCTCAACATAAATGCCATTGTAAAAGGGAATCCAAAAGCTATAAAACTTTGTATTGAAACCTCTGGTATTGTAGTTGCTTTGGTGATGTAAGAAATCCAAGCTCCAACACCTAGTTGAATCAATCCCAGAAACGCCACAGCTTTGCTCAGAGCATAGATGTTCTTCATCATCCTTTCTAGAACCTCTCTTGTCTCATTGGCCAAAGCTGAGAGGTCTCTTTCCACAGTTGGCCCCTCTATTTCCTGATGCTTGAAATTGGGGATTTTGCTAGGATATTCACTTTGATTTTGTGATTTCTCAGAATCAGAAGGTGAATCTGAGCTCGAAAAGTATCTGGGTCTTTGACTTGTTAACTGGGTATCAATGCTTGAGATCATCTCTCTGTGCTTCAAATCAGGAATTTGGGATTTCTCTCTAGTAAAAGTTGAAAGACATCTGGACTTTTCAACTGTTGACAGAGTAAAATCATGATCTTTGGTTTGGGTAGTAAAACTTGAATACGATCTAACAAAATGGTGACTCAGATTTGAGGGTTTTGGCTCAATTAGCGCCTGGGCCTCAAAAATGGAGATAGGATTAGCTTCATGTTGTGGGGGAGAAGAATTGGAGTGGTGGTAAGTGAAGAATCTAAATCCAGGATTCTGGGTTTCATGAGTGATGAACTGGGAGTAAACAGAGGAAGAAGGAGAGAGAGTTAAGAGCTTACAAGAAAGCCTGCGGGAGATCAGAGTAGAAGCCATTCTAGCTTTGTCCCAAGCACAGAAACAGAGCGAGGAGAATTAGGGTTTATATACAAACAGCTGAATAGGAATCCTTGCTACGAGCAGAGTCGAAACTTTGAAGTGAACTTGAATTTATTGGCGGCCAGGCTGCGCACAGGTGGCTATGGCCTTCGGCCTATACATCGATAGGTTTAATTGGTTTTGGGTAAATTAAAATCTTATTGCATCGTTGGCTTTGGGCTTTGGAAATGGCCCTTTAAGAGTCTATTCACATGATAAAATCAATATTAGTTCAGGGTGCAAAACAATCAAATTTGTTAATATACTCGAAATAAATCTAAATAATTAATGCGAATCGAATTGAATTTAAAAATTAAGTTGGAGTTTATTATTTTTTAAACGATTAACATAAGAAATAAACAAATGAGAAGAAGAGAAAATTTTTTCAAAGTATAAAAAAAAAAAAAGCAAATAAAAACAAAGGATAAATAAAATCGTAGCCAAATAAAGCTAGTTAGAACATCTTTTTCTTGAAGCTCTTTTGTATACTTCTCTCTCCCTCTCTTGATTTTTTTTTTTTTCTTTATTGGAGGTAGAGGGCAATGAGTGAAGCAAGGGAGGCTCCGATCAATGATCCAACAACCGGCAAGTTAGCGGTGGCGGCGCTTGTTGGTGCTGGGGCAGGAGAAGGAGAAGGAGAAGGAACCTCCACAGCCATCACTGCACTCATGGAGGCAGCAGTGAAGATGATAGCGCATGCAATCTTCTTCATTTCCATTGGTGAGTAAGGCAAAGTTCGGCAGAAAATGATCGGAAAAAAAATTTATCAAAAATTTTCGAGCCGAATTTGCCTGTGAAGTGGAATTTATTTGCAGCCTGAAGAACTTAAGGTGCATGGGGGGTATTATATAGGGAGATTTGTTGAGTTTTTCTTGGTAAATTACAGTTTTTCTTCCGCTAAAAGTGGATTATATATATTTTTTATTGTTTATTTACTTGTGGTGCTTAATTTTTTGCATGGTAAAATATCTAATTTTTAATTATTCTTATGGGCAAATTAGTCAAGAAAATAAAAAATGAGATTTTTCTGTTTATTTAGAAAAAGTAAATTGAATAAATGAATTACTATAAGACTGTATTTTAATAAAATTACGAGAAATTTATAATTTAGTTTGTAGATATTATTATTATTAATAAATTAATCACTTTATTTTTATAAATTTATTAAAATATTTTTTTATTAATAAAATAATTTATTTATTTTTTTATTAATAAAATAATTTATTTATTTTTTTATACCGTTAAACATATAGCAAAAAATTACTTTCCTACATGCCTCCTCCTCTTCCTCTTCTTCTTTCATCATCATCTCCTTTTTCCTTTTATTTTTTTTGCTTTTTTTATTTTTTTTCATTTTATCTTTTATCATTATAAATTATTTTATTAATAAAAAGAAATAATAAAAACATTTTAATATACATATAAAAAAATAAAAATATTTTAATAAATTTTTAAAAATATAAAAATTGACTTATTAATAATAACAGTACTCAAGTACTAAATAAGAGGTTTTATTTAAAAATAAAATAAATTTAAAAAAAAATTTTTTCTATTTTTTTATTTATCTTTAACGAAAAAGATAATAAAAGCACTGTTTTATTTTATTGATTGAGAGAAAAAATAAAATCGTTTTAATAGATTTCTAAAAATATAGAGACTGACTTATTAATAATAATAATATCTAATTTTATTATTATTACTTTTAAAATTTAATTAAAATATTATTGTACTTTATAAACCTAATTGATTTATGGGGAAACTAATATGGTAGCTGATTATCTTGCGAATAGTGTGCATGGTGGAGTTTTTGGTATGAGTCTTATTGATTTGCCTTCATCTAGTATTAAGCTCCTCTTGAATGCTGACTGTATGAATATTTTTCATGATCGTATAATAAATTAAAGGGCTCTATCCCTCCTTTTCAAAAAAAAAAAAATATTATTGTACTTTATAAAATTAAACTTTTAGTCTTGTCAAAACAGATGTTAGTGAATGAACATTAGAATTGTTTTATTTGAAATTGTTTTAACTTAATGATGTTAAAATGAAATCTCAATTTCAAATTTCAATCATAGCACATAGTTGTGATGGCATCACTCTACTCAAATTCGTTTCATAAATTCAATAACTCAATCTATCACAAACCTAATTAAAATTTATTTTAATTTTAATAATTTACATAAAATATAATTAAAAATGATTAATCTATATTTTAAATTTTAATAATAAAATAAAATAATTAAATTCTATCTATCTCATTTATAAAATGTAAAAAGTATAAATATTATTATAAAAATATATAGCATATATTAAATTATTTATATATATATATAAATAAATTTGAATAATAAATAGTTAATATATAAAATTTAAATGTGATTCAAATTTAATATATGTATTATTTATAAAACATGACATCCTTAATTTATATCAAATTTGATTATATATTAATTATCTGATTTATTAGAGTTAAAATTAAATTAAATATTCATAAAAATTTGATATACGAAAAAGTTAAATAATTATAATTTATAAAATTTAAGGGTGGAGTAGTTCTATTTTATAAAATTTATATATTAAATAATTATATTTTTTTAAATTTAAATATAAAAAATTAAAATACTAATTAATTTTTTATATAAAATTTAAGGATTAAATTATATATTTGGCGGAGGCTGACAGGGTCCTTTATTAAGAGTACGGAAACTGGCGTGTCTGAACGTCTGTGGTTATTAACCATCATAGCTTGGGAGATTTTTCGAAATTTCATGGCCCAGGAAAGCAGAGTATGTGGTTTGAGTTTGTTCACAATTTTCAATTTACTGTATGATATTTTATAATATAATTTTTTATTGTATCTTAACCCTAGAAATATACAAATTTAGACATTTATTTTTATTTTTTTAATATTTTCTCTATTTATTTTTTATATTTCTAAAATAGAGAATGATCAATCAAATTAAGTTTAAATCAAAATTAGTATTAAAGTAATGCAAACAATTATTTTATAATTAAAATAATTAAAAATAATAAATTTTATCTTACTTTTCTAACATAGGCTTTACCCATGTTGCTTTATTAAAATTAAATAACTCAACTTATAATAAATAAATTACATTAAAAAAAATAGCCCATAATTTTAGCTAAATACAAAAGAAAGTAAAATTTAATTTAAAAAAAAAAAAAAGAGAGTTCCCAGCACTCATTTCATATGAACTCATTGTCTACATCAAATTTTATATGAATTTACCTAACATCAAATTCCATAAGCACCTTTTTTTTTTAAAGCTAGAGATTTCTCCATCTCTTTCTCATGGCAAAATCCTCCATTTTTAGAGTTCTTGATCACTGCAAAATTTCTCCACCACCCAATTCATCTCCACCAACTACTCTCCCTCTAACTTTCTTGGACATCCCTTGGCTTTTTTTCTCTCCAAGCCAACCTCTCTTCTTCTACGAATACTCTCACTCCACCTCTCACTTCATTTCCTCCACTCTCCCCAATCTCAAGCACTCTCTCTCTCTTGCGCTCAACCATTTCTTCCCTTTTCTTGGCAATCTTGTGATTTCTCCTTGTGATTCTTACAAGCCCAAGATTGTTTACACTTCAGGGGATTTTGTCTCATTTTCTGTTGTAGAGTCTAGTGGAGATTTCAGGTTCTTTACTAGTAACCATGGAAGAGATGTGCATGAGTTCTATCCTCTTGTGCCTGAGTTGGGGACTCATAGTGTAGCAACTGGCAAAGAAGGATTCATTCCTTTGCTTGCAGTGAAAGTTACAATTTTTCCACAAATGGGTATTTGTATTGGGCTTGCATTTCACCATGTAGCTGCTGATGGAAGAACATTCAACAACTTCATCAAAGGATGGGCTTCACTGTGTGCAAATTCTTGTTTCTTGTTCAATTCTTCTCCATCTTTTGACAGGTCCGTGATAAAAGATGAATATGGGCTTGAGGAGATTTTCTTGAAGGAATTATGGAAGAGAAAATCTTCACAAGAAATGGTGATTGGTACTGAAACCCATGTAGATTTATCAAACATGGTTAGAGCAACATTTGTTGTGAGCTCACTAGATATGGAGAAGATCAAGAAATGGATCATTAGTAAATGCAAGAAAAAGGGTCAGCCACTGCCTATCCATTTATCTCCATATGTATTAACTTGTTCTTTTACATGGGTTTGCTTAGTAAAAGCTCAAACTCAAAAGGACCAACTTGAAAACTACCATTCAGAAGAAGATCCAATTCATTTTGGGTTCATTGCAGGCGGGTTAACCCGGTTGGACTACCGAATACCCGCTTCATATTTTGGTAATTGTGTAGGATTTGGAAGATCAACAGCAAGTAGAAGGGAATTAAAAGGAGAAGATGGGATTATAGTTGCTGCAAATGTGATTGGAGACATGATCAAGAAATTGGATAGAGAAATTTTTTGTGGGGCAGAAAGATGGATCTTGGATTGGGAAGTGTTATTCGGGTCGGAGATCCATGTTATGGTTTCTGGGTCACCTAAATTGAATCTCTATGAGACAGATTTTGGGTGGGGTAGACCTAAGAAAATAGAAGAAATTTCAATTGATAAGAGCAGAGCCATTTCACTTACTGAAAGTAGAGATGTAGAAAGTGGAATAGAGGTTGGATTAGCTTTGCATGAAAGTGAAATGGAAGTGTTTAGCTCATTTTTTGTCGAAGGTCTTAAGATTCTTCAATAATGACATTCTCTTTCTTTCTCCTTTTTCATAATCTTTGATGATATATTTTTTTTGGATGATATGCTCCCAACTTTTGAAAGTAAGGCCTTCTCCTGTTTGCATATAGAATACAACTTGATAATCACTGTTGTGAACCTAAAATTTAACAAAAAACAAAGAGACGAAAATGGAAGCGAAGAGAAAAGAAAAAGAGAAGAGAAAGTAGTTGAAAGACTCATCGTGGTTTTTTAGTTTTAAAATATTTTTTTATTTTGTTTTTGAATTTTAGTTGAGTTTTGTTTTTGAATTCCTCTACCCTTTAAATGATGGGTAAATATTTGATGATTTAATTTATTATTTATTTTTTTTATAAATTAATTAGTAAAGTTTTTTTATTATTTTTTAATATTTTACTGATAATTTAAAACTAAAATAAAATAAAAATTAATATTTTTAGCTCTATTGTGTAACCTTTTTATCTTAAACAAATTGCGTCCTTGTTTTTTTTATCCAAATTAATAAATTTAATCTAAAACTTCTTATTTTTAGATTTAATTGACCTTAAATTTAAAATTTTAAATAATATAAAAATAGTTAAATTTAACTTTTTCTACAAATATAATTGCGGGTGCGGGTGGCTCTTGGCATTATTGATGGATGTATATCATGATAAAAACAAACCAAACATGTTAAATGATTGGACCTGCATTGAAGCTTCAACCCAAATTCACACAACCAATTTCCCACATCATTATGTCAATGAAGTTTTAAATTTTTTAAAAAAATTTAAAATCTATCAAAATTAATTTAGATATACTTATGAAAGTCGTAAATGTAACAAAATTTTAATTATTATTTTTTAAAAAAATTAAAAATGAAAAAATTACTTTGATCGGGTCGGATCAATAGACTATGAAAGGAACATATGTACACGTAACCCATAAAATTAATTAATTTATTTACTTAAAATCCGCATCACTCTTAATTTAACATTAATTAACAAAGGTGATAAATTTAAACAAATAAAAATTATTTGTCGATTATTAAATTAAGGCTTATTATCAAATTTTGTGATTTTTATATTTATAATTAAAATTTTTAAGTTATATAAAATCGATCTTTAAGGTATATAAATTAAAAAATTTGTTTTCTTGGGGTAAGTTGTTATAGAGCTGGGAACCTTTCAAACATGAAACTCAACGTTTTAGCATTGGATCCCACACAATTAAAAAGTAGCCGTTGACAGCAGACAACTGACAGCGGCCTATTAACGTTCAAATTGTTTAACAATCAGCCGCTTTCTTGCCGGACTTGAACTGCCGTTTCTTTGATTTCTCATTGCCCAATTTCAATTTGGCCATCCACCTGTCCGCGATTTTCGCTGTGGTGGGCCCCCCACGCGTCTTCTTTCCCTATATATATCTTCAACGCTTTCCTCTTTCTCTTCACTTCTCATTTACAAAAAATCAAACGCATCTGCTTCTTGCTCATCTCTCTCTCTCTTTTAATCTCTGTGGTTCTTCATTTCAAGATATACAATGGCCGCTGCATCATTCAAGTCCTTGGCTCTTGTTCTCTTGGTGGCAGTTCTTGCAGCTGCCGGAGCTGCTTCAGCTCAAGATTTGGCACCAGCACCATCTCCAGATCAAGGAGCAGCTTATTCTTTGGGGATGTCTGGGGCTGTGATTTGCTCTTCTCTCTTCTTCTCCATGCTTGCTCTCTTCAAGCACTGAAGATCTCACTCTTTTCTTGCCAGATCTGAGATGGTTTTTTCTAATTTATTGTTTATACATATGAGATTTAGATATTATTATTACATTTGTGCTACGTGGAGAGAGGTTTCTTGATGGATTGAGCTTAGGTTTATTGTTATTTGATTCATTGGTTTAGTTTCAGAAAAATAAATTGAGGTTTTGTATGTGAGTTGTATTGTATCACTGTCCTTATTTATATACATTGGAGTTATTTATGTACCACTTATTTTGATTATTAGTGGAGATTATATTTATAGAGTTTTAATCTTTCCAGCTTACACGAGTTTTTCTTGATCCTTTTCTTCCTTTTTCTTTTCCAATAATTATTTTTAGATTTGATTAATGCTGAATTTGAGATTACTGTTTTGATTGAATATATGATTTTAAATATAAATACTGAATCCACTGAATTTTTTAAAAAAATACTGAATAATGACGGTTAAGAGAATTTAGTTAGAGATCCTAAATACATGATTTTAAAAATTTCAGATTCTATTCTTTTAATCTCAATTCTTATTTAAAAAAAAAACTGTTGAGAGAATTGATCTTTACAAGATAGTTTAGGAGCAAAGTAAAAAGGAAAAAAAATGGGGAGATGTAAACTTTGTCATAATTGTTGCAGCTGTTTTGGGGGGCCAATAATGATAGAGAAAGAGAAGTCTTAAACTACAAGTAATTGAGTTTTTTTAATTAAATAGGAAGATTCAATGCAATGTTGAGTAGCAAAAAATATCAGGCTTGATTTCCATCTATCTGTACAATAAGTTTAGATATTACTAATTCCATTTATGAATTTTTTAAAATATTTTTTAATAATTAATAAAAAATATTTTTCTTAATGTATACGTAAAAAAAATAAAGTAAATAAAAATTATAAGAGCGGAAATATTTTTAAAAAAAAAGTTACAACCAAAGTAAAGGAGTCTTTTTTAAAAGGAGATTTCTGAATGGGATTCCATTGTGGAGTCTTTCCTTTTAGGGTGCCTTTAGTAGAAGGGCAGAAGGAGAACATAACTTTGATTCCCACTGAGAAATTTGGTGCTTCTCTTTTTAATATTACCGTTGAAATTGCTATATAAAAAAATAAATACCAAAAAAATTAATAAAAAATAAATATAATAAAATTATGGTACAATTTATGACCACTTCAATTCAGTTGTTTTAGAAATTAGAACGAATAATTATTTATTCATTTATGACCAATTCCGTATTTTTAGAGAAGGAATAATGATTTAATAATTACTCCTAAAAAATAAATAAAAAATCATAGAAAAAAAACTATTTATAGCATAATAATAATTCAGGAGGGCATACGTCGGTAGCATTTCATTAAAAATTAATTATATGCATCTGTCTTTTTTGCCAACTAAGAGCTTTTCTTTTCCTGGCCACAACAGCTAAGAGAATTATTATTGATTTTTTTTTCTATTATTATTATTATTATTAGGCCAACGCATTTACAAATATTTGAGATGTTATATAGAATAATCAAATAATAAAATATAAAAAATAATAAGCAAAAGATGATAAAAGAATATGAAATAAATTACTTTAGTGTTTCTTTATATATTATATTTATTATCATAACGTTACATAATAATTTCTTAAAATATTTCGTAACTATAAAATAGAGTTATATAGTAAAAATTTAATAAATTAATACGCAATTTCGCTTCTAAAATGAAAGTTCAAATAATTATATATCCGAAACTGAAAGAAATAAAGATTTGGACATTTCATATCGTTTTCAGATCGAATATATTTATTCTTGTGATTCAATCAATTAAATGGTGAAAATCCTTTATAAACAAACCGGCCATGTTATTATCGGATTATCAGAAAATATTATATTTAATTTTTTTATAATATAAAAGAGAAACAATCACAAAAGTAAAAATATATAATTTTCTTACACAAATAATGTAAAATTTTTTATTCACCATTTCTCTATCATGCAGTGAACCCATCACAATACAGTTTCATTAGATCAATTATAATATAATTTTATTAAATTAATTATAGCATAATTTTATTCCGACTATATCATCAATTTAATTTCTATAACATTACACCTATTAATTTATTTTTTCTCGTTTGATTTTAAATAATATTATCTAGTAAGATTACAAATCTACTTTTATCTTTTGTTTATATATTTTTGAATTTATAATATGCATAGTTTAGTATAGATTGGTAGATTATCTATCAATTTAAATTTGATGTAAAGTTTGAATTTTCCTCTTGTATTTATTATTAAATAAATATATATAATTAAATATAATAGAATAAATTAGATAAAGTCAATTCATCTTAGTTAATGATTAAAACATAATTAAATTGAGTAGATTATGAATTTGTGATTGGAATTTTCAAATTGTTGAATATGAAATAACCTTACTTCTTCAACTTTTCATTTTATACGAAAAAAAAAATTAAAATAAGTTTTTATAAAGTTATACATAATTTTAATTGTTTTTAAAATATATTTTTTAATTTAAAAGAATTAAATATTTTTATTAAAAAATTAAATTAAATTATAACAGCAAACAAACCGTTACTATAACAGCTAATATTAAATTCTTTCTTTCACACAAAGATTGCTTAATGGGATTCATCATTCGTGCAGTGCCTTTAGAGGAAAGGCAAAAAGAAACAAAGACTTGATTTTCATAGAATTTAATTTAAAAGTTATTGATTATTTATTAATGTGACAATTCCCCGTTGGAATGTGCATTGATTTGATTGAAAAATAATTGAAAATAATATCTACAAATAATTTAAAAGAATAATAGAATGGAATATGCAATTGTTTAAATGCAATATATTTTCTTTTTTTTAATGAATGAAATTTTCCTATAGGATTATAAATCTATTTTTTCCATACCCAATTGATGCTTTTTTTTTTTTCAATTTGAAAATAGAGTTTTAAAAAATAAAATAAAATAAATTATATATTTATATTTATATTATATAGTTAATTTTCACTAGTTTATGATTAAAACATTAATTAAATTGAGATATAGTTACACGTGGTTGCCAAATTTGAACTCAAGACCAATAATTAGATTTTTAAGATTGTTAATTAAAGATTGAACTTTTCAAAGAAAAACACCAAAGGCTTGATTTTTAAATTCCCACTTTTCAGAACTTTCACTACAAGTTAAAGATCCTTAACATGGAAGAAGCTCAAAAAACACAACACAACACAAAGTCACAAACCCATGTGCCTGCCAACTATATGATGAAAGTTCCATTTCACTTCCTGGCTTCAACCTGTTCTCACCTGTCAGCATATGCCCACAGCTGTTCAAAGTTTCCATCTTTTTTTCTTTTTGGGTCCCTATAAATACTCTTCAAAAACTCAACCCATTTCATCAAATCTCTTATTTAACAAATATTTTCAAATCCTTTTAGAAATCCTTCTGTCTTCATGGCACAAATGAGCTCATTCAAGGCCTTGGTTTCTGCCATTTTGGTTGTGGCAATGTTGTTTGCTAGTGTTGATGCTCAAGAATTTGCACCAGCGCCAGCACCAGCCATGGATAAAGGAGCTGCTTATTCTGTGGGCATTTCTGGGGCTATGATTTGCTCTTCATTGTTATTGTGTTTGGTTGCTTTCCTCAAGCATTAAATGGGCTTAAATCTTTTTACTCTTTATTGGGTTCTTTTGTATTTTTGCTTTTGATGAGGTACTGAGTTGGAATTGTGTGGCCTTCTTGTATTTATTTATTGCTATTTTTGTCTATGTAATTGTTGTTTATAGTACATATAAAAATAATAGAAAACAAATAAGAGGTTTTTTAATGAATTGAATTTTTTTAAAAATTTCTATATTTAGTAAAATTAATAACGTAAAGATTTTATTTTTTAAATTATTATGAGAAAAACAAACCTTATAAAATTATTCAGATTTTATAAGAAATTATTTTACTTAAAATTACTTAAATCTCTTGAGAAAACTTTTTTTTTTATTTTCCTTCATCATTTGCTTTTTTTTATTTATTTTAACTGTAAATTTGCTTATGTATTTTTAATTAATAATTATATATATTTTTTTCAGAGAATTGAATTGAATTGAATTTGTATTGAGTATTAAATGTAATGCATTTATGATTGATAATAATAAAATCATTATATTGTTTTGTTAATTTTTGAAAAAAAAAATCCATCTTAATTTACATTTTTGTAATAGTAAAAAATTATGTAATGTTTAAATTCTAAATATTGTTAAAAATATTAATAATTCATTTTAAAAAAAACTTTAATGTAATAAAATAATTGTTATTTATAAGTATAAATATTTATGTTTAATTTAAAAATAATAATAATAAAGAAAATAAATCAATTTAAATTTATTATTAATTCATTTAAATAAAAGAATTCAATTGGATTTTATCATTTGCAATATAATAAATGAATTTTTTTCAGGAATAGAAATGAAATAAATTAAATTCTATTAATAAAATTTAATTTTCTTTTACTTATAAAAAAAACATTGCAAATAATGTCTAAACGAAATTAATTTAGTTGGAATGATCGTGAGTTTATGAAAATCTTTGTCTGTAAGGTTAGATGTTTGAATTCTCCAGTCGCCATTATCGGGAGGCTTGATCTGAGTATAGATTTAGTTGCATGCAGTAGAAACACTGCGTGATTAATACACACAAAGAAGAAACAAGTTTTACATTATATATATATATACAAATTTCTCATTTTTGCCATTCTCCTCCTCTGCAAATGAGCAACCTTGTTTCCCTGAACGAGAATTTTGTTTTTCCTGGAAAATCTCGCACCCTTGGCCTCTTGCTAGCTTGGAGACTTCTTTTGATCATGGGAAAATGGAGAGTTTGGATTTATCCATGGTTTGGCCAAGGAAGAAGGAGAAGGAAAACAGAACACAACAAAACAAGACCACAACTCTAAACAACCTTGGACCAAATACACATAGAACTACGAACATGAATTTGGTTGAAACCAGAAAAAATGCACACATGAAACCAAAGTAAATTGCTAAACTAACACAGATTATTACAAAGATCATGATGATTAATCACAATTATAAATCAAATAATTATTTCCCTAACACAGAATCAGAAGTTGACATACTCTTGCTTCATTGGGAACCCATCAAACTGGATCTTGTAATTCATGCAAAGCAACTGTCAAGGAAAAGGCAATATATACCTGTCTGCTAAAGGAGCTAGAGGAAGATTTTTCTTACTTTCTGTTCAAAAAATTACTATTTGATCCCTGTAGTATAGCAAAACTCATTAGTTAATCTCTTAATTTTAAAAAATACATTAAAATATTTTTAACGTTTTAAAAATTTTACTAATTAGTCTCTTTATTAAATATTATAAAAAAGTTTAAAGACATTTTTAATATCGAAAGAATAAATAGTAGATTTTTTATAAATATAAGCGATCAACTAATGAGTTTTTTTTTATAAATTATATGAACTAAATGGTAAAACACTTAACAAATAAAACTAATGGAATGAATAGATTTTTTTAAAATCTTAAAAACGTTTTAATATATTTTTTAAAATCGAAAGACTGATTTATGAATTTTCTCAAGATATAAGGACTGAAAAATAAATTTTCATTTTATTATATGATCTTATAAGTATAGATTATAGAAGAGGTGATGCAGTGTTTATTAGAGTACAAGATAAAAACTTGAAATGTGTGCTTAATTATTATTATGAATAGATTGAAGTATGAGGTGATGATGCATGAGTTATGAGAGTAGGTGAAGAGCATGCATAAACCAACCTAAGCCACAAAGAACAGCCAATCAAATTAGATGAAGAAATTTCCAGGAAATTGCCAAATGCTTTGGCATGCTCTCTCATTTGGTGCACTCCAAAGAATATACCAATCAATCTAAAAATATCATATCATATAATATAGTCGGTGCATTTATAAATACATATTCGTAATTTGCTATTTGCTTTTATATACATATAAATATGTGGTACATAGATAAGCGTTTTCCACGTACGCACGTGGTTAACATTTTAAAATGGATTATAACAAAGTGAAAATTTATTCGGTTTGAATTTGGGTATCAAGAGAAGAAAATTAAAAAAAAAAAAAAGAAAAGAAAAAGGTGAAATTTTGGTTAATATTGTGATCATTATTGAAAGAAGTTTTTAATTTAAATTAAAATATTAATACCTTTTTCGAATTATTTCTTAGTAACATAAACAACATTACTTCTCAAAAAAACCTTTTTACTAACAATTCCAGATGATAAAAGCTCCAAAATTGCAGAAGCAGTCATGGTATTTTAGAGAGTAAATCAACAGCCTGCTTCAGGTTGAAGGGTATCAAAGTCGCCTAGGATTAAACAAAAAAAAAAAAAGAAAAATGGTAACCTGCAAATTTTTTACTCCATGATATTGAAGATCTTTTCAGGACTTTGAGATCTTGAATTCAAACCTCAGTAGAACCAGAAAGACCAAAAAATTAAAAAAAAAAAAAAAAAATCCATTTGTAACTATCAACACAAAGTTTCAAGTGTAGGATTATTTGAAGTACAATTCTACAAAAATCTCATTTATATACTTCAATGTCAAAATCATTATACAAGCCACTTGTAAACAATGCAGCTTTACCGAGGAAGAACTAATTCAGTATGAGATGCCTGTCCTGATAATCAAGTTTCCAGAAATTATGACACCTATTTTATACCTCATAATATTGAGGATGATAAGGCTAAAAAAAAATCCAATAGCTAAACATAGTTCACTGCCCTTTCCTCTGTGAGGGAAGCAAAGCTGTATTATAGCAAACATCATCCATTCTTCAAATTCATATTCATCGGCAAGTTCATAACTTATCACTAAATGTACTTCTTTTGCATGAGGCTGACGCTTTCTTCACACTATTATTTCATTTTAACATAATTATTACACACCTTCCAGCTTCCCATAATTAAGTCTCCTCTAGCAAGCAATCCTGCAGTTTTGTAAACAATGCTACAGTATAAATTCAATGAAGGAACATGAGACTCATTATGACTAATCACTATCCATTCTTTTAAAATTCATTTCACAAGCAAAAGATACACATGAATTCTTGCAAAATTATACAAATTTTCAACTTTATTTAAAATGAAAAAATTTTCAAGTTAAATTCCAAACGAGAGAATTGTTAGAAAAAGAAATCATTTGAATTGAATTGAATTCTTGCGAAATTTTTTATTCCAAATGTGAGGGTATATGAATTTTTATAGTCATTCGGCTCTATTAGACACAAGTAGGCAAATGTTAAATGACCAAAAAATAATGCCTAAACTGCCAATTAAACTGTGAGCAACTCAATGGGTGCATCTATCAACCCCATTTTTAATTTTGTCCACTTCTATGCATTGGTTAAAAATGATTTTCATGTGCACAAAACTATACAGAACTACTGCAACACAGATTATCTATCAACCCAACTATATCCCACACATCAAAAGATGCATAAAGTCCATAGGAAATTCCATGCAATGCAAGACCACATCACCACAGGAAAGTAAACTGCAGAGTAGAATAGCATAATTATAAGACAATGGCCTTTTACCTCACAAACAACTAGAGTTCCATACAGGAAATTGAAGACCTTTTACAAGCTGAAAATATAAATATCTTGATATTGTTGGATACCTGCATATGTGAAGACAGGGTTGAAGCAACTTGAATATTTTTTGTTAATGACGCATGATGCATAAACGTTTCTAGGCATGTTAAATGTGTGACTGTCTATGCATGCACACTTAAAATCAGTATCAGAGAAAGAGAAAGTCATAAGGTCAAACTTACATAGGAATGAGTGAACAGCCCGATTCAACTTAATTGCAAGCTACTAAGGAAATCTGAAAGCCTGCAAGTACAATTTTTTTGTAAATTTATTGAATAAAATGTAACATGATAAGGAAGCAATTTAAAAAGGGTGACAGGTTATGAAACATAAAGTCAATATAAGTCTTCCTTCAAACCTTATATTTTTAGCAATCACAGTATTTCCATCTTCAGCTCCAAGATGACGCAGCGCGACTTCCTCCAAACAGCCATCTCGGTATGCATGCTGCAAAGTTAGAATACCATAATATGTAACAGTCAATGTTTTAAAGCAAAATTGACTGGAGATTCTAAACCAATTAGAATAATAGTATTTACTCAAAAAGGAAAACATATGCCATTGCATAACAACATCAACCATAGGCCTACATTTTGGAAGAAATATAATGTGCTATCAATGACAGCCAAACAACGTGATAACACAACAGTTGCTAGCATATTTTTGTCCTCTGCTTTATATAAACCTACTTTTGTATTTCCTAATATAATTGAAAGCAGCTTCCACTTAGGCCTTCCCCCAAAGTAACAAAAAGAAGGAAGATAGAGAAAAAGAGCAACTCCTAACCAAGAAACTATCGTCGACTGTATTAAACTTCCATCCTTCCTGAAAGAAAAGACATAGTACGGGAAAAAAGAGGCTGGGAGGAAATCCAACACAAAAATGATGCATTTCTTCAACAATTGCTACCCAGTATTAGAACTACAGCTCAAGTAAAGGTTTCCAGAAAACATCTACCTAAAGGTATTAGTAAAAACTTTAAAAAGGCAGGAAATACTATGAGACAGATAATTATAAATGCAGAATGATGGGAACTTTAAGAATTTCAGACTCTTCATAAATATTATATAGCTGAAGCATGTGCTCCGAAGTCCAAGCGTTCAGTTCAGTTCAAGACAATACATCAACCAAGCAACACATTTCCAAGAAGTCTACCTCTCACACCAGAGTGCTACAAACATAAAAATATATGGAACAACTTCCTGTCAAGCAACCTAGATTTCCCACAGTTTAGTTCACGACAGGACATCAACTTTGAATACCTGTTGTTAAGTAACAAACTACAAGCTTCTGCTATTCCAAAATACTTAAAATATAGGAGGATAAAAGCCAAAACACCAACTCTGAGATTTCCCTCAGATGAATGAAAAGTTTGCAATAAGGTTAAATATAAAAGCTTAGAACAGATAATCTTCATCATCACTGGAGTTGTGCCTGATCCAATAGCACTAATAAAAAAAACCCGCATAATCCTCATAAAAGAAATCCTCAGCTTCAAAGGTGTCCAATTCATTTTTTCAATTCAGTGCTTAAAACATTAAAAAAAAGCATTCATATTAATCATCCACCAGATTTGTTCTGCAAGGACGTGGACTCTATGGAGGGGTCTGTGATATTTCCATGTGTATGAGCCTTGCTTGACAGTATGGTGATGCAATGCTAATGCTCTCCACAATGGAAGTAAATGAATACAAAGGTTCCTAATTCTGAGGACTATATATAGAAGCTAAAGTAATCAGAAGTAAATTCAAAAGCACCTTCAAGGACGTCGCAAAAAGTGAAAAATCAATAGACGGCAAAGGACGCTAGAACTCCATAGCCAAGCAAATGTAAACTTTTTTTGCACATTTTAGTAGAAGAGTAACATTTCAAACAGAGAACAAAGTATCACAATACAGTAAAAGATCATGGTGAAAGATAAGTTGCATGATGCTGGTGGAAGCATCACAATCAAGGCCGGTTGCGTTGAATGGTACAAATAGAAAAAAGCTCAGATACAGGAGGGAAGAGTGGTTATGTGTTCCCTATAAGCTTTATATTTCCCTCGCCCTCCTCCAAAAAAAAAAAATATATATATATATAGTGAAAATTGCATGGCACTGGTCCTTTGCATTATAATTCACATCACACTTTCTTTGTTCTTCAGATTCAAAAACCAGTTTTCTGGAAAAATAAAAAAAGAATATGCTCAACTTGAATCATGCCCGCCAGAACACCCACCCATTATAACATCCAGATTAAACCTATTTCCCTAACTCCAGCTCGTAGTTATTAAAGGTGATTCTCAGGCACGCTTCATGTTGAAGGCTCACCAGGATCCAACCTTAACGCCTTAACAACTCAAGCGCCTAAGTGTGCACCTTGTTCCAGGTGCCAAGCTCTAGGAACGTGCACCATCATTTCCACCTTCAGCAAGTACTTCCATTGACAAAAAAAAAGTTTCTTCATTTGAAACTTGCCAATCTACCAAAATCCAATATTGATGACTAAGAAGTTCTCTGACTTAATATCACTAGTGAATGGTGATTGGTCACTTTTAATCTCTCTGCTCATATGTTGTTTTCAATATTCTCTTATTATATTTCTCATCTTAACTGCTTTACTCCTTTACTTCTAGTTTATTTGAGATTATCCTTTTTAAATATCATTGACAATGTTATATAATATACGAGTAATTTAATTATACCATTGTGAATTGCTTCTTCATTTTTATTTCAAAAAAAGATATTAACATGCTATTTAAGTAATATATTTCTGGATTATGTGCCACTAATGTCAAAAGAAAAGAAATATCATCCTATACTTCTTGGTTAGCTAAAATTGTCCACTTATTCGATTTTATTTGGTGCACTTCTTTCACTCAGGCACACGCTTGTGCCTTGTACCTGGGCCCCAAAACCCTTCCGCACTTCGAGCCTTTAATAACTATGCTCCAGCTATGCTGAAGAGACTGACATACCTCACTTTTCTGTGTTTCTCATTTCAGAACATTTTCTAGATAACTTAATAAGTCACTTCTCAAAGGCATATGTATAGCAACAAAGGAGAAAAGATAAAGCTTGTCCAGGCTGGCAGCATTCCAGACAACCATAGACAGCGTAGCAGATATACAGAAGTTACTGCTTGAAATGAAAACATAAAAATAAATAAAAAAAATGGAGGAAAGCAAATGTAATGTTTAAGAAAACATTAAGAAGTTGGTTAGCATTCAATCACACAAACAATTATATGCAGAATATCCAAGCTACAGGAATATCTACACATAAGGATCTCATAGAAAGAAAAAAGGGTGCATCATAGTATCAAAATTGCAACTGCAGAACTCAAACAAGAAAATTATTTTACCTTGTAAAAACAACTTGTCCCAAATGGGCAGCTCCCATTCCCAAAGTCAAAATGCTTACAATCTATGGAGCTGTCAACAAAATGAAAAATGAAAATGCATAAACATCAGATTATGTCATTGAAAGGGACAATAAAAAAAATCGCAACACTAATGCAAATTACCCAGCTTTTAGAGTTAACAAGATTGCCCATTAATATCTCAGCTCAAATTTCTAGTAACCATATGAAATTAGGAAGATCATGTAACTCTGAACTATGATGCAACCACTACTTTATATACATATATACATATATGCTGAAGGACACACTTCTTAAAATGCTTTCAATTTCAACTCACTTATCTTGGAAAGTACTTCTACAGGATTCCAAAATCAGACATATAAACTTCGGACCAAGATGCACAAGCATGCACAACAATCAGAAGATTACCTTAGTTTTGCCTTGTAGCTATCAATGATCTCCAGCTTTTCTTCTTTAGAGGAATACCAAATGACACTTGGAACAACAAAATATGACAGCTTACGGCATATTGGGCAAGCCCTCAATGCAGTATTGACATCCATTCCAGAAGTTGGGGAGTTACTACGCCAGTTTCTAATACAGGATATACAGAAGGGATGATCACATTCTGATAACAACCCAAACTTTCGTTCAGCTGCCGTGGGCTTTGAAAGAACACGATCTAGGCATACACTGCACTCTATTTCTTGACTGTGTTTTAATGCTTCAAGATATTTTTGTTTCTTCTCACATGTTTTCAAATGTTCCTCTCTTTCTTCAGGTCTGAAAGGATGCAAGCTATGTTTCCCACAAGTGGGGCAAATGTCACCATGAATATGAGGACATTTATCTCCACGAGGGCAGTTACCAACAGCAGCAAATGAACAGAGAGAACGCTCTTCTGGTTTAACATTCCTAGGTTCTATAATGTCATCATTTTCTAAAATGTTGTTTGGTACTGACTCCAAATTCCATGCTGGCTTAGTGGGAGGAAAGTAAGGTCTACTTGAAGCAGAAAGCTCTCCAGTAGCACCAGGGGCTGATGTTCCCCTATCAAATCCAGTTCTCACGGAACGAGCAAGAGGAACAGAAATTGATACCGCAGATTGGAGAGGAACTGTTGATGAAGAAGAAGCAGAATTCAACTTAGATAGTTTAACATGTTCATATCTGCATCGACTGCCATAAGAGCAGATTCCTTTTTGATAGTAGGTACAAATCTGCGTTAATAAACAAGATAAACAAATAATGAGAAAACTAGAACTATCACCTCATTGAAAATAAAACAAGCTGAAGTAAATATCTTTACATTATTTGGAGGATCTTTCCAGTCATGTGAAAACTCACAATGCTCCCCTTTTAAACATGCTCCATGAGCAAAAAACTTGCAAAGTACCCTGGAAAAAGGGAACAAAACAAAATTATTTAAAAAAAGAAAGATGAAGAAAAACAACAAGAGGACCCACATAATATGATAATAATCATCCTTCATCAATGGAGGATCGTTACACTCTAGCCCACCCCACCCCACCTCCATTCCCCAATGACAAGGAGAATTCTCGTCCCTTCAAATTAAACTCAAATTAATTCATGCATAAATGCACAAAGCATCTCCAATATCAACAATGAACAATAAGTTCCTTTATTTTCTTCTTGGTGAGATTCAAGAAGTTTCCTTTATTGAAGTTAACATTCCACATCAATAAAAATTTGTTACGAGTAAAAGCATATACAGAGGAAAAAGAACTTGCAAGCAAAGAGAGGAAGAAAAAAGAACCCCCAATTTTCTTGTTAAAACAAAGAAGACAATTTAGGTAATATTGTTTTTCTTTTTCTCGACAAAAAAAGAAGAAGAAGGAAATCTACTTCAATTTTCAAAACCAAAAATACAAATTTTACCCATTCAAAACCAAACAACCAACAAATTCAAAAACTCTATTCTATTTTACCTACAACCCATTGAACTCCTAATTACACAATCATCTCTCATGGAAGACTCAAAAAGCCACAATAATCATTATGGTCATGATCAAATAACAAACAAAAAATCTTAAAAAAAACTAAAATCTCACGAAGAAATGCAACCAAAACACAAAAATACACCATAAAACGAAAGGAATATCACCTCTTAGACATTGATATGAAACTTAAAAGGTACGTATGTGAAATTGGATTGCTGGAAGAAGAGAATAGAAGAGGAAAGACAGAGAGGGATTAGAGGCAAACTACGTAATAATGGAGAGAATAATCAAGGGAAGTTTCATCTCTTCAGCTTTTCTCTCAATTTTCTGCCCTCCATCGCCTAGGGTTTCCAGTTTTTGGCGGTTGGTGGGCAAAGGGATGCTATAAATTTTGTTTTTCTGTTTATATTTAATTGAGTGGCTGAGAAGATTCACTTTAAATATTTTTAACTTTTTTAATTTTTTGAGAAATTAATAATTATTAAATTTATTAATGTATTGTCTAAAAAAATAATTGTTAATTTATTTTTGAATATTACTTTAGAATTTTAATATGATATTTTAATATGATATTTTATAAGTTTTTTTATAATAAGAGATTTTATAAGTTAAAGTTATTACGCAATTATATATTTATTTGGTGTTAGTTTTTGCGTTATTTGTTTTTTTTAGTTTATTTTGCATAAACTTCATTATTAATATTTAATATAAAAAATATTTAAATTTATTCTGAGTTTATAATAATGATTCTAATTAAAATAATATCAATATTAATATTATGTGAATTCTTTATCAAATATTTGACTTATTATTACTTAAAAACTAATTTATAATGACTATATTGATTGTGAAATTAAATAAAATTAAATCTTTAAATAAGTTGAATAATATTTTTCGAAACACTCAAAAATTTAATGAAAAAAAAATTATTTTTTGCTAATTGAAAAAAACGTCAACTCTTTGAAAAAGATAAATTATTTTACCCATTTTAAAAATTTAATTTAATTTTTTATATAAATTTTTTAATATATTTTATTTTTTAAATAAAATTAAATAATAAAAAGTAAGTTATTTTATTAAAAAATATTTTTCACATAGAGTATATTTTAAAAAATATTATTTCCCGCAAGTTAATAAAGCTTTAATTCTTTATTTTTGAGTTTGATCCCTCAAATTAAAGTTCTTTGAATTAATTTTTTTTAAAATTTATTAAAATTTTATTTATATTTAAATGAAGAATTAAAAATTGTAATTATTTTCCATTTTCTATTTAATTTTTTATTTCAGGAGATATAGCCAGATAGGTGGCGGCATTTGATTGGCTGAACAACATAAGCTTCAAATATCGGGAGATAACATATAAAACAGAAAAGAAAAATAAAATACAATATCCATTAGTAGCCAATCCCATCTCATGGCCACCATTCTCTCTCCATCAGCTCGCCTCTCCTCCTCCACCACCGCCCAAAAGCCACCGCAGATCCCGCCACCACCCAAAACCCACCTCCCTATACCACCTCACAAACCCCTCTTAACAACAGCACTAACTGCCGCTATTGCTGCCACTACAATATTAACCACCGCTGGTCCTTCCCTCGCGGACCCAGCACAAACCTATCACATCTATTACGGCACCGCAGCCAGCGCGGCCAATTACGGTGGATATGGAGGGAACTCTGACAAGAAAGCGTCAGCTGAGTACATCTACGATGTCCCTGACGGATGGAAAGAACGCCTAGTCTCCAAAGTTGAAAAGGGTACAAATGGAACCGATAGCGAGTTCTACAATCCAAAGAAGAGGACTGAAAAAGAATACTTGACATTTCTTGCTGGATTCAGACAGCTAGCTCCCAAAGATATGGTACTAAACAATTTGGCCTTGTCTGATGTGGATTTGCAAGACTTGATATCTGGAGCAGATAGTGTGAAGAGTGAAGAGAAGAAAGATGAAGATGGGCAATTGTATTATGTGTATGAAATTGATGGGATTGGGAAACATAGCTTGATTAAGGTAACTTGTGCTAAGAATAAGTTATATGCTCATTTTGTTAATGCACCAACTCCTGAGTGGAATAAGGATGAAGAGACTTTGAGGCATCTCCATGATTCATTTAAGACTGTTGGGTCCTTTTAGGGACAAAGTAGTTTTTTTTTTCTTGTTGTAATGAGATGAGTTGAAGCTTTATTGCTTGTTTTGAGTGTTCTTGATCATCAAGTATATCTATGTAGAGGAAGATTTCTGTACTAAATGAAGCTTTTGATTTAGCCTTTTCCTCAATTTTGCTTCCCATTTAGTTCTGGTTTATATGATTAGATTTTGCTTTCTTAAACTCATCAGCAGGCTTAAGTTTAAGTATTTCACTTTGCCAATTAATATATGGTTTATACCTAATGATATTAAGGATCGGGTATCAGGTATAGGGCACCATACTATCATGAATTCACAATTGCAGTCCAGCTTCAGAGAAGGGGAGGTCAACCTGATTCACTATTCAGCCACTGTTTCTTTCTCTGATAGGAAGTGTAGCCATTGTCTTAGGAAACATGCCATTCTCATTGACAAGTTGGGCATTTTATCATACTCAGCACCAGCAGCTCCATCTTTTCTTCTAATTGGTACTTCCAGTATTTAGTCTATTACTCTTCTCATTCATTTATAACAATCACTTCAGAGCAACAGATAATGTAGAAAGCACCAGGACCTTAGTAGTTTACATGGAATGGCTTTCAAAGTTTAAGACTTTCTAGAGTCCCCAAAATTTGTGACTTTTGTTATGCAATTAAGGTTCAAAACCCATTCAGTTTAGAGCATAAGGGAATGCCTTTTGGGAGGCTTACACCTCATAGATGCCTCAGCTGCATACATCACTACACTTCCACTTGAGATTTATCATAAATCTCCCTTGAATTCTCAAAACTTCTGGCCCTCCATCTCTACAGGGCAGAGAATCCATTGCTGTCTCGGATGTGTTATGGAAGATTATGGGGAAGTTGGAATATAAGAGCGCTTAAAGTTGAAGACTTTTTAGGGGAAAAGGCCAAGGAGACATCTAAACCTTCAAAACTTGGGATTTTTGCAATAAAATTAAGGTTCAAAGCACATTAATTTTAGAGCAGAGCTGGCAAAGAGGACATCCCAACAATTAAAACCTGAGAATTTTGGTACACAATTTAGTTTCAAAACCACGAAGTTCAGAGCAGAAGGGAATGCCTATTGGAAATTCAGATTTACTATGAAGATTCAGATCCCTTAAGTTTAGAGCAGAGCTTTTGTGAGAGAAGGGAGAATTACTCTCCAATAAAGAACAGAAATTCTAACATTCTCCTCTAGTTTTGTCTGAACCAATATACCCTCATAAAATTGAGAGGAATAATGCTTTTCAGCACAAAATCAAAGATTCTGCTTTTATAATGATTTTGACATGGGAACAAATAGGCATACTTTGGAATCATACAAAACAAACCAAACCAATTAATAAAACGACAAAATTGGTGTTTAGAATGAAAGACATAGATTAATTTAACAGTATAATGAGCAGAAGATTAGAAGAAAGGAACCCATTAATGAGTGGATGAGAGAGAGAAAATAAGAAATATACCTGTGGAGTCGCCATGGAAATAGCAAGCAGTTGTGGGAGTTATCTTTTTCAGGGTAAAGGGCATTACACCACTACCCCTCAAGCAATGCTTCTTCTTCACAGTTTGAATATGACATACGTTTAATTTTGTCTTGTCAAGTTTTGGAGATGATCAGAGAACTTGGGCCAACTTTTTATGCTTTTCTGCCCATCTCATCCGTCCATCATAGGGAAATTAGGAAGTGAATCATAGAGTTTGAGAAATTATTTTGTTCATAATGTAAGAAACAAGAAATTGTAACGTAGGGCAACTAGTGTTCTAACTTGATGACAAAAGATACACATGCTAGAGTTTAAATGAAGGCTTCATCATGTATAGAGAAGAGGTGTCCTTCCAAATAATTGTATAAGGATGTTGGATTCAAAGGTAATGATAATAAGGTTGACAAAAGGAAAATATATTCAAATTATAGTATAATAGTAGAAGAAAACGTGTGCGGCCATGGATGCTCGAGTTTATATACGATAATGAAATAGATAATTATTAGATTAAATATTTACGTATTAATTTATTATTTACAACAAAATGGTAAATATAATCAAATTATAATATAACAGTTAAAAGAAATTTTATTCGCGGCAGAAAAATAAAGCTTATATATATGAGAAAAAAACTCAATACTAATGATTATTAGATTAAATATTTATATAAATTTATGTATATCACTATTACATTTTAGGCTTTACACCACAGTATCTCAATAACGTTTATAAAATTATTATTTTAATAGTATTAAAATAATAATTTGATAATATTTTAAAATTGTTACAATGAAAATTTTATTTTTTTACTATATATATATAATAATATATTTTAATAAAAAATTTTACTTAACATTTAATAAAATTATAATTTTAGCCATAAATTTTTATCTATCGTTAAAATATGAATAATTATAATAGATTTCAAATTATTGTTTTTACGCATTTTGATATACTGTTTTTTACATAAGCCATCCAATATTCGAAATTCACTTGCTTGGTTAATTCGGATTTGCACTAAAAACAAATTATTTTTTTAAGTTTTTAAAGTATTTCATATTCGAAATTCAAAATCAATATTTTTAAATAAAAATAAATAAATATGTGTCATTCCATTTTATCTTTTGATATTAAATTCAACTCTCATATCAAAGTCTCATATCAAGTCGAATTTAGTCGATTGATAACATGTAATCTATTCATTATTCTCCTTGTGAATGGAAAGGGCAAAGAAACAAACAAAAAGAGAAACTTGGCAGTTCTTATTTTATTAAATATACATTTCTTTTTTACATATTTTTGCCCTAATTGATATAATCACTTGGAAAATAACATATTCCCAGAAAGGAAGATACATAAGCAAAGCAAAAGGATTACCCAAGTTACCAAGCTTGAACAAACTATATATAGTAAACCACACATTGATACATATAACCCCATTTTCCTCTCACATGGTGAAAAATTTCAGGGTGATGACTCCTCTTCATGTTCAAGTTCAGAAGCTAAGTCATCATCTTCTTCAAAAGAATTATCAATACCAACAGCTGCATGGCCATGACCAAAGGCCTTGATGTGATCTTTGAGAGACCTCTTGTGCTTAAAATCAGACCCACAAATACAATACCAGATTTTGCCACAATTCTTTTCATGGGTTCTCCAGTCACCTTTAACAGCAAATGGCTTGCTACATTTTCTGCACATAAAAGGTTTGATTCCATGTTTTCTCTTGTAGTGAGTTTGGAGGGTTCTAAAGTCTTTGAGTGGTCTTGCTCGTGGGTGATCAATGTTGTGTTTGCACCCTGGTGCACAGCAATAGCAAGGGAGCCTTAGCATTCCTGTTGGTTGGGTTCCTCTTAATGAGTCAGGTCCTTTTCTGTACTGAGATCCATGTCCCCACATATGCATCTGCAATAATGGATAGAACCCATATTTAGTGTGTGAGAGAGAGAGAGAGGGGACCATTGGAGTTGTGGAGCTAGTGATCAAGTGTCTATCTTCAAACCCTAACAATATGGTGCCAAAATTTTTTAAAAAAACTTGGTATTTTGTAAATGATCTTTCTATCATTAAAAAAATTAATTCTTTTATGGATAAAAGAGACTAGCTATACTATAACAAAAGAGACTTTTGTGATTAAATTTTAGTCGAAAAGAATCACTATTAAAAGTGTACAACAGCAAGAAACCCTAGTTTTTAATTCCCAAAACAAAAGTTAATTTCAACATCCTCTCCATAACTAATTGAGAAAAAATTTTAGTGGGAAATGAGTGTAAGAGAGAAAGAGGGAGGGGAAATTCATGAGAAAGCTAAGGATCATAAAAAAAAGTCCCACATGGGTCCTTATTTCACGTGGGAAACTCAAAAGCTAATAAGTTTGATTATTTTAAATTAAAATTAAGCTGCTATGAATAACTAGAGGGTATTTTAAATTTGTGAGATTTCGTATGCTCGTCTTAACCATAACTAACGAAATGAAAGAAAAAAACAAGAAGCTAATACATATAGACATGCAAAACAATCTTTTAAAATAAGCTGAAAACTGCTAAACAATTTGTGATAGTACAAGTTTCATGGGACTGTAAGAGGAACAGGCAGGTTTGTAATTTAATTGTTGTCAATTTAGGACAGAACTACAGGATTTATTACAATCAAACATGAGAGCATATGTTAGTTCACCAGACAATGCGTCTATTAATTACGAAGAGTACAGTAGTGTTCAGATTAGAAGCCAAGGTTTTGGTGGAAAAAGTCTGAATCCAGATGTTGTACTATTCACAGACATGGAAGAGGAATAGTAATGTAGCTACGACCATTCAACAGTAATTTTTCAGACTGAAGAGTGCAGATAAAAGCTGAGGCCAACTTTTTATTAAGTTCAGCTAGCTACTGCTAAAGAACCTTGAAGCACTGTGCTTTTTTGCAGGTTTTACTTCTTTTTGCAGACTCCAAATCAAGACCCAACTGATCAAGTTTTAAGTTCATAACTTCTAGGTTTTACTTTAAAACAACATGTGTAATCTTCAAATTACGTATGTAATAAAAATCTAGTTAAATCAAGAAGAGAGAGATGCTACAATAGAAAAGGAAATTATCAGATCCAGCTCAAAAGAAAGTAGAGAGAGTAAAGAAAAACGAGATTGACAAGTAACAAGAGACATGTTTCATGCAATGGGGCAATGGAGCAATGGGGGCATACCTGCAAGTTGTTGTATCTGTTGAAAGTCTTGAAGCAAACAGGACATGAAAACTGAGTAGGACCAATAAGAATCTGAGAAGGTGTAGGGATCCAATATTGACCTTTGCTTAGTTTCTGCAAAGGGTACCCTTCTGAAACTGCACTACTCCCTTCTTCTGTTGATGGGTGGGAAAAAACCCTAGAACCCAGATTAGAACTATGGCTAGGAAGCCCTATATGTAGAGCTACAGTCGCATGATCATCATCATCATCAGCATCTTTCTTATTCATGTTCTTGTCATCTTCCATGGAATTATTACTAGAGGATTCATGACTTATCTCTTCTTGTTGTCTTGGAGGAGTCAAGTACTCTATTAATGGAGGAGGAGCTTCCTTCTGAGGAGGAGGAGGAGGATGATAGGTTTGATATTGAATGGGAGATTTGTTGTTGAAGAGGTGGTTGTTTGAGTAGAGATTGAAATTGTAAGGAGGGGGATTTGAGTAAGAAGTGAAAACAGAAGTGTAGTTAGAATGAATAGGGATAAAGTTGAACCAGCCATTGAAAAGATTAGAGCAAGGGTCTGCCATGGTGTGAAAGATGCAAGAGAACAAAAGAAGAGTTGAGAGATTCTTGATTTGGCACTTTGGCTGTATGGGTAATGGTATAAATAAACAAACAGAGAGAGAGAGAGAGAGAGAGTGATGGTTCACAGTGAAGAAGTCAAGAAATTATACCTGAGAGCAAATTAAGATGAAAGTGGTAAGAAAAAAAAAAAAAAAAAGGCAAAAGACACAAAGTCATAGATTAGACTAGATAGCAGGTTGTCTGTCAAGAAAACATTGCACCACACACACAAGAGGAAGAGAGAGAGATAGAGAGAGAAGGAGAGGAAACATTCTGTAATATTTTAACTGTTCTCTATATCTTGCTTGAAGCAAACAAGTAACCCATCCGGCAATCGCTTTGGTGGGTGTGCATTGTGTTTGATATGTACATGCATGGCTTTAAGCTTTTAAACTCTTATGATAATTAAAAATTATTTTCAAGCCAATTAGAGGATAGCCTAATTGATTTCCTTATATCTCTAAATCTTCATGAAATTTTGATATTGAGAGTTACTCTATTTATTTCTTTTAGAATATTCACTTTTAATTTTTGTGTTTTTTCAATGTTATGACATTTCAAAACAAAACTAAAGTCAACACAACATGAAAAGCAATTTTGCTAATTGGGTTTTGAAATTAAATCTCTTGTGAGTTATTCAATTAAAGAAATTATAATAAAATTAAAATAAATTATTCAATTTAAAGTATTATAAATTTATTTCTCTAATAATATTAAGAGCATGATCTTGCATTTTTCATATGCATTGCAAATTGATAAAAAATTAATTAAATTTTATCAAAAATTTTAATTAATATCGTTTGATTAATTATTTAAATATGCTAAAACTAATCGTTTAATGTTATAAATATACATATAAAAATAGAGATAATAAGGCAAAATAGGGCAAAGATACTAATTGACAAATTTATGAGCTTCATGTATATAAACTTGTAAGTCACATCATGATATATAGCAACATTGCCTTGCTAGCTCAATAAAAGGCAACAATTAAGCCAAAATCTCAGACAGATAAATTAGTACTTTGTCCAATGTTTAAGTACTTTAATTCACCAATCACATGCTAAATAGTAATTAAATTTATTCTTAAAGGTCTCATTCTGCTTTTCAAAATATTATTTTATATATAATCGATTTAAATTTAAAAAATTTTAATTTTAAACACGACTTCAGTATCAATGAATTAAAACCCTAATCGAATACTTTTCAAAATACTTTAATAATGCTAGGTAAGTGTAAACATCTCATGATATTTCATAGTCATAGACAATGTCCTTTTCAATTTTTGTCATCTTCCTCGTTTGATGTTAACTCTTGAGTAAGTGTCACCTTCTGTGAATCCACTCCTTCAAGCTTTCCAGGATTAACACAATTGTGACACGTGGCCATCACATTAGGCAGACACATTGAAGTTAAAAAATGAAATTCCAATAAATAATTATGCATTTTATATGTGACACGTGTTGAGTAAATACTGGCATGAAAATGAAAGGGAAATACAAAGTTATGTGTCTAAGAAAGAAGTTTTGACAATCAAAGCTTAACGAGCACTATGATGTACTAAAGTTATGGATGTAATTGATCGGCCGACTATCTTCATTTATAAAGTCATTTTTCCATTTTATTTGAGATTTATGATGTAATTATTAAATTCTTTAATTTTATAAAAATATAATAAAAAATTAAATTATATAATATATTTTACTGACTCAAAATAATTAATTTAAATTATTTAATAATTTATACCGACTATTATATACAATTTTAATTTTTTTATTTTTAAAAATCTGAAATTTTCCAGTATAAATTTATTATAATACACTGAACATAATAGTGCTGAACAAGCATATGCATAATAATGTCAAGTTAGAATTCAATCAAAAGTGTTGTGTGCGTAAGGGAAATGTCTTTCTCAAATTTGTTTTTAGTTAACATTGTAGAAGAACCTAGATTTTTCCAAAAAGGAGAACTTCTTGCGAAAAATAATAATATTATTTAAAATAAAAATTTTACAATAAATTTTTTATTTAAAATAAAAGAATTTATTATTTTTCTTAATTTATAAAATTTTTATATTTTTATAAAATAAATTTAGATATATTTTTATAAAAATTTATTCATTTTTTTTATAAAATAAATTATACTGAATAAAGGAAAAGAAAAGAGAAAGGGAAAAGGGTTGAGAAAAAAAAGCCGAAAACACCGGGAAATGTTGGTGTGCGTTTAAATGGGTGATGCAATGGGAACTAATCCTTCAATTTCAGGCCACATGTTAACGTAGATATTGATCATGTGATTTAACTTTAAATTTGCTGAAATACAACACCAAGAAAAAAACAAAAGAAAGAAAGTGTTAATTTATTTTAAGATGAATTATAAAATTATATTTCTAGATAATGCTATTATTAATTAGTCGAGAATGTTATTTAGAAAATTTTAAATTTTGAGTTATTTATTTATTTTCAAGTAGATTTACGTTTGATCACTAATTTTAAATTATGAATCGATTCAGATAATTTATCGAATTGCTTTAGTTTCATATTAATCTATTGATTACAATGTGTTTTTATGTTAAAATATAATTTTTGAATTAAAATTCAAGATAATTGAGTAAATCAAAATGAATTGATTTTCGTTGACCAAAAATCATTGAAGTCATCAAACTGATTCCAAAAAATTTAAAATATTTTATTTTTGTATAATTATTTGAATTTGAATAATTTTAAAGTTTTTGTAAATAAGAGTTGCAAATTGCTTTTAAGTATTATTACAAAATATAAGTTTTTTTATCTTATAATTTTTATTTATTTTCTTTTTAAAATTATTATTCACTTTTTTCTTACATTATAATATTACCTTCATTTTATTTTTTTATTATCTTAAAATTAGTATCATTTTCTTTTTTAGACTATATAATATATAAATTAATTATTATAATACTATTTAATTTTATATTGTTTTTAAGAAATTTTTCAAAACATTACTTAATATTTAATAAAACTTAATATATTTAAAATAGTTATAATAAAAAAATTATATTTTTAAATATATGTTAAAAATAAAGTGTATAAAAATGATAGAAATGAGGGAGTAACATATGAATGGATTATAATTTAATTTAATTTTAAAAAAAGTATAAAAACAACTTGAGAATCTTTAATTTAATTTATATTAAAATAATATTTATAATATCATGTCATAATAAATAGCATTAAATTCTTGATTTCGTAACAAATAAAATATAAATATTAATTAAAATATTATGTAATTTTATATTTTTTATTTTAAAATTTATAATTTAATTTATATTAAATTAATATTTTGATGTATGATTTTCATATTAACAATTTTAATAAAATTTAAAAATTACCGTTATTTAATATTACAGGTATTATTTTAATATAAATTAAAATATAAATTTTAAAATAAAAAATTGATAAAATCACATATAATATTGCGTTGTATTTTTCTCTTAATTTTATTTTAGTTTTAAAAGATTTTTTAAAATTTTTTTTAATATTTAATGAAATTTAATATTTTAAAAATAATATAATTAAAATGTCAATGAAAAAAAATATTTTTTTAATATTTATAAAAGAAGTGTAAAAAAATTATGGAAAGAAAAAAAGTACGTATCTACTCAAGGATGTATGGGCATGGAAGTATATATGCATGCATAGAAGTTATTGATGTATGTATGCATATGAATATGGTCCGTGGCTAAATTACTATTAAAGAAATCACTGCACTGCACGTAGCTTCTCGAAAATGGAAGCTAGCTAAGACTTTACAAACAGAGCTCAAATTTCAAACCCATTTCATATTCTCAAGTATATAAAATTTAGTGAGGGGTATTGTGATTTGATTTTTCTCAAACCATAATTAATTACTTAATAATTTTTAATTAACACTTCTTTGTTTGCAGCTAAGTTTGACCACCACCCAAATTATAAAATAAATAAATAAATAAATAAAATAGTAATGAAGGGATTGTGAAAAATAACAAATTGCATTTCCCAAATAATTCACGTTCTCTATATCTACAAAACTTAGGTTAAGCGTTTAATTAAATGAATCTATTTATACTTCTTGGATTTCATTTGCTAGTTTCTAAGACGTTTTGGATGAATCAAACCATAGTATTTTACAATCTGACCAGCTTCTAGATCAAAAATATTTTATTTTAAACATAAAATATTTATAAATGTTAAATTCAAATTCTTTTATTTTTTTAATGTTTTGTGTTAAATTGCTTTCAAGTACTTAGAGGTCAACAGTATTCAATTTAAATCAAAAAAATGATCAAATTGAATTGATTTAAAAATGCAGTTCGATTTTTTATTCATCTTAATTCGATTCAGTTTTTAATTTTAAAATTTTTAATTATTTTTATTCGATTTGATTTTAATAAAAAAAATAAAAAATAAAAAATCGAACTGAATCAATTAGTTATAATAATATATTATTTTCGAGAAATCAGATTATATTAAGATTAAAATATTTTAATTAAATTTTAAAATACTAAAAATAAAATATAAAAAATAAAAATTTATTAAAAATTTAAATCGAACTAAATCAAACTGAATCAGACTGGTTTGATTTAATTTATAATCAAATCAATTCGATTCAATTTTTATAAATATTAAAATTTTAATTTTTGATTTATTCAGTTCGGTTCGATTTTAAACCGAACTGATCGAATGCATACCCTATAAATAGTTATCGATGATGTTTTTTTATTAAATTTGAATAAAATTTTTTTTATTTAAAAAATATGAGAAAAAAATATCTAAAGCTCTTATAAAAAATATATTATTTTATTATTTTATTTTAAACTAATGTTTTTTAAATTTTTAATGCTTAAACGGCCAAAATTATGATGGAATAGTTTTTATTATTTTCCATTTAATTGCCAAATCAAAATTTTAAATTTATGTATAATTCTGTAACAGATTTATTTTTATATAAGTATAGAGATTTTTTTTTTTTTGAAAAAAAAAGTTATTAATTTGACCAAGTCCAAGTCTTAATAGTTTTGTGTTTCCGAGATTGCACGAGTGTGTGTATGAATGAAGAATTGGAAATGAAGCCTTTTTGTTTGAATCTCTACTTTCAATATAGTTTTTCTATATCACCAAACACTATGCCTCTATATCATCACCATATCAAATAACCATGTCTTATTTCCTCTCTCTCTCATGTCAATCTAATTTATATTTAAAATAAATAATTTTAAATTAGTGTTTTAATAAAAAAAAAAATCAAACCCTAATAATTTAATAACATAATTTGCATGAGTAAAGCCTGCTAGCATCCATATTATGGAGCTGATTATACTGAATTTTCTAGTAAAATTTGAAATTAATTTGTGCTTTTTATTCATATTTCTATATTTTCAATTCATTAATCAATTCATACTAAGTAAACTAAATCATCTTAATAAATGGAAAATCTTTATTATTTAAAACGATAAATTTAGACCTCTCAAATTAATTTAAATTAATATAAATTGATATACTGAATTAATTATTCTCCGGTTAATATTATATGAAATAATTAAAATATTTTTGTCTTTAATATTAATAATGCATAATATAATTTAATATTAATTATTAAAATTAATCTGTACTATACATAAAAGTGAAAAGAATGTGGAATAATGGGATTACTCGTAATATTTTTAAAATTTTAAATTATTTATAATAATATTTAATTATTTATATAGTTAATAATTTTATTTTTTAAAATTTAATTTTTAAAGTAGATGATAATTTTATGATGAATTGTAAAATTTATCACTTTTATCTTATTAAATTCTATGATTTAGATATAAATAATTAATTTTCACTTAAAATATGATTTTGAACTGATTTTTAAAAAAGAATTAAGAAAATGAATGAAAAAAGCCTGAATTGACAAATTTTCGGACTGAAAAATTATAATATTGGGTAAACCTATAGTCCAAAACATGGAAAGCTCCAGACAGTAATTAACATATTAGTTTAGTTAAGAAGTTAGTAGATTTAATTCAAATAAATCGCCTTTATTAATTAAATTTATATATAATTAATTAATTAGAAATTAATTTAAAAAATTCGCGTATTTATTATATATTCAAACAATAAATAATAAAATAAATGATTTTTCTAATTAATGAACACAATCTCAATTTGCATGATTTGTTTTACTTCTTATTTTATTGAATCAAGAAAAGAAAAATAAATTTTAATTAATGATTAAATTTAATAAAATATAAAAATAATATTAATAATTTATATTAATTAGTTTCAAATTTAGAAGAATTAAATTACTTATTATATACTAATAAGTTATTGAATTTGAATAAATTTTAACATTTAAAAATCTCAATTATAAATAATATTATGTAATCTACAACTATCTAATTATTTACAAGTATATAACTAAACATAAATTTTAAAATAGATAATGATTTTATTATTTAAATTAATTTAAAGTTAATAAAATTTTAATTTTATATGTTTAAATTTATAAGTGAATAATGATTTTATAATTAAATTTAAATTTTAAACCTATAATAATATTATTATTTAAATTAATTTACTATTAATAAAAATTTAAATTTTGACTTACATATAAATATTAAAAAATAAATTTATAGTATAAAATTAAGGAAATAATAAATTTAAATATTAAATATATTAAAAACTAAAAAAGGATAATATAAAATTACTATATATATAATAAATTAAGTATAAACCCTAAGAAGAGCGAAAGAAACAATTCTGTGGACAAGAAAGAAGGTGGCCAAAAGAAAAGTTGAAAAACAGGGGGGGAGGACCAGCAATGGATGTATACAGAAGAGAACTACAATCCAAAAGCCATGATTGGAACTCACTGTTCACATACTGCTATGACATCACTTTTCCTGGTAAAATTTTTTCCTTCGTTTTCTCCCCCTGATTGATTGCGAAAGTGATGGATAGTCCGTTATTGCTGCCATTTTAGTTTTTTTTAGAAAATTTATTATCTAATATGTGTGTATTATTATTATTATTATTATTAAATTAATTTTTATATTTTTAAAAGTTTATTAAAATATTTATATTTTTTTATTTACGTAAAATAATTATTTTATTTTTTTATTAAAAATAAATAAAAAATAAAAGAAAAAATTATTAAAATTTAATTTTATTCTCAATTTTTATTTAATTTATAAGTATTGTCATTATTAACAAGTAAATTTTTATATTTATTAAAATATTTTTATTTTTTTTAAATCTATTAAAATATTTTTATTTTTTTTCAGAAATATCTTTATATTTTTTTATTAATAAAATAATCTTTTTTTTCTCATAAAAAAAGAAAAAAATTTAGGAGAGATGATAATGAAGAAAAATATGAAAGTCCAAGTTGTGCCTTCACTCCTTATAGACCGTCCCCCTGTCTACAAGGGAATATAAGAATTATTATAACGATTACATTAATGATAATGTATAATTACTATTTTATCCCTGTAATAAAATAAGTAATCCGTTTATGAATTCTTATGTTCAGTTCTTATCTTTTATGCTTACTGTGAGACTTCTAATGGAATGCAGTATGTTGGCTTCGTAGTTCGCTTATATAATTTTGACTAATCAGAGTATTCATGTTCACAGAATAATCGGGTGATTCTTAAGACTGACTTAATTTGAAGGTGTTCAAATTAAGTGCCGCACATTCTTTTTCTTTTCTTAAAGAAAAAAAATGAAGAAAAAAAATAAAAAAAGGAGAAGGAGAAGGAGAAGGAGGAGAAGAGAAAGAAGAAGAGGGTAAGGGGTAGGAGTACGAGAATATAGATGGTAATTTAATTTTTTGCTATATTTTTAACGATAAAAATAGATAAAATGAAATAATTATTTAATTGAGAAAAAAATAAAAATATTATAATAAATTTTAAAAATTTAGATAATAATTTATTAATAAAAATAATAATTAAATACTAAATTATAAACCTCTCATTCTTTTATCGGTTATGACACCCACTTCACTTCAACAAAGAAAAAAAAGATTATTATAAGCCATAACACCTCTGTGTTGAATAAAGTTGAAAGTTTGATAAGTTTAATTATATGAAAAAAATGGAAGCTGTGGGATTTTGGAGTTGCAGATACTAATTAATTAATTTAACAGATTGCAGGTCTCTCTCTGTCTGTCTGCTGCAAGCTTTTTTAATGCAGAAAAAAAGGGCTTATCCAAAGTTCTGGTCCATACTGCACTGCAGTTCAAAATTTTCCATAATAAACAACCCATAAAAATGTCAGTATTTTTGGGTCCGCCATTATTGTTTTCTTCTGCTAAAAATCTGTCCGCCAAACTATCACTTCTGCTAAAAATTGTCTTCACTCCTACTTTTTAACATTTGTATATATTTTGCTCCCTCTTTCTTTCCGGGAAAATTTTTACATTTATCCTTACATTCAATGGACACATGAAAATCAAAGAAAGTAAAAAGAAAAGAAATGAAAGGAAATCATCATTTTCCTTCACGTACTCTTTTACAGAAAAAATTTATCCAAAATGCATCATTTTGTGGACAAAATAGTGAGCGACTGTATTGTCTGCACAAAAGCAGATATCAAGTGCCTTTATATTTATATATATATGGCAGAAAATAGACATCTCCACTGCTGAGATATGAAAGAGACAGCTACCTTCCATGAGTTTACTCTCAGTTATATTATTATGCATCACCCCAGCTGGTTGTGGCCTTATGAAATGACTCACTGCTTTCTTTTAGAATTTCTCTTGACATTGAGAATACTTTTAACTTTTTTCTAATGTGGATTGTGAATTCTCAATCTCAAAAACAATGTTTTCATGTGAAGATTTATAGAGAGTTGCAGGAAATTCAGCGAAGCCAGTGTATTTGACAAAAAAAAAGAAACGAAAAGCCTGAAATTTAAGTGGTTTTTGAAGCTCTAGAAAAACTGGGCTCATGAAAGCCTCAATTGGCACGTGACATGGGCTGGGCTGGGCTGGGCTTCTTCGCTGTTAAAAAGCACTGGAGATGCGGGGGATCGAACCCCGTGCCTCTCGCATGCAAAGCGAGCGCTCTACCATTTGAGCTACATCCTCACACTTGTGAAGTCAGCTCTGGCTTCATCTTATTATTCAATTTAGATAGAGACGGATTACCCAGTAGATTAGAAAGATATTTATAATCTCACATGGTAAATTCTTTTAAGTAAAATTAGTCGATGTAAAAATCCAATTAGAGATTCTATTAAATTCTGACGAGATTTACCATTTGAAGTTCAAATAAAAAATTAATGCTTTTTATGAAAAAAAAATTAAATTTAATAATTACAATAAAACAAGTATTAAAATTCAGTTATTACAGATAAAAATTACCCATATTTTATATGGGACAGGAATGAAATAAATAAAAAAAAATCGAAAAAGAATAACTATTCTTTGTGTTTGAAAATAATTTTTTTCTATTTATTTTTTTTCAATTTAAAGAAAATTTATAAAATCATATATATACCTTTCAATTATTTATGTAAATTTCCAAGATGATAAATAGGAATTAACTAAAACTATTTTTTTTATATACAATAAAAATAAATTTATTTTTATTTGAGATTTTATTTTTCATTTATCTTAAAAAAATGAAAAAAAATCTATATTTTCCTCCTTGTCCTGCACCCATCCTGCTCCCTCAAAATTTTCCCTCTAAGAATGTAAGGCATTTTGCTTAGATTTAAATTTCCACTCAATTGAATTTTATAATTTTAAAAATTTTAGCCGGTTTGATTTAATTTTTATAAAAAAATTAAAAAATTAAACTGAACCGATTAATAATAATAATATATTATTTTTAATAATATAAAAGATTAGACTATAATTAAAAATTAAAAAATTTTAATTAAATTTTAAAATATTAAAAATAAAAAAAATTATTAAAAAATTTAACTAATCAAATGAAATCGAATTAAATTAAATTAAATTGATTTAATTTAATTTAAATTTTATTCAAAATTAATTCAATTTTTATAAATATTAAAATTTTAACTTTTAACTTATTCAATTTAATTTAATTTTAAATCAAATTTATTAAATAACCGTCCTGAAAAAAATACATTATTATTTATCGAGTAAACAAGGACCATTATTGATGAATGGATGTGAATCGCAATTATTTTATCCCTGTGATTAGGACATGACTTGTACTTGATGTCCCTTGAGAATTACTTTTACTAAATTCATATAAAAGTTTAATATAAATAAATTATTTTTATTTGATTAAATAAAATAAAATTATAATAGTTAATTTATATGTTAATCATGTATAATATAAAAAAATAGCAATAATTTTAAAGCAATAAAAAAAGAGATAAATAAAAATTATAGAAAAAAAAAACTATATATTTTTTATAATTGGAGCTGTCTACCTTTGAATAAAACATAATCTAAAAATTAAATATAACATTACCCTCTATATATTTCATAAAAAATATTTTTTAAACACATTATTATTTTAAGAAAATAGCTTATTTTATATGGTGTAACTACAATATTAAAAAAAGTTTATTGAATAAAAAATTTAAATATTGGTAATAATATACATTCATATCTAAAATTTTAAATTTTGCATAATAAAATTAAACCTTTTCAATTTATCACAATTATAATTAAAATATTAAATTGAAATTTGAAAAATTAACAATAAATTACAATATAATACATAAAGTTTTACTTAATTAATAAAATTTTAGAGATTATATTATAATTTACCGTTACTTTTATTTCAAATTTAATTTAATTTTTTTATTATAATTGTGAAAAATTAAAAACATTTAGTTTTATTATTTAAAATTTAAAATTTAAAATATAAATATCAATTGTTCTAAATATTTAGTTTTTTTGCAGTAAACTTAAAAAAAAATGTTAATAAAATTCATCCATACAAAGGCTGATAATATTAATAAAATTCCTTAAAAGGAGATAAGAACTCCTCATTCATTTCAAAAATATATTACAACACAACCCGTCATTGGAGCTTCACAGTAAGCTCAATGATGTTATTTAATATTGCTAGACAAAGACACACAAAACTATTACCACACAAGCTAGCTATGTCATTGGAGCTAAGAAGTAGCCCAATCATATTATTTCATTGCAAGACACACACAAGCCATATCTCTTTAATTTTGGCACCTCAACCAAGACTACATTATGTAGTATTTGCCAACTTCCCTTGAATCCTGTGAAGTAATCTTCAAAGGGCTCTTCAGGAACTTATGCTTGAACCAGTTAGCGGAATCTTTGGGCATTCTTTTCAAGTGATCATGATAGTCAACATAGTATAAACCAAATCTTGAAGTATAACCGATGTTCCACTCGAAGTTGTCCAAATATGACCATGCAAAGTAACCTTTGAGATTAACATTGTAATTCCTGCCAAAACCAACTTTTATTAGTAAAATTGATTAAGAATGATTAAAAAAAACTTTATATTAGTATATTGGAGTTTAGACTCACTTGAGGGATCCCAATGCATGCCACATGTGCTCTTTATAATAGTTTATCCTGAATGTATCATTTCTCATTTGCTCAGGAGTTCGACTTTCGTTATTGTATCTATCAACCCCTGAATTAATATGTGGAAAATTTAAATAAATTGAAGCACAATATTAATGTGAATAGCTCGATAGTAATTCTACAATAAAAGGAATAAATTATTTACCATTCTCAGTAATATAAATTACTGGATCCTCATATGTATCTTTGGTATAGTTCAAAAGATGTCGAATGCCTTTTGGAAAAATGTAAAACCAAGGTGAGTAAGCCTGCAAATTTTTATTTTGATGTCAGTGATACCATCCATAAATGTGCAATTTTCTTCTTTTTCTTACACTAAATTTCATTTTAATACACACTTACATGTGGACCAATCGGGTTACCATCATAGTCATAGGCTGTAAGGAAAAAAAACATGTTATAAATGAAAACCTTTTTCAAAAAGGATACTTATATCAACCCACATATATATTCTTTCTACTCTTAATATATCACATTTCTGAATGAGCTTACCGGTTGTCGTGGTTCGACTATCAGTTTTGTATCTAATATAATCTGGATCAATTGGAGCATTTGGTTTTGCATAATATGAAGTATAATATTGTAACCCAAGAAAATCATATGATTTTCTAAGCATTTTAGTTTCTTTTTCAGTAAAAGTGAGCAATCTATCTCCAACTAAATCTTGTACACGTCTTGGATAACGACCATAAGTTAAAGGATCCATCCACCTGAAAAATATAGTAAAATTATATATATTATTTATCACTTTTGTATATAAGCTGGATTAATTTGAATGAAAAACTTACAATCCAAACATGAAATCAAGTGCTGTCCTGGATGCTTCTATATCAATTAATCTATTGGATAATGGTTCAAACCAAAAGGTAAAGAGTGTTATCCCAATCTTGCCCATTGTCCCGCCGGTTTGGATTTTCTATATAATCAATATAATAAGAATGTCAAATTAATTTAGATAGATTTGTATTTGACAAAAAACTACGCATGTATATAATATATCCAAAAATCACCAACCTGATATTTTTCTCTGTATAAATTAACAGCTGCAGAATGAGCAAGGAGTAAATGATGTGCAACTATATAAGGTTCAGTAGCTGAATTTCCAGCACGACATTGACGATTCACCCAAGATGAACATCGACCGGGAGCAAAAATTCCATCATCATAGGCAAATCCACTAAGAGACCACGGTTCATTAAAAGTCATCCAAAACTTCACTCGATTACCAAATTTTTCGAAGAGAAGATCCGCATAATCACAATAATCATCCCTATACATTATGTAAGATGAGAACATTATATTCAAAAAACTGATACATAAATTTTTCTTTTGGTAGTTTGAAAATATTAGTTGAAATTATATACTTACACAATATTACGACTTAAAAAGCCGCCATATTTATCCTCTAGAGCTTGAGGAGTATCCCAATGAAAAATTGTAACAAATGGTATGAGTTCTGAATTTTTCGCAGCAAAAAGAAAAATTAGAAATTTGATGTAATAATATGATGACTTCACCAGGGCCCTTTATTACTATTTTGAATACGTTTTCCAGATATTAAAGCCATAATTCACAAAATTTAAGAGAAAAGAAGATGATTTTCACCATTTCTTAGAACTTCATTGATAACATCATCATAAAATTTTATGCCCTCCTCGTTCACTCCTTCAGATCTTCTTCCACCTGAATATTTTAAAATTAATATTATAAACAAGTGTGAAAGTACTTCCTATATATCGAGTAATATTCATGTAATAATAAATTACTTACTGGGTATAACTCTAGACCATGAAATTGAAAATCTGAATGCATCAAAATTCATATTCTTCACATTTTTGATATCCTCCTGCAGTTTAATTTTATTGTTGTCAATACAACGATTTTTTTAGAAAATAGAAAAAAAAGTTTAACTATTATACCCGATATCGATGGTAAAAATCAACGGCAACATCTCCATTACTGTGGTCCTTTATCCTTTCTGCAAGATTATATATAAATAATTAATATTTTGCACGTATATATCATATGTTGATATGCATTTAATCGTACCTGGATATTCATGAGTAAATGTATCCCAGACACTTGGTCCTCTGCAAGATATGTTTGTTGAACCTTCGATCTAATGTAAAATTGAATATTATTTATTTTAAGCAAACTTTATAAACAGAAGAAAGAAGCAAAGCAAATAATGCAAACTAGGGAACAAATAGACAATGGGAGAGCATAGATAAAAATGAAGGTCTGAATATACCTGGTAAGAAGAAGTAGCTGTGCCAAAAATGAAATCATCTGGAAAATAAGTACGGTTAAAGTTATCAGGGACAGCATCAACATCATCAGCCATTGCTGGCTCAGTAAGAGCCAACAGGGCTATGAGGAAGACGAGCATCCCCAGAAGAAGAGAGTGTTTGAAAGCCAAAGCCATGTTGATCGATGGTGTTAAGATTTTGAAGTGCTTGTGTGGTTTGCTCTTCTCATGGCACTGCCCTTTATATAGAGTTCATGGTAACGTGATTCATTGCATGCATGATTGTCCACTTGCCCTTTTTGTGTCACGTCGTCGTCCGATGGTTTAAAGCCAAAGCAATATTAATAACTTTAGTTTTCATTTTTTAAATAAATATCTTTTATTTTCTGATCATTAGAATTTAATTTTTTTTCTAAAAAATATTTTATGCATGTTTCATTTAAATAATTAAAAGAATTTTTTTTCTTCTTATTAATTGATATATATAGTTATATAAGATTATATGTATATTTCATTTTCCTTCACTAAATTGATAAAAGTAAAAAAAAAAAGATAATTAAAAAATTTAAAGTTTAGGCTTTTTTTTTTTAATTTTAAGCCTTTTTGAATATATATTGATGACCTTTGGGCTCACCTCACTCTAGTTTAGGGTCAGATCCATGAAAATAGTCAATTACTTAGAAATCTTCAAGCCACTCACGCGAACTAGGTCCAGTCCGCTCAGCCTCACAACCGGGCTTCATCTGGCTTTCTCCACCAGGCCGGCCTCGTCTTCACTGCACCTCGGGCCGATCCCATTTGGGCCCAGCTTTGTTCCTATCCTCCGGCCCAGCCCAGAACCCGAAGAAGTATTCATCCATCCGCCTCGTAGACCCGCCTACACGTGCACAGAGAGAATCAGAGGCCGTTATGCATGGGGCAGAGATCTGATTCCCTCGTACGTCCGTATCAGCGTAGCAGGGACATGTGGTCTAATGATACTCGTTCTGTTGGCACATCACTAGCAGACAAAAGGAAACATATAAAAGGAGAAATACTCCTCTCTAGATTTAAGTTTTTTCTAAATTTTACAGAGCCCATTGTAAAAACCCTATTTCTGGATCTCAGATCATTATATATGATGTTTGAAAATTAGATCGATGGAATTCTAAGCAATATTATTCTGTAACAAAGAAAGAAAAGTGAATTTCAGAGTCTAACTCTGTGTGTAATTTTTATGCTTGAAATTAAGCTTAAATTACGAAAATTAGTTTTAAATACTTAATATTATCAGTTATTTTTAAATTTATAAGTATTTAAATTTTAAATAATTTCGTATTTACTTAAAATATTTATAAATAATTGATAAATAATAGATATATCTAATACAATGTAATTTATAAATATATTTATTATTAAAATTACTAAAAAATTTAGAATATTTGATTATTAATTAATTTATTAGTTTAATGCTAATAAATATTAAAATGATGCACTCATAAATTTAGTCTGATAATAAGTGCCGATATATTTTTATTTTCTCAATTTTTAATTTCATTTAAAAAAAATAAATACTAAAATGATAAGCTGGTAAATAAATAATATTTTTTATAATGTGTACGGAGCTTTGTTAATATTATTGTTGAAAAATGTTTTAAAAATATTTTAATTAAAATACTAAAATAATTTAAGGTTAAAGTATATTTTTACACATAAAATTTTTTAAAATAATTAAATAATTTCAACAATTTGTTTTTCAATTTTTTATTTTTGATTTTTTGTTTTTTTAAAAAAACAACTTCCTCGTCACAATTCTGAAAGGAAGAAAAATTTTGCATTGCTAGTGGAGAACAAGGGTGGCCCACTAAAAAATACATGGGGCCTACAAACACAAGGATTCTCCACAACGGTACATCTCTTTTTTGCTTCTTTATCAAAAGGAAGAAAAATTTTGCATTGCTAGTGGAGAACAAGGGTGGCCCACTAAAAAATCACATGGGGCCTACAAACACAAGGATTCTCCACAACAGTACATCTCTTTTTTGCTTCTTTATCAAGGATAAGATTAATCTCTTTTACAAATTTCAACTTTCTAGTAACTGTACTAAGCCCATTACTTTTTTTTTTGGGCAGAAGATAAAATGTCCATTAATGTAATTAATGAAAAAAATTATTTATATTTTATTTTTACTATAAATTTAATGAAATTTCTATTTCAAAAAAAATGAAATTAATAAAAAGCTATGATATTTTATCTTATGAGAACATATAATTTTGAATAAAACTCATTATAATAGTTTACATAGAAAAAAAAAAAAAAGAATACGAAAGAAGGAGATAGGGCGGATGAACGGACTGTAGACATCGGTGAGAGTTTCAGACTTTTGTGTTGGTGTCTTTCTGGTATCTTTGGTTGCTCTTATTTGATTTACTTTGATTTTTGTATTTGAGTTTCTTCTGTTCTTCCATGTTTTCAAATTCCTAGTATTTTTTGGTAGTGGGGATTGCTCTTTTGGATCTGATTTGAGGGTCTGGTGACTTTGTATCTATGGTTATGGAGAGTTATTTGCATATGTGGTATTGCACCTACGCATCAATACATCCGATGAGCTACGTTCACACAGTCTGATAATTGACTAAGAGCTCTGCTACGCTGTCTCTTTTTGCGGCTAGTTTTCGTCGGTCGTGACTCTTTCCAATCTAGATCTGCTTGCATGTGCAGATGTATCATGTGTCTCTTATTGTTACTTTTTATTTTTGCTAAAGAGTTAAATAAAGGTTGCTGTCATTATTTCTTAATGTACTGATGACTCAAATGGTACATCGGCGACTCGAAATTTGTGCGACGGTGCTTGTGTCGATCAATTGAGTTAATATGAATTAAGAGTTTCTGCTTTTTAGGCTATTGTTTGGGTTCTTGAATTACTGGATTATTTTTGTGGATATAAGTTATTTGGATACTTTGTTTCTTGTTGGACCAGTGAAAAATGCAATAGATTTACATAGTTCAAGAAAAAAAACTTTTATCTTCAATTTTTAATATAAAAAAAATTATTTACTCTCTTAAATTTAGTTTATTAATCTGAAAAAAATCATTAAAATATTTTAAATTATTAATCAATCATTTATTAACTTTAGATATTAGTATTTTACTGTTTAATCCTTATAGCATCAACAAAATTTATTAGTTAATTTTTTAATTTTATAAAAATTAAACTAATTAATCTTTTATTTTAGACTTTTTTCAACACTTAATAGGTAAAATGAAAATTAATCGAGTAATTAATTAATAGAATTTTTAATATTTTAAAAATATTTTAATATATTTTTTAAAATTAAAAAACTAACTAATAAATTTTACTTTATTTAAAAGATTAAATAATAATTTTCTTCAAATACAAAAGTAACTTTATTATAGGATAGGCATTTGCAATTAATTTTGTAACGTTACAATCATCATAAACCTTTAAATCAAATTTCAATAATGAGATTGCTAAAGTCGAAGAAGAAGGAAAAAGAAAAAGTTTTTGTCTGATGATTATAAAATTTGATTTGTAAATTAAATTAATAAAAAAATATTATTTATACTCTATATATACTATAGAAGTATTTAGATTTGAATTCATATAAATAAGGTTTACTAGTATTTTAATAATTGTATTTTAAAAAATAATTTTAGTATTTTAATAATAAAATTTTTAAATGGCATACCATATACTAAGTTTTTATTTTAAGTCTTAACTTTAATCTAAGATATAATTTTAGTAAATTAAAAAATTTGAAATAATAAATCCAATACTGAAAAATATTTAAATTAAAATATATATAATATTATGTAAATTTTGACTTTTTTGTTCAATGAGACTCTTAAAAATATTTATGGCTCTTTCACATATGCAAACTCTAACTCTTCATTCAGAGTTAAAAAGACTTTGTGAGAATTTAATTGTATTAAATTAATTTTTTTTAATAATTCTCTTGTTTAAAATGAAAAAAAATATTATGAATAATCAATACTCTCAATCTTATTGATGAAAAATTATAATAATTAATAATTAATTTAAAAAAATATATAATACATATTTTTTAATTAATAGAATGAAAAGTGTTAAATAATTATGATTGTTCTTAAAAAATTCAATTATTTTTAATTTAAAAAATTTGTATTTTAAAATAACTTGAAATATGATGTAATTTTATAAAAAAATATTTTTTTTACAAAATAAATTATACCAAAAAAAGAAAAATGAGATGTAATTTGTGAAAATTAAATTTATATGTTATATCTCTCCTTCAATACACATAGATTTATTTATTTTTCATTAAACATAATTTTATTATTTTAAAATTTAATCTCTTACATTATTATTAATTTATAAATTTTAATTACATAAAATTTTCATCATTGATATCAGATGACAGAGAATGAACCTTAAATAGTTAAGTTATTATTATTATTATTATTGTTAACTCTTTTGACTAGAAGTCTACTTTTCTTAATTTTTTTAAACAATTATTTGAAATTAAAAATTTTATAAAAATTAATTTTTTTATAAAATTTTTATTTAAAATAAAAAAATTTAGTATTTTTTAATGTAAAAAATTTTCTTCATACATAAAAATGATTTTCTTCATAGATTTATGTAAGTGAATTCAAATTAGTTTGATAAGTGGACTCAAGATATCATATGATTCAGTTAAAAAATTAAAATGTAACTTATTCGATTTAATAGGACAATAGGATTGTAAATCTCTATGCATTTAGGGCTAAATCCATATAAGTGTTGAAAAGAATTAAATAACTCTGTCAAATAGAAAACTTCTGTAGATACGGTTTTATATGATAATAACACGTCGCTAAACAATGCAGCTCTTGGAAACGCACTTACATCAGAATTTGACTCTTGAATTGTTTGTTTCTTTGCTGTTTTTTTGGGAAAAAATAAAGAGCTGCGAACTTGAATTTAATTAAATTGGTGCATGTTAATTTTTTTTATTTATAAATTTTAATAAAATGACACGTATAAATATATTGTTGCGTCCAAATTCAAATAAGGATAATAGGAGGAGGAGTGAGTAGAATTCAGTTCAAATCGAAAAAATTAATCGAACTGATTTAATTTAAAATTTTAGTTTGATTTTTTTATTCATTTTAGTTCGTTTCGATTTAATTTTAAAAATTTCAGTTATTTCAGTTTGGTTCAATTTTGATTAAAAAAAATCGAATCGAATCAATTTAGAGATAATAATATGTTATTTTTAATAATATAGAGAAATTAAAGCATATTAAAATTAAAATATTTTAATTAAATTTTAAAATACTAAAAATAAAGAGTAAAAAATAAAAAATTTATTAAAAATTAAAATTAATTAAACCAAATTGAATTAAATCGAATCGAATCAATTCAATTTGATTTGATTTTTAATTAAAATTAATTTAATTTTTAAAAATATTAAATTTTTAATTTTTAATTTATTTATTTTAATTTGATTTTAAATGAAATAGATGGAATGGATTGGACTCATCGGTAATGGATTGTATTGGAAGCATGAAAAGAGGTCAAATTTGGCTTTTCTTTAATAAAAGACAAAATTTTATTTTAATTAACTTAAAAAAAATTTAAATGACAAGCTATTAAACTGCTTTATTATAATAAATTTTAATTTAAAATTAATAAATTCAAAATTAAATAATTTTAGTTAAACAGTATATATATATTTTTTGAATCAAAAAACAGTATATATTTAAATTAACTTATTAAATTTATAAACATTGAGCTCTCAAATTTTAACAAGTTATATATTTATAAATTTTAAGAGTGTAATTCAATTGAATGAAATTAAATTTTAAAAAACTCAAATTTAAATTATGAAATTTTATGTAAGTTTTAAATTTAATTCTTTTATTATATTGAGTTCAGTATGTTTTCGAGTATATTCAATGAGTTAATTTGTTACTTTGAACTCATAAATTTTAATAATGCAAATACTAACGGAATTAATATTCGGCTCGTTAAATAAATAAGCTTAAAATTTGAATTCGAGTATATTCAACGAGTTAATTTATTATTTTGAATTCATAAATTTTAACGATGCAAATACTAACGAAATTAATACTCGGCTCGTTAAATAAGTAAGCCTACAATTTAAATTCGAATTTAACTTGTTTCAAAAATAATTTGAATTTAATCGAATTTTTATCGAAACGAATCTTGAATAATTTATGAATACTTTGAACCACATAAAAATAAATAAAATTTATATTCATATTTATAGTTTAGATTAGGTAAATTGATTGTAGATATGAACGGACCATTATAATACATATGGATTTTAACTCGCAAAACTCTATAAACCAAGTTTCATGAGAATCTTTAGAAAAGGGCAGTGTTATGGAAATAATTTTCATGATAATAACAATTTGGTTCACTGAAGTATTTTGTAAAATTCCAAGTATTCTATTTGGTTATAAACTTAATTATGTAGGCTTTTAGCCTTACTGAAAAGATTTCAGATAGACATAGAGGGTTCTCGATTAATGATCCTGACTACTCTAACTTTATAATCAAAGAAAGTGAAAAGAAAAGAAATCATCATTTTCCTTCATGTACTCTTTTATAGAAAAAATTTCTCCAAAATGCTTTGATGACCGCTGGATTTTCCTACTCCAATCCTGGGCCTAGATTACGGCCACGGCCCATGAAAGGAAGGCCCGCACGCCCTCTTAGGTAAAACAGGCCCGGATCATCAGACCCCTGAGGCCGGACTCCACCAGATTCTTCTTTCATCGAGATCGGCCCAGCCCGTATAACCTCCCCACGGATTCTTTCTCCTCCTGGGTTCATCGTCCAGCCCAGCTCTCGGCCCAGCCCAGAATCCAGAACGAGACTCGTCATATAGCCTGGCAGATCCGCTCAAGTGTACGCACGGGGGAGAATCAGAGGCCGTTACGCATGGAGCAGGCACCTGATACACTCGTACGCCCATATCTGTACGGCAGAGACGCGTTGTCCAATCATGGGAGAGCCATTATACGTCACCAGCAAGCAGGAAAAAAATGATAAAAGGGATACTCCTCTAGGGAGATAAGCCAAGTTTTTTCTTCAATACACAAACCCTTATAAAACCCTAATCTATTAGATCTCAGATCATCATGCATCATTTTGTAGACAAAATAGTGAGCGACTGTAGTGTCTGCACAAAATCACAAAAGCAGATATCAAGTGCCTTTATATTTATATATATATATATATATATATATGGCAGAAAATAGACATCTCCACTGCTGAGATATGAAAGAGACAGCTAGCTTCCTTGAGTTTTATTCATGGTGGTTGTGGCCTTATGAAATGACTCACTGCTTTCTTTTTCAATTTCTGTTGAGGGAGAGATTGGTCCATTGAGAATACTTTTAATTTTTTTTCTAATGTGGATTGTGAATTCTCAATCTCAAAAACAATGTTTTCAGATGAAGATTTGTAGAGAGTTGCAGGAAATTCAGTGAAGACAGTGTACTTGACAAAAAAACAAAGGAAAAGCCTGAAATTTAAGTGGGATTTTGAAGCTCTAGAAAAACTGGGCTCGTGAAAGCCTGAATTGGCACTTGACATGGGCTGGGCCTCTTCGTTTTCAAGATTAGGCAAAATAAATATAAAAAAAATAGTGGAGATGCGGGGGATCGAACCCCGTACCTCTCGCATGCAAAGCGAGCGCTCTACCATGTGAGCTACATCCCCACACATGTAAAATCGGCTGTGGCTAAATTCAAATAGCATCTTCAATTATTATGATAGGTGAATAATTAGTTTGATGATAATGACGAGATTACCTTCAATTTTTAAGTAAAATTAGTCTATGTAAAAACCTAATTAGAGATTCTATTAAATTCTGACGAGATTTACCATTTGAAGTTCAAATAAAAAAAAATTAATGTTTTATGAAATAAAATTAAATTTAATAATTACAATAAAACAAGTATTAAAATTCAGTTATTACAGGTAAAAATTACCCATTTTTGATATGGGAGAGGAAAGAAAGAAATAAATAAATAATCGGAAAGGCATAACTATTCTTTGTGTTTGAAAATAATAATTTTTTTCTATTTAATTTTTTTCAATTTAAAGAAAATTTATAAAATCATATGTATACCTAAATTTTTCCAAGATGATAAACGGGAATTAACTAAAACTTTTTTTTTATATACAATAAAAAAAATTTATTTTTATTTGAGATTTATTTTTCATTTATCTTAAAAAAATGAAAAAAAAATCTATATTTTCCTCCTTGTCCTGCCCCCATCCCACTTCCTCAATTTTTATTATTTAATATTCTATTATTTAATAAAATATTCATTAAAGTAATATTTATACTTAAAATATACATTTAATAAATTTAAATTTAATAAATAAATTATAGTTTAATTTAGTAAACATACAATCGAATTTATTAAATTTCAATCCACAATTTTTATTTAGTTAGATTAATAAAAAAATAAGTTTTTCAACAATAGAAAAATTACTAAATATAACATCTTATTAAAAATAAACTCATGAAATTTAAAAAAATTTGCTTACTTATTTCTACTTCCCATTTTTTATTTTTAGAAATGAGGATCGAAACATAATATTATATTAAAAATAAATATATATTTAACATAACTCTTAATTAAAATTTTTAAAAAGTAAGAACATCGCGCATATATTTAATCTGATGGTAAAGTATATTTAAATAAATATAAAAGGTCTCAGATTTTATCCTCCAATTTTCAATTTTTCATTTCAAAACAAAAAAAATGTATGCTTACTCTCTAAATCCGCTGCACCAATGCTATTTTAAATATAATTTATATTAAAATTTTAAAATTATTCTTAACATTGTGAACTTTTTATACATGAAGTTTATTAATTTATTTTATTTTTTGATATTCTAATTAAATAATTATTTCTGGTATATGTATTAAACTATTAATAAAAAGTTTACTGCATGCATATAAGAATGACAAAGTATTTGTTATAAAAACTGCAAGCATTATCACTTATTGGCATTCTTTTTTCCTTTGAAGAGAGAAGAAAGAGAAGAGAGAGAAAGAGAGCTAAGATCTCAAGTTTTGTTACCATTGGATCAAGCCATCTGCTTTTAGGCAAGATTCGATCGATGTCGTTGGCCTTGTAGAATTTTTTCAATTTTGTTTTTCGTGTTTGTTCTCATTTTCGTTTGAGTTAGATGGGTGGTCTCTCAAGGTCATTTGTGGTTGGAGCATTGAAGGCCGGTGGATTGTTGACATCGGAATCGTGTTTTGTTCCTTGAGCTATTCAATAACTATACAAATTGCAATCGTTATGGCCAGTGTTCTTCACTTTGGTGGCGGTAGGCGGTGGTCATCCCTGCATGTGGCAGCAGTTGTTGCTTTTTCTCATTCCCGATGGTTGTGTTTCTGTGCTTTAGGGCGGTTTTCTAGGTTTTATTTGCAACTGTTCTTTGTGTTTAGTTTGGATGTTTCACCTTTTCTTTGTATGTATAGGATTTGTGATTGTTGTCCAGATTTGGCTGCTCTCGCACTACATAATGTTGTTGGCGGCACCTATGGCTTGTCCTCCGGCGTGTGGCATCTGTGGGATGTTTACTATGAGATGGTTCTGTCGGTTTTGGTGGAACAGGCTTCGTTTGTGTGGGCTTCTTTTTGGAAGGGTTTTCCTCTCCTGACCCAGATGATGAGGGAGTGGTGTGACGGAAGATGATGGCCTCTCTCTTGGGGCCGGCCTCCCTCTGTGTTTCATGCGTTCATTTTGAGCTTCTATCCTTGCCCTCTGCTGTTTTGAATATTGGGTTTGATGGAAAAGTTTGCTCTTTTCCCCTTTGCCTCGATAAGTTTTCTATGGTCTTTTAGACTACTGTTGAGGGGTTCTTATTTTATTATATCAATTTTTTGATAAATTTTATTTTTTAAGATTTCATTTATTTTATAAGAAATATTTTTTAAGAATATTTTTTTAATATTTAAAATATTTTAAAAAATTAATTAATGAAACACAAAATAATTGAATTATAATTTTCGATTCAATTTCAAGTTAATCCATAAAAACAAAGTCAAAATAACTAAACTAAACTATATATTATACGGCATTATTTTATTATATGTATGATTCTCTTCTCTTTATGTTTTGTCATATAATTTTTTATTAATTTTTTAATTATATTCATTTTAAATACATTAAATTTTATTAAATATTAGAAGATATTTTGAATATTAATTTTAAAAAAATAATAATTAATTAATAAAAAATTATATTGAAAATAAAATAAAATTAAATAGAATTATAATAATTAATTTATATGTTAATAGTGTATAATATAAAAAAATGAGTAATAATTTTAAAATAATTAAAAATAAATAAATAAAAATTATAGAACAAATAAACTATATCTTTTTCATAATTAGGGCCGTCTACCTTTATATAAAACATAATCTAAAAATTAAATATAACATTAGCCTTTATTTATTTCATAAAAAATATTTTTTAAATATATTATTTTTTAAGAAAATAATTTATTTTGCATGGTGAGACTACAATATTAAAAAAAGTTTATTAGACAAAAAATTTAAATATTAGTAATAATTTATATTGATATCTAAAATTTTAAATTTTGCATGATAAAATTAAATTTTTTAATTTATCATAATTATAATTAAAATATTAAATTAAAATTTAAAAAATTAATATAATACATAAAGTTTTACTTTTTTTTAGCAATATCCTTTTTTATTAATCTCATTATATTCATTATTCATTCTCACTTTTGCTTATTCCCACTTTCATAGGCACATTATAGATTAATAAAAATTTAAAATGTAAAAACAATAAAACTTTATAGTCTAAAATATATAATATTTTATTTTATTAATATTATTAATATAAAGTATAGTTTTTTTTATATATGAAAATACGCACATAATGTTGAGTATAAATATTTCACGAACTTTATAATAAATATTTATTTATTATATAATATAATTAATATTATATATGATAAATATAAAATATATCTATTTTTAATATAAATTTGAATTAAAGGGTTTATATATTTAATTAATATAAAATTTTAGAGACTATATTATAATTTACTGTTTTTTTTTTCAAATTTAACTTAATTTTTTTATTATAATTGTGACAAACTATAAATATTTAATTTTATTATTCAAAGTTAAAATTTTAACTATAAATATCAATTAATCTAAATATTTAGATTTTTTTCAATAAACTAAAAAAAAGTGTTAATAAAATTCATGCATACAAAGGCCGATAATATTAATAAAATTCCTTAAAGGAGATAAACACTCCTTGTTCATTTCAAAAATATATTACAACACAACCTGTCATTGGAGCTTAACAGTAAGCTCAATGATGTTATTTAATTGCTAGACAAAGACACACAAAACTATTACCACACAAGCTAGCTATGTCATTGGAGCTAAGAAGTAGCCCAATCATATTATTTCATTGCAAGACACACACAAGCCATATCTCTTTAATTTTGGCACCTCAACCCATACTACATTATGTAGTATTTGCCAACTTTCCTTGAATCCTTTGAAGTAACCTTCCAAGGGCTCATCAAGAACTTATCCTTGAACCAGTTAGCGGAATCTTTGGGCATTCTTTTCAAGTCATCATGATAGTCAACATAGTATAAACCAAATCTCGAAGTATAACCGATATTCCACTCGAAATTGTCCAAATATGACCATGCAAAATAACCTTTGAGATTAACATTGTATTTCCTACAAAAACTAACTTTTATTAGTAAAATTGATTAAGGATTATTAAAAAAAAAATCTTTATATTAGCATACTGGAGTTTAGACTCACTTGAGGGATCCCAATGCATGCCACATGTGCTCTTTATAATAGTTTATCCTGAATGTATCATTTCTCACTTGCTCAGGAGTTCGACTTTCGTTATTGTATCTATCAACCCCTGAATTAATATATGAAAAACTTAAATAAATTGGAGCACACTATTAATGTGAATAGCTCGCTAGTAATTCTATAACAAAAGAAATAAACTATTTACCATTCTCAGTAATATAAATTACTGGATCTTCATATGTATCTTTGGTATAGTTCAAAAGATGTCGAATGCCTTTTGGAAAAATGTAAAACCAAGGTGAGTAAGCCTGCAAATTTTTATTTTTATGTCAGTGATACTATTCATAAACGTGCAATTTTCTTCTCTTTTTTATACTAAATTTCATTTTAATACACACTTACGTGTGGACCAATTGGGTTACCGTCATAGTCATAGGCTGTAAGGAAAAAAAAACATGTTATAAATGAAAATTCTTTTCAAAAAGGATACTTATATCAACCCACATATATATTCTTTCTACTTTTAATATATCACATTTCTGAATGAGCTTACCGGTTGTAGTGGTTTGACTATCAGTTTTGTATCTAATATGATCTGGATCAATTGGAGCATTTGGTTTTGCATAATACGAAGTATAATATTGTAACCCAAGAAAATCATATGATTTTCTAAGCATTTCAGTTTCTTTTTCAGTAAAATTGAGCAATCTATCTCCAACTAAATCTTGCACACGTCTTGGATAACGACCATAAGTTAAAGGATCCATCCACCTGAAAAATATAGTAAAATTATATGTATTATTTATTACTTTTGTATATAAGCTGGATTAATTTGAATGAAAAACTTACAATCCAAACATGAAATCAAGTGCTGTTCTGGATGCTTCTATATCAATTGATCTATTGGATAATGGTTCGAACCAAAAGGTAAAGAGTGTTATTCCAATCTTGCCTATTGTCGCGCCGGGTCGAATTTTCTATATAATCAATATAAAAAGAATGTCACATTAATCTAGATAGATTTGTATTTGACAAAGAAACTAGGCATGCATGTATGTATATCCAAAAATCACCAACCTGGTACTTTTCTCTATATAAATTAACAGCTGCAGAATGTGCGAGGAGGAGATGATGTGCAACTATATAAGGTTCAGTAGCTGAATTTCCAGCACGACATTGACGATTCACCCAAGATGAACATCGACCGGGAGCAAAAAATCCATCATCATAGGCAAATCCACTAAGAGCCCACGGTTCATTAAAAGTCATCCAAAACTTCACTCGATTACCAAATCTTTCGAAGAGAAGATCCGCATAATCACGATAATCATCCCTATATATTATATATAAGTTATTTTATTAGTTAGATGAGAATATTATATTGAAAAATTGATACATAAATTTCTCTTTTGTAATTTGAAAATATTATTTGGGTTTGTATACTTACACAATATTACGACTTAAAAAGCCGCCATATTTATCCTCTAGACCTTGAGGAGTATCCCAATGAAAAATTGTAACAAATGGTATAAGATCTGAATTTTTTGTAACAAAAAGAAAAATTATAAATTTGATGTAATAATATGATGACTTCACGTTGGACGGAAAACTTAATGAAAATTAAGAATTTAAAAGATGATGCAATTATGCTAGTAATTAATTAAATGTAATTATTCAAATTTATGGTTTTTGAATATGTTTTGCAGATATTAAAGGCATAATTCACAAAATTTAAGAGAAAAAAAGATGATTTTCACCCTGTCTTAGAACTTCATTGATAACATCATCATAAAATTTTATCCCCTCCTCGTTCACTCCTTCAGATCTTCTTCCACCTGAACATTTTAAAATTAATATTATAAACAAGTGTGAAAGTACTTACTATATATATGGAGTAATATTCATACAATAATAAATTACTTACTGGGTATAACTCTAGACCACGAAATTGATAATCTGAATGCATCAAAACCCATATCCTTCACATTTCTGATATCCTCCTGCAATTTAATTTCATTGTTGTCAATACAATGATTTTTGTAGAAAATTAAAAAAAAAAAGTTTAACTATTATACCGGAAATCGATTGTAAAAATCGACGGCAACATCTCCATTACTGTGATCCTTTATCCTTTCTACAAGATTACATACAAATAATTAATATTTTGCACATATATATCATATGTTGCTATGCATTTGATCGTACCTGGATATTCATGAGTAAATATATCCCAGACACTAGGTCCTCTACCAGATATGTTTGTTGAACCTTCGATCTAATGTAAAATTGAATATTATTTATTTTAAGCAAATTTTATAAACAGAAAAAAGAAGCAAAGCAAATAATGCAAACTAGGAACAAATAGATAAAAATGAAGGTCTGAATATACCTGGTAAGAAGAAGTAGCTGTGCCAAAAATGAAATCATCTGGAAAATAAGTACGGTTAAAGTTATCAGGGACATCATCAACATCATCAGCCATTGTTGGCTCAGTAAGAGCCAACAGAGCTATGAGGAAGACGAGCATCCCCAGCAGAAGAGAGTGTTTGAAAGCTAAAGCCATGTTGATGGTGTTAAGATTTTCAAGTGCTTGTGTGGTTTGCACTTCTCATGGCACTGCCCTTTATATAGAGTTCATGCTAACGTGATTCATTGCATGCATGATTGTCCACTTGCCCTTTTTGTGTCACGTCGTCGTCCGATGGTTTAAAGCCAAAGCAAGATTCCATGGAGATTGGCCCACTTTTTTCTTTTGACAAAGGGTTAAAATTAATCCTTCATGACGTGCAACGTTCTTATGTATATAAAGAGTCATATTCGCACATCACCTTAAATGAAAATTCTTTCAAATATATTCCACTAATGATAAATTAAAATTTCATATTAATATATAAATTTTACAATATTTTAAATGATTTTTCTTTTTAAATTTTAAATTATCTATTAAAATTATATTAAATAAATATATATATCCGAATGGGTATAAAAATTTTTCACTTAAAAAATTTCATCCAGTAGAATATTAATTGAAGTCTATTTTTTTAAAATATACTAATCCAAATTTGCCAGAAATTGGTTATTCTTAAGCTTTGAAGTGGTAAATTTTACAACAATGGAATCATAGAAGATAATGATTATGAATTTTTTTTAAAAAAATAATCATATAATTTTTAATTAACCACATAAACCTAGGTTCTGAGCGAAACAAGATTATTCTTTAAAATTTTTCTCTCTACAAAACTTTCTCTTCCAACCAGATTTAAGGGAAAACCTCTCCCTTCCTCCTTCCCTGCATTATATTTTTATTCTTCCTTCCTTTTTTTTTTTTTTTTCTCTTTCTTGGTTTTCTTTGTTGTTTCTTGTTTTTGTGTTTTTAATAACTTTGTTTTTTTTTTCTCTTCTTTACCTATCCAACAACTAAATAAATAACTGGGTTTAGTTTTTGCTGTTAAATTTTGTCTTAATGGAGTCTAATATATAATAATGCAGCCTGTCGTCTGTTGAATTCATCTGTGTATGTAATATGCATCAAGTTCTTGGCAAAAACAATTCATATATGAAAGATCTAGAGAGATTCATTTATTATTTAAATAAAGCAAAGGATCCACCACAACTCAGAAAAAAAAAAACAAACATATAGGGTAGGTTGCATTGCAAGAAACTGTGATAATGATGCAAAGGCAATTGGAAAGAAACACACTGTTCTAGTTTCTTTTCCTTTTCATCTTCTTTGTCTTTTCTTTTGACTGTGGAAAACCCTTCTTTAATTTTTTTTTTTTTTTATAACCAAATTTTATTTATATTATTATTAAAATTTAAGAAAAATTGAGCATGGCACTGGATACTAACTCAAAACTCTATATTAACCAATGATATATTAAATGAAAAAAAAAAATCAAAAGAGGCATAATTAGAAAATTATGAAATTTACCATTTAGGAATGTCGCAAGTTTCCTCTTTTCTGATATGAGATTTTGAGTTTGAATTATAGGTACAAAATATCTTTATAAATTTGAAAGGAAGCGTTTTATTCCTTATTACATCTGTTCAATACGAATTTATATAAGTAAAATACGTGATATAGAAGTGTTTTATTCTTTATTGGACTTGTCCGGCACAAATCTGTATAAGTAAAGTACGTGAATTTAAAATACCGGATGATTTATAAAAAAAATGAAAATATTTGAAATTTAATTTAAAAATTAATGGGAAATATGTACAATTTATCAATTTTAATTACTCCCTTTAATGCTTGACATCAAAATATGCTATTTTAGGAAGAAAATCTGTATAAATTTCAGTATTTGCCAATTGTGATAATAAAAATGTACATTGTAAAATTTTCTTTGTAAGGAATATTAATATCTTTTGTTTTTATTTTTTAAATAAATATGTTTTATTTTCTGATCATTAGAATTTAATTTTTTTAAAAAAATATTTTTTACATGTTTCATTTAAATAATTAAAACAATTTTTTTTCTTCTTATTAATTGATATATATAGTTATATAAGATTATATGTATATTTCATTTTCCTTCACTAAATTGATAAAAGTAAAAAAAAAAAAAAGACAATTAAAAAAATATAAAGTTTAGGCTTTTTTTTTTTAATTTTAAGCCTTTTGAATATATATGACGTTTGAAAATTAGATTGATGGAATTCTAAGCAATATTATTCTTTAACAAAGAAAGAAAAGTGAATTTCAGAGTCTAACTCTATGTGTAATTTTATGCTTGAAATTAAACTTAAATTACCAAATATAGTTTTAAATACTTAATTTTTTTTTAAAAAATAGGAACTGGAGAATAGAATTTAAGATCTATTAGATTTACTCAGATACATTTATTATCAGACCAAGTCTATAAATACTTAATATTATCAATTATTTTTAATTTTATAAATATTTAAAATTTTAAATAATCACATATTTACTTAAAATATTTATAAATAATTGATAAATAATAGATATATCTAATACAATGTAACCTATAAATATATTTATTATTAAAATTACTAAAAAAAATTAGTATATTTAATTATATTAATTAATTTATTAGTTTAATGCTAATAAATAGTAAAATGATAAGCTGATAAATAAATATTTTCTATAATGTGTATGGAGATTTGTTAATATTATTGTTGACGAATGTTTTAAAAATATATTAATTAAAATACTAAAATAATTTAAGGTTAAAGTATATTTTTACATATAAAATTTTTTAAAATAATTTCAACACTTTGTTTTTCAATTTTTGTTTTTTTTGAAAAAACAACTTCCTCATCACAATTCTGAAAGGAAGACAAATTTTGCATTGCTAGTGGAGAACAAGGGTGGCCCACTAAAAAATCACATGGGGCCTACCAACACAAGGATTCTCCACAACAGTACATTTGTTTTTTGCTTTTTTATCAAGAATAAGATTAATCTCTTTTGCAAATTTCAACTTTCCAGTAATTGTACTGAGCCCATTACTTTTTTGTTTTTTTTACGTCAGAAGATAAAATGTCCATTAATGTAATTAATGAAAAAAATTATTTATATTTTATCTTTATTATAAATTTAATAAAATTAATAAAAAAAGTCATGATATTTTATGTTATGAGAACATATAATTTTAAATAAAATCCATCACAGTAGTTTAGAGAGAAATAAAAAAGGAAATACGAAAGAAGGAAATAGAGCAGACGAACGGGCAGTAGGCGTCAATGAGGGTTTCAGGCTTTTGTGTTGGTGTCTTTCTGATATCTTCAGTTGCTCTTATTTGATTTACTTTGGTTTTTGAATTTGAGTTTCTTCTGCTCTTCCATACTTTTGAATCCCTCTATTTCTTTCTCACTAAAAATGGGTGGTTGGTATAAGTTTTTATTTTATTTTCTTTTTAGTTTTTTTTTTTGTGTAAGTTTTTAACGTTTCTTAGTAGTGAAATTGCTCTTTTAAATCTGGTTTGAGGGTTTGTCTGTATAGCTTTTGGGAGTTATTTGCATGTGTAGCATTGCACCTCCGAAATACATCGATACGCCCGATGAGTTACGCTCTCATAGTCTGATGACGGGCTAAGAGCTCTGCTATGCCGCTCTTTTTGCGCCTAGTTTTCGTCTAAGCTGCTTAAGTTCGGCCATTACTCTTTCCAATCTAGATTTGTTTGCATGTGTGGTTGTGATCTGTGTTCTCTTATTGTTATTTTTTATTTTTGCTAAAGGGTTGGATAGGGGTTGCTGACATTGTTTCTCAGTAATATTTTTTTCCCTTATCGGTTTTTTGTTGACTCAAATGGTGCAGTGATGACTCAGGATTTAGCTTGAGTCAATATGGGTTGGGAGTTTCTACTTTTTGAGCTACTGTTTGGGTTCTTAGATTACTGGGTTATTTTTGTAGATACGAGTCATTTGGATGCTTTATTTTTTTGTTGGACTAACCCATAAAAAATGCAATAAATTTGCATAGTTCAACAAAAAGATATTTATTTTTAACTCTTAACATATAAAAAAAAATTATTTAGCCCATTAAATTTAATAAAACTATTAATTTAAAAAAATTTATTTAGCTTTTTAAATTTAATAAAATTAATTAGTTAGTCTATTAATTGTAAAAAAAACTCATTAAAACATTTTGAAATATTAAAAAATATACTAATCAGTCATTTATTAACTTTAAATATTAAGTATTCTACTATTTAATTCTTATAGAATAAATAAAATGTATTAATTAGTCCTTTAATTTTATAAAAATTAAACTAATTAGTCTCTCATTTTATATTTTTTTCAATATTTAATTATTAAAATTAACAGATAAATTAATTAGTAGATTTTTTAATAACTCAGATATGTTTGAATATATTTTTTAAAATTACAAAACTATTTAATAAGTTTTACTAAATTTAAAAGATTAAATAATAATTATTTTTGATATAATAACTTATTATAGTATAGGCATTTGCAATTAATTTTGAATGATTATATATAAATATTAAAGAATATTTTATTTTATTTTTCAGCAATTAAATAACAAAATTATAATAAACTTTTGAAATCAAGAAAAATTACTAAAACTGAAATATTTTTTACTCCATTAGTGTTTCATATAAGCTATCTTAAAGGGTTTATTTTTACATGTCATCCTTTAATTTAGACATAATGATTTTAACGTTACAATCACTAATATGTTAGGATATTTTTTAATGTTTTGTTTTTCCTTTTTCTGTTTTTCCTTTTTCTATGTCGTTATCTTTCAAAAACTTTCAAATTAAAATTTTATTTATAAAAATCTTAAATATAATTAAGATATATTTATTATCATATTAAATCTATAAATACTAAATATGATGCGTATTTAAAAATAAAACGTGGCAAGATTACACTTTACATTTTACATTAAATTTATTAAATCTTAAATTGAATATAAAAAATCAATTTAAATAGCACCGATTTTCAATTTATTTTCTTTTGAGGGGACCCAGCGCACCGCCTTTAATTTCTTTGCATGATGATTATTATTTTAATTTTAATATTAATAAAGGTGGCAACATTCACTTGGACCACCTAAAATCTCAAACTATCACATCAAAAAATAAATCTATTTACTTTCATCATGAAACTTTTGTATCAATTCCAATTAAGGAAAGAATATTAATAAAAATATTTTTTTATTAATTTTCTTAAATAGGCAGAAAATAAAAAAAATAATTCTGCAAAACAGAAACAAATCGAATTTAAATCTAATTTATATATTTTTTTAAAGTGAAATCGATATGCAAGAATTAATTGATGAACCAATAACAAGTAAGGCAAGAATTGATTAATGAACAAGATTGGGATCTGAGATAAGCTTAGACTAAAGGTTTTGGAATACAGAATTAACCCTTTTCTCAATAATGAGATTGCTAAAGTCGAAGAAGAAGGAAAAAGAAAAAGTTTTTGTCTGATGATTATGTTTTCAAATTTGTTTTTTATTATAAATATATAAATACTTTTTTTTTTTTGAAGTGAAATGATTTTATATTTAAAAGTAAAAAAGTTAAGTAATTAACTAATGAGCTAAAATATAATTTAGTAGTATTGGATATTTTAATTATATGCATTAATGAATTTTATAAACTCAATTTAAATTCATTCAATTCAAAATGATAATTCATCACTCATTACAATTCACAAATCAAGGATTAATATGACAATCCTATTTATACTAAAAATATTATTTGATTTGTAAATTAAAATTTGATTTGTAAATTAAATTAATAAAAAAAATATTATTTATACTCTATATATATACCATAGAAGTATTTAGATTTGAATTCATATAAATAACGTTTACTAGTATTTTAATAATTGTATTTAAAAAAATAATTTTAAAGTATATCATTTTTTAAGAAAATAATTCATTTTAACTGTATGGTTGCAATGTTAAAAAAACAGAAAGAGTGTTAATAAGATTTATATAAATAGAGTCAAATATGAATCAAATTCTCAAAGCTAGAACTTATTTTAAAAAGAAAAAGACATTCTTCTTTTTAAAAATATATTAATTTTCTCTTTTACTCTCTAAATATTTTTTTATTCTTTTAAAATAAAATATATTTATCGCTAAATTAGAAATATATATGATTATAATACAAGCGGATTTCACAATATTTTTTATAATCATCGAATTACGGTTATTTAAAAAGCTCATTTCTATATATAAAAAGAAACAATTAAAAAAAAAAAAGCATTAATAAAATTCATGTATATAAAGTCCAATAATATTAATAAAATTCTCAAAATACGTATAAATATTCATATTACATTTCAAAATCTATTATCAGAGCAGAATATTCAGTCTGCTTAATTTAAAATCGAATCGAATAAATTAAAAATTAAAATTTTAATATTTATAAAAATCAAATCGAATTGATTTTGATTAAAAATCAAATCAAACTGATCGATCTGATTCGGTTCGATTCAATTTGGTTTGATCGATTTAAATTTTTAATAATTTTTTTATTTTTTACACTTTATTTTTAGTATATTAAAATTTAATTGTAATATTTTAATATGATATAATCTCTCTATATTATTGAAAATAATATACTATTATCACTAATCGGTTTTATTCGATTTTTTTAATTTTTTTCTGATAAAAATCAAACTGAATCAAAATAATAAAAAATTTTGAAATTAAAAATCAAATCAAACCAAAATGAATAAAAAAACAAAATAAAATTTTAAATTAATTTAATTCAATTGATTTTTTCGATTTGAACTGAATACTGCTCACTTGATTACAACACAACCTATGTCATGGGAGCTTAACAGTAAGCCAACGATATTTATTTAATTGCTAGATACACACAAAACTATTACCACACAAGCTATGTCATTGGAGCTAAGAAGTAGCCCAGTCATATTATTTCATTGCAAGACACACACAAGCCATATCTCTTTAATTTTGGCACCTCAACCTAGACTACATTTTGTAGTATTTGCCAACTTTCCTTGAATCCTTTAAAGTAATCCTCCAAGGGCTGGAACTTATCCTTGAACCAATTAGTGGAATCTTTGGGTAATCTTTTCAAGTTATCATGATAGTCATGATAAAGGATTAATTAGATTTCGTCAGAAATTTTAACTAATATTGTTTGACTAAAATGATATAAGAGAAAAAATAGGTTTAAAGACGAACAGTCTTGTTGAAATTCTTTAGAGATTGAAAAGTGTGTTTTTAGTAGTCAAGAAAGGCTATTTATAATAGAAAAAAATTTTAATATGCAAAATTATTAAATTATTTTAAAAAATAATTAAAATACAAAATTGAATGAATTTTCATATCGAATTTTGTGACAAAACCTACGACTCTCGTCACACTTTTGAAAGCCATGCGTCTTGAAATTTTCTTTTCGAAAAGCTATCGTGGGTCTTCATAGGACGTCAATAGCAAAAGTTAAGTCTGATCCAAGTCTGTTGTAAAATCTTAGACTAGTTGCTTCGTGTCAAGTCAATATAGTACAAACTAAATTTCGAAGTATAACCGATATTCCACTCAAAATTGTCCAAATATGACCATGCAAAATAACTTTTAAAATTAACATTGTATTGCCCACCAAAACCAATTTTTATTAGAAAAATTAATTAAGAATGATTTAAAAAAAACTTGATATTAGTATATTGGAGTTTAGACTCAATTGAGGGATCCCAATGCATGCCACATGTGCTCTCGAAAATAGTTGATCCTAAATATATCATTTCTCACTTGCTCAGGAGTTAGACTTTTATTATTGTATCTATCGACCCCTAAATTAACATGGAAAACTTAAATAAGTAGGAGCACGATATTAATGGGAATAGCTCGCTAGTAATGCAATAACAAAAGGAATAAACTATTTACCATTCTCAGTAATGTAAATTATTAGATTCTCATATGTATTTTTGGTATAGTTCAAAAAATGTCAAATGCATTTTGGAAAAATGTAAAACCAAGGTGAGTACGCCTATAAATTTTTATTTTTATGTCAATGATATCATTCATAAATGTGCAGTTCTTTTTATTATACTAAATTTCATTTTAATACACACTTACTTGTGGACTAATCGGGTTACCATTATAGTCATAAGCGGTAAGGAAAAAAAACCATGTTATAAATGAAAACTTTTTTAAAAAGGATTCTTATATCAACCCACATATATATTTTTTCTACTTTTAATGTATCACATTTCTGAATGAGCTTACCGATTATAGTAGTACCACTATCAGTTTTGTATCTAACATGATCTGGATCAATTGAAGCATTTGGTTTTGCATACGATTAAGTGTAAAATTATAATCGAAGAAAATCATATGATTTTCTAAGCATTTGAGTTTCTTTATCAGTAAAATTAAGCTATCTATGGCCATCTAACTCCTGCACACGTCTTGCATAACGATCATAAGTTAAAGGATCCATCCACTTGAAAAATATGGAGAAATTACATGTATTATTCACATGCTTTAGTATATAAGCTTAATAAATTACTAGATTAGTTTGAATGAAAGACTTACGATCCAAACATAAAATCAAGTGTTGTCCTAGATGCTTCTATATCAATTGATCTATTAGATAATGGTTCGAACCATAAGGTAAGATTGTTATCCCAATCTTACCATTCATCCAACCAATTTGAGCTATCAAATTAACCAATATAATAAGAATGTCAAATTAATCTAGATATATTTATACTTGACAAAGAAACTACATTTGTGTGTATGTATATCCAAAAAAATACAAACGTCTACTTTTCTCTATATAAATTAATGGCTGCGGAATGTGCAAGGAGTATATGATATACAACTATATAAGGATCGGTAGTTGAATTTCCAGCACGATATTGACGATTTACCCAAGATGAACATCGACCGAGAGTAAAAAATCTATCATTATAAGCAAATCCACTAAGAGCTCATGGTTCATTAAATGTCATCCAAAACTTTACTCAAATACTAAAATTTTCAAAGAGAAGATCCGCATAATCACGGTAATCATCCCTGTAGATTATGCAAGTTTTTAATAAGTTATTTTATTAGATAGATGAGAATAATATATTGAAAAATACATAAGTTTCTCTTTTGATAGTTTGAAAATATTAGTTGAGACTATATACTTGCATGATATTACGACTTAAAAAGTCACCATATTTGTCTTTTAGAGATTGAGGAGTATTCCAATAAAAAATTATAACAAATGGTGTAAGCTCTGAATTAATTTTGCAACAAAAAGAAAAATTAGAAATTTGATGTAATAATATGACTTCATGAAGAGACGAAGACTTGATGAAAATTAAGAATTTAAAAGATGATGTAAGTAAGCTAGTAATTAATTAAATGTAGTTGTTTAAATTTATGCTTATGAAATAGTGAAGTGTGAGAATATATAAAATTATAAATATATGAGTTAGTAAAATCCTATATATGAAGCCAATATATGTTGATAAAATACTTACTAGATATAACTCTAAACTATGAAATTAAAAATCTGAAAGCTTCAACACCTATATTCTTCACGTTTCTCATATCTTCTTATATATAATATCAATTTCACAATTTCATTTAATTTTTTTTCTAACAGACAATAAAGATTTAGTTTTAAAAATTAAAAAAAGCTTAATAATTCGATTCTAAAAATCAACCGCAATATCTCAAATAAAATTACATAAAAATAATTAATATTTTGTGCAAGTATATAATATATCGATATGCATATTATATTTAGATATTCATGAATAAATATATTCTAAACACTATATATTTTTATTATCGTCTATAATACTCTTTATGGTTCTTCGTCTCGATCATGTAGAATATTAAAGTTTTAATTCTACTTATTCTTGATATTTACTCTAATCTTTAAAATATTTTTTTTAATAAATTTCTCGTCATATAAATACTACGGTAAATATAATAATTAAATTTTGGCTATAAAATTTATTATTGCCGGATTGACAGCAGTATTAAATATCAGATTTACTTTCTTTACTGTAATTAAATTTTGCTGCACATTGCAATAACGTAATACAAATGTTTTTTTTTTCCTGGAAAAAAAAAAGTTGGTGCAGACCGGCTCATGAAACTAGAAATGGGAGAAAATTAGTAGGGTACACATTCTGTACTTTTCCTTTTAAACATTTACTTTTTTTTTTTTTTTTTAGTTTTTGCTTTTGACCTGATACAAAGAACCTATTTTCTTTATATGATGAATTTAATTTTTTCTTTTAATACTTTCCCAGGAAAAAACTTTTTGTTACCGAACTTACAAAAATGGATCAATTATTGCTATTCCAATGCACCATTTCTTTTTATGGCAAACTTCTTTTTTATATGGTATATTACGAATAAATATTTTTTAAAAAATTATTATACACAAAAACAAATGGAATATGTCTTCTATAACAGTTAAAATGGGCAAATTAAAAAAAAAAAAGTTAAATACCCTACTTCTTTTTTTTTTTAAGAAAAATCCCCTAACTTTAATTATTGCAGTTAGATAGTATAAGCAGGGTACAAAAAAAATATATTAATAAGATATATGCATACAAAAACCAATAATATTAATAAAAATTCTCAAAGTTTAGAATTCCTGGAAGAGATAAACACTCTTCGTTCATTTCAAAAATCTATTACAAAACAACCCATGTCAACATTGGAGCTTAACAGTAAGCTCAATGATATTATTTAATTGCTAGACAAAGACACACAAAACTATTACCACACAAGCTATGTCATTGGAGCTAAGAAGTAGCCCAATCATATTATTTCATTGCAAGACACACACACAAGCCACAGCTCATTTTGGCGCACCTCAGTACAAACTACATTATGTAGTATCTGCCAACTTTCCTTGAATCCTTTGAAGAACTCTTGGGTTTTATCAGGAACTCATGCTTGAACCAGTTAGCTGAATTTTTGGGTGATCTTGTCAAGTTATTTTGATAGTCAACATAGTACAAACCAAATCTTGAAGTATATCCAATATTCCATTCGAAATTATCCAAATATGACCATGCGAAGTAACCTTTCAGACTAACATTGTAATTCCTATCAAAACCAACTTTTATTAGGAAACTCGATTAAGAACTATAAAAAAAACTTTATATTAGAATATTGAAGTTTAGACTCACTTGAGGGATCCCAGTGCATGCCACATGTGCTCTTTATAATAGTTTATCCTAAATGTATCATTTCTCACTTCCTCCGGAGTTCGACTTTCGTTATTGTATCTATCAACCCCTGAATTAATATGTGGAAAACTTAATTAAATAAATAGAAGCAAAATATAAATGTGTATAGCTCGCCAGTAATGTTACGAGAGAAAGGATAAACTACTTACCATTCTCAGTAATATAAATGATTGGATCCTGATATGTATCTTTGGTATAATTCAAAAGATGTCGAATGCCTTTTGGAAAAATGTAAAACCATGGTGAGTAAGCCTGTAAATTTTTAATTTTATGTCAGTGATATCATCTGTGCAATTTTCTTCTTTTTTTATACTTAATTTCATTTTAATACACACTTACCGGTGGACCGATTGGTTTACCTTCATAGTCATAAGCTGCAAGGAAAAGAAAAAAAAAAGTTATTAATGAAAACACACTTCAAAAAGGACTCTTATCAACCCATTAATATATATATATATATCCTTTCTACCATTAATTTATCACATTTCTAAATAAACTTACCGGTTACGGTGGTTCGACTATCAGTTTTGTATCTAATATAATTTGGATCAATTGGAGCATTTGGTTTTGCATAATATGAAGTATAATATTGTAATCCAAGAAAATCATATGATTTTCTAAGCATCTCAGTTTCTTTATCAGTAAAATTAAGCAATCTATCTCCAACTAACTCCTGCACACGTCTTGGATAACGACCATAAGTTAAAGGATCCATCCACCTGAAAAATATGGAGAAATTATGTGTATTATTCACATGCTTTGGTACATAAGCTTAATTAATTACTAAATTAGTTTGAATGAAATACTTACAATCCAAACATAAAATCGAGTGCTGTCCTGGATGCTTCTATATCAATTGATCTATTCGATAATGGTTCGAACCAAAAGGTAAAGAGCGTTATTCCAATTTTGCCATTTATCTCGCCAGTTTGAGATTTCTATATAATCAATATAATAAGAATGTCAAATTAATCCAGATATATTTATGCTTGACAAAGGAACTACATATGTGTGTATGTATATATAAAAATTACAAACCTGATACTTTTCTCTATATAAATTAACCGCTGCAGAATGTGCAAGGAGTAGATGATGTGCAACTATATAAGGTTCAGTAGCTGAATTTCCAGCACGGCATTGACGATTCACCCAAGATGAACATCGACCAGGAGCAAAAAGTCCATCATCATAAGCAAATCCACTGAGAGCCCATGGTTCATTGAAAGTCATCCAAAATTTCACTCGACTACCAAATCTTTCAAAGAGAAGCTCCGCATAATCACGGTAATCATCCCTATGCATTATGTAATTTTTTTAGTAAGTTATTTTGTAATTTATATAAGAATATTATATTGAAAAAATTGATACAAAAGTTTCTCATTTGATGATTTGAAAATATTAGTTGAGGGTGTATACTTACACGATATTACGACTTAAAAAGCCACCATATTTATCCTCTAGAGCTTGAGGAGTATCCCAATGAAAAATGGTAACAAATGGTATAAGCCCTGAATTTTTTTGCAACAAAAAGAAAATTTAGAAATTTGTTGTAATAATATATGACTTCATGAAGGGACGAAAAGAAGATGATCTTCACCATTATTTACAACTTCATTGATAACATTATCATAGAATTTTATCCCCTCCTCGTTCACTCCTTCATCTCTTCTTCCACCTGAATATTTAAAATTAATATTATAAACAAGTGTGAGAATGTATAAAATTATAAATGTACGAGATAATAAAATTTATATGAAGCGAATATATATTAAGTAAATTTAGACTTGATAAAATACTTACTAGGTATAACTCTAGACCATGAAATTGAAAATCTGAAAGCATTAAAATGCATATCTTTCACGTTTTTGATATCCTCCTGCAATATCAATTTTACAATTTTTTTTAATTTCATTATTAACGATGAACAAGATTTTTGTAGAAAATAGATAAAAGTTTAGCTATTATATACTTTATATCGATTGTAAAAATCAACTGCAATATCTCCGGTACTGTTGTCCTTTATCCTCTCTGCAAAATTATATAAAAATAATTAATATTTTGTATATGTATATAATATGTCGATATGCACATGATCATACCTGGATATTCATGAGTAAATATGTCCCAGACACTAGGTGCTCTACCAGATATGTTTGTTGAACCTTCGATCTAATGTAAAATTGGATCTTATTATATTATTTATTTTAAGCAAACTTGATAAACAGAAAAAAGAAGCAAAGCAAATAATGCAAACTAGGGAACAAATAGATAATGGGAGAGCATAGATAAAAATGAAGGTCTGAATATACCTGATAAGAAGATGTGGCTGTTCCAAAAATGAAATCATCTGGAAAATAAGTACGGTTAAAGTCATCAGGGACAGCATCAACATCATCAGCCATTGCTGGCTCAGTAAGAGTCAACAGGGCTATGAGGAAGACGAGCATCCCCAGAAGAAGAGAGTGTTTGAAAGCCAAAGCCATGTTGATGGTGTTAAGATTTTCAAGTGGTTGTGTGGTTTCCACTTCTCATGGCAATGCCCTTTATATAGAGTTCGTGCTAACGTAATTAATTGCATGCATTAAAGCCAAAGCAAGATTCCACAGAGGTTGGCCCACTTTTTTCTTTTGACAAAGAGAAAAATTAATCCTTCATGACGTGCTACGTTCTTACGTATACATGGAGTCATATTCCAATTTACCTGAAATAGATTATTCTTCAATATTCGAAATGGTAATTTTTACAAATTATTTTTTAGCTTATCCTTTATTAGAAAAATTATACAATACACTATGCCAGAGTACACGTGACATATTGAGATAATATTTCCTACTAATTATATTATGATATATAAATAAAAAATAATTTATTAAATTAAAAATTATTTTATTTATTTAATATATTTTTAATAATAAAATAATAAATATTTTAATCATATTAATTAAGAATAAACCAAATGGGTACTTACATATGTATTTTATTATTTTTATCTATAAAATATCTTAATTCTATTTGAGACATAATAATCACCTAAATTTTTAAAAAAATACTACTTTTAAACACTTAAATTCAAAAATATTTAAAATTTTAAAATAATTAAATAATTTTCACACTTCAGTTTTTACATTTTTTTTAAAAAAATTTATAAAACTTCCTGATCACAATTCCGAAAGGAAGAAAAAATTTGCATTGAGAACAAGGATGGCCCACTAAAAAATGACATGGGACCTACAACCACAAGATCTTCTACAAGAGTACATTTCTTTTTTGTCTTCTTTATCTGGGACAAGATTAATCTCTTTAGAAATTTCCAACTTTCTAATAATTGTACTACAAAATTGCAAAATGTCCCACTAATGAATTTAATGAAAAATAAAATTTCATATTTTATCTGCATTTGTAATTAATGAAATTAATAAAAAAATCAAAATGATATATTTATCCCCAATTTTGAATCTAAAAATTTTATTATAGTATATAGTGCACATACAATTAATTAAAATATTGATTTTATTTTTAAAAATTAAATAATAATAATTTAAACTCACAAATTTAATTTGGGAATGGTAAATTAATCAGCCTAATTCTGAATAAATTTAATAGATCTGAATAAATTTAATAGATCTTTAAAAGCTCTCAAATTTAATATATTAATTCCATCTCTTTATCATTAAAAAAAATCAAATTGTGATTAAAAAATTACTAAAATACTTTGAACCCTCAAGTGTTTCATGTAAGCCATCTTAAAGGAGGGGAATCCAAGAGCTAAGGATAAGGAGTAATTTTCACCAATAAAAAAAATATAATATATGATGATGCCTGGATTTTTAATGTTTGGGATAAAATCATACTTTAAAAAAGAATACGGGCTCAAGTCCACCGAGTCTTTTTCAAAATAAACTAGCCCTATGTAGCACGCCCTAACGCGGTAATAAAAGATAAGCCGAACAAGTTACCCGCGCAGGTCTATATGTAGAAAGTCTAGTCGGGTAATGTGACAAGAGGTAAGGGAGCAAGCCAGTCACCTCGCAGTTCTATCCGCATGCACGTCAGAGAAAATTAAATAGCCATGAAGAAGTATTCTGACACACCCATAGATATGGAACTGAGTGACAGAGACATGGTTAAATATCACACAAAAATAAAAGGGATAAAAGGGGAAGAAGAATTTCTTTTCCGATTGAATTTAGACAATCATTGTAAATCTTATTTTCTGAATCTCAAAATATTAATATAATAAATAATAATACTGTAAATTATTATGTAATCACCGTTAAAAACTTTTAGATTATAAAATTTATGCATATTACTATAAGTAATTAATTTTCAATGGTTTTAGTTAAATATATGATAGAATTATTTTTTCATCAATTTAAATAACAAACTTGTAATAAACTTTTTTTTCAACTTGTCATAAACTTTTGAAATCAAGGAAAATTACTAAAGCTAAAATATAAGAAGGGGAATCCAAAGAGCAAGGATGAAGGGTCTTTTTTTACATATAATCTTTTAATTTTAAACCTTTTTATTCCCAAAATATATTATAACGATTGTAAGTTGCTTTCCCTAATTGTTAGGAGATAGCTTTTTTTATCTTTTATTTTTCTTTTCAAAATGATTTTTCAAATTCCAAAAAATTTAACGTTATTTCCCTAACGAGTGTACTGTTTCATATCAATTTTTTTTAAAGTAAAATTATTTATTATATTAATAAAATTTTATTAAATAAAAAGAGATATCATCACAAACGATCATATCTAATAGATTCTCTAATCAAAATATAAGCAGTTAGAGTGGCATGACGACGAATACATCTAATAAAAATATGAGTTCTAGGGTCTAACAAAAATTTACAATCATTCAAAATCAAATCTAGTTCAAAAATATCTAAATGTGGAGATTAAATAGATTGAACCACTTGCAAATAGTCCATAAGAATGCAGCCATTAAAAAGTAAAAATTTCGTCGCAAAGAGCAAATAGCAACGGAAAACTAAAACTTTGGTTTCCATCAAAAATAAAATGTCCGGCTTATAACTAGTAACCAAATCCTTCAATGTATTACCTGTCCGAGAATTGCCGAGTCCTCGGCAGTTACAACACAAGACGATAATTGCTTTCGGCTATCCCGACCTTTGACGGGATGAGCCGCTTCATTTTTACTTGTCAAATTAACATTCGCAGTGGTGTGATTAGAAATATCTGAAGAAAAATTAACATTGTTAAAAAATCAAAACAAATATCTTTTTGCTTCTAATTTCATAATAGATACCCCTCTAAAAGATGCCATAAATCTACAAAAAATGTCTGCATATCCTGAAAATTGATTGAATTGTATGTGAGAAACATCTCCATCATACAGAAATTATAAGCGACGATCAGAATATCTCTATAACTCTTAATAAAGACAACAACATCTTTTTTTTAATTAATAGTCAATTGACGTAGATCATTTTTTATAAGAAAGAAAAAGGAGTTATGTTTAAAAAAAAGAAAAAAATGAGAGTATCGAGACATATAAGAACCACAGAGGAAAATATGTATTTCATATCACATTTTTTAAATTCTAAAATTTATTTATTTTTACATTTTAATTTAAAATATGTTATCCTAAGCTTTTCATTTGGTATAATTGTAGCCTTAATTGGAGTTGAATCTTTTTTACACGTAGTATGCCATTTAAAATTTATATCATTCTTTTTTTTTCTAATAAATTTTTTTATAAAATAAATCGATGAAGAAAAAAATTTATAGTTTGTGGAAATTAAATTTATATGTTATATCCCTCTCTCCAATAAATATAGATTGATTTAATTTTCATTAAACATAATTTTATTATTTTAAAATTTAATCTCCATACCTTAATAGTTAAGTTATTATTATTATAATATTTTTTTTACTCTTTTGACTGGCGGAATGCATCTCTTTTAAATTTCTTTAAATGATGATTATATTATTTTAATTTTAATTGGGGTGGAAACATTCATTTGGACCACCTAAAAATCCCAAACTATCACATCAAAATTATATCTTTTCACTTTCATCACGTGACTTCTGTGTGAATTCCAATTGAGGAAAGAATCCTTCAACCTCAAGTCGCAACAGCATCAAAATTTGTCTCCCCTTTTACGTATTTATTTATTAAAAAATTACTGTTTAATTTCTATAATTTAATAAAATTGATTAATTATTTTATTTTAAAAATTATATTAAAATATTTTTGATATTTTAAAATATTAATTAATTAAATTTAATTTTTATAATTTTAAAAATTTTATTAATTTAATTTCTTTATATTATAAATTTAAATATTTTTATAATATTTAATGATTAAAATTAATAAATAAATTAATTAGTAGACTTGATGTTTTAATATTTTTTTAAATAAAAAATTTAATTATTGAATTTTATTATATCATATGAATTAAATAGTTAATTTTTTTTATTTTTTTATTTTATTAACAATAAGATGGATGAAAAAATAAAACTATATTATAAATTTAAATCAAAGTTAAATTTTATATGATAAAAATAATGAACATTTAGTTTAAATTAGATGTTGGTATAATTTAATTATGAACTTGTAGAATAAAAATAATTATTTAGTCCAATAAAAATATAATTTATATTTTTAGAATCGATGCAGCTGCAAAAGGATGAAACAATAACCAGTAAGAGAAGAATTAATTGATGAACAAGATAGGGACCTGAGCTAACTTAGAATAAAGGTTTTGGAAATACCGAATTAAATCTATTTTTTAAAATAAAGAGATTCTAAAGTAGAATTGGAAAAAAAAAGTTGTATGAAATTGATAATGTTTTTAATTGTTTTATTATTTAATAATTAAAGAGATTTATATAAATATTTTTTTTATTTAAAAATAAAAAGATTAAGTTATTGCAACAACCAGAATGAGTTACGAAGTTTTTTAACTCACCTTGAGAAACGTCTTTCCTACATTTTGGTTCTTAAATCCAAAATTCTTTTATTAAAAAAAATCATCTATTGTCCGAATTGCTTTAAGAAATTTCAAGAACATTGTGCTTTTGTTATGACATCTTTAATTTAATTCAACAAAGATGTTTTCACGGGTCAAGTTCTAATGGTTCCTCTGATTCATGCTCATGTCAATTGCTTCCTGGAAACCAAAGAAAGTACTTTGTACATTTATCATACTAATTAAGTCACTCATGGCAGATGAAATCGATTTTAATTGAGAAATACCCAAAATCCCTATTTTCTTGAATTATTAAGACCTGCAACTTGGGTTCTAATAATGGATTGCATTACTGAAATTGAGTATTTTAGTTACAAAGAGGCAGCGGAAAATATGATCAAAGAAGGGTTGATAGACAGTGGCGGAGGAAAGGTACGGCAAGGGGTACGTGCCGTACCGGCGATCGGAAAATGTTTTGAAGGGGATGAAGGTACCGCAGCGGCGCAGCCGGTGTACTACCAAAGGGAAGCTCCTGGCTCAACCACTGTTGATAGAGAAGCTTGTGTTTGATAGTAATTTGATAAATATGGGAAGATACATTATTAACATTAAACAATTGTAATTTTTTAATATTTACAGCGGAGTGAAACTCACACGCACATAGATTTATAAGAAGTTGGGTATATTTGAGTTGAATTGAAAATCTTTGGTTCAATTGGGAATGAATTTTTATTTTGGTTAAAATTGAGCCTTCACTGAAAGTTTAAGGGTAAATATAAGATTTTTTCCATTTTGAATGTTTTCTAAATATTTAAAGGTCTAAATTTTCTATTCATGGAATGGGATAGAATTCGCTAATTATATAATTGATTTTTCTTTTCAATTTAATAATTTTTATAAATAAGGTGTATTGATCTACTTTATATTTATTTAATTTAAATATTAAACGATAAAGAAAAGAAAAAAATTATTAAAATAAAAGAGACCAAAGAAATTTCAATTAAAAATTTAATTTTAGAAAAATTTAAGGAGGAGTAAAATAAGTGCAATAAAATGATAAAACAAACGATTAATTAAAAGTATTTAAATAAGTAAATTCTATTAATTCTTTCATAAGATTAAATTAATTTGTAAAGTGTTAAATTAATTTTTAATTAATTAATAACTCTAATAAGCATATAAATTTAATTAATTAATCACATTAAAAAATCACTCAATTTCTCAAAATAAAAAGATATCCTAATTGTTATTTATATTAATTCAATTAAATAATTATATATTTATTTGAGTTAATTAATAATATATTATTTAATTAGGATATCCAATAGACTATAGAAGTATTGTATCTAAAAAAAATAAAAATAAAATTTAAGATGAACAGAAAATGAAATTAGATCTCACAACTTAATTAAAATTTTAACTAGATTAATATTTAATTAAATAATTATATATTTATTTGAGTTACTTAATAATGTATTATTTAATTAGGATATTCAATAGACTATAGAAGTATTGTTTTTTTAAAAAAATAAAAATATAATTTAAGATGAAGAAAATGAAATTAGATCTCATAACTTAATTAAAATCTTAATTAGATTAATATTCAATTAAAAAATAAATTAACTATTAAAAGTCATTATAAAAAATAAAAAATAAAAAATAAAATAAATATAAATTCAATTCAATTCAACTTAAAAGGATGAAGAAATCGAAAGATAAAGAAAAAGGAAAATGAGGAGACATATGCAGAAGGAAGAGATGAATTAAGAGATATCTTATTACTTCTAAAATAATAATTTATATAGGTCTTTTTCTGATAAAAGGTAAAGAAGATATTAAATTTAAAAAAAATAAATTAATAAATAATTTTATTATTTTTATTTTAATATTTAATTTGATTGTATTTATAATTATCTGAAATAATTTAAATTCTATATAACTGAACTGAAACTCAGCTATATTTTTTTTGAAGTCATGAAACTCAGCTATTTATTCATTGAGTTTGAGTTACGGCCTTAAATAAGGCGTTGGTTCAAAATATATCTAAAATATCATCTACTAATTTTTTTAACACTTTCAACTTTAAATTTGTTTAAAATAAAAATTTTAATAAAAAATATTTTTTATTAAAAATAACATAACAAAATTAAAAAAATTAATATAAAAAAAATATAGTGAGTTTAGGTACTTATTATCAATTTACTAATTTGAATACTCTAATGATAAAGGAGATAATTCTCGCAACATCATTGTAAAATTGAATTTCATGCTTGTTCACTCTGTCGGGTCTCCTTCCACCTGATCAATGTTCAAAATTAAAATATATATATAGCAAATGAATGAAATAATCCATCAATAATTGAGCCCAATAGTTAAAAAGTCTAAAAAAATAAAATTTTGTACTTCATTGAAAAAACCCATTTAAATTTTAAATTAAAAATAATAATAATAATAATTTTCATCAATGTAAAGTGATATTTTGCGATTTCATATAATTTTTAGATTATAAAATTATATATATATATATGATCTAAATATTATTATGATTATATATAAATGATATGATATAAGGGGAATTCTATTTTATTTTTTAAATATTGTAAAAAAGAATTTCCAACAGCGAATTATAAATATTTATATAATGATATTTGTATGAACCGACATATTTTGAAAAGTTTAACTTTTTAATAAACATATTAATTAGATATTACTCTGGACCAGAAAATATAGAATTTGAAAGCATCAAAACCCATAATCTTCATTTATTGGGAAAATTACTTTTTAGTCCCTGAGATATAGCGTAATTAATGGATTCGTTCCTCTATTTTTAGAACCCAACACTTTCGTCCCTGAGATTTAATTCCGTCAAAATTAGAGGTCCCTCCATAAAAAATGCCGTTAGTGACAGAAAAAATAACCGAACTACCCTTTCTAGAATCCAATACTTTAATCCCTGAAATTTAATTCCTACAAATTTATAGGTCCCTCTCTCAAAGAATTGAAGAAAAAAATATGTTTTCGTCTCTAAGATATTATATAATTAATATATTTGTCCCTCTATTTTTTGAATTCAACACTTTAGTCCCTAAAATTTAATTTCGTCAAAATTCAAGAAAGAAAATCTCAAACTCAATCTCCATAAACAAATAAAAATTTCAATAAATTTAAAATTCAAATTCAGTAAAAATAATAAAAATTAAAATATATAAAATTTAAATTATTAAGAATAAAAAGTTAAAACTCAATATAAATTGCTTTTGTGATGTCATTCGCTATCGATCACTGCTCGCCATTTGAAAAATTCATTAAAATATTTCTAACATTTTAAAAAGTCTACTAGTTAGTCTATCCATTAATTTTAGTCGTTAAGTATTGTAAAAAAAATCTAAAATATCCGTGATATGGAGGGACTAATTAGTAAATTTTTTAATAATTTGAGGGACCAATTAATAATTTTTTCTAAACTATAGGGATTAAATCGTAAAATATTTAGTGATAAAATTAATATAGGAACTAACTAGTAGACTTTTTAAAATGTCAGAGATATTTTAATATATTTTTCAAAATTGAAGGATTAAATAGCGAGTTTTTTCATACTATAGGAATTAAATAGTAATTTCTTATTTTATTATTGATAAGGGTATTTTTGGGATTATATTTATTCTCTTTCCATTAACCAAGTGAAAATCATTGACTTAACAGAATTTTTTGACGGAGAGACCTTGAAGTTTGATGGAGGGACCTTGAATTTTGACGGAATTAAACCTCAAGAACGAAAGTGTTGAGTTCTAAAAATAGAGAAACAAATCTATTAATTACGCTATACCTCAGGGACTAAAAAATAATTTTTTCTCATTTATTTTATATCTTCCCGCAATCGTTGTAACAAAATCTTGTTTAATCTCATTATTGACCATGAAAAATCAAGAGCAACCACATAAAAAAAAAAAAAAGGCAAATTGAAAATGCTTAGTCTTATCTTCTCTTTCTCTATATCAGAAAATTCAACTTCTCAATCAAGAGATGATCCAAGTATTAAATAATAATTATTTTTAATTAATTTACAAAATTTTCATTTCGAAAATTAAAATTTTATATAATTTTATAAAAATTAATTTAAATATTTTTCAAAAATAAGTCATACCAAAAAGAAGGTTACAAATGATTTAAATGCTTGAAAATAATACTATTCAATGAAATTATTATGTTGAATTTAAAATTTTAGTTCAGTTATTATGTTCCGTTTACATTATTATGTCTATTTTTAGTTTAATTATTGTCTTTTTTTTTATTTAATTTTCTTTATTATAGTAAAAATCTATTAACACAAGAACATGGATTTTTCTTCATGGGTTCCACATGAATTGATTGCATCCACAATTTCAGTACCTTACAAAGCAAGACCTTGACTTGCTTACAACCATCCAACTCCATTTTTTCCTTTCACTTTCATTTTATTAAAAAAATTTACACCCTTCTTTGGAATGCATAAGGAAAATATTTTTAAATTTTAAAAAAATATTTTTTAAAAATATTTTAAAATTTACACCCTTCTTTGGAATGCAACATCGATCTTATATTATATGAAGCAACTTATTTATTTAGTAAAAGTTTCTCAAAGTGTAGAGATTACCACCAATAAAAATTAAATTTTAATCAGGTTAACTAGTTATATATTTTTAAGATAAATACTGAAATAATATTATGCTAAAAATTAAGATGTATTATTTTTTTATAAAATTAAAAGTTTAATCAATAAATTTTATTAATACTATAGAGAATAAATAATATGATATTTAATATTTAAAATTAAAAAAAATTGATTAGTAGACTTTTTAATATTTTAAAGACGTTTTAAGGAGTGTTTTTAAATAGATATTCTAATTAATTAATGAGTTTTATTAAATTTAATAGATTAAATAATTAGTTTTTAAAATTTTTTAATGTGATTAAAAGCGGCGAGAATTACATTTAGGTTTTCTTAAATTTTAGGAAATTTATTATTATATTTTTGAATTTTTAAGAAATTTATTATTATGTCCCAGTAATTTTTAAATTCAATTAAAAAATTATTATTTTAAAATATAATTAAAATAATATTTTAATTAAATTTAAAAACTTATAAGAATAAACTAATGAATTTGTTAAAATTCAGGTAGCAGTATTAATTCTCACTTAATTAAAGAGTATTCTTTTAAGTCAACGTAGGTCCACCAAAAATATATATGTATTTTTAATTTGGTATAAGAATATCCTCCAGACAGTCACCTTCATAATCCTTCTCTTACTTTCCAATCTCTTGAAAAGCAATGGCAGATGCAGTTCTCTCCGGCATTACTGTTGAAATCATTAAGAAACTGGGTTCACTAGTTCATCAAAAGACCAAGCTGTACCTGGGTGTCAAAGAGGAGCTTGAGAAACTTCGGAGGACAGTTTCAACTATCCAAGCTGTGCTTCTTGATGCAGAGGAACAGTATTGGCAGAGTCATCAAGTGAAAGATTGGGTTGATTCACTCAAAGAAGCATTTTATGATGCTGATGACTTGTTAGATGAGTTCTCCACAGATGTTTTATTGAAGCAGATGATGATCGGTGATAGAATGGTGAAGGAGGTAGGATTCTTCTTTTCAAGCTCAAACCCATTTGCTTATGGCCTTAAAATGGCTTATAAGATTGAAAAAATTAGAAATAAATTAGATGAGATTGCTGCAAATAGGAGGTTTCACTTAAATGAGCGCAATGAGATCCCAACTCCTAGGGTTGAGGAAAGAGAGCAAACTCACTCATCTTTGCCTCAAGGAGTTGTTGGTAGAGAAGACGATAATGAGAAAATTATTGATTTTCTTCTGGATTCTAGTTATGAGGAGAATGTGTCAATCATTTCCATTGTTGGTATAGGAGGTCAAGGAAAGACAACACTTGCTCAACTTGCATTTAACGATGAAAAGGTGAAATCAAACTTTGAGCTCAAAATGTGGGTGCATGTTTCTGAAAAATTTGATGTAAAAGAAATTGTTGAAAAGATCTTGGAATCTCCTTATGTTGGGAAACATGGAAATCTAAATACATTGAAAGATATTCTTCATGAGAAAATTAATAGAAAAAAGTATTTACTTGTTTTGGATGATTTATGGAATCAGGATTCCGAGAAATGGTTTAAGTTGAAGGATTTGTTAGCTGGAGGTGCAAGTGGAAGCAAAATAATAGTGACTGCACGCTATCAAATGGTTTCCGAGATTATAAGATCAGAAGAAACACATTACTTAGAAGGCCTACCTGTTGATGAGTCGTGGTCCTTACTTAAGAAAATGGCCTTTAAACCAGGGCAAGTGCCTAGCTTACAACATGAGAAAGTTGGAAGAGAAATTGTTGAAATGTGTGGGAGAGTCCCTTTAGCCATAAGTGTAATAGGACGTGTGTTGTATTTTACAAATACAATAGATGAGTGGCAACTGTTGAAAGCAAAAGGGTTTTCAAATTTGAATGAAGGGGAGAATAAGATTATGCAAACTCTCAAGTTGAGTTATACCCATTTACCTTCTCATTTGAAGCGTTGTTTTGCTTATTATAGTTTACTTCCGAAAGGTTTTCAAATTGATGTAACCTATTTGGTGAGTCTTTGGATGGCACAAGGATTTATTAAATCTTCGGATTTAACACGAAGTCTTAGAGATAAAGGTTTAGAATATTTGAAAGATCTTGTATGGAGGTCATTCTTTCAAATCGTAGAAAAAGATGATTTGGGCAATGTAATATTTGTGGAAATGCATGATTTGATGTATGATCTTGCCAAGCTAGTAGCCAAAGAGGAAAACGTTTCATTAAATTCAGATGCAAATCGTTTTGAAGGAGTTCGACATTTGTTGATTGATTCTGATGTTGAGTCATGGCGTAAAGTTACAGAGCGTTTACCTAGTGCAACAAAGTTAAGATCGTTTATATCATGGTCAACAAAGCAAGATGAAGAAGAATGCCATGAAATATTTTCCCAGTTAAGTTGTGTAAGGGTATTGATTTTGTGGGGTATGAGATTTGAGAGACTGCCACCTTCTATTGTCAAATTGATTCACATAAGGTTCCTTGATCTTTCTTATAGTGAGGGCATTGAGATCCTTCCGGATTCCATAATTAAACTTCAAAACCTGCACATTCTGATCCTAATAGACTGCAAAAGGCTTAAGCAGTTGCCTAAGCATATCAAAAAGTTAGTCAATCTCCAGCGGCTTAACCTTGGTGGATGTGTTGCTTTGACTCATATGCCACTAGGGATTGGTCAATTGACTTCCCTTGAGCGTTTATCAATGTTCATGGTGGCAAAAGATAACAGTATTCACAAACGTAGTGGTGGACTCAGTGAATTGCGTTACTTGAATAATTTGAGAGAAGATCTAGAGATTTTGAATCTTCTGTATGTGAAAAATCCAGCATCTGAATTTGAGGCTGCCAATTTGAAAGAGAAGCAACACCTTCCATCCTTGAAATTAGCATGGAAACTGGGTGAGCCCTATGAAGATGATGACAGTGATGCTGAAAACGACCGAGAAATATCATTAGAAGAGCTGCACCCGCACTTTAATCTGAAAGGGTTGAGGGTGTATGGTAGTGGAAGACTAGTATTTCCTAGTTGGATTTCTTCCCTCACTAATTTGGTGGAGCTTGTACTTGATAACTGCATAAGATGCCAACATTTTCCACCCTTGGATCAATTCCCTTCACTTAAAACTCTGTGCATTCGTGATTTCACTGATCTGGAGTATATAGAGAGTGAGATTAATTGTGATAGTGCATTATTCTTCCCATCTCTGGAGAAACTCTGGCTCTTCAATTGCCCAAATCTGAAGGGATGGAGAAGTCATACATCCACATCTCAGTCGCTACAATTTCACTGTCTTCTTTATTTGGAAGTCAAATCTTGCCCTAACCTCACTACAATGCCTCTCATTCCATCTGTCCAAGAATTGGCGTTGACAAATGCCAGCAAGAAGTCATTGGAGGACATACTGAAGATGAACATTTCAGTATCCCCATCTACCTCTTCGTGTTCTTCGGTTTCCCCTTCTGAATTGCAACTGTTGCATATCGAGGGAATTGAGGATCTAGAACTTTTGCCAGAGGAGTTGCTGACAAATCTCACATCAGTCCAACGTCTTGATATTCGATATTGTCCACGACTAACAAAGGTGTCTTCTGCTTTGCGGCATCTGGCCTCCCTTGAGACTCTTGTATTTGTGGCTTGTGAGGAGCTTGATTTACTTTATTTAGAGGATCATAGTGACATGCCATGGCAATGCCTTGGAAGACTCCAACGGCTTGCATTTTCCAATTTGACCAAATTGGCATCAGTCCCAAAGGGACTTCAACATCTTCCTACTCTAAGTAGGCTCACAATCACAAGTTGTCCTAATTTGACATCTTTACCAGATTGGATAAAAAGCATCACTGGATTACAATATTTCTGCATTTTAGAATGTCCTCAAATATCAGAAAGATGCAAAAACAACATGGGTGCTGATTGGCCCAAGATTGCTCACATCCCAAATATTATCATTGACAAAATATGGATTCAAGAGGATGGCTGCTATAAACTATGATCAGAAGAATCAGATTTTTCTCCTGGTACGACCTAATCCTCTTCAATAAACATTAATAACTTTTCCTCTATGTTAGAAGCAGACATCATTGTTAGGGATTAAAATTTTCATTTTTTTTTTCTTATTAATGTTGCAGGTTGACAGATATCTTGCAATAATTTGTCTTAAATGTCAAAGTTGTCCTTCATAGATGTTGAACTAGTGGTGTGTAACAATGACAATATCTAGTAATTCATTACTATAATTTCAGTGGCAAGAATTTATTATAAGCAATTTATATTCTTTTTCTCTCTTTGTGGTCTAGGTATCTTGGGGCATGCACTGCTACTGCTTCTGAACTTTTAGATGGGATTTGGGGTATGTACTGTTACTGCTTCTGTACCATCCATATCAGAGGGGTATCACATTGTTAGCAATGTCTCTATTTTTTCTATATAAATAACCATGTGACCAACCAAGGCAATTACTATAGCCACTAGATTAAAATTGCTTCTTCAAGTTTTTATTTTTCTCCATCTCATTCCCTTGTCAGTTACTTATGCACATTAATTATTCTGGAGTTCATTAAAATGCTTTCAAAATTTGTTATTATTTCTGGAAAAAATGGTATTTGGACGCTTCAAATTTCTTCAATTTTAACTTATTCCTTCCATCCAATTGTCCAATTGTCCAATTGTCTGCTTTTGCTACAACTTTATTGATATGCTATCTTTCCCAAATTGAAGACTTTTCTTTAGGCATTTAATATGGAAGTTACTCAAATACAACAAGCTTTTTCTATTCAATGATCCTCTTTTTTTTTGTGTAACGTTTATAGTTTTATAATTTGAAGTCAATTCCTTCACTTCAAAAATAATTTTTATAATTGCAGGACTGCTTGGAGCTTTTATCACTGAATGCATGTTCTGGGTGAGATCTAGCACTAGTTCAGCTTGGGTTAAGATTGCAGTTGAAGATAAAATCTTCAAGCATGCTTGAGGAATTAGCTTTTTATGTAAGTATTCCATTTCCATGTCTTGTCATGCATAAGTTTCTTTTGTGCAATTATAAGAAAACAAATGGATATCCTTGTCTTAAATCAGTTGGCATCTTAAGTGACTACTACATAATATCTTATAGTTTCAATCAATCTAAATGCTTGTTATTTTTGTAGCATTCACATATGCGGCAGCATGAAAATTAAGGAGCCATTACCTTTTTAAGGAGAGCTGTTCATCTAACTTATCGGCAATATTTGCTAAAGGTATTGAAATTTTAGAGGCCATTTTCTCTTTTTTACTTCTATGAAAATTGTGAAGAGTTCAAAAACTAACTAGCCTAACATGTGTCATAGTGTCTGGGCCTGATGCGAACCTCTAATTCTGATTCAAGCAGATTAAGGGTCAGAATGATGAAAGGTTTAGTGACGCTTACTAGCTGAGACCTGCTCAACTGATTATATACATAACAATAATGCAATTTAAATTGCACAAGGAATGGATCTTTCTTTTAAAATTTAGTATGACAGCAGGATGTCTCAAAAGTCAGAACTGATTTGAACTCAGTTCCTGCAACTGAAGGTACGAGTTAAAACTAGTAAAGTGGGCCATCCAAATGGAATTTCCTCATTTTCTAGCTTTTAACTGAAAAAGTTATTTTCCTCAAACATTGTTGCATATTCAGTTGAAAATTCTGTTAAAATTCAGGAATTGAGGATCAAGAATTTCTGCTAGAGGACTTGCTAATGCAACTCAAACATGGTTTCAGCTAAATGCAGCCAATGGAAGTGTCTTTGGTAAATGTTTATTCCTTTAATGATAGTTTGAAGCTATTCTGCTGATATCGTGACTCAATACTTGAAGCACTGCCATGTAATCTCACTGGTACATGTTTATTCCTTCTTCTTTTTGTGTGACAGGTACACAATACGTTATAATTTGCATTAATCTAATGCTTGCTGCTTACTTGCACAGCAGCATGGAAATTAAGGATTCATTTCCTATTTAGTGGACAACCGATCATCTAAGTTATCTCCAATAATTTGTTGAAGGTATGGAGAGTTTTAGAGACCGTATGATTTACCAATTACCATAATTCTGGGGACCTTTTTTGCTTTATGAATTTCAAAAACTGATTACTTCTAATGTCTGTCATTGTCCAGGCCTGAAGCAAACATCTGATTTTGATTCAAGTAGATATAGGGGTCATAATCATGAAAGGTTCAATGATGTCGACTAATTAAGACCTGATTAATTGATTATATATAAGAACTTTGCAATTTAATATTACACCAGAAATGGAGATGTCTAAGAACTGGTTTCAGTTTAGTTCTGCCAATTGAAGATTTATGAGAAATAAAAAACGATCTCTGAAGGCACATGTAAAAAACTAGCAATCTGGGACGCATTAAAGGAATTCCTCAACTTTTAGATTTTTAACTGAGCAATTTATGGCCTTTTTTTTCCCCCAAAAGTAATTTATGCATTATATATATGGGATCTATAATTATGTGTTAAGTCTTATTGCTTGGTCGTTTTACTATCCTTTTATTGTTATCTTTTCTTGTACTTTGTTATAGATTATAAGAAGTAAATATATTAATATAGGAAGTAAATATTGATAGATGGGTTAGTTGCTTAATCTTAGGGATTGTATAATTATAGACTTGATTTTCTTTCCTGTTTAGATACCGTCTTTTATATATAAATAGGTTGTAATCTTTATTATGAAATACAACATCAAATATTATATTTCTACATGGTATCAGAGCCTTTCTCATAGAGATTTTTTTTTTTTCTTTTCTCTCTCGTAAAGTTTTAAAATTTTTTTGGAGACTTAGGGCTCCGTTCATTTGGGTTATCCATAAAGGATAACATTTGGAGACAGTAGCGCTCTGTTCATTTGGGTTACTCATAAAGAGTAACATTTGGAGACTTAGGGCTCTGTTCATTTGGGTTATTCACAAAGGGTAACATTTAGAGACTTAGGGCTCTGTTCATTTGGGTTACTCACGTAGGACTCTATTCATTTGGGTTACTCACGTAGGACTCTGTTCATTTGGGTTACTCACGTAGGACTCTATTCATTTGGGTTACTCACGTAGGACTCTATTCATTTGGGTTACTCACGTAGAACTCTATTCATTTGGGTTACTCATAAAGGGTAACATTTGGAGACTTAGGGTTTTATTCATTTGGGTTACTCATAGAGGGTAACATTTGGAGACTTAGGTCTATGTTCATTTGAGTTATCCATAAAGGTTAACACTTGGAGACTTAGGGCTCTGTTCATTAGGTATTGTTCACGGGAATTATTCATCAAGTATTGTTCACGGGAATTATTCATCGGGTACTGTTCACGAGTACTGTTCATCGAGGGTACTGTTCACGAGTAGTGTTTCTCGGGTACTGATCACGAGTACTGTTCACGGATTCGAAATTCTATTCACAGTAAGGCGTTTTACTAAGCTGAGAAAATGTGGTCTCCCGTTCTAGTGCTGAATCTAAATGTTGAGTCATGGCAAAAAACCGTTTGTGAAGTTTTGTGCGTACGTCAATTATTGGAAGAAGTTGGGTTTACAAATTCGGTGTCTGTTAAGTTGTATGGGACGAGTTGATTATATATGTAACAAGTTGGACATGATTAACATTTATACTCCAACTTGAGGGGAGTGTTATAGATTATAAGAAGTAAATATATTAATATAGGAAGTAAATATTGATAGATGGGTTAGTTGCTTAATCTTAGGGATTGTATAATTATAGACTTGATTTTCTTTCCTGTTTAGATAACGTCTTTTATATATAAATAGGTTGTAATCTTTATTATGAAATACAACATCAAATATTATATTTCTACATACTTCAATAATTTAAACAGCAAAAACCCCATAGTTTTTGCGTTTATTTGATTTGGTTTCTGGGAAAACAAAATGGCAATCTGGACTTTCATCTATAAAATGTAAAGCATTTGCCTCAAACTGAGGTCTAATCTACAGGAATGTGATATTGAAGGTATCCAGCACTATAAACATGCTCTGTTCAGAGGTCTCTGTTTCTAGAAACATTTTCATTTTTAATTTTTTTTTTCATTTGTTTCTTCATTTCAGAAATCATTTATGTGATTGCAGAATCTTTTGGAAATTTTGTCACCCGATGCATGTTCTAAGTGAGATCTAGTGTTCGGGGACTTATGGTTGTTGAAGGTCAAATCTATAAGAATGAGATCTTATGTAGTTATTCCAATTTTCTTGGTTTTTTCATATTTAACTTTCCTATTTTACGTGAAGTAACAAACTTTAAACAAAAACTTCAGATCTTCAGCTTCTGTTTATCCCTTAAAAGTTAATTTCAAGCTATTCTGCTGAAGTTGTACATCAATAGATTGAAGTGTTTCCATGTAATTTTAATTGAGCTATGGAAATACTGGAACTGTTGCCTTTAAGTTCAGAGTTTGGAAATTGATAATGGTTGTGAATGCCCTTGTGCAAGGAAGTTTTTTTTCTCTTTGTTTTGTCCATCACCTTCACATGCATTACTATGAACATAATTCAAGTATAATTTTTTTTTTAACTCATTTTTCTATTTTTTGACAGTCTGGTGCGTTTTGCAAAATTTCAATCTAAAATGGAACTCAATTGCAGTTTAGACTTTAGAGGAAACCTTGTGGGCACAACAATCACTACATGGTACTCATCTTTTTTTTTTTTTTGCCCTCAAAATGTTTTAATTTGACAACATTTAATGAACCGAGTGAAATCCACTCGAATGGACTGATTTGCTTTTCCAATAGGCATATACAATATAACCGTCGTTCAAGGGTTTCACAAAAGCCATTTGGAATTTGGAAAAAGGTATCTTTTGGATTTAGAAGAGTTTAGGGTTGCAATTATTCAATTTATTATTACACTATATTTGTGCACATCTGAGTTTATTTGATTTATAAACTTCTTCCTCGTATGCTCTAGGGTTTCTGTATTGTTCTTTGTGTGTAGTGAAAGAGAAGCACATCCATCAATCATTATCAGTTCTTGCATATGCAAATAGTTGTAATTACAATCTTTTGTAAGGCAAGTACATCCTGTTCTCTTCTTTAAATTCCACAAGTTACCGCATGAATTCTTCAAATAGTTGTAGTCTTGAAATCACATTGAACATTTCACATCTTTTTCCTAGATTTCTTTGTAAAACTGACAAGGATTTCTTTTTATTTTTTTATTAAGGTTTGACTGTAGAAAAATTGAGTGCTATTGTATATAATGTGCCTCTTATATGGACTATAGGCTGTTCTCCCTCTTAAGCTAGCTTTTGAGGTGAGTTAGGCTTCGCCCAAATTTAACATAGTATCAGAGCCTCCCCATCCGATGTTGGGCCTCCCATAAATATGTCAGACACCGGTAAAAATTCTGGGTGTGAGGGAGTGTGTTGAATTCCACATCGGTTGTGGAAAGGGTAATGTGCCCCTTATATGGGCTATAGGCAGTTCTCCCCTCTTGAGCTAGCTTTTGGGGTGAGTTAGACCTGACCAAAATTTAACAGTATAGTTTTGTATCAGCTAAGTTCACTGGTTGGAGATGAGTGGACTTGAACCGCCAACATCCATCACAGGGTAAACCACTGCCTCTTGGGTCGGGGCTCCCGACTGATTCTACCATAGAAAACCCCCCGTGACTATTCTCTGCAGCATTCATGTGCTCTGGACTTGAACACTATTTATGCAGTGGACCCTTTGTGTGAATAATAGAATGAAAGATACTCCTTTTATTTTATCAATAAGATATCCTTCAGTTGAAATCAACCTCAATGCTTGCTACTCTTCTTGCAGTTACACAAGTATGCAACTTGAAAATGGTGGAGTCATTATCTGCTATAGCACATAGTTGATCAGCTGGAGTTTCTTTATAAGGATGAAGTATTTTCCATGTGTTTCGGAACTTTTGTTCTTCCATAAAATTATGAAATGCCTGGTAAATTCTTACTTTAAATGTATCTCATTGTCTCTAGGCCAAAAACGAACATTTGGTTCAAGTAGATTTGAGGATTATAATCTTGAAAGGTCTAGAATTATAGGAAGAAAAGCATTTTTTCAGTTTCTTGCTTTCTATGTAATAGGATACGAGGATTATATAGTACAAGATATTATCAATTATGCCTATGATTATGCTATCAATTATCGTTTAAAATCATGCTAGGATTATGCTAACTATGATAATGTTAATCATTGATTAATTACAATTATGGCAGAATATTTTTTCCAACAAAAGACGATGCTACAGCTCCTCTTTTTGCTTTCACAACCAGATTAATGGAACATTTGGAGCTTACATGCAATTTAGCATCTCACAAGTTCTTTAACTAGAAATAATTTTCTTTTTATTTGAAGTATATAAAATTTATGCGCTACATAAAATGTTAAATTTTAAATTAAGTCAAATAAATTTGCTCTGTTGTATAGAAGTGTAATAAAAGACCATTCCAATTTCCAACCTACTATTCATCCATGTTCTTATATACTGCTGATTGAGATTGCAGGCTTTTCTTGAAAATTATTCCTGGTTTCCTACCTTCATTGTTTACAAATTCATTATTACAGGTTCTTCCTTTGCTTTATGATTCAGAGAAGCTGGGAGTGGATATTGAGCTGAACTCTAAAATAGTGGTCAGTGATGGATGCTGTTTATTCTCATGGGGGATCCTTTTGAGTTTCTGTTTGGATGGCTCTTGCATTGGGTTGTTAATATGGCAGGCCACTCTTTGGTTAAGGTTGCTATACCTATACTATATTCTAGGTTTTTTCACTTAATATTTTAAATTCTAGGTTGGGTGTAATGGAAAATCTATCTGTCTGAGTTTAATTTGGATCTAATTTGTTAAGTTTATTTCTTGGATATACTTTTAACTTGAAAAAGACCAAGATAAATTAGTTTTGCTAGTGTTTCTTGGAGTTTAATGTCATATTTTATTAAGATGTATTTCAAAAAAAAATGTTCTTTATGTATAAAACTAATTACTTAAATCCATATAATCTCTTTTATCATCGTCTCAATTAGTTTTCATGGAAAAAAAAAGTTCATCACCTGCAATTTTTGCAATCAAGTTTAAATTGATCCTATCTTAGTAAAATAATATATTTTAGCAATTTAAATGTTATTCTCTTATTTTGAAAATTTAAATGTTTTTATTTATTGTTAAAATAAATTAAAAAAATAAAAAATCAATTTCTCGAATAACTCAGATCTCCTTCCTCTTCTTCTTCAATAAAGAAAAATTTTTACATTCAACCAGAAATATCTGGAAATACAGGTAAATTTACAAACTCAACCAGATATACGGGCAACAGAAAATTTAATCAACACTAAAATACTGAAGAATCGAAAAAGAAAAATAAATTTTGTTTTCTGCAACCAAATTTGAAGAACAATAATTAAAAATTCCAATCGGAAAATTCAACCAAGCTTTAAGAAAAACTCAAATATTCAAAAAATCAACATTGAAAACTAAAAATAAATTCCAGAACAAAAAAAAAATTCAAACCCGAAATTGAAATCCCAAACAGCAATTCACTGATCCTATATTTTAAATTAAATAGCAATATAATACATGTATTAATTTTATTGGTTAGAATAACATGTCATTCATAACATGTGGTACTCTAAAAAACGTTGAATAATTTTCCATTTGTTTATCTATAATTTATTAGATTTTGAGTTTTCTCATTTATTTTCTATAATAAATATTTTTGAAATTTAACATTATAAAATTGATATTTAATTATTAAAATTAGAAAAATTATCAATTTCTTAAGAAAAAAACAAACAACCATTGAATTTATGCAAAATCAAAACTAAACTACACTTAAAATCAAGAGAAGCCTTAAAAACCATTTTCAGCAATCGATTCAAAGTCGGAACCGGACGAAAACTGGCCCGTGGCTCAGCCTTATTCACATCCTCCAGTGACTTTTTCTTACCCATTCCGTCGCCGTTTTTATGCTCATAGGAATGCAAGGCCGAGAGTAAAACGACAGCGTCTTATTAAGTCTACGGGTCGAACTGCGCCTACACGTGATCCCGCAAGTCAAGCAACCACACAGAAGCAAAACCCAGACGAGTCAGCGAAATCACACTTACGCTACCACACGGAGCCAATAAAACCCCCCCTGTTTAGCGCTCTTTTCAAAGCTCAGCCTCCTCCACAAATATCTCTCTCTCCTCCTCTTTCAAAGCTCAGCGAGCGGCGGAGAGAAAAAAATCCCACCCAATCGCAGCCACAGCTATCAGGTAAATCATAGAAAAGAATCTGCGCTGACTTCACCTTTCGATTCTGTTTGGATCTGCTTATTTTCTCTGTTTTTACTCCTTCTCTATCTCTTTAGATCTGTTTTTCTCTCTTCCAGTTTTATTGGAGCTTGGTTTCTGTGGTTTAGAAAGGTGTAATGGTGAAACTTACCTGATCTAAGTTAGCATTTGCTTCTGATCTGTTAGATCTGTGAAATAGATCGGAGGAATTGTTGTTTTTGGGCGATCTTTTCCTGTTTGTCTCTCGCGCTTTTTTAATTTTTTAGATCTGTTTAATAGGCGGTTTTATGGCTGTCATTGTTCTTTATTTTTTTGTTTTTATTTCTTTGTGCTTGAATTTGTTGGATTCGCTCAAAGTTATTGATTTATTCTCGTTTTGTTTTTAATTAATTTGGTTTTGATGTTTTTCACCTGATCTAAATATGTTTTTCATTAAAGGAAATAACTTGTTTTGTGAGATGAAAAGTTTTTGATGTTAGATATGTTGAAAAGGGTTTCTATAAAGCAAGTTTTAAAATTTTGGAAAGCATATGCGTTTTGGATTTATATGGTGTACGCAGTAGTAATTTCACCCATTTCTCATTGTTATGTATTTATTTGTGAAAATCTTTATTTATTCATGTCGATCCACTTGATAGTTAAACCTTCTATATGTCCTCGTTTTGCCTCTTTGTTTGTTTGGTGCTAGGGAGTGGTTCTCTGTTTAGATGGGGAGTTGGTTCATTTGCTGCATTTTCTATCTTCAGATATAATTAACTCAATTTTATATGAAGAATGATTAATCTGTGTCCGTTGACTGGTTCTTTTCACTTAGTTATAAATAATCTTTTCAGCTGAGTGTTGGACATTGGATAGTTGTTACTTTATGCAACTAAAAGTGGGAAAAGACTTTCATACTAATGGGCTTGCTTAAATGTATATTGAGTTGTTCTTCATGTGATTGTGATGATTGCATTTCTGTTCAGTATCTTTTTTATTTTATCTTATTGCTTTCATCTGGTGGTTTGTCACCTACTTGTCATTTTGATCTGACTAATTGTGATAGTCAGATTGGTTTACTGATTCCATATGGTTCACCTTAAGCTGTATTCCTTTCCTTTTACCCATCTCCCCCTTCTCTTGTTACTGCGAAATGACATGCAAAGTAGCTTCCCCTGTGAAAGAACACCAGGTTTAGATGAGGCAGATGAAGGGACCTGTTTTCTTATTAAGTTATGGGCTTTTGGTTTTGTTCAAATTGCGTTCTTTGTCCATGGATGAGCTATATTGGCGCTTTTATAGTTATTGCTCTAGCTTTCATTCAACGCTTGGATACTTTGATGTCATTTACTTGAGACTCAGCTCATTCCATTATCTATGTGATTTTATTTTGTTTATATATATAATTGACATAAAACATAGGTTACACAATTGTGTATGACATGTTTTTCTTTCATTCATTGTAGGGAAAATCATAATGGCTGATCAAGTTCAATATCCAACTGTCATGCAGAAGGTAGCTGGTCAGCTCCTTCACTCCAGTGTTTCCCAAGATTTCCATTGCTATGATGGAGCTTACAAGAGGCCTGCTAGTTACCGAACACGTGCCCATGGCAACTACTCTAATGCTGCATTCCAATATTCTGTGGTGCGAGGATGTGGTGCTACTTCTGACCTATCTATTGTTCCATCAACTGCATCTTCTGTTTGTGTCCAGGCTCCCTCTGAGAAAGGTTTTGCTGGTTTTGCTATTGATTTCCTTATGGGTGGAGTCTCTGCAGCTGTATCAAAGACAGCTGCTGCTCCAATTGAGCGTGTTAAGCTCTTGATTCAAAACCAAGATGAGATGATTAAAACTGGAAGACTATCAGAGCCCTATAAGGGCATTGGTGATTGTTTTAAGCGAACAATGAAGGATGAAGGGATTATTTCATTGTGGAGAGGAAACACAGCCAATGTCATCCGTTACTTCCCTACCCAGGTGAGCTAGTATATTCTTTTATCATTTTGTAGTTCTCTTTACTTTGCTCACTTTTTTTCCCTTTTCTTTTGTGGTCTCTTTATGCTGATAGCTGCTGTGTGTCTTTATCAGGCCTTGAACTTTGCATTCAAAGATTACTTCAAGAGGCTCTTTAACTTTAAGAAAGACAGAGATGGTTATTGGAAATGGTTTGCAGGTAACTTGGCATCAGGTGGTGCTGCTGGTGCTTCTTCCCTTCTCTTTGTCTACTCCTTAGACTATGCTAGAACCCGTTTGGCCAATGATGCCAAGGCGGCAAAGAAGGGAGGAGAGAGGCAGTTCAATGGGCTTGTTGATGTCTACAGAAAGACTTTGGCATCTGATGGTATTGCTGGGCTTTACCGTGGTTTTAACATTTCTTGTGTTGGAATCATTGTTTATCGGGGTCTGTATTTTGGAATGTACGATTCTCTGAAGCCTGTGGTGTTGACTGGAAACTTGCAGGTTAGTGATATGCTTCCTTTTTCTCAATTGAATGGCTGATGGGTGCAAGATTGGTTTTATTGATATTGAGTATATGCTTGCTAATGAGTATATTTATCTATATATTGTTTTTAATTATCAAAATAGTTTCAATATTGTTTAATAAGTTCTTAGTTCACGCTATTAAGTTTCTCCAGTTGCCCATCTTGATTCAGGAAGCTAACAGTGCAGTTATTTTTACCATGTTTCTCTTTCAAAACAATTGTCAAGTGTTTTTTTTCCCCCAGGACTTAGAAGCTATATATTTTTCCTGGGCTTGGAGATCATCCAAACTGTTAAAATGGTGCCATAAAGTTTGAGTATTATTAACATATTATTCTTTCTAATGATTACAGGATAGTTTCTTTGCTAGCTTTGCCCTTGGTTGGCTTATCACTAATGGTGCTGGTCTTGCCTCCTATCCCATTGATACTGTTCGGAGAAGAATGATGATGACCTCTGGTGAAGCTGTCAAGTACAAGAGCTCTCTTGATGCCTTCTCTCAGATCTTGAAGAATGAGGGTGCAAAGTCACTCTTCAAGGGTGCAGGAGCAAACATTCTCCGAGCCGTTGCTGGTGCTGGTGTCCTTGCTGGCTATGACAAGTTGCAGCTGATCGTCTTTGGCAAGAAGTATGGATCTGGAGGTGCTTAAGCTGCTCCAAGGTTTCTCCATTTAGCTTTAGATGTTGATGAAAATCTTCACTTACGAGAATTTAGACCGGCGAATTTTTCTTCAAATAATTCGTTTGTAGGGGGGAGTTTGCTCCCCAGACCCAATTTTACATTCGGAAGGAGTTCATTTATCTTTTCAAACCCAATTTATATGAGTTGTGGCCAATGCCACTAATGCTTTTTGAAGTTCCATATATATTTGAGGGATTTTCTTTTCCCAATATCAATTCATGAGATATTTTATTTTGAAGTTTAAATATTTTTCTTGTTTGAGAATGGGAAAATATTCAGCTATGGATGAAATTTCTGGTAGTCTTGCATGTGTTAGCATTTCTTAATATTCTTGTTTTGGCCTTCTGAAAGTGGGGTTGGTTTTCGTGCCCCTGCTACAAAATTATCTATTGATGCTGTTACTGTATGCTTTGATCGTCAGTGTTTTTATTTTGCATTATATAACAGGTGAATCATGCATCTTAGTTAGGTAAAAACTTATCATTGGAGATGATATGATATGGCTATATAAATGCATTTGGGTTCTTGTATGGTTCAGAAATAAATCTGTTCTCCAGGATCTAGAAATGCTAGAAATGGAAGAATCCTTGTAGATAACCCTTTATGGAACGACACTTGCATTGAAATTCTTGATTAGACATGGATGTCTTTTCTTTTCATCAGTGGTGCGCTTCGAGAAGAAAGCCGTCTTTAATACTTGAGGGAGAAGGCATTTTATTTTATTTTTTTAAAGGTTAATTCAGTGCAAATTTTGATTAGTTGGGTGAGCGAGTTTTAGATATATAATGATTTAAGGCAAAAGAAATTCCTGAAAATTCATTGCATCTATCAATTGCATGTCATATTTTATTTCAAAGGACAATGTTATAGACTCATTGTTGATTATGGAGTGAGGAAATTGCTCGTTTGTTCAAGTCCATTGCACTACAAGATTAATGATTATTTCTCGATGTAGAAATGACGTCAAAACAGCAGTCTGGGTAAGCAGGGTTTTGAGTGCCAGTGCTCTTATTTGAATTGGATTTTATGTTTAAACTTAAACTATATTTATTTCAGTCTTTCTAAAATTAAAAGCATAATTTACCACTCCTAAGTTTCCTGCAGATTTTGTAATGTACAAATATTCTAATCTCTTGAACATATTGGAACAAATTTTCTCCAACAAGAGTTTATTTCTATTGCATGAAATTAATATTTCTTTACAATAGACACAGATCCTGAGTACATCACAACATATAAAACATGTAAAGTTTCTGATAAATAACATAACAGATCTATGTTGGGTAAAGAAGGGTACAAAATCCATACAATAGAATGCCATATACAGAATCATCACATTATAATATTGATTGGATTAAAGCTTTGTTAAAACCTTAATCTTTGCTTTAATGAAGTTGACTCAGACCAATACCACTTTGGGATACACTAAAATTTGTATGAGATGCTCAATTATTATCCTTTTCCTCAGTTTTTGACTAGCTTTTTTCCCCATCACCAATATGATCAAGGATCAAGAGACAGGTGGATGGCAGGAAAAATCAATTCCTTGCTTGCAAACCAGGGCTTCTTCTGGCCCCATGGGGAGAATCCACTCTCTTCTAGTTGAGAGGAGCTTTTGCATATCTTAAGCTAAAGACCTGCCCTTTATTCACTGAGTTTAGGTGCAGAGATGAGAAGTAGGCAATGGGAGGCTTTTTGTTAATTATTTTTTATGTGTTTTTATTTATTTATTTGTGAATTTTGGTGGGTCCCTGCATAAGCATTTTTCTGTATGGACAAAAGGAAAAGGTTGGGCAAATTTAATAAAATGATATTAAGATTGGAAGTCATGTAAATTCTTGTTGGATGGCAATCCACAAGTTAGAATTGTGGCGGAAGCAATTTTGTATTTTAAAAAAAATTAAATTTAAAATAATAAATGTTGTTCCTTTATTAAAAAAATAAATAACTCATGCTATTAATTTTTTTTTTAAAAAATAATTATTTTCGACTAAATAGATTTTTTTTTTTTAAAAAAATATTGTATAGATGTGAAAGTTTAAAACTTTAGACGTAAAATTTCAAGATAATATTTTTTTACAAAACAAAGGATTTAAAAAACAACAAAATAAACATCAAAAAAAAAAAAAAAAAACAACAAAATAATAAAGGTCAGATTAAAAATAGTTAAATTTTAAATCATAAAGTTTAATAAATTAAATAAAAACTTAATAAAATAAGTCAATTTAGTCCGAAGCACACAGAAAATTATTTCAATTAATAAAAATTTGATTGAATAAAAGTTAACTTATTCTTATACCTAACCTATTTTATAAAAATGATTAAAAAACTCTTTTTTAAAAAAATAATTTTTAATTGAAATTGTTTAATATTTATTAAATTTGATTTTTGAAATTTTGAGTTGTAATGAAATAAATAAAAATAAATTGATTGTGATTTTTTTATTTTAATTTTTCAAATTAATCAAAAATTTCAAATTGATTATGAGATTACTAGTGAGAGTGTGAAATTTTAAGACACTTTAGAATTTAATCTTTAATGCATAATAAAATAATAAAAAATTGAGAAAATATAAATTAATTCATGAAAAATAAAATAATCATTTTGTTAAAATTTATTATTAATTTAATATAAATTATAATCATTTTAATAAATATAATGTTTTATTAATAAAACTTACGAAATTAGTTTTTTATAAAAGTAAAAAAGTATTATAAAATATTAAAAAAACTAAATTAAGGGTAAAATAGGTGTGGTAAATATTTAATAGGTTAATGTGCAGTCTCATAAAAAACAAAATTTGCACACTGTATCATTTAATTTTTCATTAAAATTCACTTTTTTTATAAATAAATTGATTTCTATCGCACTTATAATTATAAAATTTTTAAAATTTAATAATTAATTTTATTTTTTTTATAATATAAAAATTAATATACACAAAAAAACATATATTTTTATCCAATTATTCTAAATTTTAAATAATTTATTATATTTATCTATTTTACTAGTTTATTATTTATACATATCAATCACTTTACATTAAAAAATATTAAAATTTAATATTTAAAATATATTTAATAAATTATCAATATTATAATTTTCAATCTGAAAAATATTAACACCAGTCACTTTTTCAAGTTACGCATGGCCTGGAATTTCTCTTCCAAGCAAACTGTAGAGTTACAGAAGATGCAATTAAGAGAGAATTTAACCATTGTAACTTGGAGGCATGGGCTTGGTTGCATCCTTTTGTCTGGTTACACAAATTGCAATTGCATTTAATTTCTTTTTCTTTTTAAAAAAAAATATTATATTTTATAATATTAATATGGCTCAATCCCTTTGTCCGAATATCAATAAATGAAGGGTTGTAATTTTTCACACCCAACTCTCAAAACAACTGTGAGGATAATTGACTGAAGAAGGTTATTTCACCTTTTTCAATTATTTTATGATTAGCCGACGAATCTCGACAGTCAATGACCATAGTTTGGATTAGGATTCTGACACTGCAAAACACCGACGAGAAACAAAATCTCTATATAAACCACACTGAAGAACAAACACCGGGGGATTAGCCGAGATTGAAGCTGCGTCGAGCCATCGGCAGCAATGGACTCTTTCTGCCTTTTTGGGCAAAGACAACGTTTATATAAAACTCATGGACGGAGTCAATTGTTAAAAAAGGGAAAAACAGAAACGACAACGTTTATTAAGTCCATCTAGCAACCTAGCATTAAAAAATAAACAAATAAAGATAAAATCATAATAAAAAAAACTGAAAACTCTCTGCGATCACTTTCACTTTCACTCTCTGCTTCTCTCTCTCTCAACAAAAAGGCTTCGCATACAAACACACATACAGAGATAGAGAGTGAGCTTCTTCCCATTGTCTGTTTCTCTCTTTCCTTTCAACCCTTTTCTTTCTCTTCTCTTCTTTTCCCTTCCATCACTTCCTCTCTCAATCTTCCCTTTTCTTGCTTCCAAATCTGCCCATTTACTCTAATCTAAGAATCACTTCCAGTTTTCGTCAATGTATGTACCAAATTCTCCTTTACAATCTCTTCATATGTGCGTTTTTAGCTTATTGTTGGTGATTATGGTGTTCAATGGCATTTTCTTGTTATAATGGTAACGTTTTTTCCTTTTAACTCTTTTGTTTTATTAGATTTTCTTGGAGAGTTTTTGCAGGTGGAAAGTGCAGAGATTTTGTTGTCTGAGGTACGAATTCGTTAAAAAGTAGATTTTGTTGTCTGAGGTACGAATTCTTTAAAAAGTTAAGGGAAAAAAAAGTAACAGAAGTTCTGTTTTCTCTGGTTGGTTGGTTGCTGAGAAAGTGGAGTTAAAAAAAACGAAAAAGAAAATAAATCTGTGTGTATCTTGCGGTTAATTTTTGTTTTCTTGGTTGACCCTTGTTTTTTTAAAATAATTTTTTAGAGGTTAGCTGTGGTTAGCGAAGATTGTTGTTTTAGGCTCTGAATAAGTTTTCATTTGTTTTATTTTTTGTCTGCAAAAGTTGAAAATTATATTCTTATTTTCTTTCTATTTTTTTCCCAGCATTTTCATTTGTTGCCAAAAGGGTGACCAAGAATTGATGTGTATTTTGACTTCAATATAAGAATTTTAACTCATTTGATCTACTAGCTTTGAACGCTGCGTCAATCTTTGTCACTTTAGCCCCTTTTGTGCCTAAATTTTAGAATTTTTGTCCAATTAAATTCATTGGAATTCCAGTCATTCTGTTATTTTTCGCTTTCTAGGATTGGAGTTACAATTCTTTGTTGTTTTGCAGGAGAATGGGATTTGGCTTTCACTGATACGTTGCAGGAACTAGAGAAATTCTAATGTATGTGAAAGTAAATGTGAGGAAGATACAGTCGAGAATTGGATTTGATATTGTTTTCTTTGTTTGTTTCAAATATGAATTCTGTTTTTCACCCTTCATTAGGGGGAGAGAGAGAGAGAGAGAGAGAGAGACAGTTTCATCTCCATATTTACCAATTATTGACAGATAGCGTATTGAATATTGATGATGTTTTGCTGGTCATTTGGTGATTTTCTTTTGGTGGAATTTGCAGCTTTGTTTTGTTTCAAAAAGAAAAGAAAATAGTGGGCTTCCTTCACAATGAATGCCAATAGTCAAATGGAGGTGCATTACATAAACACTGGTTTTCCTTACACTGTCACTGAAAGCTTCATGGACTTCTTTGAGGGGCTAACACATGTGCCTGTACATTATGATCACACTGGAACAGTGCATGATCAGGTTCAGGTACCAAAATTTCCCATTTTAGTTCGAGTTCGAATAACTGCTAAAGTAAATTTTTCTGAAAGACCATCCAAAATCTCCAATAATTTTGCACATGCTTTTGTCAATTCTTTGGTTAACTAGTTAGATCCATGTCCCAGATGAATATTTATTCAATTTGTCCAATGGATACATACATACGCCTTTTTTACGTAGAGAGAGTACATTCTGTTACTTGTACATATATACGCCTTTTTCAGAGAGACTAATGGGCATAATTAGATGAGAAAAGAAAAGAAAAACATATATTTGTACATAACACTTACAAATGATATTTAAGGGTAAGTTTTGAACTGACAATTCTGTTTGCCATTTTCTTTTCAAATGAACCAAAAGATTTTCCATATCATATGTGGACATTTCACCAACCACTAATTCAAAAGCTTAAGCTGTTACCAGGATGCTTATTTAACTATATTAATGAGATAGCATCATTTAGAAGTAATCTATATGCTCTGCAAGGCTCACCCATATCCCATGGTGGCCTTCTTTTGGTCCATTATTTATGAATGCAACTATGCCATCTATGAATATTAGCATAATTCTTTCATATGCTTAGGTGTCTCAACAATCTTTTGTGCATGCTGTGCTTATGCATACTTGTATTACTAGATTACAGGGAAATTGATATTTGCTTGCCCTCTCTATGACCTTTTTCATCTCTTTCTCTTCAGGAGAATGCGTATTGGACAATGAACATGAATGCATATAAATATGGATTCTCTGGTCCAGGGACTGCCTCTTATTACAGTCCTTATGAGGTAAATGATCCTTTACCAAGAATGGATATCGGCAGGGGAGCTTGGGAATACCCTTCACCGGTGAACATGGAGGAGCCCACAACTGCAGATACACAGTCTGAAAGAGATGCAGCTGTCACCGTGCATACTCCTCCAGAAGAATGTTAGTAAAATTTTATTATTACTATTATCCTCTGAATCATATAATTTTGAGGCCCTGGTATCAAGGATCTCCCAATTTTTAGAGTTCTAGTGATTGGTTGAAGTTCAATAGTGCCAAATATCTTTTTTAAAAGCAAAAGAGCTTTCTTTTCCTTAATTTAATTTTTTGCTGCTGGCCTGAATGTATGTCACTTGGTTGATATTTGAATAAAGTTGTTTCCTTCTGGTTGATTTTGTATACATGTATATCAATTGGGAATTTTATAGAATTTCTTCTCATTGTCCTTATTGTCCACTTCTTTTAACTACATTTCCAATCATTTGAATCTTTTGCCCACATTTTACAGGCATCCCAAATCGTACAAGCAGCGATAGTCCTCAGGTATGAAACTAGCTTGCTAATGCATTTGTGCATGTCAACTGATTTTTCTGCTGCAAAGTGATGCACATTCTTTTGGAGTCTCACTGTTTGGTATTAAGGCTCAGTTGTTGTTGGCATAGTGGTAAGGTCCATTCTGTTGTAAAGACTAACTAACCTTCAGGTGGTTTGTCTAAATTTTGCAGGGTGTTTGGCAAGATGATATTGATCCAGATAACATGACTTACGAGGTTTGCTATGTAACTTCATCTGGTTCTCTTCCTTTCAGTGAGTTGCATTTTATTTTAATAGAGTTCAATATTGTCATCGTAATGGTGCGAAATCTGGGGTTAACTGCAATCCACTATGGAAGGGCTGGCATGCCAGTTGATTCGTACAACTTAAAAACTATTTTATCAGATTTTATATGAGTATTCTTAAAAGATAATTCATGTGAGCTATCTTTTATGTCCTAGACTATGCATTTGCAAGACAACAAATTTTTGCAATCTGCTTTTGCTTTGAAGTCATGCTTTTTCATGATTATTCTGCTTAACAATGTTTTCCACATAAGAAGTGGGTTGGTGAATACTAATTATGGATAGACATTTGCTTGGCTGGTTGGCTTTTAGAGTTGCACAAACATGTCAAACTTATAAGTAGGGAACCAGTGGAACCTTAGTAAAAGTTTCATTGGATAATTTGTTATTTCCTTCCAAATTGGATGATGTTCTTGATATTGATATTCATGTGAATTTCTTTAGTCTATGCCTTTCAATATTGAATATTACCAAGAAAATTCCAAATTTTAATTGCTGAATCTGTTAGTGCCACAGGAATTACTCGACTTAGGTGAGGCAGTAGGAACACAAAGTAGAGGTCTCTCACAAGAACTTATTAGTTTGCTTCCAACCTCAAAATGCAAGTTTGGAAGTTTTTTCTCAAGAAAAAAATCTGGGGAAAGGTAAAGTTTTGGAATATTTATTTTCTTTAACTGAAAATTGCAGTTGCAACCATTATATTTGCTTTACTTATATCTATATGTGTATGGCGTATATCTTGTTTCATTTTTTCCTCATCTTTAGTAAATTCAGAATTCTTTTTGCATCTCTGAATTTTCTGATTACAATTTTGATAACACGAATTATTGATGTTAGGTGTTTACTGTTTCTTGTTATTGTTTGTGAAAAACAGATGTGTGATTTGCCAGATGAGGTACAAAAGAGGGGACAAGCAAATGAAACTGCCATGCAAGCATGTGTACCATTCCGAGTGCATCACCAAGTGGCTCAGTATCAACAAGGTCAGTCATTGTCATCTTTGAAGCGAAAAAAAAAAAAGAAAAGCCTTCAGAATTCTGCATTTTGCAGCTTCTAATAGCCTCCATGTCCTACTATCGATTTGTTTCTTCAGGTATGTCCAGTTTGCAACAACGAGGTTTTTGGCGACGAATCAAAGAACTAAATGATCAAAACAGAAGAAACTCACTACTCTTTGCTCCTTTTTCTTCTAGTCCTTCAGGTGGTTTAGTTCCTGTTGATTTTTGTACCCGTAGAGAAAGTCAAGAACTAAGGTGATTTCCTCGGTCTCCATAGAAGTTTGCTTCTATAGCAAGAGAATATGAATTTCAGATAGCACTTAAGTTGAAGTTACTGAATTTTGTGTATATCTGTGATCTTTTGCTTCCTGTATCAATGTTTAGATTGTTTAATCTTATGATCCACAAACTCTATTAGTCTATTTTATCTCCATGGAAGTGTCAGAACTTTTGCTCTCTTCTTACACACGAGTTCGTGAAAATATTATGGCTATGTTTAGTACTTTGTAAGACAATGTAATGGAATCAAAATTTAATATAACGGATCTTCATTGGATGGTTTTGAGAAATAGTTCTGTACGAAGAATTTGCTGTAATAGTGATAAGCGGTTGTCGAAACCGTCAAAAATAAACCTATTAAACAATCAACAATAAACTTGTAGATAGTGGCAATAGGGTCGAACCACAGGGAATTGACACCAATGATTTTCATAATAATGACTAGGTCAAGTAAATAACAAGTAATTAAAAGAGGGGGGTTTGAGTTGATAGATTAACACTAAATAGCAAAAGAAAGCAATAATTTAAAGATGAGTAAATCAATGGATGAAAAGCTTCTAGTTGAAGTATGGATCTATTTCAGATTGTTTAGAATTGATAATTGATTCTTTAATACTCCTATTTATCTCAATAAATTGGTTTAGGATGTAGAAGACACTTCTCACAATCTAAATTCCTCCTTAGTTCTAGTTTGATTAGGAAACGTTCGCTAATTAAACACTAATCAACAAGTTGCCAAGGAACGTCCTTGGGGCATTATAACATCGAACAACTGTTGACTGCATTAAGACTTAGAGAAACCCAATTCTATCATTGCCAACCGCGTGGTCAAGTTTAGATTATGCAATTTGATTAAATGTGTATTTGAACAACCTAAGCAATTACGGACCTAAATTATTCAAACAATATTACTTAAGCAATTTAAAAGCAATGGCCCTTATTGATTCTAAAAGCAAAATAATAATTATGGAAAGATCAAATTGCATAAATATTGAAAGTAAATAAGAGTTTAACAATGGAGATTTAAATCTCCCAATTCATCACAAAATCTGAAATTCACCAACTTCAACTAGAAAAGAATGAAACTAGCCACTCATGGTGGGCAAAATACACAAAAGAAAGAAGAGAAAAAGGGAAGAAGCTGCAGAATTTCTGGAGAGTTTCTGACGAGTTGAGTTGCTGATCAGAAGATGCCTTTGCTGGTTTGGAGGCTCTCCTTTTATAGCTGAAGGATTCTATCTATCTAGGGTTTTGAAATCCCTTTTTGATTTGGTGTTTGACTCCTCTTTTGATGTTGAATTTAATTGCAATTGGAATTCCTTGGATGAGAAGCTCTTTCGTGGCTCTTGGTTTTATGTTGGTAGTGATTGGGTTGGATTTGGACATCTGAAAATTCGGATTTCTGTTTTCTGCCCAATTTCCCGCTTTGCTGTCAGTTTCTGCTGTCAAAGTGATTTGCCCGGTGATTTGACCAGTTTCTTCAAGTGATTGGGCAAATCACTGACCCAATCACTTTTCTGTGAGTCAGTCCAGATTTCTGCTCTCTGTCTTCTGCGAGTGATTTGGCCAGTGTCTTCGAGTGTCTTGGGCAAATCACTGCCCATATCACTTCTGCCTGTTGCCTCCAGGTTTCTGCTGTCAAAGTGATTTGCCCGGTGATTTGAGTGTTTTGGGCAAATCACTGACCCAATCACTTTTCTGTCAATTTTCTGCACTTTTTCTCCAATTTTTCAATTTCTTTCTTTTCTGTAAAAACAAGATAAAAACCATAAATTAAACTAAAAAATGTGTAAATAAGCAATAAAAAGGATAATAAAAATGCGGCTAATTTATGCTTGATCAAATACCCCCATACCTAGTTTTTTGCTTGTCCTCAAGCAACAAATAACTTAGTTAATCAAGTTCCTTTTTCTTTTGAGCCTAAGTACTACTTAATCAGCCCCCCTAGACTCCTAAGCTGAAGTATCACAGTATAGAGTACATGCACCAAGGTCGTCCTCTCCTTTCCTTGTTTCCTTTCACCTACCATGGTCAAGAGAAAGGTTTTTGACTCAATCATGCTTATTCTTTTATGTTAGGTTTAGTGCAGCCCCTAGGAGTGACTTGCCCCTTTTCTTCTTTCTTCCTTTTTATTTTTATTTTTATTTTCAGCAGCACTTATTCTTATCCTTGCCTGAAAAAGTCACTAACCTTTTTACGCGATTGTGTACATGGGTGATACACCCCCGGTTACTCAGTTAGTCACTTGTTCAAGTGGCTACTAGCTCTGTTCATAGTCTAGACCATCGAAACTTATTTGCTTGGAAAAGTCACTGACCTTTTTACGCGATTGTGTACATGGGTGATACACCCCCGGTTACTCAGTCAGTCACTTCTCCAAGTGGCTATTAGGCTCAGTTCATAGTCTTAAACCATTGGAACAAGTTTATGATTTGTGCTTTATGCTGGTTTTTTTATGATAGTTTGGGCAAATCAGCTCATAGGGAGTTACACTAACTTTGTGTTTGCATGTATTTGTATTTTTATTTCCCTTGACCTTAGCAAATTTGAGGATTCAATTCAAGAGAAAAACTCCCTAAGTGAAGGTAACATACTGTGAATGATTCAATTTAAGCTTAAAGGGGTGGCAAATCAATGGGGTCATGAGATAAGGAAACTCTTTTAACCTTGTTATCTATGTTGAGTAGAGCAAAAGCTAAGACAAAATTCTGTGTGTGTGTGCAAGAAAAAATGTGTGCCAAGAAAAAAAAAAAGTGTGGTGTATGTCATGGGGCAAAAAGATGCAAAAAGAAACAAAAAGACACAAGTAGAAAGCAAAAGATGATGGAATCAATGTAAATCAATGCAAAAAATAACCTAGTAATACCCCCACACCTATGACAAACATTGTCCTCAATGTGTAAGCATATATAAAAAAAAAAATTAAGGAAAGAAAGGGAAAGGGACTTCCTGGCCTGTGGGTGATTTGGCCAGTGATTTGGGCAAGCACTGGGCAAATCGCTATCTGTCACGGTGCTGGGGCAGAAAATGGTCCACCAGCAGGTCCAATAGGTGTTCCATCCTTTGCATTCTGTCTTGAGCCTCCACCGAATGGTCTTGAGGTGCCTTTTATGTCCTCCAAGGTCCACCCAATTGCTTTCTTGTGCTTCCTCAACAGATCAAGGAGCTTTTCCTCTTCTTCTTGGCTGAGCTGGTTAGAAATAATTGCTGGAAGTGAATTTCCAGCTCCCAAGTAGGCATATTTGAGGTGGCTGGGCAAGGGTTTCAGTTCTGGTGCAGTTGCTGTTTGTGCTGATTTCTGCTGTTTGCTGTCTGATTTGGGCAGATTATCTGGTGATCTGGGCAAATCACTGTCTGTCAAGTCTGTCTGCTCCAGTGATTTGGTCTGTGATTTGAGCAGATTATCTGGTGATCTGGGCAAATCACCCACATCCAGCAAGTTACAGCAGTCTGCTGTTTTTTCTGCTTCAGTGATGTTGCTGTCCACTTCTCCTTTCCTGCAAAGACCATCATAAAGTAAATTTTCTTGATCAAAATCAAAAATTTCTTGACTTAAATCATCAATAACATCAATGCCATAAACAGGAGAAACATCATTGAGGAATTTCATGGCATCATAAACATTAAATTTGATAACTTCCCCTTCAAACTCCATAGTCAATGTGCCATCATGCACATCAATTTTAGTTCTTGCTGTACTTAAGAATGGTCTTCCAAGTAGGATATCAGAGGTGATTTTGCCCTTGTCTTCCTCTATGTCAATAACATAAAAATCTGCTGGAAAGACTAATTGGTCCACTTGCACCAACACATCTTCTAGCACTCCCTTGGGGTAGACAACAGATCGATCAGCCAATTGGATCATAATGCTGGTGCCCTTGAGTGTACCTGCATTCAACAAGTTAAAAATAGAAAGAGGCATGACATTTATTGAAGCTCCAAGGTCACACATGGCCTTCTTTATTCCTATGTTGCCTATTTTGCATGAAATGGCAAACATTCCTCTATCCTTGCATTTGGTGGGAAGTTTCCTTTGAATGACAGCTGAGACACACTCCCCCACACTTACCTTTTTATGTTCAGCAAGTTTCCTCCTATTGGTGCATAGCTCTTTGAGAAATTTAGCATACCTTGGTATTTGTTTGATAGCATCAAGTAGGGGTATGTTGATTTCCACTTTGCGAAGTGTCTCCAATATCTCTTTTTCCTCTTTCTCCTTTTGGGATCTTGCAAATCTCTTTGGGAAGGGAGGAGGTACCTTGAATTTCTCCATAAGTTGCTGTTTCTGCCTTTGATTGGATTCTGCCTGGTCTGTTGATTTGGGCAGATCACTCTCTGCCTTCTCTGGTGATTTGGGCAAATCACTGCTGGACAGCTCAGTTTGCCCAGCGATCGGGTCAGTTTCTACTAGTGAATTGGGCAAATCACTGCCCTGATCACTTTCTGGCAGAATTTCTTCCATGGCCTGTTTTTGCAATTTTTTAGCCTTGCTGTCTTGTAGCTCTTTTCCACTCCTCAATGTGATGGCACTAGCATTTTGTCTTGGATTTATCTCAGTTTGGGAGGGTAGCTTCCCTTGAGACTCAAATTTGCTCATTGAAGTGGCCATTTGGCTCACTTGTTGCTCAAGATTTTGGACAACAGCAGGGGATGCAATAGTGGCTGATTCAGTGGTGTATGTTGCTGGTTCAGTAAGTGCAACATCTTCTGGTTCAGTTGTGTCAATTTTTGAGGTTGCTGGTGTTTGGACAGCAACAAGGGATGCAATGGTGGCAGATTCAACACTTGCTGATTTTTGGACAGCAGGTTCAGCAATTGCCGGTGCAATTTCAGCAGTGGCAGGTGTGGCATTGGGTGAATTTGTTGGTGCAGAAAATTTTGCAGTAACCTGGAATCGGGTATCTGGTTCAGCTTCAAGTGTAGTGGTGATTTGTGTAGCAGACTCAGCAGCTTGGTCTGTTTCTTCGTCATCGTCCCATAGATCTTGAAGCTCTTCCTCTCTTCTTAATATGTGCGCGTTCATTGAATTGACCGCTTGATCCACTTGCTGTTGGAGAATTTTTCCAGAAATTTCCAATTTCCTTACCATCTCTTCAAGTTCCATATTGGAGTTTTAAGGTGTTGCTTGGGCTTGACAGTTTTGGTAGTAGTCAGCCCTTGCATAGCCATAATTCGGATTGTCCCCCCAACATGGATTGTATTGCAGATCTCTTTGGTAGTCATGGTAGTGGTCTGTCCTTGTATAGCCATAGCTCATATTGTCTCCCCAACCTGAATTGTATGTGTCAAGGTAGGGATTATGTCTTGGCTGTCCATAGAATCCTGTATATGCTTATTGAAGTTGTTGGGCTTGACCTATACCATAATTTCTCACCATAGAGGTTAGTTCAGAAATTTGAGAAGAGAGAAAAGACATACTTACCATAGCCATGCTTGTAAGGTCTTGGCAGTGCGTTTAATTTCAGGATCGTAAAGAAGAGTGTCTTTACGGCCAGACCTAGTCATAAAGGGAAAATACGTTAGTTTAAATCAATTCCCCGGCAACGGCGCCAATTTTTGATAAGCGGTTGTCGAAGCCGTAAAAAATAAACCTATTAAACAATCAACAATAAACTTGTAGATAGTGGCAATAGGGTCGAACCACAGGGAATTGACACCAATGATTTTCCTAATAATGACTAGGTCAAGTAAATAACAAGTAATTAAAAGAGGGGGGTTTGAGTTGATAGATTAACACTAAATAGCAAAAGAAAGCAATAATTTAAAGATGAGTAAATCAATGGATGAAAAGCTTCTAGTTGAAGTATGGATCTATTTCAGATTGTTTAGAATTGATCATTGATTCTTTAATACTCCTATTTATCTCAATAAATTGGTTTAGGATGTGGAAGACGCTTCTCACAATCCAAATTCCTCCTTAGTTCTAGTTTGATTAGGAAACGTTCGCTAATCAAACACTAATCAACAAGTTGCCAAGGAACGTCCTTGGGGCATTATAGCATCGAATAACTGTTGACTGCATTAAGACTTAAAGAAACCCAATTCTATCCTTGCCAACCGCGTGGTCAAGTTTAGATTATGCAATTTGATTAAATGTGTATTTGAACAACCTAAGCAATTACGGACCTAAATTATTCAAACAATATTACTTAAGCAATTTAAAAGCAATGGGCCCTTATTGATTCTAAAAGCAAAATAATAATTATGGAAAGATCAAATTGCATAACTATTGAAAGTAAATAAGAGTTTAACAATGGAGATTTAAATCTCCCAATTCATCACAAAATCTGAAATTCACCAACTTCAACTAGAAAAGAATGAAACTAGCCACTCATGGAGGGCAAAATACACAAAAGAAAGAAGAGAAAAAGGGAAGAAGCTGCAGAATTTCTGGAGAGTTTCTGACGAGTTGAGTTGCTGATCAGAAGATGTCTTTGCTGGTTTGGAGGCTCTCCTTTTATAGCTGAAGAATTCTATCTATCTAGGGTTTTGAAATCCCTTTTTGATTTGGTGTTTGACTCCTCTTTTGATATTGAATTTAATTGCAATTGGAATTCCTTGGATGAGAAGCTCTTTCGTGGCTCTTGGTTTTATGTTGTTAGTGATTGGGTTGGATTTGAACATCTGAAAATTCGGATTTCTGTTTTCTGCCCAATTTCCCGCTCTGCTGTCAGTTTCTGCTGTCAAAGTGATTTGCCCGGTGATTTGACCAGTTTCTTCAAGTGATTGGGCAAATCACTGACCCAATCACTTTTCTGTGAGTCAGTCCAGTTTTCTGCTCTCTGTCTTCTGCGAGTGATTTGGCCAGTGTCTTCGAGTGTCTTGGGCAAATCACTGCCCATATCACTTCTGCCTGTTGCCTCCAGGTTTCTGCTGTCAAAGTGATTTGCCCGGTAATTTGAGTGTTTTGGGCAAATAACTTTTCTGTCAATTTTCTGCACTTTTTCTCCAATTTTCCAATTTCTTCCTTTTCTGTAAAAATAAGATAAAAACCATAAATTAAACTAAAAAATGTATAAATAAGTAATAAAAAGGATAATAAAAATGCGGCTAATTTATACTTGATCAAATAGTTCCTGAAACTTTTTCCCTGAAATATCATGTACATTGCTCTTTTTCTTTCATATGCATCGGTGACGGCATTATCCTTGTTCCTTGGATGAATAGGAAATTTTCAAAACTACATTGAAAAGAGCATTTCAGTTTTTCGAGTTTCAGTTGAGGTTAAATTATAAATAGATAAATGAATAAAATTATTTTTAGTATTACAATTATTACTTTAAATCATTCCGGTAAGCAATTTTCTATAAATATTTTTTTTTGTGAGATTAGAGGAACGAAAATTTAAATTTAATGGGTGCGTGTGCTTTCAACTACACATGCATTGCCCACGGACCAGTTCGGATTGTAAACCGAATCGGTCAAACGGTTTTGATTTTTGAATTCGATCAAAATTTTAAATATTATTCTCCTTTTTTGAACCAGAATCAGAACTGTTATATCAAAATTTAATTCTCCTTTTTTGAACTAGAATCAGAACTGTTATATTAAAATTTAATTCGAAAAATGTATTGTACAATTATCAGTTAAAAGTCTAAATATTTTTAATTACTCATTTAGTAATGTATTTATAATTTTAAACCGAATTTTTTTTAAAAATGGAATTTAAAAATTGAAGGAATAAAAATTTTTTAGAATTATTTAAATGCACGTACTATTAAATTAAATCTATAAATATTTAAATTAAATTTTAAAGAGTAGTTAAAAAATGGTTTAAATTTTTAGAACCTCTTCCATATCTATCACCCTTATCCTATCTTGAAGCTCCAAGTATGGACCACCTTGTAGCTTTCGGCATTGTTGCGTTGAGCCATTCCATAACCTAATTTATTTAATCCTTCTTGTTCTTATCGTCAAGCCAATTCCAAATTCAATTGATAAGTATTATAATAAAAAAAAATTGTAGGAAAGAGTTCACATATGCAATCTGCTACTTTGGAAACCGCACCGATTCATTTTTTTAAAATAATTTTTTTTATCAGAATTTTTTTTTGTTAATTAAAATTTTTTAATATTTTAAATATTAAAAAATATAAAATATTTTTTATAAAATAAAAAAAATTAATATATAAAAAATAAAATAAATAAAAATTATTGTACGATTAAAATATTTAATATAGTAAATTATATAAAGTATAGATATTGAAAATAAAATTGATTGCATTATATTTAGGAATGAAAAGTATTCGATTTAAATTAAAAAATCGATTGAATTGAATTAATTTAAAAATTCAGTTTAATTTTTTATTTATCATGGTTTGATTTAATTTAATTTTTAATTTTAAAAATTTTAATTTAATTTAATAAAAAAAATTAAATCAAATCTGTTAGCGATAATAATATATTATTTTTAATAATATAGAAATATTATATCATATTAAAATTAAAATATTTTAATTAAATTTTAAAATATTAAAAATAAAATTTAATTAAATAAAAAATAAATCGAATCACATCGATTCGATTTAATTTAATTTTTAATTAAAATCAATTTAATTTTTAAAAATATTTAAATTTTAATTTTTAATTTATTTAATTTAATTTGATTTTGAACCGAGCATATGGTAGCCCTATCCCCATGGAACCATCTCTTGCAGCCCAGATCCAATAAGGCTAGAAAAACTAATTTATTAATGTAACGGTCACCACACTAATCAGACCCACCAGCGTTCAGTCTTGCTCCTTGTTCTTTCCACTGGTCTAATGACCGTTACATTCTGACACTTGAATAGTCCAGCAAATCTTCCCCTCAGTTTCAGGGTCCTGTTTCTCTCTCTAAAACCTCTCACTAAACCCTGGAACTTCCTCTAGATTTCTGGGCATTCTGTTCTTTCTCGTAAAGTTCTTCTCTTTACAATGGAACCAGCAAAAATAGATTGGAAGAGTGTGGAGTCTGTATTTGTTGAAGATAAGTTGTATGAGAATATAAATGCGCCTAAATGGGTTGATTTCTTGACCCGTGAAGATGATGACTCCATGGATGATGAGGCATGGTTCTGTAAACCTGGTATTTATCGTCTTTCTCTATGTTCGAGAATAGTTTTAGTAGTGTTTTTCTTCACTGTGTCTCTGATTTGTAACCTTTTTTTTTAAATTTTGTTACAGATTGTGAACATCCAAAGACTGCTGAGGATTTCTTTAGAATAACTCCAACTTCAAAGGTTTCTATTCTGAACTTTTCTGATGTTTTATGCTTCATATACTTTGTTTGGTAATTGAGAAAATGTGGGAAACGAGGGAATTTTTCGAAAAGATAAAGGAACTGATAGAGGTGGTATTCTTAATTATAGAAAAATCTCTCTCTTCTTTGAGGATTCTGAAACATTATATAACATGGGTTTCGAGATTTGGTTTGTTTTCTTTCTTTTTCCCACTATTCTCAGTTACCAAACAGTGGATAAATCCAATTCAATTGAGTAATTGTCTCATTTCTTGTTCTTGAATTGATGTGTTGTAGCTTTCACTCTCAGCTGATAAATCTAAGGGCTCTTTTGGCAGCGGGAACTTAAGGTACAAACAAAGGAACCCCAAATTAATTCATCAATGGGATGTTCAAAATTTACAAGAATCATCAAAAGTTCACTTCTTGTTTTCTTTGCTTTGGGTGTAGAGATGCAAAATTGAAGAGGACAGGGCAAAGCCAGCATTCATTTGCATGTAGTGATAGATCTAAATTCATTGAAGATGGTGAAAATCATGATCCAAATTTATCAACCCCACCAAATCACCAAGCCAAGTTCATCAAAGCAATGACCAAATCAAGCAGTGAAAAGCAGAAACCAGCTGATGATATTTTGCAAACCAATGAGGCAACAAGGCTAACAAGCACATTATCAGCGAAGAATTTGTTCGCAGGGAAGGAAATACTATGTCATATTAGCGAGTTCTGCAATGAATTGAAGAAGATGGCAATGAGGGCAAGGGAGAGAGAATGTGATGAGAAGGAGAGTCAAGTGAGGGAGAAAAAAGATTTGGTAATGGTGAATGGGAGTTCTAGAGAGGTTTTGGGAAAGGTGGATGTGAAGGAGAACGAGCCGAAGCCATTGCTTGATTCAGGGAAGGAGAAATCTGAAGGAATTGAGAAAGGAAGTGTCAAAGAAATGCAGAGGAGGAAGATGAAGTAAGTTAAACATCTCTGATCTCTCAATGCTTTTCTGCTAATTGTGTGTTTGCCCATGCATAAAGACACTGAATTTGAGTTACTAGTAAGCAAAATTTTCAGATTCTTCCAAAAGCTTTGAAATTTCAACAATATATGCTCATAGATCTTGAACAAACCATGCTTGAATATTACTCAAGTGTGCATTAAGTGTTAGCAAATTGAAAATGGACATTATGCTTATGTTCTGCATATTAAACTAAGCCTTGAAAGTTCCACCATTAAAGCATTTGAAAGGCCTTGTGTAAGTAAACATATATTTTTGCAGATTAAATGAAAATGCAGAGAACATTCCATTGCCACTAAATTTGGAAAATGTAAAGCACAAAGGAGAAGAGCGCTTGCTGCAAATTCGAACCAATCCTCCTTCTCCTCAATGCTTTTCAGCCACTCGAGCACCCACCAAAACCACCCCTTCAAAGGCCTGCAAATCCAGGCTTATGGTATGTGATGCTACCAGTTCTACTTCTTTATGTTGACACTGCACTGATCTTTAAGTTTATGGAGAATATAGTTATAGATGGAATCAGGAAGCTCAGAATGACTATTACGCATCAAAGATTTGAGTTCATTTGTAGAATTTTCTAAGCATTATTAGACTGACATGAATTAAATTCAAAGACCTTGTAATTTAGATGCTGAGAAGCTAAAATTTAAAAGTGAAATTTTCTTGTTCTCCCTTGGAGTTGCTTGGAGAGCTTGCATATGTAGCAGAACCAAGCTATATATCAGCTCGGTTCATATTGCAATTCTTCACCTTATCCTGCCGAAAGGGCAGAATCTGGTGGCTAAGTCCACTATACTTCTTTCTTTGACATGTCCTCAAGTGTGATCATTGATCTTCTGATTGGAAGAGGGGAAACCTCACACAATACACATCATAAACAAATATGATTCACGAGTCGGACTTTTCTTGCCTTGACCTAGTCCTAGTCTATGATAGACAGGATCTAAGCAAGAAAATTCAGGCCTGGGCGCCTGGCCAAGTCTGCAAATTCTTCATCTTTGAAAGTTTGCTTGCCAGTAACATTAACTTGGTTGTGAACTGTCCACAGGAGAGAGGCATTCTTCAAGAGGTGAAGCAAAGTAAAGAAGTGGCAAAGGAGGAAACTGACGACAAAAACAGAAACTTTTCCATTGTGGATGGAAAAGAAACAAAAGCTTTGGATGTATTCTGGTTCCTGAAGCCATGCACAATGTCCAGCTAAAGAATTGATTGAACCTTAGCAATAATTTCTAATTCATTGATTCTTTCCATTCTTTCATTATTTCTCCAGTTGAAACTCATCACAATTCATTTATTTTTCTTGTTCATAGGCCCATACCTTCACATGGTAGTCCTTGCTTGATTCATTTATGGTCAATAAGAGAAAATGTACTTAATCATTCGATCGTACTGGAATTGCTTTTAGCAAATGCATTGTTGTACTTTTGACCTACAAAATTTATAGCTAATGCAAATGAGAAGTGAAAATTCTATAATTTTTATCATATTTTACTGTAAGTTTTAATTCCAATTCAACAACAATGATACCATTCCATCCTGTTAAGAGTCTGTTTAGATAAAAATTTGTTTGATAAAGTAAAGTTAGATATTTTGATAATATCTTATTTGGAGATGACAAAACAAGATGACACTTGCCATCAATCCATTATCTGAGGATAGTTCCAAAGTCAGTTGACTAAAAATCCAAAGCAAATCCTTTAATTGAAAAGGTTACTACAGTGTGCTTTTCTTTTTCTAATGAGTTGAGATTGTTGAACAATTTGTATAACAAACAACAAAAGCCAAATGACGAGGTATTAAAAATCTAGATATTAAACTAAACCCAAACTAAATAAATAAATAAAAAGCAAATCTTCTTTGTCTTCATATAGTTTGTATAGATAATATATGAGGTCAGAAATCAGATATTTTTGACAGAACAATGCATAAAATATTAAAAAGAACAAAACCCAGATGCTGTTCTATCCTTCATTGCTTGGATCTTTTGTCCTTACCAGAAGAGAAGAAACCAGATACCTTAATGCCATCACCTTTTTGTTCTTAGTTTTTGTAGTTTTGCTTGATTGGATAATTATGAACATTACTTGCATGCTAATCAAAATCCCTCTTTATAATTATTTATCCTGTTTCACTTTCGCCAATCAAGGGAGAAAATTTATCCACTTTCCAGTCTAGACTTGTACAGAGAAAGCTAACCATACACATCTTTCTAGGTTTTTGCTCAAAAGGTATTAAAGTTGAAAACTTTGGATATGGGTTCTTGCAAAAATCTGAAAAACATGGCTGCAAATACTGACAAACAGAACATGTAATGAGCTTGCAGATGGCACTACTTTTCTGGCCTATGTTGAGAGAGGAAAATCCAAACTAAAACTGTTTTAAACTTTAAAAAAAAAAAAGTTCTGAATTCTGCATCAACCCTTCATTAATCACCTAAATCAAACCAGATCTCTGCAAACTCCCAATTTACAATACTCAGAAAAGATAGAGAGTAAGAGAAACTTCATTGATAGAAGCTGCATAAGATCTCATGGAAAAGGTCACAGATTTATTAACAAGACAAACACAACCCAACAAAAACCAAGTCCTAAAACAGATACTCAGTAATTAACCATCAAGTTTAAACCAAATAGAATAATGAAGAAAAAAAGAGAATGTACACTGAAAAGAACCTCTAATTAATCTAGCCTCAAATTGCAAAGCAAGAGATCCAAAAACCTAGAAAAAAAGAGCCTTGCACGTGGATAGATTCCATGAGTATACTCTCTAGAACCTCTGAAGAGATCTTCCATGGTTTCCACAAAGAGATTCAAGCTCCTAACTGGTGGTACATACAGAGTCAAAGGCGCTGCTGAAAAAGCCACTGTAAAGAACAGCTGCAACATCATTTAACCAAAACCCAGAAACGAAATAGACCAGTTGTTAACTAAAATGAAAATATTTTTGTGTTCTTGGTTTCTGATTTGCCAGATCGCTGAGAGAGAGATATAAAGGTTTTGTGAGTTGAAGATGAAGGGTATGCAGAGGGGAGATTGGGGAATATAAAGGGTATTACAGATATGGGAATAGAAGAAAGTGGTAGAACAAGAAGAAGACAGATCAAAATTCTAGAAATTGGATGAAGATACAATAATGATTTGTGTAAAACTAGACTGGGAGATAACTAGGTGATAGATAAATGGAATGGCGAGGCTCGTAAAAAGGAGTTTAAGAATAATTATATTAAATATTTAATTTAATAAAATAAATTATTTCATATAAAGTCGTATCATTGAAAAGAAAACGTGTGGACTATGGACAAGTAGGGTTTGTTTGTTTTTTTTTCTAAGCATTAGTTGGTTAGAGGGGTGGGGAGCTGTGCTGCAATTTTTTTCATTTTATAAATTTATTATGATTTGTTTAATTTTAAATTAAAATTTGATTTTTTAATAAAAGTTTAAATAATTGATACTGTGGAATTAATATTCAATCTCTTAAACCTTAATTTAAAATTATTATTAATTTTAGTTTAATATTAAATTAATACTATATGATTGTGAAAGTAGCATTAAGTGTGGACTTCTAGATCTCTATGGACTGATTAAGAAAATCAGTGGGCTAATCATAGATTGATTATATCCAAGTGTACTATTTGGATAAGCAAGTGGATATACATTAATTAAAATTTAATAGAAAATTATTATTCATTTCTATAATTTATTAATTTTAATTATATAATATTATTATTTTTTAAACAGCGATAAAAATTAAGAGTTAGAAAGTAAAATTTAAAATTTTTCATATTTATTTAGATGCATATATAATTAGATTAAGTCTGCTATTTTAAAACTCATCTTAAAATTGAAGTTATTAAATTTATTTTTTTAGGTGATTTTACGACTATACTAAAATGAAATCGTGGTGAGTCGGCTTCACAGGATGTAATTGCTTGGCTATGAAGTTGATAGCTCGGTGGTGGTTTGCAAGCGGTGTTTTAGGCTCCTTCTCCTAGCATTTTTGGCTTGTTGCTTGTCTTATGCTCTTTTAATTTGGCACTTGGATGTATTGATGGTGGTTTTTCAGGTCTTATACTCCTTTTATCTGTATTTGGGTTGGCGATATGGGCAATTGGTGCGGTGCTTTTTTGGTTGAAAATAAGCACTTGTCGGCTGGCAATTTCCTGATTGTCTTATCTATTGGGTTTGAGCTTGGTCTCTTGATTTGGATTGGTTGATTTTTGGGTTCGGCCTTCATTCATGTTATATTTGAGATTGAGCTTGTTTATTTGACCCACTACTCGTCATAGCCTCCCAGGCTTTAAAAAGAAAAAATAAAGCCAGTTAGATTTTTTCTCATTAAATTCGATAATTATTGTATAATATTTAACTAATTAAAAATTAAAATGAGGCAGTGTCCGGTTAAAATAATTTAAAATTTTATTTAATTTTTTATCTTTTTAAATTTAATTTAATTTTTAATTTTAAAAATTTTAATTATTTCAGTTTAATTTAATTTTAATAAAAAAAATTAAAAAAATCAAACCGAACTAATTAATAATAATAATATATTATTTTTAAATTAAAAAAAATCAATTCAATTGAATTAATTTAAAATTTTAATTCAATTTTTTATTTTTTTAAATTCAGTTTAATTTTTAATTTTAAAAATTTTAATTATTTCAGTTTGATTTGATTTTAATAAAAAAAATTAAAAAATTAAATCAAATTAATTAATAATGATTATATATTATTTTTAATAATATTGAGAGATTAGATTATATTAATATTAAAATATTTTAATTAAAATTTAAAAATATTAAAAATAAAATATAAAAAATAAAAAATTTATTAAAAATTTAAATTAATTAAATCGAATGAAATTAAACTAAATCAAATTAATTTGATTTAATTTAATTTTTTAAAAAATTAATTCAGTTTAATTATTATAAATATCTAAATTTCGATTTTCTATTTTTAACCCCACCGAGTTAACTTTGATCCCTAGCTAAAACAACTTAAAACACATGGGTGGCTTGCAAAATCTCCCGTTATAGAATTGAATTCGGTCCAACCCCAACACTGCCCCTATGTCTGCGTGTGCGCCATTCTTCGACTCGGAGACTGACTCACTGAACTCTCCTCAAGAAATCCACCCTCAGACCTCTCTCGCTCGCTTGTTTTCGCAATTCTATAGCTGCAACCTGCTCAATCAGTGATTCGTCATTATCAAGGGTAATGTCTCCCCAATCATCAACTTTTCTCTTTTTTTGGCCCCCTGATTTTACTGAGACAGAAATCCATGGAGCGAACCCCATCTAGTTCGGATTTTTTTTTTGAGTTTCTCTAACTGGGTAATTTAACAGAAATTGCAGTTATGCATTTGAACTTGAGTGTATTTTTCGATATATTGAATTTATTTTATTGGCAGATCGTTTTGCCCTTGTCCATTTCTTACAGTTGAATCTTTCAAGTCTGAACTTGGAGCTTCTTTCTTCCATGGGATGATCATTTTTATTGAAAAGGGTACGATGAGGTTTCAATTATATTAAAGGATATGTAATGTATATATGCATGTAGGTGATGACATATTTATGTTTCTATTAGCACATAATGATGTTTTGGCTACTTCCTCATAAGTTGGCAGCTCTATCTACCAGTAGTTTCATTCATCCACATTGGTAAGCAGGAGTTGGAATTAGCATTTTAACAGATTTCTAAACTTGTGTTTGCATAATTTTGCTTCAAATAGTGGTAATGCTTCTGACGCTGGTGCAATTGGTTTGCCATTATTTAAGGACACGCTATTGAAAAATGCTTTTTATATTTGGAAAAGGAATCTTTACTCAACCTGTTTGTTTCTAGATACATTATTTTCCTGGAATATTATGATTAGGTAAATTGCTGTTTACTACTGAAATGTAATATCCATAATCCGAAATATGCGGTGGATATTAAAAAAGAGAGGAAATTTTATGTTACCTAATGGGAAGTTGAAATGCACTGGTAGAGTAATGCTATCAAAATTGTGCTGGTGGTTATGCGGAGGTGTGCCGGTTATCGACATAACTGCCATTGGCTTTTGCATGATATATTCTATTTTGAACTCTCTTTAAGTTAGAAGCATACTGGTTGGCTTTTGCCTTTTTGTTGCATCTTCTTCAAAACTCCTTGAAGCCATATGCATTTTGTTCACTGCCATTGATTATATTTACATGCTTGCAAAGAAAAGACTGCAATTTTTTAATTATTGGTTCTTATTACTGTCCAGCTCGTCAATTGGAGATGGAGCTGGGAAAAATTGAGTTCCTTGGATTAAATGCTTCATTTAAGTATTGAAGAGAATCAATCACAGCATAAAAAATTACTTCCTTTGTTGAGGCCAAAGTTGTGATATAATTGGGAATTTAGCTTGTATCATGATGATTGACTTGCTTCTTTCATTTTTACATCATTATGGTTGTTATATTTAAGGTCTTATTTCCATTTAACATTTAATGGCAGCAGACTGGTGTATTACTGGCTAAATAAAGAAGTCAATCATTTTGGTTAGAGTATTAAACATAAGTAGTTATAGAAGGCATTTCCTTTAAATGTTGTTATGCCATTTCAAAGAGCGGTTAAAAGTAATTCTTTTAGATGTGTATTCCACTTTAGTTATATGGTTACTTCATCTATGCTTGATTTGAAGTTAACGATTCGTATATACAAATAAGGTAGTTCCTTTAAATTATTCTTGTGGCATTTCAATTGGGGGTTAAAATTATTGTTTTCAATGTTGGTATGCAACTCTAGATATCAGTATAAAGTGCATTACTTATTTGCTGTTTAAATTTAAGTTATAATAGAGTATACATTCAACAAAAATAAGAAAAGATCTCTTAAGAAATAGAATAAGAAATAGAAAAAAAGAGGTTGTTTGGTGTTAACAGCAAGCGTTATATATGGCAAGACTCAGTTAGTGGACCCCAATCCATATTAAAACATATGCACATAAAGGGAGAAGCTAAATAGAATGCGAGGAGAGAGAAGAGAGAAGGAAACATAATGTTGCATGGCGATGGAGACGTGTCTAATTTGGGGTTACGTGTTTGATTGAGGGAAAGGGAATCTATGCTGAGCAGTCTTATTTAGCTTTTTGCTAATTGAATCACTTCTTTTTCTGAGATTGATGATAAAATTGGTCTTGATTGTTCATTACAATCATTCTGCGGGTGATTCATTTCTCAAAGTCTTTCTGTCAAGGCTATAATAAGCACTCGAATATGGTTCGCATTTTTCTCAATTTTCAGTATGGCAGATGGAAAAGATGGCTTTTTCACTTTGTTGCAAGATGTGAGCGATTAATTCAGAATCTCCGGTTACATCGTGATGTTTTCATAGAGTTTTCCATGATCATGATCATGCTTTGGTACTATTCGGTGGTGTTTTACCTTCGAAGTCTTAAAGTAGGTTTCGTATCTCACCAGTGAAGTTTGCTTTGGTTTACATATATGTATGTATTTCATGTAGATCCTTGTTGATATGTTCTGCTAGAACAGTACATCTGGAATTTGCATTCCAGTAAGAGTGTGTTTCGCCTAGTCCATGAAACAAATATGAAGCTGTTGTATTATGTTAATATCATAATGTGAAGGTTTTTGTTTTGTGTTTGAAATGGTGATGGTTGAAAGAAGTGACGAGCAACCTTTTTCTTTTGTAAGAAATAAGGTTCAATCTGCAAAGGAAAAAAAGAGTACACCCTGTAAGTACTGTCTTACCATCTTGATTGTGCAATAGGTGGTTAATAAGGCAGCCAACTGACAAGAATTGAAGTCTTCAAATGTTATTTGGCTAGTTTTGTTAAAAGAAATAGAGATCAGGTCCTTCTTTCTTACACTGTCAGGGATATGAGGCTGATAGTTGTCACTTTGTTTAACAACAACAACAACCTTAGTACATTTGAATCTGTGAGGATATATCTATCAGGTGCATCATGCCAATGCATTTCAATATTAAAATTAATTAATAATTGGCTACATTCAATAAGCTTCCTTACTGGTCCTGGCAAGAATGGGGCAGAAAATTGCTCAACCTCCTAATTCCTTTACCAATTATGATGTAATCTTTATGCTTGTCCAGTTGTTTGTGCATATGGTACTTTTGCAGGTGGTTCTGTTTGTCAAACTTGTGCAAGAAAAAAGAAAGTATTTACTGCTGATGATCTGGGCCAAGATAGTACGTTTTTGTTGTGATTTTGTCTTGGGCAGGAGAAAGAACAAAGCACAAGCATGATACGTATACAAGGTTTTGCTGTATCAGTCCTTTCCTTGACCTGTTCTCGCCTGTACAAGCAAGAGTGAGCCTATGAAGAGAAGATGTTCATGTGCAAATGAGATTGTTATACTGGAAAATACTTATCTATTGTAATCCAGATGAAATTTATATATTTACCTTACGAGTTCATATAAATTCGATTGAGGTAAAAATTTTCATATTATATCTTAAAAAATGTGGGTGATGAAATTGTAATAACAGCTTTACAGATCCATCGCTAATATTTCACATTGGGATTGTAAGAGATTTTTTTTTTTTTTGGTGAATACTCTGGGACACGGGCATGTCGCAATGAATTATGAGAAATTATAAGCTTTGAATTTCAACCTATAATTTGACACTGAAACTATTTAATAAAAACACAGAATGTTTAATAAATTCATATTACAATTTAATAGTAATCTTATAATTTTTTTTTAAAAAATCAGTATGATAGAGTTGAAATTCTTTTATTATATGCATTTGTCGGATTGAGATGGCTTTTTCCACTCTCAACTAGGTCCATTTGTAACAATAATAATAAAAAAAATCTATAATTTTATGTGAAAATTTAATGAAAACATTTATTTAGATGTAAAATCATTTTATATAATAAAAATAAATCCAGGCAGGACCGGGCTGGGCCATGAGATCTGCAGCCCTAATGAAATTGAGTTCCTCAGATACACGCGTCACAATCTCATCTTAACATCACACGAAAAGGACGCACCCGGCGGTGACTCTTTTTCCAAGGAATCGCTCCATAACCCTCGAAATTTCATCTCTTTCTACCCATCTCTCACTAGCTGTTTGAAAGCTCGAAAAGCATTGAACAACAGAACAAAACTCATGGCAATGGCTGGGCGTCTCAGATCGGGTCTGCCTCTACTCAATAGGATTTTGAGATCTGATTCCCTCTCTGCTTCCGGATCGGCCGTTGAACGCTCCGTTCTTTGCCCTGCTTTCACATCTGAGGTAGCTATGCAAAACCTAATTACACTTGAATTTGTAAAATTGGAAATCGAAAGCCTTTACCTTTGTTTCCATTTCGTATGTGTTTGATCTATGGGCATCTGATTAATGCTTTGCGCGGGAGATTCATTTCCTCGTGCCGGTAATCGCCTAGTTTTTGAACCCTAAGTTTGGTACTTATGATTGGGAATAAAGTAGATTGCTTGGTGTCTTATTCGCTTTGGAGGCCAAAGGCAAATTGGTATTGTTTAGGTTCCGAGAAAATGGGGGAAAGATATATATATTTCTACTGGTATAGAAGAGCTGATTTGAAACGATTGCATCTATTTATTGCCTTGCAATGATGGTTGTTCACTGTTCTACAATTTTTGTTTTGTTCGCTAAAATTGATTTTACTTTGCCATCTTGTTTTCACATTTTCTCACAAACTATGTGAAGCATTATTAACTTTTGGGCGCATAGTAACTCATGGTAACTATTCTATAATGAAACCTGTTATCTAAAGGTTGGCCATTTCGTTGTTGACAGTCTTCAAAACATTTTGCTACTGCATCTGGACAAAAGGAGGAGAAGGTTAAGGTATGTAAATTTATTTTTCTGGCTGCTTATTAAACTTTTGACTGTGCGCGCACATGGGCATGTATGCCTGTGATGATTCTTTTGCGTTGGTGAAAAAAAGATGTCTTTTATGCTTGGATGAATGAAAATTGGATGCTGGCATGTTTTGTTCTCCACTGCTAAGCTTGATTATGTGGCCATGAAAGAGACTAAGTGGGATAGGATTGTGTGGGAGAGAGTAAACATTCTGTGTTCTTCCATTTTTGGACATTGAACAAACAAGATGCTTCTGGTTATAGTGTGCCCATTTATGTTGCATTTTCAAGTGACCCTTGATTGTTCTTTAAAGAGAAAGACATGGTGCTTATCATTCATTTTTCATGATGATATTCAAGCTGCAACTTATTTTATGATTTTTTTTTTGAAATTTTCATGTGAGACATTGCATATTTGTAAACCTTTTGATTAACTGTAAAAAAAATTGTGCTCTTTTTTTAGTACTTTTCTTACTTAATGATGCTGCAAGATTGGATGATTATCTTACATTACTGATACAACAATGTGGTTAACTTTGTTTAAGACCTGACTTGATCATCAAGGTTTCTGGCTTTATAAGTGTGATATGGAATGCATACATTGAATTGTTAGTGATTGATATTTCCTAAAGCCTTGTGAATTATAACTAGAAGATGAAGTTTGGAATCAGCAATATGTCTTTATTTAGAGAGCAGCACCAAACTTCGAATATTAGTTATCATTTTTTTTTTTTTTGCATTCTTTGATGGTTCTCTCTCACTTTTAGGTGCCACTTGTTTTGTTTGGGGCATCTGGAAACTATGCTTCTGCTTTGTACATTGCAGCCAAAAAGGCTAATGCACTGGACAAGGTTGAGTCTGAAATTCTTGACCTTGTGGAGGCTTCAAAGAGAAGCCCTACATTTTCCCAGTTCACAAAGGACTCGTCAGTGCGTGCTGAAACAAGAGTCAAGGCTATCGATGAAATTTGTGGCCAAGCTAAATTTTCAGATCTTACAAGGAACTTTTTAGGTAATATACAGCTCTGCCAACTGATATTTAATATAATATATTTCAACTTATTTTTTTGGCCTATCATACTTTTTTCTTTATATGAGTGCGCCAAGTAGATAGTGTATGAATGCTTGATATTGGTTAAGTTATACTTGAAGTTGCCTCACATTTTGAAGCATTTAGTTTTTGCTGAAAGCTGATAATATATGTATCAATGTTTATCAATTGTGAAAGTCTTTTGCTATCTTTTTGCAGTTGTGGTGGCTGAGAATGGCAGGCTAAGAAACTTAGATACCTTTGCAAAGAGATTTGTGGAGTTGACCATGGCAGACAAGGGAGAAGTGAAAGCTATAGTCACAAGCGTAATTGTAAGTTTGACACTTTGGTTCACAATCAAACTTGTAACATTAATGCCTCTTGCAATTGTGTCTCTTATCTATTGTACTTTTCTACATAGCAGGTCTTATATGTCCTTGTGGAATTGAATTTTGAAGCTATTTGATGTCTGTTTTATTTTATTCAATTAGATGCTCAGGGCCTGTTTTTTGAAATATGACCCTCGAATCTGTATTATTTCTCGTCACCTATTGCAAATAGCTGACTCTTACAATAAGGGAAGAGCTATAGTTGCCTGCATCTTTGTTTTGTGAATTAACCTGTTGCAATTTCACATGCAGCCCTTGCCTCCAGAAGAGGAGAGAGAATTGAAGGAGACACTGCAGGAAATAATTGGAAAAGGAAAGAAAGTTAAGCTCGAACAGAAGGTATGGATTATAAAACCTTGTTAGTGACTCAATGACCAAATAATTTATCAAGGGAAGTGAATCTAATCATCTCAAATTCATGCCAGATTGATCCAAGTATTCTTGGGGGCCTTGTGGTAGAGTTTGGGCAGAAGGTGTTTGATATGTCCATTAAAACAAGGGCGAAGCAGATGGAGAGGTTCTTGCGTGAGCCTATTAACTTGGGCACCATTTAATTGCCCGTCTTGAGGATACTTCTTTATCAACTTCCATCAATGGTCTAGAAAGGAAAAAGTACTTTGAACTTTTTGGTTGGTTTTGTTCTGTTGTACCCTCCATTTCATGTGATGGGAAAGCATCTGTTTGCAAATAAAAATTTGTTCAGGGCAATCACTAACAGACCTCTACTTTCTTGATTTTCAACTTATTGGTATTTTTGGAGGTCCTAATTTGTTTAAATATTACTGGTCTGTTTGGTATTGCTGCTGCCATTTGTGTTGATAAAAGTAAAAGATTAATATATCATAAAGTTTTAAACTGTTCAATAGTTTTTTTAAAGAAAATTTATTATTTAGTTTTATGTATAGGAAAATTTATTAATTAATTTATCAGTTTTAAAAAATATATTAAAACTTGTACTAATTAGTTTTTTTTTTTAATTTTATTTGTAAAATATTTATTATTTAATTTCTGTAATTTCTTTTATTTGTAAAGTATTTATTATTTAATTTCTGTAATTTCTATAAATTTATTAGTTAATTTTTAATTTTATAAAAAATTTATAAATTATTGTAGAGATTTTATTTTAAATATTTTTTTAATAACATTTAACGTTAAAATTAAAAACTTCTTTAGTAACATATTAATATATTTTTTAAAATTGTAATTATGTAATTAGTGAAATTTTCTATAATAATAATTTTTTTTCAAAATTCCTAAACGTGCTTTTTGAAGTAAATTTTAGTCATATTTATTCTTGCGCAGATACGGGTTCTTGGATAGTCTCATATTAGCTTTTTAAAACGGTTTGCCATGAGTATTAAAATATTTTCTTTTATGGTTTATTATAAAGTTGTGTAAATATTATATAATATGGTTAGCTTTTTATTTATATAATTTTGAGAGAAATTGTTCAATCATACTACTTTTAATTGTTATTCAATAAATAAAAATTTTCTAACTGGGTATATTACAGGGGGTGAATTTGTGTTTTAACAGTAAAAGGGTTATCTAAGGAAGATTTCATTTTATGTATATGCTGCTTTTTTTCAAATTATATGATATTATTGTAAAAGTTTTTTTTATAAATAATAAATAATTATGATAAAATTTTATTTAATTCTTGTAATTTTAATGTCTTATTCCAATCTTATATATTTAATAAATATAAAATATATGTAAAGTTTGAGATATAACGTATACGAAAATGCTAATAAAAATTATAGTTATTATATTTTAGATAAAGCATATACTATTTAAATATAAATCGGAATATATTAATTATTTTATTAGAGAATGTAATTTAAAATAGAGAATATTTTCGCTTAAAAGGAAATTTTCATGTACGGTAAACGACACCATGGATTACCTTTTCTAGTCTCAAAGATGATAAATAATGCGATTTAAGCCAACTATGTTTCGGAAATACGACGACGTTCTGTTACTGAGGAAGTGGAACCTCCATGTGAGATGTGAGTGTGACTTCAGTAGGGTTTCTGCTTGCAACTTGGTGATTTCTGCGTTTTTCTGTGCTGAAATTGAAAATTTGCTCGATTCACATAAGAAGCTTGCTTGGAAAATAGGTGAGTTTCTTCTTTCACCACCTGAATCCCAATACCCATGTTTTATTTTCTCTGCAAAACTATTCTCCATGGGAGAAATGGATACTCAATTACCGCTCAAAACCTATCAATACCACCATTATCAACTTTTCTTAGATACTTGACAAGCGATGCAAGTCAGCACTCGTTTATTGTGTCTTACCTCACAAACACTTGTGGGTTCTCCCCGGAATCTGCTTTATCAGCTTCTAAATTTTATCGACTTCAAACTTTAGACAATGCTGTCTTAGTCCTATCCATTTTCAAGAACCTTGGATGTTCAAAATTCCATATTTCTTACATCATCTTAAAGTTGCCACGTATTCTAGCATCCAATCCTGAGAGAACTATTATCCCCAAGCTTGAGTTTTTTCGCTCTAAAGGTGCTTCAAACTCTGATCTTGTAAGAATCTTCAGTTGCTGTCCTTGGATATTGGAAAGAGGCTTAGAAAAGCAATTAGTTCCTTCTTTTAATTTCTTTAGAGACTTGCTCCAATCTGATCAGAAAACCATTGCAGCTGTTAAATGTTGTCCTTCTATTTTGCTTTGTCGTCTTGAAGCTAGAGTGATACCTGTTATCAACATTTTGCGAGAAAATGGAGTGCCTGAAGCAAATATTTTGCACTTGATACGTTATCACCCTATGAAGCTTCATACAAATCCGGATAACTTTAAGAAGGTTTTGGAAGAGGTGAGGCTGATGGGATTCAGTCCTTTGAAGGTTCATTTTGTTCTAGCAATCGTGGTACTGATGGGAGTGAGAAAATCCGTATGGGAAAACAAGGTTGATGTTTATAAGAGGTGGGGTTGGTCTAATGAAGATGTTATTACAGCTTTTGGAAAGCATCCATTTTGTATGAGAATTTCTGATGATAAGATTATGGCTGTAATGGATTTCTATGTTAACAAATTGGGTTTAGACTCTTCTGTCATTGTCAATTGTCCAGTGCTGCTTGCGCTAAGCTTGAAGAAAAGGATTGTTCCAAGAGGTTCACTTATTCAATTTATGTCATCAAAAGGTTTGGTTAAAATAGATTCTCATATTGCTACACTTTTAAAGCATTCAGAGAAAAATTTCATCGAAAAGTTTGTGAATCGTTATGAGGAATCTCCTCAGTTGTTGAAGCTATACAGTGAGTTGAAACAGCAAGGCGAGCAGCAACAGGATTCATGATTCATCACAGTTAAGGACTTAATTGGCTCCACTGGCAGTATAAAGTGTAAATAATTCAAGTCATGAAATGTAATTGCAACTTTCACTTTCATGTTTGATGCTGTTCTGGAGTGAAAAATTCAAGAGGGCATATCTTCCTAACAAAGTAAACTCGACCTTTTGTTTGTTACCAGTATGATTCACTTACCAGGTTATGTTCTTGCTAAACTTGGTTAATTTTGGTTCATTTTTTACGTCCATTTTGCTTTCCTGGTGTTGTTGTTTGTCTTTTTATTATGATATCCAAACTGCTGTAGTTGGAACTTTTCTGGGTGTCTTTTTGTTAGAAAAGTGCTCATTTTGGGTTGATGATAACTGTTAGAAAATATGCACGAGGATACAGGTTGAAAACAGAAACTTAAGAATAGAAGATGAATGTTGAAGAGAAATTTTGCTGATGTTGTAAAAATGTAAGAGGGTGATGTATTTGGCTTTCACAAATACATTGTGTAAGTTTAACATTAACACGATAAAACTAGACAAGTTGGAGAAGAAAAACTCAAATTTCTTATAGAAAATAAACATAAATGGACTCTCTCTCTTTCTCTCTCTCTCTATCTCTCTCTCTCTCTCTCTCTCTCTCTCTCTCTCTCTCTATATATATATATATATATATATATATATATATATATATGCTTCCACATTTTCGTAATGCACTCTCATTCTCTCTGTTATCATATTCTGCAGCCACCTCTTCTCTTTTATAGAGAAAGGTTGCTTGCCTTAGTCAACAAATGGTGCTTGCACACACCATGCTTGAGTATGGTAGTGTTGCTTTTCTTACATTATCTTTTTGATCTCTATTTCTCCTTAATGAAATTTTTGTTGGAGTTGTGAATTCAATCAACAAGTCTTTGAGATCTTCTGTTTCCTTTGGCAATTCAACAGTTTATGAGCATGCCAAGGTCATGCGCAAAAACCACCAGAAATGGTTTGAAATAGACCCCTCTTGTGTTTATGTTTCCTTTGATTTAGCAATGAGATTTGTGTTTTCTCTCTGTCTTCAACTTCTACTTTGTTGAATTAACATGTTTAGTTTCTGAAATGTCTTTGTTAGAGCTAACTCTAGCTCTCCCTCTTCTCTATTTTCCAACATGGTACCTTAGGGAGCCCTCCTTTTTTTTTTTAACCCAAAAATAACCATAGAAGTAAAGCTTTTTCTTTTTTGACTAATGAATATTAGCTAATTTTTATAGAAAATCATCTCTGTAAATTATGCGTAAATCTAAATGGAATGAATTGCAGTGAACTTGATCTGGAACCATGCTCCTGAAGTCTGTAAAGAACCTTGTTTCTGAAGCATTTTACAATTGCTACTACTGATATGTGCATCTGTCTGTGTATGTATGTCTATACATTTAGACATAATAAATGCATTGCTGTTAACATTTTCCTTATATCTTGTCTTGAGTTTTTAAAAATAATTGTGTTAAAATATTTGTATCATATATTTATAATTTATAAATTTATGTTCAATATATCATATTAGAGAGAGAGCCATAGATGAGAGAGAGAATGAGGCAAAATGAGAGATTTTTTCTCCTTCTTGTCTGCCATCGAAAAACGTATGTTATTTTATAATATATTAAATTAATATTCAAAAAATATTGTATACAAATAAAAAGTTAATGAATAGTAATATTAAATGATGCAATTTAAGTATTTTGCAAGTTACCAGTATTATGTTAGTTCAGTTGTTTGCATGGGAAGTGAAGGGACTGAGACCTAACAGGAAGTTCGTCATGAAGGCTAAGATCCAATGAGTCTTCATATTGGATTTTTGCCAGAGACTTGTATTACAAAGAAGACAAATCTTATCCTCTCAACCTTAAATGTATGCTTGAAGAAGAAGGTGGTCTGAATATTTTATCTTCTAGATAATTTCTCTTTCCTAAACATAAAATAATAAACCAATGTCTCAGTCCTGTATCCATGCAATTGCCAGATGAGCCCTATTTTATATTTCTTAAGATTTCTTTTGTCTTCCTTAAATTTGATAACTTTCTACCTACTAAGATAGTAGAGTAAAGCTGAAGTTAAAACTATTCTTGATCTGAATTTGTTTTTATTTTTTTAAACAAATTCAATGAAGGTATAATGTTGTGGAAGATAATAGGTTGGCTTTATAACGAGAGATAATTTTCTGTTCTTTTTATTATAAAAGCATAGGTAAATGAGAAAAAGCTTGCTAATCAAACAAAGCATTTGGTTGAATATTAACATAACAATATGAATAATATTTTTGATAATGTAAATAGTTAACCTCTGTCACATCGATTGTATTAATATTTTTTTTTTCAAATTCTTTTCAATATTGTCCAAAAACTTGATTTTCCAATGAGGTGGGAAGGGAATAGCAAAATTCTCATGGCCCAATTCCAAAAATCTCAGTTACTGAAAAGCTGAATCAATTGGTATTTATGGCACATAAAAGGAAGCAAACTTTTTGGTTGCCCATGTCTCTGGTTTAAGATGATGAATATGTTCTTCTTGCATGGCTCTCATGATGTTTTTGTTTCTTTGTAAGTCATAATTTGACGAAAAGGATACTACAGAAATAAGTTGTAACTCTTTTGTGACACCCATCAATGTGCACTCATTATGTGGATTTGAGATTAAATATCACTAATTTTATCATTTTCAAGAAAAATAAATTCATGTTCGTGTTCTTACTTGTCTTCTTAACAAAGCAGACCAAGTGTATACATGTTGCTTTGGACGACAGCCTCGTAAGTTAGATTATTATTGTTATTATTTTAAGGATAGCTGTTGATATATATTGTAAGAGAAGAATTAAAGCTTTTGAAGCAATTGAGTAACTTGAGAGTTTTCCACTCTCATCACTTCTTTTTTTCCAGGAAATCTGCTTCTGTCTTAATCAAGCTCTGAATGCAGACGCTGTTTTACACTTCTATATTATTCAACAATTGACCATGACTACCTTGTAATGCTCATTTGGATCGGACAATGACTAGGAATTGGTGATTATTGTATTTCTGTTAATTATACATGAAATTTCTTTTACAGAATTACCATTTAGTCCTTATTGCTTACTAAAACTAACTACGTAATCCATGCACTTTTATAAGTAAATTACTTGGTGCATTTTCTTGTTAAATTACATAGACTAAACAATTGTTATTTAGAAATTATATGAAATCTTTAAGGACAGTCCTAATTCGTAGTGAAACAGAAACATTCGTGACTTTTTACGTTGTATAACTAATACATGTTTAAGATTATGCTTAAAAAATTTAAAAATATATATAATTACGACATTTTATCGGTAATTCAATAATATCAATATTTTAGTAATTAATAAACAATTGATAATTTATTATTAATTTGATCGAAAAACTTTATAGTTATTTTTTTTGTCTAATACCTTTTTGGTTATAGATTTTAATTAATTTTTTCTCAATTTTTTTTCTATATTTTAATAATTCGACTTAACTGTAGATTCATCCATTCCATAAAGCTTGGAGTTCAAACTTCGATTAAAGCTTAACAATAATAATAATACGAATTGTAGTAAAATGAGATTTTTCTTGATATCTTTCTCTTAGGGAGGCTGTAATTTGCTTGTGAAGCATAGTAGCTAGGTAGGTTGTTAGCCAAAAGAGAGATGCTTGGAAATTATTCAAAGAGGTAGTAATCTTTAATGAACAAATGTACTAACAGACAAGCATGCAACTAATGTATACATAGAAAAGATCAATGGAGTACTAAAACTACTTATTGCAGTTTCTCTCCTTCTCAAGTATAAGCCATGAAACTAGACAGAGAGAGAGAGAGAAGCATTATCATTTATGTGAAGTGGAAGCAAAATTGTTTGTCTCATACATGATGATTACCTTATGAGTGAAGAAAAATGCATCGAAAAAGACAAGATAGAGTCAAACACAAGAACACCTACCCATCTCTTAATATCAGCTTCTCTCAAAATCAGAGGAGGTCCCCCTCCAATCCGTTTTCCACTCTACCCATCAACCAACAACAAGCACAAATTCCTCTCTCTCTCTCTCTCCATTTTCATATTCTAAGCAAACCCCACAAACCATCACCATCATCATCACTCTTACCACCGCATGAAGCCTCCTCTCTCTCTACGGGATGCAAACATATCATTTAGCTATATAGCTTTCTCTTATCTCCATCAAGCAAGTTAAAAAAACAAAAAGGAAAAAGAACAAAGGTTCCACACAAGATCCAATCCAAAACTATCAATTCTAATAGCGATGAGAAAGCCGGATCTAATGGGGAAAGATAAAGGAGTCATGAACAATAACAAGGCTAAGCTTAGAAAAGGGTTATGGTCACCGGAGGAAGATGAGAAGCTGATCAAGTACATGTTAACCAATGGTCAAGGTTGCTGGAGTGATATTGCTAGAAATGCTGGCTTGCAAAGGTGTGGAAAGAGTTGTCGTCTTCGTTGGATTAACTATTTGAGACCTGATCTCAAGAGAGGTGCTTTTTCTTCTCAAGAAGAAGAGCTTATAATCAGTTTGCATTCCATTCTTGGCAACAGGTACTTTCTCCATTCGTTTCTTAAGCTTATTTATATGAAACCCTAGATTGAGTTTCCAACACTTTCTTGCTTTTGGTTGTGTATTCTCTATTACATTGATGAAGATACATGATATGGAGATGGAATGTCAATAAGAAATGCAAATTCTTGAAATGCCTAGCTACTGGGTATTATTTTTCTTCTTTTATTTTCTTAACTTAGGAGATCTTAATATTGTCACAATGTGAATTACCTGCTTGCATTTTCTCATTCAGTTGTATAGCATTAGCATCTCAAGGGCAGTGATGGGTTCATTCCATATTCAATCTACACACAAGGTGTAAAACAAGTTTAAGCCTTCAGCTTATCCAAAAAGAAAAAAAAAATCATATATTTTCAGGCTACATATATTTTCTTTTTTTATTTGTTTCACATACTTCTTACAGACCAGAAAGTTGAACAACCATTGATATATATATATGCTATTATTATTATTATTATTATTCTTTTTTTATTTGTTTCACATAGTTCTTTTATTCCCTAAACAATGTCCATGCAAATGCATGCATTTGTAAACTTGTTATATAGAGCTTACTAATTTTATTCTGATTTATATTTAAACATAATTAGCTTGAATATTATTTCAGATGGTCTCAAATTGCGGCTCGTCTTCCTGGAAGGACAGACAACGAAATAAAGAATTTTTGGAACTCCACATTGAAGAAAAGACTCAAGATTAATAATAATAATCCTTCCACAAGCTCACCGAATAATGATAGTGATTCCTCAGAGCCAAGAGATCATGTCATAGGAAATATCATGCCCATGCACAAGGATGATCTTGACCTAATCACCATGTGCATGGACTCATCTTCTTCATCATCAGCATCCATACAACCCATGGTCGGCGCCGGTGGTGGCAACCAGTTCGATCCTTTCTTTATCCTTAATAATAATCAGCTTGATTTCACCGGGGCCGCTGCTCTATTTGACATGTCTACATGCTTAAATCAGGTGGGTATGGGAGATGGATTTTACGGTGATTGTGGGATTTTAGAGAGTCATCATAATGAGATTGGGATTGAAAGGGACCTCTGTGTTCCTCCACTAGAGATCTGTAGTAGAAGTATTGACGAAGAAGAGGAGAAGAAGACGAATAATAATGCTGTAACTAATCACAGCATTATTAACAACAATAACATCATCAACAACCATTTAAACAATAATAATTCTTGCTTCAATAACACTGATCATCATCTTCATCATCAGAACTTCAAAGTAGAGGACATGTTTGGGTTTGAAAATCATTGGCAAGGAGACAACTTACGAATGGGAGAATGGGATTTGGAGGGTTTAATGGATAACATTTCTTCCTTCCCATTCCTTGATTTCCAAGTTCAATAAACCTGCCACCCTTTGAGCTTTCTCTCTCTCGCTCTTTCTATCCAATATCTTTTTCTTCTCTTAAGCCAAGAATGTCCTAGGAAATTCTTGGGCATGCAATTCCTTTTCAAAATCAGCTGAACGCTACTGCAGCCTTTCTTCTTAATATCTCTGAACCTTTCTTTCTCAGCCATACATGTTTATCTTTGTTTCTTTTATACTATTTCTTTAATTTCTTTGTTGTTGGTCAGATGATGAGTCTGCAATAAAGTATTGAGCAATGGTGAAGACATATATATATATATACTTAGGGTGGGTAGAGAGATTCTTGTAAGACAATGGAGTATTAGTTTCATTTTCTTTGTGAGAGTCTAAGCCTTGGATTCATGTGTTGGAATGGATTGGTGCAATAACCATCCTTCCTATGAAGGGAAATGTGAATAGTATAGAAGAGAAAGTGGGTGTAAGAAAATAAAAGATTAGTTGGTGATCCCAAATTATAGTTAATTCCGTGTACAAACAAGAAAAATAATGAAGATCTCCATGTTGTTTTTAGTTGGAGTTACAAGGATACAATACACATCTTGTAAACATTGATTAATAAGAAATTTCATTCAATTACTCTCTCTCTCTCTATATATATATATAGAAATATTAGGCACTATTATATAATGATTTGATAATCTTAATAATTAGTAGTTTCAAATGAATAAATAAAAAATATATTTATTTAAAATGTTTACCCTATGAGTGAGTTTAGGTAGGATTCTCCCCTTTATTTCTTTTTTTTTTTTTATTTTTTAGTGACATATAACTACCATCCTGTTATAGTGTTACCTGTCTCTATCACTCAGTTCCGTACATATGGATTTACCAGCGCACCCTGTCTGTTAGACGAAAATTTAATTTTTTGGCGCGCGTACTGATAAAACTGTGAAGTGACTGCGCCTGTTCTCTTATCTCTTGTCACATTACCAAACTAAGCTATTTTTTGGTGGATCTACGCGTGTGGTCAGTTCGGCTTTCTTCACGTCACTGAATTGGAGCATGCGATATTGGGCCGATCTATTAGAGTGGCCTAATGAACTTTGGACCTATGTTTTTCTCCAAAATCCGGCCCATCCAGAATATAAAAAAATCAAGAGTTTATAAAATCCAAGAAAATAAGCAAGTCAAACCAAAAGGGATTTATCTATAATGAGTTTTTGATAACGTAAGGTTACCAATTCAGGTCTTAGTCATTTGGTTAGACTACAAGTTAGCCTCTTATTAAGCATTTGAATTATGGATTATGCTTCTTAATTGTTAAGCATTTGAAACATACATGTCCATTTGCTATAACACTCGGTCATTAATGAATTTGAATAGTGGAGAATGGACAAATCATTGGATGTTATTGAGCTGATTAATACAAAAGTGAATTAATTAATTAAACTTAATTCTTTTTTTGTAAGCGTAACTCTTGCATTAAAGAAGTGGAGGCTTGTGGTCCGAGTGAAAAACCCAATCCAAATCAGCCTAGACTAAAAGGAACCAAGGTTCAAGACCCAGAAACAAAAACTCAGTGAAACGAGATATGCTCTTTGATGTCTCAATTGCACCCTTGGAAACTATTGCTCCAGGAGCTACCAAAAGCTAGCCATTTGTCGAATATTAAACAAGAGGGACATAGATCGTGCGTTAAGCAACCTGCAGGAGCTTGGTTGTGGATGAAACGAGACAAAACTTCCACCACCACCTCCGTTGGAACCAGAACAGAAGAAGTAAAGGCAGGAGGGCAAGAGCTGGAGCTCTTTTCAAAAGGAAAAGAGGGTCTCTTCTTCGAACATATAAGAACAACACATGCAACCAAAAGAAAGACTTGCACATATTACTTGATCAGGAGAACGAGACAAAACTGAGCATGTACAGCTCATTCTAGAGGCAGAGAGGTGAAATTCACTCTCCAGATTGAGAGGGGAGCTCTCCCGCTCAGAAGGGAATGAGGAAGTTTCTGAGAGGCAGCTAGAACCAATGAGACATAAAAGACAAAAGATTTTGTCTTAAAAACAAATGGAGGATGGGTTCTATTTCACTGATATTGCAGCTGTGAGAGACTACAATTAGAGTTCTGATTAAAGTTAATTAAATAAACAAAAAATGAAAAAAAATAATAATTTCAGAAAAAAGAGATATAAAAAATAATGCTAGTCGACGCCTGAGAGATTCGAACTCTCGCGGGGAAACCCCATGTACTTAGCAGGCACACGCCTTAACCACTCGGCCAAAGCGTCGAGATGTTATCTACATGTGGAAGTTTATTAAATATGAAAAAATACAACAAATCTGGAAGTGTTTCATCATGGTGGAACTGAAATCTACTATGTCCTGGCCTTCCTCGCAAAAGGGCATTCCAAGTTATAAAACTTTGAGGTCATGAGGAACCCCATAGCCAGAAGAAGGGATCAGTGCATAGCCATTACAATTTAGAATAGAGGGTTGTGCAAAAGTTTTGAGACAACAGTTAAGGGCAAGACAAGAAAGTATTATGTAAATTTTGGTAATGATGGTAATAGTGAGAATTGGGTCTTCATAATGTCTTTCCATAAAAGCAATTCCATTATATATATTAGTTATCAATGTTCTTCCTCACTGTTGTATGCAATTATGACTACCAATTTTATATGAATCTACACTCTTGTATTTCAATCCATCTTCTCTTCAAAACAAAGGGAGGGATATAATATATTAAATTCGTTGTAAAGCAAATTCCTGTATAATATTACAATATTATACAATATTACCATTATACTACGATTGCATATGTAGAATAACGGTGATTCTATATAATTTCTGTACTGTTGGAGTTATATAATTATTTCATTTTTGCTTGAATGACTGGAAATTGGCCACCTTTTATATGGTGGTGAGGATTTATGCTTCTCTTTCAAGCATTATGATTATAAACATTCATCACAGTTCCAAAAGCAGCATATACATTAATTGCTTTCCCTAATTTATTCATGTATAGATCTCCAAGCTTTCATCATCAAGCCAAAGCAATCTCTGCTCTAAAAATTTCGTGTTTAAAAACCTGTAAAGCTGCCCCCTTCCCTTGTCAGAAACTCCATCTCTCTCTCTGAGAACACTGAACAATGGCTACCCACAGAAAAATGGACAGTGAAGACCAAGAAGCCTTGTTTCACTCCTACCCATGTGCCTATTACGTGCAGAGCCCATCCACAGTTTCTCATGCAAACAGTTCAGAGCTCAAAACCCAGAATCCTGAATCCACCTTTCACTCCCCTTCAAGATCCGACAGTAATAGTCTCCTCAATAAGAACCCTGACGTTTCAAGATTCACTCTCTCTCGCTACTCCTCCTCTCGTGGCTCCAACAACTCTTTCTTGAATGAGAAGAAGATTAGTGGAGATGAGAATGGTGTCAACCGTTTGATCACTGTTGATGGGCATGGACGTTGTGGGGCGGAGGAGGAGGATGAAGATGATGAGTATTATTATGGGAGGAAAGGTGGGTGGTGGTGGAGATATTGTTCTTTTAGAAGGAGCAATTCTTGTGCTTGGATTTCTTTGCAAATAAGTTGGAGACTTTTGGTGAGTTTGGGAGTTGCGTTGCTTGTTTTCTACATTGCTACTAAGCCGCCGCCGCCAAAGATGTCCATCAAGGTAACATGATCCATTTCTCCTCTCTATTCTTTGTCTTCTTCTAGATATTATAATCTAGTGCCAATACTAATTGTCTGCAGCCTTCTCACTACTAATGGTCTACTACACATCTTTCGCACTGGTCTTATAATTTTCTTGGATTGTATTACAATTTTGAAATGAAGGGTTGGAAGTGAATGAGTGGGTTTAGGCCTTATTCCACAACAGTTTTTTTAGATAATGTGTAGGGGTTATCATTACCAAATTCTTTTTTCCTTTTTGAAAAAAAACATTGAAGTGAGAAAAGGTGATGCAGATGGCAGGAATCAAGGAATTTGAACTAGGGGAAGGAGTAGATGGGAGTGGTGTTACAACTAAGATCCTCACCTGCAACTGTTCAATGGATCTCGTGATAGAAAACAAGTCCAAGCTCTTTGGTCTTCACATTCAACCTCCACTTCTTCAAATGTTCTTCGGTAGCCTTCCGTTTGCTATGTCTCGTGTAAGCATATGTTATCTCCTTTAGATTTTACCTTCAGTTGTTCTTTGGTCACCTTGTTTATATGTTAATAGAATTTATGATAAATTGAGCGTTAAAACTGAGTTATAGTAAATGAAATGGTGAGTTCAACCCAGCAGGGTTCAGAGCTCTATGCTGAAACAAGGGGTTCGACAGTGTTCAAATTGTACGTGGGAACCAAGAGCAAGCCCATGTATGGAGCTGGAAGAAACATGCAGGACATGCTAGACTCTGGAAATGGATTGCCCATATTGATTCGAGTGAGCTTGAGCTCCCATTTTCATGTCGTTTTAAATCTTATCAACCCAAAATATCATCACCATGCACAATGTCTACTGCTTCTGGACACTACGTACGATCTCAAACATCGTACCCAAACGTACAACAGCACCTGCACAATGTCCTAAATCCTTCTTCTTCTTTTTCATTACACAGATTAAAAAAAAGGGAGGAAAATTACAGAAAGTGTTGACAACTCGTATCAGCAAATTAATTAATATATGAAATATTATGTATATAGGTATATATATATGTTGTAAGAAATTAAGGTTCAAAGAAATTATGCGCTTGTATATATATTTCATTTCGTTTCATTTTTTTTAAATTTAATACATATATTATATTTCAGAATTAATTATAATTGAGTAATTTACTTGAAGTTAAACAATGAAATTTTAAATAAAATTATATATATAAAATGCAACATATGGACAATACGGTAAAAAAGTACAAAATAATTATGATAAAATAATAAACTCATTTTTATTAATTTAATTAATTGTAAAGAATTGAATAATTATAAAAAAAATATATGTCTGTTTTCTTATTTATATGTTAGTTTTCAAACAGAATATATTAAAAAAATATTATATATTTATACGTTTATAAAAAATATAAAAAATTAAAATAATTTTATCTAGTGTATAATCCATAATCATTGAATTCATATCTCTACATTAGTTATTATTCTACAATTAATTGAGCAATGGTTAGCATCTGTTAACATCTTTTTAATTTGAATGCACTACACCATAATAAATTGAAAAAGAATACAAACAAAACATACCTAATTAGTGATATTGAAGCCATACACATAAAAAAAAGCTCATATTGATTACTAAAATCCCATTAAAAGCTTGAAAATTACAGGATTCTAATATCCAAAATCTTTATGATTATGGAGTGGTGATTGGTAAATTTGAATTCTTAGCATTATGAATGTTGTGCATGGATGTCAATTCTGCAAATTGGTTACACTGATGAAAAGCAGTATTCCTTATCAAAACCAGTAGCTTAGCCATTACAATTGTAAATTAGTAAAGTCATTATCATAACTTGTTAAACCTTAGACCAACTCCAATAATTAGGGTTGCACTTAATTTTTTGATTCCCTTTACATTATCTTTCGTAACGAAATAATTTAATTTTTAAAATTGGTATGCAATATTCACGCGCTATTACATCTTAAAAATTTTAAAAATGATATGTATATCATTTTATTTTAAAAAAATTAAATTATTTAAAATTTAAAAAATTAAAAAATCATTGAAAATTGATTGTTAAATTAAAAAAAGATATTTATATTAAATATTAATCACGTGTCATTACTATTTTTACCAATAACTGATTATAGTCGGTGACTGTGACGCTAAATAATGCTAGAGATTTATGCTGTGGCAAAACTCATCCTCGTTGATAGTCCATATAAATATTTATGTTTTGAATTTTTGATATTGCTTAGGAATTTAATGATGATGAGAAGAATTTTGGTGAATTAATATATGGTGCATGTGTAAAGATAGATGAGTAGAATCCAATTCATATTCTAATGAAATTGGCAATAATAATAATGGTTGCTTTAGTTCAGTTGAACTTGACATTGTGGAATATGCGAATTCCACACGAAAGTGGGATTTCATCTCTTCATATTACAATCTTGTACGATATATCCAATTTCATGAGTTTCTTCAAGATTATGTCTTCACCATCTAGAAACCATTTTTGGGATTTTAATTTCAATTTAAGAGACCATTTTTTCTATATATATATTTTTTAATAAAAACTGAAAGAACTGATTTATTTTATATTTTTAGTCAATGAAATAAGCCGATTAATTATCTATTAAATATTTAGTAATAAATATGTAAAATAATAAAGGAGGCATTAGATTTTATCGAAAGTTTTAACCAATATTGTTTGGTTAAAATAATATAAAAGAAAATGATAGATTAGAAATCGAAAAGTATTATTGAAATTTTTTAAAAATTGAAAAATGAGTTTCAAATAATTAAAGAAAAGCTATTTATAATAAAAAAAACTCTAATATGTAAAATTATAAAAATATCTAAAAAAATAATTAAATTGTAAAATTGACCCTCTAAATGGTAGAATTTTTGCCTCTAACTTTATGATAGACCTGAGGTTTTTATCATACTTTTCAAAGTGGTACGTCTCAAAATTTCCTTTTAAAAAGTTATTATGGGTTTCTATCGGATATCGGCAGCAAAAATTAGGTCCAATCCAAATTTATCAAAGAATTTAAAACTAATTGTTCAGTGTCACAAAAACCAAAGTATGTTACCATAACACGAAATATTCAAAAATTTTATATTATTTTTTTAAAAAAAATTATTAATTAGAGTTCTATATCAATAGAAAAACTTTAAGCTAATTTATTTATCTTAAATATATATATAAATCGATATGAGGAAAAGCATCCTTAAAATCGCAAAAAACAATATTTAATCATGATATTTAAAAGTTAGTAATTATCTTTTGCGGATTTTTATTAACTTGGCATGTTTCTCTCTATATTGATATTGATGGAGATCTAGTTGAGGATTCTATGCTAAATTTTTTATTATCAAAATAATTTTAATATAATCTTTCGTTATCTAAAAAGAAAAGAGAAGCCTAAACTTTTGAGTTTGATTGAATGTTGTAATATTTAAGTTTTGAGAGATTAAACAAAGGGAAGATAGCACTAAGCCTTAATGAATTAATTTATCAACAAATTGCAAATAAGAAAATCTTTTGGTCCTACAAATTTATGAAAATATTGTTGTTACATGGACAATTGTACTATGGTGTACCTTCTCTTTCTCTTTCTCTCTCTCACGCTATAGCTATGAGGTTGTAGTGGAGTCTTATCTCATCAACAACACCAAACACACCACTATGAACTAAAAACAATTGCCTTTTTTCTCACTTGTTATTATGATGCCATAGGCCTTATCCAACTTGTGTTCACTAAGGCAAAAGGAGAAAAATGATGAAAACTATATGATATTCTGAAATTAAATAGAATTTACGGTATGAGTATAAGCTCTTTTGGAGAGTAAGACGTTTCTCTCTTTTTATCCCTTTTCAATTTATCTGCTAGTGACGTTTAACGACCTTTTTACTGCAGCGCCACCTGTCTCTGTCATTTATATCCGTATGTACGGACGCGTCAGAGCCCCTAGGCTCCACGCCAGGTGGCCATTTAATTCCTTCTTAGCACGTATGCGGGCAGGGCTGTAAAGTGACTGTGTCTGCCTTGCCTACCTTTTGTTAGGTCATCGGAGAATAGGACTGCGAGCGTGTCTGGTTTGGCCTGTTTCATATCTTCAGGTCGGGGTGCTCCACGTGGGTTGATTATCTATGAGAAAAGTCTGATGGGTTTTGGACCAGCATTTTTATCTTGGAACTGACCTCATCCATGGTAGGGAAAGTCCGGCGGTAATAAGGAATGATGAAAACTATATAAGGAATGATGCAAAGCTGCAAAGTGACTAAGCCTGCCTTGCCTACTTTCTGTCACGTCATCAGGCTGAGTTCTCAGAAGATGGGCCTGCGAGTGTATTTGGTCCGGCCTGTTCATATTTTCGAATCGGGGAGCTCCATGTGGGCTGGTTCATCTATAAAAAAAGCTTGGTGAGTTTTGGACCAGCATTTTTATTTTGAGTCTGACCTCGTCTAGGTTAGGAAAAGTCTGATGGTCATCATTGTATATAAGGAATGATGAAAACTAGGAGTGATGAAAACTATATAAGGGAAGAGATGAGAAAATTAGGTAATGTAATAATAGGTAAGGATATGGTAGTAATGTTGGAGATCCTACGTAGCCCACCTGAGCTAGAAGCTTTGGATGTTAGTGTCACCTACTAAAACCACTTATATTTTGTACCAAAAAAGTTAGACAATGTAATTTACAACAATATTTATTTATAGCTTTTTCTTTTTTCTTTTTTACTTTAATTAATTAATTGAAGAAAATTGGAGACGGAGTGTATCCATAAAAGGAAACTCAAGGGTTGGCATTTGGCCTGCAAATGCAATCAAGTTGGTGGAAAAAAAAAAAAGCTTTGAAGTTTGCTGCAAAGATCGAGAAGGACTCTCTCTATATTTGCTACTTTTCTCCAGAAGGTACAATGATTTTCATTAGCTATATATACTAATATTTATAATATTCATTTCGTTAATATTATCAATATATTGGTATGTATATTTAGTTCTTTGATGTATATTTTATTTTTAAAATTAAATTTAATAATAAAAAATAATTTTTTTTAAAAAAAATATTTTATAAATATAAGTTATTTTCTATATATAATATTTTATGTTTTTATTAATTTAAATAAGAAACGTAAACTCAAGATTTCAGAGTTATTAATTTAATTCCATCATTACTGATTAAAGCTTATTGGCTCCTTTAGGTTAGTTTAGGCAAGCAAACCTTCACTTTACCTGCTATTTGAGTATTTATCTGGGGGAGGAGACTCATCGAATCTTCCTTAAACAAAATACCAAGGATTTTTTTTTTTTTTTACTTATAGATTTTGTTTGAAAATGAATAAAGATATATGAATGTAAGTATATTCTGGCAAATATCAGTTTTTGTCTTGTATTTATAGGTAAAAGTAACTTTTTTTAAAAAAAAAAATTGAATTTTAACCCTAACTCAATAAAAATTACAACTTAAAATAAGACGGATTAAACTCTATAAAAGTTTTAATCAATAATATTTGCCTAAAATAAAATTTAAAAAAGAAAAAATTAAAATTCAAAATCTCTTATTAAACTCTTAAAAATTAAAAAATACTTCGACGGTTAAGAAAATACCTATTTATAATAGTTAAAATCATAATATAATAAAATGTAAAATTAACTCTTAAATGATGAAATTTTCACTTGAATTTTGTGACAGATTTATGGCTCTGATAATATTTTTGAAAGTCGTGCGTTTTAAAATTTAATTTTTAAAAAGTTATCGTGAGTTTATGATAAATATCAACAAAAATTAGAGCAAATAGTTTATGGTTAATTGTTTCGCATTACGACCAATTACAACTCTAGTACAATTAAGCTAAACTGATTAAATAATTATAGTGAATATCTGTAACGTAGAAATGAGGATACGTGTATGTTTATACGTGACCTTATTGTGGCATCTTGTCCCATTGTTAGCTGGGGAGACAAAGAACTGAGGAAGGTTTGTGCATGAAGTGAACATGAGTCACATTTTCCAATAAATTTGATTTTCTTCAAGTTTTCTAGTAAAATAAAACAAATCATTATGCTTGATTTCTGTTTTCTGCATTATTTTAGTAATTAAATGACTCTCTTGTGAGTTTACAGGCGAGCTTTGTGGCCAGACTAATTAAAATATTAAGAAAACATCTGAACATCACCATATTTAAGAAAATTTGTTGAGCTATAGACCAGCTTATTTGACCATGAAGTTTATGTTGCAAAGATAAAAGTTCGAAATGATCTTTGCAGAACTATCAAACTCTACAAACTCATACTTCCTTTAACATGTGTTTCCATCTATAGAACAACCAGGGAAGTTCAACTATATTTAGCCCAAGATTAAGGCAAAAAGCATACAAACTCATACTTTAAATCTCCATGAGCTACTCCACTGGCATTAGCTTTTGTTTCATCTTTAACCTTTCTAGAGCATCTTCCTTCTGATAAAATCTTGAAAGCAAGTTTGGTTTTTGATCATTATTTGTTTTCTGGGCTGATAATGTGTTGTGACTTAAGAGATTGTTGCTGAGTTAGGTTTATAAGCCAAGAATCTAACAATTTGGCAAACGGCCTGACGTCGTGTTCTTTCATTTCTGTCACAATTGTTCTAATGATAAATCAAATCTGTAATGTGCATGAATCTTGCATGGTTGTTGATGGAGTTCAATGTTAATTCAATTCATGAACTCTGCAGGTTACAGATATTATTTAACTTGTGAGAATTGAAGCCACACCCACAAGCTAAATTCAGTTATTTGCATAAGAAACAAGTGAGGTCTTGATTTGGTATCATGGCTGAGGATAGAGCTTTGCAGCAAACTGAGAGAAAATGGAAGATGCCACTCCTGGTTTTCTTTAGAGATGCAAGGTATAGTCCCTCTTTTTTCCATATATTTTCGACGTTTTCATGTCATACGCAGAACTCGAATTTCAATATCAATGAGTTAAAACTCGATCACAATGTCTTAGTTTTTGTGAACAAGCTAACGTGGGTTATTTTGCAGACTTGTTTTTAAGATGGATGAACTTGGTTCTGAGATACTAAGGATTGCAGTACCTGCTGCTATGGCTTTAGCTGCTGATCCCATTGCTTCGCTGATTGACACTGCATTCATTGGCCATCTGGGTATGCTTCCATTTCCATCTCCTTCGTTGAGTTTATATCTGTTTTCAAGAAAATTACAGCGAAATATCTGCATTTTTTTTACAGAAGAAGAGTGCTGAGTCTCTACAGAAATCTCTAAATGCATTTGCCAAGTGAAAGCTGATTTTCATTTTTTTATTTCTTTACAGGACCTGTGGAAATAGCCGCAGTTGGAGTTTCAATTGCCATCTTCAATCAAGCATCAAAAGTTACCATATTCCCATTGGTTAGTATCACTACTTCATTTGTTGCTGAGGAAGATACTGTTCAAAGGGTGAGCAAAGAACCACAAGAGGTGGAGAACTTGGAAAAGAAGGATTCAGGTAAAACCTCTGTAGTGAAAGAAGATGTCATGCTTGAGAACTTGGAGAAAGGATCAGCAACGGACACTGAAAAGAATAAAGATTCAATTCCAGAAGATGGTATTTCCTCTCTCTTTCAAGCTCATTCTCTCCATTAAGGGAAAAAAAAAAATGATAGTGTTTGATGTTTTCTTCAGCAGCTACATGCAAGTCTCCCACTTTTACTGAAGGCAAAGGTGTCAATGAAAAATCAAACAATAAGAAGAAGGGAAGAAGACATATTCCTTCAGCCTCAACAGCACTCATTGTTGGAGGAATTCTTGGTCTTGTTCAGGCAATATTCCTCATTTTCTGTGCAAAACCTCTCCTCAATATCATGGGTGTGAAATCTGTAAGCACCTGTGGATTCCAATCTATTCATTTGCATGCATGGGAAATTGACATAAATAAAGTTTCTGATCAAAATTTGATCTTATTATTAATTCTGCTTTCTGCTGCTCTTTATTGAATAGGAAAATAACAGTTCATCTCTTGAAATATTGAACAGAATTCCCCAATGTTAACTCCTGCAAGGAAGTATTTGACATTAAGATCACTAGGTTCTCCTGCAGTTCTTCTGTCTTTAGCCATGCAAGGAGTCTTCAGAGGATTTAAAGATACAAAAACTCCATTATATGCCACTGGTGAGAGACCTTTTTATTTTTTTCAGCTTTTTCTCATAGATGTCTCTTATTTCTTGAAAAACGTGATTCGATTGATGGGATTTAACATGATACTTATGAGATTGATATTCCAAAATTTTCTTTTTAAAGCGTATAGATTTAAATTTAGGAGAATTCCGTATTTTTCTAGAAATTTCTTAAATTCTAATTGTTTCGTAACAACAAAAAAGAGATTTTTTAACAAAAAAAAAACCTCAATTCAAATAGAGAATACTTATCTAGAAGTTTTCGCAATTCAATCATATAAAAGTTTTCACAACGCAAGCATGTATAATAAAATTATTTACAAATTATTTTGTCTGGCACAAAAAACAAAAAAAATTAAAAAAAAGAATTGAATAGAGTCAGCTCCAATTATCGATCATTTTTCACCTACTCAAGATGATTAACCCATTTTTTATTAGTTGGATCAAGGATATATATACGTAGCTCATTAAATTTCCATTTTCCATTCCCAACAGATGAGGGAATCCAGTCCCAAGCGGTGGGACGTTACATTTTCTTTTTGTTCTTCTAGTTTAGATTCATGAATTTCAACTCTTTAAATTTCATCTTACTTATTCTTCCTGCAATAGTTGCTGGAGATGTAACAAACATCATTTTGGATCCGATTTTCATCTTCGTCTGCCGGTTGGGGGTCAGCGGTGCAGCCATTGCACATGTTCTTTCCCAGTAAGTATATCATCTTCAATATTGTCCGATTTGACTTTAATTAGTAAACTAAATTATCTTGTTCTGAGTAATCTTTCTTGGTTTTCTAGGTACTTGATTTCACTTATTCTCCTGTGGAGGTTAATGAAAAAAGTTGATCTCTTACCACCAAGTCTTAAAGATTTACAATTTGGTCGGTTTCTCAAAAATGGTAAGGAGTACTTTTGATTTTTGTTAATGTTCAAGGTTATCTTATCACTATTTTTAACTTCATTTTTCTGCCGGGATTTAAGGTTTCCTATTGTTGGCTAGAGTTATAGCTGCTACTATCTGTGTAACCTTAGCAGCATCAAGGGCAGCAAGGCTCGGTTCGACACCAATGGCTGCTTTTCAAGTCTGCTTACAGGTCTGGTTGACCTCATCACTTCTTGCAGATGGCTTGGCTGTTGCTGGACAGGTAAGCTTCAATTTTCATTCTTTTTTTCTTTGTACAATCCGCTCAAACTGAAACTGGAACTCGAGACCTGAAACCCAGTAAAAGATTTCATTACCACTCAGATAAAGCCCATTGGTTTTGACTTGAACTGAAATGTGTGCTTCTTTTTTATCATTCTTTCAGGCAATCATTGCCTGTGCATTTGCTGAGAAGGACTACCAGAAGGCAACAACTGCGGCAACTAGGGTTCTGCAGGTATGCCAATGAACACTACTAACATCATCTGAATTCTCAATTTCTGCTAAAAAAATTCAGAACCTTAATCTTCTTTGTTCTGCAGATGAGTTTTGTTCTTGGCCTGGGGCTAGCTGTTGTTGTTGGAGTAGGTTTGCATTTTGGGGATGGAATTTTTTCAAAAGATCCTAATGTTCTTCACATTATAAGCATAGGCATTCCGGTAAATATTTCATTTGGCTTCAACTAAGACTCAGACCCGAGTCATTAAAAATCTAAATACGATTGCAGTACTAATGAGCTAAAGCTGATAATTCTGTTTTTGGGTATCAATCTATCCATCAGTTTGTTGCAGCTACACAACCTATCAACTCGATAGCCTTTGTTTTTGATGGTGTGAACTTTGGAGCATCTGATTTTGCATATTCTGCATATTCAATGGTAAGTACATTAGCAGAATGAGTTTGAGGCATTTTACAAATCAGTCCAAAAATTTCTTTTTTTTTTTCAACGGAAATTTTCTTGTGTATTTCAGGTCCTTGTGGCTATAGCAAGCATTGCAGCCATTTTTGTTCTTTCTAAAACTGGTGGGTTTGTTGGAATATGGGTTGCTCTAACCATCTTTATGGGGCTACGTACATTTGCTGGTGTATGGAGGTATAATTCTTCCCTTTCTTTGAAGTAAATTGTGGGATGCTTAACATGCACTAGAAAAATATAAAATAGTATAAAACTATTAAATAATTTAAATTAATTATTTTAAACTAAATGTAAAATGAATTTAAAAGAGCCTCCCCAGCCTAGACAGAGTAAGGGGAGGCTGATTTACTACGGCAAAGTAACAGAAGTTCTACTCCCAGAAAAACTTCTACAGAGAAAAATCTCTCTTTAGGAAACTACAGAGAGGCAAAAAGTAGTGATGTTTCAGATATTTACTTAATAAGAGAAAGGTAATTTTAGAGGGAAATTTTTTTCTTTTTACATGAAATTATTTGAGGGTATATTTATTTTACATGCTATAGCTAATTTAAGAATTTTTCTTTGTTTTTTTTTGGCATAATCATTGAAATAGAACTGCTACTATGTTTGCAGAATGGGGACTGGAACTGGACCATGGGGTTTTCTCAAAGGTCGACTGTTGCCATAGGAAATATTCTGACCAATATAAACTCTCATATTTTCTCTTACCCATTTTTGCCTCTCCTCTTGTTGTCTCTCCCTTTTGGCTGTGGCTTTGGCTTTGATCTCGTCTTCTGGACAACTATATATATATATATACACTCTGCTTTCTGCAGTTCCTTGCATGCTTTTTCTATTATGGATTCTCACACAAATGGCGACTAGGCATAGTTTATATTTGCATGCAACAGTCCAGAAACTAAATACTCGTCCATAATGCACACACAACTGTTGCAGGCCTTGCATGCTTATAAAGAAAGAATTAAAGCAGGAAAAAAGGCAAATTGCACAAACGCCCCTTTATCTAGAAAAGTATACCACTATAGTTAATCAAGAAGATAATCGCATTTCAAAAAAAATAAAATAAAATCAAGAATCGAAAATTTTTTCTTATTTATAATTAAAAATCATCCTTAACATCAAAGCTCGACTTTCCAGTCAAATTGTACATGTAAAAAGAATATCTTCTCCTCCAAAGGCTTGCAAGCCCTAAACTCTAATCCCGAGGAACTTGTGATCCTTTGGCAACATTTGGCACTAGGGAGCTAATAATTGGGAACTAATCAAACAAGCTATGAGGTTGCGTTGCATAAACTAAGAGCAAGCCAATTTAGACTGAAAACCTCTGCCATTTAGAGGACTAAGAAAAATAGTAATCAATGAGGTAAGAGCCTGCCAAGGATTCAAGGAGTACTTTACCTAATTGTTTAATGAAACACTGTTAAGAGCATTGAATATTGCACACCAGCACATGCATGCTTGAAAATGATGCTTAGAAATATGGATTTAAAGATGCTTTAGGCAATAAAAGGAACCTTTCTTGTCCTAAAGGTGCCCTGATCTGCACTCAAATTATATTTGGGTAATGATAACATTGATGAACCTTTTAGACCCAAAACCCACTTTGAATTTAAGCAACCTAAGTTTTTAACCCACCATTGAAGGCACTACCCCCTGAAGTCCTAACACATGCCCCCACAAATTCACCATCAATTAAAAACAAAGTTGACAATGACAGCATCCATTTCTCTATCTCCCTCAAAGAACCACCCACCCACTTTAGGGTCACTGGTTGGCATCAATGAAGGAGAATTGACACCATCATCCTCTCCCAAAAAGGCTCCATCATCTCTAAAAAGTAAGATCCACGTTTCTTATTGAAAGGAAAAAAAAAAAAAAGATATCCTCACCCAAATCCATCACAATCTCACATTTGATGATCTTCTAAATAAAGATCGAAAGAATCCCAAAGACAATCCACTTAACTAATCAACATCCGTAAATGGGTTCCACCGCATCATGTACTGCTCCTTTCTCAAAAATTAAAAAAAAAAATTGAATAATCAACATCATCCACAGGGGAGCAAAAGAGGAGAAAAGTCGAAGGCAAAGCAATGTCTATAAAAACAACGTAGAGATTACGCAACCATGAGACTGAAAATAAAAGGCATAGAATTTAATAACTTAAAATATCAGTTTTACATCATCAAAGAAAACATAATGGTTCCTCACTATCTGCTCCCCACCATAATGAATTCTCACTGTAACACATCATCCATCAAAGCTTTTAAAAGAATTACCCTCCTCTCACCCTCTCTTAAAAGTAAATTGAACCAGAAAATGGAATATTGAAGAAATAATATACTATCAAGAGATACAACTCATGGTGTCATTGCATGATGAAACTGGTAGCTAAAGCTTCCCTTTGGAAAAAGGAATAACAGTAATTAATTGATCCTAGAATCAGAAATATTGAAGAGAGACCTAACCTGGACTGGGTTTCATTAGCATACCCAGAGAGGCTTCATCCTTCCAATCTTTGATTTAAACAACAAATGGTAAAAAAATTGAATAATTTCCCGGAAACTTTATGCCAATTCTTTACCTTCCACCTTTCTTCCCACACCTTCTACTACCGTTATCTTCCCAACTTCACTTGCTCATTAGCCATAAACCCGCCAAAAAAATTATTTACCTTCAAGAAAATTCTTTAACCTATCTCAATTCAGTAAAATCGAAACATTTTCACTAGACTACAAGCTGTTGCTGCTGATCAAGCTGCATCTGCTCAAGCCAAGATTCTAAGACAGAATCAATTTGAGAACTAGGATTCAATCCCTCACCAGTTGAGGCTGCACCAGAAACAGGTACACCATACTTCTCCTTAATCATCTCAGGAGGTGATTCCTTAACCAGAGACTGGACCCATGAAAGGTCAGGCTCCTCACCATTGTTAGCAAGCTCAAATGATGATGATCTTCGAAGTTGACCAAGATCATTTCTTCCACTAACAGACCAATCCAATTTCCCATTTGGGGAACCCCACTTGGTCCAAGAATTTACTGTAGACCCAACAATGGAGACTGCAGGATTGTTTGATCCAAGATCCCTTGAACTAAGGCTTCGAAGTTGTTGGTTCTGCTTCTCCCGCTGTGCAAATGCAGAGAGACGAGAGCCCATAGGAGAGATAGGCTCTACACTTCTTGGAGACATCCTTCCAGGAGATCCAACACCAAATGAAGCCTGCAATAGAGGGTGCTCAACATTTTTTGGGGAGAAAACACTTGTATTGATGGGTGATAACATGCTCTGCTGCTGCTGGAACTGATTGAAAACAGCTGATTTGTGTGAGGGGGAGAAAACTGCAGCAGCTTGATCAGCATATCTGGGAGATGAGATTTCAGCAGAAAAAAGCTCTTCAAGATTTGATGGAGTTAGTGCTTTAGACCGACCAGAATGGTTCAAAGATACAGAATTGCTACGAGAAAGTGAAAAACAAGTTAAATCGTTTAAAATCTGTTGCTGGGCATCAAAATCAGGCAACAAATTAAGATCCTCAGGTGGGATATCTCGGGCACTAAGGGATGATCTCAAGCGACTTGATTGAAGGTTGCTTAGTGGAAGATGTAGTGTCGGTATATTTGGCTGTGGCCATGCAGCAGATGAGTGTGAAATACTTGCTGTAGGGGACATTGGTTGGTTAAAAGGGGTAGGAGACATGGCAGAGACTGATGATGGAGAAGCAGGCAAAAGGCTCAAAGCAGCTGCCATGTCCATGACACTGGCTGCAGATGCAGATGATCGTGGTGAAGGGACAGCAGATCCTGTAGAGACATACAAGGGCCTGAGTTCTTCAGGTGTATGGGCAAAAAAGCAGACACGTCTATTGCAACAAGTGCCATCTTTGCAAAGTCGAGTTCGGTATTGAGCTGGGTGCAACCAACACTCAAACACCCCATGAGCATACTCACACATGTCCCCACGCCTGCAGGCCCCTTTACGGAAATCAGGGCAAGGCACACAACTATAGTGAAACTTCCGTGGGTCTCTTCTACGTGCATTCTCTCCTGGGTGAACGAAAGGGCACTCTGTCCAGTCATGAGAATATGCCCTAGAACATGGGCGGATCTTGAATGAGTACATGCGAAACTCATCTGTTGCATAGATGCTGTTCTTGATGTCTGGGAGTGATGGATCAATTGGATATTCTTTCTTCTCAGATGTATTTATTGGCAAATCATTGTACTTTGAGGACATCGGAGAAGACCCCAACACAGGAGAAGACATTGAGCCATTTTCCGGGGATGAAGAAAGGGTTGGTGAGCTAGTATTAGAGGTACTTATTGACACCCGTAAATTGCACTCGCCCACGGAACCATTAGAAGTGTTCTCACCAACGGACCCATTACAATTGCGCTCCCCTAATGAACCATTAGAAATGCTGTTTGAGAGAAGCTCTTTGAGGGCATCCCTCATGCTATGCAGCTTTGGCGGAACAACAATAACATCAACAGGGCGATAGCCATTGGCATCGAGGCAATTCACATATGCACCTGCAGATAAAAGCAGTTTAACCACTTCAACAGCATTAAGAGATCCACCAGAAGCAGCACAATGAAGTGCAGTGGTTTTATCCATCCCACATGAGAGATTAACATCAGCATCTGTATCAGTAAGTAAAAACTTGATAACATCAATACTGCCATAAGTAGCAGCAACCATTAGGGGAGTCCTGTGGTCAAGAACAACATTCTTTGATCCCTTTTGGCGACCATACCAGTACCCAACCTCATTAGTCGAGGAAGCATCCCGCTCTATTAATTGCTTAAAACCTTCAACATCATTGTTAGCCGCAAGCTCAAGTAAATTGCAAAAAGAATCTCCCGTTTCAACAGTTAGATGATTCATATCTTTTGTGTTAGCTGTGATTTCTACAGTAGATGGAGATGGAGCAGATGATTTTGATGATCTGTCCGGACCACCGCACATGCTTCAGTTAGCTGGAAATTCAACAAACAAAAATTCAAAATTCATTTCGAACTGAAATTTATCATCAGATAAATTCTGCACAATCAATCTGATCATACAGCAATTGATTGCACGAATTTTAGTAAGAAACAGGTTGGAGAGATCAAAACAGAGAGCATAATTATTTAGTATTTCGAATAAAAAAGAGGAATATTAGCTCATGTCATTAATATATCAGGTCACAATCTAGAATCAACCACTACTTTGGTGCAGAACTTAAAAACAGCAATATTCTTATTCTCCAATGAGGAATTTCGGATATGATCAAGACGAACCTAACAAGAATCTATCATCAAATTGTGCAGGATAAAATCATTAGAGATTAAGGAGAATCCCAAATAAACACAAAAAAGGACAACTCAAAGAATTCAGCCTAATAAAATAAAATCAACCCAACCAACACAAGAAAGAAAAAAAAAAACTCCCCCATCTGTTGATTAATCGAAAAACAGGAATCTATGAGCAAGCTTTAAAACTAATCCAATTTTTCTTCAAAAAAAAAAAGGTCAAGATTAAGAAAATCCTATATTGACCAAAAGATAAAGCATTTTCATCATTTTCTTTGTGTTTCGTCCATTTTCAAGGCATCCAATCAAGAAAACTATCAATCAATCAGCCGAAGTTCACTACAATGCCCAAATTCCAAGACATACTACAGTGAGCTCACTAAATGTTCCAGAGAAAACTAAACAGAAACAACACAACCAAACAACAATTAACTGAATAATCCAATTCAAATTCCACTTATATAACGACACCTTCTACGAAAATTAGCCTATTAAAAAATCTCTTAACGTGAGCTCAATAATCAGTTGCTAAAGCAAATCAGCTAATAACAAGCTGAAACACGCTACAATTCATCAATACCCACTTAATTAACAAAAAACAGAGTTGAACTCACAACCAAAACCAATCTGAACAAGTATTAACTCACCAATAACCAAAATTTGGAGCGAATATCAGCTTAATAACTTAAATATCAACAGATCCAGACTATAAGTTTCAACTCATACTTGATCTAGAGCAAAAAGATCAAAAGCCGATACAGGCAGCAGAGTAAGAGAGAAAAATTTTAGATTTAGAAAGCTTCCTGCAGCTTCAGTCTCCATTGATGACACCAAAAACAAAGGAACGAAGAAAGAGAGGAACTTGTTGCAACTAGAGAGAAAGGAAAGGGGAAGGAAAAGTTTCTTTCATGCAGAGAGAGAAAGATAGAGAGAGAACTGAGTAACGTTTTCGAAACTGAAATGGAAATGAAATGCGAGGAAATTTAAGGCAAATTTAAATTTAAATTTTAATCCCGGAGATATTGGGGTTGGGGGAGAGAGAAAGAGAGGGAGAGAAATGTGAAGCAAATGCTATCGAAATGCACACCAAATGAAATTGAAATGCTAGTCAAATTTCAGGAGCATGAAGTGACGAAGACCGGTTGGGCCGGTGAGTGAAGATAAGGTGGATCACCGGGTTGGTAAGGAAAGTCAAGGGTGGGGCAACCGGTTGAAGGGTGCGGATCTGAAAAGGGAGTTGGAAAAGTAGAGTAGAATCAGGATTTGGAATCCGCCAATGAGAGAAGTACAACAAAGCGGACGTCAGGGTAGTGGTCAATTATGATTTAATTGTGCAGTCAAATCGAGAGGGAAAAAAAAAGGCATGAAGCACCGAGACCTTAAATTTAAATTTCAGGACGATTTTGCTTCTTTGTCCTTAATCTTTTTCTATTTGCGAATACCCCCTTAGCATTTTGTAGTTCGGTTCAATTCGGATTGAACCGAATAAAAAAAAATTAAAATTTTAATAATTATAAAAAATAAATTAAATTAATTTTAATTAAAAATTAAATTAAATCAAAATCATTTATCAATTCGATTTGATAAATTTAAATTTTTAATATTTTTTTTTATATTTTATTTTTAATATTTTAAAATTTAATTAAAATATTTTAATTTTAATATAATTTAATCATATTAAAAATAATATATTATTATCATTAATTGATTCACTATAATATTTTTAATTTTTTTAATTAAAATTAAATTAAATTAAAATTTTTAAAATTAAAAATTAAACTAAATCAAAATAAATAAAAAATTAAATTAAAATTTTAAATTAATTTAATTTATTAATTTTTTCGATTTAAACTAAATACTAAATTTTATCTATTACAATCATACTAAATAAAATTTATTTTATTAATTTTACTATTATCATTTTTTTATCTAAGATAAAAAAAACTGCATTAATAAAGGGCCCAAGCCCAAAAATATGGAGAAGCATAAAGCCAGCCCAACAAATAGAAGACACAATGAAGAAGCCTAAAGCCTATAAAGCCCCTACTGTTACAGAAGATGAAGGGACCAACGTTGCCGCTGTTGCATAAATGGAGGCGTCTGCAAACAAGTAAGGGTAGGCGGGCTTCGCGGTGTCGATGACGAATGGAACCATACCTAAAAAAGCTACCATGACCTACTTGTCGATAAAGAACAGATGAAGACTGCTTCTCTTAGGTTCCCAACTGAACATGTATAAGAAGAGGGGAGGTTCCAGAAGGAAGAAGATTCCCAATCAAGCTAAATCTGGCAAAAACCCCAACAGATCGAGCCTAGAATGAAACAAATCTGCCAGTAGCCATCACCAAAAGACTCAAATAGAGCAAAAGAAGATAAAATATGCAACATGCACATCCTCTCATGGTTCGACAGTCTGCAACTAAAAGAAAACCAAACAACAAAATCAGAAGGAGAACGAAAAAATTATTCACAATCCACCCGGAGTGGAGAAGAACAAACTCACATCTGGGAAGGACAGGAGAAACCTACAGAGGACAGCAAGAAATTATCTGAAAGAGAGAAGAAAATGAAGAGGCATTAAAGAATTATTGCAGGTATCCACTAAATGTTGAATTAAAAGACAAATTTAATTTAAAAAGATAATATAAAATATATTATTTTAACTATGTTAATTATATATTTTTTTAAAAAATTAATAAAAATAATCACAAGGGTATTTTTGTAAAATAGGGAGAGAGTGATAAATAAAATAACAAGAGTGGTCACAAGAATCAAGATAATATATTATATGAACTTATTTAATTTATTAGATTATCCAAATTGGATTAAGTGGTTTTCTTCAATGTATTGCTTTCTTTTTAAGCAATTTTGATTTTTTTATTTCTGGATTATTCTCATTTAAATTTTTCTTCAGGACCCACATATTAGATATAATAAATAAAATGAAAATTATTATTTAGTTTTTTATTTTTATATTTTAAAAAATATTAATAAATTTATGTATTTTTATTTCTTTTTTTTGCCATGCATGTATTTTTATTTCGTTTACTATTTCATATCTCTAATTATTTTAGATTAAATTTCATTTAATTTCTGTAATTTCAAAAATATAATTATAAAATTTATTTATTTTCTAAATATAAATTGGTTATTAATTTTCATAATGATTTATTCTTTCTTTGAATATATTCACTTATCCAAATTGTAATTGAAACTAAGCAGATAATTAAAGAAAAATTGGAATAAAAAAATATTAGGACTAATTATATAATATATTTTTTAAAATAAAATTTTAAATAATTAGTTTATCAAAATAAAAAGACTGAATAATAATATCCCCAAATAAAATTAATATTAGTAAATGATTCTAAAAAAAAGGGAAAAGGCATTTTGGCCCATGCAGGTCTCGAACCTGCGACCTTCGCGTTATTAGCACGACGCTCTAACCAACTGAGCTAATAGGCCACTTGTTTTATAGGGCAAATAATTATTTAAATGTATATATTTTTAGTTAATATAATAATTTATGATATAGTATTTTTTTTATAGAATTTGTTTTATCTCAAATAATCATTTATTATTAATTATATAAAATAAAATTGAATATAAGTCTAATAAGCTTTCATGGTCGATTTTTAAAATTAAATTTGTATACTATTACTCAATGATCAAATAACCACTCATTTAATATATTATTATTTTTTAATAATAAAAATATTTTTATATGATAAAATTTTAATTTTGTAATTTTAAAAATTATTTATTTTATTTATATATTTTTATGATAATTAAAATACTAATTTTTTATTTTTAAATTATAAAAAATAATATTTTATTATATTAGAATTTATTTAACCCTTAATAAAAATACATGAATTTAATTGAGTTAAAATTTTAAATTGAACTTATTTAATCATTAAAAAATATAATAACTTAATTAAACTTATTTCTAAATAAAATTCCTTATTAAATAGACTAATACAATAATCACTAAAAAAATGGCATGCCAATTTTTTTATTTTAAATTAATTTAATTATTTTGTTGAGTTTAATTTTTTAAAAAAACCTCCATATAAATTTAACCCATGGAGCAGTTTTACTTTAAAAAAAAAAATACTACATTATTACAAGTAATAAATACATTAATATTTGTTATTTTCTTCTTCCTTTATACACTTTTATCTATCATTTAATTTTTTTTTTGTTTAATAATTAATAAAGCAATTAAATGATTTAATTTGACCAAATTATTATTTTTATCTATTTTAATTACTCCAATCTCAATATTTTTCTTCACGTCAATCTACTGCTAAAAAATTGAACAATTAAAAAGAGAAAAAACAAAATAATAAGATGAGTTTTAAACATAATTATCTTGTTTACTAAAAATATTGGTAAAATTAAGAAAATAATTATAAGCTTTTTTTTTTTTTCAAAATGTGATATTTTTTTAAAAAATTCCAAGATAAAGTGAAGGAAGGGAGGGAGAGAGTATGTGATAAAATAATTATTATATTGTTAATTTCTTTAATTCTTTTTGTAAAAAATTAATAGGGATGGATGTATATAATTATTATTGAAATTTGAATAATAAATATTTTTTCAGTAGGAAATAAAAATATAAAAATTCAAATCTGAATTTTTTGATCCAGTAAAATGCTTTTACTTACTTGACTAGATCAGATTAGATAATTTTTGTTTTTAAACATAATAAACATATTCAATTACATATGCATAGTAACAAAAGTGGATATAAATTAGAGGCCCATCTTCAAAGCTTTAGCAATGGTTCCTTCTTCATATGAAAACTCCATTTCAACAACCTTGGATAAAATCAAACTTGATAGAGATTAGCTAGCAAAACCCTATTTTGATTTTGGTCCCATTTGAAAAGCAATGCTTAGTGTTCTCAATCAAATCAAATCAATAAAAAAAAAAAAAAAAAAAAAACAACCTTTGCCATATTTCTCAACTTATTACTGTTGGTGATAGTGACTTTTTTTTTTGGAGTCTTTCATTTAGCTCCCTCTATTGAGTACCAATCCAATGTGGACCTCAATTGCTTTGTCCATTGCCCTTGCATTTTGGTAACCTATTGTTCAATGAAAGTTTCACTAGTCTTCTCCCAATTGGTCCCCATTGTGGAAACCGATATCATCTTCTTTTTTTTTTTTTTTTCAAATATTGCAATAATAAGAATATTATACTATATCTATTCCACAATAATTATCGTTTGAAAAACTTTTTTACTTCAAATTATCCATCATTTTAAGAATTTTTAAAATAATATTAATTTTTATTTTCTATATATACTTTAAATCATTTAATAAATCGACTCGTTTTTATTTATTTATCAAACAAAATAAAATTAAGCTTATTAAAATTTAATTTAAATTTAAATAATTTTAAATTTAAAAATAAATTTAATGAATTAAATTTAAAGTCTTCAAATCTGTTAATTCAATTACATCCTAGTTTCAGTTGGATTGGATTGATGTCACAAAACAAAATTTGTCCTTATCCTTTTATCAACCTAGACTTGGCATGCATAGATTGATTGTAGAGTCACACATTAGAGGGAGGTATCATTTCACCCATCAATTCATTTCTGGCTAAAACAAAATGATTCCTGTTTTTGAACAGCTTGTGTCCCTCTTACTAGAGAAACATTAAATATCAATGGCTTATATGGAATGAAATTATTTTGGCAGATATGTGCTTCAGGACAATTCCCTTAGAAATTAGAGTCCATCATCGAGTGGAGAGGTCCCACGTAATGGGATTATTATGGATCTCAATCTCACCATATGGGACGTTCTCCACCGTATGATTTGTGTGAAGTTGCGACTTTCATACTCTTTCCCCTTGGACTTTAATGATAAAAGTGAAGAAAAAGAGATTCATTTACTTTATTTTATTTAAATCAACTCTTAAAATAAAATAAAAAATTATAATTTCTCACTTAATAAAAATATAATAAATGACTTATATTCTCACAAAATAAAAAATAACAATTACAAAAAATTATGTAACATTTATGTATCCTCATTTTTCTCTCTTTTTTTTTCACCGAATTGAAGAAAAATGTTTTGTGCCAAATAAAAGAATTGAGAAATATAATTCCTCATCTCTTTCTCTCTATTTCTCTTTTCTCTTCTCAATCTAATGTTCAAATAAGAAAAATTTGAGAAATCAAATGTAATTCTTCTCTCTATTTCCCTAATCCTAACAAAACATTAGTTAAATGTTATAAATAATGAAATTAAATGAAAAATTCAAGAAAAAGTTTCGGTTTTCTTAGAAAACACATTTATTTCATTCAAATTAATGATTCAAAAATTTATTCATTCAAATAAATGATTCATGCACGGACACTGTAAATGCATACGGCTGACACGCTGATTCAGAACCTCCAGCCATTAAACCCTACCCAGGGATGTACAAGCCAAAATACCAAAATGCTGTAACATAAAGGAACCAAAATGGCAGATGAAACCAATCAAATTGACCTTTTTCAATTCGACTTCTCAATTTTAAACAGAATTCTGGCAGTAGCACGAAAATAATACCGTTTCAATTCTCTTCCCTTTCTACCGAGCAAGTAGACTAACGAAAGAAGTAGGCTCAGTGCCAGCAATTGCAAGCAAACGGCCCTGTACCCAGCAATAGCCTCACTTCTCAAATCACCTGAACAACAAATTAGTAAGATCTCAACAATTTTAACAGTCTCCTCAATTCACAAATTGCCCAGCAGTACTAAATCTTCAATTGATATAAAAAATAACATAAAGCTTAAATTACAAGGATTTAATAACATAGAGTTTACATTATAGGGATTTTAAAACTTACATAATCCTCAAATCAAATTAACACCAAAAACAACCAAGGAAATTGAAATTGCATATCTAAACTCTTTAACGTTAGTGCAAATGTGAAACTATAGAAAACCCTTGGAGATAGACTGCTTGATTTTGCTTTGTGGAGAGAAAATATCCATTGAGAAGTGGTTGATGCCGAGACTTCGCTTAGACATGACAGAGATACTGAGGTGATTTAGAAAGTTGAGAGACGTTTGAGGGGCAAAAAGTAGGGATCTAGGCATACATAAGAACTCTAAATGACGTAACAGATGATATTTGGTTCTATTCAATTTTTCTTTTGGTTTCAGAAATAACCAACCTGAATGACTAAATATTCACTAACATAATAACTGAATCATTTAGTCAAAAGACCAAACCGAAAAATAGAATTAAACAGGTTTAGTTTTTAGGTTAAAACCAAAATTTGCTCAATATGGACCTGGATTGTTTTGCTGATGCCTCTGCCTCCAGTTCCACAGCTATTACTCTCATGCAATATTTAGATAATAGGAAACAGACAAAATTTTCATTTTTGCACAGCTTTGGCCTTCTTCTTCACTGATTGGACCAAGGTTGCAAGCTCAGGCTTCTCCATTTCTTTTGCACCTCTAGGTTGAAATTTTTCTTCTTTCTTTGTTTTGCCATTAGAGGGCAAATGGATTTGCTTGGACTTCATCTTAAGGGACTTTACCAATGATGATATCTCATATTTCTCTTTCTTTGATGGCAAAACATCGGAACTCCTCTGCTCCTTTATGTTTGCATCTGGCTCATTAGCTGGTACCTGAGATTTTGTCGGCCGTTTCTTATGCCCCCCTTCCAGTTCTAGCTGATCACCCTTTTGCTGCGTCAACGCCATCTGCCTAGCGTAAGCAGCACTTCTGCAATATCCACAGCAGAAACTTTTGGTTACAATAAGGAGGAGGCTTACACTACATAAAGCCAAAATCTTCTGATCTTTTGCAGAATTGAAATAAGAAAATATACGAGTGCCTCAATCTATATACACCAACATGCTACCTCTAGAATCTCTAAGAATTAAGTAATATATATATTTTTTCCAAAGGAACATATTGGAGAATACCTTTTGAACTGTGGATCTGTAGGATCCAATGAAAATAGAGGTGAAGTGAAGAGAGCTGAAAACCGTGGATCATCATAGTCACCAGTTGGTATTTTGTTCTCATCTGACACTTGTTTTTCCTTTTTACCCTTTGCTGTTTTATGTTTCAAATTATATCCCTTTACACCATTATTAGCCCCATTATCATCAGCAAGTAACAACTCAAGCTCTGCTCTGCTTGCTTCTGCTTCCTTATCTGTATACTGGTGTTTCTTTCCTTCTTTGTCGCTCTTAGCTCGACATTCCTTCTTTCCCTTTTTAATAGCTGGTTCTTCAAAAAAGAAATCATCAGGTTCTTCTTTTTCTTCATCAGCATCACTACTCTCGTCCTCTGATGAATACTTGGATCTCTTTTTTCGAGCCTTCTTCTTCTCACGCTTTTCCCTGAGATGTGCTTCCCAAACACTTTCTGATTTCTTATCCCTTTTTTCCAGAATGTGCTTACTTATATCCTCTAAGCCAGTGTTAAAAGTAATCTCCATATCCTGCCCTTCATCCTCATTCTCTACATCTGAACCATCAGCAGACTGGATTAAAGCACGGTACTTATCCAGTTTTTTACTCTTTTTATTTGATTCACCCTCTGCAATGGCAGCATCATTTTCATCCTCATCGCTTTCACTCTCATCAGAAGCTAAGAACTCCTTCAACTCCAACTCAGCCAGCTAAATGAAAGAATAACTCACGTAACTATACATGCAAAAGTTAGGTAGCACCTTAAGCAAAGAAGAGCATTTGTCATTTGATTTGCAAATTTATTGTTGCTTCTAGGATAATCCCTATTAAACTTTTGTTGTTACATCAATATATCATCAATGTGACTTCAGAAAGTGGTACATGTCACAAGTAATCCAAAAAAGAAAAAAGGAAAAGAAAAAGAAAAACTGAGCACTTATTGTTGCTTCTGGTCTATGCTGCTACTCGGTTAGTGCTATGGAACAACAGCCAAATATGCAAATGAAGATGCTTATATTTTGTATTTTTAACAAGGTTGGAGGATATACCAAAGCATGCAAGTCTGTTTCAGTGTTTGACACAGGGCGTTGAAATAAAGTGAAATGCCAGGTTATAATGGTTCCAGTTATAGCATAGTTTTGCTTATTATGTGATTACGTAGTCTTGTCCACATGTACTTTGGTACCTATGCTATGCAATGGTATTATGTAATTAGTTACTTATGATGCATGATATTTAGTAATCCTATATATATATATATATATATATATATATATATATATATAAAGCAAGAGATCATGACATGTCACATGTTTAGATGGATATCAGCAGATAGTATGTTTAATATTTTTCTTTACAAGCAGCACTTAAACCATTTGCCACAAGGTCATGACCATGCAAGTTAGATCTAAGACAGGCAGCAGAGACAAAGCCATTTATTTAATTTATCTCAGTTGTGTGTGTATTAATCCAAAGTTCAAGGCCAGACTTTAAACTGAGATAAAATTGGGTTTAAACAGAAAGGAGGAAGAGGAAGGGCATGGAAAGAAGCTCAAGCAAGTGTCAGAACTAATGATATGATGGGAAGGTTGCACATAATAGGAAAGAAACTAAATATGGTAAACAAAACTTCCCAACAGAAACCCAAAAAATAGCCCTTTCCACACCTCATATGTTTGATCTAGAATTTCCATTTCCACATCAGAATGAACCCCAACAATAAATGAATAACTACATGAATAAATGGATGAAAAAAGAAGAAAATAAAGCAGCTCCTTAAAAAAGAAAATAAAAGATATGCACCCCTATTATATTTAGTAGAAAAGCAACCGATATCAATAAACTAATAATCATGACAAATTTGACATACCTGGTCAGCATTAAATTTTCGTTTCAAGGTCTTGACACGCTGTGGTTCATCTTCATCCCAACTAATAGGAATATTACTGTGCTGCAGTGCTTTGGTGTGGAAATCCAATCCCTCATAGCTTGCTGGTGCCTGACCAAAGGATACCAAAAATTAGTAGTTTCTACTGTTTCTTAAACTAAACTTCAAGGAAACAGAAGGAAGTTGAAATGTTGGACAAAGTTTGGCCACTTTTTGCTGGAGTTAATTTCATTTATGGTCACCAATTTCAGTTCATATTAGCATAATCACTCACTTCTATTTTATCAGAAAATGGTCACTGTTGTTTTTTTTTTTTTCAGAGATTTAACCAGATAGTTTCACATGATGATCAAATACAATATCCTCAATTCCTCATATCCTATATAACTATATTACGATTGTGCAAAAGAAACTGATGAAATTCTATCAAAATTAGGTAAGAATGACTTTATTGGGAGAAAGACATTATGGGTAATGATTTTGCTTGCACTAAATTAAGATTAGTGACCATGCAAAAAGAAAAAATAATGGTAAGTTAAACACCTATGGTCAATTAAGCCGTAGCAGCTGCAAATTTTTCATGTGCAATGGATTGTAGAAACCCCAAATTGCCAGATAAAGGACATTGAGTGTTTAGACTATTGTCCATAGAAAAATTATAAATACACAATGCTTTTTAGGACAAGTGAAACATATACCTCCGTTGCAACATCACGAGGTGGATGTTTAAATTCCATAGAGTCAGGAACAAATCTAAGATCAAAAACATTAGAAGATCTTTCAAACTCAACTCCATCACAAGCTTTGTATAGGTGTTCTGCTGTTGATACAGAATCACATTCCACTACACCATAGTAGTACCTGAAGAGGTAGACAGCCACATAAGTTCAACAACAACAGAGAAAAAAGGTGGAAGATAATATTCTAAAAGCAGAAAATACTGATAAGGATGGCATCTTATGTGTTTAAAAATGGCTACAATAAAGCCACAAAGGATGGTTAAGCCCCATACAGTCCATGGAAATTGTGGTACATAATTGGTTGAGAACACTATTATGTGAACTAGTGAAAATTAGCATATACTCATCTGAGACACACAAGTTGCACACTCTAATAACCTGGGAGGCGGACTTGAGGCCTTTTTTGCCTTTACATCTTAGGTTAAATTACGCCAGTAAATGTATTTGCTGCTTCAAAGAATCTCTTTGGCTTCTGTATAATAAGCAAAACTTAATAGACATCCTAGACACATCAAGCACTATACCGGTTGTCATAATATCTACGTCAATGTCTGCTTGCACAGACGCAAGTTTGTGTTTCTTTTATGCACAACGAAACACCCACACACAGACAACATAATCAAAATTAAATTTCTGAAATATTATGTCAGAAGGATAAAAGAAAGATTATCATTCAAGCAGCAAAAGGAAAAATTGACACCATTTAGCAGGAAAGAAATAAAAAAACACCATACAATCAATCACCTCAGCCTACTTTTCTCATAAGCACGCAATTTCTCCTCGTCAATCTCATCATCATCATCACTGCCACCATCACCATCCTTGTTCTCGTCATCAAATAAGCCAACAGGACCATGAAGCTCTTCCTCTTTCATACGCTGAAGACCAAATTCAGATGGATAGACAGACAAAGACAAAATTTCTCCTCCTTTTGGAAGAAATGAGCGTAGTATTACATACAAGTCAACAGCCTACAGAATACAACAAAGTTCTAAGTCAAGGGTAAACCAAAGAAAGGCCTAGAAAAGAACTATGAGCATCAAAGGGAACTTATACATAGAGCTCAGCTCAATAATGTGTGGCCTCAACAACTAGGAATTTCTTATTCAATGGAAATTCCTTATGCCCTATTCAATAAAATAATTATAGAATAAAAAAGAAACAGCCTGCTTAGTGATCACATTTCTTATTATTGCTGATCAGAGAAACACAAGAATAAGCATTCTCAGATATACTTCATAAACAAGGGCCATTTAATATTGTCCAAAAAAGCATAGGGATGCATCTACAGGATACAAAATGAATATCTATAGATAGATGAACAGTATGAAAATGAAACATTAGCAGCACCATGGCTTGCAAAGTAGAGATATTATCACCTGCCATCCAAGGGGAAATCTTTACGAAGCCAAAGGAGGTGGGATGGGGTATGTTAGGCCACCCCACCATGCACCATGATTGCACAAGTATACATCATAAATTTTATCAACACCAGTAAGTGAAAACTTATTTACCTTTGGAAATATGCAATTTATCATCAAAATGATAACATATATTATAAAATTATAAAAACTAAAAGTAGGGTTGTGAAAACATTTTTAATAAGAAACAAAATTTTAAACAGGGTATTAGACGGCTGCATTGGTAACCTTAACTACAAATTGCCAACATATATGTTTTCCTGATTCCACAGTATCCATATTTAAGGTGTCCATGCAAATACAAGAATAAGTAGGTGTTTACCAGCTCACTTTTCAAAATTAACATGTACTCAAACCATGAACATGGAACATATCATATCAAATACTTTAATGGAGAAAACCAGAACAAAATTCATTCAAGTTGTGTTATTAAAGATACGCAAGCCTCTTTTCTTTACGGACAAACCCTACATTACAAATACCAATAGCGTACCCTAACGTGTCTCCAGTCCATATTAACAATGGCAAGCCTGCGGGTTCCATCTTCAATTGTTGGTATATTTTCCACCTGTTACATACAGTAACTCAATCATTCAAATATTGAGCATCATAACATTAAAAATAAATAATGATAGAGCAAGTAGCTTTGAACTTTGATCACAGAAAACGGATTATCTAAGTACACAGTTCAAAAAACTAGCAACAATTTCTACAATTACTCAGCAACTAAATTATAATTGACCTCACAGCATACCTCTACTTCAGACAAATCATCCTCATAAAACACCTCCTCATCCTCCTCATCAGTAGTGGACTCCGCGTCAACCTCCGAGTCCGACGCCTCAGATTGACTACTCGACTCGCTTCCTTCTGCTGCGAGATCCAATTTCTCTAGTTCCTCCTCACTTTCTTCTTCTACTTCCTCTCCACTGTTATCCTTATCATTCACGATCTTCAATTTCTTCTCTATCTCTTTCATTCTATCATCATTATCTTCTCCTTCTTCATCTTCAATTCGATAGTAATGGCGCAAAGAACTTTCCGACTTGTGCTTCTTAGGCTTACCACGTTTGTCTAATTTTGCAGAAGAGGAAGCAAAATTTTTGTCCGTGAACATGCGGTTGAAGCGAGAGTCGATTGCGACCTTGGACTTTTGCTTAGTAACTTTCTGAAACCGAGGGTCTGAGTGTACTGATGCAAATCGAGGGTCTGCGATGATCTTCCTTCCGCCGCCGCCTTCATGGTGGATTTTGTCGTTGTTTTTAGCATCCAAATCTTTCGTTGGTTTGTTTTTCTTCTTCTTTTCCTTACTCTCCTTATAATCTGTGTTTTTGGAACCCATTGGAAGTGAACTGGCTGCACAGAAATTTTTGGGGCTTATCGTTCTGGTTATCAGGGTTTAAGTTCGTCGGCTGAAATTTAGAAAAGATGACGGATGGTGTTTGGACGCAGAAATTACCCTTATTCCCAATTCGTTTAAGCCCGTTGCTCTGACGGAACGAAACGCTGTGTTTTATGACCCGAGTAATCTAACCTGTCTAGTTTAATAAAAAATTATATTAATCAACATATTTTAAAAACCTCTTTAGTTAGTTTTTATATATTAAAACATAAATAAATAAATTAGACTTTTTATTTTTTTATCTCATTCATAATTTAGACTTTGTAACTTTATATATTTTAATAATTTAATTCATATAATCATAATTGACTTAATTGTAATTTTCACATTATGAATTAATTTTTTTTAAAATTGTAATGATATAATGGCTGACTTTTAAAAAATATAAAAATTAATATGAAATTAACTAAAAATAACTTTAAATTAATTTCAAATTAGTAAATTAGATTAAATACTATTTTTTTTCTAATTTAATTTTAAAATGATAAAATCACAGGGTTTAAAATTGGAGCCCAATACAATCACATATTAAAATTTAAATTGAGAAATTAGAGATAAATTACAACATAATTCATGAACTTTGGCGAAACTTATAATTTTTTTTTGCCTATACATTTTCAAAATCAAGTAATTTAGTCTTTTGAATGCAGAGTTGGTCACTAACAGTTGAATCTGACTTCATAATAAAATTTTTAATTAATGAATGCATTTGATTAGAGGTGACAAATTTTCAATTCATAATTTGGGCTCCTCTGATCTTAGAATCATTCATAACCCATCTCAATCTATACAAAAACTGAACCATCTGTGAGCAGTACATGAAGTTGTAGAATAAATAGAATCTTTGTTCCACCAGAGAAGTCCACTAAGTTTAAATAATTTATCATTCACCCAACAACAAAATAATTTTTAAGTACATCACGTATAAACTGCACAGGCTATAGATTCACATGATGGGAAGATTGAAAAGATCACAAAAAATATGCAAGATTTGCATTACTTCACCTCCATTAGAGGACTGGGAAGTCTTCAGGTTTCTCTTTTTAACAGTTGATTCCGCACTGCTCAACATCTGGTCCAGTAACTCTAGTGGTGAAAGGATCAACTCTCACCCACAACAAAGAGAATATAGAGGCAAGCAGAATAGACCATACCACAACGATGGTTGGTGTTCGGTTCTGGCGACCCATAAGACCTTTCAGGAATGGATAAAGATGGACGATCACCCAAAACGCGAAGAAAAGCTTGCCGAAAAGAGGACCCCATGATTGATAACCACTGTTAATGGCGTAGGATATACCCGCGACGACACCCACCAAGTTAATGATGAGGAGAGTTGTTGGCGGGATTAGAAGAGTTGTCCATTTGAACATGTAAAGTTCGGCGAAATCTCCATCCTCGTCTGAGGCCTTGGAGGTGACAGTGAAGTTTGTGTCAATGCCGGCGAGTACTTTAAGCAGGCCTTGGAAAACGGCAAACAGATGGGCTGAAACACCTCCAATAACCCAAAACTGTTCATTTCTCCACCACTCGTCGATTCCTACGCCACTCCATCTCATCTCCAAAATACCAGTTGCAAAGATGGAAAGAAAGAGAGAGATGAACCATATACTTGCAAGATTACTAATCTGCAAACAGATAAACACAGAAACAATGAGATTTAGTATTTTAAATTTTCCTGCAACTGGAGCTATTTTCATGTTACGAAACAATGGGATTAATAAAACACATCTCAGAGTTGAAAATTTGGACAGTTTCAACAGCTACCACCTCTATCACTAACCTGTGGAATAATGAACTTGTTAGTAAGCAGACACACAGCCGGAAGTGTGCAGTACAAGAGAAGGGGAATGGCTGTTACTGGATAAATGGTGGTGTTAACATAAGCAAATCTCTCGAGCCACTTTAGTCTACCACCATAACCATACCAAATTGGACAATGCCGACTGAAAAGAATTTCCACAGAACCTAAAGCCCATCGAAGCACTTGGTTCAGACGATCTGAAAGATTAATAGGAGCAGAACCTTTAAAGGCTGGACGCTTGGGCATGCAGTAAATTGATCGCCAACCACGGGCATGCATCTTAAAACCAGTAAGAATATCTTCTGTAACAGAACCATAGATCCATCCAATCTGTAGATAAAGAAAGTTATTATCATTGCTATGGACAACCCAACCAGCACCAAAGGGCAGAGCCATAAGAGAACTAGTTCACATCAGTAAATTACAGCCTAAATTTAACATATAAGATTCTTCAAATGCATAAAAGCAATTACTTGCTTCAGTTGTAAGGTTTGCTTAATAATCCGGGGGCATATAATTTATCCACACATGCAAATCAAGGGAAATTAAGGTTTAATTGGTAAGAAACCACTATCATTAATCAAAACGCAATCTTGACTCCTCTTGTATTGTTCACAAGATATTGGAATTTGGAAGGGATCTTCATGTTCATAGATGCTAATTTGCTGTGGGAATTCCAAATGGGGAAAAAAAGAGATGTTAAAAGCATATGAACAAATAAAATGCATACCTCACTTCCCCAGTCTGTCTTATCCTCGTAGCCACAGCTAATAACATGAATCGCCTCTTTAAGAAGATCCTCTGGTGTTGCAGACTGAGGAACACCACCATTCTCCATAAGTGTGGAAGCAACAAAAACAGCAGACTGGCCAAACCTTTTTTCCAGGCTCATTTGTGACATTAGCAGTGACTTCTCATCATCAAATCCAGCACCTGGATTTACATTATACCCATATCTTCGTAAACATCTAATATTATTCAATAATTCAAAAATCGACGCGACTTTCATCAATCAATTCATGCCAAAAAACCAAGAAAACTGCAGAATAATGACATTACCTTAAAGTTGTGCAAAATATTTTAATAGTGTGCTATTTACATGAGAAGAACAAACAACTGGGCTCAAGAACAAAATTACGGGGTGGTGGTAGGCTAATAAATTTTTAGATGTTAAAAGTACCACTACTGCAATGCTTACAAGCTGTAATAAACAAATTAAAACTGATGCATTTACCAACAAAACAGAAGAACAAAAATAAAAAGATTGTACCTTCAACTCCCTCTTCTATATCTTCTAGACTGAAAATTGGCAGAGTGGGATCTACATGCTTTCCGGATTTCTTTTTGTCTGAGCCCTTCTTACTTGATTTTGAATTCTTCTTTCGTGATCCGCCACAAAGAGAAGATAGAAACCCATGTTTCTTATGCTTGGGCTTGAGAGGAGGTTCATAACCATACAACGCTGTTCTATTGAAGACACATCCAGTACCCACGTAAACAGGGCCTTGAATACCATCTAAACCTCTCAAGTTTATCTGAATTTCATAAGAAAACAGACATTATAATTAATGGTATGCAATGCAATTAATTCCATGTAGCATTCTTAATATTCATCCAATTATCAAGTCATACATGACATGTAGCGGAAAGACGTAATAGAAACAGAATTCATCTTCAGGAAATGATAGAAAACTTACATCAAAGAAAACAGTATTTCGGTTGGCATATCGATCGTTTCTATCAATACCATCAAATCTCTGGGGAAACTGAACGTAACATACTTGTTTCCCAAGGTTGGGATCCATCAGAAAACACATAGATTCTCTCAAAGCCTTGCTGTTGTTTATGTAGTGATCACAATCAAGATTCAACAAGAAAGGTCCATTAGTAAGGACAGCTGATACTCTGACCTGCAAGAGTTGCATTTGCCAGCAAATGTGAGATAAGCCCATAAACAAAAGCAATAATCTTCACTTTTTTATTGCTAACTACTCACAAGTGCATTCATAGCACCAGCCTTCTTGTGGTGTTGGAAGCCTGGACGCTTTTCACGTGAAACATAAACTAGCCGTGGCAGCTCATTACCCTCAGCATCAAGACCTCCATTTTGACCCAAGAAAACCTGAATCAAATGACAACAGAATTAATGCCATAATAGTACTACAGCCAGGAAAGAAAAAAGGGTTTCAGGTTCCTCAGCCTGTGATTCACAATCCATATATGCAAGCCAAAAAATTAATCAATAAATAAAAACTGGCACGCAAAAGTTATGATGAGGAAAAACACCAAAGACAGGATTAGACAAAATAACATCTTCGGCACTGGCACACAATTTTCCTTTTCATTGATCAGTTTTAAATTAAACTACCATAAGTAACAAAATAATCAATTATATACATCACAAATAGATATGGCAACGGCAAAATAGTTTTACCTGAATCATTCCTGGATGATCTCTAGTGTTATTTCCTGGCCATGGGGTACCATCTTGCATAATCCATCCTTCTTCAGGAACTTTTGTTGCCTTAGCAACAAGCCCATTAATACGAACTTTGAATTCTTCATATTCTCTCTGGAAGAGAAGAGGAAGGAGCAACATAAGACAAACTTAGTTGTGTTAAAAGTTCAGTGCAGCCAAGTACACATGTACCGTACTCTCACCTTCATTGCTCTACGCTCTTTCACAAATGATGTTTGCACTTTATCCTTCAAGTAGTCAATCTTTTGTGTGAAGTACCATTCTGGAGCCCTTGGTTCAATGTTATATTTCTTACAGAAAGGCACCCATTTCCTTGCAAACTCTGAAGTCTCAGCCAAAGCTTCAAATGTCAACATTGCAGCACCATCATCAGAGACATAGCAAGAGACCTTGTCAACTGGGTAGTCAACTGCAAGAATAGAGAGCACAGTATTTGCTGTCACAAGAGGAGGCTCCTTTAATGGATCCACAGTACTGACAAAAATGTCAACAGCAGCTAATTGTGATGGTTCTCCCTCACGATCATATCTGTAATAATATGGAAAAAGCACTTAGCAATCTAAACACGACAAACACAACACTAAAGCTCAAATAACTTTACAAACCAAACTTGCAGAATAGGATATGATCAAGAGCAAGATACACAAAGACAGAGAGAGAGAGTATAATACCTTAAAGCAAGTCTGTCAAGATATGTTTCACGGTTTACAGGCAGCCACTTAGGGAACTGATCCAGAATCCAAGATATAGCAAACCATATCTCACATATCACAGATATTAACCACAAAGCATATGCATTAGGCACAGGATTCGTTATTCGATAATGCAAGAAAATGCAGAGGATAATCAGCCGCAAAACAATGACCATCCTGTATGGATTAATCCTAGATGATGGAACGGAGACCTTCCTAGAAAGAGGCTGTCGAGCTTCATCATTCCTGCAAAACCACAGGAATATAAACATTAGGTATAGCCCTCATTGAATTGGAATGAAGAAATGAACAATAACAGATGAAAGTTGCACTTGTGAGTAGCCCAAAAGACTAATGGTTGAGTTCATTTAGAACCTAACACATTGTTCACTGTCATCGTTAATGACTAATGTTTGAAACAACATAATATATTCTATGCATCTTGAGATTTTTAAGGGCCCCAAATGATGAAACCCTGTAATAAAGAATGCAAAGAAAAGCCTGATAACTCCAAATTTCATCAATTAAAGAGTATTAAGAATCTAGAGAACTTAATCAGGCAAGAACTTACAATAGAGAGTCATCAACAAGCACATCAGTGCAGGCATCAATATCTCCAACACCCCTTTCAGAAGGAGCTTGGCCTGTGCTCATAGGAACAACATTCTTCTCCTGCTTCATCTTCCAGCCATCAACTCTCTCTTTCCAGGCTACATTTCCCAATCCTGGTGAACCATACTCCCGCACTGGATCCACAACCCTCACATTAGCTGCAAAATGAAAGCAAACAAAACCTGTAATCAATATCACATATAACCAGAAACATACAGACAGAACAACTTCAAGGAGAAAGAAAAACTTACGTAATTGATTGATATCAGCCGTGTAAGGAAGAGGATGGATGCGCTTCCCAACTCCAGGAGATGCCATAGAAATATGTTCAGGTGATGCAGCAGAAAGCTCTCCAGATACCTAGATTTTGCAGTGGCTGATGATTAATTTTACTTCAATTCCACATTAAACCAGAATAACAAAAAACCAGATGCTTATTGAGCTACCTCATGTCCATTGGTGAGAAGAGGGATATGATTATGAGAAACCTCTTTATCATAATTTGGAGCTTCAACTTCCTCCCCTTGTCTGTAATTCATCTGCCAGCTCAACATGCGTTCTGCAATCTTCTGCTTGTGGTCTTGAGATTCTGAAGAGTAATTGAAGTCATCGGTGCCATCATTTGCATCACCATCTTCTCTATCAGCAAGAATGGCAGGGCTACCTGGAAGTTATGCAAACAATCAGTGATAATACAATTCAGAAACTACAAATGTCCATGAAGTAAGTAGAATGATAATTTCATTTTCCATTCACCACAAGAAGTTTTAGCAAACATGCATAAATACCAAAAGAAAAGATGCTATCTAGATGAATATTATATATAACCAGCAAACTAAAAGTTGCTAACAGCTCAGAATCATAATCTCTCCTCTTCCTAATATGTAACAACTGAAAAATATTGACTGGCATAATCTTATTCAACAAACCTTTCTGCCTCTTGTATCTGGTTTTGCATTGAGGGCAAGATTGATTCCCATCCTTCCTCTCGTATTCATAGCAAGGCCTGCACACTGGAAATGCACAAACATTGCAAGCAACAAATGGGTCGCCATCCACAGTTTTGCCAACATTATCACTGCATATCTGGCAAACCTGTCCACCCACATTCTTCATGGGTTTTGCCTGAGCATCCAAGGATTACAATTGCACATATTTCAGAAATTCAGTAAGGAATCACCATCTATCTAATTTCATAAACTAAAAACATATAAAACAGACTAATCCAGAACAAAAAATTCTAGTACATCATAGAATATGATATAGAACTAAATTACATAAAGAAAATGAAATTCAAATTTTTAATGAACATAATGCCCAAGTCAGTTGCTGGATAGCAATAGTTCCCTCTCAGCAACACTTTCCAGCATTGGAGTTGTATGAGAAAGTCATAGTTAACTCTCAACCCACTTATGAACTGCTTGGTTTCTCTGGTATGATATAATTCCAAGTTTGGAAACAGAAGCAACACAAAGCAAATTACCACATTATGACATACATTAAATTTTCAGTTCGCCAGTTCCTTACCGCAGTTTCACCTTCAGATTCCATTGGCACCTGCTCTTCTTTGCCAGATGTGAACAATCAATAGAGATGACAATTTAGTCTTCAGTCTCAACAATATTTATCATGCTTAAACACACAATGTGATAAAAAGAGATTCCCCTTTCCGTATTCTTTAATTTTGAAAGCAACCTGCAAAACAAAGTGATATTCAGTATCTTTTTCAACAAGCATTTTCTATATCATAATATCAAGTGAGAGAGAAGAGGAACTAAACATTTATCGTTTATTAGCTGAAGCAATATAAGAGGAAAAATAAGTGATATAGCGAAAGTAAGTGGTTTTCTTGTTCATTTAAAATCTAATAAAAGGAAATAAATTTAGAAAAAATGAACTTAGTCAATTAAGTCTACTCATCCTCCAGTTTCTCAGCAACTACAGACACCGAGTGCAGTTTGCCAAAAACAAGGCAGATAAATCCCAAATCTAATCACTTCACAAAATACACACACACACACAACCGATGACTACGTTACAAATGCAAGAATCAAAACCCATTTCTTCTATTTCTCCAAACTTTCTCAGGTAGCAAACATAACCACCAAACAACCACCAAAAAATCCAAAAAGATCGAAACTTTCAACTCTAAATCAGCAACGAAAAGTGTAAGATCGTTCGATTCATGACTAATCCAGCAAACACACCAATACTTACCCAGCTGAAAAAAAAAAAAAAGAAAAAAAAAACTAAAGCAATGCACCCCTAAAAAGGGGGGAAAACGAGATGCATCTAAAGCTCAGCCACATACACTCCTCGATCTCCCCAGAACCCATTCAATCTGGTTAGAAAGAACAGTAATTTGCTAAAATCTCCATCAGATCTCGCAACATATAAGTTGAGATAGAGAGAGAGAGAGAGAGAGACTTACAGAGGTGAAATCAAAGATAGATGATAGAGAGAGAAGTGATCCAATTGAACTCCAACCCAGTAGAGAAGCAAAGCAATGCAGGCTAATAGACCAACCTTCTCTTATCTCTCTTTTTCTCTTTCTCTCTCTTTGTATTTATCTATATATATATATATATGTAGAGAGAAAGGGATACAGGTGTAGTATAGCTGTAAATGAATGTACAGTGATATAATACAGAAATTAGCTTATAAGTAAGGAAAGCGACGCAGCAGCGGCTGTGACTGTGAGAGGGGCTAGAGAGAGAGAAGAGACAAGTCCACCGACAGTGAGAGAAAGAGGAAGAAAATTTATGGGAATTTCAGAGGGAGAAGAAGAAGAAGCAGCAGATGAAATCAACGCTTCCAATTCTCTCAATCATTTCTTTGCACAAAAAAAAAATTTATTATTTTTCTGAAAATTCCATAAAAAAGAATCATATATAAATTCCAATCTAAAAAGAATGTCTTTTTTTTTTTCAGATATAAAAAATAATAAAAATATTTTACCGTTTTCTTACGTGGACTGTTGTGAGTTGTCGGGGAACTCAGCGGTGCTGGTGCTTATGAGTTCGACTGTGGTTGTCTTAGCCAATAATATATTGCCACGTTGGAGGGGAGAGCTATATGTCGTTTTTTTATATAAAGAAAAAATGTACTTGCGGAAACAATGCGCGTAATCGTGGCGTGCGATACGGTGTGTTTTCATTTGTGGGTGAAAATGTAAAACTGCAATTTTCATTTTTTAATTATATATATATATATATATATATATATATATATAAAAAATTTTTGATTTTAAAATTTTTATCTTTTAATTATATATATATATAGTTAGTTGAATTAAAAATTAAATCGAATTAAATAAATTAAAAATTAAAATTTTAGTATTTATAAAAATTAAACTGAATTAATTCTGATCAATCTAATATCTCTATATTATTAAAAATAATATATTATTATCACTAATTGATTCAGTTTAATTTTTTAATTTTTTTTATTAAAATTGAACTGAATCAAAATAATTAAAATTTTTTAAATTAAAAATTAAACTAAACCGAACCGAATTAAAATGATAAAAAAAAAATTTTAAATTAATTTAATTCGATTGATTTAAACATTTTACTAAGATTGGTTTTCTTTCCAATAAAAAATACATTGTTAAAAAGGAAAATATTGATGAGATTTTTTATATATATTTATTATTTAGGCATGGTTGATGAGATCTTTATTTTGCCCATTGGTTTCTTCTCATTCCTCACTTGCTCCTATCACTTTCAAATAAATAAGATTTTCCTAAACTAATTGGAGTTGTTAAAATCAATTAATTTAGTAGCACAGAGAATTTAGATAGCATTAGTAATGGCATGGAAATGTAAGAATATTTTAAAAATCTAAGAAGCAATTTGAGTTCTTATGCTAAGTTTTCAGAAACTACAATGAAATTATAAATAAATGAATCTGCAGACAAATACTTGCTACTAATAAAGAAAATTGTCAAAAATAGTCACTTAATCACAGAAATGTATTGAACTTGAAGATGCTGTTGAACAGAGCAGCTACATGTCATCTTGCCAACACCAAGTTTTCTGAATTAGAATCGCTGCGAGTATTGACCCGTGCAGTTCTGTAGCTAACACGTTACATAATTATTATTGTGAAGTTGCGGAAACCATCTTCTGTTGCAGACTGATAAGAATGGCAATGAGTCGAGTATTTTTCCCTTTTTTCCTTTAGATGTTTGATCTGATTCGTGTAGTTGCTCTACCAAATGAAACAACTGTTCATCCATGCCTGGACACAAAGAGCATTAAATTAAACGAAACAATCATTCACATTGCTAAATTTCAGGAAGAACTAAATAGAAGTATAGTACTAATTTCCAAACCTGAAAAAGATTAAGCCATCTGCTTAGCTCTTTGCTAAATATACAGTCATCACTAACTCCATTTACTTGCTGTTATGCATGTGTATCTAAAACAAGAGCAGCAAGGATACCTTTTTCTTATGGGGCCATAATTGGCTCTGACTGAACTCAAACGCGAGAGCTCACAAGTCACAACACGGTAGGCAATTTCAGTATCAATGATGGGTCATGATTCGTCTAATCACTATTAGCATTTAGTGATTATTGGCAATAAAAGATGTTAATTTGGAGATTCACTTGACAGCAGCAGCAACACAGTACATGAAAGTCCATATAGAACAGCAGATTCACTTGGAAGACTTATCATACAATAATTTATGAGATGGAAAAAGGATGAACATGTAAATCATGATGGCTCAAGAGTATCAGAATTCACCTTTGTAAAAACTCTCTTTCAGCTGCAGAACAATTATGAAGGCAACGCATGTTTCTGAGAAACTCCGGCCAGGAAAGCCAACAATACTGATAGATATCTTACCATTCCAAGGCTTGGCCCTACAGACCAAGAGTCATTTCAAGTATTATATCTATTGCACACAAGAACACTAACACCATGTTAGGTTCAATTTCAATTTCTAAAATTTTGTGAAATTCAATTGAATTCCATGTTTTGTGTGTTTGGTTTGAAGAAAAATTAAAAATCCATTCTAGGAATTGAATTCCATGGAATTGGTTATAACTAAAACCAATTCATTCAAATTTTGATAGAATTTGAAATGAATTTGTTACATATTTTAGAAAGAGGAGAAGGGGAGGAGCTTAGTACAGCTGTGAGTGTGAGCCGGATGGGTGTGAGTGTTGTTTTGGAGGGATAATTGGTTACAACAGAATTTTGTTGAGAATTGGGTATAAATAAGACGCAGCTATTGTGTGAAGGCATAGAAGAATAATCAATAACAGAATTCTCTCCCTATTCTCTCAATTCTCTTCTCACCCATTATAATTCTCTTCTTCTCTCTCTTCTAGATCTATTTTTTTCTTTCACTTACCTTATTCATCGGAGGGTTTATCAGATTCTCACAGAATTCTATCTGGAATTCAATTGAATTCCACATAACTCTAATCATAGAATTGAACCAAACACTATGTAATATTACATGGAAACCATTCCTTGATGTTTTCATCCAGCATGAACTGAAGGTACGCAAGAATGACTCTTACTAGCAGGCTGAAGATAAATAATTCTTTACTGCATTTCTAGTTAAGCAAAGTGATGAAGACAAATAAACTTCAGATTAATTTAATAACAATATTTCAAAACTGATGAACTTTATTAGAAACTTGATAGTACCTAATTATGAGGAAAATAAAACTAAATTGAATCAAATAAAAAACTAAAATAATTCCATTTATATAATCAATTTTATTAATTTTTCAACTCAAGTTTTTGCTTATCGGGGATGGGGACGGTGATCATAGGGACGGAAGTCCAAGTTTGGGATGTGAGCAAATTTAGGAAGATACTCACCAGTGTTCTGCCTGCATTTTTCTGAAAGCGAATGACAAGCAAAAACTCTTAAAGATTGTAATTTGGTGAGATTGGCTATCCATTCTGGTAAAGACAACAAATTATTACACCTACCAATTGCAAGGCTTTGCAGAGTGGTAATGTGCTGAAGCCCTTCTGGGAGACACACCAATTCTGGAATGCTGTTCAACTCAAGAGAACGAAGGCTTTTAAGGGCTTGCCATTCCCCACCAATGTCCCTCGCATCAGTAGACACGGGCACTATTCTTGGGCAGTCACTAATGCTCAGAACTTCTAGAGAAGTTAGGCTGTGTAGCAACTCTGCTGGCATAAGTTCTAGATCCTTGATATTCTTTAGAAATAGCTGTTCCAACTTCCAACTGAGAATGAGTAGCGGAAAAAGGAGAAGAAGAAGAGGAAGAAGGAGATGCAGAGCTATAGTCTCCAGCTGAATTCATCATCTTCAATGTTTGCTCCAATTGCTCGATGGTGGCGTCTACTAATTCAAGTGTTTGTAGAGATGGAAAAAGTGGCATTGAAGTTAGGTTAGGGCAAGAAAAGATGGACAACTTAGAAAGACAGTTAAAAACCTTGGGTAACATTGCTATCGATGATAATCTCTTCCATCCTTTTAAAATAGAGCAATCTGATAGCCAAAGCTCCTTCAAAGAAGGAAACCCTCCATTGTTGGTATCCACTTCACAATCAATGTATTCTAGATTACTTAATTTAGAAATTCTTAAATTTTCAAGAAAAGGGAAGTGATCAAATGTCGGGAGAAATTGAATATTTCTGCAGCATGATATATGAAGCTCCAACAAATTAGTGAGGAAAGGAAGCCAGCTTGGATACTTGACTCCTCTGTAACCAGACAAGTGTAGGCCTTTGAGATTTTGGTGTGGCCTTAGCTCTTCCAATGCCATTTCTTCATTGTTCAAATCTTTTGCATCAATTTTATCTTTATCATTCTCGTCATCATTATAGAAACAATGAAGTGGGATCCATTCTAGGCTCAAGGATTGGAGATATCGCTTTTCTTTCAAATTGGCAGCACAAAATTCATCCAGTGCATCATTTTTCAACACATATCTCAAATATTTTATTGTTAGCTCTCCTCTCAAATTGTTCATGTTGCGTAATGCATCCAGTCCACTGATAGGCTTGGAAGCAGAACCATCTCTGCCCAACAAAAATGCCGTTAATCTCTCAAGGCGAGTCAATTTTTCAATCCCAAGTGGCATATCACGAATTGGATAACAATTATAAAAACTAAGTTTCCTTAGATCCACCAACTTTCCTATGTCCTTTGGTAGTCCTTCGAGGCTGCTGCAATGGTCAAGTATCAGCACTTGCAAGTTCTGTAATCTACTAATTGAACTTGGAAGCTTCCTAAGACGGTTATTGTAGGAAAGATCAAGATACCTCAAATGCTTCAACCCAAAAATGGAATCTGGCACTTTGGATTGTTCACCTAGATCTAATGCTCGTAAATATTTAGATTTAGAAACAAGTAAAAGGTAATTTCCTGGATCATAATCAACAGTGTCATCACACCATAGCTTATGATGATTATGAAGGAGGAGCGTTCGCACCTTCTTTGCATTGAAAAAGTTACTTGGAAGTTGCTTTTCATACTCATAGTTATAAGCATATTGAAAAACATGTCGAGTTGTTTTTCCAACAGATGCAACATTTGATACTGATAAAGTGAAGCTCTCTTCTCCAGCAACTAATTTAGCTAGATCATGAATTAAATCATGCATTTTACAAGTTTTCATATTACCCCATTTATCCTTTGTAACTTCTTGGAAAAAAGACATGAAGAGAAGATCCCTAAAATATATTAGACCAGTCTCTTCCAAACTTTGGCTTGGGTCTGATAACTCAATATATCCTTGGGCCATCCAAAGATATATCAATTTTTGCACAGAAATTTCATAATCTTTCGGGAAGATTGAGCAATAAGCAAAGCAATGTTTTAGATAAGATGGAAGGTTATCATAACTCAATTTAAGAGTTGACAAGATATTATCTTCTTGCACTTTTGGAAGTTCATTATTTCTAAAGAATAGCCATTCTGACACTGTGTTTTTACAGTATAATAAACCCCCTATTGTCCTTATAGCTAAAGGAACCCCTACACACTTTGCTACAATCTCCTTTCCAATTGCCTCTTGGCTTGAGCTTGGCACTTGCCTTTGGTCAAATGCTATCTTTTCAAACAATGACCAAGAATCAGCCTCAGAAAGGCCTTTCAACTCGTGTACTAAAGTTGAACGTGTTATTTTAGCAACCTTTTTAGAACGAGTGGTTATTATTATTTTACTTTCTTTTGCACCCCCTGCTAATACATCCCTTAACCGAAACCATTTTTCCACATCCTCATTCCACACATCATCCAATACAATTATATATCTTTTCCCATTAATCTTTTCATGAAAATTGTTTTTCGTTGCATCCATTCCAAGGTTATCACATCTCCCACTAGTCATGGATTCTAAAATTTTTTCAGTTATGAGTTTCACATTAAAATCATTAGACACACAAACCCATCCTCTTAATTCAAAATGGGTTTTAACTCTTTCATCACTGTACAAAAATTGAGCTAGGGTTGTCTTTCCCAATCCTCCAATACCAACTATTGAAATTACTGTTAAATTTTCTTTCTTATCAGTACTCAGTAAAAGATTTTCTATAATTGTATTCTTGTCATCGTCTCTACCAACAACAATTTCAGGTAAAGAAGAATGGGTTTGCTCTCTATCCCTAAACATTATAGATCTTTCTTCTCTGCATTCATTTAAGTGAAAACCTCTATCCCCTTTAATATAATCTAGCTTTTCTCTAATGTTCTTAATCTTACGAGCCATTTTATAACCATAAGAAAGCCTATTCAAACTTGGAAAGGAAAAGCGTACCTGATTTGCAGACTTCTTATCTTCACTCATCGATTGTTGCCACAATGCTTCGGCGGAGAAATCATCCAACAAGTCATCTGCATCGTAAATTGCTTGTTTCAACCTTTGAAGCCAAACTTTAACTTGTTGATTCTCCGAGCATTGCTTTTCAGCATCAAGAAGCACAGCTTGGATGGTAGAGACTGTGTCCTTGAGTTTCTCAAGCTCATCTTCAAGATTCCACCACTTCCCAATCTCAAGAATAGTACGAGATCCCAACTTTTTAATTATATCTCCTGCAATGTTAAACAGTACAGCTTCTGCCATTTCTGTTATCAAGAGAGTGAAAGAGACGAAAAGAAAAAACAAAGAGAACACCAGAACGTTGAGTTTTGAACTTTGAAGGACTGTGATACTTATGCTGCTGTTGCCTGTGGGGAAGAGGAAGGCAGCCATGGTCCAATTTATAGACGGTAAATTCTTAGGGGACCCACGTAGCAAAAGACAAAATCACTAAATATTTTTAATAAAAATTTTTAAAAAATTAAGTTGTGCATTTTACTTGAAAATATTGCCAGAGAAGTATCCATTGATGGGTTATGATACAGATGAGATTTGACCTTTTTTAAATATATGATTATTGCGTAACGTGTATGAAGACATTCACATGGGCCACCATAAAAATATCCAATGCATCTAATCAGCTTCACTTTTCTTTTCATGTGACAAACGGCTAGTGTTCATTAAATAAGAAAAATTAGCAAGAGCACCCCTTTTTTTTTTTCATGTGACAGACGGCTAATGTTGTACTTTTTTGATTTCCTTAAATTAATTTAAAGTTTTTAATTCAAATTCAATATAATCCAAAAATTTTTAATTCAAATTCAATATAATTTAATACTGTAAATTCTAAAAACACCTTTTAAGAAAACTTCACGGTCTCCCTCCTTCCTTCCCTCCACATTAACTCTCTCTCCACATTTTTTTCCCACATCTGAAGTAAATTCCAATACTCCATTATCAAACTGTTGCTGTCTCTCTTTACCCATACAAGCCATGTCTAGTGTGAATTTCAATAAAGCCTAGTGAAACTATACAGGTAGGGTTTGTGAGGGAGCTGGAAAAATTTGGAAGCAAAGAGGAAGATGAGCATATAAGTGAAAAATATTGAGAATATATGATGTTGCAATTTAAGATGCATCTGCTAAAGAAGATGACATGAAAGCCAAAATTTGATTTGAAGAATTTTGCATCAAATGGGTATTAAAAAGGTAGAGAGTGAAAATGCTGGAGACACCATAAATGGGAGGATCCATGATGCTTAGAGAAATAAAAATGTGAAGCAGTAGAAAGAAGAAAGATCAAAGATGAAGATGTTGAGAGGGAGAGAGCGGAAAGAGAAAGAATGTTAATATGGAGGGAAGGGAGAACGAGAGAGGTTGAAATTTTCGTAAAGAGTGATTTTGACATTTAGAATATTTTATTTTCTTTTTAATAGATTTTAGTATGAAAGATTTTCGGTTTGAATAGAATAAAAATATAAAAGTTTAAGTGTTCAATCCTAAAAGTAGACTTAATATTTTGAGATTTAAAAAATAAAATTTATAATAAGTGTGTAAACTTAATTAGAGAATGAAACGTTTATTCACTTTTATCCATGTTCCTTTTATCTAACCGCTTTTCTGTTACAATATCATATGTCTTTGTCACTTAGATCCGTATGTATACCATCGCCAGACCTCATTTCCACGATATGCGGCCATTTAATTCTCCTAACTTGCATGCAAATAGAACCGCAAATTAACCGTACCAGCTATTTTCCATCACATCACTAGACTAGATTACCTCCTGTTAGACCCGTACTTATGATTGATTTGCCTTGCTCCATATATCCGGATTAGGCCTTATAATGTTGAGTCCGCCTGATGAACTTTTGGCTTGCGTCCTTATTTAGAATTCGACATTATGCCTTTAGAATCCGACTTTACTCTAGACGTAGAAAACCCGACAGTCATTAAAACTGATCCGTTAATTATATTAAAGTTTAAATATTAAAATATAATTTATCTTATAATTTAAAGAGATCTCAAACTTTAATTTTGATGTGTTTATGCAAACCTACTTTAAAAAAAAATGTGTTTCTTGCAAACCTTACATTCGATTTTCTAATGAGGCTTGTAGCATGGAACTACGCGATTCGGTCTATGAAAAATTCAAAAACAAGTTGCTGAATTAATTAAAATGTTGGCTTTTTGCAGTATTTACAATTAATCCACTTCTCAACATAATTCCCTCATAATTGAACCCTCTGATCCATTTTTCATGATGTTGTGCATGTGTAACTTCAGCAAGAGCAGCAAGTGATGAAATTGTAAGAATTCAGAGACAATCATTTGCCATCCTAGTCCGAAAGTGCTCCGAATAATTCCTGGAAGGAGAAGACTTGAAAATTTTTATAAAAGGACCAAGAAATTCACTTCCTTAACAATGTAAACTAGACTACTCCTACTTTGATTGATGTTACTCATCACTGATTCTCCAAATCAGAGGTAAAGACATCAAAGTATTACAGCTTCCAATTCAGAGCAATCCTTCACGGCTGAGCCAAAAGCTGCCTATTCTGAAAGAAGATCCAGTGAATTCATATCCCCTCTGCTCCTTCTTTAAGACATTTGGCATCCATCTTATTCTCAAAGAATCTGGGAATTCATGGCTTCCACTATCTTATTCTCAAATAATTCAGGAGAGACCAAATCAGAAAATGCTTTTATACCTTTGAAAATTAACAAATTATTATAAAACAACAAATTAAAAATGATCTCAAACCTTTGCTTCAAATGACTTGCATGATGTGTAGCCTGCAAGGATTAACAAATGGAACATATTGCAATTAAATTCAGAAAATTCACTATCAGGATAGAATAAAGATTGCAAATGAATGTTCCAAGGGTTGTATTAACATCCTTCCAGATCTGCTCATATTACAGAACCGCACTTGTTACAGTTGATCACTTTCAACTGAGTTTACATAGAAATTGAAAAGAATTAAGCAAATAAATCTCCAGTGTCAAACTATCAAAAGAAGAACACTGGAGAGTTTAAAAGTTAATTGTGTATTGAAATTGAATGGATTGCTTGCCAGTATAGTTGAAATTTAAATATTTTTGCATGCAAGAGTTAAAGATTTCATATCTAAAATTTCATACCTTTTTAATGATGGAAAAGGGTACTGCATTGAAGATTTATCATCTTTGCTCCTTCCTCAAACAGATAAAAATTCTTCTTTCCAGCACAACCAAATGACCACTGACAAAGCGGGTTCTTTCAGAAGCAAAGTCTTGTAAGTCTTCCCTGCAGACCATCTGTCGCGGTATGAACATCATTTGCTTCTATTCTCTGCAGATAGAATTTGCATTTGAATTTTAATATTATCTTTGACAATAGAATATTCTCTAGACGTTCAAACATAGCAAGAAGGTAAATGCGATTCATTGATAGAAATAACATTATTTCATTCTGAAGTTTTCATATCAACCTATCATCGTAAGAACACTTGTAAAATTTGAAACTCGAGAAAAGGTTTGTGGAGTGCAAAAGCAACATATAATTCCAGCGTTGGAGTAGAACCGAAGTAGTACATCTGCATGTAGAATCATCCTTCTGCAGTTGTAAATTGGATTGATTAGCTCCATCAGGAGTTTTATTTGGCTAAGAAGTATTTATTTAGAAAAATTACGTGATTTTATTAAAATACAATGAAGGGTTGAAGTAAAGCAAGTCCTAACCTGTGAAAGCAGAGGATCCTTCTTCTTACAGTACATACCGGCCCTGAATATTCTTTCCATTTATGCCGATATTTGGGATGTGAGAAATGTTGGGCCAATCTGCAGCCATATCATGTGCGCATCTTTCAGACAAATGGGGGCAATCGATAACACTCAACTGTTGTAAAGTGGTGATTTGACGCAGTCCTCTTGGTAGCGATTCCAGTTTAGGGCAGCCATTGATACATAGATTTTGGAGTGCTGTGAGGTTGCCTATCCATTCAGGCAAAGCCCTCAAATTAGAACATCCGCGGATAGTAAGACGTTGCAAGGTGGTAACATATTGAAGCTCCCTTGGTAGAGACACCAGATTTGAAAGATTATAGAGAGAGAGAGTTCGGAGACTAACAAGATATCTCCATTTGAATATGCCACACTCATCCTCATCACTAATTTCCATGCAGTAGCTAAGAGTTAGTTCCTCAAGGAAGCTGAGGTTCTGCATCCACTCTCCAGGTAGAGATGCTAGATTCTCAATACCGTGTAACCACAAAGTCTTTAATTTGGAAAAAGGAGAAGTAACTGAAGAAGAGGTTGATGGTACTGCAGAAGCCGTTGCAGACATCTGCAATGTATAATGCAATGGTCTTATGTGGGCATAGGTAAGATGAAGCTCCATGTCTAGTGATGGAAACGTTGGCATCACAGTCAGGTTAGGGCAATTCGCGATGGTTAATTTAGAAAGACAAGGAAATTGAGGCACCATCTTTGCTTCCATACATGTTCTCCACCACCCTTTCACATTAGGGCAAACATCGAGTTTAAGAATCTTTAGAGATGGAAAGAATGTTGCTGCTGATGCAGATAAAGAAGAGAATAAATTATCTTCATCTGATATATACTCCAGAGAATCGAAATAGCCAAGATTGAGAATTTCCAGATAAGGCAGATTGTGCAATGGCGGCAAATGCTCACATTTCGGACATTCATATAAAGTAATATTGACGAGACTTGTGATAGAAGTAGGCCAATTTGAAAATCTCACACCTTTATAGCCAAAAACATCCAATTCTTTCAAGTTCGGGTGAGGGTGTAGGTTATCCAACAACAACTCACTATTTCCACTATTGCTATCTCCCTTGCCAGCCCAGCTTAATCTTAAGCACTGAAGGTGTTTCTTTTCCTTGAGATTTACTCGGCTGGACTCCAAAGCTGCATTTTTCACATTTTCTAGTCCTTTAATGCAGATTTCATCTCGTAGCCGGTTTAAGCTATTCAACTCATTCAATGAGGAACATCTCCTTCCTTGATCACTTCCCACAACAAAAGTTAACAACGTCTGCAGATTTGTTAATCTCCCCAACCCCAATGGCATGAATTCAAGCTTATAACAATCTTTATTAATAAGTTGTGTGAGACAAATCAATTTCCTCATGTCTGTAGGTAATTCTTTAAGACTCTGACATTCCCAGAGTATTAGAGTTTGCAAATTATACAAGCTGCAAATGCAGTTTGGAAGTGAACTGATTTGAGAATGAAAAAATTCAAGATACCTCAGGTGTTTCAACTTTCCAATTGAATCTGGCAATCCATTGATATTCCATCTAAATCTCAAAGCATGTATGCTCCTACAATTTGAAAAGATACTATCTAAATTCAACCTTAATCCATCACCAATATATGGACAATACAGTGTCCTCAATCCTTTATTTTTTAGCTGCCTGAAGCATTCCTTTGAAGACAAATTTTCAGAAAACACATGTTGGACTCTATCAGGAATATGTTTAGTATTATCATCAATTGCAAAACAACTATCCCCTGCTATTGACTGTGCAAGGTCATGGATAAGGTCATGCATTTTATAACAATACTCATCCTTTTGGAAAAATGACCTAAATAACAATTCATTGAAGTATCCTTCCCCAATCTCCTCTAAATTTTCATTTTCACTTTGACCCCGAGACTGAACATATCCTTGTGCCATCCACAACTGAATTAATCTATCCTTATCAAACTCATAATCTTTTGGAAACATTGCGCAGTATGCAAAACACTGCTTTAAATGGTATGGTAAGACATCATAACTCAATTTCAACACTCGACTAATATCACCATCACTCTCGAAGACCTTCCACAACTCATTTTCTAGGACAGACAACCATTCACTTTCACTACTTCTTAGTTGCATTATGCCTCCTATAGCTCTAATTGCAAGTGGAACTCCTTTGCATTTCTTTGCAATTTCTTTCCCAATTTCTATTAGATTTGAATTCACTCTGCTTGTTCCCTCTCTAAATGCTACCTTCTCAAATAGATCCCATGATTGATCTTCAGTTAGACCCTGTAAAGGGTATGGAGAGTCTACACCCATAGCTAAAGCAACCCTCTTACTACGAGTAGTTACTAAAATTCGACTCCCTATGGCACCAACCATTAAATATTTCCTCAATTGACTCCAAATCCTATTGTTCACATTCCACACATCATCCAACACCAACCAGTACTTTTTGCCTTCTAAACATTGTCTAAGGCGAATCTGTAACTGTTCCAAAGACAAGTTGTCAACTTCATTATTGCCTGCACTTTTAAGGATGAGCTTAACTAGTGTTTCAACATTTGACTCCTCAGAAACACATACCCATAACTTCAAATCAAAATAATTCACCACTTTTTCATCATTAAACACTAATTGGGCAAGTGCAGTCTTTCCTAAGCCACCAAACCCTACAATTGCAACTACAGAAATATTGCTTTGATTGACTGGACACATCAATGATTCTATGACCTTCTCCTTATCTTCATCTCTTCCTATAATTTCTGATTTCAATACAAAGGAGTCTGTCTCCCTCCAACTATTCTTTATTCCCATACATACTCCAGCTTCCTTCCTAATTATAAAGCCAAAGTCAGACATTTCTTTGGCGATTTCATCCAGCCTCTCTCTAATATCTTTAATACTATGACCCATCTTGAAACGAAATGCAATTTGATTTGAGGAAGAAAAGAAGTCGCATACCTTAACCATTCTTCCCTCACCTTCAACCTTCCTTCTCAAACCTTCAGTTGCTACATCATCAAACAAGTCATCTGCATCATAGACAACCTCTCTAAGCCTCCTTACCCAGTTCTTCACTGCAAGGCTCTCCTCTTGCTTCTCCTCAGCATCCACAAGTATTGCTTTGATGGTGGAGAGAGTAGTTTGAAGCTTTCTAATATCCTTTTTGAAGCCATGCACCAAACTAACTTCTTCAGAAGCAATTGAGGCCAACTTTGTTAGTAAGTTTTCTGCAATGCTAAATGGGATTTGTTCAGCCATCGATAGAAAGAAAAAAACTGAAAATGGGCAAGATGAAAATGAAGAAATTAAAGGAAAATTTCAGGATTTGTGAGAGATGATGCAGTCCATAACTAACGAGCCAATATACATAAGGTGTGGAAGAAAGCATTACATTCTCCAAGAAGAAAAAGCAAAGTATTTTGATTCCTTAAGGTAGAAGTAATGAATTATATATACAAGAAGTTATGCTTTGCCTATTATTGAAGTAATTCCCTAGGAAGACGCGTGTAGCATGATTCATATCTGTTCTGTGTTTGAAATGATGCATTATGCGAATAAATTTTATTTTTTAAAATAAAGTTTTCTTAAGTATAAAAAATTAAAATTTTTTCAATTCATATTAAAAATTAATAAATTATATATATAAATTGAGCAATCCCTAAATTGAATATTTCAATAAATATAGTTTAACTGAAACATACAAATTAAATTTATATAAATAATTAATTTAATATAAAATATTAGTTTATTTGTGACTTTCAAGAGTAAATCAATAATATTTATAATTAAACCGTTCTTTTTATGGTTTAAAATTTTTATATAATAGCTAGTTTGAGTAGTTTGATTAATTTTTTTTAGCCTAAAACCTTAAATTTGTGTTTATATATTTACTTATTTTGAAATATTAATATTTATAATAATAAAAAAAAAACTACCTCTCATTATTAGTTCGCTAATCTTACTTGATTTTTGTGAAATGAAAAAATAAAAATTTTATGCAATCATTTTTTATCTTATTAAATAAGAATTATAATGAATTGGATATTTTTAAATATTTAATTTAAAAATATCTTAATAAATTAGATTTGAATTGTTATAATTAAGTTATATATAAATTCATATGTGATAATTTTAAATCGAATATTTTTATATATCGAGTATTAATCATTTGAAATTATTTATATAAATAATTAATTTAATATAAAATATATATTTTATAATAATATTTATAAAATTTGTTAAATATTTTTATTTAAAAATTAATTTTTAAAAAATTATTAAATTTTTCAATGAAAAATATTTTTATATAAATTATTAATTAAAATACATAAATTTAAATGAAATGAGATTTTATTTAAATAATTATAATTAAATTTATAATAAATTTAAATAATTTAGAATAATTTTTTATTAAATAATAAATTTAATTTTTTTTTAAAAAGTAAAACTACTGATGGTATTAATAAAATTCCATCAAATAGAAAGAGATATCATCCCAAACAGAGATACGATTATACTTAATAGATTCTCTAGCCAAACTATGAGCAGATAGAGTAGTATTACGACGAATCGATTTAACAGAAATATCAGTTATAGAGTTAACAAATATTTACAATCATTTAAAATCAAATCTCTGTATAAGATAATTTGGCAAAGATTCTCTTCAAAATATATGTCTAAACCCCTGCATATATGATAATTTGATAAAAATGCTCATCTTTCTTTCTCATCTCTCGAATATAAATCATTAAAATCTTCCGAATAAAGTCACGGAAAAAAGTTTTTACGAGATAAAGGTCGAATAAGATTCCAAGACTGACGTCGTCGCTGCGATTCCAAAAACCCATAATAACTAGTAAATCTCCATTTAACATTACCTTCTAAAACGACTGAATCAATAAAATTCGAAGAAAAGTCAACCACAGAAACAGACACATGACTCTTTCACATTAACGAAAGACCTCTTTCAAATCTTATCTATTGACTGAAAAGCAACCATTAAAATGTAAAAAGTTACGAAAAAATTCCATATAAGAATTAAAAATTTTTATTTCTATAAAAAATAAAATATATTAGATTGTATGTGAGAAATATCTCCACTATACAGAAATCATAAGTGACGATCGGAATATCTTTAAAACTCTTAATAGGGACACAATATCTTCTTTTTCATCGGTAATCAATTGACACAGATCGTCTTACATGGAGAAGGAAAAAAAAGTTAGATTTAAGGAAGAGTAAAAGGTGAGAGTATCGAGTCACAATGAAAATTTTGCATCGAAAGTAAGTGGAACTGAAAATTTAAATATTAATAATATTAATTAAATTCAAATAATAATATTAATCGAATGTGGATAGAATTATTTTTATCGGGGATTTTACTCATATACATTCAATTTTTGAATATGGGAGAAAAATTACTATTACTATTTAATTTATGTTAGATAGGGAATTGGACAGGCCAGTAGCCACATACCTAAGCCATTCAGACAAAATAGCGGCCCCAAACGGAGCTCCAAAGCAAGTCCGCGCCATCACCGCCTACTACCTAAAAGCAACATATTTTAATTTAAATTTTAGAAAAATTACACTTTAATCCTTAAATTTTAATATAATTAATAGATCAATTCATATATTTTAAAATCAAACATTTAAATTTTTATATAATTATTCTGTCTAAATTATATATTTTTTCATTTATAATTTCATTAGCCAATTAATTAAAGGGAGAATAATATTTCAAGTATCTAAAATGTTTTTATAAATACTTAAATCTTTTTCAATATAGTTGATAATTTTTTTTTGAATCAAACATAGTTGATAATTTTATATTGTATAACTATATTTTGATTTCTAAATTTTAGTATAATTAATAAATCAGTACTTATAATTTTTAAACTAAATTTTTAAATCTCTCTATATTTAATTCGTCTAAAATTACAGTTTTTTCATCCATTATTAATATTAGTTCAAAATTAGTGGATGGTCAAATTTTTTCTGAAAGTATAATTTCTTTCTAAAATATTTTTTATAAAATTTTACAATCTATTTAAAAGTTATTCGGTACTACTTAAAATAGCTGAAATTGTAGGAATTTTTTAAAAGTTTTGAAATTATAAATATTAAAATATTTTAATGAATGGAAATTGAAGAATAAAAATGCTAAAAATTAGTTAAATAGGATATTATAGACAAAAGTATAGGGACTTAAGTGTTATTTCAAATAAAAATAAAGGATCAAAATGTTTAAATTATAATAGAGGAGGATAACCTGATCATAGAGGGATTTAATGTGTACAATTTTTAAAATATAGGAACCGATTCATTAATTTTACTAAAATTTAAGAACTCAAGTGTAGTTTATCAATTTAAAGAGAGTAATAAAAACATTTTCACACTTTTATCTGAAAAAATGAACAGAGAGACCTCTAATTTAGACAGACTAATTATAAAAAAATTTAAGTGTTCAGTTTTAAAAATATAAGAATCGATCTGTTAATTATGCTAAAATTCAATGATCAAAATATAATTTACTTTTAAACATTTTTGCTAAAAAAAATTAAACTGTATTTCATAATTTTTTTAATAAACAAAATAGGTCCTTTGATATAATCGAAAAATAGAGTCGTGCTGTAATTAATTAAATTTACAAAAAAAATAATGTAGGTGTCTACGATAATTACTAAATCAGTAAATTTGGAGAATAGGGTGAGTATAAGAAATTACTTACAATTCAAGAGTAATTATATAAAAATTAAATATTTTTATTTCTGGGATCATTAATTGATATATTATGAGAAAATATAGTTAATTATAATTAAATATTTTTATTTATGTGATATAAGAAAATATAGTTAATTATAATATTTTTTAAAAATCTAACAATGATACACCCAACTCATTGATAAGAGATCTCCTCAACTCATTGATTAATGATTCCGTGATTACGAGCATTATGAGAATTTGCTCAATTGTATATGTTAACAATAATTTTATAGAAAGACTCAGACTTATTGAGAGAAAGGTGAAGTCTTTTACGAAGAATTGAATGATTATAATGTTCGAGTTTTATGGGTGAAACTATATATTAAGTTATTATACTCTTATCAAGTGGTATTATTTTACTGTGACATCTAACTAACTTTTCGCTATTGGTGTATAACATCACTATTATTAGAGGCAAATACATCTAGGATTGTGATTTAAACCTGGAAAATATTTAGGATTGTGATTGAAATCTCATTTTCCAAATTTACTATATATTCACTATTTTAGATATTTTTAAAGAATGTAGTTTGAAACTTTATTTAATTATTATGAAATTTTGATGATTAGAATATATTAAATTAACTTAATAAATAATTTTTAATAATTTCTTATTAATAGCACTCACAGATTTAGTCTGACGATAAATACATCTGAATAACTATGAGAAATCTCAAATTTTATTTCTCTAATCTTTAATTTCCATTTAAAAAAAAAAAATCCTAACCAACATATTTAACGAGCTACCTTTTTAATATAGCAGCTCTAACATATACCAAATTGAAGCTCATTTGTTTTTTAAAAAATATTTTTCTAATAAAATGTTTTTTTTGCATTTTTTAGCATTTGAAGACTCAATAATTAATAAAAAATATTTTTTTAATAAAAAATCTAAATCATTTTTAAAGAAAAAATTTCACTTTTTAAAAAACAATATCATTTATAGATTTTTAAAAATCATATTAATGTCCTTTATTTTTTAACATTATAAAAATAAATTATTTTCTTTAAAAATATATTTTCTATGATTAAAAAAATTTATATCCATTTTGTGGAAATTTTTTTATTTTTTTATTAATAAATATTTAAAGAAATTGAGAGAAATTGAACCGTAATTATTAAAAAAAAATTAATATATTTTGTCAACTCATTTATTAGAGGATATCTTTTACCTCCAGACTTTAAATGGTGTGCTTATCTGTCTTGCCAACTCATCCTCAAACATGTGTTGCCATGCATTTTCTACTCAGAAAGGGGGAAAGGGCTTCAAAATCAAAGAGACAATCATAAAGCAAAAGATGTGAACTTTGATGAATTTCTTGAGGGAAGGTTTCATAGCTGATTGGCTACTGCCAGCCTACCAAAGTTTAAAATAATCTTACATTTCACAACACAAATCCAAAGAGGTAGGGTAGAAACATGGTACTGAGCTGCCAATTGCGCCCATATTAAACTTACAAGTAAATTACAATTTACTCCTTATATTTTAATAAAAGTTATATATTAGTTTTTTTTTTTAATTTTAAAAGCCATTTATTTAGTTACTGTAATTTTTTTAAAAAATCAAGAAATTAGTTCTACTCTAAAAAAAGATACAATGAAGCAGCTGTGATTTATGGGGATAATCATAGTACTTAATCCTTAAATATGTAATAGTTGTGCTTAGTGGGCATAATCATTTTTTTCCTTTTATTCATATGAGATCCATTTCCCTTTTATTTGCTAGTGATGTCTAACGACTTTTCTATTACAGCGCCATTTATTTTTGTCGTTCAAACCTGTACGTACAGACATGTTAGATCCCTTCTCCACACCAGGTTGTCATTTAATTCTCCCAACGAGTATGCAGACAGGGTTAAGAAGTGACTGGGTCTGCTATCTCTCTTTATGTCACATTACCGGACTAAATTTTTTTCTATTGGATCCGAAATCAAGAATGATCCGACCTATCTCACGTGTCTGGATCAGAGCATGAGATGTTGGATTGGTCAGTCTGAGGAAATTCACGAGTTTTAGACTAACTCTGTTTTGTTGAGCGTGATTTTATTCAGATAACTGAAATCCAGCGATCAACTATATTTTTTTAAATTTAGTATTAGCAGGAACCTATCCCATACTTATAATTATATCTCTTATTATTTTTCTATTGCTATCGTAGTGTCAGATTTAATTATTATTCGATTGTTTTTCTTTTTATTTGACTATAATTTTTCGCACGACAATAACTAAGTTTGGTGTATTAGATTGATTTGAAAATTGAATAAGTCATGAATTTTGGATAAGTTGTAAGCTATATATTCTGTGTTGAAATTGGACTAAATTGTAGTTTTACCGACTCTTTAGCCATGTTACCTGCGATATCCATTTGCATTGTTAAACAAAATATTTATTTAAGCAAGGTTATGTTTGGATTGGAACTTATCCAATCTTCCACAAAAAGCAGATGCGAGAAAATCAAGGTATGGATTGGAGGGCTTGTGGAAAAAAGAGCAGCATGTTTTGCTCTTAATTGTATAGGAATTCTTGTGCTAGCTTTGCTTCATTGGAGCCAAAGCCCAAAAGCAGACGTCGGCTACGTGCAAGCGATCCAGTGAAAAGAATTGATAATGGGCATTAATTTTTCATAAATAGTACTAAAAAGAAGCTTAAATAATCAATAAAATGGCCTATCCAGATCACTGAGCTAACTGACCAGCTCCTATTATATTCACCATTCAGCATCCATGCTGGCAATGTCACTGTTTACTCTGTACCCATCAACACACTTCTCCAATGTCTTCTTTCTTTACTTTATTCAAATCTCAATCTCCAATCCCTAACAAAAAAAAAAAATTCAGAATAGCAGCAGTTATATCACTAGAGAGGCTCACTGTTTCCTGCCATGTTATTGCTCAGAAAATTCAAATAAACTATAAGAGAGAAAAGGTGGCCCAAAAAAGAAAAGTTAAAATGGTCTAGAGCCACGTGTTTTCTTTTGTCCAGCTGTTGTTAAGATCAGCCTCCACTCTCTACGTGTCTTCATCTACATCCTCTACATGCCAGTCTGTTCACACGTGCCTTTTTTGACCTTTATCTCACTGCCTCCCTTGTGGGTCCCTGTTATCTGCTAATAGACAAATAACATTCAATTTAAAATTTTTGTTTTCTAGTTGAAAATTTAATTTTTCATCGAAAAATAAAGAAAGAGAAGCTCCGTGTCTAGTGATGGAAACATTGGCATCAAAGTCGGGTTACAGCAATTCGCGATGGTTAATTTAGAAAGACAAGGAAATTGAGGCACCATCTTTGCTTCCATACATGTTCTCCACCACCCTTTCACATTAGGGCAAACTTTGAGATTAAGAACCTTTAGGGATGGAAAGAATGTTGCTGTTGATGCAGATAAAGAAGAGAATAAATTATCTTCATCTGATATGTACTCCAGAGAATCGAAATAGCTAAGATTGAGAGTTTCCAGATAAGGCAGATTGAGAAGATATACTGTTGCAATTTAAGATGCATCTACTAAAGAAGATGACTTAAAAGCCAAAACTTGATTTGAAGAATCTTGCATCAAATGGGTATTAAAAAGGTAGAGGCAGAGAATGAAGATGTTGGAGATGCCATAAATGGGAAGATCCATGATACTTAGAGAAAAAAAATGTGAAGCAGCAGAAAGAAAAAAGATCAAAGATGAAATGCGGAGGGAGTGAGTGTGTTAATATGGACGGAATAAAAATACAGACATTTAAACCTTCGGTTCTAAAAGTAATAAAACTGATAGTTAATTATACTAAAATTCAGAAACTAAAATATAATTTATCCTAAATTTAAAACGATTCTAACTTTAATTTCAATGTGTTTTCTAGAAACCTTATATTCTATTTGCTAATTCGGCTTGCAGTATGGAACTACACGATTCGGTCTATGAAAAATTCTAAAATTCAAGCCATACAGTCGAGATAGCAAATGAACAAGTTGCTGAATTAATTAAAATGTTGGCTTTTTGCAGTATTTACAACTAATCCACTTCTCAACGAAATTCCCTCGTAATTGAACCCTCCGATCCCTTTTTCATGATGTTGTGCATGTATAACTTCAGCAAGAGCAGCAAGTGATGAAATTGTAAGAATTCAGGGTCAATCATTTGCCATCCTGGTCCAAAAGTGCTCCGAATAGTTCCTGGAAGGAGAAGACTCGAAGAATTTTATAAAAGGACCAGGAAATTCACTTCCTTAACAATGTAAACTAGACTACTACCACTTTGATTGATGTTACTCACCACTGATTCTCCAAATCAGAGGTAAAGACATCAAAGTATTACAGCTTCCAATTCAGAGCAAACCTTCACGGCTGAGCCAAAAGCTGCCTATCTGAAGAAGATCCAGTGAATTCATATCCCCTCTGCTCCTTCTTTAAGACATTGGCATCCATCTTATTCTCAAAGAATCTGGGAATTCATGGCTTCTACTATCTTATTCTCAAATAATTCAGGAGAGACCAAATCAGAAAATGCTTTTATACCTTTGAAAATTTACAAATTATTATAAAACAACAAATTAAAAATGATCTCAAACCTTTGTTTAAAATGACTTGCAGGATGTGTAGCCTGCAAGGATTAACAAATGGAACATATTGCAATTAAATTCAGAAAATTCACTATCAGGATAGAATAAAGATTGCAAATGAATGTTCCAAGGGTTGTATTAACATCCTTCCAGATCTGCTCATATTACAGAACCGCACTTGTTACAGTTGATCACTTTCAACTGAGTTTACATAGAAATTGAAAAGAATTAAGCAAATAAATCTCCAGTGTCAAACTATCAAAAGAAGAACACTGGAGAGTTTAAAAGTTAATTGTGTATTGAAGTTGAATGGATTGCTTGCCAGTAAAGTTGAAATTTAAATATTTTTGCATGCAAGAGTTAAAAATTTCATATCTAAAATTTCATACCTTTTTAATGATGGAAATGGGTACTGCATTGAAGATTTATCATCTTTGCTCCTTCCTCAAACACGTAAAAAATTATTCTTTCCAGCACAACCAAATGACCAATGACAAAGCAGGTTCTTTCAGAAGCAAAGTCTTGTAAGTATTCCCTGCAGACCATCTGTTGTGCTACCAACATCATTTGCTTCTATTCCCTGCAGATAGAATTTGCATTTGAATTTTAATATTATCTTTGACAATAGAATATTCTCTAGACGTTCAAGCATAGCAAGAGGGTGAAACTAGCGAGAAAAATTAAGTGTAGCAAGAAGGTAAATGCAATTCACTGATAGAAATAACATTATTTCATTCTGAAGTTTTGATATCAACCTATCAAAGTAAGAACAATTGTAAAATTTGAAACTCGAGAAAAGGTTTGTGGAGTGCAAAAGCAACATATAATTCGAGCGTTGGAGTAGAACCGAAGTTGTACCTCTGCATGTAGAATCATCCTTCTGCAGTTGTACCTCTGCACATAGAATCAGAACTGTAAGTTATTAAATTTGAAAGATAAAATGAAGACACAATAGAATAACCTATGGATAAAAGTATTTATTTAGAAAAATTACGTGATCTTATTAAAATACAATGAAGGGATGAAGTGAAGAAAGTCCTAACCTGTGAAAGCAGAGGATCCTTCTTCTTACAATAAATACCGGCCCTCCCTTTGAATATCATTTCCATTTATCTGGATATTTGGGATGTGAGAAATGTTGGGCCAATCTGCAGCCATATCATGTGCGCATCTTTCAGACAAATGGGGGCAACGGGTAACACTCAACTTGTGTAAAGTGGTGATTTGACGCATTCCTCTTGGTAGCGATTCCAATTTAGAGCAGTAGTGGATATTTAAATTTTCGAGTGCTGTGAGGTTGCCTATCCAGTTAGGCAAAGCCCTCAAATTAGAACATTCGTGGATAGAGAGACGTTGCAAGGTGGTAACATATTGAAGCTCCCTTGGTAGAGACACCAGATTTGAAAGATTATAGAGAGAGAGATCTCGAAGACTAACAAGATATCTCCATTTGAATATGCCACACTCATCCTCATCACTAATTTCCATGCAGTAGCTAAGAAATAGTTTCTCAAGGAAGCTGAGGTTCTGCATCCACTCTCCAGGTAGAGATGCTAGATTCTCAATACCTTGTAACCACAGAGTCTTTAATTTGGAAAAAGGAGAAGTAACTGAAGAAGAGGTTGATGGTACTGCAGAAGCCGTTGCAGACATCTGCAATGTATAATGCAATGGTCTTATGTGGGCATAGGCAAGATGAAGCTCCATGTCTAGCGATGGAAACATTGGCATCAAAGTCAGGTTACGGCATTTCGCGATGGTTAATTTAGAAAGACAAGGAAATTGAGGCACCATCTTTGCTTCCATACGTGTTCTCCACCACCTTTTCACATTAGGGCAAACATCGAGTTTAAGAATCTTTAGAGATGGAAAGAATGTTGCTGCTGATGTAGATAAAGAAGAGAATAAATTATATTCATCTGATATGTACTCCAGAGAATCGAAATAGCTAAGATTGAGAATTTCCAGATAAGGCAGATTGTCCAATGGCGGCAAATGCTCACATTTCGGACATTTATATAAAGTAATATTGACGAGATTTGTGATAGAAGAAAGCCAATTTGAAAACCTCACACCTTCATAGCACACAACGTTCAATTCTTTCAAGTTCGGGTGAGGGTGTAGGTTATCCAACAACAACTCACTATTTCCACTATTGCTATCTCCCCTGCCATCCCACCTTAATCTTAAGCAGAGAAGGTGTTTCTTTTCCTTGAGATTTACTCGGCTGGACTCCAAAGCTGCATTTTTCACATTTTCTAGTCCTTCAATGGAGATTTCACCTCTTAGCCGGTTTAAGCTATTCAACTCATTCAATGAGGAACATCTCCTTCCTTGATCACTTCCCACAACAAAAGTTGACAAAGTCTGCAGATTTGTTAATCTCCCCAACCCCAATGGCATGAATTCAAGCCTACTACAACCAATATTAATAAGTTGTCTGAGACAAATCAATTTCCTCATGTCTGTAGGTAATTCTTTAAGACCCCAACATTCCCAGAGTATTAGAGTTTGCAAATTATACAAGCTGCAAATGCAGTTTGGAAGTGAACTGATTTTAGAACTAGAAAATTCAAGATACCTCAGGTATTTCAACTTTCCAATTGAATCTGGCATTCCATTGATATTCCATCCAAAACTCAAAGCACGTATGCTTCTACAATTTGAAAAGATACTATCTAAATTCAACCATAATCCATCACCAAAATATGGACAATACAGTGTCCTCAATCCTTTATTTTTTAGCTGCCTGAAGCATTCCTCAAAAGACAAATTTTCAGAAAACACATGTTGGACTCTATCAGGAATATATTTAGTATTATCATTAACTACAAAACAACTATCCCCTGCTATTGACTGTGCAAGGTCATGGATAAGGTCATGCATTTTATAACAATACTTAAACTTTTGGAAAAATGACCTAAATAACAATTCATTGAAGTATCCTTCCCCAATCTCCTCTGCATTTTCATTTTCACTTTGACCCCGAGACTGAACATAGCCTTGTGCCATCCACAACTGAATTAATCTATCCTTACCAAACTCATAGTCTTTTGGAAACATTGCGCAGTATGCAAAACACTGCTTTAAATGGTACGGTAAGACATCATAACTCAATTTCAACACTTGACTAATATCACCATCACTCTCGAAGACCTTCCACAACTCATTTTCTAGGACAGACAACCATTCACTTTCACTACTTCTTAGTTGCATTATGCCTCCTATAGCTCTAATTGCAAGTGGAACTCCTCTGCACTTCTTTGCAATTTCTTTCCCAATTTCTATTAGATTTGAATTCACTCTTCCTGTTCCCTCTCTAAATGCTAGCTTCTCAAATAGATCCCATGATTGATCTTCTGTTAGATCCTGTAAAGCATACGGAGAGTCTACACCCATAGCTAAAGCAACCCTCTTACTGCGAGTAGTTACTAAAATTCTACTCCCTATGGCACCAACCATCAAATATCTCCTCAATTGACTCCAAATCCTATTGTTCACGTTCCACACATCATCCAACACCAACAAGAACTTTTTGCCTTCTAAACATTGTCTAAGGCGAATTTGTAACCGTTCCAAAGACAAGTTGGGCACTTCATTATTGCCTGCACTTTTAAGGATGAGTTTAACTAGTGTTTCAACATTTGACTCCTCAGAGACACATACCCATAGCTTCAAATCAAAATAATTCACCACTTTCTCATCATTAAACACTAATTGGGCAAGTGCAGTCTTTCCTAAGCCACCAAACCCTACAATTGCAACTACAGAAATATTGCTTTGATTGACTGAACACATCAATGATTCTATGATCTTCTCCTTATCTTCATCTCTTCCTATAATTTCTGATTTCAATACAAAGGAGTCTGTCTCCCTCCAACTATTCTTTATCCCCATACATACTCCAACTTCCTTCCTAATTATAAAGCCAAAGTCAGATATTTCTTTGGCGATTTCATCTAGCCTCTCTCTAATATCTTTAATACTATGACCCATCTTGAAACGAAATGCAATTTGATTTGTGGAAGAAAAGAAGTCGCATACCTTCCTAACCATTCTTCCCTCACCTTCAACCTTCCTTCTCAACCCTTCAGTTGCTACATCATCAAACAAGTCATCTGCATCATAGACAACCTCTCTAAGCCTCCTTATCCAGTCCTTCACTGCAAGGCTTTCCTCTTGCTTCTCCTCAGCATCCACAAGTATTGCTTTGATGGTGGAGAGAGTAGTTTGAAGCTTCCTAAGATCCTTTTTGAAGCCATGCACCAAACTAACTTCTTCAGAAGCAATTGAGGCCAACTTTGCTAATAAGTTTTCCGCAATGCTAAATGGGATTTGTTCAGCCATCTATAGAAGGATAACGACTGAAAATTGGGCAAGATGAAAACAAAGAAAGTAAAGGGGAAAACTTGTGGATTTGTGAGAGATGATCCCAATCCCATCCATAATTAATGAGCCAATATATAAGGTGTGGAAGAGAGCATTACATTCTCTAAGGAGAAGAAGCAAAGTAGTTTTCCCCAGTTTTTATGCAAAACAAAAGGTAGAAGCAATCAATAAGATCAATAGAGCATTACATTCTCTAAGGAGAAGAAGCAAAACAAAAGGTAGAAGGAATGAATATGTAGAAAGAAGTTATCCTTTGCCTATCTGTGGAGTTATTTCCTGGAAAAACTAATTATTAAACTAAAATTAAGTAATGTTATAAGTTCTTAGACAATTTTTGTTCCTTAATTTCAAGAAGCATTTGATACGATTTGTGTTATAAGATCATGGAAATTTGTTATCTTAATTATTTATTAGTGAGACTCAAAATTCAAAACATCATAGGCTTGAAGATGATTCCAATATCCCTTACCTAAAACTTATTAGCATTTCATATTCTAAGATGTGCAATGTGTTTTATCTTTTAATAAAAGAGAGAACACATATAAGAAGCAACCTATAGTTTGTTCTTTGGGATGAGTTGATGGGCAAGGATACCAAGGTGCTTTTATTCCATTATAAAAGGAAAGAAAGTATTAGAAAAAAATTAGTCGTTTATTCGTATGTTGTGTGTAGATATTATAATATTTTATTTATTAGTATATAAAATAATATAAAATTATTTTATAAAATAATATATTTTTTTATGTATTTACTCTGATTATTAAAAGTAGTAAAATATTTTTTTTATATTTAGATTTCGAATTTAAAATTATTAATTTATACTATAATATATTATTTTATTTATTGAAATTCAAAATAATATAAAAAAAATTATTAGTTAAATATGCCATCTATATCATAAAACAAAGAGAATAACCAAAGAAAATAACCTTAGAAAATAATTAGAAATCCAATAAATAGGTATGATTTCTAATTTTAGAGTAAAAAATTCAAAAACCTCACAAACCCATGCATCAACAAATTTCATTGTATCAAATAAATTAAAAATTTTAGTATTTATTATCATGTATTATTAATTTTTAATATAATATTTTATTCATACAATTATATTTTTAAAAAAATAAAATTTATTAAATTTTAATTGTTGATGTTCTGAGATTCAGATAATAGAGTTTATAATAGTGGTGTAAGCTTAGTTGGAGAGGAGAGAGTTCCTCTCCTCTTATTCTTTTTCTCTTTATCTTTTAATGATATCTAACGGTATCTCTATTATAGCGCCACTTACTCCTGTAACACATGTTCGTACGTATAAAAGCGTCAGACGCTCCCTCTATGCCAGTCAACCATTTAATGTCTTTTGGCGCATCCGCAGGCAAGGTTGTGAAGTGACTAGAGCCGCTATCCTTCCTCTTGTCACCTCATCAGGCTGAGCTTCTTTTTACTGGATCTAGACTTGTGAGTGACCTGATTCATTTCACGCGTCCGCATGCGTATGCGCACCCGATAGAACTAAATGGCCGTCTGACATATTCGTATATACGGATCTAAGTGATAGAAACAGGTTGCACTGTAGCAGAAAAGCGGTTAGACGTTACTAGCAGACAAAAGAAAAAGAGATAGAAGGGATGAACACCTTCTTCTCCGGTCAAACTTAAACACCCACTTTAAATCCTATTTTCTGAATTTCAGAATACCAGGTATCAATCATCGAACTTATTTATATAAATAATTAATTTAATATAAATATATATTTTATAATAATATTTATAAAATTTATTATATGTTTTTATTTAAAAATTAATTTTTTTGAGAAACATTAAATTTTTCAATAAAAAATATTTTTATATAAATTAGTAATTAAAACATATAAAATTAAATGAATAAAATTTTATTTAAATAATTATAATTAAATTTATAATAAATTTAAATAATTTAAAATAATTTTTTATTAAATAATAAATTTAAATATTAATAATATTCGAATTAATCGAATTCGGATAGAATTATTTTTACCTATAGTTTGTTTCTTTCTTTTCTTTTCTTTTCTTTTCTTTTCTTTTTAGGTGGGATTGGGATGAGTTGGTGGGCAAGGATACTAAGGGAGCTTTTATTCCATTATAAAACAAAAGGAAATATTAGAAAAAAACTAGTCTGTTGTGCAGGTATTACAATATTTTATTTATTATTATATAAAATTATTTTATAAAATAATATTTTTTTCTTATGAATTCACTCCAATTATTAAGAGTAGTAAAATATTTTTTTTATATATTTAGATTTTGAACATGAAATTATTGATTTATATTATAATATATTATTTTATCTCTTAAAATCTAAAATAATATAAAAAAAACTATTGGTTAAATAGGCCAACTATATTATAAAACAAAGAAAATAATTGTAGAAAATAATTAAAAATTTAATTAATATGTATGATTTTTAATTTTAAAGTAAAAAATTTAAAGATTTCAAATATTAATCAACTATAAAGTCATGCATCAACAAATTTTATTGTATTAAATAAATTAAAAATCTTAGTATTTATTATCATGTATTATTAATTTTCAATAATAAATTTTATTCAAATAATTATATTTTTTAAAAAGAGAATCATGTGAATCAAAGAATTCTAACATTTAAATTACTCTCATCCAATTTCTATCTATCCAAAATTATTCAGTTGACCAGAAAGATTGTAAACCATATATCTCATGCCAAGAAAACAATAATAAAAAAAAAATTTTAAACACTAATCATTTGAAAATAAATAAAATAAAATTGTGTGGAGAATTAAGATCGTTCCAATGGATTTTACATAGGATAGACATATGAGGATTACATTTTTATAGAAAGAAAAGAGATTAAAATTACTACAATTATTATATAATAAACTATAATAATTTAAATTTAATAATTTGACGGTTAAAAATTTGTAATTTTAATTGTATTAAAAACCTATTTTACTTTTTATTATATAGTTTTTTAATAAATTATTTAAATAAAATAAAATTTTAGTTTGATAATATTTTATACAGTAATTCTAATAATTTTTGAATTGTTTTATGTTTTATCATAATTAATATTTTTTTATAGTAATTTTAGTTAATTATATATATTTATTCTATATAATTATTCACATCATATCAATAAAAATATATAACATTTATTAATTAGATTATAATAGATATAATTTTAAAAAATTATCAAATTAATAAATTAGTACTATTATGAAATAGTAAAAAAAAATTCATAATATTTTGTTATAGACTTATTTATATATTTATATCACAATATAAATAAGTCACTATATCTATAATAATTTTGGTCTTTGATATTTTATAAAATGAGTAAATAAGTCATTATATCTATAATATTTTTTTATGAAGAGAATTTAGTATTAGGCATTAAATTGGACGCTGATATTGCAATGGACTGAGACAGAATCTTGATTATTGGTTCAAGGAAAGGATGAGCTTCTGAAACTCATAATCAATGGAGCATTGAATTTAAAGGGACAACTTGTAAATGATTATATTTAGAGGTGTAAAGAAAATACAATACATTAAAAAAGAAAATCTGAAATTTACACTTCATTGGCACATCTAAACATTAGCTAAACCAAGCCTTCAGAATTGAACTTCTAGCCAGCTAGATGACATCTAGCCAATGAACGAGCAGCTGAATTAAAATGTTCAGCTTTGGCTCTACAGAATCTCCATGAAATTCCCTCATAATGAATGCATGTGTAACTTCAGCAAGACTAGCAAGTGATGAAATGGTAAGAATTCAGGGACAACCATCTCCCTTTCTAGTCCAGAAATGGTTCCAATAGTTTCTGGAAGGAGAAGACTTGAAGAATCAGAAAAAGAACCATCTCCCCACCATGATTCTTCTAATCAGAGGGATATGAACAACAAAGCCTGACAGCTTCCAATTCTGAGGCATTAATTGCAGAGCGGTAATGAGCTGAAGCCCTTCTGGGGTTTTGGTGTGGCCTTGGAGAGCTTCCAATGAGGAGGAGTTCAACTAAATGGAACTCCAAGAATGAATGTCTGCTCCAAGTCAACATATCAGAAAAAGTATGCGATTCTTTCAGCCTATAAAAATAAAAGCTGAGGCATATAAGAAAATGAAGTGGAAAGTACTTAAGGAGAGAGAGGAAGTTTGGATTCTTTTACCATCATGTTTCTATAAGAAGCATTCTGCTTTCTCAGTGGCAGTTCGCCATAAGTGAATAGCCCAGGACTTCTGATGGATGCACATCTCTATAATGACGACACTTGTGAAAAAGAAAAAAAAAGGAGCTCTTCAATTTGCTATCTTAAGAGATATTTGTCCACTCAGTGAAAAACTAAATCAATGGATATTTCGTTATAAAATGTTTTTATACCTTTCAAAAATTTAAGAATTTCTGCTTCGTTCTCCCAGAGGAAGTTGTTGAGGTTCCAGTATCTGTTGATTGCCTACAAGGATTAGCACATGGATAGAGAGAGTATAAGCTTTCTGCTTTCTCATTGGTAGTTGCCACAAGTGAAATAGCTCAGTACTGTTTATGGATGCTCACTAATGAAGACACTTGTGAAAAGAACAAGAAAAGAGCAGCTCTTAGATTTGCAACCTTAAACGATGTCTGTCCACTCAATGAAAGATTAAAAAAGTTCAGGATTCTTCATCCCCCACAACCAATGCATATTCTTTCAAAGCAAACTGAATTTGCAAGTATCATTACCATCTTCACCTGTAAATCTGTCAAAGAGTATTAGTTCTCTTCCAAAATCTTCTAAATTGTTTTTAAACCACTATTCACAAGGTCATATGATATTTACCATTGCCTATTCTGAAGCCATTTTTTGTCACGACAGCAGACCATTTCTCCACGGCTGAGCCAAAAGCTGCCTACTATGAAAGAAGAACAAGTGAATTCACAGCACCGATTATTTCCTCCACTCCTCCTCTAAGACACTTGGGATCCATCTCACTTTCAAAGAATCTAGGAATTCATGGAGCCATTACTTTATTTTCAAACAATTCAGGAGAGACCAAAACAGAAGATGCTTTGATAACTTTCAAAACATTCAAATTATTATAAAACAACAAATTAAACACGAGATCCAACCTTTGCTTAAAATCAATTGCATGCTTGGTAGCCTGCAAGGATTAACACATGAACATATTGCAATTAAATTCAGAAAATTCACTATCAAGATAGAACAATGATTGCAAATATACCAGGTATCAACATACTTCAAGCCCTGCTTATATCACAGAACCACACTTGTTGACTCTTGAAAGATACCAGTCCTTGAGGCTCCAGGATCTGCTGCTCTGATCCTAGACCTTGCTTGGAGTGGCTTGCTTCTCCATTCTCAGAGGAGTAGCGACGATGCAAAGTAAGTTGGAGAGCAATTGACTTTTAGATACAGAATGCAAATTCCCATTGCTTCCAAAAATGCAAAATTAATTCAAATGTCTATTCCAAGAGTTAATTCAAGTTATCCACATCCTTCCAGTTCTGCATATAAGACAAAATAAAAAAGGTAATTGCTAAATTACGGCAATATTAAAAGAATAATAAAATATGGCAAAAATTTTTTAAAAAATATAAAATCCCAAAAAACTGGTTAAGAGATAAGAACCTGTATAATAGTCAATGAGTCAATTACAACATCCAGAAATCATCTGCCACACCACAAACCTCATTTGCTTCTATTGCCTGCAGACATAATTTGTGTTCAGAATTGGAAGAATCAAGAGTTGTATAACATAGTATTTGATTGAGGATAAAATATTCTTCAGATGCTAAAGGGTAACAAGAAGGTGAAACTGTGAGAAAAATAAAGTTCATAAATGTGATTTACTGATAAAAATAACATGGTATTTGATTTTTTTAGTTTTGTTATCCACCTGTCATCATTAGAGCCATTCTAAAATTTGACAAAGGTTGGCGGTGTATAAGAGCAACATATATTCCAGCATCTCTGCATATAGAATCAGAAAAGTAAGTTAACTTAGATAAGGTGAAGACAGAATAGAGTAGCCTACTGGATAGAAGTATTTGTTTGAAAAAATTAGGTGATTTCATTTAAAATAAAATATAAAAAAAAGAAGGGATGAAGCGAAGAAAGTCCTAACCTGTGAAAGCAGAGGATCCTTCTTCTTACAATAAATACCGGCCCTCCTTTTGAATATGATTTCCATTTATATGGATATTTAGGATGTGAGAAATGTTGGGCCAATCTGCAGCCATATTGTGTGTGCATCTCTCAGACAAATGGGGGCAAAGGGTAACATTCAACTGTTGTAAAGTGGTGATTTGACGCAGCCCTCTTGGTAGCGATTCCAGTTTAGGGCAGACATTGATACATAGATTTTGGAGTGCTGTGAGGTTGCCTATCCATTCAGGCAAAGCCCTCAAATTAGAACATTCGCGGATAGTAAGACGTTGCAAGGTGGTAACATATTGAAGCTCCCTTGGTAGAGACAACAGATTTGAAAGATTAGAGAGAGAGAGATTTCGGAGACTAACAAGATATCTCCATTTGAATATGCCACGCTCATCCTCATCACTAATTTCCATGCAGTAGCTAAGAAATAGTTCCTCAAGGAAGCTGAGGTTCTGCATCCACTCTCCAGGTAGAGATGCTAGATTCTCAATACCCTGTAACCACAAAGTCTTTAATTTGGAAAAAGGAGAAGTAACTGAAGAAGAGGTTGATGGTACTGCAGAAGCCGTTGCAGACATCTGCAATGTATAATGGAATGGTCTTATGTGGGCATAGGCAAGATGAAGCCCCATGTCTAGTGATGGAAACATTGGCATCAAAGTCAGGTTAGGGCAATTAGAGATGGTTAATGTAGAAAGACAAGGAAATTGAGGCACCATCTTTGCTTCCATAAATGTTCTCCACCACCCTTTCAGATTAGGGCAAGATTCGAGTTTAAGAATATTTAGAGATGGAAAGAATGATGTTGTTGATGCAGATAAAGAAGAGAATAAATTATCTTCATCTGATATGTACTCCAGAGAATGGAAATAGCTAAGATTGAGAATTTCCAGATAAGGCAGATTGTCCAATGGCGGCAAATGCTCACATTTCGGACATTTATATAAAGTAATATTGACGAGATTTGTGATAGAAGAAAGCCAATTTGAAAACCTCACGCCTTCATAGCACATAACATTCAATTCTTTCAAATTCGGGTGAGGTTGTAGGTTATCCAACAACAACTCACTATTTCCGCTATTGCTATATCCCTTGCCATCCCAGGTTAATCTTAAGCACTGAAGGTGTTTCTTTTCCTTGAAATTTACTAGGTTGGACTCCAAAGCCGCATTTTTCACATTTCCTAGTCCTTTAATGCAGATTTCACCTCGCAGCCGGTTTAAGCTATTCAACTCATTCAATGAGGAACATCTCCTTCCTTGATCACTTCCCACAACAAAAGTTGACAAAGTCTGCAGATTTGTCAATCTCCCCAACCCCAATGGCATGAATTCAAGGCTACCACAACCCTTATTAATAAGTTGTCCGAGACAAATCAATTTCCTCATGTCTGTAGGTAATTCTTTAAGAATCCGACATTCCCAGAGTATTAGAGTTTGCAAATTATACAAGCTGCAAATGCAGTTTGGAAGTGAACTGATATTAGAACTAAAAAATTCAAGATACCTCAGGTGTTTCAACTTTCCAATTGAATCTGGCAATCCATTGATATTCCATCCAAAACTCAAAGCACGTATGCTCCTACAATTTGAAAAGATACTATCTAAATTCAACCTTAATCCATCACCAATATATGGACAATACAGTGTCCTCAATCCTTTATTTTTTAGCTGCCTGAAGCATTCCTCAAAAGACAAATTTCCAGAGAACACATGTTGGACTCTATCAGGAATATGTTTAGTATTATCATCAACTGCAAAACAACTATCCCCTGCTATTGACTGTGCAAGGTCATGGATAAGGTCATGCATTTTATAACAATACTCATCCTTTTGGAAAAATGACCTAAATAACAATTCATTGAAGTATCCTTCCCCAATCTCCTCTAAATTTTCATTTTCACTTTGACTTTGAGATTGAACATAGCCTTGTGCCATCCACAACTGAATTAATTTATCCTTAACAAACGCAAAATCTTTTGGAAACATTGCGCAATATGCAAAACACTGCTTTAAATGGTATGGTAAGACATCATAACTCAATTTCAACACTTGACTAATATCACCATCACTCTCGAATACCTTCCACAACTCATTTTCTAGGACAGACAACCATTCACTTTCACTACTTCTTAGTTGCATTATGCCTCCTATAGCTTTAATTGCAAGTGGAACTCCTTTGCATTTCTTTGCCATTTCTTTTCCAATTTCTATTAGATTTGAATTCACTCTTCCTGTTCCCTCTCTAAATGTTAGCTTCTCAAATAGCTCCCATGATTGATCTTCAGTAAGACCCTGTAAAGCATATGGAGAGTCTACACCCATAGCTAAAGCAACCCTCTTACTACGACTAGTTACTAAAATTCTACTCCCAATGGCACCAACCATCAAATATTTCCTCAAGTGACTCCAAATCCTATTGTTTACATTCCACACATCATCCAACACCAACAAGTACTTTTTGCCTTCTAAACATTGTCTAAGGCGAATCTGTAACTGTTCCAAAGACAAGTTGGGCACTTCATTATTGCTTGCACTTTTAAGGATGAGTTTAACTAGTGTTTCAACATTTGACTCCTCAGAAACACATACCCATAACTTCAAATCAAAATAATTCACCACTTTCTCATCATTAAACACTAATTGGGCAAGTGCAGTCTTTCCTAAGCCACCAAACCCTACAATTGCAACTACAGAAATATTGCTTTGATTGACTGGACACATCAATGATTCTATGATCTTCTCCTTATCTTCATCTCTTCCTACAATTTCTGATTTCAATACAAAGGAATCTGTCTCCCTCCAACTATTCTTTATTCCCATACATACTCCAACTTCCTTCCTAATTATAAAGCCAAAGTCAGATATTTCTTTGGCGATTTCATCCAGCCTCTCTCTAATATCTTTAATACTATGACCCATCTTGAAACGAAATGCAATTTGATTGGAGGAAGAAAAGAAGTCGCATACCTTCCTAACCATTCTTCCCTCACCTTCAGCCTTCCTTCTCAAACCTTCAGTTGCAAAATCATCGAACAAGTCATCTGCATCATAGACAACCTCTCTAAGCCTCCTTACCCAGTTCTTCACTGCAAGGCTCTCCTCTTGCTTCTCCTCAGCATCCACAAGTATTGCTTTGATGGTGGAGAGAGTAGTTTGAAGCTTCCTAAGATCCTTTTTGAAGCCATACACCAAACTAACTTCTTCAGAAGCAATTGAGGCCAACTTTATTAGTAAGTTTTCCGCAATGCTAAATGGGATTTGTTCAGCCATCGATAGAAAGAAAAAAACTGAAAATGAGCAAAGATGAAAATGAAGAAATTAAAGGAAAATTTCAGGATTTGTGAGAGATGATGCAGTCCATAATTAATGATCCAATATATATAAGGTGTGGAAGAAAATATGATATATTAAATTTAAATTAGGGAGATGTATAATTTAGTTCTTGGATATTGGCATTATTAATCAGTCAAGTCTCTGTATTTTTAGAAATCTATTAAAACGTACTTATCTTTTTTATCCGTCAACGAAATAGTCATTCTATTTATTTTTGCAGTTAAAAATATATTAAAAGACCAAATTGTCCTCCTTCTTTTCCTTTTTCTCCTCCTCTTTCTTCTTCATCGATTCTTCCTCTTTCTTTTTCGATTCTTCACTTCTACTTCTGCTTCTTCTGCTTTTTCTTCACTTCTGCTTCTTCTCCTTCTCCTTCTTCTTTTTCTTCTTCTCCTTCTCCTTCTTCTTTTTCTTCTTCTCCTTCATCATTATCATCATCATTTTCTTTTTTTTTTCTTTTTTAATGATGATGATAATGAGGAGGAGGAGGAAGAGGAGGAAGAGGAGGAAGGAGGAGGAGGTGGAGAGGAGAAGGTCGAGAGAGGAAGAGCTATTTCGTTGACGAAAAGAAACGATAAGAACGTTTTAATAGATGTAAAAAATATAGGAATTATTTCGTTGACGAAAAGAAACGATAAGAATTAAATAAAATATTTTATTTGAGGATAAAATTGGAATTTAAAAATTTTATCTCTTACCTTTTATCTAATTTTAACGGAAAAGAGGACGGAATGACTATTTTATTGATGGAAAAGAAAATATAAAAATATTTTAATAGAGGACGGAATGACCATTTTATCGACGAAAAAGAAAATATAAAAATATTTTAATAAATTTTTAAAAATATAAATATTGATTTATTAATAATAATAATATCTAGAAATTAAATTATAAATCTCCCTTTAAAATATTATTACTATTTTATAAAATTTTTGATTTTATTTATTAAAAAATAAAAGCAAAGGACAAAGCAATTTAATTCTTTTTCTGCAAATTGCAATCAAGTCATCACTCGTCAACTCCTACCTAACCTCTATTCACCCTCTCACACTTGTGTTCTTCATTTCTCTGCTTCCTATCTCTATTCTGCTCTCAAATCAGAGGTCCTCTATAATTTTAGAGATTTTTTACATCCATAATTATATTAATTAATAAATTTAAAAATAAATATTTTAAACATTTAAAATAATTTGATAAATATAATAATATGAGTGAAATTTTTAAATTTTGTATGTGTCGATTGACTGACACCAAACAAACTAAAATTAAAATAAATTAAATTATAATTTATGTATTTAGTACCGATAAAAACAAAAATTTCATGATCGAGTCAATGTCAAATTAAAATAAAAATTAATATTTATTCTTTATGCTATAAAGAAATTTTTTAATTTTAAAAAATATATAAAAATATTATAATATTTTAAAATATTTACTGATTATTTATTCTATTAATTTTTGTTTTTAAAAATTTTATTATTTAATTTTTATAATTTAAAAAAAAATTATTAATTTATTTAAAATAAATTTAGAATATTGACGTGCAATGGGCCTTACTTTATAAAAGCAAAGGACAAAGCAATTTAATTCCTTGGCTGGAAATTGCAATCAAGTCATCGCTCGTCAACTCCATTAATTCTCTGCTCTCAAATCAGAGGTGGTTCTATTATTTTTCTATCCATATTAGTTCACAAGTTAAAATAACTTAATAAATAAAGTAACATGGATAAATTTTTTTATATTATATAAATTATAATTTTATATTTAAATTTTAATAATTAATAGATTAATTTTTATATTTTTTAAAATTAAACTCTTAAATTTTTTATATTTAATTTATCTAAAATTATAATTTTTTTATTTATTATAAATATTAATTAAAAATTACTAAATGAACAAACTTTTGAAAATATAATTTTTTTTTAAAATATAGTATAAAGTCTATAATCTATAAATATTTGATACCATTTAAAAATATTAAATTTATAATTTTTTTTTTAAATTTTGAAGTTATATGATATTAAAATATTTTAATAAATAAAAATTAAATAGTAATTAATTGAATGTGATAGGTTAAACAAAGTTTAATGAGAATTTAAATATTTTTTCAAATGAAAAATGAACTTAATTGTTTAAATGAAATTTATTTTATTTTATATTATTAATAAGTGTAATAATTATAAAAAAATTATAATTTAATTTTTAAATATTATCATTATTAATAAGTCAGTCCATAAATTTTTAAAAATTTATTAAAATATTTTATATTTTTTTCTTATCAATAAAATAATTCTTTCATTCTCTATTCCATTTATAAACTTTATTTGCTATAATTGAGATTTATTCAATTTAATAAACTTTATTTTTTTTAAAATATAATTTGTTGAATAAATTTATTAATATATATTATTTATTGAAATTTTTAATTTTATTTGTTACAATTGAGATTTATAGTGCATAAATTTGTATTTAATTATTATTTTGAATTTAAAATTTTTAAATAAATATTTTATTTTTCTTAACAAGTGAAGTAAATTTATACTAAAAAAATATTATTTTATAAAATAATGTTATATAATAATAATATAAAAAAATTTAATACCCACGCTTAATTTAATTATATAACTATAAGCAGTCATCGCCGGTCAACTCTTACATACCCTTCTATTCAGTATTCACCAGTCTTTACTCATCCATAGCCAGCGGGCCCATCTCTCTTGTTAGTCGTATCTTGACTTGTTGGGATTTGAATCTAATATATTATGTAGGTTTTTATTTATATAAAAAATTTATTAATTTTAAAAAATATATCAATTAATAAATTAAAAAATAAATATTTAAAATAATTTAATAAATATAATAATGTAGATAAAATTATTTATATGGCATAAATTATAATTTTATATCTAAATTTTAAATATAATTAATAAATTAATCTTATATTTTTAAAACTAAAATTGTAAATTTTTTATATTCAATTTTTTTAAACATTATATATATTAGTTAAAAGCTACTTTATTATCAAATTTCTAAAAATATAATTTTTTTTCTCTAAGAATACGGCGTAAAGTTTATTATTTATAAATATATAATACAATTTAAAAATTATTAAATTTATAAATACTTTTAAAAATTTTGAAATTATTTAATATTAAAATATTTTAATGAATAGAAATTAAATAGTAAAAATATTAAAAATTAATTGAATGTGATAATTTAGATAAAATTTAATTTTAAGTATTATATCAAATAAAAAATAAAAAATAAATTTAGCTATTTAAATTTTAATAAATGAGTGAAATGAATGAAATCTAATTTATTAATATTTTTAATTTAAAAAATAATAAAAATATTTTTATATTTTTAATAAAAATAAATATATGAAAAGTTTAATTATAAAGATATTTAAATGTTTAATTTTAAAAATATTAAAATGTAATATCCGGCTAGATTCCGGTACTGGAATTCCTACCGTCCGGTGGAATTTGGATGTCAGAGACCTCTAGAAGGGTAGAATCATGTTTTCACAAATGTTTTTCATGTATTTAATGTTTTTAAATAAAAAGGAAACTGAGTTTTGTATGAAAAAGACTAAGGAGACTTTTCCAGGTTTCGCCGCCGAACCCCAAGTTCGGCCGCCGAACATGGGATGGTTTTGGAGGGTAAGTTAGGCTTCCGAAAGTTTTAAAGGTTCGGCCGCCGAACCTCATGTTCGGCCGCCGAACATGCATGAGATGTGGGGGCACGTTCGGCAGCCGAAAGGTGGTCTGGCAGCCCCTATATATGAGTTCCATGGCCGAAACGGGCGAGTTTTCTCCCCATTTTCGGCCACGGTGAGCTTATGCCCTCCTAAGGTTGTTTTCAATGCTTTTCCTTCAGATCTTTCGTTTTTAACAATGTTTTTGTCGATTTGAAGGTATTTGACGATTTTAAGCAAGTTTTGAGCTTGGAGACCCAAGGAAGATAAAGATCTCCCATCTCCGAGTTTAAGTCGACTCATTCTCGATCTTCAAGAGGTAAGAGCCGATCTTAAGTTCATTTTATGTTTTAAACAAGTTTTATGCAAGTTCATGGGGTAGAAATGCATGAGTAAGCTTAAGTAGAGTTTATGGGTTTTATGCATGATTTTGTACAATGTGGCTTGTGATATGCATGTTTGTTGTGTTGTAGTTGGGGCTTAGGATAGTTTGGAGCCCCTAGGAGCTTATATGCATGTTTGGGAGTGTTGTAGCATAGGTTTGTGCATGATGGAGGAGTTGGGAGGCATTTGTGCATGTTGAGCAGAGTTTCTGCCCTTTTGGGAGAAACCAGGTTCGGCTGCCGAAGGGGACTTTCGGCCGCCGAACCCTCTTGTGGAGGCAGCATTCGGCTGCCGAAGCTTGCCCCCGAAAGAGGAGTTTCGGCTCTGTCGGGCAGTTTCGGCCGCCGAAGGTGCCCCCAAACATGCATGAGTTTCGTCTCTGTCTGGGAGTTTCGGCCGCCGAAGGTGCCGCCGAACCTGCCTGACTTTCGGCTTTGGAGGGACTTTCGGCCGCCGAACCTGCCGCCGAAAGTGCCCTGTTCAGCCATTTCTTGCATGTTTTTGCATTAATGTTTTATGATGTTTTAGGGGGTTTTTGGGGAGTAGTTTAGAGTTATGTTTCAGTATGTTTGGTCCCTCATTTGAGTCCACCTGTGTAGGTTCGGACCCGAGGAACCGAGGACCCCAGCAGTGAGTCAGCTGCCCCAGTGTCTGGTCAGAGCTAGCCAGAGGTGAGTGGAATAACTTCTTAAGTTTCAAACTAATAAATAAATGTTGAGCATGATACATGCATCACGTATGCCATGAGATGTACTAGGTTGTTTGCATTAGAATCACGAATATGTTGCATTGTATAACTTGATGATGATGTGGATGAATATTGAATGATCCTTTAGTCCTCATATGTTATAGCATGATGATGATACGGTATGGAAAGACCAGTGAGGCCCATTCTACGCCCCTGGCACAGAGAAAGAGAAAGACCAGTGAGACCCATTCTACGCCCCTGGCACTATGGAATGATATGTATGATATGATATGTTAAGAGAAAGACCAGTGAGGCCCATTCTACGCCCCTGGCATGTTTGGATTATGTAGAGGACTATTGGTGACAAGTTCATCATTGATGTGATTTGTTTGTGCTATGTTGCATTTCATGAAGGCATGAAATATAAATTCAATATTTTTACTATTCTGCTCACTGGGCTTTTTAGCTCACCCCTCTCCCCTAACCCCAGGTTTGCAGGTACGGGCTAGACAGAGAAGTCAAGAAGAGTAATGTTTTATGCTTGTAATAGATAGGTAGTGGACATGAAAATTGTAATATGATGTAAGAGTATTGTATAGTATGTTATGTAATGATGATGATGATTGAGGTTTAGAGATGTGCTTGACCCTATGATGTTGTCCCTTTTATTATATGATCCTAGATGTTTTATGTCACAGATGTAAACCAACTCAACATATGTATGTAGCCCATTGGGGCATTGATGAGATCCCACAGAGGGATCAATGTATAGTTATGGTATGATCAGGTTGAGTTTGGTATATGAAAGAATGTATGAAAAGAAAAAGAAAAAAGTTTACAGTTTTTATGTATGTTTGTTGATCATGTATGAGATTATACAGGTTCTCAGGATGCATGTTAGGCTTGCTACGGGTTCCGGCTGCCTTAAGCCGATTTGGATCCTAGCGCCGGTAGTGGTCCGGTTTCCGGGTCGTTACATAAAATAAATTAAATAATTATACTTAAATTTAAGAATTAAAATTTAGTTTATTTATTTAAAAGAATAATAATATTTTTAATAATAAGAGATGAATGATAGAATATTTAATTTGAATGGATGAATTATAGAGAAGTTTAAATTTTTTATGTTAAGAATATAAAAATTGATTTGATCATTATATTAAAAATTAAAATATAAATTATTATATATAATATAAAAATTATAAAAAATATGTATATAATGTGAGTTTGGATACGATACCAGTTTAATACTATTTTAATTGGGTTTTCAGTAAAATAATAAAAAATAAAAAATAAAATAAAATAAAAACAAATTTAATTTAGTATGATTTTTATTATAAAGCTTTAAGGGCTGTTCAGGCAGAGTCACATCTGACTCGGAGAGTATTTATGGAGACTTTATGGACACCAGAGATGTGTGCACAGACCCACACCAAACAAACTAAAATTAAAATAAATTAAATTAGAATTTATGTATTTAGTACCGACAAAGACAAAGACTTCATGATCGAGTCAATGCCAAATTAAAATCACAAAATATTACTGCAAAAATTAGTATTTATTCTTTATACTATAAAGAAATTTTTTAATTTTAAAAAAAATATATAAATATTATAATATTTTAAAAATATTTACTGATTATTTATTTTATTAATTTTTATTTTTAAAAATTTTATTATTTAATTTTTATAATTTTAAAAAATTAATTAATTAATTTTTTATATTTTTAAAAAAATTATTAATTAATTTATCTCTATTACAAATGTTAATAGAAGAATTAATTAGTAAAATATTTAAAATATTTTATTATATTTTTTAAATTAAAAAATTAATTTATAATTTTTTATATTATAAAAATTAAATAATAATTTTTTAATATTATATAAAAGAGAAATGAGAAATGAAAATAATATTTTTTAAAAAAAAAATAAACTAGTTTAGTTTAAAATTCAAAATTTGGTATCTTGTTTATTTAAATTATTAATTTATTATGTATATTTCATACTTAAAAATCTAATAATTCATTTGATTTATTTTTGACATATTAATATGATTAATTTAATTAGGTTGATTTATAATTTAATTTTTGGATATTACTCCCTACAATTTTAGAAACTTATTAAAACGTCATTATCTTTTCTATTTATCAATAAAATAATCATTTCATTTATTTTTACCATTAAAAATATAATAAAAAATCAAATTATCCCTCTTGTCTTCCTCCTTCTCCTTCTTCTTCATCGGTTCTTTATCTTCTTCTTCTTATTCTTCTTCTTTTTCTTTTTCTTTTTTGATTCTATTTTAATTTTTCTTTTTATTCTTCTTTTTTAAAAAGGAGAAAGTAATTTTTCCTTTTATTCTTTTTCTTCATCATCATCGTCTTCTTCTCATTTTTCTTTTTCTTCTTCTTTATTTTTTATTCTTTTTCTTATTCTTTATCATTATCTTCTTTTTTTCTTCATTTTTTTTCTTGTTTTTTTGAGGAGGAAGAGAAAGAGGAAGATGAGAGACTATTTTGTTGACGGAAAGAAACGATAAGAACATTTTAATAGATGTGAAAAAAATATAAGGATTATTTCGTTAACGGAAAGAAACAATAAAGACGTTTTGATAAATATGAAAAAAGATAACGACATTTTAATCAATTTATGAAAATATAGGGATGGACTATTTTATTGAGGAAAGAAATGATAAGTAAGGACTATTTTGTTGACGGAAGTAAACAATAAGGACGTTTTAATAGATGTGAGAAAAAATAAAGATTATTTCATTAATAAAAAGAAACGCTAAGAATATTTTAATAGATATAAGAAAAGATAATAACGTTTTAATAGATTTTTAAAAATGTAGAGACTGACTTGTTAATAATAGTAATATTTAATGATTAAATAAAGAGTTTTATTTAAGAGTAAAATTGGATTTTAAAAATTTTCTCTTATATTTTATTTATTTTTAACGAAAAAAATGATAAAATAACTATTTTATTAACGAAAGATAAAAATTAAAGATATTTCAATAAATTTTTGAAAATATAAAAATAATTTATTAATAATAGCAATAATCAAGATTAAATTATCTCCCATTTAAATATGAGAGAAAAATTACTATTACTATTTAATTTATGTTAGATAGGGAATTGGACAGGCCAGTAGCCACATGCCTAAGCCATTCAGACAAAATAGCGGCCCAAACGGAGCTCCAAAGCAAGTCCGCGCCATCACCGCCTGCTACCTAAAAGCAACATATTTTAATTTAAATTTTAAAAAAATTACACTTTAATTTTTAAATTTTAATATAATTAATAGATTAATTTCAATTTACAATTTAAAATTTTATATAATTATTTTATCTAAGTAAAAAATATTTTCATTTATAATTTCATTATTCAACTGATTAAAGAAAAAATAAATATTTCAAATACTTAAAATGTTTATATAAACACTTAAATTATTTTTAATATAAGTGAGAATTTTATATTGTATAATTATATTTTGATTTTTAAATTTTAATATAATTGATAAATAAGTCTTTATAATTTTTAAATTAAATTCTTAAATCTCTATATATTTAATTCGTCTAAAATTACAGTTATTCTATCAATTATAAATATTAGTTCAAAGTTAGTAGATGGTTAAATTTTTTCTAAAAGTATGATTGATTCTTAAAATACTCTTTATAAAGTTTATAACCTATTTAAAATAGCTGAAATTGTAAGTATTTTTAAAAAAATTTGAAAATATAAATATTAAAATATTTTAATGAATGAAAATTAAAGAAAAAAATGCTAAAATTTAGTTAAATGAGATATTATAAATAAAAGTTAATGAGAACTTTAGTGTTATTTCAAATAAAAATGAAGGATCAAAATGTTTAAATTATAATAGATGAGGATGAACTGATTATAGAGGGATTTAATATGTACGATTTCAAAAATATAGAAATCGATTCATTAATTTTGCTAAAATTTAAAAATTTAAGTGTAGTTTATCCATTTAAAGAGAGTAATAAAGATATTTTTACACTTTTAACTGTAAAATTAAATAGAGAGACACTCACAGGCTTAGCCTGGTGGTAAGTGCATCCGAGTAAATCTGAGAAGATTTCAGGTTCGAATCCCCCAACCTCCAATTTAAAAAAAATAAATAAATAAATGGAGAGATCTCAAATTTGGACAAACTGATTATAGATAAATTTAAGTATTCAGTTTTAAAAATATAGAAATGATCTGTTAATTATGTTAAAATATAAAAATCAAAATATAATTTACCTTTAAATAGTTTTGCTAAAGAAAATTAAACTGTATTTCATAATTTTTTTAATAAGCAAGACAGACCATTTGATATAATTGAAAAATAGAGCTATACAGTAATGAATTAAATTTACAAGAAAAATAATGTGGGTGATTGACGCCTACGGTAATTACTGAATCAATAAACTTAGAGAATATGATGAATATAAACAAATACTTAGAATTCAAGAGTAATTATATAAGAATTAAATATTTTTATTTTTTTTATCATTAATTGTTATATTTGTAAGAAAATATAGTCAATTATAATATTTTTTAAAATCTGGCAATGGTATAGCCGACTCATTGATAAAAAAATTTTTCAGCTCATTGATCAGTAATTCTATAATTAGAGGCGTTATAGAGATTTACTAAATTGTGTATGTTAATTGTAATTTTATATAAAAATTCGACTTATTCAGAAAAATGTAACATTTCTTATTAAAAAATGAATGTTTGTAACATTCGAATTTTCACTTGAAATGAGTGAAACTATATATTAACTTATTGAACCCTCACCAAGTGATATTATTTTATGATAACATCATGTCTAATTAGCTTTTAGCTATATAACATCACCATTATTACAGGCAAATACATTTAGGATTGTGATTTAAATATGAAAACATTTAGGATTGTGATTGAAAATTTACTATATATTTACTATTTTAGATTTTCTTAAAGAATGTAGTTTGAAACTTTATTTATTTATTATGATATTTTTATGATTAGAATATATTAAATTAATTTAATAAATAATTTTTAATAATTCCTAACCAACATATTTAATGAGCTACCTTTTTAATATAGCAGCTCTAACATACACCAAAGTCAAGCTCATTTGTTTTGAAAAAAAAACATTTTTCCAATAAAATATTTTTTTTGCATTTTTTTAGCATTTGAAGACTCAAAATTAATAAAAAAAATCTAAATAATTTTTAAAGAAAAAATTTCACTTTTTAAAAAACAATATGATTTTTAAAAATCATATTATCCCTTTATTTTTTAACATTATAAAAATAAATTATTTTCTTAAAAAATATATTTGGGATGATTAAAAAAATTTATATCAATTTTGTGGAAATTTTTTATATTTTCTTTTTTTCATTAATAGATATTTAAAGAAAATTAGAGAAATTGAACGGTCATCATTAAAAAAAAATTAATATATTTTATCAACTCATTTATTAAAAAATAACTTTTATCTCTAAATTTTAAATTTATAGACTTAATTTAATAATAAATATATCCGAATAAATTTAAAATATTTTATATTCTACTCCCGGTAAGGAGAAAAAGGGCTTCAAAATCAAATTTCACAACTTTTATGAATTTCTTGAGGGAAGGTTTCATAGCTGATTGGCTATTGCCAGCCTACCAAAGTTTAAAGTAATCTTACATTTCACAACACAAATCCAAAGAGGTAGAGTGGAAACATGGTACTGAGCTGCCAATTGCACCCATATTAAACTTACAAGTAAATTACAATTTACTCCTTATATTTTAATAAAGGTTTCTCATTGGTAGTTGCCACAAGTGAAATAGCTCACTACTTTTTATGGATGCTCACTAATGAAGACACTTGTGAAAAGAACAAGAAAAGAGCAGCTCTTAGATTTGCAACCTTAAACGATGTCTGTCCCCTCAATGAAAGATTAAAAAACTTAAGGATTCTTCCTCCCACACAACCAATTCATCTTCTTTCAGAAGCGCACTGAGTTTGCAAGTATCATTACCATCTTCACGTGTAAATCTGTCAGAGAGCATTAGTTCTCTTCCAAAATCTTCTACATTGATTTTAAACCACTATTCACAAGGTCATATGATATTTACCATTGCCTATTCTGAAGCCATTTTTCGTCATAACAGCAGACCATTTCTTCACGGCTGAGTCAAAAGCTGCCTACTCTGAAAGAAGAACCAGTGAATTCATAGCACCCACTATCCCCTCTACTCATTCTCAAAGAATCTGGAATTTCATGGCATCCACTATCTTGTTCTCAAATAATTCAGGAGAGACCAAATCCGAAGATGCTTTGATAAGCTTCAAAAATTTCAAATTATTATAAAACAACAAATTAAAAATGATCTCAACCTTTGCTTAAAATGACTTGCATTCTAGGTAACCTGCAAGGATTAACACATGAACATATTGCAATTAAATTCAGAAAATTCACTATCAGGATAGAACAATGATTGCAAATATACCAGGTATTAAAATCCTTCCAACCCTGCTTATATCACAGAACCACACTTGTTGACTCTTGAAAGATACCAGTCCTTGAGGCTCCAGGATCTGCTGCTCTGATCCTAGACCTTGCTTTGAGTGGCTTGCTTCTCCATTCTCAAAGGAGTAGCGACGATGCAACGTAAGTTGCAGAGCAATTGACTTTTAGATACACAATGCAAATTCCCATTGCTTCCAATGTGATTTACTGATAGAAATAACATAGTCTTTGATTTTTTAGTTTTGTTATCCACCTGTCATCATAAGAGCCATTCTAAAATTTGAAAAAGGTTGGCGGCATATAAGAGCAACATATATTCCAGCATCTCTGCATATAGAATCAGAAAAGTAAGTTAACTTAAATTAAGGTGAAGACAGAATGGAGTAGCCTACTGGATAGAAGTATTTGTTTGAAAAAAATTAGGTGATTTCATTTAAAATAAAATATATATATATATATAAAAAAATAAAAAAAAGGGATGAAGCGAAGAAAGTCCTAACCTGTGAAAGCAGAGGATCCTTCTTCTTACAGTAAATACCGGCCCTCCTTTTGAATATCATTTCCATTTATGCGGATATTTGGGATGTGAGAAATGTTGGGCCAATCTGCAGCCGTATCGTGTCCGCATCTTTCAGACAAATGGGCGCAACGGCGAACACTAAATTGTTGTAAAGTAGTTATTTGATGCATTCCTCTTGGTAGCGATTCCAGTTTAGGGCAGCCATCGATATGTAGATTTTCGAGTGCTGTGAGGTTGCCTATCCAGTCAGGCAAAGCCCTCAAATTAGAACAGTCGTAGATAGTGAGACGTTGCAAGGTGGTAACATATTGAAGCTCCCTTGGTAGAGACACCAGATTTGAAAGATTATAGAGAGAGAGATCTCGGAGACTAACAAGATATCTCCATTTGGATATGCCACGCTCATCCTCATCACTAATTTCCATGCAGTTGCTAAGAAATAGTTCCTCAAGGAAGCTGAGGTTCTGCATCCACTCTCCAGGTAGAGATGCTAGATTCTCAAAACCCTGTAACCACAAAGTCTTTAATTTGGAAAAAGGAGAAGTAACTAAAGAAGAGGTTGATGGTACTCCAGAAGCCGTTGCAGACATCTGCAATGTATAATGCAATGGTCTTATGTGGGCATAGGCAAGATGAAGCTCCATGTCTACTGATGGAAACGTTGGCATCACAGTCAGGTTACGGCAATTCGCGATGGTTAATTTAGAAAGACAAGGAAATTGAGGCACCATCTTTGCTTCCATAAATGTTCTCCACCACCCTTTCAGATTAGGGCAAACTTCGAGTTTAAGAATCTTTAGAGATGGAAAGAATGTTGCTGCTGATGCAGATAAAGAAGAGAATAAATTATCTTCATCTGATATGTACTCCAGAGAATCGAAATAGCTAAGATTGAGAATTTCCAGATAAGGCAGATTGTCCAATGGCGGCAAATGCTCACATTTCGGACATTTATATAAAGTAATATTGACGAGATTAGATATAGAAGAAAGCCAATTTGAAAACCTCACACCTTCATAGAACATAACGTTCAATTCTTTCAAGTTCGGGTGAGGGTGTAGGTTATCCAACAACAACTCACTATTTCCACTATTGCTATCTCCCTTGCCATCCCACCTTAATCTTAAGCAGAGAAGGTATTTCTTTTCCTTGAGATTTACTCGGCTGGACTCCAAAGCTGCATTTTTCACATTTTCTAGTCCTTTAATGGAGATTTTACCTCTTAGCCGGTTTAAGCTATTCAACTCATTCAATGAGGAACATCTCCTTCCTTGATCACTTCCCACAACAAAAGTTGACAAAGTCTGCAGATTTGTCAATCTCCCCAACCCCAATGGCATGAATTCAAGGCTACTACAACCCTTATTAATAAGTTGTCCGAGACAAATCAATTTCCTCATGTCTGTAGGTAATTCTTTAAGAACCCGACATTCCAACAGTATTAGAGTTTGCAAATTATACGAGCTGCAAATGCAGTTTGGAAGTGAACTGATTTTAGTATTTCTAAACAATTCAAGGTACCTCAGGTGTTTCAACTTTCCAATTGAATCTGGCAATCCATTGATATTCCATCTAAAACTCAAAGCACGCATGCTCCTACAATTTAAAAAAATATTATCTAAATTCAAGCTTAATCCATCACCAAAATATGGATAATACAGTGTCCTCAGTCCTTTATTTTTTAGCTGCCTGAAGCATTCCTCAAAAGACAAACTTCCAGAGAACACATGTTGGACTCTATCAGGAATATGTTTAGTATTATCATCAACTGCAAAACAACTATCCCCTGCTATTGACTGTGCAAGGTCATGGATAAGGTCATGCATTTTATAACAATACTCATCCTTTTGGAAAAATGACCTAAATAACAATTCATTCAAGTATCCTTCCCCAATCTCCTCTAAATTTTCATTTTCACTTTGACTTTGAGATTGAACATAGCCTTGTGCCATCCACAACTGAATTAATCTATCCTTACCAAAATGATAATCTTTTGGAAACATTGCGCAGTATGCAAAACACTGCTTTAAATGGTACGGTAAGACATCATAACTCAATTTCAACACTTGACTAATATCACCATCACTCTCGTAGACCTTCCACAACTCATTTTCTAGGACAGACAACCATTCACTTTCACTACTTCTTAGTTGCATTATGCCTCCTATAGCTTTAATTGCAAGTGGAACTCCTTTGCATTTCTTTGCCATTTCTTTTCCAATTTCTATTAGATTTGAATTCGCCCTTCCTGTTCCCTCTCTAAATGCTAGCTTCTCAAATAGCTCCCATGATTGATCTTCGGTTAGACCCTTTAAAGGGTATGGAGAGTCTACACCCATAGCTAAAGCAACCCCCTTACTACGACTAGTTACTAAAATTCTACTCCCTATGGCACCAACCATCAAATATTTCCTCAAGTGACTCCAAATCCTATTGTTTACATTCCACACATCATCCAACACCAACAAGTACTTTTTGCCTTCTAAACATTGTCTAAGGCGAATCTGTAACTGTTCCAAAGACAAGTTGGGAACTTCATTATTGCTTGCACTTTTAAGGATGAGTTTAACTAGTGTTTCAACATTTGACTCCTCAGAAACACATACCCATAACTTCAAATCAAAATAATTCATCACTTTCTCATCATTAAACACTAATTGGGCAAGTGCAGTCTTTCCCAAGCCACCAAACCCAACAATCGCAACTACAGAAATATTGGTTTGATTGACTGGACACATCAATGATTCTATGATCCTCTCCTTATCATCATCTCTTCCTATAATTTCTGATTTCAATACAAAGGAGTCCGTCTCCCTCCAACTATTCTTTATTCCCATAGATGCTCCAACTTCCTTCCTAATTATAAAGCCAAAGTCGGACATTTCTTTGGCCACTTCATCTAACCTCTCTCTAATATCTTTAATTCTATGACCCATCTTGAAACGAAATGCAATTTGACCAGTGGAAGAAAAGAAGTCGCATACCTTCCTAACCATTCTTCCCTCACCTTCAACCATCCTTCGCAACCCTTCAGTTGCTACGTCATCCAGCAAATCATCTGCATCATAGACAACCTCTTTAAGCCTCCTTATCCAGTCCTTCACTGCAAGGCTCTCCTCTTGCTTCTCCTCAGCATCCACAAGTATTGCTTTGATGGTGGAGAGAGTAGTTTGAAGCTTTCTAAGATCCTTTTTGAAGCCATGCACCAAACTAACTTCTTCAGAAGCAATTGAGGCCAACTTTGTTAGTAAGTTTTCTGCAATGCTAAATGGGATTTGTTCAGCCATCGATAGAAAGAAAAAAACTGAAAATGGGCAAGATGAAAATGAAGAAATTAAAGGAAAATTTCAGGATTTGTGAGAGATGATGCAGTCCATAATTAATGATCCAATATATATAAGGTGTGGAAGAAAGCATTACATTCTCCGAGTAGAAAAAGCAAAGTCTTTTGATTCCTTAAGGTAGAAGCAATCAATAATATACACAAGTTATGCTTTGCCTATTGGAGTAATGACACGTGTACCATAACTTATATCTATCAAGATAATCATAGAGCTGATATTATTTTAAAATAAAATTAATTTAATATAATTTAAAAATTATAGTGGATAAACTTTATCACATTTTTTAATTTAATTTAAATAAAAAAGTCAATTAAATTTAAGAAATAAAATAATCTATCTAATATAAAAATAACAAAATATTTATATAAATCTGAGAGTAGTTCTTCAGACATTGAATTATATTATAAAATTATATAAAATAAATTAATATTTAATTAAATAATTTATCTTTCAATTTATACATTGTGAAAGTTTAATTCATAATAAATTTAAATAATATTAATAATATTTATTTTTAAATAATTCACAATAAATAGTGCTAAATTAATTTATTTTACAAAATTCGATTAACAATGTTAAATTTATATAAACTCATTTTCGATTAATAATATAATTTTAATATATACATATAACATTAAATTTGAATAAAAAATAAATTAGATTTTAAATTTAAATACAAAACAATATATTCAATTTAAAGTTGTTAAATATTAAAACAATATGTATATTGAATAATTAAGATAGAAAATAATTAAAGAATTCAAATAGAAAATGATGATCTGAGATCCAATAGAATAGTGTTTTATAAGGGTTTTTGTATTGAAGAATAAAACTTAAACTTCTAGGGAGGGGACTCCCCCTTTTATCTCTTTCGTCTTGCATGTTGGTGATGTGTAAAGGCCTCCCTACGATTGGGACACGCGTCTCTAACATACAGATTCGGGCGTACGAGGGTATCAGCCGCCTGCTCCATGCGTAACGGCCTCTGATTCTCCTCGTGCGTACGCTCGAGCGTGTAATACCCGGCTAGACTCCGGTACCGGAATTCCTACCGTCCGGTGGAATTTGGGATGTCGGAAACCTCTAGAAGGGTAAATGCATGTTTTATGAAATGTTTTCATGTATTTTAATGGTTTTAAGTATGAAATTAAATGAGTTTTTGCATGAAAAGTCTTTGGAGGAAAACCCAGGTTCGGCCGCCGAAAGTCAAGTTCGGCCGCCGAAAGTCAAGTTCGGCCGCCGAACATGCATGCGTTTTGGAGGCACGTTAGGCCCCCGAAAGCATGAGTGAGGGAAGTCCAGGTTCGGCCGCCGAAACTCAAGTTCGGCCGCCGAACATGGCATGCATGCGGAGGCACTTTCGGCCCCCGAACGTGACCTGGCCACCCACCTATAAAAGGGGCACTTAGCCGAAATGGGCGAGCTTTCTCCCATTTTCGGCCACAGCTAGCTTCCGACCTCCCTCTCCCCAAATCTTGTGTTCTTTCTCCAAATCTCCTCCATTTTTCTTGAGTTTTAACCTCACATTGCAAGTTTTGAGCATTTAAGACAAGTTTTGGAGCTTTGAAAACTCAGGAGCTCATTTGCTTGGATCTCCGAGTTTTGGTCGTCTCTCTCTCTCGATCTTCAAGAGGTAAGAGCCGATCTTAAGCTCAATGTATGCTTTAAATAAGTTTTAAGTTGTTTTATGGGGTAGAAATGCATGTTTTTGTTAGTTGAGCTATGTTAGGTTTTATGTGATTTATGGACAATGTATGTTGTTTATGTGTGTTTGAAGTGTTGTAGTTGGGGTATATGATAGTTTGAGACCCCTAGGTGTGATGTATGATATGTATGCATGTTTTAGAACAAGTTTATGCATGATTTGAGGTTTTGGGAGGCAAGAGGTTCGTTTGAGCCAAGTTTCTGCCCATTTGGGAGAAACCAGGTTCGGCAGCCGAAGGAACTTTCGGCCGCCGAACCCCCTTGTGGAGGCAGCATTCGGCTGCCGAAACTTGCCCCCGAAAGAGGACTTTCGGATCTGTCTGGGACTTTCGGCCGCCGAAGGTGCCGCCGAAAGTGCCCTGTTCAGCCATTTCTTGCATGTTTTTATGTGCTTGTTTCATGATATTTTAGGGGGTTTTTGGGGAGTAGTTTAGAGTTATGTTCATGTATGTTAGGTCCCTCATTTGAGTCCACCTGTGTAGGTTCGGACCCGAGGAACCGAGGACCCCAGCAGTGAGTCAGCTGCTACAGAGTATTGTCAGAGCTAGCCAGAGGTGAGTGGAATAAACCTTAAGTTTTAAAATTAATGAAATATGAATTTTTGAGCATGATCCATGCATCATGAATGTCATGAGATATAATAGGTTGTTTGCATTAGTATTCACGAATATGTTGCATTGCATATTTGATGATGTTGTGGATGGATATTGAATGATCCTTTAGTCCTTGATATGTTATGATGAGACATGTTATGGTATGATTGCCGGTTGTACCCATTCTACGTCCCGGCCAGAGTAAGAGAAAGACTAGGTTGTACCCATTCTACGTCCCTGGCATATTGGAATGTTATGTATGTTATGTAAGAGAAAGTCCGGTTGTACCCATTCTACGTCCCGACACTTTGGAATGTAGAGGACTAGAGGTGACAATACCATCCTTATGTGATTTGTTTGTAATGTGTTGCATTTCATGAAAGCATGAAATTTTAATATGTGTTTTCTCTATTCTGCTCACTGGGCTTTGTAGCTCACCCCTCTCCCCTAACCCCAGATGTGCAGGTACAGGGTAGACCAGGAGGTTAGCCAGAGTTTGAAGTATATGATTATGTAATAGCTAGATTGTGGACATGACAATTGTACTATGATGTAATGTAAGAGATTACAGTATGTTATGTAATGAGGTATATTGAGGTTATAGTTGTGCTTGACCCTATGAGTATTGTTATCCCTTTTGATACATGATCTATAGATACGTTTATGATGTCCATGATAGTCCAAGCTCAATGTATGATGAGTTACCCCATTGGAGCATTTGATGAGGGCTCCAGTGGTGGTTTATGTTTATGATTATGTAATGAACAGGTTGAGCTTGGTTGATATATGAGTATGTTTACAGATTCTTTTGAGTTTGTTTGATCATGTGTGGGATTTACAGGTTTACAGGTTACATGTTAGGCTTGCTACGGGTCCCGGCGGTCTTACGCCGACCTGGATTCTAGCGCCGGTAGCGGTCCGGATTTCTGGGCTGTTACAGAGTGGTATCAGAGCCCTAGGTTCATATGGTCGGACCTAGCGTGTCGGGCTCATAGATGTTATAGAAGGTCAAGCACAATAGGAAGGTCATGTCCACTAGGATAGGATGTAGAGTCCTGTCATATATGATGATGTGATATGCCATGATGATATGCATGTGCATAAATGATATGTTATGTATGCTATGTATGTGATGAGGGTTCATGTGTTTCCACATGAACCATATGATGCTAATGCTTGTGAGTTACGTGCTGTTTTTCAAAAAACAGGATGAGAGGAACTCGTCGATCTGCACGATTGACTGGAGTACCGCCTCAGGACGAGGGCACTGATGCCCGTCCTCCAGCATTGCCTAGGGCAATGTCGAGTAGGTCCAGCAGGGACCGAGTAGTAAGAGACCCCAGAAGGTCTTTGGATCTGGGAAGAAGCCGATCAGTCAGAGGAACAGTTCAAGGAGATTTGTCAGAGGATGTGGGATATGACATGGAAGTGGACCAGAGACGGGATGGCAGTTTGGGGATGAGTATGTCAGAGGAAGGCATGGGAGAGTCCCAAGGAGGCACTCAGGCCTCGGGCTTCGTTCAGCAACCTTTCTACCCAACCTTCTCACAAGATCCCGGGTATTCGATGGGAGGTACATCGGATTACCCTAGCTATGGCCCTTATCCCACATATATGCCATACCCACCTTTCTATCCACCATACACACAGTACCCCATGTACCCACCTCCACCATACCATCCAGATACAACACACCCTGTAATACCCGGCTAGACTCCGGTATCGGAATTCCTACCGTCCGGTGGAATTTGGGTGTCGGAAACCTCTAGAAGGGTAAAAGCATGTTTTTATAAAATGTTTTCATGTATTTTAATGTTTTAAAGTATGATTTTAAATAAGTTTTTGCATGAAAATTCTTTAAGGAAAAACCCAGGTTCGGCCGCCGAAACTCACTTTCGGCCGCCGAACATGCATGGACTTTGGGAGGCACGTTAGGCCCCCGAAAGTCTAAGTGAGGGAAGTGCAGGTTCGGCCGCCGAACCTTATGTTCGGCCGCCGAACATTGCATGGATGCGGAGGCACATTCGGCCCCCGAACGTGGCCTGGCCAGCCACTATAAAAGGGTCCCCTTGGTCCGCATGGGCGAGCTTTTTCTCTCCCATTGTCGGCCAAGGTGAGTCTCCACCGCTCCTCCCTCGATCTTGAGTGTTTCCTCTAGATCTTTCATGGTTTTAACAAGTTTATAACTTTGTTTTGAAGATTTGTGAGCTTTGAGCAAGTTTTGAGTGCTTGGAGGTTCAAAGAGCTTAATCTCTCCATCTCCAAGCTAGGATCGCTTTCCTCTCGTTTCTTCAAGAGGTAAGGGTCGATCTTGAACCCTTTTTATGTTTTAAACAAGTTTTAAGTAAGATCTATGGGTAGAAATGCATGTTAGGACATATGTTGAGTTTATGGGTTTTGATGATGTTTGAGCAATGTAGCTTGATTGTGTGTGAATGAAGTGTTGTAGATGGGGTATATGCATGTTTGAGACCCCTAGGAACTTGTATGTGTGTTTTGGTTGAGAAATATGCATGATCTATGGTTTTGGGAGGCAGGAGGTTCATTTGAACCAAGTTTCTGCCGTTTGGCAGAAACCAGGTTCGGCAGCCGAAGGGAGTTTCGGCCGCCGAACCCCTCTTGTGAAGGCAGCTTTCGGCTGCCGAAGGTGCCCCCGAAAAGAGACTTTCGTCTCTGTCTGGCACTTTCGGCCGCCGAAGGTGCCGCCGAACCTAGCTGAGTTTCGTCTCTGTCCAGGACTTTCGGCCGCCGAAGGTGCCGCCGAAGGTGCCCTGTTCAGCCGTTTCATGCATATTTTCTGTGATGTTTTCATGATGTTTTAGGGGGTTTTTGGGGGATATATTAGAGTTGTGTTTATATATGTTTGGTCCCTCATTGGAGTCCACCTGTGTAGGTTCGGACCCAAGGAACCGAGGACCCCAGCAGTGAGTGAGCTGCTTCAGTGTCTGGTCGGAGCTAGCCAGAGGTGAGTGGAAACAAGCTTAATGTTTTAAATCAAGCAATTAAATGTTTTGAGCATGTTTCATGCATCATGATGACATGTAATAGGCTGATTGCATTAGTTCACGAATATGTCGCATTGCATTTTATTTTGTGGTTGTGGGTGAATGCTGTATGATCCAATTAGTCCACGAGACTTAATATATGATATAATAGGAAGACCAGGACCCCATGCTACGGCCTGGCACGAGACTTTATGTATGTATGACAGGAAGACCAGGACCCCATGCTACGGCCTGGCACGAGGCTTTATATATGTTATGACAGGAAGACCAGGACCCCATGCTACGGCCTGGCACGAGGCTTTATATATGTTATGACAGGAAGACCAGGACCCCATGCTACGGCCTGGCATGAGACTTTATGTATGTTATGACAGGAAGACCAGGACCCCATGCTACGGCCTGGCACGAGACTATGTTGGGACTAATTGGTGACAGGTTCACCCTTGATGTGAATTGTTTGTGATATGATGCATTTCATGAAAGCATGAATTTTAATATAATGTTTTTAGTTTCTGCTCACTGGGCTTTTAGCTCACCCCTCTCCCCTAACCCCCAGGTTTGCAGGTACGGGAGTGATAGAGAAGAAAAGAAGAGAAAAGTCATATGTATGTAATAGCTAGAGTATGTGGACATGACAAATGATAAGAATGTAATGTAAAGTTTTGAACAGTTATGTTTATGTAACTATGTTATTGAGGATAGAGTTGTGCTTGACCCTAGTATTTGTTAATCCCTTGGTATGTACATGATCTTATTTTATGATGAATATGTGAACCAACTCAACACTGAATGTATATTGCCATAGAGGCTTTGATGAAATCCCACAGAGGGATTAATGTTTATGTATATGATGAATGTAGTGCATGCACAGGTTGAGTTTGGTGAATGAAGAAAAAGAAAAGTTTTTAATTCTTATGTATGTTTGTTGATCATGTATGGGATTAAACAGGTAAACAGGATGTATGTAGGCTTGCTACGGGTTCCGGCGGCCTTAAGCCGACCTGAATCCTAGCGCCGGTAGCGGTCCGGATTTCCGGGGCGTTACAGAGTGGTATCAGAGCCCTAGGTTCATATGGTCGGACCTAGAGTGTCGGGCTCATAGATGTTATAGAAGGTCAAGCACAATAGGCAAAAATCATGTCCACTAGGATAGGATGTAGAGTCCTGTCTTGCTATGATTGTATGATATGCCATGATGATATGCTATGTGTGTAATGTAGCTGATAGGTTCATGTTTGCCGACATGAACCATTTAATGCTGATGTTTATGTGATGTTTACTGTTTCTCAGAAAACAGGATGAGAGGAACCCGTCGATCTGCACGATTGACTGGAATACCACCTCAGGACGAGGGCACTGATGCCCGTCCTTCAACATTGCCTAGGGCAATGTCAAGTAGGTCCAACAGGGACCGAGCAGTGAGAGACCCTAGAAGGTCTTTAGATCTGGGAAGAAGCAGATCAGTCAGAGGAACAGTGCAGGGAGGTATGTCAGAAGATATGGGGGATCAGATGGATGTTGATCAAAGGAGGGATGGCAGTTTGGGCGTCAGTATGTCAGAAGAGGGTATGGGGGAATCCCAAGGAGGCACTCAGGCCTCGGGATTTGTTCAGCCACCTCACTATCCGCCCTACACCCAAAATCCCGGGTATTCGATGGGAGGTACATCGGATTACCCTAGTTTTAACTCCTACCCCACACAGATGCCATACCCACCATACTACCCACCATATCCACAGTACCCAGTGTACCCACCTCCACCATACTATCCAAATCCAGCAAACCCCACTCCGGGGGATGCTGTACCTCCACCACCACCAGCACCTACATGCCCAGATACCCAGATACCTCAGCCTAGCTCATCTGGGGGAAGTAAGGCTAAAATGACAGATTACATGAAGTTGGGTGCTCCCCAGTTTGAGTCAGGTGATGACCCGTTTGTATATTTGGAGAAGGTCAAGATGATCACAGAGGAGATCGGAGCTGATGATAGTAGAGCCATTCAGATGGCTGGTTTCACCTTGAAATGCAAAAAGGCCCGTGAGTGGTTCAAAAACTATGTGAAGCCGAGGGTGGATAGCCTATCGTGGGAGGAGTTCGCTAATGAATTTGCAGGATGGGCTTTCCCTGATAGTTCAAGGGAATTGAAGATGATAGAATTCGAGCAGTTGAGGCAAACCGATGACATGAGTGTAGACGAGTATACTGACAGGTTTATGGAGTTGCTGCCTTTTGCTGGGCAAGACCTTAGCACAGACCAGAAGAAGTCGAGGAGGTATATCATGAAGCTCCATCCCAGGTATTCCTCCTTGGTACAGTCAGCAGATAGAGAGAGTTTTCACGCCATAGTAGACATGGCTAGGAGAATGGAGGCTAGTGCCATCGTTCAGGGGACAGTCAAACAGACAGTGGCACAAGCTTCTGGTTCTAAAACTCCGGGTGGGGGAAGGTTAGATCCCTCTACCTTGAGTGCAGCAGCTTCAGGCAGTAAGAGATGGGGTAAGCCCAAGGGTAAGAAGAATAAGTTCTGGAACAAGGTCAAGTCTAGTCTGGGATTTGGCAGAGGTTCTAGTTCTGGGGCAGATAATGCAGCTTGTGCGAAGTGTGGTAGGCCACACAGGGGTTTATGCCGGTATGGGACGACGACCTGCTACAGATGCGGGCAAGAGGGGCATATGTCATGGCAATGCCCTAAAGCAGTTCCTATGGCACAGACACAGCAGACAGCTTCAGGAAGTGTGGCACAGCCAGTAGCTCCAGCTGCTACACAGGCCAGTGGCAGAGGCAGAGGGAGAGGGTCAGCCTCTTCTTCAGCAGGGTTCAGAGGTGAAGGTCCATCAGCTCCAGCCAGGATCTTCACCATGACGCAGCAGGAGGCTAACACATCCAACACCGTGGTGTCAGGTAATCTCATCATTGGGTGTTCTGATGTGTATGCATTAATGGACCCGGGTGCATCTCACTCTTTTATTGCACCGAGAGCCGTTCAGAGGTTAGGATTGATGGTCTCTGAGTTAGAGTGTCCCCTATGGGTCAGTGGACCCAAGTGTGACTCGTCAGTTGCAGAGTCAGTCTGCCAGTGTAGTCCAGTTTTTATAGAGGGAAGATGCTTGTCCGCCGACCTTGTGGTTCTAGATTTGACAGACTTTGACGTCATTCTAGGGATGGATTGGCTATCTACCCATGGTGCTACCTTGGACTGCAGGGACAAAGTAGTTAAGTTCAGATGTCAGGATGGGTCAGAGGTCGTCTTCAGAGGAGACAAGAGGGGTACACCTAGAGGTCTAATTTCAGCTCTTCAGGCTCGTAGGTTGCTTAGGAGGGGATGTCAGGGGTTTCTAGCTCATGTGAGGGAGTTGGATAGTCATGTTAGAGAGCCCGCCTCAGTGCCTGTGGTGAGTGAGTTCTTAGATGTTTTCCCAGACGAGCTTCCAGGACTACCACCTGCAAGGGAGATAGAGTTTGAAATAGAGCTGATGCCTGGAACTAGGCCTATCTCTATCCCTCCCTACAGGATGGCACCAGCTGAGATGAAAGAGTTGAAGGAACAGTTGCAAGAACTGGTGGACAAGGGTTTCATCCGACCGAGTACCTCACCTTGGGGTGCTCCAGTACTCTTTGTGAAGAAAAAGGATGGATCCCTCAGGCTTTGTATCGACTACAGGCAGTTGAACAAAGTCACCATCAAGAATAAGTACCCATTGCCAAGGATCGACGATCTATTCGACCAGCTAGCAGGAGCGGGTTGTTTCTCCAAAATAGATCTGAGATCCGGGTACCATCAGTTGAGAATCAGAGAGGAGGACGTGCCAAAGACGGCCTTCAGGACCAGATATGGGCACTATGAGTTCCTTGTAATGCCGTTTGGGTTAACCAACGCCCCTGCAGCATTCATGGACCTCATGAACAGAATATTCAGACCATACCTGGATCACTTCGTTATTGTCTTCATAGATGATATCCTAGTGTATTCCAGGAATGCAGAGGAGCATGCCCATCATCTGAGGATAGTTTTGCAGACCTTGAGGGAACATGGCTTGTATGCCAAGTTCTCCAAGTGTGAGTTCTGGTTAAGGAGCATATCATTCTTGGGGCATATAGTGTCAGAGAATGGAATAGAGGTAGACCCCAAGAAAGTAGAGGCTGTGACTAACTGGCCCAGACCCACCTCAGTGACAGAGATCAGAAGTTTCTTGGGTTTGGCTGGTTATTACAGGAGGTTCGTACAGGACTTCTCCAAAATTGCAGCTCCTTTAACCAGATTGACCAGAAAGAATCAGAGGTTCGAGTGGACCGATCGATGTGAAGAAAGCTTTGAGGAGCTCAAGAAGAGGTTGACTTCAGCACCAGTGTTAGCTCTGCCAACCAGCAATGAGGACTTCACAGTATTCTGTGATGCATCCAGAGTAGGCCTGGGTTGTGTGTTGATGCAGAATGGTAGGGTGATCGCTTATGCTTCTAGACAGCTAAAGAGGCATGAGATGAATTACCCCACACACGATCTGGAGATGGCAGCGGTTATCTTTGCCCTCAAGATGTGGAGGCATTACCTCTATGGGGTAAAATGTGAGATCTTCACAGATCATAAGAGCCTGCAGCACATCTTGAGTCAGAGAGATTTGAACTTGAGGCAGAGGAGATGGGTAGAACTGCTCAGTGACTATGATTGTAAGATACAGTACCATCCGGGTAAGGCTAATGTAGTAGCTGATGCCTTAAGCCGGAAATCACTTGGCAGTCTATCCCACATCACGGCAGAGAGGAGACCGGTGGTGAAGGAATTTTATAAGCTCATTGAGGAGGGTCTACAGATGGAGTTGTCTGGTACAGGTGCTTTGATTGCACAGATGAAAGTAACCCCCGTGTTTCTGGAGCAGGTGGCTCAGAAACAGCACGAGGACCCAGAGTTAGTGAAAATTGCCAAGACTGTTCAGTCAGGCAAAGATAGTGAGTTCAGATTCGATGATAAGGGGATCCTCCGCTATGGGAACAGACTATGTGTACCAGATGACATCGGGCTTAAAAGGAGACATTATGAGAGAGGCTCATAATGCAAGATACAGCATTTACCCTGGAGCCACCAAGATGTATCAAGATCTGAAGAGAGTGTATTGGTGGCCAGCTATGAAGAGGGAAGTGGCACAATTCGTGTCAGCCTGCGAAATATGTCAGAGGGTGAAGCTGGAACATCAGAAGCCGGCTGGAATGCTTAACCCGCTACCTATTCCAGAATGGAAATGGGAGAACATAGCTATGGACTTTGTAGTGGGGTTACCGGCAACATCCAACAGACTAGACTCCATATGGGTGATTGTGGACAGACTCACCAAATCTGCTCACTTCATTCCAGTTAGGAGCAACTACTCTGTGGATAAGTTAGCGCAGGTTTATGTGGATGAAGTCGTCAGACTACATGGGGTCCCGGTATCTATAGTGTCCGATAGAGGGCCCCAGTTCACTTCCAGGTTTTGGCGGAGTCTGCAGAGTGCTATGGGTACCAGGTTAGATTTCAGTACTGCCTTCCACCCCCAGACTGATGGACAGTCAGAGAGGACCATCCAGACCATAGAAGATATGCTCAGAATGTGTGTGCTAGATTTTGGCGGTTCTTGGAAGCAACATCTACCTTTGGTGGAGTTTGCCTACAATAACAGCTATCATGCTAGCATAGGGATGGCTCCGTATGAAGCTTTGTATGGGAGGAAGTGCAGGTCACCCGTTTGCTGGGAAGAGGTTGGAGAGAGGTCCTTAGCAGGGCCTGAGCTTGTTGAGATCACCAGCAGGGTGGTGCCCATTATCAGAGAAAGGATAAAGACTGCCACCAGCAGGCAGAAAAGTTATGCAGACATCCGCAGGAAACAGGTAGAGTTTCAGGAGGGGGATCTAGTATTGCTCAAGGTGTCTCCGATGAAAGGGGTGGTTCGATTTGGTAAGAAGGGTAAGCTAGCTCCGCGGTACATTGGACCCTTTGAAGTCCTGCAAAGGATTGGGAATGTATCGTACAAGCTGGACTTGCCTGCTTCTATGGAGAGAATCCATCCGGTTTTCCATGTTTCCATGTTGAGGAAGTTCGTGTCAGATCCGGGCAAGGTTCTTAGCGAGCCTGATGTGGAGATCCAAGAGGATCTCACTTATGTTGAACAGCCAGTGCGGATTCTTGACACTCAGATCAGAAAGTTGAGGAACAAGGAAATCCCGATGGTGAAAGTCCTTTGGAACCACCACAATTTGGAAGAATGCACTTGGGAGACCCGGGAGTCCATGCTCCAGCAGTACCCCCACCTCTTCTAAGGTTAGTTGAGATGTGCTCCATGTGCTATATGTGTGTATGTTATGTTTGTTTCGCTATGCATGTACTAGTCGAGGAACATTCGGGGACGAATGTTCTTAAGGGGGGGAGAATGTAATACCCGGCTAGACTCCGGTATCGGAATTCCTACCGTCCGGTGGAATTTGGGTGTCGGAAACCTCTAGAAGGGTAAAAGCATGTTTTTATAAAATGTTTTCATGTATTTTAATGTTTTAAAGTATGATTTTAAATAAGTTTTTGCATGAAAATTCTTTAAGGAAAAACCCAGGTTCGGCCGCCGAAACTCACTTTCGGCCGCCGAACATGCATGGACTTTGGGAGGCACGTTAGGCCCCCGAAAGTCTAAGTGAGGGAAGTGCAGGTTCGGCCACCGAACCTTATGTTCGGCCGCCGAACATTGCATGGATGCGGAGGCACATTCGGCCCCCGAACGTGGCCTGGCCAGCCACTATAAAAGGGTCCCCTTGGTCCGCATGGGCGAGCTTTTTCTCTCCCATTGTCGGCCAAGGTGAGTCTCCACCGCTCCTCCCTCGATCTTGAGTGTTTCCTCTAGATCTTTCATGGTTTTAACAAGTTTATAACTTTGTTTTGAAGATTTGTGAGCTTTGAGCAAGTTTTGAGTGCTTGGAGGTTCAAAGAGCTTAATCTCTCCATCTCCAAGCTAGGATCGCTTTCCTCTCGTTTCTTCAAGAGGTAAGGGTCGATCTTGAACCCTTTTTATGTTTTAAACAAGTTTTAAGTAAGATCTATGGGTAGAAATGCATGTTAGGACATATGTTGAGTTTATGGGTTTTGATGATGTTTGAGCAATGTAGCTTGATTGTGTGTGAATGAAGTGTTGTAGATGGGGTATATGCATGTTTGAGACCCCTAGGAACTTGTATGTGTGTTTTGGTTGAGAAATATGCATGATCTATGGTTTTGGGAGGCAGGAGGTTCATTTGAACCAAGTTTCTGCCGTTTGGCAGAAACCAGGTTCGGCAGCCGAAGGGAGTTTCGGCCGCCGAACCCCTCTTGTGAAGGCAGCTTTCGGCTGCCGAAGGTGCCCCCGAAAAGAGACTTTCGTCTCTGTCTGGCACTTTCGGCCGCCGAAGGTGCCGCCGAACCTAGCTGAGTTTCGTCTCTGTCCAGGACTTTCGGCCGCCGAAGGTGCCGCCGAAGGTGCCCTGTTCAGCCGTTTCATGCATATTTTCTGTGATGTTTTCATGATGTTTTAGGGGGTTTTTGGGGGATATATTAGAGTTGTGTTTATATATGTTTGGTCCCTCATTGGAGTCCACCTGTGTAGGTTCGGACCCAAGGAACCGAGGACCCCAGCAGTGAGTGAGCTGCTTCAGTGTCTGGTCGGAGCTAGCCAGAGGTGAGTGGAAACAAGCTTAATGTTTTAAATCAAGCAATTAAATGTTTTGAGCATGTTTCATGCATCATGATGACATGTAATAGGCTGATTGCATTAGTTCACGAATATGTCGCATTGCATTTTATTTTGTGGTTGTGGGTGAATGCTGTATGATCCAATTAGTCCACGAGACTTAATATATGATATAACAGGAAGACCAGGACCCCATGCTACGGCCTGGCACGAGACTTTATGTATGTATGACAGGAAGACCAGGACCCCATGCTACGGCCTGGCACGAGGCTTTATATATGTTATGACAGGAAGACCAGGACCCCATGCTACGGCCTGGCACGAGGCTTTATATATGTTATGACAGGAAGACCAGGACCCCATGCTACGGCCTGGCACGAGACTTTATGTATGTTATGACAGGAAGACCAGGACCCCATGCTACGGCCTGGCACGAGACTATGTTGGGACTAATTGGTGACAGGTTCACCCTTGATGTGAATTGTTTGTGATATGATGCATTTCATGAAAGCATGAATTTTAATATAATGTTTTTAGTTTCTGCTCACTGGGCTTTTAGCTCACCCCTCTCCCCTAACCCCCAGGTTTGCAGGTACGGGAGTGATAGAGAAGAAAAGAAGAGAAAAGTCATATGTATGTAATAGCTAGAGTATGTGGACATGACAAATGATAAGAATGTAATGTAAAGTTTTGAACAGTTATGTTTATGTAACTATGTTATTGAGGATAGAGTTGTGCTTGACCCTAGTATTTGTTAATCCCTTGGTATGTACATGATCTTATTTTATGATGAATATGTGAACCAACTCAACACTGAATGTATATTGCCATAGAGGCTTTGATGAAATCCCACAGAGGGATTAATGTTTATGTATATGATGAATGTAGTGCATGCACAGGTTGAGTTTGGTGAATGAAGAAAAAGAAAAGTTTTTAATTCTTATGTATGTTTGTTGATCATGTATGGGATTAAACAGGTAAACAGGATGTATGTAGGCTTGCTACGGGTTCCGGCGGCCTTAAGCCGACCTGAATCCTAGCGCCGGTAGCGGTCCGGATTTCCGGGGCGTTACACACCCTACCCCAAGGGATGCTGCACCTCCTCCACCACCACCTGCACCTACTGTCCCAGAAACCCAAGCACCTAGACCTACCTCATCTGGAGGGAGCAAGGTCAAGATGACCGACTACATGAAGTTGGGTGCCCCACAGTTTGAAAGCGGTGATGACCCGTTTGTATACCTTGAGAGAGTCAAGGTGATAACAGATGAGATAGGGGCGGATGACAATAGAGCCATTCAGATGGCTGGGTTCACACTAAAATGCAAAAAGGCACGTGAATGGTTCAAGAACTATGTGCACCCGAGGGTGGACAGTATGTCTTGGGAGGAGTTTGCAAGCGAGTTTGCAGGATGGGCTTTCCCTGAAAGCTCCAGAGAGCTGAAGATGATTGAATTTGAATAGTTGAGGCAAACAGATGAAATGAGTGTAGATGAATACATTGACAGGTTCATGGAGTTGTTGCCATTTGCTGGGCAGAACCTTGACACAGACCAGAAGAAGTCAAGGAGGTATATCATGAGGCTCCATTCCAGGTATTCCTCCTTGATACAGTCAGCAGATAGAGAGAGTTTCCACGCCATAGTGGATATGGGCAGAAAGATGGAGGCTAGTGCTATCATTGAGGGAAAAGTCAAGCAGTCAGTGGCACAGCCTTCTGGTTCCAAGACCCCAGGTGGGGGAAGAGTGGACCCTTCATCCTTGAGTTCAAGCAGCAAGAAGTGGAGTAACACCACCAGGAAATCAAAGAAGAATAAGTTCTGGAGCAAGATCAAATCAGGTCTGGGATTAGGAAGTGGTTCGAGCTCTGGTGCAGATAACGCTGTTTGTGCAAAGTGTGGTAGGCAACACTGGGGAGTGTGCCAGTTTGGGACAACAGCCTGCTACAGATGTGGGCAAAAGGGACATATGTCACGGGAGTGTCCTAAGGCAGTTCATACGGCACAGCCCCAGCAGACAGCTTCAGGCAGTGTGGCACAGCCAGTAGCTCCAGCTGCTACACAGGCCAGTGGCAGAGGTAGAGGGAGAGGGTCAGCCTCTTCTTCAGCAGGGTTCAGAGGTGAGGGTCCGTCAGCTCCAGCAAGTGTGATAAGCGGTTGTCGAAGCCGTCAAAAATAAACCTATTATCGATCAACAAATAAATTTGTAGATAATGGCAATAGGGTCGAATCCACAGGGAATTGATACTTACTTATTTTCCTTGTCAAGACCAGGTAAAGAAACAAACAATAAAAGTAAAATGGGGGTTTTGAGGTTTGATAAACTAAACTAATATTGAAAGCAATAGAGAAAAGCAAATAATTAAAGTAGAGAAATTCAATAATGAGAAAGGCCTAGTTGAAGAGTTGGATCCACTTTAGTTGTTGGGATTGATCATTGAAACTTATATTCTCTTATTTAACTCAATAAATTAGTTATGGAGGTGGAAGACACTTCTCACCAACCATATCCCTCCTTAAGCATAGATTAATTAGGGAACGTCCTCTAATTAATCACTAATCAACAAGTTGCCAAGGAACGTCCTTGGGCCTTTGGCATCTAACAACTGTTAATTGCATTAAGAAATAGAGAGACCTAATTCTAGCTACCCAAACGTATGGTGATATTGCTAGATTATGCAATTTCCTAGGTTTTTACACCAAGGGTTACTTGTGTTTGAATAATTCTAGCAATTACGGACTAAAAATTATCCAAACTAACAAAGAATTACTTTGCAATCAAGAATCAAGTGGCCAATTTGATCAAAACAACAAAGCAACAATGAATTAAGCACAAAATTGCATAAATACTGATTAATAAAAGAATAACATAAAGGTTCAGATCTCCCAATCCATAAACAACCAAAGTTTCACCTTATTCTTCAACTAGAAAAAGGGTTTCAGCCACTCATGGCTGAAACTAACACAAAAATAAAAGAAAGAAAACAAGAAAAAGGAAGAAGAAGGGCTGGCACAAGGGCGCAGCTGCTGTGGTGCTTCTGTCGCAGGTATTCTTGATCCCAGGATGATCCAAAGATAATTGATCTGCTGGTTTGCATGCCCTTTTATAGCTGAAGAGGCTGCCCTAGGGTTTCCTTGTTGAGTTGGGACTCTTTTTTCCCAATTGGAGTTGAATTCTTGGAAGGTAATTGTATTTTGATGAGATTTGCCTTCCTAAATATGTGGGATTGAGTGCTGAAGTGTCTCTAGGGTTTGCTGAGCTGTCCACACGTGTTTGGGAGGGAAAACACTTCTTGAGCATTTGAATTTTGATTTTCTCGCAATTTACTGTCTGCTGGTTGCTGGTGCTGTTTGCCCGGGTTGTTTGGGCAAACAGCTCGGGCAAACAGTCTGTTTTCCCTATTACCTGCGCACTGCTTCTGCCCTGCTGTCTTGTTTGCCCAGTCTGTTTGGGCAAACAATCTGGTCAAACAGCAGATTATTCCTCTTCCATTTCAGCTTCAACTTTGGTTTGGGCAAACCATGCTTGTGTAGTTTTGCTCTATTTTGGGCAGATTTAAGGCCATTTTTGCCAAATTACCATTTTACTCCATTTTCTGCAAAATAAGGTTAAAACCACAAAATTAGGTAGAAAATGTGTAAATTAACATAAATATCAATATGGAAAATGGGTCTAAATTTGGCTCTATCAAAGTGTAACAGCCCGGAAACCGAACTGTCACCGGCACTAGGATCCAGGTTGGCTTAAGGCCGCCGGGACCCGTAGTAAGCCTGCTATACTGTCTGTGTACCTGTATAAACTCATACATGATCATACATTTTCTGCAAAAACTTAAAATTTCTTTTTCTTTCCCAAGGCTCTGCCTGTGCATGCACTATCTCTGAACTGAAACCCCTGCTAGAGCTCTAATCTTTGCTCTAGGCGGGCTAAACTAATCTGTGGCAAGCCTGGTTTTCAAACATATAAACATAATGTTTGTATAAAAAGATCATGTATAAACTAAAGGTGTACAACTCTGATATTAGTCAAGCACACTTCTATACATTGTATTACATAGCTATCTCTTTACATTTACATGTCCACTCTATGCTATTACATATGTCCTTTGCTTCTATGTACTCTGTGACTTCCCTTTTCTGGACTCTGAGAACTAATCCTGCAAAACTTAGATGAGGGGAGAGGGGTGAGCTACTAAAGCCCAGTGAGTAGAATAAAACATGCTCACATGAAATGCTTCATATCACAAGTAATCATCACATGGAAAAGACAGGATTGAAAAACCCATTCTACTCGGCCCGGCCCGAAGGCTCGCGGGACTTCAGTACATACATAAGCTGTAGGGTTATCAAATCCGTGCAATGTCCATCCCTTAACTCACATCTCAAATAAATGCATCATATTCGTGAACTAGTGCAATCACCCTACTACATAGGATCATGATGCATGAACGTGCTTTATAAGTTTAATAAAAGTTTAATGCATTTCTACTCACCTCTGAAAGACTGGGGGCAAACTCTGAACAACTATCTCTGCTGATCTCCTGGGTTCCTCTGGTCCAAACCTACACAGGTGGACTCACAATGAGGGACCATACTTACTCTAAAACATCTCTTATAAACTCCCCATAACCCCTCTAAAAGACCTTAAAACTATCACATAAAACATGCATAAGAAGGCTGGACAGGGCACTTTCGGCGGCAGGTTCGGCGGCCGAAAGTCCTGTCCAGAGACGAAACTCGCCTACTTTCGGCGGCCGAACCCTCTATCTTCGGCGGCCGAAAGTCCTTTTTCTATCCTTCGGGGGCACCTTTGGCAGCCGAAAGTCTCGTCCAGAGACGAAACTCAATCTTCGGCGGCACTTTCGGCGGCCGAACCTTGCCTCCAGAGACGAAAGTCCAAATTTTCGAAAGCAAGCTTTGGCAGCCGAAACTGCCTCCACAAGGGGTTCGGCGGCCGAACCTCTACTTCGGCGGCCGAACCTGGCTTAGCCACCAGGGCAGAGACTTGCTCTGCTTCATGCAAACTTCCCCCAAACTTATCTCAACATGCATATCAACTACTCACAACTAGCATATATACATATATATGCACAAAGGGGTTTAAAACTAACTTAAAACCCCAAACAAGCTTAACACATAACACTTAAACATGCTGAACATCTCAAGATCACCAAAACCCCCTCAAAACCTAAACATGCATACTACCCATTCAAACTTCATAAAACCTTTAAAAATCATCATAGAAGCTTAGGATCTTCACTTACCTCTTAAAGAACTCAAGGTTGGAGAATCCTAACGTGGAGATGTGGAGAAATCCTCTTCCAAAACTCCAAGCTTCAAAACTTAGCTCTTTTTGCTAAAAACCTTCAAAACATATATAAACTCTTAAAACCTTGGAAGTTTTGGTGAAAATCATCAAAAACAGGAAAGTCAACTTGGAGAGGGTTGGGACTCACCTTTGGCTGCGGGTGAAGGAGAAAATATCTCCTCTCACCGACCTGTGGCCCTCTTATAGGTGGCTGGCCAGACCACCTTCGGCAGCCGAACGTGCTCCCTAAACCATGCAAGGTTCGGCGGCCGAAAGTGACCTTCGGCGGCCGAACTTTTGCATTTCTCCCTTATGCTTTTCTTTCCAAAAACTCACTTCTTTAAACCATTTAAAAACATAAAAACATCTTAGAAAACTCATATATTACCCTTCTAGATGCTTCCGACACCGGAGATTCCACCGGACTACAGGAATTCCTATGCCGGGCTCTAGCCGGGTATTACATTCTCCCCCCCTTAAGAACATTCGTCCCCGAATGTTCCTCAAACGTATAAACACATAAAAGGGGAAACTAACCTCAAAACAGATATGGGTATTGCTGGAGCATAGACTCCCGTGTCTCCCAGGTGCACTCTTCTAAGTTATGGTGGTTCCATAGGACTTTCACCATTGGTATCTCCTTGTTTCTCAGCTTTCTGATCTGGGTGTCTAGGATCCGCACTGGCTGCTCTACATAGGTGAGATCTCCTAGGATCTCTACATCAGGCTCACTGAGAACCTTACCCGGATCTGACACAAACTTTCTCAGCATAGAAACATGGAACACCGGATGAATCCTCTCCATAGATGCAGGTAAATCCAGCTTATACGATACAGTCCCGATCTTCTGTAGAATCTCAAAGGGGCCTATGTACCGTGGAGCTAGCTTACCCTTCTTTCCAAAGCGAACCACTCCTTTCATTGGAGACACTTTTAGCAATACCATATCTCCCTCCTGGAACTCTATCTGTTTTCTACGGATGTCTGCATAGCTCTTCTGTCGGCTGACAGCTGTTCTGATCCTCTCTCTGATGATAGGCACTAACCTGCTGGTAATCTCCACTATCTCTGGCCCTGCAAGAGCCTTCTCTCCTACCTCTTCCCAGCAAACAGGTGTTCGGCACTTCCTTCCATACAGAGCTTCATAAGGAGCCATCCCTATACTAGCATGATGACTGTTATTGTAGGCAAACTCCACTAGAGGTAGATGCTGCCTCCAAGAACCGCCCAAGTCTAACACACACATCCTTAGCATATCTTCAATGGTCTGGATGGTCCTCTCTGACTGACCGTCTGTCTGTGGGTGGAAAGCAGTGCTGAAATCCAATCTGGTGCCCATCTCAGCTTGCAGACTCCGCCAAAACCGGGAGGTAAACTGAGGTCCTCTGTCTGATACTATTGAGACTGGGATTCCATGTAACCTTACTATCTCTTCTACATATATCTGTGCTAACTTGTCCACAGAGTAGTTACTCCTGACTGGAATGAAGTGAGCAGATTTAGTCAGTCTATCCACAATCACCCAGATGGAATCTACTCTGTTGGACGTCGCCGGTAACCCCACTACAAAATCCATAGCTATGTTCTCCCATTTCCATTCTGGAATCGGCAGTGGGTTAAGCATTCCAGCCGGCTTCTGGTGCTCTAGCTTCACCCTTTGGCAAACTTCACAGGCTGACACAAATTGTGCCACTTCTCTCTTCATAGCTGGCCACCAATACACTCTCTTCAGATCTTGGTACATTTTGGTGGCTCCAGGGTGAATACTATACCTCGTATTATGAGCTTCTCTCATAATATCTTCCTTCAGACTGCTATCATCTGGTACACATAATCTCTTTCCGTGCCGAAGGATCCCCTCACTATCAAATCTGAACTCTGTACTGTTGCCAGACTGAACAGTCCTGGCAATCTTCACTAACTCAGGATCCTCGTGCTGTTTCAGAGCCACTTGCTCTAGAAACACGGGTATAACTCTCATCTGTGCTATCAAAGCACCTGTACCAGATAATTCTAACTGCAATCCTTCATCTATAAGCCTGTAAAAGTCCTTCACCACCGGTCTTCTCATCGCTGTAATGTGGGATAAACTGCCTAATGACTTCCAGCTTAAGGCGTCAGCTACTACATTAGCCTTACCCGGATGATACTGAATCTTGCAATCATAGTCACTGAGCAATTCAACCCACCGTCTCTGCCTCAAGTTTAGCTCTCTCTGGCTCAAGATGTGCTGCAGGCTCTTATGATCCGTGAAGATCTCACACTTTACCCCATAGAGGTAATGCCTCCACATCTTAAGTGCAAAGATAACAGCTGCCATCTCTAGATCGTGTGTCGGGTAGTTCAGCTCGTGCTTCTTCAGCTGTCTAGAAGCATAAGCTATCACTCTGTCTTTCTGCATCAACACACAACCTAACCCCACTCGGGATGCATCACAGTACACTATGAAATCTTCATCACTAGTCGGCAGAGCTAACACCGGTGCTGAAGTTAGCCGTCTCTTTAGCTCTTCAAAACTCTCATCACATGCTTCTGACCATTCAAACTTCTGGTTCTTCCTGGTCAGTCTGGTCATAGGAGCAGCTATCTTCGAGAAGTCCTGAACGAACCTCCTATAGTAGCCTGCCAAACCCAGAAAACTCTTGATCTCTGTCACTGTAGTGGGTGTAGGCCAGTTGGCTACTGCCTCTACCTTCTTGGGGTCTACTGCTATACCTTCATATGATACTACATGCCCCAAAAAGGAAATGCTCCTCAGCCAGAACTCACACTTGGAGAACTTGGCATACAAGCCATGCTCTCTCAAGGTCTGCAAGACTATTCTCAGATGCTGGGCATGCTCATCTGCATCTTTGGAGTACACTAGGATATCATCTATGAAGACGATCACAAAGTGATCTAAGTACTCCCTAAAAACTCTGTTCATGAGATCCATGAATGCGGCAGGGGCATTAGTCAACCCAAACGGCATCACTAGGAACTCATAATGCCCATATCTGGTTCTAAAGGCTGTCTTGGGTACATCCTCTTCTCTGATCTTCAACTGGTGGTATCCGGATCTCAGATCTATCTTTGAAAAACAACCTGCTTCTGCTAGCTGGTCGAATAGATCATCAATCCTGGGTAAAGGATACTTATTCTTGGTAGTGACTTTGTTCAACTGTCTGTAGTCAATACAAAGTCTAAGAGATCCATCCTTCTTTCTGACAAATAGTACTGGAGCACCCCAAGGTGAGGTACTCGGGCGGATGAAACCCTTATCTACCAACTCCTGTAACTGCTCTTTTAACTCTCTTAGCTCTGCTGGTGCCATCCTGTAGGGAGGAATAGAGATCGGTCTGGTACCAGGTACTAACTCAATCTCAAACTCTATTTCCCTGTCAGGTGGTAAACCTGGAAGTTCTTCTGGAAACACATCTGGGAACTCCCTAACAACTGGTACTGTGGATGGTTCCCTAACCTGCTGATCTAGCTCTCTCACATGAGCTATGAACCCCTGACATCCTCTCCTCAACAACCTACGAGCCTGAAGGGCTGATATCAAACCCTTTGGTGTCCCCCTCCTATCACCTCTGAAAACATACTCTGACCCATCCTGGTCTCTAAAACTGACTACCTTGTCTCTACAGTTCAAGGTAGCATCATATGTAGATAACCAATCCATCCCTAGAATGACATCAAAATCAGTCAACTCTAGAACCACAAGGTCAGCTGGAAGGTATCTACTCTCTATGCATACTGGACTGAACCGACAGACTGACTCTGCCAATGATGGGTCACATCTGGGTCCACTAACCCAAAGAGGACACTCTAACTCTGAGACTATCAAACCCAATCTCTCTGCGGCTCTAGAAGAAATAAAAGAGTGAGAAGCACCGGGGTCCATTAAGACATACACCTCAGAACACCCAATGATGAGATTACCTGCCACCACGGTGTTCGACGTGTCTGCCTCCTGTTGAGTCATGGTGAAAATCCGTGCTGGGGCTGACGGACCTGCACCTCGGGAACCCATCCCTGCTGAAGAGGCTAACCCTCTTCCTCTTCCTCTACCACTGCTCTGGGGTATAACTGGAGCGACTGGCTGTGCCACACTCCCAGAAGTCATCTGCTGTGATGATGCCATAGAGGTCGTGTTAGGACACTGCCTTGCCATATGCCCTTCCTGCCCACATCTGTAGCAGGCTGTTGACCCTTTCAAACAAACTCCTCCATGCTGTCTTCCACAGTTTGGACATACTGGTCTCTCAGTGCCAGAACCTGAACCTCTACTCATTCCTAAACTGGATCTCATTCTGCCCCAAAATCTGCTCTTTTTCCCTTTGCCCTTCTCTCCTTTCCTGTCTCCCGAAGAAACTGCTCCAGGAGCTTTAGAACCTGAGGACTGTGCCACTTGCCTCTTAGCTGTCTCTTGAAAATTGGCACTAGCCTCCATCATCCTTGCTGCATCAACTATCGAGTGAAAACTCTCTTTATCAGCCGCCAGGATCAAAGAAGAATACCTGGGGTGTAGTCTCATAGCATATCTTCTAGCTTTCTTTTTGTCAGAGTCATATGCTTGGCCCGCATATTGGAACAAGTCCAAAAACTTATCAGTGTACTCATCTACACTCATTCCCTCTGACTGTCTCAACTGTTCAAATTCCACCATCTTCATCTCTCTGAAACTATCAGGAAAAGCCCACCCAGCAAATTCATTGGCGAACTCTTCCCATGTCATACTGTCTATCTTGGGGTCCACATAGTTTTTAAACCATTCTCTAGCTTTCTTACACTTCATTGTGAACCCTGCCATTTCAATGGCCCTATGATCATCAGCTCCTAACTCACTGGCTATCATTCTTACTGCGCTAAGATACTCAAAGGGATCATCTCCTGGGTTAAACTTCGGAGCATCCAACTTTAAGTACTCTGTCATTTTCACCTTACTTCCCCCTGAAGAACTGGGCTGCTGTGCTTCAGCAACAGGGGCTACTGGTTCAGGTGGTGGTGGTACTGTTGCTCTGGTTTCAGGGTGTGCTGGACTAGGATGAGAGGGTGGAGGTGGATACATATGATATGGTGGATAAAAGGAAGGATAGGGCATATAAGGCATGTAGGGTGGATATGGGGTAAAACTGGAGTAATCCGACGTACCTCCCATCGGATACCCGGGGCCCTGTGAGAAGGGTGCATAGCCATACCCTGAGGCCTGTGTGCCTCCCTGAGACTCCCTCATACCTTCTTCAGACCTTCCCATATTCATACTTTCCTCTCTATGCTGGTCAGCATCCACAGCCTCTCTTACTTCCTCTGTTCTTCTTCCTCTTTCTACTCTTCTTCTGCTCTCGCCAGAAGACCTTCTAGGGTCTTGTGACGTTCCCTCCCTGCTTGACCTATGCGTCCCTGCCCTTGGCAGTGCAGGAGGACGAGCAGCTGTACTCTCACTTACTGGTGGGACTCTAGCCAATCTCGCGGATCGACGAGTTCCTCGCATCTTATCTCTCTTAACTTTTTGAAAAACAACATATAACACATCAGCATACATATTGTCCATGTGGAAACACATGAACCTCAAACATACATCACATGTCATATAATGCTCATGCATGAATCATGGCATTTCACATCATCACCATATAGACAGGACTAACATCCTATCCTAGTGGACATGTTTCCTATTGTGCTTGACCAACTTAGACTCCTATGAGCCCATCTTACTCTATAGGTCCGATCATGTGAACCTAACTGCTCTGATACCACTCTGTAACAGCCCGGAAACCGAACTGTCACCGGCACTAGGATCCAGGTTGGCTTAAGGCCGCCGGGACCCGTAGTAAGCCTGCTATACTGTCTGTGTACCTGTATAAACTCATACATGATCATACATTTTCTGCAAAAACTTAAAATTTCTTTTTCTTTCCCAAGGCTCTGCCTGTGCATGCACTATCTCTGAACTGAAACCCCTGCTAGAGCTCTAATCTTTGCTCTAGGCGGGCTAAACTAATCTGTGGCAAGCCTGGTTTTCAAACATATAAACATAATGTTTGTATAAAAAGATCATGTATAAACTAAAGGTGTACAACTCTGATATTAGTCAAGCACACTTCTATACATTGTATTACATAGCTATCTCTTTACATTTACATGTCCACTCTATGCTATTACATATGTCCTTTGCTTCTATGTACTCTGTGACTTCCCTTTTCTGGACTCTGAGAACTAATCCTGCAAAACTTAGATGAGGGGAGAGGGGTGAGCTACTAAAGCCCAGTGAGTAGAATAAAACATGCTCACATGAAATGCTTCATATCACAAGTAATCATCACATGGAAAAGACAGGATTGAAAAACCCATTCTACTCGGCCCGGCCCGAAGGCTCGCGGGACTTCAGTTCATACATAAGGTATGCCCGGCCCGAAGGCTCGCGGGACTTCAGTACATACATAAGCTGTAGGGTTATCAAATCCGTGCAATGTCCATCCCTTAACTCACATCTCAAATAAATGCATCATATTCGTGAACTAGTGCAATCACCCTACTACATAGGATCATGATGCATGAACGTGCTTTATAAGTTTAATAAAAGTTTAATGCATTTCTACTCACCTCTGAAAGACTGGGGGCAAACTCTGAACAACTATCTCTGCTGATCTCCTGGGTTCCTCTGGTCCAAACCTACACAGGTGGACTCACAATGAGGGACCATACTTACTCTAAAACATCTCTTATAAACTCCCCATAACCCCTCTAAAAGACCTTAAAACTATCACATAAAACATGCATAAGAAGGCTGGACAGGGCACTTTCGGCGGCAGGTTCGGCGGCCGAAAGTCCTGTCCAGAGACGAAACTCGCCTACTTTCGGCGGCCGAACCCTCTATCTTCGGCGGCCGAAAGTCCTTTTTCTATCCTTCGGGGGCACCTTTGGCAGCTGAAAGTCTCGTCCAGAGACGAAACTCAATCTTCAGCGGCACTTTCGGCGGCCGAACCTTGCCTCCAGAGACGAAAGTCCAAATTTTCGGAAGCAAGCTTTGGCAGCCGAAACTGCCTCCACAAGGGGTTCGGCGGCTGAACCTCTACTTCGGCGGCCGAACCTGGCTTAGCCACCAGGGCAGAGACTTGCTCTGCTTCATGCAAACTTCCCCCAAACTTATCTCAACATGCATATCAACTACTCACAACTAGCATATATACATATATATGCACAAAGGGGTCTAAAACTAACTTAAAACCCCAAACAAGCTTAACACATAACACTTAAACATGCTGAACATCTCAAGATCACCAAAACCCCCTCAAAATCTAAACATGCATACTACCCATTCAAACTTCATAAAACCTTTAAAAATCATCATAGAAGCTTAGGATCTTCACTTACCTCTTAAAGAACTCAAGGTTGGAGAATCCTAACGTGGAGATGTGGAGAAATCCTCTTCCAAAACTCCAAGCTTCAAAACTTAGCTCTTTTTGCTAAAAACCTTCAAAACATATATAAACTCTTAAAACCTTGGAAGTTTTGGTGAAAATCATCAAAAACAGGAAAGTCAACTTGGAGAGGGTTGGGACTCACCTTTGGCTGCGGGTGAAGGAGAAAATATCTCCTCTCACCGACCTGTGGCCCTCTTATAGGTGGCTGGCCAGATCACCTTCGGCAGCCGAACGTGCTCCCTAAACCATGCAAGGTTCGGCGGCCGAAAGTGACCTTCGGCGGCCGAACTTTTGCATTTCTCCCTTATGCTTTTCTTTCCAAAAACTCACTTCTTTAAACCATTTAAAAACATAAAAACATCTTAGAAAACTCATATATTACCCTTCTAGATGCTTCCGACACCGGAGATTCCACCGGACTACAGGAATTCCTATGCCGGGCTCTAGCCGGGTATTACAGCAAGGATCTTCACCATGACACAGCAGGAGGCTAACACATCTAACACCGTGGTGTCATGTAATCTCATCATTGGATGTTCTGATGTGTATGCATTAATGGACCCGGGTGCATCTCATTCTTTTATTGCACCGAGAGCTGTTCAGAGGTTAGGGTTGATGGTCTCTGAGTTAGAGTGTCCCCTATGGGTCAGTGGACCCAAGTGTGACCCGTCAGTTGCAGAGTCAGTCTGCCAGTGTAGTCCAGTTTTTGTAGACAGAAGATGCTTGTCCGCCGACCTTGTGGTTCTAGATTTGACAGACTTTGACGTCATTCTAGGGATGGATTGGCTATCTACCCATGGTGCTACCTTGGACTGCAGGGACAAGGTAGTTAAGTTCAGATGTTAAGACAGGTCAGAGATCGTCTTCAGAGGAGACAAAAGGGGTACACCTAGAGGTCTGATATCAGCTCTTCAGGCTCGTAGGTTGCTTAGGAGGGGATGTCAGGGGTTTTTGGCTCATGTGAGAGAGCTAGACAGTCAGGTTAGAGAGCCCGCCTCAGTGCCAGTGGTCAGAGAGTTCTTAGATGTTTTCCCAGACGAGCTGCCAGGTTTACCACCTGCTAGGGAGATAGAGTTCGAGATAGAATTGATGCCTGGAACCAGACCGATCTCTATCCCTCCCTACAGGATGGCACCAGCTGAGTTGAAAGAGTTGAAAGAACAGTTGCAAGATCTGGTAGATAAGGGCTTCATCCGACCGAGTACCTCACCCTGGGGTGCTCCAGTGCTTTTTGTGAAAAAGAAGGATGGATCCCTCAGACTTTGTATCGACTACAGGCAGTTGAACAAGGTCACTACCAAGAACAAGTACCCATTGCCAAGGATCGACGATCTATTCGACCAGCTAGCAGGAGCGGGTTGTTTCTCCAAAATAGATCTGAGATCTGGGTACCATCAGCTGAGAATCAGAGAAGAGGATGTACCAAAGACAGCTTTCAGGACCAGATATGGGCACTATGAGTTCCTGGTAATGCCGTTCGGGTTAACCAACGCCCCTGCAGCATTCATGGACCTCATGAACAGAGTGTTTAGATAGTACCTGGATCACTTTGTTATTGTCTTCATAGATGATATCTTAGTGTATTCCAGGAATGCAGAGGAGCATGCCCATCATCTGAGGATAGTTCTGCAGACCTTGAGGGAACATGGCTTGTATGCCAAGTTCTCCAAGTGTGAGTTCTGGTTGAGGAGCATCTCATTCTTGGGGCATGTAGTGTCAGAGAACGGAATTGAAGTAGACCCCAAGAAGATAGAGGCTGTAACTAACTGGCCGAGACCCACCTCAGTGACAGAGATCAGAAGTTTCTTGGGTTTAGCTGGTTATTACAGGAGGTTCGTTCAGGACTTCTCAAAGATTGCAGCTCCTCTAACCAGATTGACCAGAAAGAATCAGAGGTTCGAGTGGACCGATCAGTGTGAAGAAAGCTTTGAGAAGCTCAAGAAGAGGTTGACTTCAGCACCAGTGTTAGCTCTGCCGACTAGCAATGAGGATTTCACAGTGTTCTGTGATGCATCCAGAGTAGGCTTGGGTTGTGTGTTGATGCAGAATGGAAGGGTGATCGCTTATGCTTCTAGACAGCTGAAGAGGCATGAGTTGAATTACCCCACACACGATCTTGAGATGGCAGCGGTTATCTTTGCACTCAAGATGTGGAGGCACTACCTCTATGGGGTAAAATGTGAGATCTTTACAGATCATAAGAACCTGCAGCACATCTTGAGCCAGAGAGAGCTGAATTTGAGACAGAGGAGATGGGTAGAACTGTTAAGTGACTATGATTGCAAGATTCAGTACCATCCGGGTAAGGCTAATGTAGTGGCTGACGCCTTAAGCCGGAAATCACTTGGCAGTCTATCCCACATCACGGCAGAGAGGAGACCGGTAGTGAAGGAGTTTTACAAGCTTATGAATGAAGGTCTACAGTTGGAGTTGTCTGGCACAGGTGCTTTGATTGCACAGATGAGAGTGGCACCCGTGTTTCTGGAGCAGGTGGCTCAGAAATAGCATGAGAACCCAGAGTTAGTGAAGATTGCCAGGACTGTTCAGTCAGGCAAAGATAGTGAGTTCAGATTCGACAGTAAGGGGATCCTCCGCTATGGGAGCAGACTATGTGTACCAGATGACATAGGGCTAAAGGGAGACATTATGAGAGAGGCTCATAATGCCAAGTACAGTGTTCACCCAGGAGCCACCAAGATGTATCAGGATCTAAAGAGAGTGTATTGGTGGCCAGCTATGAAGAGGGAAGTGGCACAGTTCGTGTCAGCCTGCGAAGTGTGTCAGAGGGTGAAGCTGGAACATCAGAAGCTGGCTGGAATGTTGAACCCACTGCCGATTCCAGAGTGAAAATGGGAGAATATAGCTATGGACTTCGTGGTGGGGTTACCAGCAGCGTCCAACAGACTAGACTCTATATGGGTGATTGTGGACAGACTCACTAAATCTGCTCACTTCATCCCTGTTAGGAGCAACTACTCTGTGGATAAGTTAGCGCAGGTTTATGTGGATGAAGTTGTCAGACTGCATGGGGTCCCGGTATCTATAGTGTCAGATAGAGGGCCCCAGTTCACCTCCAGGTTTTGGCGGAGTTTGCAGAACGCTATGGGTACCAGGTTGGATTTTAGCACGGCTTTCCATCCACAGACGGACGGACAGTCGGAGAGGACCATCCAGACAATAGAGGACATGCTCAGAATGTGTGTGCTGGATTTTGGCGGTTCTTGGAGGCAACATCTACCCTTGGTGGAGTTCGCCTACAATAACAGCTATCATGCTAGCATCAGGATGGCTCCATACGAAGCTTTATATGGGAGAAAGTGCAGGTCACCCATCTGTTGGGAAGAGGTTGGAGAAAAGGCCTTGGCAGGGCCTGAGCTAGTAGAGATCACCAGCAGGGTGGTACCCATCATTAGAGAAAGAATCAAGACTGCTACAAGCAGGCAGAAGAGTTATGCAGACATCCGCAGGAAACAGGTAGAGTTTCAGGAGGGGGATCTAGTATTGCTCAAAGTGTCTCCAATGAAAGGGGTGGTTCGGTTCGGGAAGAAAGGTAAGCTAGCTCCACGATACATCAGACCCTTCGAGATCTTGCAAAGGGTTGGGAATGTGTCGTACAAGCTGGATTTACCTGCTTCAATGCAAAGAATCCATCCGGTTTTCCATGTTTCCATGTTGAGGAAGTTTGTGTCAGATCCGAGCAAGGTTCTTAGTGAGCCTGAAGTAGAGATCCAAGAGGATCTCACATATGTAGAGCAGCCAGTGCGGATTCTTGACACTCAGATCAGAAAGTTGAGGAACAAGGAAATCCCGATGGTGAAAGTCCTTTGGAATCACCACAACATTGAGGAGTGCACTTGGGAGACACGGGAGTCCATGCTCCAGCAATATCCCCATCTCTTTTAAGGTTAGATCTTTACATGTTTATGTATGTATGTTATGTTGTTTTGCTATGCATGTACTAGTTGAGGAACATTCGGGGACGAATGTTCTTAAGGGGGGAGAATGTAATACCCGGCTAGACTCCGGTACCGGAATTCCTACCGTCCGGTGGAATTTGGGATGTCGGAAACCTCTAGAAGGGTAAATGCATGTTTTATGAAATGTTTTCATGTATTTTAATGGTTTTAAGTATGAAATTAAATGAGTTTTTGCATGAAAAGTCTTTGGAGGAAAACCCAGGTTCGGCCGCCGAAAGTCAAGTTCGGCCGCCGAACATGCATGCGTTTTGGAGGCACGTTAGGCCCTCGAAAGCATGAGTGAGGGAAGTCCAGGTTCGGCTGCCGAAACTCAAGTTCGGCCGCCGAACATGGCATGCATGCGGAGGCACTTTCGGCCCCCGAACGTGGCCTGGCCACCCACCTATAAAAGGGGCACTTAGCCGAAATGGGCGAGCTTTCTCCCATTTTCGGCCACAGCTAGCTTCCGACCTCCCTCTCCCCAAATCTTGTGTTCTTTCTCCAAATCTCCTCCATTTTTCTTGAGTTTTAACCTCACATTGCAAGTTTTGAGCATTTAAGACAAGTTTTGGAGCTTTGGAAACTCAGGAGCTCATTTGCTTGGATCTCCGAGTTTTGGTCGTCTCTCTCTCTCGATCTTCAAGAGGTAAGAGCCGATCTTAAGCTCAATGTATGCTTTAAATAAGTTTTAAGTTGTTTTATGGGGTAAAAATGCATGTTTTCGTTAGTTGAGCTATGTTAGGTTTTATGTGATTTATGGACAATGTATGTTGTTTATGTGTGTTTGAAGTGTTGTAGTTAGGGTATATGATAGTTTGAGACCCCTAGGTGTGATGTATGATATGTATGCATGTTTTAGAACAAGTTTATGCATGATTTGAGGTTTTGGGAGGCAAGAGGTTCGTTTGAGCCAAGTTTCTGCCCATTTGGGAGAAACCAGGTTCGGCAGCCGAAGGAACTTTCGGCCGCCGAACCCCCTTGTGGAGGCAGCATTCGGCTGCCGAAGCTTGCCCCCGAAAGAGGACTTTCGGATCTGTCTGGGACTTTCAGCCGCCGAAGGTGCCGCCGAAAGTGCCTGACTTTCGGATCTGTCTGGGACTTTCGGCCGTCGAAGGTGCCGCCGAAAGTGCCGCCGAAAGTGCCCTGTTCAGCCATTTCTTGCATGTTTTTATGTGCTTGTTTCATGATGTTTTAGGGGGCTTTTGGGGAGTAGTTTAGAGTTATGTTCATGTATGTTAGGTCCCTCATTTGAGTCCACCTGTATAGGTTCAGACCCGAGGAACCGAGTACCCCAGCAGTGAGTCAGCTGCTACAGAGTATTGTCAGAGCTAGCCAGAGGTGAGTGGAATAAACCTTAAGTTTTAAAATTAATGAAATATGAATTTTTGAGCATGATCCATGCATCATGAATGTCATGAGATATAATAGGTTGTTTGCATTAGTATTCACGAATATGTTGCATTGCATATTTGATGATGTTGTGGATGGATATTGAATGATCCTTTAGTCCTTGATATGTTATGATGAGACATGTTATGGTATGATTGCCGGTTGTACCCATTCTACGTCCCGGCCAGAGTAAGAGAAAGACCAGGTTGTACCCATTCTACGTCCCTGGCATATTGGAATGTTATGTATGTTATGTAAGAGAAAGTCCGGTTGTACGCATTCTACGTCCCGGCACTTTGGAATGTAGAGGACTAGAGGTGACAATACCATCCTTATGTGATTTGTTTGTGATGTGTTGCATTTCATGAAAGCATGAAATTTTAATATATGTTTTCTCTATTCTGCTCACTGGGCTTTGTAGCTCACCCCTCTCCCCTAACCCCAGATGTGCAGGTACAGGGTAGACCAGGAGGTTAGCTAGAGTTTGAAGTATATGATTATGTAATAGCTAGATTGTGGACATGACAATTGTACTATGATGTAATGTAAGAGATTACAGTATGTTATGTAATGAGGTATATTGAGGTTATAGTTGTGCTTGACCCTATGAGTATTGTTATCCCTTTTGATACATGATTTATAGATACGTTTATGATGTCCATGATAGTCCAAGCTCAATGTATGATGAGTTACCCCATTGGAGCATTTGATGAGGGCTCCAGTGGTGGTTTATGTTTATGATTATGTAATGAACAGGTTGAGCTTGGTTGATATATGAGTATGTTTACAGATTCTTTTGAGTTTGTTTGATCATGTGTGGGATTTACAGGTTTACATGTTACATGTCAGGCGTGCTACGGGTCCCGGCGGCCTTACGCCGACCTGGATTCTAGCGCCGATAGCGGTCCGGATTTTCGGGCTGTTACAGAGCGGATCTGCCAGGCTGTCTGGCGAGTATCATTCTGAATCGTGGGCTGGGCCGAAAGTTGGGCCGGACGCTAAGCCTGAGAGGGAAGCTTGGTCGAGCCCAGCCTTGAAGGTTGAATGAGCCAGGCTTGTTGTAATACCCGGCTAGACTCTGGTATCGAAATTCCTACCGTCCGGTGGAATCTCGGATGTCGGAAATCTCTAGAAGGGTAACAACATGTTTTTATAAAATGTTTTCATGTTTTTAATTGTTTTAAGTATGAAATAAAAATGAGTTTTTGCATGAAAAGTTTTTAGAGGAAAACTCAGGTTCGGCCGCCGAAAGCCAAGTTCGGCCACCGAACATGCATGTGATTAGGAGGCACGTTAGGCCCCTGAAAGCATGAGTGAGGGAAGTCCAGTTTCGGCCGCCGAAGCTCAAGTTCGGCCGCCGAACATTGCATGCATGCGGAGGCATTTTCGGCCCCCGAACGTGGCCTGGCCAGCCACTATAAAAGGGTCCCTTAGGTCCGCACGGGCGAGCTTTTTTTCTTTCCCGTTGTCGGCCAAGGTGAGTCTCCGCCGCTCCTCCCTCGATCTAGAGTGTTTTCCCTTAGATCTTTCAAGGTTTTCACTTATTTTAACTTTATTTTGAAGATTTGAGCTTTTGAGCAAAGTTTTTGGAGCTTTGGGGTTCAAGAACTCAATCTCCCCCATTTCCGAGCTAAGGTTGTTTTCCTCTCGATCTTCAAGAGGTAAGAGCCGATCTTGAGCTCATTATGTATTTTAAGTAAGTTTTATGCAAGAACTATGGGGTAGAATGCATGAGTAAGCTTAGGTTGAGTTTATGGGTTTTTGATGAACTTTGAGCAATGTATGTTGGTTTTTGTGTGTTTGGAATGTTGTAGTTGGGGTAAATGCTAGTTTGAGACCCCTAGGTATAATGAATGTGAAGTATGCATGTTGTAAAACTAGTTTATGCATGATTTGAGGCTTTGGGAGGCAAGAGGTTCGTTTGAACCAAGTTTCTGCCCATTTGGGAGAAACCAGGTTCGGCAGCCGAAGGGAGTTTCGGCCGCCGAACCCCCTTTGTGGAGGCAGCTTTCGGCTGCCGAAGTTGCCCCCGAAAAGAGACTTTCGTCTCTGTCTGGGACTTTCGGCCGCCGAAGGTGCCGCCGAAAGTGCCTGACTTTCGGTTCTGTCCAGGACTTTCGGCCGCCGAAGGTGCCGCCGAAAGTGCCCTGTTCAGCCATTTCATGCATATTTTTATGTGATGTTTTCATAATGTTGTAGGGGGTTTTTGGGGATATATATTAGAGTTATGTATATGGATGTTTGGTCCCTCATTTGAGTCCACCTGTGTAGGTTCGGACCTGAGGAACCGAGGACCTCAGCAGTGAGATAGCTGCTTCAGAGTCTTTAGAGCTTCAGCCAGAGGTGAGTAGGATAAACTCCTAAGTTTTAAATTAAAGAAATATAAGTTTTTGAGCATGTCCATGCATCATAAATACTATGTGATATTCTAGGTTGTATGCATTAGAAATCACGAATATGTTGCATTGCATAAATTGTTGATGATGCGGGTGGATGTTGGGTGATCCTTAGTCCCCGATATGATATGATGAGATATGATACAGTATGATATGGTATGGTGTTGAAGTCCAGGTTGTACCCATTCTACGTCCCTGGCACGATGTAAGAGAAAGTCCAGGTTGTACCCATTCTACGTCCCTGGCACAGTTGGACCATGTTATGATATGTTATGATCAAGGGAAAGTCCGGTTGACCCATTCTACGTCCCGGCACAGTTGGACCTTGTAGAGGACTAATGGTGACAACACCATCCTTGATGTGACTTGTTTGTGTTGTGTTGCATTCCATGATAGCATGAAATTATAATATATGTTTTTATTATTCTGCTCACTGGGCTCTTGTAGCTCACCCCTTTCCCCTAATTCCCCAGGGTTGCAGGTACGGGCTAGACAGAGGAGTCAAGAAGAGTAAAGTCATATGTTGTAATAGATAGATTGTGGACATGATAAAATTGTAATATGATGTAAGGTTATGTATAGTCATGTAATGTGTAATGATATTGAGGATTAGAGGTTGTGCTTGACTCTATGGGTATTGTTATCCCTTTTTAATACATGATCTCAAGATTTTTACGATGTTTAGGTAAACCAACTCAACACAGGTTATTTTACCCTTTGAGGAAATGATGAGATCCCACGGAGGGGTCAATGTTATGTTCATGTTTATGCACAGGTTGAGTTTGGTTGATGTATTGGAAAAGAAAAGTTTTTTTTTTTAAATTTTATGTATGTTGTTGATCATGTGCGGGATTTGACAGGTACAAGATGTATGTCAGGCTTGCTACGGGTCCCGGCGGCCTTATGTCGACCTGGATCCTAGCGCCGGTAACGGTCAAGATTTTCGGGCTGTTACAGAGTGGTATCAGAGCGCCTAGGTTCATATGGTCGGACCTAGAGTGTCGGGCTCATAGAGGTCATAAGAAGGTCAAGCACAATAGGAAAAGATCATGTCCACTAGGATAGGATGTAGAGTCCTGTCTTTTAATGATAATGTGAGATGCCATGACATTGTGCATGTGCATAAATGATATGCTTTGTTTGCCATGTATGCTATGAGGGTTCATGTGCTTCCACATGAACCATATGATGCTGATGTTTATATGTTGTGTGCTGTGTTTCAGAAACAGGATGAGAGGAACTCGTCGATCTGCACGATTGACTGGAGTACCACCAGAGGATGAGGGCATGAGCGCTCGTCCCCCAGCATTGCCTAGGGCAATGTCTAGCAGGTCTAGCAGGGAAAGGACAGTAAGAGACCCTAGAAGGTCTTTGGATCTGGGAAGAAGCAGATCAGTAAGGGGGACGGTTCAGGGAGGTATGTCAGAGGATGTGGGAGATGACATGGATGTTGATCAGAGGAGGGATGGCAGTCTGGGTGTTAGTATGTCAGAAGAGGGTATGGGAGAGTCCCAAGGAGGCACTCAGGCCTCGGGATTTGTTCAGCCACCTCACTACCCACCATACACCCAAAATCCCGGGTATTCGATGGGAGGTACATCGGATTTCCCTAGCTTCACCCCCTATCCCACACACATGCCATACCCACCATACTACCCACCGTACCCACAGTACCCAATGTACCCACCCCCACCATACTATCCAAATCCAGCAAATCCTACCCCAGGGGATGCTGCACCTCCTCCACCACCAGCAGCACCTACTGTCCAAACAAACACAGACCCCAAACCTAGCTCATCTGGAGGGAGCAAGGTGAAGATGACTGACTATATGAAGTTGGGTGCTCCCCAGTTTGAGTCAGGTGATGACCCGTTTGTATATTTGGAGAGGGTCAAGATGATAACCGATGAAATTGGAGCTGATGACAGTAGAGCCATACAGATGGCTGGTTTCACTTTGAAATGCAAGAAGGCCCGTGAGTGGTTCAAGAGTTATGTGAAACCGAGGGTAGATAGCCTATCATGGGAGGAGTTTGCTAACGAATTTGCAGGATGGGCTTTCCCTGATAGCTCAAGGGAACAGAAGATGATAGAATTCGAACAGTTGAGGCAGACCGAGGAGATGAGCATAGACGAGTACACAGACAGATTTTTGGAACTGTTGCCATTTGCTGGACAGAATCTGGATACAGATCAGAAGAAGTCAAGGAGGTATATCATGAAGCTTCATTCCAGGTATTCCTCCTTGATACAGTCAGCAGATAGAGAGAGTTTCCATGCCATAGTGGATATGGCTCGGAGAATGGAGGCTAGTGCAATCATCGAAGGGAAGGTGAAGCAGTCAGTGGCACAGTCTTCTGGTTCCAAGACCCCAGGAGGGGGAAGGTTAGATCCCTCATCCTTGAGTGCATCAGCTTCAGGCAGTAAGAGGTGGAGTAACACCACCAGGAAGCCAAAGAAGAACAAGTTCTGGAACAAGATCAAGTCAGGTCTGGGACTAGGGAGTGGCTCGAGTTCAGGTGCAGATAATGCAGTGTGCAAGAAGTGTGGGAGACCGCACAAGGGAGTATGCCTGGTTGGGATATCAGCCTGTTTCAGATGTGGGCAGGAGGGACACATGGCACGAGAGTGTCCTAGAGCAGCTCAGATGACACAGTCCCATCAGACAACTTCCGGTAGTGTGGCACAACCAGCAGCTCCAGCCATGACACAGGTCAGTGGCAGAGGCAGAGGAGAGGGGCAGCCTCTTCTTCAGCGGGTTTCAGGGGTGAAGGTCCATCAGCACCAGCACGGATCTTCACGATGACACAGCAGGAGGCAGACGCATCTAACACCGTGGTGGCAGGTAACTTAGTCATTGGGTGTTCTGATGTGTATGCATTGATGGACCCTGGTGCATCTCATTCTTTTATTGCTCCGAGGGCCGTTGAGAGGTTGGGATTGATGGTATCTGGGTTAGAGTGCCCTCTATGGGTCAGTGGACCCAAGTGTGACCCATCAGTGGCAGAGTCAGTCTGCCAGAGTAGTCCAGTTTTTGTTGAGGGAAGATGCATGTCCGCCGACCTTGTGGTTCTGGAGTTGACAGACTTTGATGTCATTCTAGGGATGGACTGGTTATCTACCCATGGTGCTACCTTGGACTGCAGGGACAAGGTAGTCAGGTTCAGAGATCAGGATGGGTCAGAGGTCGTCTTCAGAGGAGACAGGAGGGGTACACCTAGAGGTTTGATCTCAGCTCTCCAGGCTCGTAGGTTGCTTAGGAAGGGATGTCAGGGGTATCTGGCTCATGTGAGGGAGCTGGGCAGTCAGATCAGAGAACCCGCCTCAGTGCCAGTAGTTAGAGAGTTTTTAGATGTGTTCCCAGACGAGCTTCCAGGATTACCACCTGCTAGAGAGATAGAGTTTGAAATAGAGCTGATACCTGGAACTAGGCCTATCTCTATTCCTCCCTACAGGATGGCACCAGCTGAGTTGAAAGAGCTAAAGGAACAGTTGCAAGAGCTGGTGGACAAGGGTTTCATCCGACCGAGTACCTCACCTTGGGGTGCTCCAGTGTTATTTGTGAAAAAGAAGGATGGATCCCTTAGACTTTGTATCGACTACAGGCAGTTGAACAAAGTCACCACCAAGAACAAGTACCCGTTGCCAAGGATCGATGATCTATTTGACCAGCTAGCAGGAGCGAGTTGTTTCTCCAAAATAGATCTAAGATCCGGGTACCATCAACTAAGGATAAGAGAAGAAGATGTGCCAAAGACGGCCTTCAGGACCAGATATGGGCATTTTGAGTTCCTTGTGATGCCGTTCGGGTTAACCAACGCCCTTGCAGCATTTATGGATCTCATAAACAGAGTGTTTAGACAGTACCTGGATCACTTTGTTATTGTCTTCATAGATGATATCTTAGTGTATTCCAGGAATGCAGAGGAGCATGCCCATCATCTGAGGATAGTACTGCAGACCTTGAGGGAACATGGCTTGTATGCCAAGTTCTCCAAGTGTGAGTTCTGGTTGAGGAGCATCTCATTCTTGGGGCATGTAGTGTCAGAAAACGGAATTGAGGTAGACCCCAAGAAGATAGAGGCTGTGACTAACTGGCCTAGACCCACCTCAGTGACAGAGATCAGAAGTTTCTTGGGTTTGGCTGGTTACTACAGGAGGTTTGTTCAAGACTTCTCAAAGATTGCAGCTCCTCTAACCAGATTGACCAGGAAGAATCAGAGGTTCGTGTGGACGGACCAATGTGAGGAAAGCTTTGAAGAGCTAAAGAAAAGATTAACTTCAGCACCAGTGTTAGCTCTGCCAACTAGCAATGAGGATTTCACAGTATTCTGTGATGCATCCAGAGTAGGCTTGGGTTGTGTGTTGATGCAGAATGGTAAGGTGATCGCTTATGCTTCCAGACAGTTAAAGAGGCATGAGATGAATTACCCCACACACGATCTTGAAATGGCAGCGGTGATCTTTGCACTCAAGATGTGGACGCACTACCTCTATGGGGTGAAATGTGAGATCTTTACTGATCATAAGAGCCTGCAGCACATCTTGAGCCAGAGAGAGCTGAATTTGAGACAGAGGAGATGGGTAGAACTGTTGAGTGACTATGATTGCAAGATCCAGTACCATCCGGGTAAGGCTAATGTAGTAGCTGATGCCTTAAGCCGGAAATCACTTGGCAGTCTATCCCACATCACGATAGAGAGGAGACCAGTAGTGAAGGAGTTTTATAAGCTCGTGAATGAAGGTCTACGGTTGGAGTTGTCTGGTACAGGTGCTTTGATTGCACAGATGAGAGTGGCACCCGTGTTTCTGGAGCAGGTGGCTCAGAAACAGCATGAGGACCCAGAGCTAGTGAAGATTGCCAGGACTGTTCAGTTAGGCAAAGACAGTGAGTTCAGATTTGACAGCAAGGGGATCCTCCGCTATGGGAGCAGATTATGTGTACCAGATGACATAGGGCTAAAGGGAGACATTATGAGAGAAGCTCATAATGCAAGGTACAGCATTCACCCTGGAGCCACCAAGATGTATCAAGATTTAAAGAAAGTTTATTGGTGGCCAGCTATGAAGAGAGAAGTGGCACAGTTCGTGTCAGCCTGCGAAGTGTGTCAGAGGGTGAAGCTAGAACATCAGAAGCCAGCTGGAATGCTCAACCCACTGCCTATTCCAGAGTGGAAATGGGAGAATATAGCTATGGACTTCGTAGTGGGATTGCCGGCGACGTCCAATAGATTGGACTCCATATGGGTGATTGTGGACAGACTCACCAAATCTGCTCACTTCATCCCTGTCAGGAGTGGCTACTCTGTGGACAAGTTGGCGCAGGTATATGTGGATGAGGTTGTCAGGCTGCATGGGGTTCCTGTTTCAATAGTGTCTGATAGAGGGCCCCAGTTTACCTCCAGGTTTTGGCGGAGTCTGCAGGATGCTATGGGTACCAGGCTAGATTTCAGTACTGCCTTCCATCCCCAGACTGATGGACAGTCAGAGAGGACCATCCAGACAATAGAAGATATGCTCAGAATGTGTGTGCTAGATTTTGGCGGTTCTTGGAGGCAACATCTACCCTTGGTGGAGTTCGCCTACAATAACTGCTATCATGCTAGCATCGGGATGGCTCCATATGAAGCTTTGTATGGGAGGAAGTGCAGATCACCCATCTGTTAGGAAGAAGTTGGAGAGAGGTCCTTAGCGGGACCTGAGCTAGTAGAGATCACCAGCAGGGTGGTGCCCATGATCAGAGAAAGGATCAAGACAGCCATGAGTCGACAGAAGAGTTATGCAGACATCCGCAGGAAACAGGTAGAGTTCCAGGAAGGGGATCTAGTGTTGCTCAAGGTGTCTCCAATGAAAGGGGTGGTTCGGTTCGGGAAGAAAGGTAAGCTAGCTCCACGATACATCGGACCCTTCGAGATCTTGAAAAAGGTCGGGAATGTGTCGTACAAGCTGGAGTTACTTGCTTCAATGCAAAGAATCCATCCGGTTTTCCACGTTTCCATGTTGAGGAAGTTTGTGTCAGATCCGGGCAAGGTTCTTAGTGAGCCTGATGTAGAGATCCAAGAGGATCTCACCTATGTAGAGCAGCCAGTGCGGATTCTTGACACTCTGATCAGAAAGCTAAGGAACAAGGAAATCCCGATGGTGAAAGTCCTTTGGAATCACCACAATATCGAGGAGTGTACCTGGGAGACACGGGAGTCCATGCTCCAGCAATATCCCCATCTCTTTTAGAGGTTAGTGTTTACGTGATTATGTGATACATATGTATGTTTTGATGGTTTGATATGCATGTGCTAGTTGAGGAACATTCGGGGACGAATGTTCTTAAGGGGGGGAGAATGTAATACCCGGCTAGACTCTGGTATCGAAATTCCTACCGTCCGGTGGAATCTCGGATGTCGGAAATCTCTAGAAGGGTAACAACATGTTTTTATAAAATGTTTTCATGTTTTAATTGTTTTAAGTATGAAATAAAAATGAGTTTTTGCATGAAAAGTTTTTAGAGGAAAACTCAGGTTCGGCCGCCGAAAGCCAAGTTCGGCCGCCGAACATGCATGTGATTAGGAGGCACGTTAGGCCCCTGAAAGCATGAGTGAGGGAAGTCCAGTTTCGGCCGCCGAAGCTCAAGTTCGGCCGCCGAACATGGCATGCATGCGGAGGCATTTTCGGCCCCCGAATGTGGCCTGGCCAGCCACTATAAAAGGGTCTCTTAGGTCCGCACGGGCGAGCTTTTTTTCTTCCCCGTTGTCGGCCAAGGTGAGTCTCCGCCGCTCCTCCCTCGATCTAGAGTGTTTTCCCTTAGATCTTTCATGGTTTTCACTTATTTTAACTTTATTTTGAAGATTTGAGCTTTTGAGCAAAGTTTTTGGAGCTTTGGGGTTCAAGAACTCAATCTCCCCCATTTCCGAGCTAAGGTTGTTTTCCTCTCGATCTTCAAAAGGTAAGAGCCGATCTTGAGCTCATTATGTATTTTAAGTAAGTTTTATGCAAGAACTATGGGGTAGAATGCATGAGTAAGCTTAGGTTGAGTTTATGGGTTTTTGATGAACTTTGAGCAATGTATGTTGGTTTTTGTGTGTTTGGAATGTTGTAGTTGGGGTATATGCTAGTTTGAGACCCCTAGGTATAATGAATGTGAAGTATGCATGTTGTAAAACTAGTTTATGCATGATTTGAGGCTTTGGGAGGCAAGAGGTTCGTTTGAACCAAGTTTCTGCCCATTTGGGAGAAACCAGGTTCGGCAGCCGAAGGGAGTTTCGGCCGCCGAACCCCCTTTGTGGAGGCAGCTTTCGGCTGCCGAAGTTGCCTCCGAAAAGAGACTTTCGTCTCTGTCTGGGACTTTCGGCCGCCGAAGGTGCCGCCGAAAGTGCCTGACTTTCGGTTCTGTCCAGGACTTTCGGCCGCCGAAGGTGCCGCCGAAAGTGCCCTGTTTAGCCATTTCATGCATATTTTTATGTGATGTTTTCATAATGTTGTAGGGGGTTTTTGGGGATATATATTAGAGTTATGTATATGGATGTTTGGTCCCTCATTTGAGTCCACCTGTGTAGGTTCGGACTTGAGGAACCGAGGACCTCAGCAGTGAGATAGCTGCTTCAGAGTCTTTAGAGCTTCAGCCAGAGGTGAGTAGGATAAACTCCTAAGTTTTAAATTAAAGAAATATAAGTTTTTGAGCATGTCCATGCATCATAAATACTATGTGATATTCTAGGTTGTATGCATTAGAAATCACGAATATGTTGCATTGCATAAATTGTTGATGATGCGGGTGGATGTTGGGTGATCCTTAGTCCCCGATATGATATGATGAGATATGATACAGTATGATATGGTATGGTGTTGAAGTCCAGGTTGTACCCATTCTACGTCCCTGGCACGATGTAAGAGAAAGTCCAGGTTGTACCCATTCTACGTCCCTGGCACAGTTGGACCATGTTATGATATGTTATGATCAAGGGAAAGTCCGGTTGACCCATTCTACGTCCCGGCACAGTTGGAACTTGTAGAGGACTAATGGTGACAACACCATCCTTGATGTGACTTGTTTGTGTTGTGTTGCATTCCATGATAGCATGAAATTATAATATATGTTTTTATTATTCTGCTCACTGGGCTCTTGTAGCTCACCCCTTTCCCCTAATTCCCCAGGGTTGCAGGTACGGGCTAGACAGAGGAGTCAAGAAGAGTAAAGTCATATGTTGTAATAGATAGATTGTGGACATGATAAAATTGTAATATGATGTAAGGTTATGTATAGTCATGTAATGTGTAATGATATTGAGGATTAGAGGTTGTGCTTGACTCTATGGGTATTGTTATCCCTTTTTAATACATGATCTCAAGATTTTTACGATGTTTAGGTAAACCAACTCAACACAGGTTATTTTACCCTTTGAGGAAATGATGAGATCCCACGGAGGGGTCAATGTTATGTTCATGTTTATGCACAGGTTGAGTTTGGTTGATGTATTGGAAAAGAAAAGTTTTTTTTTTTAAATTTTATGTATGTTGTTGATCATGTGCGGGATTTGACAGGTACAAGATGTATGTCAGGCTTGCTACGGGTCCCGGCGGCCTTATGTCGACCTGGATCCTAGCGCCGGTAACGGTCAGGATTTCCGGGCTGTTACACTTGTTTTGCATACCAGGTGCGTGGGCCTCTACTTTATGGGCCTTTGGCTGTGGTCAAAGCCCTGGATCGAGGTGAAGAAAATCCAGCGGTCATCAATTGCCCCTTCACCTCCTCGGTAGTTATTGCTTTCAACTACCGAGGGGGTGAATATCAAGAACCATTATGACCGTGCCTGTTCGTGTTCAGATGCCTTCATAACACCCTTTCATCTTTCTGTCGTTGCGCAGTTTCTGAATCCTATCTGCTCTTTCCCCTTTCTGGCTTTTATCTACTCTCCGTGTTCTCTGCTATCTTTGCTTTTCTGTCATCATTATCTGGACATGTCCTTTCTTTCCTTTTCCATGAATATCTGACATCATTAGCTTAAAGTCTAGCATAACTCTGTCCTGTGCTAAGGCCTCAGGCTCCGGGTATATATCTGTAATACCCGGCTTGCTCAGGCATCGGAATTCCTATTGTAATACCCGGCTCATTCAGGCATCGGAAATTCCTACCGTCCGGTGGAATCTCGGATGTCGGACCCTTTGCCAAGGGATAAGCAAGGGTTTAGCAAAGGTTTTCAAAAGGCTTTTTACATGTTTTATGGTTTTAAATGGAAAAGAAATGAGTTTTTAAGAGAAAAGACCAAGGAGGCATTCACCAGGTTCGGCCGCCGAAAGTCAAGTTCGGCCGCCGAACATGGAAAGGTTTCGGGAGTGCTTTTGGCCTCCGAAAGCCTTGTTTGAACGAGCTCAGGTTCGGCCGCCGAATCTCAAGTTCGGCCGCCGAACATGCATGAGTTTAGGGGGCACGTTAGGCTGCTGAAGGTCTTTGACCAGGCCACCTATAAAGAGCCCTCAGATCGGAAATGGGTGAGTTTTCTCCCATTCTCGAGCTCAGGTGAGTTCTTATGCTCTTTTGGTCGTTTTCATGTTTTCTCTAACCATTCTTCAAGTTTTTTCACGAGTTCTCCCTTTTTTGAAGTTTTGAAGCTTAAAAAGGAGTTTTGGGAGTTTTGAGGCTTTTGGAGCTTGAATCCTCCACACCCCCGAGTTAGGGATCACACCACCCCTCGATCTTCAAGAGGTAAGTGTAGATCCTTGCTTCCTTAGTGTTTTTATGAAGTTTAAGTAAGTTTTATAGAGTTTGATGGGTGAGTATGGGTAGAAAGGCATGTTTAAGGTTTATGTGGGTTTTGTGCCCAATGTATGTCATATGTATGTTTATGTGATGTTATGTTGATAGTTTAAGCTAGTTTATGCATGTGGGAGAGTGTATGCATGATTGGGAAAGAGCAAGTGAGGTTATGTGTAGCTTTGGTGGTTTTGGCTTATGTGGGTCATAAGCTTTTTAAGTATGCTTTGGGATGTTCTTTGTTGGAGTTTAAGTGGTTTTAAGCTCCTATATGCTTGTTATGTGGTCTATGCATGTTTTAGAAGTTTTGAGTTGGTTTGTGGCTAGGCAGAATCGGACCTGTCGTCCAGAGGGGACCAGGTTCGGCCGCCGAAAGGAGTTTCGGCCGCCGAACCTGCATGGGAGGCAGCCTTTCGGCTGCCGAACGTGCCCCCGAAGGAGAGACTTTCGTTTCTGTCCAGGGGTTTCGGCCGCCGAACCTGCCGCCGAACTTACCCGAGTTTCGTCTCTGGAAGGGACTTTCGGCCGCCGAAGGTGCCGCCGAAAGTGCCCTGTCCAGCCGTTTCTTGGGTGTTTTCCATGCATGTTTAAGTGATGTTTAGAGGGGCTTTTGGGGAGTTTCTTATGAGTTGTTAGAATGTGTTTGGCACCTCATTCGAGTCCACCTGTGTAGGATCGGACCCGAGAGACCGAGGAGGCCAGTAGTGCTAGCAGTTGCAGAGTCAGTCAGCGTCTGCCAGGAGGTGAGTAGGACTAACTTAATCTTTTATGCACAAAATCTAATGCCTAAAGCATGTTCATGCATCATGATTATATGTAGTAGGTTGATTGCACTAGTTTCACGAATATGACGCATTGCATTATTTGATGTTGATGGAGGAAGGGTGGACCGAGGCGACTTCAATAGCCCATATCTGTCACGAGTCTTGTCTTAGTCCTTTGAGAGCCGGACAAGTACATGTAGGAAAGTCCATGTGAGCTCTCTGTGGACCAGACACCATGTCATGTATGTTACAGGCCTTTGTGAGCTCCTATGGGGGAGCCGGGCACCGACAGAGGGATTTTTGATGTCATGTCCATCCTCTGAGAGGAAAGATGCATGCAAAAAGACAGACTCTCAGAAACCAGGGTCCGTGGGGAATAGATATTGCATGAGCCCCGAGACGGACAAGATTATGTGATTTCTCTGTGTTATGATGCATTTCATGAAAGCATGTAATTAATGAACTGTTTTCTCTGTTTCTACTCACTGGGCTTTTTAGCTCATCCCTTTCCCCTAATCCCAGTTTTGCAGGCTTGAGAGAGTTCAGAGGCAGCAGGGTAAAGTCAAGTCGTATGTATATGTAATAGTTTATGTTTATGTTACAGTTTAGTAGTTTTAGAAGTGGACATGTATTATAAGTTGATGTAATATAACTTGATGTTATGTATATCAAGATTATGAGATAATGTATGTAATTGATAGTAGAGTTTATGTTTATGGAGTAGAGTGTGCTTGGCCCTATAGACTGGTTAATCCCTGTTGATGCATGGTTATGTAATGTTTTATGTTGAGTTGAGAACCAGGCTTGATGTACGTAATGTTGACCCAGCTAGGGCATTTGATGAGGGCTCTAGCATGGGAAAGTTTATGTTCACAGCTATGATGTAGCATACAGGTCGAGCTTGGTGTATGTTCAGTTTTCAGTTTTTATGTTTAAGTTTTGATCATGTATGGGATTTGACCAGGTGATAGTATGTATGTTTGGCTTGCTACGGGTCCTGGCGGCCTTAAGCCGATCTGAATCCTAGCGCCGGTGGCGGTTCGGGCCGTTACAGTAGGGTACCGGTTTCCGGGCTGTTACACCTGTAGTCCGTGGAAATTTCGGATCTCAGAGTTGCCTGTAAGGGTTGAAGCAAAGGTTTTCTAAAAGGTTTTTATACGTTTTAAGTGTTTTTATGGCTTTTAAGTAAAATGGTTTTGAGTTTTGAAGAAAAGGCTAAGGAGGCAAAAAATTGCAGGTTCGGCCGCCGAAGGTGATATTCGGCCACCGAAAGTGCTAGAGGTTCGGCTTCCGAAAGAAAAGTTCGGCTTCCGAACGTTGCATGGTTTCGCCTGCATGTTTGGCCGCCAAACGTGATTGACCAACTCCTCTATAAAAGCCCCTTAGGTCGGTTCAAGAGGAGAGTTTTCTCCATCTTCCCATCCAAGGTGAGCTTATGTCCTCTTTGGCATGATTTCTTAGTTTTTCCAAGTTTTTTTCAAAGTTATAGTAAGCTTGTAACTTGGTTTTGAAGGTTTTGAGAAAAAGAGCTAGTTTTGGAGTTTGAAGCTTGCAAAGCTTGGTTCTCCACGTTTTGAAGTTGAGGTCACACCAACTCAAGAGGTAAGGGTTGATCTCTATGTTTTATAGTGTTTTAAGCATGTTTTATGGATAGTTTTAGGAGTTTTATGGGGAGAAGGGTTTAGATGTGCATGGTTGTGCATGAGAGGGTTTTATGGACCCTTTGTGCACTATGTGTTTATATGTTGTTGATGTTAGAGTTTAAGGGTGTTTTAGGCCCCTTTGGGTATGTTTAGAGGTTTATGCATGCTTATATGAGGTTATATGCATGTTGAGTATGTGATGAAGGGTTAGGGAGATGAGTTTGTGCATGAACTGGGTTCTTGAAGAACTCAGGTTCGGCCGCCGAAGTGAGTTTCGGCCGCCGAATGCCTTGTGGAGGTGGCTTCGGCTGCCGAAGGCTGCTTCCGGAAGCTGGACTTTCGGATCTGTCATGCACATTCGGCTGCCGAAGGTGCACCCGAAGGAGTAGAAATAGGACTTTCGGCCGCCGAAAGTAGAGGTTCGGCCGCCGAAAGTAGGTGAGTTTCGTCTCTGGAGGAGACTTTCGGCCGCCGAAAGTGCCGCCGAAGGTGCTCTGTTTTGCCTTCCTTTGCATGATTTTCCATGCATGTTTATGAGGCTTTAGGAGGATTTTGGGAAGGTGTATTAGAGTTATGTTAGAGATGTTTGGCACCTCATAAGAGTCCTTTGGTGTAGGATTTGATCAGAGAAGAGGAGTTTAGCTCCAGTACAGAGTTGGCCCAAGTTAGTGGAGCAGAGGTTTCAGGTGAGTGGGACTAACTAACTATGCATGATTTGAAATGATGTTTAAACGATAATAATGGTAAGAGCATGAGACACGCATCATGAATGCCATGTGATAATAGGTTGTTGCATTAGAATCCACGAAGGTGCTGCACTGCATAATATGATGTTCATGTGGATGAATGTTGAATGATCCTGTAGCCCTCAATATGTTATGAAATGTCATGATATGATATGAATGAAGTAAAGAGTCAAGCATGACAAGTATGATGAGTATGACCAGGGAGGCCTAACCGCCCCTGTTATTGAGTCTGTATTAGTTAGGAGGCCTAATCGCCCTGACAAAACCGTTTTCAGAAATCAGTCAGGAGGCCTAATCGCCCTGATAAAACCGTTTTCAGAAAATTAAGTCCTGGAAAAGGCCTAATCGCCCCAGGCACTGTGCATGTTTAAGTTTTATGTACTAGTCAGATATGCGGAGGGCTATAGGTGACGACTTCATCCTTGATGTGTATTAATTGTATGATGATGCATGGCATGAGAGCATATGTTTTTATGAACTGTTTTTTTTATGGTTCCTACTCACTGGGCTTTAGAAGCTCATCCCTCTCCCCTAATCCCAGTTTTGCAGGGCCAGTAGTAGTGATGGAAGGTTAGAGTACATTCAGAATAAGCTATGGGACGGAACAGAGTCTAAGCATGGGTTGCCATGTTTGGTTGTAATAGCATAGCCTAGTGTACAGTAACATGTACAGGATATGTAAGAAGGATGTAAAGTTTTAGTGATGTTATGTATGTATGTTTGTTTAGAAGCTTAGTAATGGACATGATTGGATGTGATAATGAGATTATGGAGTTGATGTATAGAGTTGTGCTTTGCCAAGTTTTGTTTAATCCCTATTAGTAGCACATGATCACGAAAGTTTTCTTTAAAAGATGAATGTTTTTATGATGTATGAAATGTTTTCAAGAGATGTTTATAGTAGCCAAGTCTAATGAGAAAAAGTATGCATGAGATAGCTTGGTGAAAAGAAAGAAAAGTTTTAGTTCCAGCTCCTCAGGGTAAGCTTGGGGAATGGAGAAGTACCAGATTTTATAAAAGGTTGATCATGTGTGGGATTAGACTAGATGTATAGAGAGTATGTCAGGCTTACTACGGGTCCCGGCGGCCTTAAGCCGATCTGGATCCTAGTGCCGAACAGTTTGGAGCCGTTACAGAAGGGTACCGGTTTTCGGGCTGTTACAGATTGGTATCAGAGCATAGGGCCTCATAAGTACGGTGTGTTGAGCAAGGTCTCTCACATCGGAAAGAGGTTGTTTTAGTAAGGCAAGCACAATAAGAAAGATTAAGAGTAAGATCATGTCCACTAAGATAGGATAAGGAGTCCTGTCTTGCTTGATGATGTGTAATGCCATGTTTGAGGCATGTGCATTTTAGATGTATTATGAATGTTAACTGATCCCTGATTCCTCAATATGCTATGTTATGATATGAGATGAGTTGAGAGACCATAAATGGCTTTTGGCACAGTTGGTCATGGCATGTATGCTAGGTTGAGGATTGTTGGTGACGGATGCATTCATAATACATATGTTTTATAGGAGAGGTTATGTGATGCCATGTTTGATTGCATGTGTGCCTGTGTGTTTCAGAAAGAGCTGAGATGCAAGGTGGTAATCGATCTACAGAGTCAGATCCATCTGAATGGGACGGTATGGATACCTTTTCCCATGAGTTGCCAGAGGTAAGAGCAAGTAGAGAGGAGATAGCAGGAGACCTAGGAAGGTCTGTTGAGGTTAGCAGAGAAGGAATGGTGCAGAGGAGGGATGTAGGTTTGCAGGTGAGCATGGATGAAGAAAGTAAGGGAAAGTCAAAAGATGATGCTTGGACCAAGGAGTCCAAGAACTCAAGTACAGGAGAAGTTGATCCCTCTACTCTGAGCACAGCCGCCACAAGAGGTAAGAAGAAGACTAGAGGTTTGAGAAGATCAAAGAGGAGTAAGTTTTGGCAAAGGCTGAAGGCTAGTCTGGATGCCTCAGGTTCAGGCCCTATAAGATGTAAAAGATGTGGAAGATCACACGGAGGAGTGTGTCTAGCGGGGACAACTGCTTGCTACCGGTGCGGACAGGAAGAGCACTTTGCACGTGAGTGTCCTACTAAGCTTAATAGGGCACGGTCACCACGAACAACTTCAGGAGGAGTAGCACAGCCAGCAGTTCCAGCTTTGGATCCAGTTAGCGGTCAAGATGGAGAGAGAGGTGTACCCCCTTCTTTGGTAGGTTTTCCTGGAGAGGATCCATCAACACCGATTCGGATCTTCACCTGGGCTCAGCAGACGACTGACACATCAGACAGAGCGGGGTCAGGTATGTTCACTTTGGATACACTAATGTGTGAAGTTGTGAACCTTGATGTGTTGGTAGTTGTTCTAGGAGCTTTTGAGAAGTGAAGTTGATAGTTTATGGGCGTAGAATGTTCTCTTTGGGACATTAGACCCGGGTAGGATTCATCTGTGACCGAAGTTCCACTCAGTGTCATTTAAGAATAGATGCCTTCCACTCGACTTTGAGGTCCGAGACTTGAGTGTCTGGATGTCAATCGGGAAATGGATTGGTTTTCTTCTTGTGATACTGGTGCTATCTGTGTCTGCAGCTCAAGGTAGCCAGGAACGGAGTTCAGAATGAATCTGAGATAGGATCCAGAGAGAACTGAATAGGATGCCTAGAAGTTTGAAGTCAGATGGCAGGTTCACAGGATGTTTAAGAATGGATGTTAAAAGGTTAATGTTCAAGTTGAAAGGTTAGTAGACAGGTTTGAGAGCTAGTTTTAGTACCATAGACAGTGAGAATAGTTAGAGATGTAAGAGTTATAGGTGTATGAGTAATGCAGTGAAACAGCTAGTAGACAACGGTTTATCTGACCTAGTACCTCACCCTGGAGCGTTCCAGTGTTGTGCGGGAAAAGCAGGATAGATCAGAGAATCAGGTTCAGGTAGTAAAAGGTTAAAGCAAGGCTTAGATTAGTACAGAGGAAGAGGAGAGCAAAGAAGAATAAGAGTAAAAGTAGAAAGAAGGAAGGTAGAAGAGAAAAGTAAGAATAGAGAACTAAGAAGGGAAAGAATAGAAAAGGAGGAAAGAAGTATAGCAGAAAAGAAGAGAAAGGAAGAGTAGAAAAGAAGGCAGAAAGAAGAAAAAGAAGAAAGAGGAAAGGAAAAGAAGTAGAAGCAGAGAAGGAAAGAAAGGATAGAAAAAAAAAAAGCAGAAGAAAAGAGTAAGAGCAGAGAAACAAGGAAGAAGAGAAGAAGATCAGAGAAGCGCAGCAGAAGGCCATGAAGTTCAGAAGCAAGTTTAAAATTTTAAGTTTTGCATGGTTGCTTGCTTATGTGTTATGTGTTGTTTTAAACATTCGAGGACGAATGTTTTTATAAGGCGGGTAGAATGTAATACCCGGCTTGCTCAGGCATCGGAATTCCTGTAGTCCGGGGAAATTTCGGATCTCAGAGTTGCCTGTAAGGGTTGAAGCAAAGGTTTTCTAAAAGGTTTTTATACGTTTTAAGTGTTTTTATAGTTTTTAAGTAAAATGGTTTTGAGTTTTGAAGAAAAGGCTAAGGAGGCAAAAAATTGCAGGTTCGGCCGCCGAAGGTGATATTCGGCCTCCGAAAGTGCTAGAGGTTCGGCTTCCGAAAGAAAAGTTCGGCTTCCGAACGTTGCATGGTTTCGCCTGCATGTTTGGCCGCCGAACGTGGTTGACCAACTCCTCTATAAAAGCCCCTTAGGTCGGTTCAAGAGGAGAGTTTTCTCCCTCTTCCCATCCAAGGTGAGCTTATGTCCTCTTTGGCATGATTTCTTAGTTTTTCCAAGTTTTTTTCAAAGTTATAGTAAGCTTGTAACTTGGTTTTGAAGGTTTTGAGAAAAAGAGCTAGTTTTGGAGTTTGAAGCTTGCAAAGCTTGGTTCTCCACGTTTTGAAGTTGAGGTCACACCAACTCAAGAGGTAAGGGTTGATCTCTATGTTTTATAGTGTTTTAAGCATGTTTTATGGATAGTTTTAGGAGTTTTATGGGGAGAAGGGTTTAGATGTGCATGGTTGTGCATGAGAGGGTTTTATGGACCCTTTGTGCACTATGTGTTTATATGTTGTTGATGTTAGAGTTTAAGGGTGTTTTAGGCCCCTTTGGGTATGTTTAGAGGTTTATGCATGCTTATATGAGGTTATATGCATGTTGAGTATGTGATGAAGGGTTAGGGAGATGAGTTTGTGCATGAACTGGGTTCTTGAAGAACTCAGGTTCGGCCGCCGAAGTGAGTTTCGGCCGCCGAATGCCTTGTGGAGGTGGCTTCGGCTGCCGAAGGCTGCTTCCGGAAGCTGGACTTTCGGATCTGTCATGCACATTCGGCTGCCGAAGGTGCACCCGAAGGAGTAGAAATAGGACTTTCGGCCGCCGAAAGTAGAGGTTCGGCCGCCGAAAGTAGGTGAGTTTCGTCTCTAGAAGAGACTTTCGGCCGCCGAAAGTGCCGCCGAAGGTGCTCTGTTTTGCCTTCCTTTGCATGATTTTCCATGCATGTTTATGAGGCTTTAGGAGGATTTTGGGAAGGTGTATTAGAGTTATGTTAGAGATGTTTGGCACCTCATAAGAGTCCTTTGGTGTAGGATTTGATCAGAGAAGAGGTGTTTAGCTCCAGTACAGAGTTGGCCCAAGTTAGTGGAGCAGAGGTTTCAGGTGAGTGGGACTAACTAACTATGCATGATTTGAAATGATGTTTAAACGATAATAATGGTAAGAGCATGAGACACGCATCATGAATGCCATGTGATAATAGGTTGTTGCATTAGAATCCACGAAGGTGCTGCACTGCATAATATGATGTTCATGTGAATGAATGTTGAATGATCCTGTAGCCCTCAATATGTTATGAAATGTCATGATATGATATGAATGAAGTAAAGAGTCAAGCATGACAAGTATGATGAGTATGACCAGGGAGGCCTGACTGCCCCTGTTATTGAGTCTGTATTAGTCAGGAGGCCTAATCGCCCTGACAAAACCGTTTTCAGAAATCAGTCAGGAGGCCTAATCGCCCTGACAAAACCGTTTTCAGAAAATTAAGTCCTGGAAGAGGCCTAATCGCCCCAGGCACTGTGCATGTTTAAGTTTTATGTACTAGTCAGATATGCGGAGGGCTATAGGTGACGACTTCATCCTTGATGTGTATTAATTGTATGATGATGCATGGCATGAGAGCATATGTTTTTATGAACTATTTTTTTTACGGTTCCTACTCACTGGGCTGTAGAAGCTCATCCCTCTCCCCTAATCCCAGTTTTGCAGGGCCAGTAGTAGTGATGGAAGGTCAGAGTACATTCAGAATAAGCTATGGGACGGAACAGAGTCTAAACATGGGTTGCCATGTTTGGTTGTAATAGCATAGCCTAGTGTACAGTAACATGTACAGGATATGTAAGAAGGATGTAAAGTTTTAGTGATGTTATGTATGTATGTTTGTTTAGAAGCTTAGTAATGGACATGATTGGATGTGATAATGAGATTATGGAGTTGATGTATAGAGTTGTGCTTTGCCAAGTTTTGTTTAATCCCTATTAGTAGCACATGATCACGAAAGTTTTCTTTAAAAGATGAATGTTTTTATGATGTATGAAATGTTTTCAAGAGATGTTTATAGTAGCCAAGTCTAATGAGAAAAAGTATGCATGAGATAGCTTGGTGAAAAGAAAGAAAAGTTTTAGTTCCAGCTCCTCAGGGTAAGCTTGGGGAATGGAAAAGTACCAGATTTTATAAAAGGTTGATCATGTGTGGGATTAGACTAGATGTATAGAGAGTATGTCAGGCTTACTACGGGTCTCGGCGGCCTTAAGCCGATCTGGATCCTAGTGCCGAACAGTTTGGAGCCGTTACAGAAGGGTACCGGTTTCCGGGCTGTTACAATATCAGTGCCAATTCTTCTTCAATCTCAAGCCCTCTGTTGGAGCAAGGGATCCTTTCTTTCCAGTTCTCTATCTGTTTCCTTCTTCCAGCTGGGTTCTCCTGTTTTATCTGCAAAGGATCCATTTGACGCCTTCTTCAAATGGCTGGAGGTGAGCTTGAGTTTGCCTTGCTTTGTTGTCCTAGAGGTTTGCTTTAATCTTGCTTTTATCATCTTGATAGAAAATAATTCTGGCTTATCCCTGTTTTGGAACTTTTTGCAGTACCTGAGATAAAAATGGGTCAGCTCAAAATTCTTGAAAATTTGAGGTTACCTCTAGGGAGTCTGAACGTTGCTTTGGAGGTTCTTCTTGTAGGGCGGTCGATGGGTGGGACCATTCGGCAAGTTGCTGAAACTACTTCACCTAGGTCGTCTGGCCGACCTCCTCCTCTACTTGTTGTTCGGGCTCCAAAGAGGTTATGGACTATTGAGGAGTTTGCTCTAACTTTGCCTTCCTTCGAGAGGGAAAAGGAAGTTTCTTCGATGCCCCTGTTATCTGCTTTTGATATAAATGGAAGTGGCGAAAGTGATCAGCTTATTGTTCCCTTTGGAATGAAGTATTTGTATTATGCGAGACTGAGATCTGCTGCACTCAGTCAAGCTTCCAGCGATGCCTTCGAATATGTGCTCTGCGATCTTCCTGAAGCCGTAACTAGGAAGCCCATGTTTTCATGGTACATACGAACAAGCTCGGATATTATATCCTGTTCGTATGTACCGTGAATCACACTTGGGCAATCAGGGTGCCGACCTATAGGGGAACAGTGAGAAATAGTTATGGGAATCAACTTGTTCAGTTCCCCTATAATAGCGAGACAGATCTTGGTCTTTCTGCCAAACTCACATTCCGAGCTGCGAGAATTCCTCCGAACTGAAGACTAGAGTAGTGGGGTAGGTGATAACGATGTACACGTAGATGGTGAAGTATCCGGACATGTAAATCCTTTAAGGATAGTCTTCCATTCTGTAATGTAGGCCTAGGCCTTTATAACATGCTGTATATATACTTCATCGGGAAGCTGCTCTAGCTCTTCTTTGGACAACCGACTAAGCAGGTCTGCCTCCTCGTTTTCATCTCGAGGTATCCTCTGAAATCTAATACTGACTCCTCGACTCGTGAGTTCGGCTTCCAAAGTTTTTACTTTATCGAGATAATTCTGCATGACGGGGTCTCTGGCCTGATATACTCCCGTCACCTGGTTGATCACCAGCTGAGAGTCACTATTCACCTCGAGGTCGGTTACCCCTACTTCCAAAGCTACCAACATTCCATTCACCAAGGCTTCATATTCGGCCATATTATTAGAAGCCTTGAATTCTAGCCGTAAGGCATAACATACTTTAAAGCCCTCCGGCCCCTTAAGCATTATCCCAGCGCCACTGCCCTCAGAGCCTGATGCTCCGTCTACATATGTAATACCCGGCTAGATCAGGCATCGGAATTTCTACCGTCCGGTGGGATTCAAGGATGTCAGAAGTTTCTAGAAGGGTAGAGTGAAGGTTTTCTAAAAGGTTTTTAAGTGTTTTCAAGGTTTTGAATAGAATAGGATTGAGTTTTGAAGAGAAAAGGCCATGGAGACAAAGGCCAGGTTCGGCCGCCGAAGGTGATGTTCGGCCGCCGAAAGTGCCCAATGTTCGGCCCCCGAAGGTAAGTTCGGCCCCCGAACATTGCATGGTTTTGCATGCAGTTTCGGCAGCCGAAGCTGAGTTGGACAGTCAGCTATTGTGCACTCCTTAGTCGGTGAATTGGACATGTGTTGCTTCCAAATCACAGACAGAGGGTTATGCCACGTTCTCCATGAGTCAGCCTCATGTTTTAATCACCCCATGCACAGGTGTGAGGGTGTTAAGTGGTTTTGAAAGTTTTTGAGAGAAAAAGAGAGTTTTGATGGTTTGGTGAAGGAGAAGAGGGGTTGATCTATAGCTTTGAGTTCAGGTTGTTTAGCTTCTGGATTCAAGAGGTAAGTGAAGGTTTTAAACTTGTTTTAATGGTTTATAACAGCTTTTAAAGAGATTAAGGGTAGAGTTGCATATATAGGTTTTAAAGGTTAGTTTATGTGTTTTGATTGATAAAGCATGATTATGTGTTATATGTGCTGTTTTGTTGGGGTTAATAGGTAGTTTTGGACCCCTTTGTGCATATACATGAGTATATGTGAGTTGAGGAGTAGAGTTATGCATGTGTTGAAGGTTTGGAAGGCTTGGAAGGCATGTTGGCGCGCGAAGCTGAGTTTTTGGATGAACTCAGGTTCGGCAGCCGAAGGAGGAGTTCGGCCACCAAACATGCCCAAGGTTCGGATCTGTTCAGGACATTCGGCCGCCGAACCTGCCGCCGAATGTGTTCCGTCCAGCTTTTCTTTTGCATGCTTTATGTGATTGTTTTGAGAGGTTTCAGAGGGGATTATAGGGGATTGTTTAAGAGTTTATCAGAGTATGTTTGACACCTCATTCGAGTCCATTTGTGTAGGATTGGACCCGAGAGATCAAGGAGGTCATCAGAGTTAGAGGTTGCAGAGTCAGTTCAGTTATCTGCTAGAGGAGCAGAGGTGAGTAGAACTAAACTTAATCTTTTTATTAAAGAACAGAATGTTTGAGCATAGTTCATGCATCATGAATGCTATGATTTATATAGGGTGATTTCATTAGAATCACGAATTTGATGCATTGCATTATTCATTGATAGTGAGGATTGGACCAAGGCGACATCAATAGCCCGTCGAGGGAGTTTTGAGGTCATGTCTAATCCAAGATGTGGAATGTTTGAGTGGTGATGCATTTTCATATAAAGTGCGTATGAATGAACTGTTTTCAGTGTTTCTACTCACTGGGCTTTATAGCTCATCCCTTTCCCTTAATCCCAGTTTTGCAGGTTCAGAGTAGCTGGGAAGGGCAGAAGCATCAGAGTATTGTTAGAGAATTGTATGTGTAATAGTATAGTGTGGACATGATGTATATTAAAGAGATATTTGTAAAAGATGTAATAGATAGTCAGTTGAGTTGTATATGAGTTAGAATGTGCTTTTGCCTAGTATGTTAAATCCTTTGTATATACATGTATCCTGTTTTAAAGTTTCTTGATGAGAAATGAGTCAAACCAGACTTAATAGATGTTGTGTTTCGAAAACCCAGTGAATTATAACTGTGAGGGAAGACAGGGTATAATTCCCTTGACCCAAGACCAGTGCAGAGGAAAGACCAGGTTTGATTCCTGTGATCCATAGAGAGGCCAATAGAGAAGACCAGGTTTGATTCCTGTGACTCTATGGTAGCCAAGTTAACTTATGATATGCTGACCCTACAGGGTGGGTTCTATGTTTCAGCGCATAGTGCATGGAGGTTACTTGGTAGAGTATCACTGGTGTATTACAGACAGCCCTGAGGGCTAGTTCAGATTAGTATGTCTGAGCATTTGGTTCATATGATTGGACCTATAGTACAGTGTTTTAAAGGTTAAGTCTGGTAGTTTTAAAGAAAAGTTTTAAAGAATAGTAGTCCAGTTGGATCATGTATGGGATTCTAACAGGTACACAGAGTTCAGGATAGGCTTACTACGGGTCTAGGCGGCCTTAAGCTGATCTGGATCCTAGTGCCATAACAACTCGGGCTGTTACTGAGGGGTACCGGTTTCTGGGGCGTTACAACATACAGCTTCCAGCTAAATTCTTGGGAAGGCTCTCCCTCTCCCTCCTTTCTTGGTATCTCTGAGAATGATCCTTCCTTCTCTTCATTGAATGCGCACTCTGCTATGAAGTCAGCCAGCGCCTGAGATTTTATAGCCGTCCGAGGTCGGTATTCTAGACAGTAAGGGTTGATTTCCACGGACCATGCTAACATCCGCCCTGAAGTTTCCGGCCTGCGTAGAATCTTCTTTAAGGGTTGGTCTGTCATCACAACTCCTTGGTGGCCTTCTAAATAAACTTTGAATTTCCGGACTGCTAGCAATAGGGCATAGGCTAATTTTTCAATGTTCGAATATCTGACCTCAGTATCTCTGAGTACCTTGCTGACGTAGAAAACAGGTTTCTGCTCCCCCTCTTCCACCCTTACTAACACTGCGCTGACTGCTTGTTCTGAGGCCGCCAAGTATATCAGAAGTTCTTCTCCTTATCCTGGACTGCCATGAGCACTTCGGCTCTGGAGGCGTTGAGGGGAGTTGGCTTCTCAGGAACCCAAGGAGGGAGCACTCTTGGTTCAAGAACCCGAGGAGGAGGGGGAGGCCTTTGATCCCTTCTCTCCTAGGCCTGCTTGTACGGCTCAGGCCTCTTCCCATGTTTCTTCTCGTGTCTCTCCGGCCTCCTCTCCTCCGGGGCTTTCTCTTTTCCTGCCATCCCTTTGGCAAATCTACTCGTTACCAAGGCATCATCCTGCCTTATATACTTCTCCGCTCTCTTCATCAACTCAGCCAACGAGGTCGGAGGTTTCCTGCTTAGAGAGCCAAAGAACTCGGCAGAGGTTGTTCCCTTTTGCATGGCCTCTACCGCCCTTCCTTCATCAAGCTCGGGAATCTGCAGGGCCTCCATGTTGAAACGGGCGACATACTCTCTGAGTGATTCTCCCGCTTTCTGTCTCACTGTTTCCAGATAGCTCATCTTCCTATCTGCTGGCACCCCGGCTATGAATCGACTGATATAACGGGTGGCGAGATCTCCAAAACTTTTAATGCTTCCGGCCTCCAGACTATTGAACCACGCCCGTGCTAGTCCCGAGAGCGTCGTTGGGAACACCTTACACATTAAGGCATCTGACAGAGTTTGCAACTCCATGAAGGTCTTATAGTTCATGACGTGCTCCCTCGGGTTACCAGCTCCGTCATAGGCTGCCGTTGACGGCATCATGAACTTCTTAGGGACAGTCTCTTGCTGCACCACCTTTGAGAAAGGGGAAGAAGTAGGCAAGGAGGTTAGGCTCTGGTCTTTCTTACCTAGCTCGGCTAAGAGCTGCTCTTTCAACCTTTTCAACTGTTGGTCCATCTTCTCGTCTTCTGAACTGGATTTTTTCTCTAAGATGTATTCCTCCTCCTCCGTTTCAGTTCCCGTCTCCATGGTTGTTTCGGCGGCATAGTTATCCGCCTCCTCATTTTCTATCATCTCTCTTGCCCTCCTCCCATGGATTCGGGCTTCCGGTTCTTCCTCTTCCCCGGCTCTTCTTTCTCTTTCCCCGGTATCACGGCTGCTAGTTTGGAGGCGGTCAGAGGTAGGTCGGGGCTCATTGGTTCTGGGCTCCTCTACCACTGGGAGTGCATTTACTGGGGTGCTAAGGCCCCTCTGTTTCATTATCTGCCCCAACCAGTGGGCGGTACTCTGTAACTGGAGGGCCATGGTTTGAATGTCCTGGTTAGACAGGGTCATAGTGGGAGTATTCCCTGCCAAGCTTGGCGAGGGATTAAGGGGAACAGGCGTTTGGTTATTCAAGGTTGTAGGACTAGAAAAGGAAAACTGCTGCCCATCTTGGGCAGAGCTCAGGTCATTTGCGACGTTAAGGTTATTTTCTTGGTGGTTTGCCATCGTGGATCTCAGTGGGTTTTGAAAGTGAAAACTCCGGTGATGAAAAGATCTCCTTCGTTTCCCACAGACGGCGCCAATTGATGATCTGAGATCCAATAGAATAGTGTTTTACAAGGGTTTTTGTATTGAAGAATAAAACTTAAACTTTCTGGGGAGGGGACTCCCCCTTTTATCTCTTTCGTCTTGCATGTTGGTGACGTGTAAAGGCCTCCCTACGATTGGGACACGCGTCTCTGACATACAGATTCGGGCGTACGAGGGTATCAGCCGTCTGCTCCATGCGTAACGGCCTCTGATTCTCTTCGTGCATACGCTCGAGCGGATCTGCCAGGCTGTCTGGCGAGTATCATTCTGAATCATGGGCTGGGCCGAAAGTTGGGCCGGACGCTAAGTCTGAGAGGGAAGCTTGGCCGAGCCCGACCTTGAATGTTGAATGAGCCAGGCTTGTTTTGCATACCAGGTGCGTGAACCTCTACTTTATGGGCCTTTGGCTGTGGTCAAGACCCTGGACCGGGGTGAAGAAAATCCAGCGGTCATCAATTGCCTGATAATAAATATTTTAATAAAATATTAAAATATATCCGCTGAGATAAAAAATATATGATAATAAATATTAAAATTTTTAATTTTATTTATTACAATTGAGATTTATAGCGCATAAATTGGTATTTAATTATTATTTTGAATTTAAAATTTTTAAACAAATATTTTATTTTTCTTAACAAGTGAAGTAAATTTATACTAAAAAAATATTATTTTATAAAATAATGTTATACAATAATAATATAAAAAAATTTAATACCCACGCTTAATTTAATTATAAAACTATAAGCAAGTCATCGCTGGTCAACTCCTACATACCCTTCTATTCATATTCACCAGTCTTTACTAGGGGTGTAAATGAGCCAAGCCGTTCGTGAGCTATTCGAGGTTCGATTCGATAAAAGCTCGACCGAGCTCGACTCGATTTCTAAACGAGCCAAGCTCGAGCTTAATTTTTAGGCTCGTTTAGTAAACGAGCCAAGCTTGAGCTCCATAGTATTCGGTTCGTTAAGGCTCGTGAGCTCGACTCGTTTCTGAGTTCATGAGCAGGCTCGCGAATAGGCTCGTGAACAGTCTCGTTAAGTAAACTGAAATTACTATCATAAGAGAAATAAACTAAACCCTGCATATACTTTCATGAGCCAAATCTGAATTTTTTAAAATTCATCTCTATATAGTTTAGTTACACTCTTAAACTTGCATATATTTAGATCATTAAGATTTAAAAACTCATTTTTATAAGTTTACATGCTAATTTGTAGATATACTTATTTATCTAAAATTATTTTAATTTTAAACTTATTAGTTTTAAACTAAAACTCATTATACATTTAAATAAATTAAATTATTCGTGAACTATTTGAGACTCAGCTCGATAAAAGCTCGACTCAGCTCGATAAAAGCTCGACTCGTCTAAGCTCGTTTGCTAAACGAGCCAAGCTTGAGCTTCTTAATACTCGGCTCGAGTTCGATATGAGTAAAGCTCGAATTCGGCTCGAGCTCGAAAAAATTTTAACGAACCAAGCTTGAGCTCTTCAAAACTCGGCTCGGCTCGGTTCGTTTACACCCCTAGTCTTTACTCATCCATAGCCAGCGGGCCCCATCTCTCTTGTTAGTCGTATCTTGAGTTGTTGAGATTTGAATCTAATAAATGAGTAAAATGGATGAAATCTAATTCATTAATATTTTTAATTTAAAAAAATAATAAAAATATTTTTATATTTTTAATAAAAATAAATGTATGAAAAGTTTAAAGTATAAAAAATTTGATTATAGAGATATTTAAATGATTAATTTCAAAAATATTAAAATAAATTAAATAATTATATTTAAATCTAAGAATTAAAGTTTAATTAATTTATTTAAAAAGATAATAATATTTTTAATAATAAGAGATGAATGATAAAATATTTAATTTGAATGGATGAATTATAGAGAAATTTAAATTTTTTATGATAAGAATATAAAAATTGATTTGATAATTATATTAAAAATTAAAATATAAATTATTATATATAATATAAAAATTATAAAAAATATGTATATAATTTTAACAAATAAAATTAGATAAAAAAGGTGAGATAAAATTTTTAAAATCTAATTTTACATTCAAATAAAACCTCTTATTTAGTTATTAGATATTGCTATTATTAACAAGTTAGTCCTTACATTTTTAAAAATTTATTAAAATATTTTTATCTTTTTTCATATCTATTAAAATGTCCTTATTATTTTTTCCGTCAATTAAATACTCCTTATTTTTTCTGTACTTATCGTTTTTTTCTGTTAACGAAATAGTCCCTCCGCATTGTTTCTTTCCGTCAACGAAATCATTCCTCCCTATATTTTTTAGAAATCTATTAAAACGTCATTATTTTTTCTCATATCTATTAAAATGTTCTTATCATTTCTTTTCATAAACGAAATAGTTCATATATTTTCTTACATCTATTAAAATGTTCTTATTATTTATTATCATTTATTTCCGTCAATGAAATAGTCCCTCCTTCTTCTCCTCCTCAAAAAAGAAAAAAATGATGATGATGAAAGAAAATAAGAAGAAGAAAAAGAAGAAAAAAAATGAGAAGAAGGAGAAGGTGAAGAAGGAGAAGAAGAAGCAGAAGAAGAAGCCTCCTCCTCCTTCTCCTTAAAAAAGAAAAAAAAAAAAAAGAAAAAGACGATGATGATGCAAAACTAGATATCAAAGTAGTTCTGATAATTCAATAATATTATTACTTCAATTCAAAGGAGAAGAAGAAAAAGAAGAGTAAGAAAAAGCGAAAAAAGGAGGAAAAATCGATGAATAAGAAGGAGGAGGAAAAAAAGGAATAATTTAATATTTTATTATATTTTTAACAGAAAAAATAGTCGTAAATACTATTTTATTGACAGAAATAAAAGATATTAACGTTTTAATAGATTTCTAAAAATACAGAAACTGACTTATTAATAATAGTAATATTCAGAGACTAAATTATAAATCTCTCTAATTTTAATCTTTTTATTTTCTTATAAATATGTAATTTTCATTGTACATTTTATATAAAACACATTTTCACAATCTCTATTTTATATATTTTTTTATACATCTCTCCCATCCATTTTCAAATTACTCGTATTTTAATTTTTTTATTAATTTCTTTAATATTTAACATAAAAGCATAGTTACACTACTCTCAATATTTAATTTAATCCTCTTATAAAATTAAAATTAAAAGATGAGTCATCTAAATATTTTGAACATATCATCCTATTATTTCTTAATAATAAAATATATTTATACTATAATTATTATGAAACCATCTATATATTATTGTCTGAGTGATATATTAAATTTTATTATTTAAAAAATTGACATTTAGAAATATTGTGATAAAATAGATAATTATCTCATTTCACCGCTATCATCCTGTTATATTATTATTAAAATTTAATAAATTTATTTTTTTAAATATAATTTTTTAAATAAAATTTATTATTAAATATTAATAATATATGTTAATAAATATTAAAATTTTTAATTTTATTTGTTACAATTGAGATTTATAGTGCATAAATTTATATTTAATTATTATTTTGAATTAAAAATTTTTAAACAAATATTTTATTTTTCTTAACAGTGAAGTAAATTTATACTAAAAAATATTATTTTATAAAATAATATTGTATAATAATAATATAAAAAATTTTAATACCCACGCTTAATTTAATTATAAAACTATAAGCAATAATTGAGTCATCGCCGGTCAACTCTTACATACCCTTCTATTCAGTATTCACCAGCCTTTACTCATCCATAGCCAGCGGGCCCCATCTCTCTTGTTAGTCGTATCTGGAGTTCTTGAGATTTGAATATAATATATTATGTGGGTTTTTTTTTATATAAAAAATTTATTAATTTTAAAAAATATATCAATTAATAAATTAAAAAATAAATATTTAAAATAATTTAATAAATATAATAATGTAGATAAATTTTTTTATATGGCATAAATTACAATTTTATATCTAAATTTTAAATATAATTAATAAATTAATCTTATATTTTTAAAACTAAAATTTAAAAAAAATTTTTATATTCAAATTTTTTAAACATTATATATACTAATTAAAAGCTACTTTATTATCAAATTTCTAAAAATATAATTTTTTTCTCTAAGAATACTGCGTAAAGTCTATTATTTATAAATATATAATACCATTTAAAAATTATTAAATTTATAAATATTTTTAAAATTTTTGAAATTATTTAATATTAAAATATTTTAATGAATAAAAATTAAATAGTAAAAATATTAAAAATTAGTTGAATGTGATAATTTAGATAAAATTTAATGAGAATTTAAATATTTTTTTAAATAAAAAATAAAAAATAAATTTAACTATTTAAATTTTAATAAATGAGTAAAATAGATGAAATCTAATTCATTAATATTTTTAATTTAATAAAAATAATAAAAATATTTTTATATTTTAATAAAAATAAATATATATAAAATTTAATTATAGAGATATTTAAATGTTTAATTTTAAAAATATTAAAATAAATTAAATAATTATACTTAAATCTAAGAATTAAAGTTTAATTTATTTATTTAAAAAGATAATAATATTTTTAATAATAAGAGATGAATGATAGAATATTTAATTTGGATGGATGAATTATAGAGAAGTTTAAATTTTTTATGTTAAGAATATAAAAATTAATTTGATAGTTATATTAAAAATTAAAATATAAATTATTATATATAATATAAAAATTATAAAAAAATATGTATATAATATGAGTTTGGATACGATACCAGTTTAATACGATTTTAGGGCTGTAAATGAGCCAAGCTATTTGTGAGCTACTCGAGACTCGACTCGATAAAAGCTCAACCGAGTTCGGCTCGTTTTTTAAACGAGCCAAGCTCGAACTCAATTTTGAGGCTCGTAACTTAAACGAGCCGAGCTTGAGCTCCATAGTATTCGGCTCGTTAAGGCTCCGGGATGACCTTGGGGCCTCGCCGGTTGTTTGTGCTCCAAGAGATCTTACGAGATCCTGGCTATTTTTGTTCCGGGGTGACCTCGGGGCCTCGCCGGCTGTTTGTGTTCCAGGAGATCTCACGAGATCCTGGTTGTTTTTATTCCGGGGTGACTTCGGGGCCCCGCCGGCTGTTTGTGCTTCAGGAGATCTCACGAGATCCTGGTTGTTTTTGTTCCGGGGTGACCTCGGGGCCCCGCCGGCTGTTTGTGCTCCAGGAGATCTCACGAGATCCTGGTTGTTTTTGTTCCGGGGTGACCTCGGGGCCCCGCCGGCTGTTTGTGCTCTAGGAGATCTCACGAGATCCTGGTCGTTTTTGTTCCGGGGTGACCTCGGGGCCCCGCCGGCTGTTTGTCTTCTCAGTTTGGTTCATGGTGTTAAGAAATCTAGGGGATCCTGTACACCTACCTCCCTGGGGTCCTGTTCCTCTAAAGGGTCTCTCCGAGCCCTGTTCTTTCTTTGTCATGGAGGAGTATTATTCATAAAGATAATCTTATTGTGTAAACAATTTGTTTCCTTCATATTTATCAGAATACAATGTTTTTCTTTACAACTATATCAGGGGAAATACCTCTTTAGGTGTTGAATATTCCAAGCGTGGGGCTCATGGTTCCCTTGCATATCTTCAATCCGGTATACTCCTGGCCGGACTACTTTTGTTACCCTGAACGGGCCCTCCCAGGTCGGTGCTAGCTTACCAGCTGCCGCCCTTTTTCCTGTGGCTTCCAGGTTTCTTAAGGCCAGGTCTCCCACTTTCAAGCTTCTTTCTCTGACCTTTTGGTTGTAGTATCGTGCTGCCCGTTGTTGATAGGCGGTAGTTCGGATTTGAGCTTCTTCTCTGATTTCCTCAAGGGAATCCATGTTGCTTCTTAGCTTTTCGTCGTTAGTGCTCTCACTAGCAAATTGGACTCGAAGAGTAGGAATCTGCAACTCAACTGGGACTATGGCCTCTGTACCATAGGCAAGTGCAAAAGGCGTTTCTTTAGTGGGTGCTCTAGGGGTGGTTCGGAGTGCCCACAGGATGCTGTTGAGCTCTTCTGCCCAATTTGCCTTTGCCCCATCTAGCCGCTTTTTTAATCGTTCACGCAAGCGTCCTTCCCCAGAGAGTTCACACAAGCGTCCTTCCTCTCACGGAATCATCATCATTTCATCAACATAAAATTATGCAATGCATCATCCTCGTGGAGTCTAATGCAAACAACCTAAACATAATCATGATGCATGAAACGTGATAAAAATATTTGATATTCCATATTAAAATAGTTAAGTTTAGTTCCACTCACCTTTGGCTGACTCTGATCTAACTTTGCAGGTTCTGCACTATGCTCACTGCTGCTCTCTCTGGTTCCTCTGGTCTGTTCCTACATAGGTGGACTTATATGAGGTACCAAACTAACATAAGAACGACTCTAAGAAACTCCCCAAAACCCCTCTAAGAGATCCTAAAACAATCACATAAAACATGCAAAAGAAGGTTGGACAGGGCACCTTCGGCGGCAGGTTTGACGGCCGAAAGTCCTGTCCAGAGACGAAACTCATGCACTTTCGGCGGCCGAATCTCTTCCTTCGGCGGCCGAAAGTCCTCTTTCTCTCCTTCGGGTGCACCTTCGACATCCGAAAGTCTCGTCCAGAGATGAAACTCAACCTTCGGCAGCACTTTCGGCGGCCTAACCTTGCCTCCAGAGACGAAAGTCTAGAATTTCGGAAGCAAGCTTTGGCAGCCGAAACTGCCTCAACAAGGGGTTCGGCGGCCGAACCTTTCTTCGCGGCCGAACCTGGCCTTGCCCGAAGGGCAGAGACTTGCTCTGCTTCATGCAAACTTTCCCCAACTCCTCTCAACATGCATACCAACTTCTCACAACTAGCATATACTCAAGTATATGCACAAAGGGGTCTAAAACTAACCTATAACCCCAAACAAACTTAGCACATAACACTTAAACATACTTAAACACAACATCTCCACATAAACCTTATCTAACCTAATCATGCATACTACCCATAAAACTTCCATAAAACCTTCAAAAAAAGGAAGTTCAGTATCTTCACTTACCTCTCCCAAACAAGAGATCAGACGATCCTGACGTGGAGTTATGGAGATTCAAGCTTCCAAAACTTCAAACTTCCAAACTTTGCTCTTTTTGCTCAAAACCTTCAAAACATGCATAAGCTCTTAAAAACTTTGAAAGATTTAGTGAAAATCATGAAAACCATGAAAGTCAACTTGGAGAGGGTTTGGCTCACCTCTGGCTGCTGGTGAAGGAGAAAATATCCTCCTTTTCACCGACCTTTGGCCCTTTTATAGGTGGCTGGCCAGACCACCTTCGGCAGCCGAACGTGACGCCTAAACCATGCAAGGTTCGGCGGTCGAAAGTGACCTTCGGCGGCCGAACATGTGCATTTCTCCCAAATTGCTTTTCTTTCAAAAACTCACTTATTTAACACTTTAAAACATAAAAACAACTTAAAACATCTTAGAAAACATATGTACTACCCTTCTAGAGGGTTCCGACACCCGAGATTCCACCGGACTACAGGAATTCCGAGGCCGGACTCTAGCCGGGTATTACATCATGTAATAAAAAGGGATTACAATAACTATGGTCAAGCACACTTCTAAACCTCAATATCATTACATTACACATCCATACATCATTATACAATTTGTCATGTCCACATTCTAACTATTACATACATAAGACTTCATTACTCTTCTTGACTTCTCTGTCTAGCCCGTACGTGCAATCCTGGGGGATTAGGGAAAGGGGTGAGCTACAAGAGCCCAGTGAGCAGAATAATAGAAAACAATATTTAAAATCTCATGCCATCATGTAATGCAACACATCACAGCAAATCACATCTCGGATGGTATTGTCACCAATAGTCCTCTACATTCCAAAGTGCCGGGACGTAGAATGGGTACAACCGGTCTTTCTCTTAACATAACATATCATAACATTCCAATGTGCCAGGGACGTAGAATGGGTACAACCTGGACTTTCTCTTACATAGTGCCAGGGACGTAGAATGGGTACAACCTGGACTTCCATACCATATCATGCCGTAACATCATCATATCATATGAGGACTAAAGGATCATTCAATAACGAATCCACATCAACATCATAAATGCAATGCAACATATTCGTGATTTCTAATGCAAACAACCTAATTCATCACATGGCATTCATGATGCATGAACATGCTCAACTGTATAATTCATTTGCTTTAAAACATAAAGGTTTATTCTACTCACCTCTGGCTGAAGCTCTACTGACTCAGAAGCAGCTGAACTCACTGCTGGGGTCCTCGGTTCCTCGGGTCCGAACCTACACAGGTGGACTCAAATGAGGGACCAAACAACTAGAACATAACTCTAAAAACATCCCCCAAAAACCCCCTAAAACACCTTAAACAATCATGCAAAAACATGCAAAGGAAGGCTGAACAGGGCAGGTTCGGCGGCACCTTCGGCGGCCGAACGTCCCTCCAGAGCCGAAACCCAGGCAGGTTCGGCGGCACCTTCGGCGGCCGAAAGTCCCAGACAGAGACGAAAGTCTCTTTTCGGGGGCAACTTCGGTAGCCGAAAGGCCTGCCTCCCCAGCCATGTTCGGCTGCCGAAAGTCCTTCGGCTGCCGAACCTGGTTTCTGCCAAAGGGCAGAAACTTGGCTCCTCTATGCACATACGCCTCCCAAACTTTCCAAACATGCATATAACTCATTCAAATCATGCAAACAAGCTCCTAGGGGTCTCAAACTACCTTAGACCCCAACTACAACACATCAAACATACATTTACAAGCCACATTGTTCAAAGTTCATCAAAAACCCATAAACTCAACCTAAGCTTACTCATGCATTCTACCCCATAGATCTTGCATAAAACTTACTTAAAACATGCAATGAGCTTAGGATCGGCTCTTACCTCTTGAAGATCGAGAGAGAGACGACCTCAACTCGGAGGTGGGAGAGATTTGAGTTCTTGAACCTCAAAGCTCCAAAACTTGCTCAAAACTTGAAAATCTTCAAAACAAGATGAAAACTTGTAAGAATCGTGAAAGATTTGAAGGAAAGAACTCAAAGATGGTGAGGAACGGCGGAAGGGCTCACCTTGGCCGAAAATGGGGAGAAAGCTCGCCCATTTCGGCTAAGGGGCTCTTTTATAGTGGCTGGCCAGGCCACATTCGGGAGCCGAACGTGCCTCCGCATGCATGCCATGTTCGGCGGCCGAACTTGAGGTTCGGCGGCCGAACCTAGGCTTCCCTCACTTATGCTTTCGGGGGCCTAAGGCTCACCCAAAATGCATGCATGTTCGGTGGCCGAACTTTGTGTTTCGGCGACCGAACCTGAGTTGTCCTCCAAAATTGTTTTCATGCAAAAACTCATTTCCTTTTCATTTAAAATCATGAAAACCATTAAAACATTTCATAAAACATGATTTACCCCTTCTAGAGGTCTCCGACATCCGAGATTCCACCGGACGGTAGGAATTCCGATACCGGAGTCTAGCCCGGATCTGGGTGTCTAGGATCCGTACTGGCTGCTCAACATAGGTGAAATCCTCTTGGATCTCCACATCAGGCTCACTAAGAACCTTGCCCGGATCTGACACGAACTTTCTCAACATGGAAACATGGAAAACCGGATGGATTCTTTCCATTGAAGCAGGTAAATCCAGCTTGTACGACACATTCCCAATCTTCTGCAAGATTTCAAAGGGTCCGATGTATCGTGGGGCTAGTTTACCTTTCTTCCCAAAGCGAACCACTCCTTTCATTGGAGACACCTTGAGCAATACCAGATCCCCCTCCTGAAACTCTACCTGTCTTTTGCGGATGTCTGCATAACTCTTCTGTCTGCTTGCAGCAGTCTTGATCCTTTCTCTGATTATGGGTACCACTCAGGCCCTGCCAAGGCCTTCTCTCCAACTTCCTCTCAGCAAACAGGTGACCTGCACTTCCTTCCGTACAAAGCTTCATATGGAGCCATCCCGATGCTAGCATGATGGCTGTTATTGTAGGCAAACTCCACCAAAGGTAGATGCTGCCTCCAAGAACCGCCAAAGTCCAGCACACACATTCTAACCATATTGATCAAGCATAATTTAGCCACATTTTTATCATATCTCTTACTGTTTATTTACACATTTTTCTAGCTTAATTTGTGTTTTTGTCATGTTTTTACAGAAAAGGAAGAAATTGAAAAGTTGGAGAAAAAGTGAAGAAAAAGCTGGAAAAGGGATTGGGTCAAAGTGATTTGCCCAAATCACTTGCATGAACTGGCCAAGTCATTCGCAGAGTCAGAGGCGAAAACTGGACTGAATCCCAGAGAGCGATTGGGGCAGATTGGGCAAGTGACTTGCCCAAGTCACTCGCAGAAACTGCCCAAGTCACCTTGACAGCAGAAGTTGACAGCAGAGGCGGGAAAAGAGCAGAAAATCCAAATTCAAAGAAAAGAAGTCCAAGTCCACTTCAAACACCACAAGATCAGTCCCAAGAGCCACGCCCTTCACTTAGAGAGTTCCATTCTCAATCAAATACAAAATCCAAAGAGGAATCAAAGACTACAAAGAAGACCAAATCAAATTGAGATTCCAAAACCCTAATCAAATTGGAATTGGGATTCTCCAGCTATATAAGGGCAACATCCAAACCAGCATCCTATCATCATCATCTTTCAGCATCTGCCATCATCGGAAATTCTCCAGCAACACAGCAGAAACTTTCTTTCTTTCTTTTCTTCTTTATTGATTGTATTTTAGTCACCATGAGTGGCTAAATTCATTCTTCTCTAGTTGAAGTTAAGAATATTCAGATTTGTGATGAATTGGGAGGTTTAATACTCCATTGTTGAACTCTTGTTTGTTTCAATATTTATGCAATCTGATCTTTTTTTATAATTATTACTTTGCTTTTAGAATCAATAAGGGCCCATTGCTTTTAAATTGCTTAAGTGATAAATTGTTTGAATGATTTAGGTCCGTAATTGCTTAAATTGTTTGAACATAAATATAATCAGTTGCATAACCTAGCCTTGACCACGCGGTTGGCAAGGATAGAATTAGGTTTCTCTAAGTCTTAATGCGATCAACGGTTGTTCGATGCTAAATGCCCCAAGGACGTTCCTTGGCAACTTGTTGATCAGTGTTTGATTAGCGAACGTTTCCTAATCAAACTAGAACTAAGGAGGAATTTGGATTGTGAGAAGCGTCTTCCACAACCAAAACTAATTTATTGAAATCAAATAGGAGTCTTTAATAATCAATGATCAATTCTGAACAAACTGAATTAGACTCACACTTCAGCTAGAATCTCTTTCTCATTGGAATTCCTTTTCAATTAAATTATTGTTCTCTTTTGCTTTTAGATTTTAACTCATCAAAACAAACCCCCATCTTTTACTTATTTGTTATTACTTGCCTTAGTCATTATTAGGAAGATACTTGGTGTCAATTCCCTGTGGTTCGACCCTATTGCCACTATCTGCAAATTTATTTGTTGATTGATAATAGGTTATTTTTGACGGCTTCGACAACCGCCTATCAAAAATTGGCGCCGTTGCCGGGGAATTGATTAAAACTAACGTATTTTCCCTTTATGACCAGGTCTGGCCGTAAAGACACACTTCTTTACGACCCTGAGATTGAAAAAACTACCAAGAGCTTAAGGAAGCAAGCAAATTTGAGGAACCAAGCCTCAAGACCATCTTCATCAACCACACCATCCCACAAACCACCTACTGCCCCTGCTAAAGAAATCTCTGCACCAGCAGAAACTTCCACCACCGCACCTGCTGATTTTGCACCAGAAACTGAATTTCTGGTTATGGCAGAAAATCCAGCAATGGCGGCACCACCTGCTGCACATATACAAGCTGAAAATCAAGTCAGAAACGTGCCCATCCAAGCACCTCAGCCACGGGAAAGAACCCTTGGAGAGTTAGCTGAACCAGCAGGAGACCTAGCACCTTTGTGCATTGCATATCCCCCATTGACAGCACCTTTTGAGCTTAAAACAGGGCTGATCCATCTCCTTCCCAAATTCAGAGGCCTAGAAAATGAAGATCCTCATAAGCATTTGAAGGCATTCCATGTTGTGTGCTCAACCATGAGACCCCAAGGCATTCCAGAAGACGATATCAAGCTTAGAGCCTTCCCTTTTTCCCTTGAAGACTATGCCAAAGAGTGGCTATTCTACTTGCCACCCGGATCCATCACATCATGGGCTGATATGGTAAGAGCATTCTTGAGAAAATTCTTTCCAACCTCAAAAGCCATAGGCATCCGTCGAGAAATAAGTGGCATAAAGCAAAAGCACTCTGAAGGCTTGTATGAGTATTGGGAAAGGTTCAAAAAGTTGTGCACAAGCTGCCCTCGGCATGATATTTCTGACCAATCTCTCATTGAGTACTTCTATGGAGGATTGCTACCCTCAGAGAGAAAATTTATTGACGCAGCATGTGGAGGAACAATTGAAAAGAAATCACCTCGAGAGATGAGGGACTTAATTTCCTCCATGGCTGCAGCTTCTCAACAATTTGGAGACCAAGAGCTGCCAACAAGGAATGTAAATGAGGTGAGTAATTCCATTTTATCATCCCAACTTTCTGAACTCACCAATGCTGTCCGTAGCCTTGTTGTGAGTCAAACCCAACAAGTTCAGCAGATTCAGCAGCCCAAGCCATGTGGAATATGTGCCAACAACCACCCAACTGATCTATGTCCTTCCCTTCAAGAGGAGGACCAGCAAGTCAATGCTGTTGGAGGCTTCAATGGGCAAAGGAGGTATGATCCCTATGCAAATACTTATAATCCAGGTTGGAGGGACCATCCAAATTTTAGCTATGCAAGGGGAAATCAATATCCAAGCTATCAGCAAAGGAATCAAGCTCAAGCTGCGCCTCAGAACTCCAAAGTACCTCTTGAAGAGATTGTGCAAAATCTAGCAAATACTGTGCAAAGTCTTGAGAAGCAGGTGAGTCAAATGGCCTCCTCAATGAGCAAATATGAGTCTCAAGGGAAGCTACCCTCCAAAACTGAGATAAATCCAAGACAATATGTTAGTGCCATCACATTGAGGAGTGGAAAGGAGTTGCAAGACAATAGGTCTGAAAACTTGCAAAAACAGGCCATGAAGGAAAATCTGCCAGAAAGTGATCAGGGCAGTTTCTGCGATCGATCTGCCCAAGTCATCTGCGATAATCTGCCCCAATCACCCGATCAGGGCAGTTTCTGCGATCGATCTGCCCAAGTCACCTGCGGTAATCTGCCCCAATCACCAGAGCAGGCAGAACTCGATCTGCCCAAATCAACAGATGAGGCAGAATCCAGTAAGAAGCAGAAACAGCCACCAGCAGAAAAATTTAAGGTACCTCCTCCCTTCCCCAAAAGATTTGCAAGGTCTCAGAAAGAAAAAGAGGAGAAAGAAATACTTGAGACATTTCGCAAGGTGCAAATCAACATTCCCCTACTTGATGCTGTAAAGCAAATTCCAAGGTATGCTAAGTTCCTCAAGGAGCTATGCACCAACCGAAGGAAACTTGCTGAATGTGAAAAGGTGAGTGTGGGGGAGTGTGTCTCAGCTGTTATTCAAAGAAAACTTCCAGTCAAATGCAAGGACAGAGGAATGTTCGCTGTTTCATGCAAGATAGGCAACGTGGGGATAAAGAAGGCCATGTGCGACCTTGGGGCATCAATCAATGTTATGCCACTTTCCATTTTTAACTTGTTGAATGCAGGTACACTCAAGGGCACCAGCATTGTGATCCAATTGGCTGACCGATCCATCGTCCATCCCAAGGGAGTGCTTGAAGATGTGTTGGTGCAAGTGGACCAACTAGTCTTCCCAGCTGATTTTTACATCATTGACATGGAGGAAGACAAGAGCAATACCACCTCTGACATCCTACTTGGAAGGCCATTCTTGAGCACAGCAAGAACCAAAATTGATGTGCATGATGGCACATTAACCATGGAGTTTGAAGGGGAGATTATCAAATTCAATGTTTATGAAGCTATGAAATTCCCTAAAGATGTTTCTCCTGTTTATGGCCTTGATGTCATTGATGACTTGAGCCAAGAAATCTTTGATTTTGATTTAGAGGAAACACTCCATGCTGATTTGTGCATATATGAAGAGATGGACAGAAACTGCTCAGAGACAGACCAGATAGTTATGTGGGCAGATTCTGTGAGTGATTTGCCCAAATCACCCAGGCAATCTGCCCAAATCAACCAGCAGACAGAAATGACAGAAGGTGATTTGCCCAAATCACCCAGGCAATCTGCCCAAATCAGTGAGCAGACAAACATGACAGAAGGCGATCTGCCCAAATCATCAGTGCAAGCAGAATTCAATTTGCCCAAATCACCAATGCAGACAGGCACGATAGGCAGACGATTTGCCCAAATCATCAGCGATGATCTGCCCAAATCAATCAGCAGACAGCAGGCAGAGTCCCAGATAGCAACTGCACCAGATCTGAAGCCCTTGCCCAGCCACCTCAAATATGCATACTTGGAGGCTGGAAATACACTTCCAGTAATTATTTCCAACCAGCTCAGCCAAGAAGAAGAAGAAAAGCTCCTTAATGTGTTAAGGAAGCACAAAAAAGCAATTGGGTGGACTTTGGAGGACATAAAAGGCACCTCAAGACCATTCGGTGGAGGCTCAAGACAGGATGCAGCACATGGAAAGCATGTTGCAGTTGCTGGTTCAACATTTTCTGCCCACAGACCATGACAGCCAGTGATTTGGCTGGGTGATTTGCCCAAATCACCTGCCCAAATCACCCACATCCCAGGCAGTCCCTTTCCTTCTCCTTATTAATTTTTTCATATTTATGTTTAAACATTGAGGACAATGTTTGGAATAGGTGTGGGGGTACTGTTAGGTTCTTTATGCATTGATTTCATCATCTTTTGCTTTCTACTTGTGTCTTTTTGCTTCTTTTTGCATCTTTTTGCCCCATAAACACATTTATGCATTGATTTCATCATCTTTTGCTTTCTACTTGTGTCTTTTTGCTTCTTTTTGCATCTTTTTGCCCCATAAACACACACCAAAATTTTTTCTTTTTGCACACACACACACAGAATTTTGACTTAGCTTTTGCTCTACTCAGCATAGATAACAAGGCTAAAAGAGCTTCCTATCTCATGACCCCATTGATTATCCAACCCTTTAAACCTAAATTGAACCATGCACAGTGTGTAGCCTTTACTTAGGAAGTTTTTCTTCTTGAATTGAGTTCTTGAAACTGTTGTGGCCAATAGGAAAGGAAAATAAAATACATGCAATAAAAGTTAGTGTAATTCTCTTTGAGTTGATTTGCCCAAATTGATATAAAAAGGAAAAAAGAAAAAGGAGCTTGATTGACTAAGTTGTTTGTTGCTTGAGGACAAGCAAAAAGCTAGGTGTGGGGGTATTTGATCAAGCATAATTTAGCCACATTTTTATCATATCTCTTACTGTTTATTTACACATTTTTCTAGCTTAATTTGTGTTTTTGTCATGTTTTTACAGAAAAGGAAGAAATTGAAAAGTTGGAGAAAAAGTGAAGAAAAAGCTGGAAAAGGGATTGGGTCAAAGTGATTTGCCCAAATCACTTGCATGAACTGGCCAAGTCATTCGCAGAGTCAGAGGCGAAAACTGGACTGAATCCCAGAGAGCGATTGGGGCAGATTGGGCAAGTGACTTGCCCAAGTCACTCGCAGAAACTGCCCAAGTCACCTTGACAGCAGAAGTTGACAGCAGAGGCGGGAAAAGAGCAGAAAATCCAAATTCAAAGAAAAGAAGTCCAAGTCCACTTCAAACACCACAAGATCAGTCCCAAGAGCCACGCCCTTCACTTAGAGAGTTCCATTCTCAATCAAATACAAAATCCAAAGAGGAATCAAAGACTACAAAGAAGACCAAATCAAATTGAGATTCCAAAACCCTAATCAAATTGGAATTGGGATTCTCCAGCTATATAAGGGCAACATCCAAACCAGCATCCTATCATCATCATCTTTCAGCATCTGCCATCATCGGAAATTCTCCAGCAACACAGCAGAAACTTTCTTTCTTTCTTTTCTTCTTTATTGATTGTATTTTAGTCACCATGAGTGGCTAAATTCATTCTTCTCTAGTTGAAGTTAAGAATATTCAGATTTGTGATGAATTGGGAGGTTTAATACTCCATTGTTGAACTCTTGTTTGTTTCAATATTTATGCAATCTGATCTTTTTTTATAATTATTACTTTGCTTTTAGAATCAATAAGGGCCCATTGCTTTTAAATTGCTTAAGTGATAAATTGTTTGAATGATTTAGGTCCGTAATTGCTTAAATTGTTTGAACATAAATATAATCAGTTGCATAACCTAGCCTTGACCACGCGGTTGGCAAGGATAGAATTAGGTTTCTCTAAGTCTTAATGCGATCAACGGTTGTTCGATGCTAAATGCCCCAAGGACGTTCCTTGGCAACTTGTTGATCAGTGTTTGATTAGCGAACGTTTCCTAATCAAACTAGAACTAAGGAGGAATTTGGATTGTGAGAAGCGTCTTCCACAACCAAAACTAATTTATTGAAATCAAATAGGAGTCTTTAATAATCAATGATCAATTCTGAACAAACTGAATTAGACTCACACTTCAGCTAGAATCTCTTTCTCATTGGAATTCCTTTTCAATTAAATTATTGTTCTCTTTTGCTTTTAGATTTTAACTCATCAAAACAAACCCCCATCTTTTACTTATTTGTTATTACTTGCCTTAGTCATTATTAGGAAGATACTTGGTGTTAATTCCCTGTGGTTCGACCCTATTGCCACTATCTGCAAATTTATTTGTTGATTGATAATAGGTTATTTTTGACGGCTTCGACAACCGCCTACTGCCCCTGCTGAAGAAATTTCTGCACCAGCAGAAACTTCCACCACCGCACCTGCTGATTTTGCACTAGAAACTGAATCTCTGATTATGGCAGAAAACCCAGCAATGGCAGCACCACCTGCTGCACATGTAGAAGCTGAAAATCAAGCAGGAAACGTGCCCATCCAAGCACCTCAGCAACGGGAGAGAACCCTTGGAGAGTTAGCTGAACCAACAGGAGATCAAGCACCTTTATGCATTGAATATCCCCTATTGACAGCACCATTCGAGCTAAGGACAGGGCTGATTCATCTCCTACCTAAATTCAGAGGCCTAGAAAATGAAGACCCTCACAAGCATTTAAAGGCATTCCATGTTGTGTGCTCAACCATGAGACCCCAAGGCATTCCAGAAGACGATATCAAGCTTAGAGCCTTCCCTTTTCCCTTGAAGACTATGCCAAGGAGTGGCTATTCTACTTGCCACCCGGATCCATCACATCATGGGCTGATATGGTAAGAGCATTCTTGAGAAAATTCTTTCCAACCTCAAAAGCCATAGGCATCCGTCGAGAAATAAGTGGCATAAAGCAAAAGCACTCTGAAGGCTTGTATGAGTATTGGGAAAGGTTCAAAAAGTTGTGCACAAGCTGCCCTCGGCATGATATTTCTGACCAATCTCTCATTGAGTACTTCTATGGAGGATTGCTACCCTCAGAGAGAAAATTTATTGACGCAGCATGTGGAGGAACAATTGAAAAGAAATCACCTCGAGAGATGAGGGACTTAATTTCCTCCATGGCTGCAGCTTCTCAACAATTTGGAGACCAAGAGCTGCCAACAAGGAATGTAAATGAGGTGAGTAATTCCATTTTATCATCCCAACTTTCTGAACTCACCAATGCTGTCCGTAGCCTTGTTGTGAGTCAAACCCAACAAGTTCAGCAGATTCAGCAGCCCAAGCCATGTGGAATATGTGCCAACAACCACCCAACTGATCTATGTCCTTCCCTTCAAGAGGAGGACCAGCAAGTCAATGCTGTTGGAGGCTTCAATGGGCAAAGGAGGTATGATCCCTATGCAAATACTTATAATCCAGGTTGGAGGGACCATCCAAATTTTAGCTATGCAAGGGGAAATCAATATCCAAGCTATCAGCAAAGGAATCAAGCTCAAGCTGCGCCTCAGAACTCCAAAGTACCTCTTGAAGAGATTGTGCAAAATCTAGCAAATACTGTGCAAAGTCTTGAGAAGCAGGTGAGTCAAATGGCCTCCTCAATGAGCAAATATGAGTCTCAAGGGAAGCTACCCTCCCAAACTGAGATAAATCCAAGACAATATGTTAGTGCCATCACATTGAGGAGTGGAAAGGAGTTGCAAGACAATAGGTCTGAAAACTTGTAAAAACAGGCCATGAAGGAAAATCTGCCAGAAAGTGATCAGGGCAGTTTCTGCGATCGATCTGCCCAAGTCATCTGCGGTAATCTGCCCCAATCACCCGATCAGGGCAGTTTCTGCGATCGATCTGCCCAAGTCACCTGCGGTAATCTGCCCCAATCACCAGAGCAGGCAGAACTCGATCTGCCCAAATCAACAGATGAGGCAGAATCCAGTAAGAAGCAGAAACAGCCACCAGCAGAAAAATTTAAGGTACCTCCTCCCTTCCCCAAAAGATTTGCAAGGTCTCAGAAAGAAAAAGAGGAGAAAGAAATACTTGAGACATTTCGCAAGGTGCAAATCAACATTCCCCTACTTGATGCTGTAAAGCAAATTCCAAGGTATGCTAAGTTCCTCAAGGAGCTATGCACCAACCGAAGGAAACTTGCTGAATGTGAAAAGGTGAGTGTGGGGGAGTGTGTCTCAGCTGTTATTCAAAGAAAACTTCCAGTCAAATGCAAGGACAGAGGAATGTTCGCTGTTTCATGCAAGATAGGCAACGTGGGGATAAAGAAGGCCATGTGCGACCTTGGGGCATCAATCAATGTTATGCCACTTTCCATTTTTAACTTGTTGAATGCAGGTACACTCAAGGGCACCAGCATTGTGATCCAATTGGCTGACCGATCCATCGTCCATCCCAAGGGAGTGCTTGAAGATGTGTTGGTGCAAGTGGACCAACTAGTCTTCCCAGCTGATTTTTACATCATTGACATGGAGGAAGACAAGAGCAATACCACCTCTGACATCCTACTTGGAAGGCCATTCTTGAGCACAGCAAGAACCAAAATTGATGTGCATGATGGCACATTAACCATGGAGTTTGAAGGGGAGATTATCAAATTCAATGTTTATGAAGCTATGAAATTCCCTAAAGATGTTTCTCCTGTTTATGGCCTTGATGTCATTGATGACTTGAGCCAAGAAATCTTTGATTTTGATTTAGAGGAAACACTCCATGCTGATTTGTGCATATATGAAGAGATGGACAGAAACTGCTCAGAGACAGACCAGATAGTTATGTGGGCAGATTCTGTGAGTGATTTGCCCAAATCACCCAGGCAATCTGCCCAAATCAACCAGCAGACAGAAATGACAGAAGGTGATTTGCCCAAATCACCCAGGCAATCTGCCCAAATCAGTGAGCAGACAAACATGACAGAAGGCGATCTGCCCAAAGTCCAGCACACACATTCTAACCATATCCTCGATAGTCTGGATGGTCCTTTCGGACTGTCCGTCCATCTGGGGGTGGAAGGCAATACTGAAATCCAACCTAGTACCCACGGCATTCTGCAGACTCCGCCAAAACCTGGAGGTGAACTGGGGCCCTCTATCCGACACTATTGAAACAGGAACCCCATGCAGTCTGACGATCTCATCGACATACACCTGCGCCAACTTGTCCACAGAATAGCCACTCCTGACAGGGATGAAGTGAGCAGATTTTGTGAGTCTGTCCACAATCACCCATATGGAGTCTAATCTGTTGGACGTCGCCGGTAACCCCACTACGAAGTCCATAGCTATATTCTCCCATTTCCACTCTGGAATAGGTAGCGGGTTAAGCATTCCAGCCGGCTTCTGATGTTCCAGCTTCACCCTCTGACACACTTCGCAGGCTGACACAAACTGTGCCACTTCTTTCTTCATCGTTGGCCACCAATAAACTTTCTTCAGATCTTGATACATCTTGGTGGCTCTGGGGTGAATGCTGTATCTTGCATTATGAGCCTCTCTCATAATGTCTCCTTTTAGCCCTATGTCATCTGGTACACACAATCGACTCCCATAGCGGAGGATCCCCTTACTGTCAAATCTGAACTCACTATCCTTGCCTGACTGAACAGTCCTGGCAATCTTCACTAATTCTGGGTCCTCATGCTGTTTCTGAGCCACTTGCTCCAGAAACACAGGTGTCACTCTCATCTGGGCCACTAAAGCACCTGTACCAGACAACTCCAACTGAAGACCTTCCTCAAAAAGCTTGTAAAACTCCTTCACCACTGGTCTCCTCTCTGCCGTGATGTGGGATAGACTGCCTAGTGACTTTCGGCTTAGGGCGTCTGCCACGACATTCGCCTTACCCGGATGATACTGAATCTTGCAATCGTAGTCACTCAGCAGCTCTACCCATCTCCTCTGTCTCAGATTCAAATCTCTTTGACTCAGGATGTACTGCAGGCTTTTATGATCTGTAAAGATCTCACATTTTACTCCATAGAGGTAGTGCCTCCACATCTTGAGTGCAAAGATTACCGCTGCCATCTCAAGGTCATGTGTGGGGTAATTCAACTCATGCTTCTTCAGCTGCCTATAAGCATAAGCAATCACCCTCTCATTCTGCATCAGTACACAACCCAGTCCCACACGGGACGCATCACAAAAGACTGTAAAGTCCTCATCACTAGATGGTAGAGCTAAAACTGGCGCTGAAGTCAACCTCCTCTTAAGCTCTTCAAAACTCTCTTCGCACTGGTCGGTCCACAGAAACTTCTGATTCTTCCTGGTTAACCTGGTCAGAGGAGCTGCAATCTTTGAGAAGTCCTGAACGAACCTCCTGTAGTAACCTGCCAAACCCAAGAAACTTCTAATCTCTGTCACTAAAGTGGGTCTAGGCCAGTTAGCCACAACTTCTACCTTCTTGGGGTCCACCTCAATCCCATTCTCTGACACTACATGCCCCAAGAACGAAATGCTCCTCAGCCAGAACTCACACTTAGAGAACTTGGCATACAAGCCATGTTCCCTCAAGGTCTGTAGAACCAACCTTAGATGATGGGCATGCTCCTCTGCATTCCTGGAATACACTAAGATATCATCTATAAAGACAATAACGAAGTGATCCAGGTACTGGCTAAACACTCTGTTCATGAGATCCATGAATGCTGCAGGGGCGTTGGTTAACCCGAACGGCATTACAAGGAACTCAAAATGCCCATATCTAGTCCTGAAAGCTGTCTTTGGCACATCATCTTCTCTGATCCTCAACTGATGGTACCCTGATCTCAGATCTATTTTGGAGAAACAACCCGCTCCTGCTAGCTGGTCGAATAGATCGTCGATCCTTGGCAATGGGTATTTATTCTTGGTAGTGACTTTGTTCAACTGCCTGTAGTCGATACAAAGCCTAAGGGATCCATCCTTCTTTCTCACAAACAAGACTGGTGCACCCCAAGGTGAGGTGCTCGGTCGGATGAAGCCCTTTTCTACCAGCTCTTGCAACTGTTCCTTCAATTCTTTCAACTCAGCTGGAGCCATCCTGTAGGGAGGGATAGAGATCGGTCGGGTTCCAGGCATCAGTTCTATCTCGAACTCTATCTCCCTAGCAGGTGGTAAACCTGGCAGCTCGTCTGGGAAGACGTCTAGAAACTCTCTAATCACTGGCACCGAGGCGGGCTCTCTAACCTGACTGCTAAGCTCTCTCACATGAGCCAAATACCCCTGACATCCCTTCCTAAGCAACCTACGAGCCTGAAGAGCTGATATCAGACCTCTAGGTGTACCCCTCCTGTCTCCCCTGAAGACAACCTCTGACCCATCCTGACCTCTGAACCTGACTACCTTGTCCCTGCAGTCCAAGGTAGCACTATGGGTAGATAACCAGTCCATCCCTAGAATGACGTCAAAATCTGTCAAGTCTAGAACCACAAGGTCGGCGAACAAGCATCTTCCCTCAACAAACACAGGACTACACTGGCAGACTGACTCTGCCACTGATGGATCACACTTGGGTCCACTGACCCAGAGAGGACACTCTAACTCAGAGATCATCAACCCCAACCTCTGGACGGCTCTCGGAGCAATAAAAGAATGAGATGCACCAAGGTCCATCAAGGCATACACATCTGAACAACCAATGACTAAGTTACCTGCCACCACGGTGTTAGATGCATCTGCCTCCTGTTGAGTCATTGTGAAGATCCGTGCTGGAGCTGATGGACCTTCACCTCTGAAACCCGCTGAAGAAGAGGCTGCTCCTCTCCCTCTACCTCTGCCACTGGCCTGAGTCATGGCTGGAGCTGCTGGCTGCACTACACTGCCTGAAGCTGTCTGCTGGGACTGTGCCACCGGGGCTGCTCTTGGACATTCTTAAGATATATGCCCCTCCTGACCACATCTGTAACAGGCTGTCGTCCTGAGCTGACATACTCCCCTGTGTGGCTTACCACACCTTGCACAAACTGCATTATCCGCACTAGAGCTTGAGCCACTCCCTAGTCCCAGACTGGACTTAACCTTATTCCAGAACTTATTCTTTTTGGGCTTCCTAGTGGTGTTATTCCACTTTTTGCTACCTGAAGCTGCTGCACTAAAAGAAGAAGAGCCTGGGGTCTTAGAACCAGAAGGCTGTGCCACTGACTGCTTAACTGTTCCCTGAACGATGGCACTGGCCTCCATTTTCTGGGCCATATCCACTATGGCATGGAAGCTCTCCCTATCTGCTGACTGGATCAAGGAGGAATATCTGGAGTGGAGTTTCATGATATACCTCCTTGACCTTTTCTGATCCGTGTCAAGATTTTGCCCTGCAAATGGCAACAGCTCCAAGAATCTGTCTATGAACTCCTCTACACTCATATCATCAGTCTGCCTCAACTGTTCAAACTCTATCATCTTCAGCTCCCTTGAACTATCTGGGAAAGCCCATCCTGCAAACTCGTTTGCAAACTCTTCCCAAGACATGCTGTCCACCCTCGGGTTCACATAATTCTTGAACTACTCCCGTGCCTTCTTGCACTTAAGCGTGAACCCAGCCATCTGAATGGCTCTACTGTCATCAGCCCCAATCTCATCTGTGATCACCTTAACCCTTTCAAGATACACAAATGGGTCATCCCCTTTTTCATACTGAGGAGCACCCAATTTCATGTAGTCAGTCATCTTGACCTTACTCCCACTGGCTGAGCTCGGTCTAAAAGGTTGGGTAGCTGGGGCTGCTGGTTCTGTAGGTGGCGGAGGTGGTGCAACATTTTCTGAGGTAGGGTTTGCTGGATTGGGATAGTAGGGTGGGGGTGGATACATTGGGTATTGTGAATATGGTGGGTAGTAGGGTGGGTATGGCATCTGTGCGGGATAAGGGGTGAAGCTAGGGTAATCCGATGTACCTCCCATCGAATACCCGGGATTTTGTGAGAAGTGTGGGTAGTGGGGTGGCTGAACAAATCCCGAGGCATGAGTGCCTCCTTGGGACTCTCCCATTCCCTCTTCTGACATGCTAACTCCCAGACTGCCATCCCTCCTCTGCTCTACATCCATATCATCCCCCATATCTTCTGATATTCCTCCCTGAACTGTTCCTCTTACTGATCTGCTCCTACCCAGATCCAGAGACCTTCTAGGGTCTCTTACTGTTCTTTCTCTGTTAGACCTACTAGACATTGCCCTAGGCAATGTAGGAGGACGGGCGCTCGTGCCCTCATCCTCAGGTGGCACTCCAGTCAATCTTGCTGATCGACGAGTTCCCCTCATCCTGTTTTCTGAAAGGCAGCACATAACAAGCAAACATTAGCATCATATGGTTCATGTGGGCACACATGAACCATCATCACATACATCACATATCATTAATGCACATGCATATAATCATGGCATTTCACATCATCATACAAGACAGGACTCCACATCCTATCCTAGTGGACATGATCTTCCTATTGTGCTTGACCTTCTATAACATCTATGAGCCCGACACTCTAGGTCCGACCATATGAACCTAGGGCTCTGATACCATTCTGTAACGACCCGAAAATCGGACCGCTACCGGCGCTAGGATCCGGGTCGACTTAAGGCCGCCGGGACCCGTAGCAAGACTGACATGCAACTTGTAAACCTGTTTAATCCCATACATGATCAACAACATACATAAAAATTAAAACTTTTCTTTCATACTTTCTATCATACACCAAACTCAACCTGTGCATGCACTCAACATAATCATAATCATAAACTTGACCCCTCAGTGGGATCTCATCAATGCCCCCAATGGGTGGCATAACATGTGTTGAGTTGGCTAAACATAGTCATCAATAAACATCTAGGATCATGTAATAAAAAGGGATTACAATAACTATGGTTAAGCACACTTCTAAACCTCAATATCATTACATTACACATCCATACATCATTATACAATTTGTCATGTCCACATTCTAACTATTACATACATAAGACTTCATTACTCTTCTTGACTTCTCTGTCTAGCCCGTACCTGCAATCCTAGGGGATTAGGGAAAGGGGTGAGCTACAAGAGCCCAGTGAGCAGAATAATAGAAAACAATATTTAAAATCTCATGCCATCATGTAATGCAACACATCACAGCAAATCACATCTCGGATGGTATTGTCACCAATAGTCCTCTACATTCCAAAGTGCCGGGACGTAGAATGGGTACAACCGGTCTTTCTCTTAACATAACATATCATAACATTCCAATGTGCCAGGGACGTAGAATGGGTACAACCTGGACTTTCTCTTACATAGTGCCAGGGACATAGAATGGGTACAACCTGGACTTCCATACCATATCATGCCGTAACATCATCATATCATATGAGGACTAAAGGATCATTCAACAACCAATCCACATCAACATCATAAATGCAATGCAACATATTCGTGATTTCTAATGCAAACAACCTAATTCATCACATGGCATTCATAATGCATGAACATGCTCAACTGTATAATTCATTTGCTTTAAAACATAAAGGTTTATTCTACTCACCTCTGGCTGAAGCTCTACTGACTCAGAAGCAGCTGAACTCACTGCTGGGGTCCTCGGTTCCTCGGGTCCGAACCTACACAGGTGGACTCAAATGAGGGACCAAACAACTAGAACATAACTCTAAAAACATCCCCCAAAAACCCCCTAAAACACCTTAAACAATCATGCAAAAACATGCAAAGGAAGGCTGAACAGGGCAGGTTCGGCGGCACCTTCGGCGGCCGAAATTCCCAGACAGAGACGAAAGTCTCTTTTCGGGGGCAATTTCGGCAGCCAAAAGGCCTGCCTCCCCAGCCATGTTCGGCGGCCGAAAGTCCTTCAGCTACCGAACCTGGTTTCTGCCAAAGGGCAAAAACTTGGCTCCTCTATGCACATACGCCTCCCAAACTTTCCAAACATGCATATAACTCATTCAAATCATGCAAACAAGCTCCTAGGGGTCTCAAACTACCTTAGACCCCAACTACAACACATCAAACATACATTTACAAGCCACATTGTTCAAAGTTCATCAAAAACCCATAAACTCAACCTAAGCTTACTCATGCATTCTACCCCATAGATCTTGCATAAAACTTACTTAAAACATGCAATGAGCTTAAGATCGGCTCTTACCTCTTGAAGATCGAGAGAGAGACGACCTCAACTCGGAGGTGGGAGAGATTTGAGTTCTTGAACCTCAAAGCTCCAAAACTTGCTCAAAACTTGAAAATCTTCAAAACAAGATGAAAACTTGTAAGAATCGTGAAAGATTTGAAGGAAAGAACTCAAAGATGGTGAGGAACGGCGGAAGGGCTCACCTTGGCCGAAAATGGGGAGAAAGCTCGCCCATTTCGGCTAAGGGGCTCTTTTATAGTGGCTGGCCAGGCCACATTCGGGAGCCGAACGTGCCTCCGCATGCATGCCATGTTCGACGGCCGAACTTGAGGTTCGGCGGCCGAACCTGGGCTTCCCTCACTTATGCTTTCGGGGGCCTAAGGTGTAATACCCAGCTAGAGTCCGGCATCGGAATTCCTGTAGTTCGGTGGAATCTCGGGTGTCGGAGCCCTCTGGAAGGGTACTACATATGTTTTCTAAGATGTTTTAAGTGTTTTTATGTTTTAAAGTGTTAAAAGGATTAAGTTTTTGCAAGAAAAGCAATAAGGGAGAAATGCACATGTTCGGCCGCCGAAGGTCACTTTCGGCCGCCGAACCTTGCATGGTTTAGGCGTCACGTTCGGCTGCCGAAGGTGGTCTGGCCAGCCACCTATAAAAGGGCCAAAGATAGGTGAAAAGGAGGATATTTTCTCCTTCACCAGCAGCCAGAGGTGAGCCAAACCCTCTCCAAAGTTGACTTTCATGTTTTCCATGATTTTCACCAAATCTTTCCAAGTTTTTAAGGGTTTATGTTTGTTTTGAAGGTTTTTAGCAAAAAGAACTAAGTTTGGAAGCTTGGAGTTTTGGAAGAGGATTTCTTCATATCTCCACGTTAGGATCCTTCATCCTCAAGTTCTCTAAGAGGTAAGTGAAGATCCTGAGCTTCATTAACGATTTTTAAAGATTTTATGAAGTTTGGATGGGTAGTATGGATGTTTAGGTTTAGGAGAGGTTTTTGGTGATCTTTGATGTTTAAGCATGTTTATGTGTTATGTGCTATGTTTGTTTGGGGTTTTAGGTTAGTTTTAGACCCCTTTGTGCATATATTTGAGTATATGCTAGTTGTGAGAAGTTGGTATGCATGTTGAGAGGAGTTGGGGGAAGTTTGCATGAAGCAGAGCAAGTCTCTGCCCTTCGAGCAAGGCCAGGTTCGGCCGCCGAAGGAAGGTTCGGCCGCCGAACGCCTTGTGGAGGCAGTTTCGGCTGCCAAAGCTTGCTTCCGAAAATTTGGACTTTTGTCTCTGGAGGCAAGGTTCGGCCGCCGAAAGTGCTGCCGAAGGTTGAGTTTCGTCTCTGGACGAGACTTTCGGATGCCGAAGGTGCACCCGAAGGAGTGTAAGAGGACTTTCGGCCGCCGAAGGAAGAGGTTCGGCCGCCGAAAGTGCATGAGTTTCGTCTCTGGACGGGACTTTCGGCCGCCGAACTTGCCGCCGAAAATGCCCTGTCCAGCCTTCTTTTGCATGCTCTATGTGATTGTTTTAGGATCTCTTAGAGGGGTTTTGGGGAGTTTCTTAGAGTTGTTCTTGTGTTAGTTTGGTACCTCATATAAGTCCACCTGTGTAGGAACGGACCAGAGGAACCAGAGAGAGCAGCAGTGAGCACTGCTTCAGAACCTGCAGAGTTAGATCAGAGTCAGCCAAAGGTGAGTGGAACTAAACTTAAATGTTTTAATATGGAATATCAAATGTTATATCAAATGTTTTTATCATGTTTCATGCATCATGACTACGTTATAGGTTGATTGCATTAGATGACACGAAGATGACGCATTGCATATTTTATTGTGAATGTGGGTAAATGCTGGATGATCCAATAGTCCCTGGCAGGAAGTCCAGCGAGCCTTTGACTACGCCGCTGGCATAATGTAATGAAAGTCCAGTGAGCCTTTGACTACGCCGCTGGCACTAAAGAGGACGCCAAGACCAGGTGCCTAACAAGCCCTGGGGCAGTGTAAGTTATGATATGATAACAGGAAGTCCAATGAGCCTTTGACTACGCCCTGGCAAAAGAAATGACGATGGGACTACTTGGTGACAGGTTTACCCTTGATGTGAATTGTTTGTGCTATGATGCATTCCATGAAGGCATGTTTTATCACCTGTTTTATAGTTCTGCTCACTGGGCTAGTATAGCTCATCCCTCTCCCTTAACCCCAATTTTGCAGGTTCAGAGTCCAGAGAGAAGTTAGCTGGGTATAAAAGAGCTGAAGGACATGTAATAGTTAGGGTGGACATGTAAATGTAAAGTGATAGTAAAGGATGTACAGTGTATAGAATTGTGCTGACCAATGTATAAAAAGTTATCTTTTTACATACATGATCTTTTATTAAAATGTTTTATGATATGTATATGAAAACCAGGCTTAACCTATAACGAGTTCAGCCCACCTAGAGCTATGATGAGGGCTCTAGTAGGGGTATACAGCATAGAGACAGAGTATGCACAGGTTAAGCCTTGGAAAAAGAAGAAAGTTTTAAATTTTTACAGAAAATGTATGATCATGTATGAGTTCTTACAGGTACACAGAGTTCACAGTAGGCTTGCTACGGGTCCCGGCGGCCTTAAGCCGATCTGGATCCTAGTGCCGGTAATAGTTCGGTTTCCGGGCTGTTACAGAGTGGTATCAGAGCACAAGGTTCGTATGATCGGACCTATAGAGAAAGATGGGCTCTTTGAGGTTTAGTTGGTCAAGCACAATAGGAAGACATGTCCACTAGGATAGGATGTTAGTCCTGTCTACTTGATGATGATGTGAAATGCCATGATTCATGCATGTGCATTATATGATATGTGATGTATGCTTGAGGTTCATGTGTTTCCACATGGACTATATGTATGCTGATGTGTTATGTGATGTTTTTCAGAGAGAGTAAGATGCGAGGAACTCGTCGATCCGCGAGATTGACTGGAGTCCCACAGGAAAGTGAGGGTACAGCTGCTCGTCCTCCTGCATTGCCAAGGGCGAGGAGACACAGGTCAAGCAGTGAGGGAACGTCACGAAACCCTAGAAGGTCTTCTGACGAGAGCAGAAGGGGAGTAGCCAGAGGAGGAAGATCAGAGGAAGTAAGAGGAGCTAGGGAGGTTGAACAGAGCAGAGATGAAAGCATGAGTGTGGGAAGGTCAGAGGAAGGTATGGGGGAGTCCCAGGGAGGCGCACAGGCCTCGAGGTTTGGTCATCCACCCTTTTCACAGGACCCCGGGTATCCGATGGGAGGCACGTCGGATTACTCTAGCTTTGCCCCATACCCACCATATATGCCTTACATGCCTTATCCTCCCTTTTATCCGCCTTTGTAATACCCGGCTTGCTCAGGCATCGGAATTCCTGTAGTCCGGAGAAATTTCGGATGTCAGAGTTGCCTGTAAGGGTTTAAGCAAAGGTTTTCTAAAAGGTTTTTATACGTTTGAAGTGTTTTTATGGTTTTTAAATAAAATGGTTTTGAGTTTTGAAGAAAGGGCTAAGGAGGCAAAAATGCAGGTTCGGCCGCCGAAGGTGATATTCGGCCGCCGAAAGTGCTAGAAGTTCGGCTTCCGAAAGAAAAGTTCGGCTTCCGAACGTTGCATGGTTTCGCCTGCATGTTTGGCCGCTGAACGTGGTTGACCAACTCCTCTATAAAAGCCCCTTAGGTCGGTTCAAGAGGAGAGTTTTCTCCCTCTTCCCATCCAAGGTGAGCTTATGTTCTCCTTGGCATGATTTCTTAGTTGTTCCAAGTTTTTTTAAAGTTATAGTAAGCTTGTAACTTGGTTTTGAAGGTTTTGAGAAAAAAAGAGCTAGTTTTGGAGTTTGAAGCTTGCAAAGCTTGGTTCTCCACGTTTTGAAGTTGAGGTTACACCAACTCAAGAGGATTTGATCAGAGAAGAGGTGTTTAGCTCCAGAACAGAGTTGGCCCAAGTTAGTGGAGCAGAGGTTTCAGGTGAGTGGGACTAACTATGCATGTTTTTAGAATTAAAGAAATGTTTTAGCATGATTCATGCATCATAATTGCCATGTTTATGTTAGGATGTTAGATAGTGGTATGAACATGAGACATGCATCATGAATGCCATGGAATATTAGGTTGTTGCATTAGAATTCACGAAGATGCTGCATTGCATAATTTGATGAATATGCGGATGAATGTCGAGTGATCCTGTAGCCCTCAGTATAGTATGCTATGATATGATATGAATGATGCAAGAGTCAAGCATGATGAGTATGGACAGGGAGGCCTAACCGCCCCTGTTATTGAGTTTGTATGTATAGTCAGAGGAGGCCTAATCGCCCTGACAAAATGTTTTCAGAAACTAGTCAGAAGAGGCCTAATCGCCCTGACAAAACCGTTTTCAGAAAATTAAGTCCTGGAAGAGGCCTAATCGCCCCAGGCACTGTGCATGTTTAAGCTTTATGTACTAGTCAGTTATGTGGAGGGCTATAGGTGACGATTTCATCCTTGATGTGTATTAATTGTGTTATGATGCATGGCATGAGCGCATATGTTTTTATGAACTGTTTTTACGGTTCCTACTCACTGGGCTTCCGTAGCTCATTCCTCTCCCCTTATCCCAGTTGTTGCAGGGCCAGAATTGTTAAGAGTAAGCTATGGAAAGTCAAAGATGGTAAAGATGAGATTAATGAAGAAGAGGTGTAATAGTATAGTTTTGATATATGAACATGTATAGGTATGAATGGAGCTTGATGTATATGATTATGTAAAGTAAGTGTATGAGATGTTAATGTTATGTTAGGTGGTACATGTTAAGCAAGATGATGTAAAGTTCAAGAGAGGGTATGTTATGTGATATATGCATGTATAGTATAGTTATGGACATGATGATGTATGGACATGAGATATATGAATGTATAGAGCAAGGGTGTTGTAAAGAGATAAAGTAAAGCTAAAAAGAGTACAAGACATATGGTTTAGAAATGTGCTTTGCCTAATGTATAGAGTTGTGTTTTGCCTATAGTTGGCTAATCCTAGTAGTATACATGATCATGAGTTTTGAAATGAATGTTTCTACGATGCATGAAATGTTTTACAGATAAATTTTTATGACCAAGCTTATTAAGTACGAGCATGCATGAGTTAAGCTTGGAAAAAGGAAAGAAAAGTTTTAGTTACAGTCCCTCGGGGTAAGCCTGGGGTACTTTAAAAGTATAAAGTTTTATGAAAAGATTGATCATGTATAGGATTAGACCAGATGTATAGAAGGAATGTCAGGCTTACTACGGGTCCCGGCGGCCTTAAGCCGATCTGGATCCTAGTGCCGAACAGTTTGGAGCCGTTACAGAAGGGTACTGGTTTCCGGGCTGTTACAGTTGGTATCAGAGCATAGGGCCTCATAAGTACGGTGTGTTGAGCAAGGTCTCTCACATCGGAAAGAGGTTGTTTTAGTAAGGCAAGCACAATAAGAAAGATTAAGAGTAAGATCATGTCCACTAAGATAGGATAAGGAGTCCTGTCTTGCTTGATGATGTGTAATGCCATGTTTGAGGCATGTGCATTTTAGATGTATTATGAATGTTAACTGATCCCTGATTCCTCAATATGCTATGTTATGATATGAGATGAGTTGAGAGACCAGAAATGGCTTTTGGCACAGTTGGTCATGGCATGTATGCTAGGTTGAGGATTGTTGGTGACGGATGCATTCATAATACATATGTTTTATAGGAGAGGTTATGTGATGCCATGTTTGATTGCATGTGTGCCTGTGTGTTTCAGAAAGAGTTGAGATGCAAGGTGGTAATCGATCTACAGAGTCAGATCCATCTGAATGGGACGGTATGGATACCTTTTCCCCTGAGTTGCCAGAGGTAAGAGCAAGTAGAGAGGAGATAGCAGGAGACCTAGGAAGGTCTGTTGAGGTTAGCAGAGAAGGAATGGTGCAGAGGAGGGATGTAGGTTTGCAGGTGAGCATGGATGAAGAAAATAAGGGAAAGTCAGAAGATGATGCTTGGACCAAGGAGTCCAAGAACTCAAGTACAGGAGAAGTTGATCCCTCTACTCTGAGCACAGCCGCCACAAGAGGTAAGAAGAAGACTAGAGGTTTGAGAAGATCAAAGAGGAGTAAGTTTTGGCAGAGGCTGAAGGCTAGTCCGGATGCCTCAGGTTCAGGCCCTATAAGATGTAAAAGATGTGGAAGATCACACGGAGGAGTGTGTCTAGCGGGGACAACTGCTTGCTACCGGTGTGGACAAGAAGGGCACTTTGTACGTGAGTGTCCTACTAAGTTTAACAGAGCACGGTCACCACGAACAGTTTCAGGAGGAGCAGCTCAGCCAGTAGTTCCAGCTTTGGATCAAGTTAGCGGTCAAGATGGAGAGAGAGGTGTACCCCCTTCTTTGGTAGGTTTTCCTGGAGAGGATCCATCAGCACCGATTCGGATCTTCACCTGGGCTCAGCAGACGACTGACACATCAGACAGAGCGGGGTCAGGTATGTTCGCTTTGGATACACTGATGTGTGAAGTTGTGAACCTTGATGTGTTGGTAGTTGTTCTAGGAGCTTTTGAGAGATGAAGTTGATAGTTTCTGGGCGTAGAACGTTCTCTTTGGAACATTAGACCCGGGTAGGATTCATCTGTGACCGAAGTTCCACTCAGTGTCATTTAAGAATAGATGCCTTCCACTCGACTTTGAGGTCCGAGACTTGAGTGTCTGGATGTCAATCGGGGAATGGATTGGTTTTCTTCTTGTGATACTGGTGCTATCTGTGTCTGCAGCTCAAGGTAGCCAGGAACGGAGTTCAGAATGAATCTGAGATAGGATCCAGAGAGGACTGAATAGGATGCCTAGAAGTTTGAAGTCAGATGGCAGGTTCACAGGATGTTTAAGAATGGATGTTAAAAAGTTAAGGTCCAAGTTGAAAGGTTAGCAGACAGGTTTGAGAGCTAGTTTTAGTACCATAGACAGTGAGAATAGTTAGAGATGTAAGAGTTATAAGAGAGGTGTATGAGTAATGCAGTGAAACAGCTAGTAGACGACGGTTTATCTGACCTAGTACCTCACCCTGGAGTGTTCCAGTGTTGTGCGGGAAAAGCAGGATAGATCAGAGATTCAGGTTTAGGTAGTAAAAAGGTTAAAGTAAGGCTTAGATTAGTACAAAGGAAGAGGAGAGCAAAGAAGAATAAGAGTAAAAGTAGAAAGAAAGGAAGAGTAGAAAAGAAGGCAAAAAGAAAAAAAAGAAGAAAGAGGAAAGAAAAAGAAGTAGAAGCAGAGAAGGAAAGAAAGGATAGAAAAAAAAAACAGAAGAAAAGAGTAAGAGCAGAGAAAGAAGGAAAAAGAGAAGAAGATCAGAGAAGCGCAGCAGAAGGCCATGAAGTTCAGAAGCAAGTTTAAAATTTTAAGTTTTGTATGGTTGCTTGCTTATGTGTTATGTGTTGTTTTAAACATTCGAGGATGAATGTTTTTATAAGGGGGGTAGAATGTAATACCCGGCTTGCTCAGGCATCGGAATTCCTGTAGTCCGGAGAAATTTCGGATGTCAGAGTTGCCTATAAGGGTTTAAGCAAAGGTTTTCTAAAAGGTTTTTATATGTAACGACCCAGAAACCGGACCGCTACCGGCGCTAGGATCCAGGTCGGCTTAAGGCCGCCGAGACCCGTAGCAAGCCTAACATACATACTGTAACCTGTAATATCCCATACATGATCAACAAACATACTTAAAAAAAAAATTAAAACTTTTCTTTCCATACATTCTCTCAAACACCAACTCAACCTGCACATGCACTGAAACATGATCATAGCTATACATTGATCCCTCTGTGGGATCTCATCAATGCCCAAATGGGCTACATTCATATGTTGAGTTGGTTTACATCTGAATCATAAAACCTCTAAGATCATGTAATAAAAGGGATAAACAAACCCATAGTGTCAAGCACAACTTCTAAACCTCAACATCATATTACATAACATTACATCATCTTACAATACATCATATACATATCAATTGTCATGTCCACTAACTAACTAGTACATAACTTGACTTCACTCTTGCTGACCTCCTGGTCTACCCTGTATCTGCAAGCCTGGGGGTTAAGGGAGAGGGGTGAGCTATATAGCCCAGTGAGCAGAATAGTAAAAACATTCAATTATATTTCATGCTTTCATGGAATGCAACACAGCACAAACAAATCACATCAAGGATGAACTTGTCACCAATAGCCCTCTACATAGTCCAACTGTGCCAGGGGCGTAGAATGGGCCTCACTGGTCTTTCTCTTACATAACATAACATAACAGTCCAACTATGCCAGGGGCGTAGAATGGGCCTCACTGGTCTTTCTCTTTCCTCGTGCCAGGGGCGTAGAATGGGCCTCACTAGTCTTTCATACCGTATCATCATCATATCTCATATCATGGTGAGGGCTAAGGATCATTCAACATTCATCCACATCAACAATATATAATGCAATGCAACATAGTCGTGAATACTAATGCAAACATCCTAAGATATCACATGGCATTCATGATGCATGGATCATGCTCAAAATTCATATTCCTTAATTTAAAACATAAGGTTTATTCCACTCACCTCTGGCTAGCTCTGACTATACTCTGTAGCAGCTGGCTCACTGCTGGGGTCCTCGGCTCCTCGGGTCCGAACCTACACAGGTGGACTCAAATGAGGGACCTAACATACATGAACATAACTCTAATCTACTCCCCAAAAACCCCCTAAAACATCATGAAACATCACATAAAAACATGCATGAAATGGCTGAACAGGGCACTTTCGGCGACACCTTCGGCGGCCGAAAGTCCCAGACAGATCCGAAAGTCTTCTTTCGGGGGCAGGCTTCGGCAGCCGAAACTGCCTCCACAAGAGGGTTCGGCGGCCGAAACTTCCTTCGGCTGCCGAACCTGGTTTCTGCCCGAAGGGCAGAAACTTTGCTCTTATGCACATTTCGCCTCCCATAACCACAAATCATGCATAAACTTGCTCTAAAACATGCATACTTCACATACATTACACCTAGGGGTCTCAAACTATCATATACCCTATCTACAACACTTCAAACAACACATAAACAAGCTACATTGTTCATCAAAGCATCAAAACCCAAAAACTCATCAATAAGCCTAATCATGCATCTCTACCCATAAAACAACTTAAAGCTTGTTTAAAACACATAATAAGGGTGGATCCGAGCTTACCTCTTGAAGAAACGAGAGGAAAGGCGATCCTAGCTTGGAGATGGAGAGATTGAGCTCTTTGAACCTCCAAGTACCCAAAACTTGCTCTTTACTCACGAATCTTCAAAACAGAAGTTAAAACCCGTGAAAACCATGAAAGATCTAAAGAAAACACTCAAGATCGAGGGAGGGGCGACGGAGACTCACCTTGGCCGACAACGGGGGAGAAAAAGCTCGCCCGTGCGGACCTAAGGGACCCTTTTATAGTGGCTGGCCAAACCACGTTCGGGGGCCGAATGTGCCTCCGCATGCATGCCATGTTCGGTGGCCGAACTTGACTTTCGGCGGCCGAACCTGGACTTCCCTCAACTATGCTTTCGGGGGCCTAACGAGCCTCCAAAACACCTGCATGTTCGGCGGCCGAACTTGACTTTCGGCGGCCGAACCTGGGTTTTCCTCCAAAGACTTTTCATGCAAAAACTCATTTAATTTCATACTTAAAATCATTAAAACACATGAAAACATTTCATAAAACATGTTTTTACCCCTTCTAGAGGTTTCCGACATCCGAGATTCCACCGGACGGTAGGAATTCCGATACCGTAGTCTAGCCGGGTATTACATTATACGTTTGAAGTGTTTTTATGGTTTTTAAGTAAAATGGTTTTGAGTTTTGAAGAAAGGGCTAAGGAGGCAAAAATGCAGGTTCGGCCGCCGAAGGTGATATTCGGCCGCCGAAAGTGCTAGAGGTTCGGCTTCCGAAAGAAAAGTTCGGCTTCCGAACGTTGCATGGTTTCGCCTGCATGTTTGGTCGCCGAACGTGGTTGACCAACTCCTCTATAAAAGCCCCTTAGGTCGGTTCAAGAGGAGAGTTTTCTCCCTCTTCCCATCCAAGGTGAGCTTATGTCCTCCTTGGCATGATTTCTTAGTTGTTCCAAGTTTTTTTAAAGTTATAGTAAGCTTGTAACTTGGTTTTGAAGGTTTTGAGAAAAAAAGAGCTAGTTTTGGAGTTTGAAGCTTGCAAAGCTTGGTTCTCCACGTTTTGAAGTTGAGGTCACACCAACTCAAGAGGATTTGATCAGAGAAGAGGTGTTTAGCTCCAGAACAGAGTTGGCCCAAGTTAGTGGAGCAGAGGTTTCAGGTGAGTGGGACTAACTATGCATGTTTTTAGAATTAAAGAAATGTTTTAGCATGATTCATGCATCATAATTGCCATGTTTATGTTAGGATGTTAGATAGTGGTATGAACATGAGACATGCATCATGAATGCCATGGAATATTAGGTTGTTGCATTAGAATTCACGAAGATGCTGCATTGCATAATTTGATGAATATGCGGATGAATGTCGAGTGATCCTGTAGCCCTCAGTATAGTATGCTATGATATGATATGAATGATGCAAGAGTCAAGCATGATGAGTATGGACAAGGAGGCCTAACCGCCCCTGTTATTGAGTTTGTATGTATAGTCAGAGGAGGCCTAATCGCCCTGACAAAATGTTTTCAGAAACTAGTCAGAAGAGGCCTAATCGCCCTGACAAAACCGTTTTCAGAAAATTAAGTCCTGGAAGAGGCCTAATCGCCCCAGGCACTGTGCATGTTTAAGCTTTATGTACTAGTCAGTTATGTGGAGGGCTATAGGTGACGATTTCATCCTTGATGTGTATTAATTGTGTTATGATGCATGGCATGAGCGCATATGTTTTTATGAACTATTTTTACGGTTCCTACTCACTGGGCTTCAGTAGCTCATTCCTCTCCCCTTATCCCAGTTGTTGCAGGGCCAGAGTTGTTAAGAGTAAGCTATGGAAAGTCAAAGATGGTAAAGATGAGATTAATAAAGAAGAGGTGTAATAGTATAGTTTTGATATATGAACATGTATAGGTATGAATGGAGCTTGATGTATATGATTATGTAAAGTAAGTGTATGAGATGTTAATGTTATGTTAGGTGGTACATGTTAAGCAAGATGATGTAAAGTTCAAGAGAGGGTATGTTATGTGATATATGCATGTATAGTATAGTTGTGGACATGATGATGTATGGACATGAGATATATGAATGTATAGAGCAAGGGTGTTGTAAAGAGATAAAGTAAAGCTAAAAAGAGTACAAGACATATGGTTTAGAAATGTGCTTTGCCTAATGTATAGAGTTGTGTTTTGCCTATAGTTGGCTAATCCTAGTAGTATACATGATCATGAGTTTTGAAATGAATGTTTCTACGATGCATGAAATGTTTTACAGATAAATTTTTATGACCAAGCTTATTAAGTACGAGCATGCATGAGTTAAGCTTGGAAAAAGGAAAGAAAAGTTTTAGTTACAGTCCCTCGGGGTAAGCCTGGGGTACTTTAAAAGTATAAAGTTTTATGAAAAGATTGATCATGTATAGGATTAGACCAGATGTATAGAAGGAATGTCAGGCTTACTATGGGTCCCGGCGGCCTTAAGCCGATCTGGATCCTAGTGCCGAACAGTTTGGAGCCGTTACAGAAGGGTACCGGTTTCCGGGCTGTTATAGTTATCCCATGTATCCACCCCCACCATATCCAACAAGTTCACCACAACCAGAACCTAGAGAAACAGTACCTCCACCACCTCCACCTGAACCAGTAGCCCCGGTTGTTGAGGCACAGCAGCCTAGTACCTCAGAGGAGAGTAAGGTGAAGATGATGGAGTACTTAAAGTTGGATGCTCCTTAAAGTTGGATGCTCCTAAGTTCAACACGGGAGATGATCCTTTTGAGTATCTCAGCGCAGTCAGGATGATCACAAGTGAGTTGGGAGCTGATGATCATAGGGCCATTGAGATGGCAGGGTTCACATTGAAGTGTAAGAAGGCCAGAGAGTGGTTCAAGAACTATGTGGACCCCAGAATAGACAGTATGTCCTGGGAAGAGTTCGCCAATGAATTTGCTGGGTGGGCTTTTCCTGACAGTTCCAGGGAAATGAAGGTTGTAGAGTTCGAGCAGTTAAGGCAGACAGAGGAGATGTCAGTGGATGAATATACAGATAAGTTCCTGGAATTGTTACCCTATGTGGGTCAGGCGTACGATACAGATCAGAAGAAGGCAAGGAGATATGCCACGAGACTTCATCCCAGGTATTTCTCCTTGATTCTTCCAGCAGAGAAGGAGAGCTTCCACTCTATCGTGGATGCAGCTAGGAAGATGGAGGCGAGTGCCATTTTACAGGGAACAGTAAAACAGCCTAGGGCACAGTCTTCTGGTTCTAAGCCAGTTACCTCCACACAAAGTACAGCCGGTGCAAGTAAGCAGAGATGGGACAGGAAAAGAGGAAAAAGGGGAAAGTTCTGGAACAAGATTAAATCTGGTCTGGGAATGAGTAGTGGCTCCAGCTCTGGCAAGAATAGTCAAGTATGCAAGAAATGTGGTAGACTACACAGAGGAGTCTGTCTGATGGGAACTACAGCCTGCTATAGATGTGGGCAGGAAGGACATATTGCACGAGAATGTCCTCAAGCGACTATGGTTGCACCATCCCAGCAGGTGACTTCGGGCAGTGTAGCACAGCCAGCAGCTTCAGCCGTACCACAGAGCAGTGGCAGAGGCAGAGGAAGAGGGGCAGCCTCTTCATCAGGGATGGGTTCCCGAGGTGCAGGTCCGTCAGCCCCAGCACGGATTTTCACCATGACTCAACAGGAGGCGGACACTTCAAACACAGTGGTGTCAGGTAATCTCATCATTGGGTGTTCTGAGGTGTATGCTTTAATGGACCCCGGTGCTTCTCACTCTTTTATTGCTTCTAGAGCCGCAGAGAGGTTGGGTTTAATAGTCACTGAGTTAGAGTGTCCTCTTTGGGTTAGTGGACCCAGATGTGACCCATCATTGGCAGAGTCAGTCTGTCGGTTAAGTCCAGTATGCATAGAGGGTAGATACCTTCCAGCCGACCTAGTGGTCCTAGAGTTGACAGATTTTGATGTCATTCTAGGGATGGACTGGTTATCTACGTTTGATGCTACCTTGAACTGCAGAGACAAGGTAGTGAGTTTCCGAGACCAGGATGGGTCAGAGTGTGTCTTCAGAGGAGATAGGAGGGGGACACCTAAGGGTTTGATATCAGCCCTTCAGGCTCGTAGGTTGTTAAGGAGGGGTTGTCAGGGGTTCATAGCTCATGTGAGAGAGCTAGATAAGCAGGTTGGGGAACCATCCACAGTACCAGTGGTTAGAGAATTCCCAGATGTGTTTTCTGAAGAGCTTCCAGGACTACCACCTGATAGGAAAATAGAGTTCGAGATTGAATTGATGCCTGGTACGAGACCGATCTGTATTCCTCCCTACAGGATGGCGCCAGCAGAGTTGAAAGAGTTAAAAGAGCAGTTACAGGAGTTGGTAGACAAGGGTTTCATCCGCCCGAGTACCTCACCTTGGGGTGCTCCAGTATTGTTTGTCAAAAGAAGGATGGATCTCTTAGACTTTGTATCGACTACAGGCAGTTGAACAAAGTCACTACCAAGAACAAGTATCCTCTACCCAGGATCGATGATCTATTCGACCAGCTGGCAGGAGCAGGTTTCTCTAAGATAGATCTGAGATCTGGATACCATCAGTTGAAGATCAGGGAAGAGGATGTACCCAAGACAGCATTCAGAACCAGATATGGGCATTATGAGTTCCTAGTAATGCCGTTTGGGTTGACTAACGCCCCTGCAGCATTTATGGATCTCATGAACAGGGTTTTTAGGGAGTACCTGGATCGCTTTGTGATCGTCTTTATAGATGATATTCTAGTGTACTCCAGAGATGCAGAAGAGCATGCCCATCATCTGAGGATAGTCCTGCAGACTTTGAGAGAGCATGGCTTGTATGCCAAGTTCTCCAAGTGTGAGTTCTGGCTGAGGAGCATTTCCTTTTTGGGACATGTAGTATCAGATGAAGGTATAGCAGTGGATCCCAAGAAGGTAGAAGCAGTAGCCAACTGGCCTACACCCACTACAGTGACAGAGATCAAGAGTTTTCTGGGTTTGGCAGGTTACTATCGGAGGTTCGTTCAGGACTTCTCGAAGATAGCTGCTCCTATGACCAGACTGACCAGGAAGAACCAGAAGTTTGTGTGGTCAGAAGAGTGTGAGGAGAGTTTTGAAGAGTTGAAGAGACGGTTAACTCAACACCGGTGTTAGCTCTGCCGACTAGTGATGAAGACTTCACAGTGTACTGTGATGCATCCCGAGTGGGATTAGGTTGTGTGTTGATGCAGAAAGACAGAGTGATAGCTTATGCTTCAAGACAGCTGAAGAAGCACGAGCTAAACTATCTGACACACGATCTGGAAATGACAGCTGTTATCTTTGCACTTAAGATGTGGAGGCATTACCTCTATGGGGTAAAATGTGAGATCTTCACGGATCATAAGAGCCTGCAGCACATCTTGAGTCAGAGAGAGCTAAACTTGAGGCAGAGACGATGGGTTGAATTGCTCAGTGATTATGATTGTAAGATCCAGTATCATCCGGGAAAGGCTAATGTGGTAGCTGATGCCTTAAGCCGGAAGTCACTAGGCAGTTTATCTCACCTTATAGCGACGAGAAGACCGGTGGTGAAGGACTTTTACAGGCTTTTAGAAGAAGGGTTGCAGTTGGAGTTATCTGGTACAGGTGCCTTGATAGCACAGATGAGAGTTACACCCGTGTTTCTAGAGCAAGTGGCTCTGAAACAGCACGAGGACCCTGAGTTAGTGAAGATTGCCAGGACTGTTCAGTCTGGCAACAGTGCAGAGTTCAGATTTGACAGTGAGGGGATTCTTCGGCACGGGAAGAGGTTATGTGTACCAGATGACAGTGGTTTGAAGGAAGACATTATGAGGGAAGCTCATAATGCAAGATATAGCGTTCACCCTGGAGCCACCAAGATGTACCAAGATCTGAAGAGAGTGTATTGGTGGCCAGCCATGAAGAGAGAAGTGGCACAGTATGTGTCCGCCTGCGAGGTTTGTCAAAGGGTGAAGCTAGAGCATCAGAAACCGGCTGGAATGCTTAACCCACTGCCGATTCCAGAGTGGAAATGGGAGAACATAGCTATGGATTTTGTAGTGGGGTTACCGACGACATCCAACAGGCTAGACTCCATTTGGGTGATTGTGGATAGACTGACTAAATCTGCTCACTTCATTCCAGTTAGGAGTAACTACTCTGTGGACAAGCTAGCGCAGGTATATGTGGAAGAGATAGTGAGGCTGCATGGAGTTCCAGTCTCAATAGTATCAGACAGAGGACCACAGTTTACCTCCCGATTTTGGCGGAGTCTGCAAGCTGAGATGGGCACAAGGTTTGATTTCAGCACTGCTTTTCATCCACAGACAGATGGACAGTCAGAGAGGATCATCCAGACCATTGAAGACATGTTAAGGATGTGTGTGTTAGACTTTGGCGGTTCTTGGAGGCAGCATCTACCCCTGGTGGAGTTTGCCTACAATAACAGCCATCATGCTAGCATAGGGATGGCCCCTTATGAAGCTCTGTATGGAAGGAAGTGCCGAACACCTGTTTGCTGGGAAGAGGTAAGAGAGAAGGCTCTTGCAGGGCCAGAGATTGTAGAGATTACCAGCAGGTTGGTGCCTATCATCAGAGAGAGGATCAAGACAGCTGTCAGCAGACAGAAAAGTTATGCAGACATCCGTAGGAAGCAGATAGAGTTTCAGGAGGGTGATATGGTATTGCTAAAAGTGTCTCCGATGAAAGGAGTGGTTCGTTTTGGAAAGAAGGGTAAACTAGCTCCACGATACATTGGTCCTTTTGAGATCTTGCAGAAGATCGGGAATGTGTCGTACAAGCTGGATTTGCCTGCATCTATGGAGAGAATTCACCCGATGTTTCATGTTTCTATGTTAAGGAAGTTTGTGTCAGATCCGAGTAAGGTTCGTAGTGAGCCTGATGTAGAGATCCTAGGAGATCTCACCTATGTGGAACAGCCAGTACGGATTCTGGACACACAGATCAGGAAGCTGAGGAACAAAGAGATACCGATGGTGAAAGTCTTGTGGAACCACCATAACCTAGAAGAGTGCACCTGGGAGACACGGGATTCTATGCTCCAGCAATACCCATATCTGTTCTAAGGTTAGTTTTCCCCTTTTCTATGTGCTTGTGTGTTTATATGTTTGAGGAACATTCGGGGACGAATGTTCTTAAGGGGGGAGAATGTAATACCCAGCTAGAGTCCGGCATCGAAATTTCTGTAGTTCGGTGGAATCTCAGGTGTCGGAGCCCTCTGGAAGGGTACTACATATGTTTTCTAAGATGTTTTAAGTGTTTTTATGTTTTAAAGTGTTAAAAGGATTAAGTTTTTGCAAGAAAAGCAATAAGGGAGAAATGCACATGTTCAGCCGCCGAAGGTCACTTTTGGCCGCCGAACCTTGCATGGTTTAGGCATCACATTCGGCTGCCGAAGGTGGTCTGGCCAGCCACCTATAAAAGGGCCAAAGGTCGGTGAAAAGGAGGATATTTTCTCCTTCACCAGCAGCCAGAGGTGAGCCAAACCCTCTCCAAAGTTGACTTCATGTTTTCCATGATTTTCACCAAATCTTTCCAAGTTTTTAAGGGTTTATGTTTGTTTTGAAGGTTTTTAGCAAAAAGAACTAAGTTTGGAAGCTTGGAGTTTTGGAAGAGGATTTCTTCATATCTCCACGTTAGGATCCTTCATCCTCAAGTTCTCTAAGAGGTAAGTGAAGATCCTGAGCTTCTTTAACGATTTTTAAAGGTTTTATGAAGTTTGGATGGGTAGTATGCATGTTTAGGTTTAGGAGAGGTTTTTGGTGATCTTTGATGTTTAAGCATGTTTATGTGTTATGTGCTATGTTTGTTTGGGGTTTTAGGTTAGTTTTAGACCCCTTTGTGCATATATTTGAGTATATGCTAGTTGTGAGAAGTTGGTATGCATGTTGAGAGGAGTTGGGGGAAGTTTGCATGAAGCAGAGCAAGTCTCTGCCCTTCGAGCAAGGCCAGGTTCGGCCGCCGAAGGAAGGTTCGGCCGCCGAACCCCTTATGGAGGCAGTTTCGGCTGCCAAAGCTTGCTTCCGAAAATTTAGACTTTCGTCTCTGGAGGCAAGGTTCGGCCGCCGAAAGTGCTGCCGAAGGTTGAGTTTCGTCTCTGGACGAGACTTTCGGATGCCGAAGGTGCACCCGAAGGAGTGTAAGAGGACTTTCGGCTGCCGAAGGAAGAGGTTCGACCGCCGAAAGTGCATGAGTTTCGTCTCTGGACGGGACTTTCGGCTTCCGAACTTGCCGCCGAAAGTGCCCTGTCCAGCCTTCTTTTGCATGCTCTATGTGATTGTTTTAGGATCTCTTAGAGGGGTTTTGGGGAGTTTCTTAGAGTTGTTCTTGTATTAGTTTGGTACCTCATATAAGTCCACCTGTGTAGGAACGGACCAGAGGAACCAGAGAGAGCAGCAGTGAGCACTGCTTCAGAACCTGCAGAGTTAGATCAGAGTCAGCCAAAGGTGAGTGGAACTAAACTTAAATGTTTTAATATGGAATATCAAATGTTTTTATCATGTTTCATGCATCATGACTACGTTATAGGTTGATTGCATTAGATGACACGAAGATGACGCATTGCATATTTTATTGTGAATGTGGGTAAATGCTGGATGATCCAATAGTCCCTGGCAGGAAGTCCAGCGAGCCTTTGACTACGCCGCTGGCATAATGTAATGAAAGTCCAGTGAGCTTTTGACTACGCCGCTGGCACTAAAGAGGACGCCAAGACCAGGTGCCTAACAAGCCCTGGGGCAGTGTAAGTTATGATATGATAACAGGAAGTCCAGTGAGCCTTTGACTACGCCCTGGCAAAAGAAATGACGATGGGACTACTTGGTGACAGGTTTATCCTTGATGTGAATTGTTTGTGCTATGATGCATTCCATGAAGGCATGTTTTATCACCTGTTTTATAGTTCTGCTCACTGGGCTAGTATAGCTCATCCCTCTCCCTTAACCCCAGTTTTGCAAGTTTAGAGTCCAGAGAGAAGTTAGCAGGGTACAAAAGAGCTGAAGGACATGTAATAGTTAGGGTGGACATGTAAATGTAAAGTGATAGTAAAGGATGTACAGTGTATAGAATTGTGCTGACCAATGTATAAAATGTTATCTTTTTACATACATGATCTTTTATTAAAATGTTTTATGATATGTATATGAAAACCAGGCTTAACCTATAACGAGTTCAGCCCACCTAGAGCTATGATGAGGGCTCTAGTAGGGGTATACAGCATAGAGACAGAGTATGCACAGGTTAAGCCTTGGAAAAAGAAGAAAGTTTTAAATTTTTACAGAAAATGTATGATCATGTATGAGTTCTTACAGGTACACAGAGTTCACAGTAGGCTTGCTACGGGTCCCGGCGGCCTTAAGCCGATCTGGATCCTAGCGCCGGTAATAGTTCGGTTTCCGGGCTGTTACATAAGGCTCACCCGAAATGCATGCATGTTCGGCGGCCGAACTTTGTGTTTCGGCGGCCGAACCTGAGTTTTCCTCCAAAGTTGTTTTCATGCAAAAACTCATTTCCTTTTCATTTAAAATCATGAAAACCATTAAAACATTTCATAAAACATGATTTACCCCTTCTAGAGGTCTCCGACATCCGAGATTCCACCGGACGGTAGGAATTCCGATACCGGAGTCTAGCCGGGTATTACAACGTAAGGCGTAACATACCTTAAAATCCTCTGGCCCCTTAAGCATTATTCCAGCACCACTGCCCTCAGTGCCTGATGCTCCGTCTACATACAACTTCCAGTTAAATTCTGGATGAGGCTCCCCCTCACGTTCCTTTCCTGCTATTCCTGAGGATGATCCTCTCTGCTCCCCGTTGAATGTGCATTCTGCTATGAAGTCAGCCAAGGCTTGAGATTTTATAGCTGTCCTAGGTCGATACTCTAGACAGTAAGGGCTGATCTCTACGGACCAAGCCAACATCCGACCTGAAGTTTTCGGCCTGCGTAGAAACTTCTTTAAGGGTTGGTCTGTCATCACAACTCCTTAGTGGCCTTCCAAATAAACTTTGAATTTCTGGACTGCTAGCAATAGGGCGTAAGCCATTTTTTCAATGTTCGAATATCTGACCTCGATATCTCTGAGTACCTTGCTGACGTAAAAAATGTGTTTCTGCTCCCCTTCTTCCACCCTTACTAACACTGCGCTGACTGCTTGTTCTGAGGCTGCCAAGTATATCAGAAGTTCTTCTCCTTTCATAGGACTACTGAGCACGTGGGGCGAGCTGAGATATCCCTTAAGCTCTGCGAAGGCTTTTCGGCAGTCTTCTGTCCATTCAAAGTTTGGCACCTTCCTCAATTTTTTGAAAAATGGTAAGCATTTTTCTGCTGACCTTGACATGAATCGGTTGAGTGCTACTACTCTTCCGGTTAGTCTTTGGACGTCCCTTACACAGGTCGGCTCTGGCATTTTCAATATGGCTTCTACCTTCTCCGGGTTAGGCTCGATGCCTTTTCCGCTCCCCATGAATCCCAAGAATTTTCCTCCTCTAATAAAGAAAGCACATTTTGCTGGGTTCAACTTCATTCTGTACTGGTTTAATACCCCGAATACCTCCCTCAATTCTGCTATGTGCTGCTGGAAATTTGGGCTTTTGACCACCATATCATCTACATAAACTTCTACATTTCTGCCAATCTGGTTTTTGAAGATTTTATTCATCAATCTTTGGTAAGTTGCCCCGGCATTCCTCAATCCGAATGGCATAGCTCTGTAGCAATAAGTTCCATCTTCAATTATAAACGAGGTCTTTTCCTCATCCGACCTTTCCATTGGAATTTGATGATAACCAGACATAGCATCCGAAGAAGACATATAATCGAAACCGGCCGTAGAGTCGACCATTTTATTAATATCAGGAAGTGGATAACAATCTTTAGGGCAGGCCTTATTTAGGTCAGTAAAATCTATGCACATCCTATATTTGCCATTGGCTTTTTTGACTAATACAGGATTTGCTAGCCACTGCGGGTACATAACTTCCCTAATAAAGCCTGCCTCCTCGAGTTTCTGCACCTCCTCCCTGGTGGCCTGCTGCTTCTCTCTTCCTACTACTCTCTTCTTCTGCTTTACTGGCTTGGCTTCGGGGAGTACATTCAGTTTGTGTGTCATTACCTTAGGGTCAATTCCAGGCATGTCGGAGGGCTTCCAGGCGAAACTAGACGCATGACCTCGGATCAGGGCCATGACCTCAGCTTTTTGTTCTTCAGTGAGGCCGGCGTTGAGACTGAAGACCTTTTCTGCCACTGCTTCTGATAAAGGGAAGATCTCCAGCTCCCCCACCGGTTCTGTCCTGGCCTCTGTTTTCTCATCCCGAACCTCTAGAACTTTCGAATCAAGAGCTTTTCCAGTGGAGCTCGGTTCTGCTACTGTGGCTAAGTATACTGCTCTTGCCTCCTTCTGGCTGCCCCGGACTATTCCCACTCCTTCTTCTGTTGGAAATTTAAGCGCCAAATATCTGATACTGGTGACAGCTTCGAAGTTGAACAGCGCAGGCCTCCCCAGGATCACATTATAGCTCAACGGAAGTTTGACCACTAAAAATACCTCGTGGTGAGTGCGAGTCCTGGGTGCTTCACCTAAGGTGAGAGCCAGTTTCACCTTCCCTTCTACGAGCACCGGTACTCCTCCTATCCCCTTGATTGGTGCCTGGTCTCGGACCAACTGTTCTTCCGGAATTCCCATCTGCTGAAAGACCCGATATGGTAGCAAGTTGACTTTACTCCCGTCATCCACTAAGACCTTCTTTACCCGATAATTATGAATGACGGCTTCAATGACGAGCGCGTCATCATGGGGCATCTGAATACCCTGAGCATCTTCTGAAGAGAAGGTAATGGTCATGGGAGAGTGGTCAACGATTTGCATGACCTCAGTACTGCTGCTCTCTCCCTCCCGATTTCTCTTCTTCCCTCGGCGGCCCATCCGACCTCCCGTTCCTCCAACAATCATGTTGATGGTCCCACTGGATCCATCGTTCACTGGTCCAGTTCCTGTTCTCCTCGGCATCTGAATCGCCGGACTGGATTGAGGCCTTTGTCCCTCTGATTTCTTCACAAAGTTCTTGAAATGCCCTCTCTTTATCAACCTCTCGATCTCTGCTATCAACTGGAAGCAGTTGTTGGTATCGTGGCCATGCGTCCGATGATATTGACAATATTTGTCAGGGTTCCGTTGGTCTGCTTCCGACTTCATAGGTTTGGGCCACTAGAGGAACTCCTTATCTTGGACAGCCATGAGCACCTCGGCTCTGGACGCATTTAATGGAGTCGGCTTCTCAGGGACCCAAGGGGGAAGCAATCTTGGCTCATGGGCCCGTGGAGGGGGAGGCCTTTGATCCCTTCACTCCCAGGCCTGCTTGTACGGCTTGGGCCTCTTGCCGTGTTTCTTTTCATGTCTCTCCGGCCTCCTTTCTTCTGAGGCTTTTTCTTTTCCTGTCATCCCTTTGGCAAATCGGCTTGTTACTAAGGCGTCATCCTGCCTTATATACTTCTCCGCTCTCTTCATCAGCTCGGCCAGGGAGGTCGGAGGCTTCCTGCTTAAGGAACCGAAGAACTCGGCAGAGGTCGTTCCCTTTTGCATGGCCTCTACCGCCCTTCCTTCATCGAGTTCGGGAATCTGCAGGGCCTCCGTATTGAAATGAGCGACATACTCTCTGAGTGATTCGCCCCCTCTCTGTCTTACTGTCTCCAAGTAGCTCGTCTTCCTCTCTGCTGGCACCCCGGCTATGAATCGACTGATGAAGCGAGTGGCTAAGTCTCCGAAACTTCTGATACTTCCGGCCTCAAGGCTGTTGAACCACGCCCGCGCTGGTCCCGAGAGCGTCGTTGGAAACACTTTACACATTAAGGCATCTGACAGAGTTTGCAACTCCATGAAGGTCTTATAGTTCATGACGTGCTCCCTCGGGTTACCAGCTCCGTCATAGGCCGCCATTGATGGCATCATAAACTTCTTAGGGACAGTCTCTTGCTGCACCCACTTTGAGAAAGGGGAAGAAGTAGGCAAAGAGGTTTGGCTTTGGTCTTTCTTACCTAGCTCGGCTAAGAGCTGTTCTCTCAATCTCTTCAACTTTTGGTCCATCTTCTCGTCTTCCGGGCTGGGTTTTTTCTCTAGGTGGTACTCCTCCTCCTCTGCTTCAGTTCCCGTCCACCCGGTTGTTTCGGCTGAATAGTTATCTACCTCCTCATTTTCTATCATCTCTCTCGCCCTCCTCGCATGGATTCAGGCCTCCGGTTCTTCCTCTTCCCCGGCTCTTCTCCCTTTTTCTCCAGTATCGCGGCTGCTAGTTTGAAGACGGTCAGGTGCAGGTCGGGGGTCATTGGTCTGAGGTTCCTCTACAACCGGGAGTGTATTTACTGGGGTGCTGAGGCCTCTCTGTTGCATTATCTACCCCAACCAGTGGGCGGTATTTTGTAACTGGAAAGTCATGTTTTGAAGATCCTGGTTAGACAGGGTAACAGTGGGGGTATTCCCTGCCAAACTTGGCGAGAGATTAAGGGGAACAGGCGTTTGGTTGTTTAATGTCGTAGGACTAGAAAAGGAGAATTGTTGCCCCTCTTGGACAGAGCTTAGGTCATTTGGGACGTTAAGGTTACTCTCCTGGTGATTAGCCATCGTGGATCTCAGTGGGTTTTGTTAAGAGTGAAAACTCCGGTGATGAAAAGATCTCCATCGTTTTCCCACAGACGGCGCCAATTGATGATTTGAGATCCAATAGAATAGGGTTTTACAAGGGTTTGTGTATTGAAGAATAAAACTTGGCCTATCTCTCTAAAGGGGTATCCCTTTTATCCTTTTCTTTCTGCTTGCTGGTGACGTATAACAGCTCTTCCCTGATTGGACCACGCGTCTCTGCCATACAGATATGGGCGTACGAGGATATCAGGCGCCTGCTCCATGCGTAACGGCCTCTGATTCTCCCCCGTGCATACACTCGAGCAGATCTGCCACGCTGTACAACGAGTCTCGTTCTGGATTATGGGCTGGGCCGAGAGCTGGGCTGAACGCTGAACCCAGGAGAAGAAGGAATCCGTGGGGAGGTTATACGGGCTGGGCCGATCTCGATGAGGAAGAATCTAGTGGAGTCTGGCCTCAATGGTCTGATGATCCGGGCCTGTTTTATTTGAGAGGGCGTACGGGCCTTCCTTTCATGAGCTGTGGCCGTAATCTAGGCCCAGGATTGGGGGTAGGGAAATCCAGCGGTCATCATTAATCAACTATAAAGTCATGCATCAACAAATTTTATTGTATTAAATAAATTAAAAATTTTAGTATTTATTATCATGTATTATTAATTTTCAATAATAAATTTTATTCAAATAATTATATTTTTTAAAAAATAAAATTTACTAAATTTTAATAATGATGAATAACGATTATAACAGTGGTGCTAGCGATAGAAAAAAGAGAATCATGTGAATCAAAGAATTCTAACATTTAAATTACTCTCATCCAATTTCTATCTATCCAAAATTATTCAGTTGACCAGAAAGATTGTAAACCATATATCTCATGCTAAGAAAACAATAAAAAAAAAAAAAAATTAAACACTAATCATTGGAAAATAAATAAAATAAAATTGTGTGGAGAATTAAGATCGTTCCAATGGATTTTACATAGGATAGACATATGAGGATTACATTTTTATAGAAAGAAAAGAGATTAAAATTACTACAATTATTATATAATAAACTATAATAATTTAAATTTAATAATTTGACGGTTAAAAAATTGTAATTTTAATTGTATTAAAAACCTATTTTACTTTTTATTATATAGTTTTTTAATAAATTATTTAAATAAAATAAAATTTTAGTTTGATAATATTTTATACAGGTAATTCTAATAATTTTTGAATTGTTTTATATTTTATCATAATTAATATTTTTTTATAATAATTTTAGTTAACTATATATATTTATTCTATATAATTATTCACATCATATAAATAAAAATATATAACATTTATTAATTAGATTATAATAGATATAATTTTAAAAAGTTATAAAATTAATAAATTAATACTATTATGAAATAGTAAAAAAAAATTTCATAATATTTTATTATAGACTTATTTATATATTTATCTCACAATATAAATAAGTCACTATATCTATAATAATTTTGGTCTTTGATATTTTATAAAATGAGTAAATAAGTCATTATATCTATAATGTTTTTTTAAGAAGAGAAGTTAGTATTAGGCATTAAATTGGACGCTGATATTGCAATGGACTGAGACAGAATCTTGATTATTGGTTGAAGGAAAGGATGAGCTTCTGAAACTGATAATCAATGGAGCATTGAATTTAAAGGGACAACTTGCAAACAGTGAGTTAAAGTCCCAAAAAGAGATAAGCATACTGAAAACTGCAAGTTCAAGATTGCATCAATTTGGTAGAAAATCAGCCAATTTCAGTCAAAGTATCACATACAAAATTACAAAATTATAGCCAATTTCAGTCAATGAATTATAGTACTAACACGTCAAAGCAGAAGAGCCTCCTTCTTCTTCCAATAAATTATGGCCGTGCTCAAGCCAATCTATCTGACAATTTGGGACGTACAGCAGTATCGTGTCTGCATGTTTCAGACAAATCGGGGGCAAGGCAACCTTTGAGATTAGGGCAACATGCAAGTGCAAGAATCTTGAAAGATGGGAAGAATGTGATTGCTGATGCAGATGAAAAGATAAAAGAATTATCCTTGTCTAGTATATACTTCAGAGAATCAAATTGACTCAGATAGAGAGATTCCAGGGAAGGAAGACGGTGCAACGGCGGCCAGCTCCTTGTTTGGTGGGAATGGTTTCCTACATCGGCAAAGTCTATGGTGAGATTGGAAAATCCCCTTTCAAATTATTGGAATTGGGGAGTCCACTGAATTTCTTCATTATTAAAGTTTAGGTTTCAATATGCAAATAAATATAATTAGCAAATTCAATTTTGGTTATATAAAAGCTAAAACATAGAAAATTTGCAGCATGCTTTATACTTTATTTTTGGATGAATGATTATATTTACAGGTGTAAAGAAAATACAATACATTAAAAAAGAAAATCTGAAATTTACAGTTCATTGGCACATGTAAACATTAGCTAAACCAAGCCTTCAGAATCCAAATAATCTATTGAACTTCTAGCCAGCTAGATGACATCTAGCCAATGAACGAGCGGCTGAATTAAAATGTTCAGCTTTGGCTCCTCAGAATCTCCATGAAATTCCCTCATAATGAATGCATGTGTAACTTCAGCAAGACTAGCAAGTGATGAAATGGTAAGAATTCAGGGACAACCATCTCCCTTTCTAGTCCAGAAATGCTTCCAATAGTTTCTGGAAGGGGAAGACTTGAAGAATCAGAAAAAGAACCATCTCTCCACCATGATTCTTCTAATCAGAGGGATATGAAACAACAAAGCCTGACAGCTTCCAATTCTGAGGCATTAATTGCAGAGCGGTAATGAGCTGAAGCCCTTCTGGGGTTTTGGTGTGGCCTTGGAGAGCTTCCAATGAGGAGGAGTTCAACTAAATGGAACTCCAAGAATGAATGTCTGCTCCAAGTCAACATATCAGAAAAAGCATGCGATTCTTTGAGCCTATAAAATAAAAGCCGAGGCATATAAGAAAATGAAGAGGAAAGTACTTAAGGAGAGAGAGGAAGTTTGGATTCTTTTACCATCATGTTTCTATAAGAAGCATTCTGCTTTCTCAGTGGCAGTTCGCCATAAGTGAATAGCCCAGGACTTCTGATGGATGCACATCTCTATAATGATGACACTTGTGAAAAAGAAAAAAAAAGGAGCTCTTCAATTTGCTATCGTAAGAGATATTTGTCCACTCGGTGAAAAACTAAATCAATGGATATTTCATTACAGAATGCTGATTGTAACTTAAGCATAATGCTGGTGAGGAAAAGTTATAAAATGGTATTATACCTTTCAAAAATGTAAGAATTTCTGCTTCGTTCCCCCAGAGGGAGTTGTTGAGGTTCCAGTATCTGTTGAATGCCTACAAGGATTAGCACATGGATAGAGAGAGTATAAGCTTTCTGCTTTCCCATTGGTAGTTCCCACAAGTGAAATAGCTCACTACTTTTTATGGATGCTCACTAATGAAGACACTTGTGAAAAGAACAAGAAAAGAGCAGCTCTTAGATTTGCAACCTTAAACGATGTCTGTCCACTCAATGAAAGATTAAAAAAGTTAAGGATTCTTCCTCCCACACAACCAATGCATATTCTTTCAAAGCGAACTGAATTTGTAAGTATCATTACCATCTTCACCTGTAAATCTGTCAAAGAGTATTAGTTCTCTTCCAAAATCTTCTATATTGTTTTTAAACCACTATTCACAAGGTCATATGATATTTGTAATACCCGGCTAGAGACCGGCATCGGAATTCCTGTAGTCCGGTGGAATCTCGGGTGTCGGAACCCTCTAGAAGGGTAGTACATATGTTTTCTAAGATGTTTTAAGATGTTTTAATGTTTTAGAGAGTTAAAAGGATTGAGTTTTGAAAGAAAAGCAATTTGGGAGAAATGCACATGTTCGGCCGCCGAAGGTCACTTTCGGCCGCCGAACCTTGCATGGTTTAGGCGTCACGTTCGGCTGCTGAAGGTGGTCTGGCCAGCCACCTATAAAAGGGCCAAAGGTCGGTGATGGGGAGATATTTTCTCCTTCACCAGCAGCCAGAGGTGAGCCAAACCCTCTCCATGTTGACTTTTATGTTTTTCATGATTTTCATTAAATCTTTCAAGGTTTTGAAGAGTTTATGCATGTTTTGAAGGTTTTGAGCAAAATAACCAAGTTTTGAAGTTTGGAGCTTGGAGAGTAGATTTCTTCACAACTCCACGTTAGGATCCTTCATCCTCAAGTTCTTTAAGAGGTAAGTGAAGATCCTGAGCTTCTTTGATGATTTTTAAAGGTTTTATGGAAGTTTTATGGGTAGTATGCATGATTAGGTTAGATGAGGTTTATGTGGAGATGTTGTGTTTAAGTATGTTTAAGTGTTATGTGCTAAGTTTGTTTGGGGTTATAGGTTAGTTTTAGACCCCTTTGTGCATATACTTGAGTATATGCTAGTTGAGAGAAGTTGGTATGCATGTTGAGAGGAGTTGGGGAGAAGTTTGCATGAAGCAGAGCAAGTCTCTGCCCTTCGGGCAAGGCCAGGTTTGGCCGCCGAAGAGAGGTTCGGCCGCCGAACCCCTTGTGGAGGCAGTTTCGGCTGCCAAAGCTTGCTTCCGAAAATTTGGACTTTCGTCTCTGGAGGCAAGGTTCGGCCGCCGAAAGTGCCGCCGAAAGTTGAGTTTCGTCTCTGGACGAGACTTTCGGATGCCGAAGGAGGGTAAAGGGACTTTCGGCCGCCGAAAGTAGAGGTTCGGCCGCCGAAAGTGCATGAGTTTCGTCTCTGGACTGGACTTTCGGCCGCCGAACCTGCCGTCGAAAGTGCCCCGTCCAGCCTTATTTTGCATGCTTTATGTGGTTGTTTTAGGATCTTTTAGAGGGGTTTTGGGGAGTTTCTTAGAGTCGTTCTTATGTTAATTTGGTACCTCATATAAGTCCACCTGTGTAGGAACGGACCAGAGGAACCAGAGAGAGCAGCAGTGAGCACTGCTTCAGAACCTGCAGAGTTAGATTAGAGTCAGCCAAAGGTGAGTGGAACTAAACTTAACTATTTTAATATGGAAAATCACATACTTTTATCATGTTTCATGCATCATGATGATGTTATAGGTTGTTTGCATTAGAATTCACGAAGATGATGCATTGCATTATTCTGTGCTGATGAAATGATGATGATTCCGTGAGAGGAAGGACGCTTGCGTGAACTCTCTGGGGAAGAACGCTTGCGTGAACCCATACGGATGATGTAACAGACGTTGATATAACTGTGTTATGATGCATTCCATGAAAGCATAATTTTATCACTTGTTTTATAGTTCTGCTCACTGGGCTAGTATAGCTCATCCCTCTCCCTTAACCCCAGTTTTGCAGGTTCAGAGTCCAGAGCGAGGTTAGCAGGGTATAGAAGATCTGAAGATTATGTAATAGCTAGAATGGACATGTAATTGTAAAGAGATAATGATGATGTATAGTGTATAGATTGTGCTTGACTAGTAAGAAATGATGATATTCTGTTGTGTACATGATCACTTTTATAAAAATGTTTCATGGTATGCATGTGAAAACCAGGCTTAACACATGATGAGTTTAGCCCGCCTAGAGCTATGATGAGGGCTCTAGTAGGGGTTTATGGTGTAAAGTATAGTATGCACAGGTTAAGCCTTGGAAAAAGGAAGAAAAGATTTTAATTTTTACAGAAGATGTATGATCATGTATGAGTTTTCACAGGTACACAGAGGTCACAGTAGGCTTGCTACGGGTCCCGGCAGCCTTAAGCCGATCTGGATCCTAGCGCCGGTAATAGTTCGGTTTCCGGGCTGTTACAGAGTGGTATCAGAGCACGAGGTTCGTATGATCGGACCTATAGAGAAAGATGGGCTCTTTGAAGTTTAGTTGGTCAAGCACAATAGGAAAACATGTCCACTAGGATAGGATGTCAGTCCTGTCTACTTGATGATGATGTGAAATGCCATGATTCATGCATGTGCATTATATGATATGTGATGTATGCTTGAGGTTCATGTGTTTCACATGGACTATATGTGCTGATGTGTTATGTTATGTGTTGTTTTCAGAGAGTAAGATGCGAGGAACTCGTCGATCCACAAGATTGACTAGAGTCCCACCTGAAAGTGAGGGTACAGCTGCTCGTCCTCCTGCATTGCCAAGGGCAAGGAGACACAGGTCAAGCAGTGAGGGAACGTCACGAGACCCTAGAAGGTCTTCTGACGAGAGCAGAAGAGGAGTAGCTAGAGGAGGAAGATCAGAGGAAGTAAGAGAAGCTAGAGGTGTTGAACAGAGCAGAGATGCAAGCATGAGTGTGGGAAGGACGGAGGAAGGTATGGGGGAGTCCCAAGGAGGCGCACAGGCCTCAGGATATGGCTATCCACCCTTTTCACAGGACCCCGGGTATCCGATGGGAGGTACGTCGGATTACTCTAGCTTTGCCCCATATCCACCCTATATGCCTTACATGCCTTATCCTCCCTTTTATCCACCTTATTCCATGTACCCACCCCCACAATATCCAACAAGTTCAGCACAACCTGAACCAAGAGAAGCAGTACCTCCACCACCTCCACCACCTGAACCAGTAGCTCCAGTGGTTGTTGAAGCACAGCAGCCTAGTACCTCGGAGGGGAGTAAGGTGAAGATGACGGAGTATTTGAAGTTGGATGCTCCTAAGTTCAACACGGGAGATGATCCTTTTGAGTATCTAAGTGCGGTCAGGATGATCACAAGTGAGTTGGGAGCTGATGATCACAGGGCCATTGAAATGGCAGGGTTCACATTGAAGTGTAAGAAGGCCAGAGAATGGTTCAAGAGCTATGTGGACTCCAGAATAGACAACATGTCTTGGGAAGAGTTCGCCAATGAATTTGCTGGGTGGGCTTTTCCTGACAGTTCCAGGGAGATGAAGGTTGTAGAGTTCGAGCAGTTAAGGCAGACAGAGGAGATGTCAGTGGATGAATATACAGATAAGTTCCTGGAATTGTTACCCTATGTGGGTCAGGCATATGATACGGATCAGAAGAAGGCAAGGAGATATGCCACAAGACTCCACCCTAGGTATTTCTCCTTGATCCTTCCAGCAGAGAAGGAGAGCTTCCACTCTATTGTGGATGCAGCCAGGAAGATGGAGGCAAGTGCCATTTTACAGGGAACAGTTAAACAGCCTAAGGCACAGTCTTCAGGTTCCAAGTTGGAATCCTCCTCTCAGAGTACAACAGCTATGAGCAGCAAGAAGGGGATGAAGGCAAGAGGTAAAAGAGGAAAGTTCTGGAACAAGATTAGATCTGGTCTGGGAATGGGTAGCGGCACCAGCTCTGGCACGAGTAGTCAAGTATGTAAGAAGTGTGGAAAGCTACACAGAGGGGTTTGTCTGATGGGGACTACAGCCTGCTACAGATGTGGGCAAGAAGGACATATGGCACGGGAATATCCTCAGGCGACTTTGGTTGCACCGTCCCAGCAGATGACTTCGGGCAGTGTAGCACAGCCAGCAGCTTCAGCCATACCATAGAGCAGTGGCAGAGGCAGAGGAAGAGGGGCAGCCTCTTCATCAGGGATGGGTTCCCGAGGTGCAGGTCCGTCAGCCCCAGCACGGATTTTCACCATGACTCAACAGGAGGCAGACACGTCGAACACTGTGGTGTCAGGTAATCTCATCATTGGGTGTTCAGAGGTGTATGCTTTAATGGACCCCGGTGCTTCTCACTCTTTCATTGCTTCTAGAGCCGCAGAGAGGTTGGGTTTGATAGTCTCAGAGTTAGAGTGTCCTCTTTGGGTTAGTGGACCCAGATGTGACCCATCATTGGCAGAGTCAGTCTGTCAGTTCAGTCCAGTATGTATAGAGGGTAGATACCTTCCAGCCGACCTAGTGGTTCTAGAGTTGACAGATTTTGATGTCATTCTAGGGATGGATTGGTTATCTACGTTTGATGCTACCTTGAACTGCAGAGACAAGGTAGTGAGTTTCAGAGACCAGGATGGGTCAGAATGTGTCTTCAGAGGAGATAGGAGGGGGACACCTAAGGGTTTGATATCAGCCCTTCAGGCTCGCAGGTTGTTGAGGAGAGGATGTCAGGGGTTCATAGCTCATGTAAGAGAGCTAGACAAGCAAGTTAGGGAACCATCCACAGTACCAGTTGTTAGAGAATTCCCAGATGTGTTTCCTGAAGAGCTTCCAGGACTACCACCTGATAGGGAAATAGAGTTCGAGATTGAATTGATGCCTGGTACTAGGGATGTAAACGGGTAGGGTACCCGCGAAATTAAGATTACCCAAATCCGAACCCGATTATATATAAAATTTCTGAACCCGTTCCAAATCCGTTTAGTATTTTAATTTTATTACTCGTACCCGTTCCAAATCCGTTTAACAATACCCGCAAAATACCCGAACCCGACCGAACCCGATTTTTTTTAATTCAATTCAATGATAAAAAATCAAAAGCAAAATCCATCCAGTATCAAAGTAGTAGGGAAGTAAACGGATAAAAAATCAAAAGCAAAATCCATTCAGTATCAAAGCAGTGAACTGTTTCAGGAGAAGAGAAAGCAACGCATAATCAAATAGCAAACCTGAAGAGAGTTTCAGTCAAAGGAGATGTCGCTGATGCCGATTAGGGAGAGGCAAGTGCAATCGGAAGAGAGAAGGAGATGTCGTCGATGCCGACCGAGGAGAGAGAAGAGTTGTCTCGGAAGTGGGAGATGTCGCCACTGGAGTGAAAATATTTATCGTCGACTGGGATGTCGCTGGGAGATGTCACCGACTAGAGAGAGAAGGAGATAACGCTCTGACTGGAGAGAAGATTTATCATCGCTGGGAGAGAAAGGAGGCGTTGCCGATTTGAGCTGTCGACAGTCATCGTCAGTGAAATGGGGAGAGAGGGAAGGGAAACAGGGAGAGAGACGCCGACAGAGAGGAGAGAGAGAGAGCAATATGTAAAATGAAAAATGGGATGAGGGATTAGGGTTAGGTTAGTTTTGTTAGTATAGTTAATCGGGTTCGGGTAACGGGTATCCGATTACCTAATTCCGAACCCTACCCGAATCCGAAACGGGTAAAATTTTTCAAACCCGAACCCGCCCAAATCCGTTTTATAAAAACTCAAATCCGTCCTAATAGGATTTGGGCGGATCGGGTACCCGCGAAAACCCGCCCGCCTGACATCCCTACCTGGTACAAGACCGATCTCTATTCCTCCCTACAGGATGGCGCCAGCAGAGCTGAGAGAGTTGAAAGAACAGTTACAGGAGGTGGTAGACAAGGGTTTCATCCGCCCGAGTACCTCACCTTGGGGTGCTCCAGTACTGTTTGTCAGGAAGAAGGATGGATCTCTTAGACTTTGTATCGACTACAGGCAGTTGAACAAAGTCACTACCAAGAACAAGTATCCTCTACCCAGGATTGATGATCTATTCGACCAGCTGGCAGGAGCAGGTTGTTTCTCTAAGATAGATCTGAGATCCGGATACCATCAGTTGAAGATTAGGGAAAAGGATGTACCCAAGACAGCGTTCAGGACCAGATATGGGCATTATGAGTTCCTAGTGATGCCGTTTGGGTTGACTAACGCCCCTGCAGCATTCATAGATCTCATGAATAGAGTCTTCAGGGAGTACCTGGATCACTTTGTGATCGTCTTTATAGATGATATTCTAGTGTACTCCAGAGATGCAGAAGAGCATGCCCATCATCTGAGGATAGTCTTGCAGACTTTGAGAGAGCATGGCTTGTATGCCAAGTTCTCCAAGTGTGAGTTCTGGCTGAGGAGCATTTCCTTTTTGGGACATGTAGTATCAGATGAAGGTATAGCAGTGGATCCCAAGAAGGTAGAAGCAGTAGCCAACTGGCCTACACCCACTACAGTTACCGAGATCAAGAGTTTTTTGGGTTTGGCAGGCTATTATAGGAGGTTCGTTCAGGACTTCTCGAAGATAGCTGCTCCTATGACCAGACTGACCAGGAAGAATCAGAAGTACGTGTGGTCTGAGGAATGTGATGAAAGTTTTGAAGAGTTGAAGAGACGGTTGACTTCAGCACCGGTGTTAGCTCTGCCGATCAGTGATGAAGACTTCACAGTGTATTGTGATGCATCCCGAGTGGGATTAGGTTGTGTGTTGATGCAGAGAGACAGAGTGATAGCTTATGCTTCAAGACAGTTGAAGAAGCACGAGTTGAACTACCCGACACACGATCTGAAAATGGCAGTTGTTATCTTTGCACTTAAGATATGGAGGCATTACCTCTATGGGGTAAAATGTGAGATCTTTACAGATCATAAGAGTTTGCAACACATCTTGAGTCAAAGAGAGCTAAATTTGAGGCAGAGACGGTGGGTTGAATTGCTCAGTGATTATGATTGCAAGATCCAGTATCATCCGGGAAAAGCTAATGTTGTAGCTGATGTCTTAAGCCGGAAGTCACTAGGCAGTTTATCTCACATTACAGCGACGAGAAGACCGGTGGTGAAGGACTTTTACAGGCTTATAGATGAAGAGCTGCAGTTGGAGTTATCTGGTACGGGTGCTTTGATAGCACAGATGAGAGTTACACCCGTGTTTCTAGAGCAAGTGGCTCTGAAACAGCACGAGGACCCTGAGTTAGTGAAGATTGCCAGGACTGTTCAGTCTGGCAACAGTACGGAGTTCAGATTTGACAGTGAGGGGATTCTTCGGTACGGGAAGAGGTTATGTATACCAGATGACAGCAGTCTGAAGGAAGACATTATGAGGGAAGCTCATAATGCGAGGTATAATGTTCACCCTGGAGCCACCAAGATGTATCAAGACTTGAAGAGAGTGTATTGGTGGCCAGCTATGAAAAGAGAAGTGGCACAGTATGTGTCCGCCTGCGAAGTTTGTCAAAGGGTGAAGCTAGAACACCAGAAGCCGGCTGAAATGCTTAACCCACTGCCGATTCCAGAGTGGAAATGGGAGAACATAGCTATGGATTTTGTAGTGGGGTTACCGGCGACGTCCAACAGATTAGATTCCATCTGGGTGATAGTGGATAGACTGACTAAATCTGCTCACTTCATTCCAGTCAGGAGTAACTACTCTGTGGACAAGCTAGCGCAGGTGTATGTAGAAGAGATAGTGAGGCTGCATGGAGTTCCAGTCTCAATAGTATCAGACAGAGGACCACAGTTTATCTCCCGGTTTTGGCGGAGTCTGCAAGCTGAGATGGGCACCATATTAGATTTCAGCACTGCTTTCCATCCACAGACAGACGGTCAGTCAGAGAGGACCATCCAGACCATTGAAGACATGTTGAGAATGTGTGTGTTAGACTTTAGCGGTTCTTGGAGGCAGCATCTACCTCTGGTGGAGTTTGCCTACAATAACAGCCATCATGCTAGCATAGGGATGGCCCCTTATGAAGCTCTGTATGGAAGGAAGTGCCGAACACCTGTTTGCTGGGAAGAGGTAGGAGAGAAGGCTCTTGCAGGGCCAGAGTTAGTAGAAGTTACCAGCAGGTTGGTGCCTGTTATCAGAGAACGGATCAGGACAGCTGTTAGTAGACAGAAGAGCTATGCAGACGTCCGTAGGAAGCAGATAGAGTTCCAGGAGGGAGATATGGTATTGCTAAAGGTGTCTCCGATGAAAGGAGTGGTTCGCTTTGGGAAGAAGGGTAAACTAGCTCCACGATACATTGGTCCCTTTGAGATCCTGCAGAAGATCGGGAATGTGTCGTATAAGCTGGATTTGCCTGCATCTATGGAGAGAATTCACCCGGTGTTTCATGTTTCTATGTTGAGGAAGTTTGTGTCAGATCCGAGTAAGGTTCTCAGTGAGCCTGATGTAGAGATCCTAGGAGATCTCACCTATGTGGAACAGCCAGTACGGATTCTGGACACACAGATCAGAAAGCTGAGGAACAAAGAGACACCGATGGTGAAAGTCTTGTGGAACCACCATAATCTAGAGGAGTGCACCTGGGAGACACGGGAGTCTATGCTCCAGCAATACCCATATTTGTTTTAAGGTTAGTTTTCCCCTTTTCTATGTGCTTATGTGTTTAAATGTTTGAGGAACATTCGGGGACGAATGTTCTTAAGGGGGGGAGAATGTAATACCCGGCTAGAGACCGGCATCGGAATTCCTGTAGTCCAGTGGAATCTCGGGTGTCGGAACCCTCTAGAAGGGTAGTACATATGTTTTCTAAGATGTTTTAAGATGTTTTAATGTTTTAGAGAGTTAAAAGGATTGAGTTTTGAAAGAAAAGCAATTTGGGAGAAATGCACATGTTCGGCCGCCGAAGGTCACTTTCGGCCGCCGAACCTTGCATGGTTTAGGCGTCACGTTCGGCTGCCGAAGGTGGTCTGGCCAGCCACCTATAAAAGGGCCAAAGGTCGGTGATGGGGAGATATTTTCTCCTTCACCAGCAGCCAGAGGTGAGCCAAACCCTCTCCATGTTGACTTTTATGTTTTTCATGATTTTCATTAAATCTTTCAAGGTTTTGAAGAGTTTATGCATGTTTTGAAGGTTTTGAGCAAAATAACCAAGTTTTGAAGTTTGGAGCTTGGAGAGTAGATTTCTTCACAACTCCACGTTAGGATCCTTCATCCTCAGGTTCTTTAAGAGGTAAGTGAAGATCCTGAGCTTCTTTGATGATTTTTAAAGGTTTTATGGAAGTTTTATGGGTAGTATGCATGATTAGGTTAGATGAGGTTTATGTGGAGATGTTGTGTTTAAGTATGTTTAAGTGTTATGTGCTAAGTTTGTTTGGGGTTATAGGTTAGTTTTAGACCCCTTTGTGCATATACTTGAGTATATGCTAGTTGAGAGAAGTTGGTATGCATGTTGAGAGGAGTTGGGGAGAAGTTTGCATGAAGCAGAGCAAGTCTCTGTCCTTCGGGCAAGGCCAGGTTCGGCCGCCGAAGAGAGGTTCGGCCGCCGAACCCCTTGTGGAGGCAGTTTCGGCTGCCAAAGCTTGCTTCCGAAAATTTGGACTTTCGTCTCTGGAGGCAAGGTTCGGCCGCCGAAAGTTGAGTTTCGTCTCTGGACGAGACTTTCGGATGCCGAAGGTGCACCCGAAGGAGGGTAAAGGGACTTTCGGCCGCCGAAAGTAGAGGTTCGGCCGCCGAAAGTGCATGAGTTTCGTCTCTGGACGGGACTTTCGGCCGCCGAACCTGCCGCCGAAAGTGCCCTGTCCAGCCTTCTTTTGCATGCTTTATGTGGTTGTTTTAGGATCTTTTAGAGGGGTTTTGGGGAGTTTCTTAGAGTCGTTCTTATGTTAATTTGGTACCTCATATAAGTCCACCTGTGTAGGAACGGACCAGAGGAACCAGAGAGAGCAGCAGTGAGCACTGCTTCAGAACCTGCAGAGTTAGATCAGAGTCAGCCAAAGGTGAGTGGAACTAAACTTAACTATTTTAATATGGAAAATCACATACTTTTATCATGTTTCATGCATCATGATGATGTTATAGGTTGTTTGCATTAGAATTCACGAAGATGATGCATTGCATTATTCTGTGCTGATGAAATGATGATGATTCCGTGAGAGGAAGGACGCTTGCGTGAACTCTCTGGGGAAGAACGCTTGCGTGAACCCATACGGATGATGTAACAGACGTTGATATAACTGTGTTATGATGCATTCCATGAAAGCATAATTTTATCACTTGTTTTATAGTTCTGCTCACTGGGCTAGTATAGCTCATCCCTCTCCCTTAACCCCAGTTTTGCAGGTTCAGAGTCCAGAGCGAGGTTAGCAGGGTATAGAAGATCTGAAGATTATGTAATAGCTAGAATGGACATGTAATTGTAAAGAGATAATGATGATGTATAGTGTATAGATTGTGCTTGACTAGTAAGAAATGATGCTATTCTGTTGTGTACATGATCACTTTTATAAAAATGTTTCATGGTATGCATATGAAAACCAGGCTTAACACATGATGAGTTTAGCCCGCCTAGAGCTATGATGAGGGCTCTAGTAGGGGTTTATGGTGTAAAGTATAGTATGCACAGGTTAAGCCTTCGAAAAAGGAAGAAAAGATTTTAATTTTTACAGATGTATGATTATGTATGAGTTTTCACAGGTACACAGAGGTCACAGTAGGCTTGCTACGGGTCCCGACGGCCTTAAGCCGATCTGGATCCTAGCGCCAGTAATAGTTCGGTTTCCGAGCTGTTACAATATTTACCATTACCTATTCTGAAGCCATTTTTTGTCACGACAGCAGAACATTTCTCCACGGCTGAGCCAAAAGCTGCCTACTCTGAAAGAAGAACAAGTGAATTCACAGCATCGATTATTCCCTCCACTCCTACTCTAAGACACTTGGCATCCATCTCACTTTCAAAGAATCTAGGAATTCATGGAGCCACTATTTTATTCTCAAACAATTCAGGAGAGACCAAACCAGAAGATGCTTTGATAACTTTCAAAACATTCAAATTATTATAAAACAACAAATTAAACATGAGATCCAACCTTTGCTTAAAATCAATTGCATGCTTGGTAGCCTGCAAGGATTAACACATGAACATATTGCAATTAAATTCAGAAAATTCACTATCAGGATAGAACAATGATTGCAAATATACCAGGTATTAACATCCTTCCAGCCCTGCTTATATCACAGAACCTCACTTGTTGACTCTTGAAAGATACCAGTCCTTGAGGCTCCAGGATCTGCTGCTCTGATCCTAGACCTTGCTTCGAGTGGCTTGCTTCTCCATTCTCAAAGGAGTAGTGATGATGCAACGTAAGTTGCAGAGCAATTGACGTTTAGATACAGAATGCAAATTCCGATTGCTTCCAAAAGTGCAAAATTAATTGAAATGTCTATTCCAAGAGTTAATTCAAGTTATCCACATCCCTCCAGTCCTGCGTATAAGACAAAATAAAAAAGTTCATTGCTAAATTACGGCAATATTAAAAGAATAATAAAATATGGCAAAAATTTTTTAAAAAATATACAATCCCAAAATTCTGGTAAAGAGATAAGAACCTGTATAATAGTCAATGAGTCAATTACAACATCCAGAAATCATCTGTCACACCACAAAACTCATTTGCTTCTATTGCCTGCGGACATAATTCGTGTTCAGAATTTGAAGAATCACAATGCTCGGAGTTGTATAATCAATCAAAGTTCTATTAGCCATTCAGAAAATTAATTAGTGGGAAACAATTGAAATACCTCAAAAAACAAGTAAATCTAAAATATGAGACAAAATGGAACTTTCAACAAACATCTTCAACCAGACAATTTTACTACATAATTGAGGATAAAATATTCTTCAGATGTTAAAGGGTAGCAAGAAGGTGAAACTGTGAGAAAAATATAGCTCATAAGTGTGATTTACTGATAGAAATAACGTAGTATTTGATTTTGAAGTTTTGTTATCGACCTGTCATCATAAGAGCCATTCTAAAATTTGAAAAAGGTTGGTGGTGTAAAAGAGCAACATATATTCCAGCATCTCTGCATATAGAATCAGAAAAGTAAGTTAACTTTGATAGATAAGATGAAGACAGAACAAAGTAGCCTAATGGATAGAAGTATTTGTTTGAAAAAATTAGGTAGCTAAGGAGATGAAGCGAAGAAAGTCCTAACCTGTGAAAGCAGAGGACCTTCTTCTTACAATAAATACCGGCCCTCCTTTTGAATATCATTTCCATTTATATGGATATTTGGGATGTGAGAAATGTTGGGCCAATCTGCAGCCATATCGTGTCCGCATCTTTCAGACAAATGGGGGCAATGGCGAACACTCAATTGTTGTAAAGTAGTTATTAGATGCATTCCTCTTGGTAGCGATTCCAGTTTAGGGCAGTCAAGGATATATAGATTTTCGAGTGCTGTGAGGTTGCCTATCCAGTCAGGCAAAGCCCTCAAATTAGAACATTCGTAGATATTGAGACGTAGCAAGGTGGTAACATATTGAAGCTCCCTTGGTAGAGACACCAGATTTGGAAGATTATAGAGAGAGAGATCTCGGACACTAACAAGATATCTCCATTTGAATATGCCACGCTCATCCTCATCACTAATTTCCATTCAGTTGCTAAGCAATAGTTCCTCAAGGAAGCTGAGGTTCTGCATCCACTCTCCAGGTAGAGATGCTAGATTCTCAATACCCTGTAACCACAAAGTCTTTAATTTGGAAAAAGGAGAAGTAACTGAAGGAGAGGTTGATGGTACTCCAGAAGCCGTTGCAGACATCTGCAATGTATAATGCAATGGTCTTATGTGGGCATAGGCAAGATCAAGCTCCATGTCTAGTGATGGAAACATTGGCATCAAAGTCAGGTTAGGGCAATTTTTGATGGTTAATTTAGAAAGACAAGGAAATTGAGGCACCATCTTTGCTTCCATAAATGTTCTCTACCACCCTTTCAGATTACGGCAAAATTTGACTCTAAGAATCTTTAGAGATGGAAAGAATGTTGCTGCTGATGCAGATAAAGAAGAGAACAAATTTTCTTCATCTGATATGTACTCCAGAGAATCGAAATAGCTAAGATTGAGAATTTCCAGATAAGGCAGATTGTCCAATGGCGGCAAATGCTCACATTTTGGACATTTATATAAAGTAATATTGACGAGACTTGTGATAGAAGAAAGCCAATTTGAAAACCTCACACCTTCATAGCACACAACATCCAATTCTTTCAAGTTCGGGTGAGGGTGTAGGTTATCCAGCAACAACTCACTATTTCCACTATTGCTATCTACCTCGCCATCCCACCTTAATCTTAGGCAGAAAAGGTGTTTCTTTTCTTTGAGATTTACTAGGTTGGACTCCAAAGCTGCATTTTTCACATTTTCTAGTCCTTCAATGGAGATTTCACCTCTTAGCCGGTTTAAGCTATTCAACTCATTCAATGAGGAACATCTCCTTCCTTGATCACTTCCCACAACAAAATTTAACAAAGTCTGCAGATTTGTTAATCTCCCCAACCCCAATGGCATGAATTCAAGCCCACCACAACCTTTATTAATAAGTTGTCTGAGACAAATCAACTTCCTCATGTCTGTAGGTAATTCTTTAAGACCCCAACATTCCCATAGTATTAGAGTTTGCAAATTATACAAGCCGCAAATGCAGTTTGGAAGTGAACTGATTTCAGTATTTCTAAACAATTCAAGGTACCTCAGGTGTTTCAACTTTCCAATTGAATCTGGCAATCCATTGATATTCCATCCAAAACTCAAAGCACGTATGCTCCTACAATTTGAAAAGAGACTATCTAAATTCAACCTTAATCCATCACCAGAATATGGATAATACAGTGTCCTCAGTCCTTTATTTTTTAGCTGCGTAAAGCATTCCTCAAAAGACAAATTTCCAGAAAACACATGTTGGACTCTATTAGGAATATGTTTAGCATTATCATTACCTACAAAACAACTATCCCCTGCTATTGACTGAGCAAGGTCATGCATTTTATAACAATACTCATCCTTTTGGAAAAATGACCTAAATAACAATTCATTGAAGTATCCTTCCCCAATCTCCTCTGCATTTTCATTTTCACTTTGACCCCGAGACTGAACATAGCCTTGTGCCATCCACAACTGAATTAATCTATCCTTAACGAACGCATAATCTTTTGGAAACATTGCGCAGTCTGCAAAACACTGCTTTAAATGGTATGGTAAGACATCATAACTCAATTCCAACACTTGACTAATATCACCATCACTCTCGAAGACCTTCCACAACTCATTTTCTAGGACAGACAACCATTCACTTGCACTATTTCTTACTTGCATTATGCCTCCTATAGCTCTAATTGCAAGTGGAACTCCTTTGCATTTCTTTGCAATTTCTTTCCCAATTTCTATTAGATTTGAATTCACTCTTCCTGTTCCCTCTCTAAATGCTAGCTTCTCAAATAGATCCCATGATTGATCTTCAGTTAGACCCTGTAAAGGGTATGGAGAGTCTACACCCATAGCTAAAGCAACCCTCTTACTACGAGTAGTTACTAAAATTCTACTCCCTGTGGCACCAACCATCAAATATTTCCTCAATTGACTCCAAATCCTATCGTTTACATTCCACACATCATCCAACACCAGCAAGTACTTTTTGCCTTCTAAACATTGTCTAAGGCGAATTTGTAACGGTTCCTAAGACAAGTTGTCAACTTCATTATTGCCTGCACTTTTAAGGATAAGTTTAACTAGCGTTTCAACATTTGACTCCTCAGAAACACATACCCATAACTTCAAATCAAAATAATTCACCACTTTCTCATCATTAAACACTAATTGGGCAAGTGCAGTCTTTCCTAAGCCACCAAACCCTACAATTGCAACTACAGAAATATTGCTTTGATTGACTGGACACATCAATGATTCTATGACCTTCTCCTTATCTTCATCTCTTCCTATAATTTCTGATTTCAATACAAAGGAGTCTGTCTCCCTCCAACTATTCTTTATTCCCATACATACTCCAGCTTCCTTCCTAATTATAAAGCCAAAGTCAGACATTTCTTTGGCGATTTCATCCAGCCTCTCTCTAATATCTTTAATACTATGACCCATCTTGAAACGAAATGCAATTTGATTGGATGAAGAAAAGAAGTCGCATACCTTCCTAACTATTCTTCCCTCACCTTGAACCTTTCTTCGCAACCCTTCAGTTGCTACGTCATCCAGCAAATCATCTGCATCATAAACAACCTCTTTAAGCCTCCTTATCCAGTCCTTCACTGCACGACTTTCCTCTTGTTTCTCCTCAGCATCTGCAAGTATTGCTTTGATGGTGGAGAGAGTGGTTTGAAGCTTCCTAAGATCATTTTTAAAGCCATACACCAAATTAATTTCTTCAGAAGCAATTGAGGCCAACTTTGTTAATAAGTTTTCCGCAATGCTAAATGGGATTTGTTCAGCCATCTATAGAAGGATAACGACTGAAAATAGGGCAAGATGAAAAGAAAGAAAGTAAAGGGAAAACTTGTGGGTTTGTGAGAGATGATGCAATCCATAATTAATGAGCCAATATATAAGGTGTGGAAGAGAGCATTACATTCTCTAAGGAGAAGAAGCCAAGTAGTTTTCCCCAGTTTTTATGCAAAACAAAAGGTAGAAGCAATCAATAAGATCAATAGAGCATTACATTCTCTAAGGAGAAGAAGCAAAGTAGTTAGTTTTCCCCAGTTTTTATGCAAAACAAAAGGTAGAAGGAATGAATATGTAGAAAGAAGTTATCATTTGCCTATCTGTGGAGTTATTTCCTAGAGAAATTAAATGTTAAACTAAAGTTATGTTATATACATAAGTTCCTTGACAATTTTTCTTCCTGAATTTCAAGAAGCATTTTGATATGATTTGTTTTATAAGATCATGACAATTTTTTATCTTAATTATTTATTAGTGTGACTCAAATTCAAAACATCATAGGCTTCAAGATGATTCATATATCCCTTAGCGAAAACTTATTGGCATTTAATTTTCTTAGATGTGCAAGTATTTTATCTTTTTGTAAAAGAGATAACACATATAAGAAGCAATGGAAAGCTTGTTCTTTCTTTTCCTTATGTTCTTCCTTATAGGTGGGATCGGATGAGTTGGAGGGCAAGAATACTTGGGGAGCTTTTATTCCAGTATAAAACAAAAGGAAGCATTAGAAAAAATATGAATTGAGGTCGACGCAGAAGGTTGAGAGCCGCATGAGAGCTGCTGATTTGGAATGAAATTGTATTTTGGTCTTTGACATTTTATAAAATGAGTAAATAAGTCATTATATTTATAATAAATTTTTTATCAAGACCCATTAGTATTAGGCATTAAATTGGACGCTGATATTGCAATGAAAATTCTGAAAACTGCAAGTTCAAGATTGCATCATTTTGGTAGAAAATCAGAAAGAAAATGAATTACAGCCAATTTCAGTCAAAATATCATATACAAAATTACAAAATTATAGCCAATTTCAGTCAATGAATTATAGTACTAACAGGTCAAAGCAGAAGAGCCTCCTCCTTCCAATAAATTATGGCCGTGCTCGTGCCAATCTATCGTGTCTGCATCTTTCAGACAAATTGGGGGCAAGGCAACCTTTGAGATTAGGGCAACATGCAAGTGCAAGAATCTTAAAAGATGGGAAGAATGTGATCGCTGATGCTGATGAAAAAGATATAAGAATTACCCTTGTCTAATATATACACCAGAGAATCAAATTGACTAAGAGAGATTTCAGGGAAGGGAGATGGCCGCATTGTTTGGTGGGAATGGTTTCCTACATCGGCAAAATAGAGAAATTGAGAAGGATATATAATTAGCTAGTCGGAAATTATTAAATTATTTAAATTATTTTTGTTTTGAAATCAGGATTGGGTCTAGATTAAATGTGTGAGTGCTTAAATTAACTATTTTTAATAAGTATAAAATGGATAAAAAAAATTATTTATATCAATTTTAGCATACTGTTATAGTATTACACTAGCATTTATTTAAAAAATAACATACAAAGAACCAATTAACATAATTAAAAACATTTATAATTGTGATGGCTACGTTTTGAACGACTGATATTACCTAAAGAAGTTTTATAATACATAAAATAATTTTTTATTTTAAAGTTTAGGTTTCAATATGCAAATAAATATAATTAGCAAATTCAATTTTGGTTAATATAAAAGCTAAAACATAGAAAATTTGCAGCATGCTTTATAATTTATTTTTGGATGAATGATTATATTTAGAGGTGTAAAGAAAATACAATACATTAAAAAAGAAAATCTGAAATTTACAGTAGCTAAACCAAGCCTTCAGAATTGAACTTCTAGCCAGCTAGATGACATCTAGCCAATGAACGATTGGCGGAATTAAAATGTTCAGCTTTGGCTCTACAGAATCTCCATGAAATTCCCTCATAATAAATGCATGTGTAACTTCACCAAGACTAGCAAGTGATGAAATGGTAAGAATTCAGGGACAACCATCTCCCTTCCTAGTCCAGAAATGCTTCAAATAGTTCCAGGATCTGTTAATTGCCTACAAGGATTAGCACATGGATAGAGAGAGTATAAGCTTTCTGCTTTCTCATTGGTAGTTGCCACAAGTGAAATAGCTCACTACTTTTTATGGATGCTCACTAATGAAGACACTTGTGAAAAGAACAAGAAAAGAGCAGCTCTTAGATTTGCAACCTTAAACGATGTCTGTCCACTCGATGAAAGATTAAAAAAGTCAAGGATTCTTCCTCCCACACAACCAATGCATATTCTTTCAAAGCGAACTGAATTTGCAAGTATCATTAGCATCTTCACCTGTAAATCTGTCAAAGAGTATTAGTTCTATTCCAAAATATTCTAAATTGTTTTTAAACCACTATTCACAAGGTCATATGATATTCACCATTGCCTATTCTGAAGCCATTTTATGTCACGACAGCAGAACATTTCTCCACGGCTGAGCCAAAAGCTGCCTACTCTGAAAGAAGAACAAGTGAATTCACAGCACCGATTATTCCCTCCACTCCTCCTCTAAGACACTTGGCATCCATCTCACTTTCAAAGAATCTAGGAATTCATGGAGCCACTATTTTATTCTCATACAATTTAGGAGAGACCAAACCAGAAGATGCTTTGATAACTTTCAAAACATTCAAATTATTATAAAACAACAAATTAAACGTGAGATCCAACCTTTGCTTAAAATCAATTGCATGCTTGGTAGCCTGCAAGGATTAACACATGAACATATTGCAATTAAATTCAGAAAATTCACTATCAGGATAGAACAATGATTGCAAATATACCAGGTATTAAAATCCTTCCAACCCTGCTTATATCACAGAACCACACTTGTTGACTCTTGAAAGATACCAGTCCTTGAGGCTCCAGGATCTGCTGCTCTGATCCTAGACCTTGCTTTGAGTGGCTTGCTTCTCCATTCTCAAAGGAGTAGCGACGATGCAACGTAAGTTGCAGAGCAATTGACTTTTAGATACAGAATGCAAATTCCCATTGCTTCCAATGTGATTTACTGATAGAAATAACATAGTCTTTGATTTTTTAGTTTTGTTATCCACCTGTCATCATAAGAGCCATTCTAAAATTTGAAAAAGGTTGGCGGCATATAAGAGCAACATATATTCCAGCATCTCTGCATATAGAATCAGAAAAGTAAGTTAACTTAAATTAAGGTGAAGACAGAATGGAGTAGCCTACTGGATAGAAGTATTTGTTTGAAAAAAATTAGGTGATTTCATTTAAAATAAAATATATATATATATATAAAAAAATAAAAAAAAGGGATGAAGCGAAGAAAGTCCTAACCTGTGAAAGCAGAGGATCCTTCTTCTTACAGTAAATACCGGCCCTCCTTTTGAATATCATTTCCATTTATGCGGATATTTGGGATGTGAGAAATGTTGGGCCAATCTGCAGCCGTATCGTGTCCGCATCTTTCAGACAAATGGGCGCAACGGCGAACACTAAATTGTTGTAAAGTAGTTATTTGATGCATTCCTCTTGGTAGCGATTCCAGTTTAGGGCAGCCATCGATATGTAGATTTTCGAGTGCTGTGAGGTTGCCTATCCAGTCAGGCAAAGCCCTCAAATTAGAACAGTCGTAGATAGTGAGACGTTGCAAGGTGGTAACATATTGAAGCTCCCTTGGTAGAGACACCAGATTTGAAAGATTATAGAGAGAGAGATCTCGGAGACTAACAAGATATCTCCATTTGAATATGCCACGCTCATCCTCATCACTAATTTCCATGCAGTTGCTAAGAAATAGTTCCTCAAGGAAGCTGAGGTTCTGCATCCACTCTCCAGGTAGAGATGCTAGATTCTCAAAACCCTGCAACCACAAAGTCTTTAATTTGGAAAAAGGAGAAGTAACTAAAGAAGAGGTTGATGGTACTCCAGAAGCCGTTGCAGACATCTGCAATGTATAATGCAATGGTCTTATGTGGGCATAGGCAAGATGAAGCTCCATGTCTAGTGATGGAAACGTTGGCATCACAGTCAGGTTACGGCAATTCGCGATGGTTAATTTAGAAAGACAAGGAAATTGAGGCACCATCTTTGCTTCCATACATGTTCTCCACCACCCTTTCAAATTAGGGCAAACTTCGAGTTTAAGAATCTTTAGAGATGGAAAGAATGTTATTGTTGATGCAGATAAAGAAGAGAATAAATTATCTTCATCTGATATGTACTCCAGAGAATCGAAATAGCTAAGATTGAGAATTTCCAGATAAGGCAGATTGTCCAATGGCGGCAAATGCTCACATTTTGGACATTTATATAAAGTAATATTGACGAGATTTGTGATAGAAGAAAGCCAATTTGAAAACCTCACACCTTTATAGCACACAACATTCAATTCTTTCAAGTTCGGGTGAGGGTGTAGGTTATCCAACAACAACTCACTATTCCCACTATTGCTATCTCCCTTGCCAACCCACCTTAATCTTAAGCAGAGAAGGTATTTCTTTTCCTTGAGATTTACTCGGCTGGACTCCAAAGCTGCATTTTTCACATTTTCTAGTCCTTTAATGCAGATTTCACCTCGTAGCCGGTTTAAGCTATTCAACTCATTCAATGAGGAACATCTCCTTCCTTGATCACTTCCCACAACAAAAGTTGACAAAGTCTGCAGATTTGTCAATCTCCCCAACCCCAATGGCATGAATTCAAGGCTACTACAACCCTTATTAATAAGTTGTCCGAGACAAATCAATTTCCTCATGTCTGTAGGTAATTCTTTAAGAACCCGACATTCCCAGAGTATTAGAGTTTGCAAATTATACAAGCTGCAAATGCAGTCTGGAAGTGAACTGATTTTAGTATTTCTAAACAATTCAAGGTACCTCAGGTGTTTCAACTTTCCAATTGAATCTGGCAATCCATTGATATCACTTTCAAATCTCAAAGCACGTATGCTCCTACAATTTAAAAAAATATTATCTAAATTCAAGCTCAATCCATCACCAAAATATGGATAATACAGTGTCCTCAGTCCTTTATTTTTTAGCTGCCTGAAGCATTCCTCAAAAGACAAATTTCCAGAGAACACATGTTGGACTCTATCAGGAATATGTTTAGTATTATCACCAACTGCAAAACAACTATCCCCTGCTATTGACTGTGCAAGGTCATGGATAAGGTCATGCATTTTATAACAATACTCATCCTTTTGGAAAAATGACCTAAATAACAATTCATTGAAGTATCCTTCCCCAATCTCCTCTGCATTTTCATTTTCACTTTGACCCTGAGACTGAACATAGCCTTGTGCCATCCACAACTGAATTAATCTATCCTTACCAAAATGATAATCTTTTGGAAACATTGCGCAGTATGCAAAACACTGCTTTAAATGGTACGGTAAGACATCATAACTCAATTTCAACACTTGACTAATATCACCATCACTCTCGAAGACCTTCCACAACTCATTTTCTAGGACAGACAACCATTCACTTTCACTACTTCTTAGTTGCATTATGCCTCCTATAGCTTTAATTGCAAGTGGAACTCCTCTGCATTTCTTTGCCATTTCTTTTCCAATTTCTATTAGATTTGAATTCACTCTTCCTGTTTCCTCTGTAAATGCTAGCTTCTCAAATAGCTCCCATGATTGATCTTCAGTTAGACCCTGTAAAGGGTATGGAGAGTCTACACCCATAGCTAAAGCAACCCCCTTACTACGACTAGTTACTAAAATTCTACTCCCTATGGCACCAACCATCAAATATTTCCTCAAGTGACTCCAAATCCTATTGTTTACATTCCACACATCATCCAACACCAACAAGTACTTTTTGCCTTCTAAACATTGTCTAAGGCGAATCTGTAACTGTTCCAAAGACAAGTTGGGCACTTCATTATTGCTTGCACTTTTAAGGATGAGTTTAACTAGTGTTTCAACATTTGACTCCTCAGAAACACATACCCATAACTTCAAATCAAAATAATTCACCACTTTCTCATCATTAAACACTAATTGGGCAAGTGCAGTCTTTCCTAAGCCACCAAACCCTATAATTGCAACTACAGAAATATTGGTTTGATTGACTGGACACATCAATGATTCTATGATCCTCTCCTTATCATCATCTCTTCCTATAATTTCTGATTTCAATACAAAGGAGTCCGTCTCCCTCCAACTATTCTTCATTCCCATAGATACTCCAACTTCCTTCCTAATTATAAAGCCAAAGTCGGACATTTCTTTGGCCACTTCATCTAACCTCTCTCTAATATCTTTAATTCTATGACCCATCTTGAAACGAAATGCAATTTGATTTGAGGAAGAAAAGAAGTCGCATACCTTCCTAACCATTCTTCCCTCACCTTCAACCTTCCTTCTCAAACCTTCAGTTGCAAAATCATCGAACAAGTCATCTGCATCATAGACAACCTCTCTAAGCCTCCTTACCCAGTTCTTCACTGCAAGGCTCTCCTCTTGCTTCTCCTCAGCATCCACAAGTATTGCTTTGATGGTGGAGAGAGTAGTTTGAAGCTTCCTAAGATCCTTTTTGAAGCCATACACCAAACTAACTTCTTCAGAAGCAATTGAGGCCAACTTTGTTAGTAAGTTTTCCGCAATGCTGAATGGGATTTGTTCAGCCATCGATAGAAAGAAAAGAACTGAAAATGGGCAAGATGAAAATGAAGAAATTAAAGGAAAATTTCAGGATTTGTGAGAGATGATGCAGTCCATAATTAATGATCCAGTATATATAAAGGTGTGGAAGAAAGCATTACATTCTTCAAGTAGTAAAAGCAAACTATTTTGATTCCTTAAGGTAGAAGCAATGAATAACATATAAAGTTATGCTTTGCCTATTGGAGTAATGACACGTGTACCATAACTTATATCTATCAAGATAATAATAGAGTTGATATAATTTTAAAATAAAATTAATTTAATATAATTTAAAAATTATAGTGGATAAACTTTATCACATTTTTTAATTTAAGTTAAATAAAAAAGTCAATTAAATTTAAGAAATAAAATAATCTATCTAATATAAAAATAACAAAAATATTTATATAAATTTGAGTGTAGTTCTTCAGACATTGAATTATATTATAAAATTATATAAAATAAATTAATATTTAATTAAATAATTTATCTTTCAATTTATACATTGTGAAAGTTTAATTCTCAATAAATAGTGCTAAAATTTAATAATATTATAAATATTTATTTTTAAATAACTTTATACGTAAAAGTCGATTAATTTGAAATAAAAAAATTATTAATTTATTTTACAAAATTCGATTAACCATGTTAAATTTATATAAACTCATTACGATTAATAATATAATTTTAACATATATAACATTAAATTTGAATAAAAACAAATTAGATTTTAAATTTAAATACAAAACAATATATTCAATTTAAAGTTGTTAAATATTAAAACAATATGTTTTGGATAGTTTTCTATGAAATGTTATTTGAATTATAATATAAATAATTAAAGAATTCAAATAGAAAATATTAAGATATTAAAATTTATGTAAACTCTATAATTAATAAAAATTAAATTAAATTAATTTGAATTTTTTAAAAATTTAAAACTATTCTAATAAAATTATTATTTTTTATTAATTTTAATCCACATACAATTTTGATTAAAATTATCTATCAAAATAATTATTAATAGTTATAAGGACTACTTATTATCGAATAATTTAATATTAATTAAAATTTTATTTTATATTATTTTTTATAATTATGTAATATTTAAATGTGTTATTTCAATAATATTTATTTTAAAATTTTAATATTTTTTCTCAAAAATCAATTTTTATATTTTAAATTAATTTAAATAATAAATTTATTAATAGTTAAATAATAAAAATATAAAATATATATATATATATATATATATATATATATATATATATATATATATATTATATAAATTACATGTAATTTGCTCTCTCTCTTATCACTTTTATTTCATTATTATATTTTATTTTTTACAAATACATATAATTTTGTAATAATTTTCAATAATTAAGCAAAAATTAAAGTAATTTTAAATTATATTTTATTTAATAAATGAAAAAAATAGTATTTCTAAGAAATGCAATCTAATGTTATAAAAAATAAAAAAAAATTAAATAGATAAAAATTATATATGTTACAATCATATTATATATTATAATATAATAAGTATTTTTTTGATTGTAAAAATATGTGATCTTTACATTATTTTTTATTAATTAAAATAAAATACAATATATTATTATGAAATTTAATATATAATATAAATATATATAGATTATAATATCACACTTTAAATTAATTAATAAATAGTATATTAATAAATATTAAATTTAAAATTTTTATTAATATATAAAATAAAATCTATAAAAAATTAAAATAAAGTATAGCTTAATTTTAGTATATTAAATACTTTCATAAATATAAAATTTATCACTGTCATCCCATTTCATTTTTTTATTATTTTTTAATTAATTATATTTTATTGGATAAAATAATTTAAAATATAAAATTTTAGCACTTCTGATATTTATAAATATTTTATTTTTAAATTAAAATTTGCATCAATATTACATAAAATATCTACAAAATTAAATTAATCTAATAATAAAAAAAATTCATAAAACCAAAAGGAAAATTTATATAGTATATAACACACAATATCATGAATTTATATTTTAATTGAATTTTGCTAATTATTATTTTATGGGAATTCAATCACATTTAAATAAATAATAATTATCTGATATTAAATTTATTATTTAATAATAGTTGTAATTTAATATATTAAAAAATTTAATTTTAGATAGTATAAAAATTACTCAATTTAAAATTAAAATCTATTTTTTTTAAAGAAAAAGTTCATTTCGCATCAAATTAAAAGCTTTCATTTTTTTTAGACGATTTAATTTTTTTTAACAATTTTAATTATAATAAAAAATTAACTAAAATAATTTACATATAAATTTAATTATAATATTTTTAAACGCAAATTTATAATTATAATTGAATTAAAAATTATAATAAAATTATATCCATTAAGAAATTTAAAGTTAAAATAAAAAAATTCATATAATTAAAATAAATTTATAATTTAAATTTGTAAAATAAAAATAATAAAAATTTTATCGATTAATTTGATGAAGTTTAAATTTAAATAAAAAACTCTCTTAATCAAATATAATTTAAATGTTAAAAGATATTCTCAATTAATTTGAAATTAAATAGAATATTAATATAATTAAATTAAAATTTTTTAAATAATAAAAATATTATAATTATCAAATATTAGTAGGAGTATTTTGAAAAATCTCATTATTTTCAATCTTCCTACTTTTTAATATATATATATATATATAATATAGATAAAGAAATCATAATTCAACATAAAAAATATCGACTTATATCTAAGTAACACACAGAAAAAGCAACGTATATTTTCTGTTTTTTTCTTTTTTCCTCTATTTAAAATTAAAAATTCAGTTAATTTATTTTTAATAATTTTTTATTTAAAATAAAGGAATTCGATTTTTTAAATTAAAAAATATTTATTTTAAAAAAATTTTAAAAAAAATTATTTAAATTTTTTATTTCAAAATAAATCTTATCTGAATGAAGTGGAAGACGATAAGCTTTTATTCCAAAATAATCGAAAGCACAATTTCAATCCATCTGTATTAAGTGTGATTTAATTTATTTATTTATATATATATATATATATATATATATATATATATATTTGAAAAATCCCTTCAAAAATCTTATTTTAATAGAAATTATGACGAATCAAATATTTTTAAGTATTTTGAAAAAATTTTAATAAAATGAATTTGAATAATTGAGTTAAATATAAAATTAAATATAAAAATTGATATTTCTAATGGTTTCGGATTGAATTTTTTTTATAAGATATCAATTATTTAAATTTATTTGTATAAATAATTAATTTAATATAAAATATATGTTTTATAATAATATTTACAAAATTTGTTATATGTTTTCATTTAAAAATTATATTTTTAAATAAAAAATATTTTTATACAAATTATTAATTAAAATATATAAAAAAAATTTTATTTAAATAATAATAATTGAATTTATAATGAATTTGAATAATTTAAAATATTTTTTTTTATTGAATTTAAGATGGATTCGAATAGAATTATTTTTTAGTGAGTATTTTACTCATACACATTCAAGAAGGAGAAAAATTGCTATTACTACTTAATTTATGTTAGATATGGAATTGGACAGGCCAGTAACATTCAAGAGAGAGAGTGTTAATATGGAGGAAAGTAAAAGGAAAAAGAGGAAGAAAGTGAGGTTTTTTTGAAGGGTGTTTTTAACATTTAAAATATTTTTATTTTATTTTTAAAATATTTTAGAACAGAAAACTTTCAATTTGAACATAATAAAATTTAAAAACTAAAATATAATTTATCCGATCTCAAATTTAATTTGAATGTATTTCCTGAAAACCTTACATTCTATTTTCTAATGCGGCTTGCAGCATGGAACTACACGATTCGGTCCATGAAAAATTCTAAAATTCAAGCCATACAGTCAAGATAGCAAATGAACAAGTTGCTGAATTAATTAAAATGTCGGCTTTTTGCAGTATTTACAATTAATCCACTTCTCAACGAAATTCCCTCATAATTGAACCCTCTGATCCATTTTTCATGATGTTGTGTATGTGTAACTTCAGCAAGAGCAGCAAGTGATGAAATTGTAAGAATTCAGAGACAATCATTTGCCATTCTAGCCCAAAAGTGCTCCGAATAATTCCTGGAAGGAGAAGACTTGAAAAATTTTATAAAAGGACCAGGAAATTCACTTCCTTAACAATGTAAACTAGACTACTCCCACTTTGATTGATGTTACTCACCACTGATTCTCCAAATCAGAGGTAAAGACATCAAAGTATTACAGCTTCCAATTCAGAGCAATCCTTCACGGCTGAGCCAAAAGCTGCCTATCTGAAAGAAGATCCAGTGAATTCATATCCCCTCTGCTCCTTCTTTAAGACATTTGGCATCCATCTTGTTCTCAAAGAATCTGGGAATTCATGGCTTCCACTATCTTATTCTCAAATAATTCAGGAGAGACCGAATCAGAAAATTCAGAAAATTCACTATCAGGATAGAATAATGATTGCAAATGAATGTTCCAAGGGTTGTATTAACATCCTTCCAGATCTGCTCATACTACAGAACCGCACTTGTTACAGTTGATCACTTTCAACTGAGTTTACATAGAAATTGAAAAGAATTAAGCAAATAAATCTCCAGTGTCAAACTATCAAAAGAAGAACACTGGAGAGTTTAAAAGTTAATTGTGTATTGAAGTTGAATGGATTGCTTGCCAGTAAAGTTGAAATTTCATACCTTCTTAACGATGGAAAAGGGTACTGCATTGAAGATTTATCATCTTTGCTCCTTCCTCAAACAGATAAAACTTCTTCTTTCCAGCACAACCAAATGACCAATGACAAAGCAGGTTCTTTCAAAAGCAAAGTCTTGTAAGTATTCCCTGCAGACCATCTGTCGCGGTATGCACATAGAATCAGAACTGTAAGTTATTAAATTTGAAAGATAAAATGAAGACACAATAGAATAACCTATGGATAAAAGTATTTATTTAGAAAAATTACGTGATTTTATTAAAATACAATGAAGGGATGAAGTGAAGAAAGTCCTAACCTGTGAAGGCAGAGGATCCTTCTTCTTATAATAAATACCGGCCCTCCCTTTGAATATCATTTCCATTTATCTGGATATTTGGGATGTGAGAAATGTTGGGCCAATCTGCAGCCATATCATGTGCGCATCTTTCAGACAAATGGGGGCAACGGGTAACACTCAACTTGTGTAAAGTGGTGATTTGACGCATTCCTCTTGGTAGCGATTTCAATTTAGAGCAGTAGTGGATATTTAAATTTTCGAGTGCTGTGAGGTTGCCTATCCAGTTAGGCAAAGCCCTCAAATTAGAACATTCGTGGATAGAGAGACGTTGCAAGGTGGTAACATATTGAAGCTCCCTTGGTAGAGACACCAGATTTGAAAGATTATAGAGAGAGAGATCTCGAAGACTAACAAGATATCTCCATTTGAATATGCCACGCTCATCCTCATCACTAATTTCCATGCAGTAGCTAAGAAATAGTTTCTCAAGGAAGCTGAGGTTCTGCATCCACTCTCCAGGTAGAGATGCTAGATTCTCAATACCCTGTAACCACAGAGTCTTTAATTTGGAAAAAGGAGAAGTAACTGAAGAAGAGGTTGATGGTACTGCAGAAGCCGTTGCAGACATCTGCAATGTATAATGCAATGGTCTTATGTGGGCATAGGAAAGATGAAGCTCCATGTCTAGTGATGGAAACATTGGCATCAAAGTGAGGTTAGGGCAATTCGCGATGGTTAATTTAGAAAGACAAGGAAATTGAGGCACCATCTTTGCTTCCATACGTGTTCTCCACCACCTTTTCACATTAGGGCAAACATCGAGTTTAAGAATCTTTAGAGATGGAAAGAATGTTGCTGCTGATGTAGATAAAGAAGAGAATAAATTATATTCATCGGATATGTACTCCAGAGAATCGAAATAGCTAAGATTGAGAATTTCCAGATAAGGCAGATTGTCCAATGGCGGCAAATGCTCACATTTCGGACATTTATATAAAGTAATATTGACGAGATTTGTGATAGAAGAAAGCCAATTTGAAAACCTCACACCTTCATAGCACACAACGTTCAATTCTTTCAAGTTCGGGTGAGGGTGTAGGTTATCCAACAACAACTCACTATTTCCACTATTGCTATCTCCTCTGCCATCCCACCTTAATCTTAAGCACTGAAGGTGTTTCTTTTCCTTGAAATTTACTAGGCTGGACTCCAAAGCTGCATTTTTCACATTTTCTAGTCCTTTAATGGAGATTTCACCTCTTAGCCGGTTTAAGCTTTCAACTCATTCAATGAGGAACATCTCCTTCCTTGATCACTTCCCACAACAAAAGTTGACAAAGTCTGCAGATTTGTTAATCTCCCCAACCCCAATGGCATGAATTCAAGCCTACTACAACCAATATTAATAAGTTGTCTGAGACAAATCAATCTCCTCATGTCTGTAGGTAATTCTTTAAGACCCCAACATTCCCAGAGTATTAGAGTTTGCAAATTATACAAGCTGCAAATGCAGTTTGGAAGTGAACTGATTTTAGAACTAGAAAATTCAAGATACCTCAGGTATTTCAACTTTCCAATTGAATCTGGCAATCCATAGATATTCCTTCCAAAACTCAAAGCACGTATGCTCCTACAATTTGAAAAGATACTATCTAAATTCAACCTTAATCCATCACAAAAACATGGACAAAACAGTGTCCTCAATCCTTTATTTTTTAGCTGCCTGAAGCATTCCTCAAAAGACAAATTTCCAGAAAACACATGTTGGACTCTATCAGGAAATTTAGTATTATCATTAGCTACAAAACAACTATCCCCTGCTATTGACTGTGCAAGGTCATGGATAAGGTCATGCATTTTATAACAATAATTATACTCTTGGAAAAATGACCTAAATAACAATTCATTGAAGTATCCTTCCCCAATCTCCTCTGCATTTTCATTTTCATTTTGACCCCGAGACTGAACATAGCCTTGTGCCATCCACAACTGAATTAATCTATCCTTACGAAACTCATAGTCTTTTGGAAACATTGTGCAGTATGCAAAACACTGCTTTAAATGGTACGGTAAGACATCATAACTCAATTTCAACACTTGACTAATATCACCATCACTCTCGAAGACCTTCCACAACTCATTTTCTAGGACAGACAACCATTCACTTTCACTACTTCTTAGTTGCATTATGCCTCCTATAGCTCTAATTGCAAGTGGAACTCCTTTGCACTTCTTTGCAATTTCTTTCCCAATTTCTATTAGATTTGAATTCACTCTTCCTGTTCCCTCTCTAAATGCTAGCTTCTCAAATAGATCCCATGATTGATCTTCTGTTAGACCCTGTAAAGCATACGGAGAGTCTACACCCATAGCTAAAGCAACCCTCTTACTGCGAGTAGTTACTAAAATTCTACTCCCTATGGCACCAACCATCAAATATTTCCTCAATTGACTCCAAATCCTATTGTTCACGTTCCACACATCATCCAACACCAACAAGTACTTTTTGCCTTCTAAACATTGTCTAAGGCGAATTTGTAACCGTTCCAAAGACAAGTTGGGCACTTCATTATTGCCTGCACTTTTAAGGATGAGTTTAACCAGTGTTTCAACATTTGACTCCTCAGAAACACATACCCATAACTTCAAATCAAAATAATTCACTACTTTCTCATCATTAAACACTAATTGGGCAAGTGCAGTCTTTCCTAAGCCACCAAACCCTACAATTGCAACTACAGAAATATTGCTTTGATTGACTGACACATCAATGATTCTATGATCTTCTCCTTATCTTCATCTCTTCCTATAATTTCTGATTTCAATACAAAGGAGTCTGTCTCCCTCCAACTATTATTAATCCCCATACATACTCCAACTTCCTTCCTAATTATAAAGCCAAAGTCAGATATTTCTTTGGCGATTTCATCTAGCCTCTCTCTAATATCTTTAATATTATGACCCATCTTGAAACGAAATGCAATTTGATTTGAGGAAGAAAAGAAGTCGCATACCTTCCTAACCATTCTTCCCTCACCTTCAACCTTCCTTCTCAAACCTTCAGTTGCTACATCATCGAACAAGTCATCTGCATCATAGACAACCTCTCTAAGCCTCCTTACCCAGTTCTTTACTGCAAGGCTCTCCTCTTGCTTCTCCTCAGCATCCACAAGTATTGCTTTGATGGTGGAGAGAGTAATTTGAAGCTTCCTAAGATCCTTTTTGAAGCCATGCACCAAAGTAACTTCTTCAGAAGCAATTGAGGCCAACTTTGTTAGTAAGTTTTCTGCAATGCTGAATGGGATTTGTTCAGCCATCTATAGAAGGATAACGACTGAAAATTGGGCAAGATGAAAACAAAGAAAGTAAAGGGAAAACTTGTGGATTTGTGAGAGATGACCCATCCATAATTAATGAGCCAATATATAAGGTGTCGAAGAGAGCATTACATTCACTAAGGAGAAGAAGCAAAGTAGGTTTCCCCAGTTTTTATGCAAAACAAAAGGTAGAAGCAATGAATAAGATCAATAGAGCATTACATTCTCTAAGGAGAAGAAGCAAAATAGGTTTTCCCACTTTTTTTGCAAAACAAAAGGTAGAAGCAATGAATATGTAGAAAAAAGTTATCCTTTGCCTATCTGTGGAGTTATTTCCTAGAGAAACTAATTATTAAACTAAAATTAAGTAATGTTATAAGTTCTTAGACAATTTTTCTTCCTTAATTTCAAGAAGCATTTGATACGATTTGTGTTATAAGATCATGGAATTTTTTATCTTAATTATTTATTAGTGAGACTCAAAATTCAAAATATCATAGGCTTGAAGATGATTCCAATATCCCTTACCTAAAACTTATTAGCATTTCATATTCTAAGATGTGCAAGATATTTTATCTTTTAATAAAAGAGATAACACATATAAGAAGCAACCTATAGTTTGTTCTTTCTTTTCTTTTCTTTTCTTTTATTTTCTTTTCTAGGTGGGATTGGGATGAGTTGGTGGGCAAGAATACCAAGGTGCTTTTATTCCATTATAAAAGGAAAGAACGTATTAGAAAAAAATTAGTCGTTTATCCGTGCTTTGTGTGTGGATATTACAATATTTTAATTATTAGTATCTAAAATAATATAAAATTATTTTATAAAATAATATATTTTTTTATAAATTCACTCTGATTATTAAAAGTAGTAAAATATTTTTTTTTATATTTAGATTTTAAATTTTAAATTATTAATTTATACTATAATATATTATTTTATCTATTGAAATTCAAAATAGTATAAAAAAAATATTAGTTAAATATGCCATCTATATTATAAAACAAAGCAAATAGCCGTAGAAAATAATTAGAAATCCAATAAATAGGTATGATTTCTAATTTTAGAATAAAAATTTTAAATATTAATTAAGTACAAAATTATATATCAACAAATTTTACTGTATCAAATAAATTAAAAATTTTAGTACTTACGGTATGTATTATTAATTTTCAATAATAGATTTTATTTAAACAACCTTTCAATTTTTAATAACAGATTTTATTTAAACAATCTTTCATTATCACTTTGTGAAAAATCATATTATATTTTTAAGAAAATAAAATTTATTAAATTTTAATAGTGATGGATAGCGATCCGTGCCGGTGATAAAGGATTGAAAATTATTTGAATAAAAAAATTATAACATTTAAATAACTCTCATCTAACTTTTATCTATTCTAAATGATTAAATTGGTTAGAATAAATTGTGCAGCTATATATCTCATGCCAAGAGAATAATAATAATAAAAATTTTTAAAATAATTTGAAAATAAAGAATGATAGAATTATGTGGAGAATTAAGATTGTTCTAGTGAGTTTTACGTTCGATAGATGTATGAAGGTTCCATTTTTGTAGAAAATGGAAAGATTAAAAGTATCACAATTATTAATATAATAAATTTTAATAATTTGACTGTTAAAAATTTATAATTTTGATTGTATTAAAAACAGTATTTTACTTTTTATTATATTTTATTTTTTAATAAATTATTTCAATAGAATAAAGTTTTAGCTTGATAATATTTTATGCTGTTAATTTTATTAATTTTTGAATTGTTTTATGTTTTATCATAATTAATATTTTTTATAATAATTTTACTTAATTATATATATTTATTTTATATAATTATTGACATCACATCAATAAAAATATATAACATTTATTAATTAGATTATAATAGATATAATTTTAAAAAATTATCAAATTAATAAATTAATACTATTGTGAGATAGTAAAAAACTTTTTCATAATATTTTATAATATATTTGTATTCACAATAATAATAAAAAATTCATAATATTTTGTTATGGACTTATATATATATTTATATATTTTTTTTACAGTGATTTATTTTATTGTCTAAATATCTTTATATATATATATAGTTACCCCATTTTTATAAATATATTTTTAATATTTTATTTATTATTGAAATAAAAATGTATTTTTAATAATAAAATACAATAAAAATTTTATTATAATATAATAAAATATTATATTAAAAATAGTAGAAAATTAAATTAATAAAAGAGAAAAAGTCACAGATGAATAGTGATGATAAAAATAATAAGTTTTATTTAATATATATATATATATATATATATATTCATTATTATTTTATATAAAAATAAAATTAAAAATATTAAAGAATTATAAATTATATCGTATGATATAAGTAATCTCACATATTAAAATAATTTATTTTATTGTGATTAATATATTATATTAAAAAAGCTATAAAAAATTAAAAAATTAAAAAATTACACGCTAATAGTAATGATAAAAATTAAAAAATTATATATTAATAATAACGATAAAATTTTAAAAGTTAATCATATATAAATTATAATAATAAAAATAATATATTATATTTATTATAAATATATTAATTAATAATATTGTTAAATATAAAAAATAATTTAAAAATAAAAATAAAATATATTAAATGTGTTATTCGATACAAATAGACAATTTTCATGATGACCTCGGCATATGCCACGTATCAATCCCTTTTAACTTATCTTAGATCTTAACTTATTTTAGATCCCAGTATATTATATATATATATATAAAGATATATAGATAAAGATATGAATTGAGGTGGAGGCAAACTGTTGAGAGGCGCATGAGAGCTGCTGATTTTGAATGAAAGTATATTAGTATTAGGCATTAAATTGGACGCTGATATTGCAATGGACTGAGACAGAATCTTGATTATTGGTTCAAGGAAAGGATGAGCTTCTGAAACTCATAATCAATGGAGCATTGAATTTAAAGGGACAACTTGTAAATGATTATATTTAGAGGTGTAAAGAAAATACAATACATTAAAAAAGAAAATCTGAAATTTACACTTCATTGGCACATCTAAACATTAGCTAAACCAAGCCTTCAGAATTGAACTTCTAGCCAGCTAGATGACATCTAGCCAATGAACGAGCAGCTGAATTAAAATGTTCAGCTTTGGCTCTACAGAATCTCCATGAAATTCCCTCATAATGAATGCATGTGTAACTTCAGCAAGACTAGCAAGTGATGAAATGGTAAGAATTCAGGGACAACCATCTCCCTTCCTAGTTCCAGGATCTGTTGATTGCCTACAAGGATTAGCACATGGATAGAGAGAGTATAAGCTTTCTGCTTTCTCATTGGTAGTTGCCACAAGTGAAATAGCTCACTACTTTTTATGGATGCTCACTAATGAAGACACTTGTGAAAAGAACAAGAAAAGAGCAGCTCTTAGATTTGCAACCTTAAACGATGTCTGTCCACTCAATGAAAGATTAAAACCGTTAAGGATTCTTCCTCCCACACAACCAATGCATATTCTTTCAAAGCGAACTGAATTTGTAAGTATCATTACCATCTTCACCTGTAAATCTGTCAAAGAGTATTAGTAGAGACCAAACCAGAAGATGCTTTGATAACTTTCAAAACATTCAAATTATTATAAAACAACAAATTAAACATGAGATCCAACCTTTGCTTAAAATCAATTGCATGCTTGGTAGCCTGCAAGGATTAACACATGAACATATTGCAATTAAATTCAGAAAATTCACTATCAGGATAGAACAATGATTGCAAATATACCAGGTATTAAAATCCTTCCAACCCTGCTTATATCACAGAACCACACTTGTTGACTCTTGAAAGATACCAGTCCTTGAGGCTCCAGGATCTGCTGCTCTGATCCTAGACCTTGCTTTGAGTGGCTTGCTTCTCCATTCTCAAAGGAGTAGCGACGATGCAACGTAAGTTGCAGAGCAATTGACTTTTAGATAGAGAATGCAAATTCCCATTGCTTCCAAAAATGCAAAATTAATTCAAATGTCTATTCAAGAGTTAATTCACCTGTCATCATAAGAGCCATTCTAAAATTTGAAAAAGGTTGGCGGTATATAAGAGCAACATATATTACAGCATCTCTGCATATAGAATCAGAAAAGCAAGTTAACTTAAATTAAGGTGAAGACAGAATGGAGTAGCCTACTGGATAGAAGTATTTGTTTGAAAAAATTAGGTGATTTCATTTAAAATAATATATATATATATATATATATATATATATATATATATAAAAAAAAACAGAAGGGATGAAGCGAAGAAATTCCTAACCTGTGAAAGCAGAGGATCCTTCTTCTTACAGTAAATACCGGCCCTCCTTTTGAATATCATTTCCATTTATGCGGATATTTGGGATGTGAGAAATGTTGGGCCAATCTGCAGCCGTATCGTGTCCGCATCTTTCAGACAAATGGGCGCAACGGCGAACACTAAATTGTTGTAAAGTAGTTATTTGATGCATTCCTCTTGGTACCGATTCCAGTTTAGGGCAGCCATCGATATGTAGATTTTCGAGTGCTGTGAGGTTGCCTATCCAGTCAGGCAAAGCCCTCAAATTAGAACAGTCGTAGATAGTGAGACGTTGCAAGGTGGTAACATATTGAAGCTCCCTTGGTAGAGACACCAGATTTGAAAGATTATAGAGAGAGAGATCTCGGAGACTAACAAGATATCTCCATTTGAATATGCCACGCTCATCCTCATCACTAATTTCCATGCAGTTGCTAAGAAATAGTTCCTCAAGGAAGCTGAGGTTCTGCATCCACTCTCCAGGTAGAGATGCTAGATTCTCAAAACCCTGTAACCACAAAGTCTTTAATTTGGAAAAAGGAGAAGTAACTAAAGAAGAGGTTGATGGTACTCCAGAAGCCGTTGCAGACATCTGCAATGTATAATGCAATGGTCTTATGTGGGCATAGGCAAGATGAAGCTCCATGTCTAGTGATGGAAACGTTGGCATCACAGTCAGGTTACGGCAATTCGCGATGGTTAATTTAGAAAGACAAGGAAATTGAGGCACCATCTTTGCTTCCATACATGTTCTCCACCACCCTTTCAAATTAGGGCAAACTTCGAGTTTAAGAATCTTTAGAGATGGAAAGAATGTTATTGTTGATGCAGATAAAGAAGAGAATAAATTATCTTCATCTGATATGTACTCCAGAGAATCGAAATAGCTAAGATTGAGAATTTCCAGATAAGGAAGATTGTCCAATGGCGGCAAATGCTCACATTTTGGACATTTATATAAAGTAATATTGACGAGATTTCTGATAGAAGAAAGCCAATTTGAAAACCTCACACCTTTATAGCACACAACATTCAATTCTTTCAAGTTCGGGTGAGGGTGTAGGTTATCCAACAACAACTCACTATTCCCACTATTGCTATCTCCCTTGCCAACCCACCTTAATCTTAAGCAGAGAAGGTATTTCTTTTCCTTGAGATTTACTCGGCTGGACTCCAAAGCTGCATTTTTCACATTTTCTAGTCCTTTAATGGAGATTTCACCTCGTAGCCGGTTTAAGCTATTCAACTCATTCAATGAGGAACATCTCCTTCCTTGATCACTTCCCACAACAAAAGTTGACAAAGTCTGCAGATTTGTCAATCTCCCCAACCCCAATGGCATGAATTCAAGGCTACTACAACCCTTATTAATAAGTTGTCCGAGACAAATCAATTTCCTCATGTCTGTAGGTAATTCTTTAAGAACCCGACATTCCCAGAGTATTAGAGTTTGCAAATTATACAAGCTGCAAATGCAGTTTGGAAGTGAACTGATTTTAGTATTTCTAAACAATTCAAGGTACCTCAGGTGTTTCAACTTTCCAATTGAATCTGGCAATCCATTGATATCACTTTCAAATCTCAAAGCACGTATGCTCCTACAATTTAAAAAAATATTATCTAAATTCAAGCTCAATCCATCACCAAAATATGGATAATACAGTGTCCTCAGTCCTTTATTTGTTAGCTGCCTGAAGCATTCCTCAAAAGACAAATTTTCAGAGAACACATGTTGGACTCTATCAGGAATATGTTTAGTATTATCACCAACTGCAAAACAACTATCCCCTGCTATTGACTGTGCAAGGTCATGGATAAGGTCATGCATTTTATAACAATACTCATCCTTTTGGAAAAATGACCTAAATAACAATTCATTGAAGTATCCTTCCCCAATCTCCTCTGCATTTTCATTTTCACTTTGACCCTGAGACTGAACATAGCCTTGTGCCATCCACAACTGAATTAATCTATCCTTACCAAAATGATAATCTTTTGGAAACATTGCGCAGTATGCAAAACACTGCTTTAAATGGTACGGTAAGACATCATAACTCAATTTCAACACTTGACTAATATCACCATCACTCTCGAAGACCTTCCACAACTCATTTTCTAGGACAGACAACCATTCACTTTCACTACTTCTTAGTTGCATTATGCCTCCTAAAGCTTTAATTGCAAGTGGAACTCCTTTGCATTTCTTTGCCATTTCTTTTCCAATTTCTATTAGATTTGAATTCACTCTTCCTGTTCCCTCTCTAAATGTTAGCTTCTCAAATAGCTCCCATGATTGATCTTCAGTAAGACCCTGTAAAGCATATGGAGAGTCTACACCCATAGCTAAAGCAACCCTCTTACTACGACTAGTTACTAAAATTCTACTCCCAATGGCACCAACCATCAAATATTTCCTCAAGTGACTCCAAATCCTATTGTTTACATTCCACACATCATCCAACACCAACAAGTACTTTTTGCCTTCTAAACATTGTCTAAGGCGAATCTGTAACTGTTCCAAAGACAAGTTGGGCACTTCATTATTGCTTGCACTTTTAAGGATGAGTTTAACTAGTGTTTCAACATTTGACTCCTCAGAGACACATACCCATAGCTTCAAATCAAAATAATTTACCACTTTCTCATCATTAAACACTAATTGGGCAAGTGCAGTCTTTCCTAAGCCACCAAACCCAACAATCACAACTACAGAAATATTGGTTTGATTGACTGGACACATCAATGATTCTATGATCCTCTCCTTATCATCATCTCTTCCTATAATTTCTGATTTCAATACAAAGGAGTCCGTCTCCCTCCAACTATTCTTTATTCCCATAGTTACTCCAACTTCCTTCCTAATTATAAAGCCAAAGTCGGACATTTCTTTGGCCACTTCATCTAACCTCTCTCTAATATCTTTAATTCTATGACCCATCTTGAAACGAAATGCAATTTGATTTGAGGAAGAAAAGAAGTCGCATACCTTCCTAACCATTCTTCCCTCACCTTCAACCTTCCTTCTCAAACCTTCAGTTGCAACATCATCGAACAAGTCATCTGCATCATAGACAACCTCTCTAAGCCTCCTTACCCAGTTCTTCACTGCAAGGCTCTCCTCTTGCTTCTCCTCAGCATCCACAAGTATTGCTTTGATGGTGGAGAGAGTAGTTTGAAGCTTCCTAAGATCCTTTTTGAAGCCATGCACCAAACTAACTTCTTCAGAAGCAATTGAGGCCAACTTTGTTAGTAAGTTTTCTGCAATGCTGAATGGGATTTGTTCAGCCATCGATAGAAAGAAAAAAACTGAAAATGGGCAAGATGAAAATGAAGAAATTAAAGGAAAATTTCAGGATTTGTGAGAGATGATGCAGTCCATAATTAATGACCCAATATATAAAAGGTGTGGAAGAAAGCATTACTTTCTCCAAGTAGAAAAGCAGAGTCTTTTGATTCCTTAAGGTAGAAGCAATCAATAATATATACAAGTTATGCTTTGCCTATTGGAGTAATGACACGTGTACCATGATTTATACTTATCAACATAATCATAGAGTTGATATAATTTTAAAATAAAATTAATTTAATATAATTTAGAAATTATAAAAATTATAGTCGATAAACTTTATGACATTTTTTAATTTAATTTAAATAAAAAGTCAATTAAATTTAAGAAATAAAATAATCTATCTAATATAAAAATAACAAAATATTTATATAAATTTGAGTGTAGTTCTTCAGACATTTAATTATATTATAAAATTATAGAAATAAATTAATATTTAATTAAATAATTTATCTTTCAATTTATACATTGTGAAAGTTTAATTCACAATAAATAGTGCTAAATTTAATAATATTATAAATTTTTATTTTTAAATAACTTTATACGTAAGAGTCAATTAATTTAAAATAAAAAAAGTATTAATTTATTTTACAAAATTCGATTAACAATGTTAAATTTATATAAACTCATTTACGATTAATAATATAATTTTAATATATATATAACATTAAATTTGAATAAAAAATAAATTAGATTTTAAATTTAAATACAAAACAATATATTCAATTTAAAGTTGTTAAATATTAAAACAATATGTTTTGGATAGTTTTCTATGAAATGTTATTTGAATTATAATAAAAATAATTAAAGAATTCAAATAGAAAATATTAAGATATTAAAATTTATGTAAACTCTGTAATTAATTTAATTAAAAAATTTAAATTAAATTAATTTGAATTTTTTTAAAATTTTAAACTATTCTAATAAAATTATTATTTTTTATTAATTTTAATTCACATAGAATTTTAGTTTAAATTATCTATCAAAATAATTATTAATAATTAGAAGAACTACTTATTATCGAATAATTTAATATTAATTAAAATTTTATTTTATATTTTTATAATTATTTAATATTTAAATGTGTTATTTCAATAATATTTATTTTAAAATTTTAACTTTTTTCTCAAAAATTAATTTTTATATTTTAAATTAATTTAAATAATAAATTTATTAATAGTTAAAAAATATAAATTATATATATAAATTATATAAATTACATGTGATTTGCTCTCTCTCTTATCACTTTTATTTCATTATCATATTTTATTTTTTAAAAATACATATAATTTTATAATAATTTTCAATAATTAAGCAAAAAAATAAAAGAATTTTTAATTATATTTTATTTAATAAATGAAAAAAAATATATTTCTAAAAATGCAATCTAATTTTTAAAAAAATAAAAATAAATTAAATAGATAAAAAAATTATATATGTTACAATCATATTATATATTATAATATAATAAATATTTTTTTGATAGTAAAAATATGTGATTTTTACATTATTTTTTATTAATTAAAATAAAATACAATATATTATTATGAAATATAATATATAATATAAATATATATAGATTATAATATCACACTTTAAATTAATTAATAAATATTAAATTTAAAATTTTTATTAATATATAAAATAAAATCTATAAAAATTAAAATAAACTATAGCTTAATTTTAGTATATTAACCAAAATAATTTAAATAATTTCATAAATATAAAAGTTATCACTGTCATCCCATTTGATTTTTTTATTATTTTTTAATTAATTATATTTTATTAGATAAAATAATTTTAAAAATAAAATTTATAAATATTTTATTTTTAAATTAAAATTTGCATTAATATTGCATAGAATATCTAAAAATTAAATTAAATATAAATATACATAAAATTAACCTAATAATAAAAAAAATTCATAAAACCAAAGAGAAAATTTATCATTTTATGAGAACTATTGAGCATCCACTATAACACAATTTATATTTTAATTAAATTTTATTAATTATTATTTTATGAAAACTCAACCACATTCAAATAAATAATAATTATTTGGTATTAAATTTATTATCTAATAATAATCATAATTTAATATATTAAAATTTTAATTTGAAATATTATAAAAATTACACAATTTAAAATTAAAATCTATTTTTTTAAAGAAAAAATTAAGTTTACATTAAATTAAAAACTTTTATTTTTTTAGATGATTTAATTTTTTTTAAAATAAAAATTAAAAATTAAAATGATAAAATTTAAAATCTTTTAAATTTATTTAAATATACTTTTCATTAGATTAGATGTGAGTTGAACGATTTAATTTATTTAACAATTTTAATTATAATAAAAAATTAACTAAAACAATTCACATATAAATTTAATTGTAATATTTTTAAACACAAATCTATAATTATAATTAAATTAAAAATCATAATAAAATTATATCCATTAAGAAATTTAAAATTTAAAATTAAAATAAAAAAATTCATATGGTTAAAATAATTTTTTAATTTATAATTTAAATTTGTAAAATAAAAATAATAAAAGTCTTATCGATTAATTTGATGAAGTTTAAATTTAAATAAAAAACTCACTTAATCAAATATAATTTAAATGTTAAAAGATATTCTCAATTAATTTGAAATTAAATAGAATAATAATATAATTAAATTAAAACTTTTTAAATAATAAAAATATTATAATTATCAAATATTAGTAGGAGTATTTTTGATTTTGAAAAATCTCATTATTTTCCATCTTCCTACTTTTATATATATATATATATAATATAGATAAAGAAATCATAATTCAACATAAAAAATATCGACTTATATCTAAGCAACACACAGAAGAAGCAACGTATATTTTCTGTTTTTTTTTTTTCCTCTATTTAAAATTAAAAATTCAGTTAATTTATTTTTAATAATTTTTTATTTAAAATAAAGGAATTTGATTTTTTAAATTAAAAAATTTTCATTTTAAAAATATTTTTTAAAAAAAATTATTAAAATTTTTTATTTCAAAATAAATCTTATTTGAATGAAGTGGAAGACGATAAGCTTTTATTCCAAAACACACAAATTTAATAATTTTATAATAATATTTATAAAATTTATTATATATTTTCATTTAAAATTATATTTTTAAATAAAAAATATTTTTATATAAATTATTAATTAAAATATATAAGAGAATAATTGAATTTATAATGAATTTGAATAGTTTAAAATAATTTTTTATTAAATTTAAAATGGATTCGGATAGAATTATTTTTTAGTGAGTAGGGAAATGGACAGGCCAGTAGCCACATGCCTAAGCCATTCAGACAATAGCGGCCCAAACGGAGCTCCAAAGCAAGTCAGCACCATCACGGCCTAAACCCTAAAAGCAACAGATTTTAATTTAGATTTTTTTGCTAAAGAAAATTAAATCGTATTTAATAATTTTTTTTAACAAGCAAAACAGGCCATTTTTATAGGCAAATACATTTAGGATTGTGATTTAAATCTCATTTTCCAGATTTACTATATATTTACTATTTTAGATTTTTTAAAAGAATGTAATTTGAAATTTTATTAATTATTATGAAATTTTCATGATTAGAATATATTAAATTAACTTAATAAATAATTTTTAATAATTTTGCCCATTCATTTATTAGATGGTAACTTTTGTTCCTGACTTTAAATGGTGTGCTTACGTGTCTTGCCAACTCATCCTCAAACATGTGTTGCCATGCATTTTCTTCTCAAAAAGGGAGGGCTTCAAAATCAAAGGGACAATCATAAAGCAAAAGATGTGAACTTTGATGAATTTCTTGAGGGAAGGTTTCATAGGTGATTGGGTACTGCCAGCCTACCAAAGTTTAAAATAATCTTACATTTCACAACACAAATCCAAAGAGGTAGAGTGGAAACATGGTACTGAGCTGCCAATTGCACCCATATTAAACTTACAAGTAAATTACAATTTACTCCTTATATTTTAATAAAAGTTATATATTAGTTTTTTTTAATTTTAAAAGCCATTTATTTAGTTACCATGATTTTTAAAAAAATCAAGAAATTAATTCTACTCTAAAAAAAGATACAATGAAGCAGCTGTGATTTATGGGGATAATCATAGTACTTAATCCTTAAAAATGTAATAGTTGTGCTTAGTGGGCATAATCATTTTTTTCCTTTTATTCATATGAGAGTTCCTGCTTTAAATTAGTTGGATGTATACTGAATATTTTAAAATTTCAAAAAATAAAATTTTACAGTATGAATATAAATGGAAAAGAAAATTAGTGATATTTAACGATTTTTCTATTATAGCGCCATTTATTTTTATTGTTTAGATTCGTATGTACGGATATATCAAATCCCATACCAACATTTAAATTTTTCGCGCATAAACTATACCTTCTCTACTGAAATTGGAGTAAATTATAGTTTTACCGACTCTTTAGCCATGTTACCTGCGATATCCATTTGCATTGTTAAACAAAATATTTATTTAAGCAAGGTTATGTTTGGATTGGAACTTATCCACTCTTGCACAAAAAGCAGATGTGAGAAAATCAAGGTATGCATTGGAGGGCTTGTGGAAAAAGTGGAAGTGGATAAGATTGGTGAATATAATATATATATTGTCGAATTCTAAGAGCAGCATGTTTTGGTCTTGGGCTGTAGGCAATAGTTGCTCTTAATTGTATAGGAATTCTTGTGCTAGCTTTGCTTCATTGGAGCCTGCACAAATACACCAAAAAGGCCAAGCCCAAAAGCAGAGGTCGGCTACGTGCAAGCGATCCAGTGAAAATAATTGATAATGGGAATTAATTTTTCATAAATAGTACTAAAAAGAAGCTTAAATAATCAACAAAATGGCCTATCCAGATCACTGAGCTAACTGGCCATCTCCTATTATATTCAGCATCTATGTTGGCAATGTCACTGTTTACTCTGTACCCATCAACACAATTCTCCAATGTCTTTTTTCTTTAATCAAATCTCAATCTCCAACCCCTCACAAAAAAAATTCAGAATAGCAGCAGTTATATCACTAGTGAGGCTCACTGTTTCCTGCCATGTTATTGCTCAGAAAATTCAAATAAACTATAAGAGAGAAAAAGTGGCCCAAAAAAGAAAAGTTAAAATGGTCTAGAGCCACGTGTTTTCCTTTTGTCCAGCTGTTGTTAAGATCGGCATCCATTCTCTACGTGTCTTCTTCTCGATCCTCTATATACCAGTCTGTTCACACGTGCCTTCTTTGACCTTTATCTCACTGCGTCCCTTGTGGGTCCCCGTTATCTGCTAATAGACAAATAACATTCAATTTAAAATTTTTGTTTTCTAGTTGAAATTTTAATTTTTCATGGAAAAACAAAGAAAGAGAAGCTGAAGAATAAAAATTTTAAATTTCATAATATATATTCCAAAATTTAAATTTAGATTCTGCTCATTAATATAAATTTTTTTTAATTTTGTGAATTATTTATATTTTTGTTATTTTTAACGAAAAGAATTTATTGCAGATATAAAGAAAATTAGAGAAATAAATACAAGAGAAAACTGAAAAAAATGTTAAAATTTGAACCTATATATATAATATTTTAATATTGAATATTATTTGTATAAATTAAATAAATTTATTATTAAAATTATTTAATATTTTATTAATATCTTTTAATAAATTGAATCATATTTTTAACTATTTTTCATAAATATGATCATTAATTTAAATTTTATAAATTTTATTTAAAATTAATTAAGAAGTAAAATAAATAATTTATTATTACATAATTAAAAATAATAAATTTTCTTTCTACTGTAGAAAGTTTATTTATTTTTTAAAATTAAAATTATTATTTAATAATTTTAATATTGTCAAAACTAAAATTTATTTTAATAAATTATGTCAAAATTTTATTTTTTTAATATATGTATAAATGAAATATAAATATTTATTTACTAACTTTAAAATTTAAATATAATTATATAATTATGAAAATTATATGTATAAAATATTATCTAATAGTTTTATAATATGTTTTAGTATTTATTTAATATTTAATTTAAAAAATTTTAAATATAATTCTTATTATCTCATGATTTGTTTAAATATATTATTTTAGTACTATTATGCTAAAAAATTATTTTTAATATATATATATATATATATATATATATATATATATATATATGAAAACTTAAATAATTTTTATTTTAAATTAACTTAAATAATAAAATTATTTCGAATTTTAAAATTATAAAATATCATCTACCTTCAAATTTAAAATAAATTTAAATAATAAAACTATTAATAAATTTCAATGATAAAATTATTATCTACTTTAAAATTTAAAATAATAAATATATTAAATAATCTCTATATCCCTTAAATAATATAAAAATATATCAAAAATCTAATTATTACACCTATAGATTATAGATTTATAATTAAACTTTTTAAATGTTCAAATTTATTTAAATTCAATAAATTATTATTATAATAATAATTAATTAAATTTCTTAAATTTAAAATTAATCATATTAAATATTTATCTCATTTTTATAATATTGTGTATATATAATTAATATAAATAATCAATAAATTAATTTTAAAATATTTCTTGAGACACAAAAACATTTAAAAATTTTATAACGTAATATATGTATTACCATCTAAACTTTAATAAATTTAATTTTATTATATCTTATATATCTTTTTAAAATTTTTCTTAACTAATTAAAATTAATATAAACAATAAATTATCATCTATTTTAAAATTAAATCTTCAAAAATAAATTATCAACCATTTAAATAATTAAATATTATTATAAATAATTTGAAAATTCTAAAAAATTTAATTTTATCATCTCTTATATATCTTTTTAATTTTTTTTCTTAACTAACTAAATTAATATAAAAAATTAAATTATCATTTACTTTAAATATTAAATTTAAAAAATAAAACTATTAACTATTTAAATAATTAAATATTATTATAAATAATTTAAAGACTTAAAAACAGTATAGATAATCCTATTATTTCTCTCTTTTTCTTTTATATAATATAAATAAAAAATTACTATTTAATTTTTTTATATAAAAAACTCATTAATTATACCGTTAATTTAAAAAATATAATTAAATAATTTATTCATTTAATTTTAATAATTAAATATTAGAATAATTAATACTCTCATTATAAAATAATTAATTAATAATTTTTTTAAAAAATTTCAAGCATTTTTTTAATTATAGAGTCAACCTCTAAAAAATTTTAAGAATTATAAAAAATATTAAAATGATGAGCGATAAAATAAAAATGAAACAAACAAATAATAAATAAATAAATAAATATTCTTCTCCTCTTATATAGAGCTCATGATGGCTGCTTCCCAGGATGAAGACAAGAAAGCCGTCATCAAACGGCATATCACCCCGTCTACAAAGAAAATAATAATACTATAAAAAAACAAAAGGTATTGACTTTCTGGTTGCTCGGGGAGTTGACAATTGGTATGTGTGAGAGTACAACGTGGCAAACTAGAAATTGGTGGGGTCTACGTTTAGCTCATTATTCCAAGGACACGTAACCCCTCAACGCATGTGTCAGTGCTGGCAAAATTCCAATTTCATGACTTCATTTTTATATCACATTGTTTTGTCTTTTCCTTTTTTTTTTAAAAAAAAAATTTCCTCCACTATTTCTAAACGTGAATATGTTGTTGGACGTAATGTCCAAATTGCCCCTGCTCAAAATTTTTTGTCATTTTGTAATATTGAAAATGCTAAATTTTCCATTTTCATAAATAAATTAATCGAAAACATTCTCAAATATTTACAATTTTGAGTTTTATTTAAAATATATTTAGAAATAGTTTTTCTGAATAAAATTTATTTTTTTTTAGTTTTATTATTAAAATATAGTAATATTAATATAAAATAATAAAGATAGATGAAATTATAATAAGATAGCAATTATGTATTATTAAAAAAAATATATAAAAAATATGTAATTTTTCTAGACTAAATTTATATATATTTATAAATTTTATTTTTTCTAAATTTTATAATATTAAACGGCCATATATAATAATATTATAAAAATATATGAAATAATTTATTTACTTTTTATAAAATATAAATATAAAATTAGAGAAATCTCATTAAAAAAAACATTGGATATGTTTGGTTTAGGAAATGAGAGAAGTTAGGATCATGTTTTTGCAAGCAATAAAAAGGGAAACATAGGAAAAAGGGAGTGGTAATGAGATTGACTCATTTGCTAGTGTGATAATAACTTGTGAACTAAAACTTGTATGATATGCTAAGTTAGGTAAAAATTAAAGACAGTACTCAAGCATTTCTAAAAGCTAAAGGAAACTCCACAACTTCTGGAAAAAAAAAAAATCCTCATGTTACTTAATTGTAGGACAATTAGAATCTCATGTAATAATTGGTTTATATATTATATGAAGATTTATCAATTATAACATTTTTTGTAAATTCAATAATAATATGAGCGATTAATTAATAAGAAATTTTACTAATTAATCGATTAAAAATTCTATGATTATAAATATAATAAAAGTCTATTTAATTGTATTTATTAACGGTAGTTTTATGGAGTCTCGCTCTATATTTAAAAGAACATGTTAAAACGAATAGTAAAAATCTGAAGTGTTCGAGTCTTTTTTTTCTCTCAATAGATTTAAATATCATTTGATCAGACATTTATTACATCACTCGAGTGTCAGCATATGACTTTTTTTAAATGATTATTATGTAATATTAATTTTATTTTATTTAAAAATAAAGAATTTATAAATTTAAAAAATAATTTTTTTATTTTAAATAAAAAAATTATAAATTAGAATAAATTTAAATTCTTGTTAAATTTTAGATCCAAAGGGTTTCTGTTGTGTCATTTGTTTTTGGTAACTCTAGTAATGTACTTCTCTCATTTTGTTTGTTCTTTTCCCTTTTGGGGTCTAAAAGAAAAGGGAGTATGTGTACTTTTTAGTAGTTGTTTTCCTCTTGAGGATGATGGATTCATATATTTATTTTTTATATAGATAAAGCTTCCACTCTAAGAAATTTCATAACCCCTACTTTTCTTTCCCATTTTTTCAAAATTTTTATTTTCAATGTGATGATTATATATATAAAATAAAATTAACTTTATATTTTTAAGGAATGTATTTATACTCTACCCTACAAAGATGGAGATGATTTTGCTTCTTTAAGTAACTTTTTTTTATGATAATTTATTTATTAATTTTATAATATATTTTTATTTAATATATTTTATTAATGATTTAATGATATATTAAAAAAGAAAATATAAATTTTTTTATTATTATTATTATTATTTTTAAAATAAATATTTGAGAATTAAAAAGTAGAGTCGAGACTTTTTAAATTTACTTAAATATATTTATTGTGATGCAGGAAAGAATATATATATATATATTAAATTTTATTAAAAAGTAATTTTAATATTTTAAATTTTAAATTATTAGTAAATTTTTTTCTCTGAATGAATATAATTTTATATATTTTTTGCAAAAATATGAGAAAATACAATAGAATTAGACCAGGGGTATTTATGTCATAGGAAAAGTGCACACATCATGTCCTCAATTTTAACATTTTCTCCCTTATAACAGACAAAGAAAACGACCTTTGCTTAAGCAATAAATAATAATAATTAATTAATTAATTAAGAAAACATTATTTCTAATTTTTATGAAAAATCCAATAAACACCAACTTTTTCTTTTATATAAATATATTATCTTCCCCATCAAAATGCCACAGTGTCGCTCTCGAGGTTACTGAGGAGAATTTATATAAAAAAAAAGGAAAAATTAAAGAAAATTTTGGACCAAAATCGATGACTTTCCCATAGATTATCCAAGTTCCAAGAGCTCTAGGGTTTCAATTTTACAGTAAGTAATTCTCTTTTCAAATTTCTTTTCTTTTGTTCTGTTTTGATCCAATTTTTGTTGTGGGAGTTACTAATTTTCTATTTTTGATGATGGGTCTGTTTCTGTGGGGAAATTTCTGTTTGGGTTGGTGGAAATTTTGTGAGAAAAGAAGAGGAAATTTGGAAGTATGAGTTTTGGGTTGTCAAGAAAAGGTAGTTGGACAGAGTTGTCCTTTGTGGTTTTGGTTTGTTTAGCTTGAGTTTAATGATGATGTGGATATCTAGCTGAATTTGGAGTGAAGCTATATCTGGGCTTATTTGAGATCAAATTATTTGTGTTTAGCTTCAGTTAAGCAGTGCTTTGGTTTGAAATTATGAATATAATAGTTTAGCTATCACTGAAATGGAAATTGAAGCTTCTCTTTTCTCCTCCTCCTCCTCAAGGTCTGGTTTTCAGTTGAGTTTTTTAGTTTCGTTTGGAAGATTAATGGTAATGATGCTTGTGATCATGCATGTGTGTGAATCTTGATGCTTCTGCTTTTTGTTTCTTTTCTGTGTGTAATTCTTTGTTCTGTATATGATATATATACATTAAGAGGCACCAAAAACATTCTAAAATCATTATCAGTAGCCATATTTAGATTAGAAATTGTTTTGTTTTTCCTTTTTTTCCATGATTGAGCTTTCTTAACTTAAATGTAATGCTTAAATCTTCTTTTGTCTTTGTTTCAGATTCTGTTGTTTTGCTTGTTTTACTCCAGTGGGGTGGTTGGGCATTTGTGATAATTTTTCCTTAGGAGGAAGTGAATAATGCCTGGAAAACCTGAAAATGATGATCGTCGGTTAGATCAGAGTGCACAGAATGTGTTGCAATCGGCAATCTACTCCCAACCTTGGTGGCGGGGAGGTGGAAATGGTCCTACTACGTTTGCTGAAAGTGCACCGAGATCATCTTCAGCAGAGCACCTGAATGGTTCTCCTGCAGATGGAGCTATTCAATCACAAGCTAAATCTGGCTTAGAGAATGGCACAAACTCTAATAAAGTTACTCAGATCGCTGTAGCATCACAATCTGGTAGTTATCCTTCCAATTCATTGTGAGAATTTTCACCTGAAAACACTCTTATACTTAAAAAAGTATATGTTGACCATCAGACAGAGTAGCTTTGTGTTATCTTGATAGAAGTATCATCCAGCATTAACCTTTTATTTTATTTTTTTTTTGAAAAATTTCTTGATGAGATTGATGAACATAATATTTTTTTCATTTTCAGGATCCTATCGGCATATTCTATTATGAGATTCCTCCTCCTCACTTTCTTTCTCTCTCTTTCTCTCTCTCTCTCTCTTTTCATTTTCGTTTTTTGGAGGGGAAGGGTGTGTATGTGTGGTGTTTTCTTATGATTTGATATTTTTTCTTTCTTTCTGCTGATATGAATATATTTGCTTATCTACCGTTTACTTTTTTGGAATCAGAAAATATTTAAAAAATAAGAGAAATATCCCATTTCATACTTTAGCAAAGGGTTGAATGATATGGCGATAGGAAGGACAAAGTACCTTTGCAGTTGGCATCACAAAGGATGCTTGGGTTATCCAATGCCCTTTGAAGTGTTAATGTCCAATGCATAGTTATAGATTTTAGTGCTGGACATCTAAAACAATGTAATGTTTTTGCTAAACATGGTCACAGTGATACGCATTGGACATGTGCGCAGGTTCATCTAGAATATTCATCTTATGGTTGTTCTTTTAGCTTATTTCATTCTTTAGTTTAATCATTGCAAAAAGGAACAATTTGTTCTGTAGAATAATGTCAACTTTTGGGTTGGGTGATTGCCTAGTGGAAGCAAAGGGATCATAATATTTCCATAATTGATGCAGTTTCAACTTTCAACTGCATAGGTGGTTCTATTTTGAGAGTATATCCAAACCTTGTCCCATGGAATTTATGGACACGCTGGTTAGTCCTGAGGTTGACATTATCAGATTGTCTGACAAAGAACTTTCACTGTTTCCCATGCTACTCCTTTCTCTGATATTTTCAGGAGTTCAGGAAACTAGCAGTGACCATGCTTCAGAGCATGCGAGAGTCGTTCAACATCCAGATTGCTACAATATAATCTGTGCTTCCTGATATTTGTTTTTGTTTGAGACCGTTTCGTATAATATTCCAAGTATTTGGAGTTCACCTGAGATTTATGTAGAAAATAATATCCTAGTCTTTTTAAGTTGGTTAGGAAAGAATTTGTTAATAATCTAATTTTAGGTTTCATGCAAAAACATAAAAATTACCAAGACTTTCTAGTTTGATAGTGCAAAGATAAACTATAGAATGAAATCCAGAAGGCCATTTCATTTTTTATCCTATAAAGAGATGACTATCATAAAATATTTCTTTCATATAGCATTTCTTTTCCTCTATGAAATACATGAAAGAAGAAAAAGAAAAAGTTCTATGATCCCACTAATGTTCTGATCTCAACAATTGCTGCTGGACTCTCTTTCCTCTTCCATCACCATAGGAAAGTACATTTATGAAATTCCCTCATCTGATGCAGGCAACAAAAGAAAGCAAGAAAATTTTCTGCCTTAGAATATTATCTTTGAAAGGAGTGGAGTTTCCTACACTTAATTTGTTAGGGACTGAATTGGTAACATGAGCTGATTTGCGCAAGAAATCATTTCCATTTTGAATTTGCATATGGATGTTTACTGAGCATCTTTAAAAGAAATACAATACAATTTTTTCTCATTTTAGACGACATTTTATTGGGGTTTAATATGATGTGTGGCCGCATTAGGACTTTTATCAGATGACGCACAGATATAAACTTGTATTACGATAATAATGCAAATGTTTCTTTTCTAGACCAGATGGAAGCAATGGACAAGAACACCATCTCAAACAGGTACCAATGGCAGCACCTGTTGCTATGGGTGGACATGTTGATCCAAATTCTCAAATGGAACTTGTCGGTCACTCAATTGTAAGATCTCTCTCCCTGCCTAATGTACACGTGCCTGCAGATCTACATGCACATACAATTGTAAATTGCCACCATCATACACTTTTTAAGAGTTTGACTTGTTTTCCAACTGTGCACAATTTCTGAGTTTTAAACATTTTTCAGGTTTTGACATCATATCCATATTCAGATCAACAATATGGTGGGATGATTACTTATGCGCCACAACCTATGGTATGTTAGTAGATGATCTGTGTTAATAAATTTGGAATAGAGAAGACAGTTGTACAACATCTCAATTTTGTGATGCTTTACATCTGAATCCCAGTTGTCCTGGACCTCAACTTTGAGATGCTTTACATTTGAAACCTAGTTTACTTCCAACCTTGTCTCAAGGCATTGTTGTCTTTTTATTTGCTTGCTGAGACTCACCTTTTTCTTTTGAAATGATGTCTCACTCAGTTGATAATTTTTTATGGATTTTGCTAGTTCTTAAAAATGGGAACTGAATTATCAAAAGGACGGTATACTTCAAAATAGTTACATGGAAGGCTGATCTGCAGTTGAACCAATGCTTTTGAACACTTCATTCAATTAAAGTAAAGCTTTCTTGAATATTATTTATGTCGAGCATGTGAAAGTTTTGATATTTCTTGACATGATGCTAGGTACCTCCTCAATTCTTGCATCATGCTAGAATGCCTTTGCCCCTTGAAATGGAAGAAGAACCTGTTTATGTAAACGCAAAGCAGTTTCATGGTATTTTGAGACGAAGACAGGCACGTGCTAAGGCTGAGCTTGAAAAGAAAGCCATAAAAGTCAGAAAGGTAGGATTGATCATCAATGTTTATATTCTTTTTTATTCTTCAGAAAGATTTATGTTTTCACTGGGAATCTAGGTTTAGATTTTAGATAGAGATCTGTTGTTGTGAAAGAAAGTGATATTGACTTGTATTGTTAATTTGAAGCAGCTCTCCTTCTCTCTGTCTCTCTCTCTCTCCCCCCCTCTTCCCCCCCTCTAAGCAAAATGAACATAGGTTAATTAGTTGCTCATGAATTTTCTTCCAATTTTAGTTACTTTCTGTGTCATCATTTCTCTGGCCAAAATACTTCACTGTAGCTAACTTATACTGGGTCTTGATGCTGCGGGCTTTATGTGTCTTTCTTAGAACGAATTTTCTTAGAACGAATTTGTTTAGAATTCTTGTTAATTACTTAATTTGCTTAACTGTTGTTAATGGACACAATGTAAGAAGTTGAAAAACCTTGTGAAAATATGAAATTTGGTGGTTGTGTGTTAGGATTCCGTGTGTAGGATCTAGTTATGGGTTTGTGTAATGAGTCTTTTGGCAAGATAGGAGAGAGCAAGGATGAACTTTTCTTTTTGCAACCCTATTTGGAAAAGCTGTCAAGCTCATCAGAGAAAACTTGGAATCTGTCGAGTTTAAAGTACTCGAAGACTTTTTGAAGATTTTTTTAGCTAATGTTTATTAATCTGCTGTCAACTTAAATACAAATTGGAGTTTTAACTACCTCCTAAAAAATAGGAACTTAAAATAGCACAGTGGAGGCTAACCTCTTACAAATCTGAATTTGGAAATAACTAAATAAAACATGGAAAAAACTAAATAACTAAACAGAATATAGTGACAATATCATAAGACCCAGAATATAGTGACAATATCATAAGACCCATGATCTTTGTCACTACCCATGACTGCATAAATGCATGATCTATGCCACTACCCACTGCTGAATAACTGCCCACTATTTCATCAATGATGAAGAATCTGTTGAAGTGGTGGTTTGCTAACATTGTGATTCTATGGATCAAACTTCTTGTTGTTAGTGCTTCAAAGAAATAACTTAGCGTTGGCTGGTGTTAGAAAATTAAAGTTTAGATATTTTATGGGCGAATAATAGAAGTTAAAAGGAGATTCACATTTCATAGTATGCCTTGTCTAATATATACCTTAGAAAGTGTTCATTCATAGTATGCCTTGTATAATATATACCTTAGAAAGTGTTCACTGCCTGCATGTTGATGAGAGTTCCAAAAAGGACAACTCACATGAGATGATTAAACTTTATGAAGTGTTACAGATGGCATTGTCTATTTTCAAATATTATAAAATGAGTATAATTACATAGGGGAAGGTCCCAGGCTGGTTCATTTGTTGGTGAAATAATTGTATTGGTAGAATTCAAAGCTGCTTCATATGTATACATGTGTACAAGTTCCATGTATTAAGTCCTGCATTGTTCATTATGTGATTAGCACCACCACTAATTTAGGACTAGGTTGGGGTTGTGAAGTAAGAGAACCAACAATATGTATTTTCAGTTTGCTTGAGAAAAAAAAAATGGTACAAAGAGGGGTGAACTAAAACATGTTCTGGTTGTATTTTATAGATGAAACTGAGAATGATGTGAACCAAGTCCATGAAGTATTTTAATAGATGCAAAAGAACCCTGGTGTTTGGTTGTACATCATTGTGGTCTGGAATCTCTTTTTTTTTTTTTTTTTTATTTGCTATGTTGAATATGAGGTTGTGTTAAAGCTCTCTGGACCCAGAAGAATGTCCAGTCAAGTGATATGAATGTTGTTATTTGCTACAGCCATACCTTCATGAGTCTCGACACCAACATGCTATGAGAAGAGCAAGAGGTTGTGGAGGCCGTTTTCTTAGTACCAAGAAGTGTGAAAATAACTCCACGAATCCCACAGCAGATAAAGATGTAAATTCAGGTGCTAATCCTTCAAGACAATCTGCCATCTTCTCAGGTTCAGAATTTTTGTCCAAACACAGTAGTGGAGATTTGAATTCATCTAATGGTCAGCTAGAAGGAAAAGGATCCGTTGGTCAGGACATGCAAGCACACCTTTCCACCAATGGTAATGGCAATAGCCATGGACTGTTATCAATGTATCATCCATCATCAGGTGATATGTTAACTGGAGGTTTCTTGGGTCAGCACAGGGAAAGCACACATAGGAATGGGGTCACAAATGGAGCCCTCCCCATCAATTAGGTTTCCATCTAAAGTGATGGGCCCCCCAACTCTTGCACCGGTTCGATTGCTAACTTCGTCGAACTTTCTGTTCCATTTTTCACTTTCTGGCTACTATATCTCATGGGAGGAAGTTTTTCTTCTCCAGGCAAAGCTGGAGGCATCTTGCATACTCAACTTGGGGTTGGCATCCTATTCTATGTAGTGATTTCCTCAGGCAATTCATTCTTGGCTTTGGATACTTTGTAACATGGCGCATTCTCAAAGGTAAAGGAAGACGAAGATCTTCATGGAGTTCCATTTCACTTCCACTCGCCGCTTGTGTAAAAATACTGAAAACTTCAGTTGTGTAGGTATGCATTAGGAATAGTTTGAACGTGTAGTAATTACAGATAAGTTTACTTTTGAGCTACATGCAAGTGTGAAGACTTCTTCTGTTTGTGACAGGAAAAGGGTTACTACAGCTGCCTGCTGAATGTACATTTTAACATTGTTGTTAGTTGGTGTTTGTTTACTGTGTTTTGCTTATTGTTGTGAGATCTCCAACAAGAGCTGGGATTAATGAATGAGAGATTCTACAACTAAATTCAAACCAGGTAAGGTGGCTTTTCTAAATCTATCGTTTGTCTAGGGTTTTACATGTATGTAATTAGATGGGATCCACGGATTTTTGAAAATTTTGATTTAAGTTGGAGTCTTTTTGTCAATTTATTTTGAGATTTAGTATTTCTATGATAAAAAAAGGGAAAGGGTTGTTTCATGTGGTTAAGAATGGTTTCATCTCCACGTACGGGTGTGTTGTCGGTGGCGGACAGCATTTACAGGGACAAATGTTGGACCAACGCAGTGTTTAAATGGAATACACACAACCTTGTCAAATGTTAAATTAATTATAATAAAAGGGGGTATTGGATTTAATTATAATAAAAAGGGATATTAGATTTTTTTAAAAAAATATTTATAAGTAATTTACTTTATATTCAACATTTAATATAAATTTTGAATTTGTAATTAATTTTTTAAATTTATTATGAGATTCAATTAAATTTCAAAAAATTAATGATAAATTTTTATAATTTTATATTATTAATAAAATATACAATTTTTTATTTTAAATTTTATATTAAAATTAAATATATTTATTTTATATAATATTAAATATATTATATTAAATAAATATTTATTATAAATATATTAAAATATTTTATTATTTATACTTAATATGTATTTTTTATATTTAAAAATTTTATTTTTAGTAATAATATTTTAAATAAAATAAAATATTATATGTTTTAAATTGTGAAGTTATATTTTTTATATTTTAAATTTTTGTTAATATGTATTTTTTATTTTTAGTAAATAATGAGATTAATAAAAAATGATATTGTTGTAATAAAAATATATATTTAAAAATTATTTTATTATTTAAATAAAATTTTAGAAGTTATTTAATTTATATAAATTTAATTAAATTAATTAATTTATAATAATAATAAATTAAAAAAAATTTAATTTTATCATATAAAATTTAAATTGTTAAATATAAATATGAATTATGTTTAAATTTTTTTAATAATTTTAATAAAATATAATATTAGTTTATTAAATTTAAATTTATTAATTTTTTATTTAATTAAATCAATAAAAAATTAGCTTTTTATTTTTTAAAATAATCAGAGGTTAGTAAAAGTAAATTTACTCCGCCTTTTTTAAAGTCCGTTACAGTCCTTTGTTACAGAGAAGATAAGTCAGGAGTTAAATCTCTGTGGAAATGAAGAGTATTTAGTTTCTGGAGTTAAAAAAAAATTATTAGTAGAATTAGTTTTTCTGTATTTAAGATATTTATGATTTGATTTTTTATATTTTTAACCGCTAGTATGCAAAAATTAATTATTAAAATTTTTAAAATTCAAATGATATTTTAATACATTTTTTTATTTTTTAAAAAATACTAATTAATAAGTTAGGTATAATATAGAAACCAAACAGGGAATTCCTAATTCCACCAAAGCGACGTAGTTTTGCGATTAGATTATTTATCGCAAAAAATAAAAAAAAAAGAGAAAGAAATCCACATGGTATACTATGAAAAGGAGAGCATTTGATTAAAACTCTCCCTTGCCTTAATACTTACCAGTTACCACCTCTGCTTCTCTAAACCCTACTCTTCTCAAACCACTACGCCGCCGATGAACCGCTAAATACCAAATTTTGTTAACGGGTCTCGCTCTCTCCCTTCTTTATCTGCTTTCTTTTGTTTCTTTGCTTAGTTTTTCTTCTACTTTATATAGATACATTTATGATATCCCGGTGACGAGAAATTTAGTAATCTGAAAATGTACATGAATAATTTTTCTTCGTCAAGAAAAAAAAAAGTGGATGCTCCCTTTGTGCAGACATTAAATGTATGCAAAGAGGTTGAGGAACTATTTCTTGGTTTCATGTACTAGGTGGAATTTGGGCGAAATGCCGAGGGATATCTTTTTTCTTCTTCCTCATTTCAAAGGAATTATTTTCATTTTATTATTTTCCGTTTCTTTTTTTGGCTTTATCTGTGTATTCACGTACTGGGTTATTCTTTTTCCTTCCAGAAAATTATGGGTTTTTTCCCTAGGAAAAAAAGCTTTGATTTGTAATTTTTGAGCAAGAAGAATTGGGATTTAGGTATAGGGTATAAGTGTGCCTTGACTGGATCATTTAAATTCAGATTTTTTTTTCTTTCAGCTTTTGCAGTCTTGCCAAGAATCACCCAGTTTGAGCAATGCTATGGTATCTATGAAGCTTTGTTTTGGTTGTATGTAGATATCAAAGCTTTAGCTGATGTTGTTGCTTGGGCTTTAAACCCTTCACTCCCAAATCATTTTTTTTTCTCAGCTGTATCAGATGAGCTTAACCTTGTTTCTTTAGAATTTTGTGTTTATGGATGTTGATTCCTTTGAAATTTCATCTATTTATGCAAAGTGATTATGATAGGTGTCCATGCTTCCTTGTGTTATAAAATGAGATATGATATGGTTTTATCCAATTATGAAATGCAATGCTTATGAGATTTGGCTCCCATGGAATTGAAGGATTATGGTGAACTGTTCTGCAAACTTGTTTCTAGCTATATAATGTTTTTTTGACTTTGGAGAAGACAGTTGCAGTTTCTTGGAGTTGCAAGAAAGGATTTGATCTCTGTACATCTCAAGAATACATGGCAACAAGGCAATTGAATGAAAATGATTCACATAGATAACTCCAGCTGATCTTGAGTTGTAAGAGCTAGATGGAAATTTTGAAGTGAAGATGGACTTGTATTGTGCAGATTCTTTGATTATTTGCTTTGTTCTCGTTTATAAGCTTTGATATGTATCATTCTTAATTTTAACTTGGATTTAATCAATTTGTTTAATTATTTCACTAGTTTGATTTCTCTATTTTAAAAAATATATTAAGATATTTTTAATTTTTTTAAAAAATTATTAATTAATTATTCTACTAATTATAATTATAATTATTAAATATTATAAAAAAAATTTTAAATACTTTTAAGGAGGAATTAATAGGTAGATTTAAAATGAGAAATTAATTAATAATTTTTTTAAAATTATAGAAATTAAACAGTAAAGTTTTTAATTGATAAAATTAATGAAATAATTAATAAATTTTATAAAATATTAAAAATATTTTAATATATTATTTAAAATAAAAATATTAACTAGTGAATTTATTATATTATAAAAATTAAATAACAATTTTTTCATTTGTTTATAAGCAGCAGGGTATTAACTTTATGTTGTATCCATTTATGCAGTTTTTGAGATGCATCTTTTTATACCATGTGGGTATCATTTTGTAAATTTACTTGTCAATTTTAAAGTTATTAACTAACGATGTTTAAATTTTTTAATTAAATAATCATTTTGAAATAAATGAATTTATGTCGTAGCTGATATGATATCCAACCAATCAAGGTATTTTATTAAAGAAAAATGCAGCCAATTTAATTATTTTTTTAAATTAGATTAAAAAATAAAATTATATCTCATTTATTAATTGTTCAAAACAATTAAAATCATTCTCAAATGAATTCGATGTAGTTCAATTTTTATAAGCTACAAAATAAGTTAAGATATAAGTTCAATTAAGCTTAATGATTAAAAAATTTAATTCATTTTTTTAATTAGGTTTATATATTTTTACTAAAAGATTATCTAATATAATAATATTTTTAATAGTAAAATATTATTTTAATAATAAAAATATTTTTTATATAATAAAATTTACTTTTGTAATTTTACAAAACATTTAATATATTTATATTTTTTTAATTAAAATATTATTTTATTATTAAAAAAAATATTATATTATATTATATTACAACTTGTCACATGAGTTTAAGTGGTTTAGAAAAAAGTACAGAAGGTTAATAGTGTGCCACGAATAGCTGATTCCAATGTTACTTCATAGTTCATATCACCAACGTTGATAGAATTGAACTTTTAAAAACGACGTGAAAAACGTGGGAATGTAAGATTGATTTTTTTCCCCATTTAGCTAGGGCATTGAATAGTGATTAAGTTCTATTTGGAAAATATTTTTTTAATAAGATAATTTATTTTTTATTATTATTTTTTAATTTAAAAATAAAAAATTAATAAACTTTTATATAATGATATTAATATAATAAGAAAAAATTAATTTTTTTAATTTTCTTAAAAATAACTTAATTTTTCTTTTGATTAAAAATATATTCTATATTAATTGTGAATAATATTTTTCAAGAAAATATTTTTTATGAAAGATACTACAGTAAGAGCACTAAAGTAAGCATGTGTTAATTGATGGAGAAATTATACCAAAGTTTTTATATATCTGAACCTTTCAGCGTACTTAAGTACAATCGATGAAGTAACTCTTATCAGGAACCTGAAGTTGCCTCCTGGATTATCTATTTGACAGACGTCCTGCTATTTGTGATGCCTTAGAAGTTGCATGTTCTCTGGCTTTTGAACAATTACAGCGTTGACTGTGCTTGAAGTTGTTCCTGCTCAGCATTCCAGGGTTTTAGTTAAGCAGAACCATTGAATTTCAGGGAAACAAAAAGTAGACAAGTGTTGTTCATAATGAAAATATAAAAAGGGAACCAGATGTGGATATTCACCTCTGTCACAAAGAAGGCGTGGAAGCCGTATGGCACCCTGTGGGGTAATTCAACGACTGCAACAGGGTCGCTTGACATTGTTTTTGCATCAATCACATTCACTGATGATTTTCTGCATATTAACCAAAAAAAAAGAACATCAGAGAATATCCCCCTTGACTACTTGATAGAAGCAAAAACAAGTCTATATAAACCACCCTGATCCTCCTATTAGTCCTTTGTGTGAGGGAGGGGTTGTACAAAAGAGTTTCAAAGCCTGATGCTCCATCAGTGGATATACATCAAATTTAAATGAATCCTTGGGGAAAAAAATCTTATTTCCTTCATTTGGTATCAAGAATCTTATAAAATTTCAATTTAATTAATTTCTTTTCTAACAATTCCGTTGTTTGGAATAAAGGAATTTAATTATTTTTAATTTGAAAATTTTTAAGAGAGTTGAATTCTTGTTTGTGAAATGAATCCTGCCAAACAAAGGGGTTGATGTTCGTAGACGGTGGAAGGAAGATGATTATTGAAGGAGAAGGTTACCCAGTGTTTTCATCATGCGTAAAGAATATCAAGTAGCCATCATCTTCCTCAGAACTGGTGCCAGGCTCCCGGGGAACAAATACAGCTTCTGAACCAAATCTACCAGGTCCCAGATCAAAGATGCCTTTAATATTTCCTCCAACTTCAAGCTTTGTTTTCCCCTGCTGGGGTTCAGCATGTAGATCAAATTTGATGATCCCAGTTACCTTGGCAATGCTATCCAGAATGGTTCCATAGACGTACCTTTGCTTCCTAAATTCAGAGGATAATCATAAAATAAAAATGTTTGGAAAAAGACAATTTAATATGATCTATGTTAAGAGTGAAGGCTACCTGCCAGTGTAGCTCTCATTCACCCTGGGAAAATCAACAGCAGGTGCTGATAGTCTCTTTTGAGAAGCCACACCAGTTTTCATGTTGAACCTCATCTCATACCTATTTAGAATAACACCAATGAGAAAACACATAGAGAGCTATTACAAAATTGACGGGAACGGGTGATAATTCTCTTACAGTTCATTTGCAAAATTCTCAAGTTTTTCTTTGACATTCCCACTGACCATGTCTAGATCTGGATTCTCTAGGCGGCAAGTGATCAAAACAACTTCATCCTCCTCCTCCCAAGCATTGGCTAGTAGAAAGTAGGTAATAAGTCAGAATTGACAGTTCTGGATTGTCTTAGACATTAGCCAATAGAAGTTGTTATATATTGATATTCCCCAATAGAACATCTAATACAGTGTAAAAGCCATAGGCAATTTCCAGGCGGCAATGGATTATGTACCACACCAAAGGAAACGTCAACTTTGTGTACTCCAAACGGCTCCAAGGACAAGCCAGCATACTCTCCCAACCAAACCAAATAATTTTCTACCTTTCTGGTGAATCCAAAATGAAGACAAGCCTAAATCTAATTATTTATATTACATTTTTCACATTAACATACTATTTTGTATTCATGAATTTTCATAGAAAAAAGTTATATGGAGTCACTGATTGAAATTATATAAAGGGCCCAAAGAGGTGGGTAGGTCAGCGTTTTCAGAGAGTTGCCTATTTCTAAGAAAGAGTGGAACCATTTCGAGATCCTCGAACATGTTTGAGGGTTCAACGTGAATATTGTCACTTCACTTAGCATAGGAGTCTATCTCTTAGGAATGATCTCCACCATAGAAAGAAAGCCATCTTGTTCATCAACTAATGTACACAGGATTATGAGGCTAGATACAAGCTGTCTTGCCGATACAAAAAGCAGGATTAAGCATGAAAACCTAAAATTACAATACATGCCGTCTAAGCATGCATATATCGAAATTTAAAAATATAGGTAATCACATCAACTTAAAGTAATGATATGTTAAATGGTCATTGGAAAGTAAGTGGCCTCACCATTGTGGAATATGAAGCAATTTGGAAGCTCAAACCATCTGATTTGATGATCATCCTTTGCATAACGAGGAAGGACACCAAAACGAGCTTTTTTTGTAGCATCAAATGTGAATATCAGCTTCTTGTCTTTCACCATCTCCTGATAAATTGTTGCAAACATTAAAAAAAAAATTGCTGAAAAATAAATCCAGAAGAATCCAGCGTTGGTTTGAGGCTCCACTTCATCTACTTTGGTTTTGATTCAACTCATATGAGGCACTACTATTTTTGACAAGCTCTGTAAGAGGATGAAAATGATGGAAAGCAAAGGAAATTGATTTTCTTGCAAATGCATGATTTAGAAGCAAAATTTGTGGGTAAACGACCATGTGGGTAAAAAACCATAGTTTTCTCACTATGCATTTCTTTATTCAAAAAATGAAACAGATTTAACGTTTAAGGGAAGCATCTTTTTGGCAGAGACTACAAGTGGTAACATCAGTTTTTTTTCAATTACAACAGATAGAGTAAAAGGAAATAACTTTTAATTTTTCCCTCCACTCAAAAAAGGCTTGATTGATCATATCATAACAATAATGAACAACTGTCCTATTATAATCAAGTAGTTCTTTCCTTTCAGGATGCATTTTCATTATATGCACAAAATTCAAGAATCATAATATGCTCTTAGTGTTCCATGCCATACCCAGAAACTGCAAGAACACAAGAAACACACCTTTGGCCTGAAGTACAAAGGAAGATCCAAAAAAATTGCATAATTCTCAGTAATTGCAAAGTCATGCATCATGATGGGGTCTGATATGGTTATTGGTACTGGGTCATGCATGACGCCATCCTTTGAAATAACTCTGTAAGTTATGTACGGGGGTTCATGTGCATAGCCAAATGTAAACATTTCTCCTGCATCCAAGGAAATCATATATTAAAGATATTTGACTTTATAAAACTAATTGATCTAAGCTTCCTTCATGAGGAGGATATTACCAGTATTTGGATCAACCTTTGGATGAGCAGTGAAGGAATGCTTGAGTCTCTTGTCATAATCTAACATGCCAACAGTTTGTAGATCCCCATCCTCCAAAACTTTAACCACATCTGCAGGATATAATGGCAATAAAAGAAAGAAATAAGCGCCAAATAATCTGGTTTTCAAGAAATTCTTTGATCTTTATTGAAAGTGAAAACAGAGAGAGAAGCTAAGCTTACAGGGTTTATCAGCCTCTTGCAGTGCTAAAAGTTTTCCATGGTGATAAATGAGAGCCGTATTAGCTGGAAGAGGGTTACAGACAAATTAGTTTCTACTAGGATCAACATCAAGATCACCCAAAAGACACACATAGGTAGAATTTCCAGTTCATATTAGTTCCCCAGGAGAAAAAAAATGACACAAAATGTTCCAAACTTTCAAGAGATTTGCAAGGAAGCTTCCTCTGAATTGAAGATTAAACTAGCCAAAAAGTTTTAACTGCCTATCAGACACATGCCTACACAAAGAGTATCTTCTTACATATTTAGCAGAGTGGATGAGAAAAGGACATTCATTACTCACCCTGTGCAATAATGTGTTTAGAACTGCAATGGAAAGAAAATGGCAGATGTGCACAATCAAACAAAATTATCATATTAAATAAGTAGCATCATCGAGAAACTCACCTGTCCCATTCCCATATGACATGTCCAATACTTTCAATTTTGCTCTCAGTATCTGCATGTTAACCATGAATAGTCCAAACAGCCCCTTAAGATCTCCTACCTGCAAATGGAGATTAAAATATGGAAAGAAAGTTATTCAATATATACATATATATATATATATATATGAAGCATGAAGTTGAGCCATTCTTTGACTGGCGAGACAAAGCATAAGAGGTATGATAAAGGATACTGAAATTTGAAACCAACAATGCTCTTCAGAGAGTAAACTTCTAAAGTTGCTGTGAATTAGGATATATACTGTATGACTGTAATTTCAAATGTACAGGCACTAAGATGTAACTCATTGTAGTCCTATGAAGTACAAACAGAAGTCTTCCAAAAGAAAAATATCCATATAATCCTAGGCAAATATGAGTCCAGAATATATCCTTTCAACCAAAAGAAGCTTTCAACTAAGCAAATATAAGTTATAAAATATATATATATAGATAGATATCTGTTAAACGGTAGAACTCCAAGGTCAAGTACTTAATATTCTTTCATTTGAAGAATAAAGCCTTCACATAAAAGTGTAGAAGCTTTAGGTGCAAAAGTGATAAGCCATAATGTGCTTTTCCTTATTTGAAATCCTTATTCATATTTCAAATAACATGAATTGATTTTAAGGTGGTCAGTAATCAGTACCATACCTTCATAAATTTGGAACCTCGGAAAAACTCTTCTTGTTGAATTCGCGATGTCCTCACATAGCGACGGACATAAGTTGCCTTTCCATTTTTGATCCGCATACCATGAATCATACTGCAAATTTGGTGACAAAAAAAGCTTAACTGAAAAAAAAAAGGGGAAGAAGAGAGCCATAATAACATTTCAACAAGGATGGTCCTCATAAAATAAATCATCCACCCATCCTTCAAAAGTGTATGATACCACTTATATTAGAGACCATAGATTTATGAAGAATCGCATATCAAGAATCAAGAATCATATAATTTGCTGGAACACTACATAATAGTTTATAGCCATGGTCCTGGCACACAAATTTACTGTGTTGCAGCAGAGGATGTACTATGACAAATTGGACCAATTGAACCCCTCTTTTTTTTTTTTTTTTTTTCAATCACTCTTTATGTATGCCTATTTTCGTCTGAAGGGGCGACTCAGATTTAATTCTGCAAATAGGATATAAATTGACCCTCTTTTTATATAAAAAGTCTTTTGCCTCCAGAATAAGTTCTTTCCACGATTCCACCCAGAAAAAGAAAAAAAAAATTCCTGAATCCGCCCGCCACTGCTGTTAAGTGTAGTGGAATCAAGCAGATGACTGATTCTGCATTTGGTTAAGGAACATAAGACGCCAACTCCACAAAAACTAGCCTATAATATAATAGACACTGGGAGAATTACTGCAGGAGAACAAAAGGAAAACAGAAGTAGAATATTCATATTCCCTTTACAAAATTTTCCAAAAGATCAATGCAACGAATTCTATTAATCTATTATGATCAAAGAAGCAAAGTTCACATACCCATCTCCATCAAACCTGCAAAAACGACAATAAAAGAAAAAAAATTAGCACATATTACATCTACCCGAACGCGGTCCCATTTCATTTCCATTAACAAAAAAACTTAACTCCCAATCCATAACCAGAAAATAAAAACAAAAAAGAACAGAAATAACTAAATAGGACGTACCAGTGGTATCCAGCCACAGGTGCAAACTTCGGATTAGGACCTACCCTCACAAACTCGCCATTCAAGCAATCCTTCAAGAATTTAAAAAATTATGAAAAGAAAAAGACTATGGGAATATCAAATTTCACAGCAACACCAAATTAGAATCTTTAAGAAAAAAAAAATCAACCTAGTAAGCTCAAACTTCTGTACTGAACTGAATAGAAATAAAATTATATTAGAGAATGTAATTAAACACTTAGTTAATAATATATATATATATATATATACTCACAGGAAGGTGACCTTTGACAGAAAGGTCTCTGACTGGAGGAGTTTCATCGGTAACCGGAGCAAAGTTACCAGAGAGATAATGAAGGGGCTTAGAGGCATCAAACATTAATTTCACAATCAGTTTTTCCAGCAAGTCAACAAACTTTGAAGCGAGTCCTTTTCTCGGCTTCGGTTTCACCTCCACGATCGGAACTCCGGCTCCGCCACTGTTTCCTTGCTTCTTCTCTACCTCCGATTTCTCCTCCGCCATTTTATTTGGATTTTTCTTCCTCTGGCTCTAGTGGAAACGAATCAGTGGAAAAAATATAGTAACGATGGAGGGTATCTCTCGTCTTTGTGCTGGTAGTGGAACTGCCACGTGGTTGGATTTTATTTTTAAATTATTAATTGGAATTATAAAAATTAAATAGTTATTTTGAAAATGTAGGAGTTTTAAAATTATGGAAACTAATTAAGTTTAAAAATATTTTATTCACTTATATATTATTAATTACATAAACAAATAAAAAATTAAATAATAAATAATTAATATTAAAAAAATAAAAATTTCTAATGTATTTGGAAAAGTAAAAAGTTGAATAATTATTTCACATAAATTAAATAAAATATATTTAATATTATTAAATTAGTAAATTTTATACTGTCTTTTTTAATAAATCTTCACTCTGATTAATTTATTATTAAAGTATGCTTAAAATTAATAATTTTTAAAAAATATATATTAAATAGAAATGCATTGAAAAATTAATATATTTAATATTATAAATCAATCTATAATTATGTCCAAAAAATTAATTTATAATTCAAAACAGATAAAAACAGAGAACTAAGCCTAATTATTAATTTTCTTATTTGTAGAGACAAAGACAGGTTGGAAAGATGTAGCGGCAGAAGCATCCTACGGCTTGACGACGTGGCGAAGCCGCAGACCAGACAAGCAGAACGAGTCCACGTGGCTCTCCTCTGACTTGTAGAAGAATTGCAGTCTTTGGCATCTTACCTTCCGATGATTCCGTGGATTTGATTTACTCACCTCGACCACCACGGATGGTCCGATTTTTAAAAAGACAATTATTATTGGATAATTAAATTTGTAAAATTTTTTGTTATTTTAAATATTTATTTTTTTACATTTTATAACATCATATATATTAATTATATATTAAATATTTATATTATTTAATTTCTATAATTTTAATTATATATTTTATTAATTTTTATAATGTTAAATATTTATGCAATTTAATCTTGTTAATTAAAATAATTTTGGATTAATCGGAATTATCTGCTTTTAATCAAGTTTAATAATAAGTACTTTTATTTTGTTTTTTTTTTAAACAGTTGCTAAGAAATTTTAAAAATCAAATAAAATTTATAGAATCATATCTTAAAAATTCAAGATAATTTAAACGCTATTTGTTTATTAAAAATAATTTATAAATAAAAAATATTATCCTCAAAACTTTGCATATGAAAATATTTTTTATGAAAAAATTTTTTAAAAAATATTTTTTATTATTTGATTGTAAGGTTAAAAATAAAAGAATATTAATAAATTTATATAATTATATTAATAATATTTTCAAAGTTAAAAATAATTTCTTTTTTTGAAAAATTAAATTATTTTCACTTAGGTTACTCATTGATTAGAAAATTATTTTTCATTAAACAATTTCTATAAGATTCTCTATATTGACATCAAGTGTTATGTTTGTCAGCGAAGGTGCTGAATGCGTGAGTTAAAGTAGTCATGCTTTAAATTGAAAAAATTGAATTAAATTAAAATTTTAATTGAATATTTATTTTTTTAATTTTTAATTTAAAAATTTTAATTATTTTAATTATAAAAAAATAAAAAAATTGAATCTGTTAATAATAATAATATATATTTTTATAATATATAAATATTAAATTATAATTAAAATTAAAATATTTTAATTAAATTTTAAAATATAAAAAATAAAAAATAAATAAAAAAGTCAATCCATCAAATCAAATTCAATCAAATCGAATTAAATTAATTTAATTTAAATTATTTTTATCTAAAATTAATTTGATTTAATTTTTATAAATATTATTTTTAATTTTTAATTTTTAATTTATTTAATTTAATTTAATTTAATTTTAAATCAACCAATCAAATAATTATCCAGCAGAACTTATTTAAATTTAGTTAAAAAAATCCATCAATTTGATGGTGCCATTTGTGAATGTTGATATAAAATAATTTGAGGAAGTTGAGGAACACACGGCAAAGAAGTCTCATTCCCTTAAGAAAATCATTTTAAAATAAAAAATTAATTGAATTATCATAAAATTATATAGGCATGATTGTTACATAAAAAATGAAAATTTTTAAATAAAAAATAATTAAAATTCTTTTATTTTAAATATAAAAATTATTTAAATTAAATTTTTTCTAAATTATAATTTCTAAACAAACGGAAAGAATCCATCTTCAAGATTTAAGGCTTGACATTTCTCATTATTTAGCCTTCATGGGCATGTTGATCAAAGCGCATTGATTTGTCACTTTTATAGTTATTGATGACTATTGAATTTTTTTGAATTTTTTTGAGCTCAAGAGATTAGCATTGCCCTAAAATCTATCAAATTCTTTTTAAGCTGACCAGTCCAGCATTTTAATCTCTCATTTAAACACGCAGGACAGATTGAATTAACTGCAAACTAAGATTCAATAAGAAGTAATCTAATCCAGTGATGTGACGTGTGGAAGAATAGCTAGCCTAATTACTTTGCAGTCTTGCTTGCATATACACGCCGAGAGAATTAAATATTCACTTAGCATAAAAAAGAGTTCTGACATATCTATATGTACGAGTATAAAGATGAATATTACCGTAACGGAACGACCGTTAAACATTATTAACAAATAAAAAAAATGTAAAAAGAGAAATCAATTAAGTTTACATGAATTTCAGAAAATCAACAATAATCTACAAATATCTTTCAACCTCTGTATTCTACATTAACCCTTTAGTTTCCCAATTTAATTTATATATATTTGAATTCATTTAACATGACGAAAGGTGTTAAAAAGATTAATTAAATTCAACTAATTCAAATAAATAAAGTATTTTACATTCAATTATATATTTTAATCTTAATTTTATTTACTCTTTTTTAGTTTTTGTATTGATTTAAATATAATATTAATTAGGTTTTTTATATTTTTATTATTGTTAGGATTGTAATAGCTTAATTTAATTATTTATATTTATACTTTTTAATCTTTTAAAAATTAAAATTAGCAATATTTTTGCATATGTAATATATTTTGCAGACATATTATTTTATTTTTTTGTAATTATTTCATATATTAATTTCTATAAAATTAGAATTAGTCACATTTCTGAAAAAATATTAAAATAATTTGTATAGTATTATTTTAGTTTTTTAATTTCTGTAAAATTAAAATTAATCAATTTTAAAAAGTTATAATAGTATGCATAAATTATTTTAATTTTTTTATTTCTGTGAAATTAAAATTAAAGTTATAATTTTTATTTTGAAGTTAATTTTTCTTTTTTGTATTTTTATTATTAGAATGTAATTTGCAAAATTTAGAAGTTTATAATTTATAAAATTAATTAGTTTTTTTTATTTTTTATTATTAATGTAATATTTAAATTTAATTTTTTATAATATTTTCTAATTTATATTTTTCAGTTATGTTTTAATTATTTTAATAAAACATAAACAGTTAAGTGATTTGAGATCTGAATGAATTTATATTTGATAATTAGTATAATTAATTAGATAACATCTGTTTTGATAATTGATGGAGTGTGAGGCTAAGAAATGGTTTTAATGTTAAATAATGAATAAAATATATTGAATTGAATTGATTTTGATAACCGCCGAAATTTTTATATTTGGAATAGGGTCGCGTCTGGAAGAAAAATACTGACCCAAGGTCTATCAAACGAATCGGCTTCAAACTACAAATTCTAGCTCAATAATGCAAAGCGGGTCGGACATGCCACATGCACATGTCCATTCGAAGAAAGTCTAGTATAGTGACGTGACAAGAGATAGGAGAGCAGGCCAACATATCCTTACATACGCATAGTGACAAATATAGGTGACACTATTATAACAACAGAGAAGTAACATATTTTTCTCTGATCAAACTTATACGATTACTGTAAATTCTATTTTTTAAATTTTAGAATATCAGATTTATTATTGCAAATTCAAATAATTAGTTTGATGAAGATCATTTAGATCCCAAATTAATTCAAACTAATATTTGAATACTCTTAAAACTCAAGTAATAGTTTTTAAAATTTAGTAAAATTCGGTTCATATCTTTTTATAACAAAAGAGTCATTTTATTAAAAATACCATTAATTAACGGATTAAAAAATGCAACTCAAATTAAAGAGAATAAATTATTACAAATATTAAACTTATAAAATTTAAATTATTATAAATTATTAAAATTAAAGATATTGTACTATTATAAAAAAGCGATTGGACCTTCATCAAAATGCAATTGGACTGGATCGTTTGCCTTTTAGTTTTATTTATATGTACTCTGTAACTTTAGCCTAACCCATTGGACCTTCATCAAAATGCAATCTATTATGCATTTAATAAAAAAAAAAACTAAAATATTTTGGTCTCACAATTTATAAATTCTTGGTGATTATCCAACCTGGACGATCTTCATCCTCTAAGTATTTTGCTCTAAAGAATAAATAATCCTTGCTTTAAAAAATATTTTAACTTTTTAAGTAAATACTAATCAAAATACTATTTTTAATTTAATTTTAATAATATTTATTATTATTTTTAATTCTTGAAACTTAAGTACATGGTTTTTAATGTTACTAATAAAAATTTTTAATTAATTATTTATACTAATATTTTCAATAATACTAAAGATTTACTAGTTATCTTGACATTTTCAAGGAATAACACACACGCATATGCAAATTTAGGTTTTATAATTTATTTTAGGTGGAATTACTATTAGGTTTATGTATTAATTTTGTTAAAAATTAAATATTTAATTTCTATTTTTTAAAACATACCGAATTAAAACACTTTATTTATTAATTATATTGGATTTTATTTTTAAAATATTGATATATTCTGTAACACTACAAAAAATTAAGAAATTATCAACAAAAATTTTTGTCGGTAAAAACTGATATTTCGTTGGTGAAATTTTCAGTAATGAATCGCCTCGTTAGTAAATTACTCACTAACGGAATTAGTGTCTGTTGGTGACACTAACGAATCACCAATAGAAATTTTGGTTGATGACACTAACGGATTTCCAACGGAAATTTTCTTTAGTGTCACTATCAGATACCAACGGAAATTTTCGTTGGTGTCACCAATGGATCACTAATGAAAATTTTCGACACTAACAGATCACTAACGAATCCGTTGATAAATAGAGAACGAAGAATATAAATATATAAAATTATAGTTACTAAATAATTAAAATATTTAAGATTAAAGTAATTCAATAAAATTTTTGTTTGACATCAGAATTAAATATTTAATTTTACAAAATATGTAGATATTTTATTATGATTTTCCTGTATAAGTTGCTTATTAATGGATAATTGTCTTCTTAATAATTTGCCTTCATATTCTGACTTTACTAATTAATTAATATCATATTTTAAGCATGGATTTTTATATAATTTAAATAATTAGATATATATGAAGATGTTTAAAATTAATGATTGGATGGATACAAGAGCCTACATATTTAGATAAGATGAACTCAACAAAATTTAAATGTCTATTTATATTATTAAGGATTAATATCTAAATAAAACTCTGATTTGGTAAAAAATAATTTATGATATTTTGAATATTCAGAAAATAGGGTTTATAATGGTCTCCTAATCTTAATAGGAGAAGAACACGTTTCTCTCCTTTTATCCATTTGCTTTTTGTCCACCGGTGATGTCTAGCCGCTTCTCTTTATAGTTTCTTCTGTTTTTGTCGCTTAGATCCATACGTGTAGATGTGTCAGAACCCCTCCACGTCAGACAGACGGCCATTTAATTCCTTCAGCGTGCATGCGGATAGGGCTGCGAAATGATCGGGCCGCGAAATGACTAAATTAGCTATTCTCCTTCACGTCATGTCACCGGAATGAATTACTTCCTGTTGGACCCGGACTTATGATAGGCTCGATCTGTCCCATGTGTCCAGATCGGGGCTTGCAATGTCGAGTCGGTCTCCTTAAAGATCCATACGTGTAGATGTGTCAGAACCCCTCCACGTCAGACAGACGGCCATTTAATTCCTTCAGCGTGCATGCGGATAGGGCTGCGAAATGATCGGGCCGCGAAATGACTAAATTAGCTATTCTCCTTCATGTCATGTCACCGGAATGAATTACTTCCTGTTGGACCCGGACTTATGATAGGCTCGATCTGTCCCATGTGTCCAGATCGGGGCTTGCAATGTCGAGTCGGTCTCCTTAAAGAAAGTCTAAGGACTTTGGACCTGTTTTCTTTTTAGGGTCTGAGTTTATTTCAAGTATAAAAAGTCCGATGGTTATCAATTTATATTTAAAAAATATTTTTTATTAAAAAAATTTATTTTTTATTACTTAATTTTAATTTAAAAAAAATAAAATTTATTAATAAATTTATATATAAAAATTTTAATAAAAAATTTAAAATATGAAAAATAATTTTTTTTAATTAGAAAAATATTTTTTATTTAATAAAATTTTCGAGTATTGCAAACGTTAATAAATAATCATACATTATCTCCATCAAATGATTTTCATTTATTAGTATATTTTTTGCACTGAGTATATATCTAATAAAATAAGATCAACTATATATATATTTGATCATAATTCCGTTCCTTGTGTTAACATTCTTTACTTCATGTTTTGGCACTTACCAACAAAACCCATATGCTGATTTTCTTGAACATGACAAGAAAATTAGCTCCAAGCTTTCTAGGCAAACAAACACTTCTACTACTATAAGTTCATCAAACAAAGTGTTTCTTAGTGATAATGAGGTATGAATTAATCATGATCATTTAGTTGTTAATTCCATTTCTTTAATTTTCTCTGAGAATATTAAATTTGAACTTTTTTTTTTTCTGTTGGGATTTTTTTAGGTATTGAAGCATGCATGGGACAATGCTTGTTCTTCTAAAACAAGTGCTACCATTGTTGTCCCTAAGGACACAACTTATCTCCTTAAACCTATCAAATTTTCAGGTCCTTGTCAATATGAATAGCCCTAACGCTGATGGAATCCATGTCACTGCCACCCAAAACTTGAGAATAAGAGACTCTGTCATAGGAACAGGTATACCAACTATGTTCTTTAGATTGTTTTTTGTTTAAGTTGCTGTCCTGAAAATTAATCTTATTAACGTTTGTGTAAATGTTTTTTTTTGGTTGAAGGTGATGATTGTATATCAATAGTAAATGGGTCCAGCCATGTTGAAGCCACAAATATTGTATGTGGACCTGGACATGGAATAAGGTCTTTTTCTATCTCAGCAATTTGTTCCTAAATTATAAGACATAGTAAAAAATATCCAAATTTACAACACGATTTAAATTTATTTCTAAATTATTATTAAAATACCAAATAAATTAAAAAAATTGTAATTTATGCTATTTTAATTTTAAATTTATTTCTAAATTATATTTTTTTAAAAATAAAACTACTAATTGTATTAATAAAATTTTATCAAATAAAAGAGATATCATTCCAAAAGAGAGACGATTATACCTAATAGATTCTCTAACTAAAATATGAGCCGTTAGAGTAATATTACGACGAACTCATATAACAGAAATGTCAGTTTTAGAATCTAATAAAAATTTACGATCATTCAAAATCAAAAAATATTTCTAAGTGCCTGTTTACTTTTCTTAACATGCAGGGTGGATTTGATTGTGCAAAAAATATAATATTTTAAAATATTGTAATGAAGAACGTGAGCAATCCTATTATCATTAATAATAATACTATTGTGATCAAGATGAACCATGCCCAGATCAGGTACTTATGTTTTTTTTTGCTTTAAGGAATAAAAACCCATATCAGCATTTTTTTTTCCTAATTAATGGCAGAAATCAGCAGAGCAGTGCAAGTAAGAAATGTGAAGTACAAGAATATAAGAGGAACAAGTGTTTCAGCAGTGGCCATGACTTTTAATTACAGCAGAACATTCCCTTGCCAAGGAATTTCATTGCAGGATATCAACCTTGGACCTGCACTTCAACATCAGCTTCCTCAAGCTTATTGTCTTAATGTTAATTTTACAAATATAGGCAAAGTTCCTCCTCACTGCTATCGAATATGACCCCATTCATGAATAGTTATTGTGAGAGATAAAATGAAATAATTTTTTTAATTTATAAAATTTTTATTTTTAAAAATAAATGAAATAATTTGTAAATGAAGTATATATTGTATTTTTTTTATAAAATATTTTGTAAATTTTGTTTATTTATAATCTAAATTTATAATAAGAATATAAATTTAAATAAGAAAATTCATTAATATATCTAACCACAAAATAAAATGAAGTTTTTTTGTTTGGGAAGAAAAATAATTTTAATTTTTCTATTGCTTTAATTCATGGAATCCAAGATGATGATGATGATTACTTAACAATCTGACTTTTGTTCCATACAATTTTGTGATAATAGTAATTTAATACAAGGAATTAATTAAAATAATAAACCCTAACCAACTTGTAAAACTAATTATTTAACTCTTAATACTGCCAAGTAATATTAATTAATTTAATGTGAATTTAGCAAAACCCACGTTCTAGGAACCATCTTTAGTTGAGTAGCTTAATTCTATTCAATCTGCAGAGAAAATTAGAGAAAATTACACAGTTTTTTTTTTTTTTTTTTCTCTCTTTGTTAAAGGTGAATGTGTGTTCATGTCCCCGGTCCTCTGCCAGATCGAGCCATGACGAAAAGAGGTAGATCCAAAGCCAATTGGAATTCAATAGATTGATTGATCCATCAAGCTCATCTAATCTACAGTTAAAAAAGGGTCGAACTGTTCGAGAGTCTAGACCCGCTAAAAGAGAACGTCTGATGTGATAGGGAATAGGAGAGTAGACCCAGCTATGTCACAGCTCTATCAACACGCGTGCTGGAGAAGAATTAAATAGTCGTCTAATGAGAATTGGTAGACAGATATACCCATACGTACGGATATGCGTGACAGAAATATGTGGCACTATAGCAGTGATCTGTGTGACAGGAACATGTAGTGCGTGACAGGAACATGTAGCACTATAACAGGGTGACGGTTATGCGTTACTAGAAGATAAAGAAAATAAAAGAATAAAGAGATAATACATGATCTCTCAAACTAAAGTTACACACCCTGTAATTTCAAAACATCTTGTGTTATTCCCGTTAGGCGAGAGGTAATGGCATGGATTTTTTAAATAAGAAATATTGACTTTGAATTTTGGTTTTGAAAGGGAGCGATTGATTTCTTATTTAGACCAGTCCGGTATGAATCTGAATTAATCGAATGATATATTAAAATAAAAAGAAATGTATATATAGGATGAGAATTAGAGAGAATAGAGAATACAAAAGGAAGAATCTAGACACCATTAGGTAATCAAATACTTCAACAAATAGACATGGCACTCCATTGATGGAACATGTTTTCTTCCAAATTCTTTTCCTTTTTGCTACCCCACAAATGCACATTCATGTTTCCCATTTATTTACCACAAAGGAAAAAAAAAAAAATCAAAGGAATTTTTTTTTAAAGAATTGAAGATAGATACATAATCTCTGTGACATTTAATTGAATTTTGAAAAAAAAATAAAATTTGAATAGAAATAAAAGAAGAATTGAAGATAGAGGGTCTAATTATTTTTTTCTTTGTGTTTGATTTGAATGAAACTAAGAATATGATTTTAAAAGATTAATTTAAAAGTGGATTTTAAAACATGTATTACTACTAGAATCCTCTTAAATTTTAATATCAAGTTAATGTTTGAGTAAATGATAAATAAATTAAAAGAAATGTTTTGAATTTGATGATGTTGGGCCTCTGGCATTCAAGCTGAGATCGAGTCTGAGAAAAGAGACAGACCAAAGCCCACTAGAACCCATTAAGCAGGTCAATCCGTCAACATCACATTCAACCCATACCTAAGGCAGGCCAAGCTGTCCGAAGGGCTGTACCTGTTAGAAGGGAGTCTAACTCGCTTAATATGACAGGGAATAGGAGAGCAGGCCTAGTTATGTTGCGGCCCTACTACCACCACGCGCGCCAGAGGGGAATTAAATGACCGTCTGACGAGGATGGACAGGTAGATACGCCCGTACGTACGGTTCTACATGACAGAGACAGGTAGCACTATAGCAAAGTAACTGTTATGCGTCACCAAAAAATTAAAAAAAAACAAATAAAAGAGAAAAACGTGGCTCTCCAGACTAAATTTACACATATTCAAAAACTCTATTTAGATTTAGAATTTATCAAATTAATCAATGAATTTAATGGGATTTTTTTAATTTTTTTTTATATACATACTGAAAGTTTTTAAATCATTCAAACAAAAAAAAATTACTAATTTCTTTTTTCAGTTTACATCAAATGTTCACCTAATCTAATTAGATTATGATAAACATTATACATATAGATGATAATTATACCTACATGGTTACAAGTATAACCACATTACCAAACCATGTGGATTTTATTATAAAGTTGAACTTGAAATAATATAAATAAAATTAAATAATTAAATATTTATAAGAACTTACATAATACCCATAATTAATTTATGTTAGTTTGAGGCCAAGAAGCCTATAGTTGATAAGAAGTGTGAGTTGAATGCTTTAACAAAATATATATAGTAGAGGAGAGTGAGTGGGAAAGGATTTTTAAAATAAATTGTAGAATATTAATTATATAGAGAAAATCAAAAGAAGATCTTTTAGACAGGAATTTAAAATTTCTATATTTGCTTTGGAATCCAAAAGAATGTGTATTGGGTATTCAAAGATAATGGGAATGGAAGAGCAGAGCACTATTGAGAGGCTTTTTTAATAAGAATAACAACAGAAAATCTTATTAGCAAATTGATGACATTTATGATCTTGATTGATCCATTGACCCAATCAAATCAATGCATACAGGATGAAAACAAGTTAGATATTTTTAGATATTTTATCTGTTTGAACACTCGACACAAGTTTAATTATTGTATAATTAAGTTTAGAATAAAGTTGAATTTAAAAATTAATGATCATAACTGAATTTACTTTGAATATTAATAATATTAATCGAGTTAAAATCCGAGTGAAATGATTTTCGCGAGTTATCTACCCGTTTGAGCTAAATTAACCACATATTATATTGTTTGAGTTGTTTCTTTTACAAATGATTCTCCTATAAATAGAAGAGAAGAATAAAGAATTGCTCAAAAAAACCAGACATTTATAATGTCAGCTTGGACTATGAGCAGTGGAGATGGAGTGAGTGAGTGATCTGAGCCGTGAGCCTAATGAAAGTTAGGGGCCTGAACCCATTTTCCATTCTACCAAAAGAAAATGATAGGGAGAGAGAGACAGAGAGAAAGGGACAGCAAAACTACAAAAGGATAAAAGAAAAGCAAAATAAGTCAGAATGGACATAAATGGAAAAACAAAGAGTGATGTTATTTTTCTAAAATTCAACAAAGGTTCTTAAATACTTATTGGAGGGTGGGATAGAGATAGAGAAAAGATTTGGTAGAGATATAGAGCAAAAGATAATAAACGACAGATGGAGATGGGCACTTGTTGAGCTATTCTCCAACACCAACTCCTTGCTTAAGCAGCCAAAAAGGAAGTTTTTTGGGGATAAAATCTCTGCAGATTCAAAACCCAAGGTCCCTTTCTCTATTGCAGCTACTTTCTCTATTGCAGCTCCTTTCTCTCTCTTTCTCTCTTCCATAGTATTCTGTATAAGAATCTTTTCAGAAGAATGGAAGGAGAAAAAGGAATATCTGCAACAAGTGAAAAAACAAGAAGGTTTAAGAGAATATGTGTCTTCTGTGGGAGTAGAGCTGGATACAAGTCTTCATTTGGTGATGCTGCTCTTCAACTTGGTAAAGAACTGGTAATCCACATACATTCAAATCATTTCTTCATCTTTCCATTATATATATATATACACAATAATGTTCATGTTATATATCAGGTTGAGAGAAAGATTAATTTGGTGTATGGTGGAGGAAGTGTAGGTCTTATGGGTTTGATCTCACAAACTGTGTTTAATGGAGGTTGCCATGTTCTTGGGTATTGTATTCAACTCTTCTGTTTCTTGCTTTGCGTTTTGTTAGAAGACTTGACATTTTCATTTGCTTATTGTATAGAGTGATCCCTACGGCTCTCAGGCTACATGAGGTACTATTACTATTCCATCCCCAGTATTAAGTATCTATGCTTTTAAATCATTGAATATAAAAATGAAAGCTAAACTAAAGCTATCAACTTGCCAGATATCAGGAGAAACCATAGGAGAAGTGATAACTGTTGCAGATATGCACCAAAGAAAAGCAGAAATGGCAAAACATGCAGATGGTTTCATTGCACTTCCTGGTAATATGCACGAGTTTTCCTTCAAAACAAACAAGATATATATGCATAAAGATAACATAATCTTCAAACCAAATTTGTGTAATTTGCCTAGGTGGTTATGGAACTCTGGAAGAACTTTTAGAGATAATTGCCTGGTCTCAGCTAGGAATTCATGACAAACCAGTAAGGAGGATCTTATTCTTTTAGCTTTTTCTTGTCATCAACAGTTCTTTCAGAAGAAAAACACTAATGGGTTCTCTTTCCTTTTGGCTATAATCTTTTAAATGTTGAATTTTGAAACAGGTGGGATTGTTAAATGTAGATGGATATTACAACAGCTTGCTTTCTTTGTTTGATAAAGGAGTTGAAGAAGGTTTTATAAAAGATACAGCAAGGCATATAGTGGTTATAGCAGAAACAGCAGCAGAACTCATCAAGAAAATGGAGGTATATACATCATACAACAACAACAATAAACAAATAATTTCATTATCTTCAAAAGTCATGATTGACCATTCACACACTCACAGACATTAATGGGTATATGTCAATTAGTATTGGTTGATGAATTATTGGAGAAGACAGACAGAAAAAATTTATATAATATACATATATTTGCAGGAGTACACAGCAGTCCATGACAAGGTTGCACCCAGACAAAGTTGGGAAGTGGACCAATTATCAGAGTCTACAACAGGTGGGGAACCCTTAGGATTTTAGATCTTAAGAGGACATCTGTAGATATATATAAATATATATATAAGGAGAGAGAGATATGTTGGTGGAGTTCCATTTCAATCAGAAAGAAAAAGACAGCAAAAGATGAACAGAGTCTCTTTCTTTTCTGTGGTAGGGTGGAAGTCTAAAGATCTCATATCTTAATCACTCCCCCATTTATGATGACAAATGTATTTTAATTTATTTTTTTCTTGGTTCCTTTTAACTCAATTGAATTGCAAGAGATTCTTTCTCTCATTTGGGCATTGACATGTCAAAAAAGCATACAATTGTGACATTAGATAAGGTGGGTGTGGTAGGGAAAAGGGAAAGAGACGGATAGACGATGGTTGCTTTTTATGGTCTTTATGGTGATTATTATTACGATAAAAAAATTACTATTTAATTTTTATTATATAAAATAATTTATTAGTTAATTTATTAATTTTTAAAAATATATTAAAATATTATTAAAATTTTAAAAAATTTATTAATTAATCTCTTATTAATTTTAGTCATTAACTATTATAGAATAACTTAAAATGTTCTTAATATAGAAAATTAATTAATAAATATTTTTTATAAAATCGATAAATTCATTAATTGTTTTTCTTCACAACAATATGAATTAGATTGTGAAATATTTAATCGTTAAAATTAATAAAATAATTAATTAATAAATTTTTTAAAATTTTAAAAAATTAAAAAATTAAATAAAAAATTTTTTATACCATAAAAGTTAAATAATTAAATTTTCTATTATTATATTATTATTTTCTAGAGGGATGGAAGAGAAGGCAAAGAGGGTTTTGTCCACTTGTTTTTTATTGTTATTAGTGTGGGGTAATTTGTTTTCTAGATCCTGCTGTGTGGACTCTGGATTGGAGCCTCTGGATTTTGGCTTGATTTTTTAGTCACTGTAGAATGGGTCCCATACCAAGAATTGACTCTTTTGTTGCTTAGTGCCCTTTTGAACTCTTTTTATTATTTGATAGTTAATTAAGCCAACAAATTGAACACAAATTAGAACACGTGGAGCTCATATCATCTTGATGGGGTTTACAAGTATAGCCAATTGGGTGATATCCATAGTTAAAATACCAAGTTATGTTGATGTTTGCTCCATATCATCTTGATGGGGTTTACAAGTATAGCCAATTGGGTGATATCCATAGTTAAAATACCAAGTTATGTTGATGTTTGCTCCATATCATCTTGATGGGGTTTACAAGTATAGCCAATTGGGTGATATCCATAGTTAAAATACCAAGTTATGTTGATGTTTGCTCCATATCATCTTGATGGGGTTTACAAGTATAGCCAATTGGGTGATATCCATAGTTAAAATACCAAGTTATGTTGATGTTTGCTCCATATCATCTTGATGGGGTTTACAAGTATAGCCAATTGGGTGATATCCATAGTTAAAATACCAAGTTATGTTGATGTTTGCTCCATATCATCTTGATGGGGTTTACAAGTATAGCCAATTGGGTGATATCCATAGTTAAAATACCAAGTTATGTTGATGTTTGCTCCATATCATCTTGATGGGGTTTACAAGTATAGCCACTTGGGTGATATCCATAGTTAAAATACCAAGTTATGTTGATGTTTTTGAAGAATTGAATGCATTGATAAGTCTATGTAAATTATACAATCCATTTCGAAATTTGGAATAACATTGAACGGAAAAATAGCTCAGCGCTAAGTTGATAAAAGGCTTCACACCTCTCATTTTGTTAAGATGATAATTAAGAACGTAATTAAGTGAAAGATAATCATAAATCAATAGTTAAATTATACTTGTATGTTTTTATTTTTTAATTTATAGTTTGTGAAGAGAAATAGTCATAGGCATTTCTTATGCCATGAAAGGACAAGAAGAACACATGTGCCTGTTAGTGGGAAGCCATTAGAAAGATAGCTTGGCCAATACCATTGCTAACTTTAGTTGCTTCCACATAGCCAAACAAATAGTGCAATAATCAATTAATAACTCCCATACCCCACCTCAGAAAGGGGAAGAAAAAGATAGTGAGTGCAATTTGGCCATGGAAGTTTCTAGTCAGAGAAATGAGACCACACAAGTGGTTTGTTTTTTTTCCCCCTTTAAGAACTCCACTCATTACACGTTACTCATCACCCATCTTTTGATTGAAGAGGAGAGGGAGGCCTACATCTATAGCAGCAAAATAACTTTGCTCTATGTCCACTCATGATGAAGGCAAGATGGAGGCACAAGAACCTAAACTTTTACCTCCTCCACTCAACCTCTTACAAAGGGAACAAGTGGCCACCTAAGCTCAGTTAGTTGCAACCCTGCTTTTTTGTACGCGTGGAAGACAAATAGACCAAAAAAAATAAAAAAATCAAGGTCTTTTGCAGCCCACTTCAAGGTTCAGGCTATAGAGACAAGAACCATAATTTGCTCCTAACCAATGCATTTGCATCTCTGCTTAGTCCATTTCACTACTTGAACAAGCTATCTCATTTGCAACTTTGCCTTTACCCAAACTTCCATATGCATCACTTGATTTTGCTACATGCCTAACTTAAGACTGCCTATGTCCTACTATAATTGATATAGTCAAAGCTGGCACTAAAAGGAATTACTATAAATTTAACCAAATTCTTGGATTTATTTGGTCTCAAGGTACTTGGAATTTGATGTAGTTGAGCATCTACTTCTCTTAGGATCCCACAAGCAAAGCTTGACCTTTATGAACTGGAAGTATATCAGTGAGGGAAAAAGAAACTTTTTTCCAGCAACCATAATTATAGCTATATTTAAGACCTTAAAAAATGAGTCTTGCAAACAATCACTACTTGCGTTTACCCTCAAGGAAAACAGAGGTTGTCAATGTTAAATGACAATTAAAAGTCAGTGTGGGGTGAGTAGTGAGTCCAACCACCACTCATGTCATAAAAAGTTCATGTATGCACATTCCTCTTTCACATAGTTCTTATCATGGAGAGGACAACCTATGATAAGGCTAGTAGATTTGATGGAGAGGACAACCTAGCATTAAAGGTTCTCCCTACAGCAAAGCAATAGAAGTATCCAAGACGAAGATTATGCATCCACAAGAGCAAGGGCAATGCAGTTCACTAAAAAGTAGCAGAGGTGTCAATCTAATCAAATTATAAACTATTTCAGTTTGTAATCATTATTATCATCGCACGTGCGCATGGGGACACGCAGAAAGTAAATGGATAAATAGATCTCCATTGGGTGACTAGATATGTTGTGCCCCATTAATACAATATCTCAAAAGACAGAAGGTAGATGATTATGGAGGTCATTTTCAAGAATGCCAAGAAATTGAAACAGTTTCAATTGTCAGACTCATTGAGACAAACATAGTCAACATAAAGATAATCATAATTGCCCAGCGAATAACAAACTGAAACTTTATATAGAAATGAACAAGGATAAAGGAGCATAGGCTAAAAGGTTAGAGCTAAATGGCTACCTACAAGGCTACAGTAACATACATCACAGCAGTTATGGAAATTTTTCTTCTTCCCTGAGTTGACAATTTAGTCAATCTGTGTTTATGTTCCATGATAACCACCTATTATAATACAAGTAGAAATAGAACCACAAAAAGAACTCACTTATGAAAAAATGTCAGAAGCATTTCCGATGAACAACAGATGGTCCAGCTTCATCGTAATCCCCCTTTGTAACATGCTGATTTTGAGGGAACACCACTTTCGCAAGAATGGCACCTCCTACCCATGCTGAATACTGTGTCAACTCAGCTGGCATATATTCTGGGGGCTGTAACAAAAAACAAAACAATAATAATGGACTTAAAGGTGCACTATGCAAAACACTGTGCAAAGAAACAAGAAAAAAGTGTGCAAGTTCATTTCCACGGCTTGCATACACCAAGTATTACTAATTTTCATTAGATCTATAAACATTAGTGCATAAGCTTATGCGTCAAGTCTAGTTAAAAGTTATCTATCCTTTGATGGCAACCTATAAAGGAAAAAATGAAAATATGACATAACCATTAACAATATAAACAAAAAAAATGGCAACTATGATGATTTATGATATAATTCAATCAAATGGAACAGCCCCCCTCCCCCCCCCCCAGGGCGCTAAAATAGATCCTCTAACACATTAAGAATAAGCATTACCTTTTCATCACTATATATTATTGATTCAATCTTCACAAAAACAAAAGCAAACCACAATAGAACCACCTACAAGTTCTTGTATAATGGTATCTGGAGAGAACTATAAATGCCAAGCTGCAGATAGACCACAGAATATAGGGAACTCCTAAACATTTGATGATTGTTTATGTAGCAGCAACCAGGACAGCAATGGAGTGATACCATCACTCAAGTATCAAATTACAACTCGCTAATGCCAAAAGCGCGACCAACCAAGGCCGTCAAATAATCAACCATCCATCAGAATACATGACAACCCAGAATCAACAAAATACCAAAAGACTTGAAAATGTTCAGTTGACAAAACCTTTACAAGTGATGGGCGAATAGCTGATGAGCTCAAGCTAGCTTCTTTCTGGAATCTATCTTCGAAACCTGCAGTAGGCAGCAATATAACAACCTATCAGCTGCTCCAAAAGCAACCGTTCTCCATATTTTTAAGTGGGCAACATAGAAAAAATAAATTTAAAATATTATCCTTGACAAATTAGATTGACTGCAAACATGGACCAACATCACAGTTGCTTCTCAATCTCATGAACTCACCAGGCATAGAAGTTATGCCGCCACAAAGGACAGTATTTTCCAACAGCTGCCGGTGATTCTCAGAAGAAACTGTAGAAATGCTACGAACAAGCTGCTCAACAATTCCATGTGCTTCCAAACCCAATATTGATGGTTGAAACAAAGCCTCACCAACAGTATATCTTTCTTTTCCAACTTTTATCACCTGTAACCATATTTCAAGCTATATTTATAATCCTAACTTCCGTAGCAAGACTAAATTATAAATGTACATTGTACAAAGATCAAATGAACATCCAAACTAGATCCCCAAAGCACAAAGATCAAGGCAATAAGTTCAATGCCGAGGGACAAAAACATATCAGAACATGCCACACTTGCTTTCAGACAATACATTCAAGTATGTTAAGTAATCGACGCAATGACCTGAAAAATAAAGCACTCATCAATAGAAAATATTATACTCACAACCTGGCACCAAAACAGCAAAATTTTGCCAGGACCGGACAGCAATTAAGATCAGGAAATCCAAAATATGCCAACATTCTGATACAGAAGAGTCGACCACCCTAAAGGCTTAAACCGGACTTGGTCAAGACCCCAATCAATTCTCATTGACTATGTGTCAGCTAATGAAGCAGAAAGAACCACCAATTTGCTATTTTTTTCTTTTTAAAATTTAACAAAATTAACCCAGCCAATTGGGAAAAAAAGAAATTTTAATAAAAAGACTACTAGAATCTTGAACATAATACCAATGTACTAGACCTATAAACCAAAGGACTAGCTGCTTAACCAGTCGCACATTGTTTATATGTATTTAGCAGTTAACGCATAAACAACTTTCCCTCATAAAAATAATTTATTCATGCTCATTCCCTTTCATATTTCTTTGCATATCATTTACATCATGGTTCAAATCCCAGATTCATTCCGGTTGAACCTTTCTTGCTATGCAATCTTCCATTTTAGGTTGAATCTCTGGGTCAATTTTCCAAACATTGCAGAAAAACACAAACCTGCCCATCAGGAAGGGTATGTTCCTCAAACTCACTTGACTTTTGGGTCTTCTCATAGGCAACCTCATCTTCAGCACAAGAAGAGTACTTTTCTTTTATTATCTCAACATCAGAGACATTGAGATTCACCAAAGGATTAGATTTACCCAGTTCTTGGGCTAGTAACTTGGTTAAATCAATACCGCCAATTTCAAATCTTCTTGAGGCAATATGCTGAACAGCACCTTCAATTACAGATGCAATATCTGGCAATACAGGGAAAAAAATCACATCTCAGCAGAAAGGAGCAGATGAAACCCATTAACTAAAGCTGCCAACGCATCTAATGGAGGACAACCCTTCTGTTACAAATGCACCAAGTGCATTTCACATGCAGCTGCTTTTAAAGCTAAAAAGCAGCAACTCTCCACCTTCTTTAAACAACAACAAACCTCCAGGTTATCCATATCAAGCATATAACGTATTAGAATACATATCACAAAAAATGCAAAGAAAAAAAAATTACTATTAGATCCTGTACATTAGACATGCAGATATTGGAAATAAGTCCAAATTCAACTCTATACTTTTTACCAAGGGCCAAATAAACTGATTTTTATTTTTAATAAGCTCATCAATTTACATTAAAAGCCAATTAGGTCCTATGATATTGAAATATTAATTTTATAATAACAGAATATAAGTTGTATAATTTTTAAATATTATTTTTAATTAAAAATATATTTAAAAATTATACAACTTATATTCTGTTATTATAAAATTAATATTTCAATATCATAGGACCTAATTGGCTTTTAATGTAAAGTGATGAGCTTATTTGGCCAAAAAAAAGTTAAAATGGGCTTATTTGATCCTTGGTGAAAAGTCCAGGGTGAAGACTTATTGCTTGTAGATATCAAAGTTACCTCATTAGTTTAAAGTGATACTTTGCATACCTATCTTCCCATGACCAATATCAACTGTGCATCCAGATATACGTCCAACAGCATAAAGGGACAAAACAGCTTGCTCTGATGCATAAAACCCCGAGACATTAAAAGTTTCAAACATCAATTGCACCAATTGTTCCCTGACAGACTGTAAAAGAACAAACATAGTTTATATAAGAATTAACAATAATTAGTTTCAAACAAATGCTAGTATATATGATTATCTACCAGCAGAAAATTGATGGAACTGTGCAAACACCGTAATTTTGAGAAATTTTGATGGTAACTATAATTAATGATCAGCACTTCCACAGCAATACAACACAAATTTTACAAAGGAAAATAAAATGAAAAAAGGAAGATCACTCAAAGGATCTGAGTAGAATATCAATATGGTCAAAATTGTCATTCAATTCTCTTCACTTGCTTAAAAGCTAGCAGACAGAAATACAAATGAAAAGGGAAGAAGTGTTCATACACTTCAATGGTTTAGAAATATAAATTCCAGTCAGAAACTCTAAACCCAATACAAATCCAAATTACCTCCCACATATATTATGCAGTTGACTTTAGACCACAGATTCAGCTTCCTCAAATATAGGCAACATTATTTTCAAATAACCAAACAGTTCACATCTTATTTCACATATAGGCAAAAATAAAGTGTAACCTTGGGGGTGCAAAGTGGATCAGTAAACAAAATTTGTCCTTCATTTCCCTCTTCCCATTCAAGGCCAGTGTAGAGAACATATTGTAGCAAATCTTCCATAGCATCCCAGTCTCTTATAAAACCCCGAACAACTGGATCAACATTGACATCCTCAAATGATGGAGTATCAGTTGATGAACCATCTTCAAGCATTCGTTTCATTTTGGTAGGAATAATCTGCTCACAGCCCAAAGAAGTTAAAAATGGATCAACCCTCAAGACTATACTTGAGGTCAAATAAGGAAAAGGGAAAAATAAACAAAGATAAGAACCAGTATTTATCTGCCATCTTTGTTGGTACCATTTTGTAACTGGGGATGAATATAATTTTCAGCTTCCCAGTTTCTTCAGTCAAACGAGTCTTAAAAAAAAAAACCAACGATTTTGCTTTTTTTCCCTCTATATTTTCTTTCCCCTAGCTTCTCAGCACCCACCAAGGTGAAAATTTCGACACAAGCATTTCATTTTAAAAAAAAGTAGTGAAATTCAAAATTCCTCCTCTCGCTCACTTTCTCAGCAACCAAACAGCATTTGTAAAGAGAAGAGGAGAAGATGAAGAACACTAGCTAGTGCTAAACCCAAAGCCAACAGTAAGATAAAAAATCATATTCTTGATTATTAACTCAGCAACAAGCTAAAATCTGATTAAATCCTTGTTATATTCTCGAAAACCAAGCAGCTAAAGTTTGAACTTATTACCATAGGGGGCGCCTGATCTGGAACTGCGGTTCCCGCTTTAAGAAGCTTGGATCCTGCGTCTATCACTGCGGCCTCCATTTTCTGACACTTTAACTTAAAAACCCTAAAAACCCTAGTTTTCAACCTAAAGATAAATCGCACGCATACACAAACGTAGGAATCTGTATGCAACCCCTGAATTCAGGATTCTAGGGTTTTAGAGAGCATCTCCTCAAGCTTTCAACGCTCTGGAAGAAACTACTGCGAAGTGAAAAGCTTCATAGAACTCAGTTCTGCAAAGTCTCTCTGAGAGCTTATTTTCAGTTAGCGGGTCGCAGCGTCATTTGAAACTCTCCTGGCATTTGCAGTTTTTCAGTTTTAGCTGTGTGCTTTTTTTGTTTTATTTTATGAGGGCCAATAATAATTCTAAACTTTTTTGAAAAAATTATGAGGGCCAAAAAAGAATTAATCAAAATTCATTGGTATAAAATAATTATTTATATAATAATAATAATAATAACAATAATAAAACAGTTTTCATAAAATAATATTTAATTTATTTTAGAGAAAGTCGCCAAAGTTGCATGAACAATTTTAAGATCATGATTAAAAATAGGTTAAAAAGGCGAAACTTTGCTCAGAATTATATAGTAGGTTGAAAAAATTGAATTTCTTTTTTTTTTTTTAATTTATTTTTAAATTATTCAAATATTAAATAAAATCAACATTTATCTGAATTTTAGGTTGAGAGTAAATCTCTCCACCGTCTATTTAATTTTTTAATAACAATTTAAAAATAAATTTAAATAAAAAAATTAAAAATTAACAATTGTAACCCATTGAAAAGTGACAAGCTAAATTTAGCTTTCTTTACCATTAAAAATAACTATAATTTTTTTAAGGGACAATTAAAATATTTTTATATTTTTAAAATTACATTATATTCTAATATTTTTATTTCGTGGAAATTCGTTGGTGTTTATTTATTTTACTCATTTTACATTTTACTGTTAATTTATTAATCAAATCTGAAAAAAGTTTTGAAATTATTTGTCTGTTTTAATTAATTAAAATATTTTTTAATTTTGTAATTATAATTAAAAAGAATATTTATTTATTTTTATCATTAATTTATTAATCTAAAGATTTTTTATATTAAATTAATCTCATATTAAATAAAACTCATCATTTATCAATAATTCATTCGTCTCATGAATTTGATTTTTTGAAAAAAACATGAAAGTATAAAGATGGAGAATATAGAAATTGAAAGGAGTGGATATTGATTTTTATTTGATTTGATGAGGACGGTAACTGAATATTAAAAAAACTTTTTTTCAGATTTAGCTAATAAATTAATAGTAAAAATAATAAAATTAATAATTAATAAAAATATTTTAATATAATTTTAAAATTATAAAAATATTTAATTATTTAAAATAAATTTAATAATAAAAATAAATAAAAGTTAATGAATATCTTTTTAGAAGAGCATTTTAATTAATTAAGATAAAGTAATGTTTTTTTTTTTTAAACAATAGTTAATAAATATTTGGTTTGAGTTTAAGATTGTTTGTTTTAGAGCGTAATATCAAATTAAGAGAGTAAATTTGTTTTCTTTCAAACTAGAGACATGTCCACAGAAGTTTGAAGTTTCTACCAAAGAAAAATTTTCCACATGAAGCCGTTCAAAGAGATATATTAAAAAAAAGGCATGGGGGAACATACACATTTAACAGACAAATAACTACTTGTCCAAACCAGATTATGTACAGTTAAATATCTACCTAATGACAGCTGCTGCTCATTTTTCATATGAAATGCGAGACATCTTCTGCATTCAAAGGTAAGAGAGTGAGATTGTAATAGTCTGTATCCATGGATACATGGTTATCAGTTGCAGAACTCCTCATTCTCCAGTCCTCTACCGGAACTAAATTGCATTGATCACCAATTTGAGAATCATCCTCGTCAGTTTTTTCTGCAGAATGAACTTCAGTATTCAAATCTGGTATGCCAGCCAAAAGGGCCTCAAGAGGAGACTTGACTTTCATGTTTTCCTGAGAAGTGAACTTCACTTCTAGGATTGGAGTTTCAAAATCCACTTTAGTTGCCGCCCGAGATAATTCAACAACATCCTGCAGAATGTCTAGTTTAGACCCTTCATCTGTAACTTCAGTACAAGTGTTCAGTTCACTAGAACCAGCAACATCCTCCATGGTATCAACACTGTCAGTTTGATTTCCAGAAAATTGCTCCAAACCATCAGCTTTCTCCAAACCAGAAATGTTGCATGTTCCATTGTCAACTTCATTTTGAATATCATCAGTTATCTTATCTGAGCCAGTCCTTGCAATATCATTCACAGCAGGTACTGTGCACTCGGAACAAGTGCCCTGGGTATCACCTTTATCCCCTTCACCGTCCTGCACCTGTTCATCAACTCCTATATCCTTTTTCACACAGTAGTTATTGATAGGATAGTTCATTGCATTCTCATCACTTTCTAAAGAAGAAGTATTTGATAGAGATGAAAATGAAAGCCTCCTTTGTAGCTCTGTCTCATCGTGTTCACTGAAACCAGTGGGGTGTTCTGTGCTTACTTCACAATGAACTTTCGGTGAAACTGTCTTGTTGCCATTATCTCCTTCTTCATTTGGAAACTCAGGAGCTTTAACTGCAAGAATTTTTGAATATTTTGGGGATTGGATTGAAGTCGAAGATAGGAATCCAGCAAGTGCAGATGCTAAAGCATCATCAATTGACATAACGTGCTTTTGTTTCTCCTTTGGAGATTCCATCACTGGCTCCACTGCATCATCTTCTTCATCATCATCACAATTTGAGAAATCTGGAGCAGTAACCACAAGACTAGGATGTGAGTTCAAAGTATTCACAGAAACAGGGGTGGCATCAGAGAGAATGGATGACACAGCTGGAAGTGAATCCTTCTTATTGGCATCACAAGCTGCATAACTAAGATCCACATAACTGCTGTTATGAAGGGAATTGGTCTCCGATTCACTGCATGAAAAATCAGGCGCAGATATTCTTGTGCAAGAACGCAATCCAGAATTCTGTGGTTTCTTTGTGAGCACTTCAAGTTGCTGCTCTACTCTTTGAAGCCTCTCATCAATGCTTCTTATGGGCTTCAGCATACAATCCTCAAACCGCAAAAAGAGGTCTTCTATTCTTGTAACTCGAGAAACAAGCTGATTTAGAACACTTTCAATATGACTGAGTGATAATTCAGGCTTGCTCTCAGTATCTGAAACTTGAGGAGGATTCTGCAGCTTGGCACTAGGGATAACTGCTTCTTGCACCTGAACTCCCTGCTGGTAAATTGAATCAGATTTCCCTTCCTGCTGAATTTTATTTCCAGCATCAACTGGATCAGTTGGTTTTGCCTCAATTTTGTCCGACTTCCATCCATTCATCCTATCAGAATCATACTTATCTTGTGCTTGGCCATAACCCTTTGTTTTAGATAACTGCAAAAGGGTAGGCATAAGCATGGCCATAAGTGAACTTCCAGCAGAGTTTTCTACAGGACCCACTTTATTATCCATGTCAGCTGCATCGACTGGATCAGCAAACACGTAGACTTCATCAATACAAATGCAAGATTTATTCTGAAGTGAAAGTAGCCTCAGCGTAATGGATATGCATGGGTTTGAATCAGTAATATCTGCTGTAGCCTCATAAAAATCCTGAAAGTGTGATTCAATCAGAAATATATTACAGTAAAAATGAAGATCCAGTTGTCCTTTTTAACATTTTAATGTTTTGATCCGACTTTGACTTTCAAAATACACACTTGCCCAATTTCCTTCATTATACGTTTGAAAGGGGGTAAAACTATTGTTTAGTCCATTAAACCAACATGAAAAGTATTCATTAATCAAACTTCGACAACCATTTGTGGTGAACCATTGCTGTGAAATAAATAATTCCGTTCTCACTCTGATGCTACATCACTATTATTGTTTTTTCACCACATCACCATCAAATTGTGAACTCACAGAACTAAAACATCAAGAAAAGATGAGATAGTACACTTTTCTTTTATAAGAAAGAAAATTTAATACCTGTGGCTGTGAGCTTCTCACTTGGCTTGTATCAGAATGTGACGACTGAGGACTACTTGTGTTAGCATGCCGAGTATCAGGAACTTTCACTTCAACCCAGTCATCTTCACTGGTGCTCACGTTACTGCCATTTCTGATTCTTTCTTCACCTAGTTCTTTGATAAAGCTTTTCTTATGTGCCAAAACAGCTTCTTCAATACCAGTTGCACGCAGCACTTCTTCGTCTCTAAGTGCAATACCACAGCGAACAGTACACAAATACTCACTGCTACTCTGCAACTTAGGGGCATAATATATTTCATAAACTCGAGCAGTACTTCGAACATAAACCTGCCGCACTTCATGTTTTTGGGCAAAAGTAACTGCATTGCAAGAAATCCTTTTATCATTTACAGTGAAGCAAAAGAAAGGAGATTATCCCTTCAGCTTAAAGAAAGCAATAAAAAGAATCAAAAGGTAATTCTCTCATATTGCAGAAAGGCTATATTCATGAATGATTCAACAGCATTATGCTATAAAGAATCTATACTTCTATATGTTTCTCACTCCATTTTTCCTTTTGCAACTATCATAGGAAGGTGATAAATCATTAACCCCCCATCCCCCTTCTCCTAGAAGACTGTACACTAATATGTCAATTGGATATCTCTGAGGAAGGAAAGAAGATATAAACTCATCACTTGCTTGACAATCATAAATCACAAATAGTTGACATATCAATACACAAATTTGCCACCTTTTATTAACCAGATCAAATTGGTTCACTATTGGGCTCTATAATGGAAAAATGGGAAGTGGTTCACCAGAAGTTGCACCTCATCATACATAGCATTCAACCATTAATGCTAGCCAGCTAACTCAGTTCACAATTCTTTCAAAGATATCTGGACCTTGAAAAATTAATTAGATAAAAAGAAGTCCTTCACTTTTTTATCAGTAACCAGAAAGTTCAATTCCTCGAACATCGGAAACTTATAAAACAACAAAACTTCATTATATCAGTAATTAAACATAATTCCAAACATTAACTAGGTAAATTTTCTCGGATGCTTATCGATAAATCTAAATAATAACAGTAGTAAGGATCCGCAGATAACTAAGTCAACGAAATCTTTGGAAACTTACTTGTGATCTCGCAGGAAGTGGAATCAGGTGATGGAGGATACAGAATGAGAGGGGATTTAACGGTCGAACTCACGGTAGAGGATTGATCGTGATTATCATCCTTGTCGTCTTCTACAAGAGAAAAAGAGGACTCGAAGGTGACGGAATTTGCGAGAAAACCACCGGCGACGATCCAGTTCGTCGCGGAGCTCCATGAAGTATCATAGTTGGTAGCGTTGGCATCCAACGATTCCATTCTTTTTTCTTGCTGGGGGTTTTCTATTCTGATTTCGGTTTTGTCGGCGTAGTTTTTACAGTAGAGAGCTTCAATAGCTTATTGAGGAAGAAGAAGTTTTGGACAAAGTATAATTTTGAGAGAAATAAATGCGACGCGGGCTGATTAAGCGTCTGCTTTTACTAATGGCAGATTTACCGTAGGCTAACCTTACCTAAGCACGGTTACGGTCAAACTTAAAAGGAAGAGTTATTATTTGTTGCCTAAATTTTCAGAAAATTTTATTAATTTATTTCTCTTTTAAAATTATTCTATTAAAATATTATTATATTTTACAAAATTAAAATGTTTAATCTTTCTTATAAAAAAAGCTTTAAATATTTATATTTTATAATTTTATAATTTTAACTTTATAATTTTAAATATTCATAATATTTAATCCTTTTTACAAAAATAAAACAAATTGATTTGTAGAGTAATTAATCGGTTTGTTTCTGCAAAATACATACATTAATTATGATTTTGAAATAAAAATAAATTAATCAATCTTCTAAAATATAAGAACTAATAATAATTCTCCCAATTTTAAATTCAAATGGTTGGTAAATTAAATTATCATATAAATATAATTCTTATTCAAAAAAAAATCATTTTGTTTAGTAATTAATTAAATATAATTCTTGTAGATTTTTTTTTTTCAAAAAAATTGAGATTGAAATCACTGGTAATATTACTGCTAGTTAGTTGCTTGACGAACAGAAGTTGCTGTGTTGGGAAATTCTGAGGTCGATTTTGGCTTTGAGGTCACTAAAGTGGGGATAAGAATATTGGAAGTTCTTACAGGCAGAGACACACAACAAAGTCCTGATAAGCCCCCGACCTTCAAAGCTGACGAGAGAATGAGACAAATTCCTTCACTACTTCAGCAAAATCTTTGCTCAAAGACAACAGGCGACAAGTCGAGCTCCAGATAAGCATTATTAGTTTTGACTTGCGATTGTGAACCGGTAAGAGTCCAAGTGAAAAAGTACTCATTTCATAGTCATAACAAACAGCAGCCTAATCTGTAGAAGCTTTCTTTTATATGATAACATTACCACTTCATTTGACATGAATCATTTTAAAAAAAAAATCTTGAGAATTATATATAATTTCATTTTTATACATAACAAAAAAATTTAAATTAAAAAAAATTGAATTCTTTTATTTCAAACAAAATTATTACGAGAAAAGAAATCATCTGAATTGATTTCTTATCACAAAGGATACAAGAATCAAGTAAAGAAAAAAAAAGTTTTCAGCCAGCTTTTTTGTTTCTCAAAGGCAAACAAAACATTCATTAGCCAGGAACAGGACACGCTTTTTGATAAAAGCATGGTAATTTTATCAAGTGACTGAGTATACGACATGTAAATGATAAACTAAATTTCAACAGTTACCATAACGATAGCCATTTGATTCCACTAGACATTAAGTAGTTGGACTTCTTGTATGAATAAGGAAAAAAAAAGTAAATCAAGATGATGTCTAATTTAACAGTGCAACTAATTAATAATTCAGTATGTTACACTCGTACAAATTCAGCAAGACAAGGATTAGACACATGCATACACTTATAATTTCATCACTCTGCAATTTGAGTATCCTATCCTAACTGTAGTTGGAGATAATTTATAACTGTTTCTATCTCACTATCCAAGGGTGTACATGCTCTGATTATCCCTCTAGTATACTGTTGCATAAAATGTTACAACTAATTCATCAGGTTGTCCAAAGAATTGCAATGAATATGTGTGGTCATAAAATGGGATACATTCATACAGTTGAAGGCAGCTCCAAATTGCGATTAAGCATATGCTACCTCCTTTTCTTCTGTTTCATATGGTGGTGGGAGCAACCCCTTAACGTTGGCAAAAAGATCTTGACGACCAGCTGGTGCCCCCGCAATAGGTGAGTCCAAAACTGTGTCAGGAACCGCTACTAAGGTTTCGTCGAAAAAGGATTTGATTGTCTGCAAAGTTGAAAATTATGAAAACAAGTAACTGAACTACAAAAAGAGGTCGATAATAATACAGCGGGAACAGAACCACGTAAGGAGAAGATTTGTCATTATTAACATACTGTGCAGTACTGGAAAGCAGCATCAGCTTTGCGCTTCCACAAACCATTTCCAGGCTCAGAATAGAAAAAACCAAGCAAAGGCTGCAGCATAGTAGAATACTTGGGATAATATGATATGCTGAAGAAAGGTGTAAATTGGGGGAAAAGTAACATAAGAAACTAGTCTTATAGATACAAGACCTAGATTAATGACCACATGCAGGTTTAAGATGTAAAGTGCACATGCACTAAGTCCAATTCCAAGGACATGCAAATATTCACTCAACAAAGCACTAATCCAGAATTCTCATAATTCAGGAATGAGTTTATAATATATAAGGAGTCAAGTTGACGCCATCTGGCTTGTTTAGCAGTTAGTTGTGTTTGTTACAGAATTTCATCATTAATGGGACTTGGTGAGTTATAATTGGGCACTGAAAAACAATAATTAAAAAAAAATATATTTCAGATAATTCTATCAAATCTCTCCCTTTCCTCAACATAGAGCAATAATCTAGAGCTAGGCTTCTGTTGTACATGTCCAATAAGGCCATAAAAATATATTGTACCTTTATCACATCCCTAACATTGGGTCTATTATTTCCATATGTTCCCAGAATGCCATCCCCATATATTTGATACTGTTCAAGGACCTTCACGTCAATCAAAGCATAAAATAACGTCAACAGAGGGGAAAAGAAAATGAGTAGGTGCATGTGGAAGCTGAAAAGCAAATCAGTTATCAAACCTGACGACGAGTAAGACCACTCCTTGGAGCGCCATAAATTTCAGAATCAACATGTCCCAGCACACTCCAAGGACTGTAAGAAGCATAAAATGTTAGAATCAATTAATTATGAGCAACAGAATGGACAGGGCTTCATAAAATGTAAGGCCTCCAAGGAAGGAAAGGTAGAAGAAGATCCTCTTGTATGGATTGCAACCATTCAACAACAACCATTGAACACTGACTCATTACATATCATTAATGCCATTAATTTGGGTCTGTGTTCCTTTGGGGGCCAAAGGTAGCTTTTATGCTTGCACCTTTTAAATAAAATGACTGCACTCAGGTCTTGAACTTGAAATTTTGGTCATAAGGTTTTACAATTCATACACAAAAATGCCTATAATATTTTTACAAAAGCCCAATTGGAAGTTAAACAAATAACAAGACACAGTCACTTGATAAAATGGGAATAAATTACTGATTTAACAATATTAAAAATAAAATAAAATCACTTTGCCATCTTATGTAAATTTGCCATATACCATTGACTCATTGAGCACAGCTTAGAATCAAAACTATACATCATACATACTTATTATATGCAGCACGCCCAACCATAACACCATGCGCTCCTTCACTCAATGCCAAATTTACCTATAATTTGAAATTCCATGAGAAATGGGTGAAAGGTATCAAAAAAGCAATTCTATACATCACCAAGGGTTCAGCATTTCACTAATTTTTTTTAAGAAAAAAAAAACACTGCACTCTTAATAATAATTTATGTACCTCATCAATACAATTTATGCCTCCATTTATGGTAAATTTCAAATTAGGGAAGTCCCGCAGGAGGGCGAAGTAGTACTCATATCTGCACTAGGATGACACAACTCTCAATTGCAGATGATAGAAATAAATATATTTGCTTTAATCAAAATAAATTGCACAAAATAGGATAAAATCAGTAAAAGCATGATATTTATGTTACATTCAGATTGATTAAGCATCAAGCTCATACTTGAGGGGAGGAATTCTTCGGTTATCAGCAGGACTGATTCCATTGAGCAAAGCTTTCCGTGAATGTATTATAAAATGCTCAGTTGGGGATAGAGAAGAAACCTTATAGATAAAATCACCTGAAAGTGAAATAAACAACAAAGTCAAGATACACTTCTCAATATCAATCTGTTCCATGTCCAATATCAAAAAGACAATGCATATTCAAATAATATAGTAATTAAAATTTTTAACCTAAAAAGAGACAAAGAATGTAGACAAAAGGGACCTTACAAAGTTCATTGTATGAATCATGATCATCTACCCCAATTCGGCATTTAACACTAACAGGAACATTTGTATTGGCTGCAATTACTGACATAGCTTCACCAACAAACTTTCCTTGTAAACACCAGATGATAATATGAGCCCCATTTGAATAAGACAGAAATATAAAAGCATTTGACAATCAGTTAAGGTGATCAAACCTTTGGATCAAGCATAAGACGAACACCAAAGCATCCGTGCCCAGCTACTCTTGGACTTGGACAACCGCAACTGATAGTTTATAAGAACAGAAAAAACTACCTGAATTCAACTGAAAAAGAAAAAGAAAAGCAATACAATATTAAGCATGACAAAAAGAATTCTTCTAACTTGAAGTTAATCTCATCATAGCCATAAGCCGTGGCAAGTTCAGTTGCTTTTGCCAGGTTGTCCAAATTATTTCCACCAATTTGCAGGACAATGGGATGCTGTTCAGGAGAATATGCCAAAAACCTGTCCTGAGTAATAGATAAAAGAAACATATAATTAGTAATCTTTAGATATAAACTCATAAATAAGGAATACTAATCCCCCTATCTCATCAAACTACCCATTTCCACCATATATCTGCCACAAATTCATTTTATTAAAAATGTCACAACCCATAAATTTTTTTATGAATATCATTGAAATCAGCTAACAAAATCTAATCCAAGCACCATATAGTATCCAAAAAAAATAATACAAACAGTTTCCTCTTTTCATAATCAACCTCAACAGTCATAAAAAAAAATAAAAAATAAAAAACAAACCCCCACTCTCAAGCTCTTCAATCCTTTGGTTGCAATATTGCTGGCTCAAAACCTGTCTTTATGCTAACATCTTATCATTGCCAATACAATAAAAGGAACTAACAAAAGTCTCATCCATGAGTTCCTCTGAAGATTCACCTCTCACATACATACCAAATTTCCCTGTTGATAGACAATGGTTTCTGCTGCAAGCATCTCTGTATAAAGCCAAGAATGTTTTGATATAAGCCGGGCAAGGGTCCTATAATGATTATCTGTCCAGTCCATCATTGGAGCAACACTGGAATTTAGCAACCAAAACAATTAGGATCAATGCACTTGCTGGATACAGCAGGGTCGACAAAAATAAAAAAATGCATAGCTCACCTAAACAACGGAGGAAGATATTGCCCTGCACCCATCCCAGCTTTTGCATGCAAGTGACGCTTTTGAGCACAAGTAGACAGGCTTCTTGACTTAGTTGAATTCTTGTTACATAAATTTAATGGTAATCTGTGATGTTTTTTAAGAATAATAGAATGAAATGGAGTAAATGAAGTAATCAAAGAATATCCGGTGAACTTCACCATCCCTCTAATCAGACAAAGCCTGCTCCTTTATGTACCTATCCATTAAATAAAACTAAATTACACATTCAATCATGTACAAACAAGGTGTTTGCAACTAGCACTGCACTGTCCCTATGGAGAGAGTACACAAGCATCATATTCAACGACATTTTACTCTCATCCACGCCTAAATTTTCAAACAAAAAGCACATGTTCATGCATCAACTGAAGGCACCAATCTCACTGTCTTAGCCGCGAAGTTCAAGAGCTTAACCATAGAGAAAGAAACCCAGAAATCAACAACAATTATGATATCGTTTTAGACAGTATAAATGACGGGAAGAAGGGAGATTTTCTAATAGACAATTTACCGAACATGAACAAAGCACAACTCCTTCACACTCTCTAATATACGTAAAGCATATATCGGTGCATGAACAGTACATGGAAGTAAATGGATTTGATTTTATACGAGCAAAGAGATATTAGGGTTTACATGGAGGAGTACAGCGGTCGTAGAAGATGTAGAAGTAACTTCCGGCTTCTTGCTTCTCCAGGGCGGAGACACCTGAGAAATAGGAGAATAACGGAGGGGGAATTTAGTTTTTTATATTACGAACTTGTTATGAGCAAAAATTAACTGCTCCCTCCCTCTTAAAAACTACCCTTGCCATTAATATAATTAAAAATAATAAATTGTATATTATCTTTTTTAATATATCATCATTATTAAATTATTTTAAAATTAATAAACTTTATTCTTTTAATATTTATAAGAAAATTGCTGAGAATTTAAGATAGATAAATAGAAAAATAAATTTATATTTATGTAATGATGAGAGTAATAGTCAAATTTTAGATTATTTTTTATTTAAAATTACGTTTTAACTATTATTAAAAGATTTAATGATGTTAAATAAATTAAATAAAAAATAATTCACCATTTATTTATTTTAAAATAGTTCACTTTACTTAACCTTTTAACAAGTTAATTAAATTAAAATGAATTTTATTATATTTTCTCTCATTGCATAATTTAGAAATAAATTTGATATTTTAATCTAAAAACTGAATGACAATTTAATTATCTTTTAGAAAATAATATAAAAAATATGAAAACATTTAATTATTTAAATAAAATATATTAAATTAAATTGTTTTTTAATAACTTTTAAACAATATTCTTTTATTCTTTAAATTTTGTTTACTTGGAGGTAATTTAAAATTTTCAAAAAATATTAAAATTAAGTTTGTTTGGTTCAAGTCAAAATCTTTTCTTTTCTAAAGAAAAAGTATCTTATTTCAAACAACTTGATTAAGTTACTTCCTAAAATGGTGAATTTCACTAAGAAGTGAACAATTTCAACCAAACAAGTTGTTAATGCTGTTAATTAAGTTTGCTGATTGGCTAACCCATAAGCCATGACTTGTTTGTTGGTTTCACCTCAAGCTATGGGGCATGGTCCTACAAAATTCTTCATGGATCAGACAATCCTATCTTATGCCCAGCCCATAACCACCAACTAATATGTGTGGTTGATATATAACTAAAAACCACCAATACTCAATTATCTTTTCACAGAGCTCCCATGGCTACTCTCAGCTTCAATCCTACCAGAATACCTCACAAACCCATCTCCAAAATCACATCTGTCTCAAAACCCACAAAAATTTCCTTCCTTTCCTCTATAAAACCATCAAATAATACCCATAAACCCCACCATTTCCAATCCAACTCCATACCCAAACTCTCAGTTTCAACACAAGAAGAACTGGAGGTTGAGGACTATGAAGAAGATGACCCAACTGCAGAAATGAGCTATCTTGACCCAGAAACTGATCCAGATAGCATTATAGAGTGGGAATTGGATTTTTGCTCTAGGCCTATACTTGATATTAGAGGCAAGAAAGTTTGGGAGCTTGTTGTGTGTGATGATTCATTATCACTTCAATACACTAAGTATTTTCCCAATAATGTCATTAATAGTATCACTTTGAAGAATGCTATTGTGTCCATTAGTGAAGAGCTTGGGGTCCCTCGGCCGCAAAAAATTCGTTTCTTCAGGTGATTCTAGTTGGTATTTTGTATTTTATATGTATATGTAATTATGTGCTCTTAATAATGTTTAAGTATGGTTGGTGTTGACTGGTTTGCTTCTTCTTGTTTTATAGGTCACAAATGCAGACAATTATAACAAAAGCATGCAAAGAGCTGGATATAAGGCCTATTCCAAGTAAAAGGGTGTGTTTGGTTTCTTTTCTTTTCTTTTTTTGTCACATTATTTTTCCTTTGCTATTGAAGTCAAGCATGTGAATTGGTATCAATCAAATGTGAAAAGTGGCTGTGGGGTTGAGATTTAGTTAGTACCAAATGGGTTCCCTCCTGTTCTGCTATTAGTTCTAGTTTGGTTGAATTGTTAGAAAGTTTAATTGTCATTGTTCATTCAAAGCTAGGCAAGTAGAAATATCACCATTTCCCTTTAATAATAGGTTGCAATAAGAATTTAGAACTGATTTATTGATAAGTGCATATGATCTACATGAAATAGTGCATTTTCATTCACATGAAAGTGAGCTCCACAGATGAAAATAGCCTGTTGCCCCCACATATTTGAGAGTGGAAGATGAACTATTTTCAGGTGCACTGAATAGTTTCTCAGAATTTTAGGGATTCCTTTGATGTCTCACTTGCATCAACACATTCAGGTTCCCGGATGCACAAGGGGCAAGCATAAGCAAATTTAATGTCCTTGTATTTATGTAGTCTCCTCATTTTGCAGTATGCCTTGAGTTTCTTGTTAGAACTGCTTCACATTCATATTCTGACATGTTTTGCTTTCAGTGTATATCACTACTTTTATGGTTGGAAGAACGATACGAGACTTTATATACCCGTCATCCTGGCTTTCAAAAGGGATCTAAACCACTTCTAGCATTGGATAATCCTTTCCCAATGGAACTTCCTGAGAATCTGTTCGGGGAGAAATGGGCGTTTGTCCAATTACCTTTCTCAGGTACATGCACTAATGCACAATGACCGTTGCTTTAGTTGTATTGACAATGCAAAAATTTTATGCCCTGCAAAAATATTCTGAAAATTTACCTTATATTTGAAGATTTCATTTGCGCTAGCAGTTTCTTTAAAATGGTGTATAGAGGAATCGAGCATAGGCCATTCTCAACATAGAAATGTTTAAGTCTTGCTGAAAATTTGCTGAACTATAAACTATTCTGATTATAGTTTCCCATATTCAGCTGTTCGAGAGGAAGTCTCATCACTGGAAACAAGATTTATGTTTGGTGCAAGTTTAGATTTGGATCTTCTAGGAATCGAAGTTGGTGACAAGACATTGATTCCAGGACTTGCTGTCGCATCTTCTCGTGCGAAACCATTGGCAGGTGTGTACTATATAAGTACTCCTCCTCTCCGGGAAATTCTTAGGTGGATCTGGTCCATTATGGATCTATTTTTTTTCATGGGGACTTACTTGTCTGTGTCTTGGTTCATAATGGACCAGATTCAGCTAAGTATTTTCCCACCCTCTAATATATCTTCTCCTATAGTCTAAGTATATTGATGCCATTCCCTATTCATTATGTTCATTTCACAAATGCCAATGCCAATGTCTTCTTCACAGAATTGTTGACCTTCATCTGGATAAACCTTGTTCAATAACTCAATGAAGCAGAGTTTTGATTCAGTTATGATTGAAGTGTTAAGTTTAAATAATTTCTTATGCTTTTGCAGCCTGGATGAATGGACTGGAAGTGTGTTCAATCGAAGTAGACACAGCTCGTGCTTGCTTGATTCTATCAGTTGGAATTTCTACGCGCTATATTTATGCCACCTATAAGAAAAGTCCTGTAACCACAGCTGAAGCTGAGGCTTGGGAAGCAGCAAAGAAAGCTTGTGGAGGCTTGCATTTTCTTGCCATTCAAGATGAATTAGATTCAGAGGACTGTGTTGGGTTTTGGCTTTTACTAGACTTGCCACCTCCCCCCGTATGATTTAAGTGTCTTTTTTTTTAACCCTTTTGTTGGATAAAGAGAGCTTGAGCATTGAATCCATGGCTCTGCTTGCAATGTGATTAAGTGCCTGTTTTGAAGCTAGTGGCTGGGATTGAAACTTCAACCACTGAACTGTAAGTGTTCGCTAAATCAAAAAGAAAAGTTAGCAGATGAAATTGTGAAAAGCTAGCTTTTGATTTTTTTTTTTTTTCGAAGAAGCTACAAGAGTTGTAGAAACTAGAATTACAGCTTTTGGATTCAAAAGCCAAATTTTATAATAAGGTATCATTGAATTTGAAAATATCTATTATTGTTACAAAGTTGAAAACTTGAATACATACTAATAAAGTTATAAAAAAAATAACTAAAATATAAAAATTAAAAATAATTTTGTGCATACGAATATTTAATTATTAAAAACTCTACATAATTATAAATATATCATGTAATATGAAAAAAACTTACTCCATTTTTATAATTTTTATCTATTTTTTTCTAAAATTATTATCTACTTTTTTAAAACTATAATAATATATCTTATTATTATAATTTCATTTAATTTTATTTTATTTTTAAAAAATTTTTTAAAATAATTTTTAATATTTAATAAAATTTAATATATTTGAAATGAGTATAATAAAAAAGTTAATAAAAATTATATTTTTTAATATGCGTGAAAAAATAAAATAGATCAAAATTAAAAATGGAGAACGTAATTATTTATATTTTAATATATTTTTATTTAATATGTATAGAAAAAATTATTAATTTAAAGAATAAATTAATAATAAAATAGTATGAGCAGAGAGTATATTAAAATAATAAAATAAAATTTATTATTTTTAATTATTGTAACTATATTTTTTTAATCAGTATGATAAAAAAAAAAGGAGTATTATCTTACACTTGATTGAGCTAATTCTGTTGGGTTCCAAACTCAAATGAAAAAAACCGCGGCCGGATCTGGCAGCATCTCAGGTTCCTATTGGTCACAACAATAAGAATGACCGTACCTAATCCAGATCTCCTCACGTTAAAAGCAAACCAGAAATAAAGACAAACCAAACGCTCCCTTTAACCATATCCACAATACAAAGAAACAGAAGGTAGAGAGACCGGCAGATAGATGAGATCCTATTTTTCCCTTAAAACAAAAATTATTCAGAAAAAAATCCAATAAAAAAAAAAGTAAATAAGCTCCAAAGTTTAAGTTTAATATTAATTATAATAATTATTATTATTTTTTAAGGAGCGATCTCCAAATCCCTCTCCCTAAAACTCAAAAATTCAAAATCCCTCACTATGGCCTTTCACGTAGCTTGCCCAATTACATGGTTAGTGTCTTAGTATTACACACTAAATACTTCATTTCCCTCTCTTTTACTTCTCTCTACATCTCTCCCTTCTCTTCTGGTTTCTCTCATTTTTTTCCCTTTTTTTTGGTTTTTTGTAGTCGCCGGATTTGCTTCTGCTCGCTAGGGTTTCCGCGAGATCTCCACACCTCGAAATCCAAAACTGAGTTTCTGCTTCAGGTTTCGAGAATTGACGAGTTTTTGAAGGATCCTTTGGGAATTAGGGATTCTAAGGAGGAGTCTACTGTTCAGGTCCTTGTTCCTAAGGTTGAACCTGTTCCCGCGGCGCCTGCTCTGACTTTTGGTGTTGCTGGAGATGGAGGAGGAGGAGGTGGTGGTGGTGGTGGAGTTGTTGGTGATGATTTGGGAGAGGAGGCCTCTGCTCAGACCAAGCGTGTTGCGCTTCAGAGAAAGGCAGCTGCTGCTATGGTTGCTGCTGAGGATTATGCCCGCCGGTTTGAGTCTGGTGATTTGGCGGTGAGATTCTGGCCTCTGTGCAAGTGTCTATTACTGGCCTATATATATGTATATGTATGTATGTATTGCTTGGATGCTTATGATTTTAATTGCAAGTGTCTAGGATGGTTTGGTGGTTTTCTCATGGTTGATTGCGTAATTGTTTTGACTTCGGAGTGTAGAGTGATTTGGTAAATGGTCGCAGCTTATATAGTTATTTTGCTTGTCGATTGGAGTATATTTGTGCTGCTGATTTGGAGGTAAATGTTGAGGTGGATATTCCGTTAAAATGTTTGATTTGCTTTTCTCAATAGTGGTGCTTGGTTTATGTGTCTGAGATGGGCGGTAATTTTATATACTTGTTTGTAATTTTTTTATTAATTTTTTTTGGATTACATTTTTCGTATGTGTTTTTTTCCCCCTTTTTTTGGGGCCGGGGGGAGTTGTTTGAGGTGGTGGCATTGAAGTGTTCTATTGTTTTTATTTCATTCTTTTGTATTTATGCTTAAATCAAATGGATAAGAAAGAGCACCTTAGATTATTGTTTGATAGAGTCTACCCTTGAAGCAAGCTTTAGTAGTTTTTATTTTATTTTTTAATTTTAATTAATTTTTAGGTTGGCTCAAATGGTGCTACTGGAGAAGAGCAAGGTCTGTCCAACACAAATATAATGTGCCGAATGTGCTTTTCGGGTGAAACTGAAGGAAGTGAAAGGGCAAGGAGGATGCTTTCCTGCAAAAGTTGTGGCAAGAAGTATCATAGGAGCTGTTTGAAAGCATGGGCTCAACATAGAGGTAAAGTTATGGGTTAAAAGTTTTCATAGTTGTATTTTTTTTTTCTTATATTGGGGATGATGGCAGATTTATTTCACTGGAGTTCGTGGACCTGTCCATCGTGCAGAATCTGTGAGGTACTGATGCGTGAAATTTCAGTTTTCTTCTGAACAAACAATCTATTAGAGGTTTTACATGTTGAGATTGTCAATATATGGCCTTCTCTGGTCATCTGTATACCATATCTATTTCAATGCTTCAACACATTAACCTTAGAGTTCATTAGACCATTTTCTATATTCTTGTTAATTGTTATGCTATTCTCTAAGCTCCTTCTGAGACAGATGACATATTCATTTATTCTGCACTGCCATTACTTAGCTGGCAGTTTCCTCACTCTAATGGGTTTTACTGCGCTCATATTTAGTTGGAATTGCTCTTAAACTTTGATGGTTTCATTCTGTTAGATATGCCGAAGAACTGGGGATCCTAATAAGTTTATGTTTTGCAAAAGGTGTGATGGTGCATACCATTGTTACTGCCAACATCCTCCACACAAGGTAGGATGCTAATTCTATGTTTTGGGTTTTATATTTAGATTGAAATAGCATTTTTAACATTCAATTTTTTGCTTTGCAGAATGTGAGTTCTGGACCATATTTATGCCCTAAACATACAAGGTGTCACAGCTGTGGATCTTCTGTTCCAGGAAATGGTCTAAGTGTGAGGTACTGATCACCATGATAACCTTTGCACACTAATTCAGCCTGTTTATATTTTTATTTTTTTTTTATGTTATTGTTGTACTCTTTTACCATTCATCGAAGCAGGGTACATATTATGCCAATAAGGAGTGAAATTAAAATTTCTTCACATCCTTCATTATTAGCTTATGATAAACCTTTCCATTTTATGCATGTAAATTGCGTTGTGATTGTAATAATAATGGCGGATGAATTGTTTGGTCTATCATGGTTTTATAGACATTTTCATTTAAATAACTCTATTGATCTAGTAGGTTATAGGAGAAGCTGCTTGATGAGATGAGTTCAATGTTATTAAGACGAGAGGCAACACTAAGGCTAGGGGGATACCTTATGTCTTAGGTGAGAGGTGAGAGGCGCCTTTAGAAGTGAAGCGCCATATACACGTACACATGCACACTTAGTTTTGACGTAAAAGTATCATACTTTTAACCAGTATGATAATAAGAAGAGGAGAGGGAGAGGAAGAGGAAGAGGAAGAGAGGATGATATTACATACCCCTTAGGTTGTTCTCTATCAGCCGGTAGCTTGAAATGTAGAGGATAAGTTAGGGTTTCCTTTTCTGTCTTAAAAAACAACTGGAAAACGACCAATGCATAGGTTATTTTTGAAAGTCAGCATCTTGCGTTGCCTGGTGCCTTTTGTCACTTTTAGGAACATTGGATGAGCTGCACTTGTATTTGTAATTCTTATTACTGTATTGGATTCCATTGGCTTCTTTATTCTGGGCTCATATGTCATTTGTGTCCAAAATTTTCAGGTGGTTTCTGGGGTACACTTGCTGTGATGCTTGTGGAAGATTGTTTGTGAAGGGAAATTATTGCCCTGTTTGTTTAAAGGTATTGTGAACCTAACATGTAAGTCATGTATAAATTATTGGGTGAGTATATGCTGCTTTATTGATGATTATAGTTGAAGGCTCTATCATGAGGTGGAAAAGAATAATGCAGCTTCTCAGTGGGGTATTACTTAATAGTATAGCATACAACACATTTTTTGTGTTGATAATTTTTGGACATGGACTACGTGTGAGTATGTGGTTCTCTATGTTATAATTTATACATTCTTTTCATTAATGGAATTGGTTTAACTTGTAGGTTTATAGAGATTCAGAGTCAACACCAATGGTTTGCTGTGATATCTGTCAGCGGTGGGTGCACTGCAGTTGTGATGGGATTAGGTTGGTTGTTGCCCTTGCCCCTTGTTCATGAACTTAACCACTGAGGATATTGTCTTGACTGCAGTCTGCAAGTTTCTGAAGATTGTTGGTGACAGCATTTTGTGTGTTTTTGTTTTGTTTTGACTTGTTCATACCCTGTCCATTAGGGGTGGACATGGATAGGTTACCCTATCCATTGTCCATTTTTCATAACCTATCCATATAAATCGGTTAATGGAACTTAGTATCCTTAACCTAACCATTAGACATTGGTTAACCAATTATCGGTTATCCAATAAATCAGTTAATCTAACCATAATCCATCGGTTAACCTAAAACATAATCCAACAAATACAAGGTTATAAAAATTCAATCCCAAAATAAAATTACAAGTTCATAGATTAAAATTAAACACTACAAATAGAAGTATTCTTTGAAGTTACAAAGTTATAACCATATTAAAAGTGCTTCAACCAGCAATATCAAGCAGCAATATTAAAATAAGTTACAACCAAAATTACAAGTTACAACCATAAGTTACAAACATTAAAAAAGAAACAAGCAACAACACATTAATCATCAATGTTGACCAAGGGATGCTATTGAGTGACGCATAATTTCTCTGCATAAAAGAAAGCCCAAAATTAGATAATAATAAAATAGAAACTAAATATGGGTAAGAAATAGACAAAGTAAAAAAACAGAATTCACTTTACTTATTTCAAGACTCTCAAGTTTTTCAATGACCAAGTTAAGAGGAGGGCTGGGTTTAGGGTTTTGTTCATTTGGGTTATCCATAAAAGGATAACATTTGGAGACTTAGGGCTCTATTTATTTGGTTACTCATAAAGGGTAACATTTGGAGATTTAGAGCTCTGTTCATTTGGGTTACTCATAAAGACTTAGGGCTCTATTTATTTGGGTTGTCCATAAAGAAGTAACATTTGGAGACTTAGGGCTCTGTTCATCAGGTATTGTTCACGGGAATTATTCATTGGGTACTGTTCATTGGGTACTGTTTACGAATTCGAAATTCTATTCACAGTAAGGTGATTAGTCTTATTAATCATTCTGGATTTGTTAAAGAATTAATGAAGTATTTGGAATCTCTATATTTTGGCAAAGGGAATATTTCTCGTATTTATGATGCGTGTAAGGCGTTTTACCAAGCTGAGAAAATGTGGTCTTCCGTTCTAGGGCTGAACCTGAATGTCGAGTCATGACAAAAAAGTTTTGTGGGTACGTCAATTATTGGAAGAAGTTGGGTTCACAAATTCGGTGTCTGCTGAGTTGTATGGGACGAGTTGATTATATATGTAACAAGTTGGGCATGATTAATATTTATGCTCCAACTTGAGGGGGAGTGTTATAGATTATAAGAAGTAAATATATTAATATAGAAAATAAATATTGATAGATGGGTTAGTTGCTTAATTTTAGGGATCGTATAATCATAAATTTGATTTTTCTTCCTATTTAGATACTGTTTTTTTATATATAAATAGATTGTAATCTTTATTATGAAATACAACAACAAAATATTATATTTCTACACAAAAAAATGGAAGCGACGAATGGATCCAGTAATGCGGTTTAAAATGGAGTAGAAAAATTAAAACTTTGGGGGAAATGCGGTAGGGGATTAAGGGGAATGGCTTTGATCTTCAGAGCTTGAGTGTGGGTGGGAGGTAGTAGCACTGCTGAGTCAGAGTGTGAGTGATAGATTAGTTTTCAATTTTTAGGGTTTAACCATTTAGCCATTTAGGTAATGCCATAATGGGCAATTGGATTTGGGCATTGGGCTTATAATTGGGCTTTACTAATATTTTTATTAGGCCTATATTTAATAAAAGAAAATATTTTATTATATATATTCTTATATTAGGTACATATTTAATATAAAAATTAATTAGAAAAATTCAAAAGTTTATATTTGGGCATTGGGCTTATAATTGGGCTTTACTAATATTTTTATTAGGCCTATATTTAATAAAAGAAAATATTTTATTATATATATTCTTATATTAGGTACATATTTAATATAAAAATTAATTAGAAAAATTCAAAAGTTTATATATATATATATACATATATAGTTTATATATATATATACACATATATATTTTATCGGTTAACCATTATCTAATGGATAATTAAAATAACTAATCTATCCTTAACCATTAACCTAAAAATTCTAAAATCACTAACCTTAACCTTAACCATTAGTTTCGGTTAACCTAAAAGATCGGTTAGGGTATGGTTAGGTTTTGGGATGGCGGTTAATTTGGTCACCCTTACTGTCCATGTGGTCTATGGTCACCTGATCTTTTATATGTTATATGTTCTATGTTAGTCTTGCTCTTAAGTGGCTGAGCAATGGTCTCTGTTTGCACAATGTTTAAGTTGATGAGTTCTCTAGTTCTCCATTCAAAATGGTCTGGTTCTGCCCTATGTTGTCTAGCCTTACCTGTGAGCAAGAAGAATTTGCAGATGCACATAAAAATTAGAGATACCCATTCAAATATAAATAAAAAATAAATGTTAAGGTGATGATGCAGTTCTGCTAATGAGTATCTGCTAGTTATCTTGTCGTCAGGTTGGTAATCAAAATTAACTGAATCATGTGATAATATTGTTTTGTTTAAAGGCCGAGGAAATCTATTTGTGGTTGTGTCAGAATGAAATAGTTGACCTTTATCAGCAAGGTATTTGATCTGGTTGCTGAAGGATTCTGAGCATACTCCTCTCTCTCTCTCTCTCTCTCTCTCTCTCTCTCTCTATCTCTCTTTCTCTTGTCTGCATGTGTGCTTACTTAACTGTGGGGCTAGCTGCTAGTAGCTTTTCTGGAACATGTTCTCTGTGCACGAGAATTTGACAGAATCTAATTCTGTATGAGCTATGTCCTTGCCAGTGGGTGATATTCTTGAAATGTTTTGCAGTGATGAAAAATATCTACAGTTTCAAGTGGATGGAAACCTCCAATACAAATGTGCCACATGTCGTGGAGAGTGCTACCAGGTTTGTTAAAATGAGAATTCCTTTATTGATTGTGTCCCTCGTAGCTATATGGTGTGAGCAAAAGTCATCAGTTGAACCTTTTTATTCTTCTTTTGAAAAATTTTAAATAATCGGATAATGTATATTTCCAGGTAAAGGACCTTGAAGATGCTGTCCAAGAGCTGTGGAGGAGACGAGATAAGGCTGACCAAGGTCTAATTGCAAGCTTGAGGGCTGCTGCTGGGTTGCCAACACAAGAAGATATATTTTCTATTTCACCTTATTCAGATGATGAAGAAAATGGTCCAGTGACGCTAAAGAATGAGTTTGGACGTTCTTTAAAGCTCTCCCTCAAGGGGCTAGTTGATAAGTCACCAAAAAAGAGCAAGGAATATGGAAAGAAATCTGCTAGTAAGAAAACTGCCAGGAAAAAAAGCTCTCAGATGTCTCTAATTAATAAGACAGAACCACATCAGCACGACATTCGATCTTCTGGACACAGTTTGGATGAAAACAATAATGATGACAGTGATTCTCATAAAAAGGGAGGATATTCTTCTCCTGTGGCAGGAATTGTGAACCGTGCTGAAGGAATTTGCTCGGTTAATCAGACGAGTGTTTTGAAACATAAGTTTGTAGATGAGGTTATGGTAAGTGATGGAGAGAAGACATCTAGGATTGTTAAGATTAAGAATAACAAATCTTGTGATTTGAATAGTGGTGATGATACTGAAGAGCAGGCTAACAAGTTGAAAGCTGTGAAGGCAAAGAAGTTGGTTATAAATCTAGGTGCAAGAAAAATAAATGTAACTAATTCACCAAGATCTGATGCTTCAAGCTGCCAAAGAGATCAAGATCTGACAACTTCCAATGGTATGTTCTGCATTTAACATTCAACAAGTTTTTATATACTTAGATTTTATTATGATGAAATTTCATGTTTCAACAAGCTGAGATTTTAATTTTGGTATTTTTCATCATTGCTACTTGCTACTGCAATCATCAGTTGATCATTAATTCGTTGTGGGTGCTATATTATTGCAAGTATTAGTTGTTTTAGGAAAGGAATTTGTAGGATTCTACAGATTTTGTAGTGTTTTGTCATGGTCTGCTGATTGAAATAATCGACCCTTGACTCCTAAGTTTATACTTCATTTTCAACTCTCTCTCCCTCTCCCTCATTGGCTTAAAGTTAAATTTTATGGAGCAGGAAGTGAAGATGCAGGCCAGCATGGACTGAGTGATGGGTTTGTCGGGGATAGACATGAAGGTGCTACTGCATTTGGAATTGGCGATGGTAATGTACTTGTTTGCCCATCATTTTTTAATAAATTTATTTGTGTTATGCCAACACTGGGTGGCATTTGAAATGGAGGATATCATTCTAGTTATTATTAACATGATTGATTCTTACAACTTGCAGGTGACATCGTTGATCACTCTAGCCAAGTAGGAAGTTTGAAGTTTCCACGCATCAAGTTTGGAAAAGTGAAATCTGAAACTTCCAACTTAAATCCCAAATTTGACAGAGTGAATGCAGATGGATATGAAGCCATTCCTTTAGATCATACAAGTGTTCCGTCGGTAAAAAGAAGCATTGATTCAAGTGGGACTGCAATGGGGCCTGTAGGTGAAGTCCCTGCTTTAAAAAGCAACAAGGTATCTTTAGGGAAGCAACCAGAAGCCAGGCGGCCTGAGACACATACTGAAAGCAATGATGATTCTAGTGACACACCTATTTTGCAATCACTGCCAAAAGATTCCAAATTTTCATTGAAGTTAAGGATTAAAAAACCTAATCTTCTAAACCAGTATACTCGAAAGCCTCTTCCTGAGGAAGAAAAGAGTTCCATAAGGGGCCAAAGGTCAAAAAGAAAGAGACCATCAAGCTTGATGGAGAAAACACTTCTTAATGAAGGTGAAGATGTCGCACAGTCACATCAAGACAGTGAGATGATGGAAGCTAGTTGGATATTGAAAAAGTTGGGTAAAGATGCAATTGGAAAGAGAGTTGAAGTTCATCAGCCATCTGACAATTCATGGTGAGTTTTCCTTTCCACCCCTTTACTTTGGGGAAAGGGTGCTTTGAAGCTATGGGAATGAACATGCAAAGTAAATTGGTGAGGAAGCCCTGGAATCATGAGAAAGATACTATTACATAGGAAGGTGTAGAGTGTAGACCAAGGATCAGGTGAGTCGCATACTAGAATTGATGTGTTTCTAGTCATAAATAATATAAAGACTTTTGAATCTGGAAACCTCTTAATGCCCGTCATCCTTTCTTCTGTATATTGAACAGAAATAATGAGTTGGTTGTGAGAGGGTCATATGCTCAGTGGTCTAATACTCATCTGCATCTCATTGACTTGTGTGTCCTCTGCCCCGTCATTCTGCTTCTGTGCATGCATGTCACGTCTCCTACTTTCTCAGTTTCTCCTACTTGAAGGAAAATGTATTTGCTGTCTTATGGAGATGGGAAATGACTTGTAGAACCCTTCATGTCATGATATGACTTGGAAATTTTGGTTTGTGTTTTTGGGCTTTATCTTTCTTTTTGGCTGTTGATGACTTGCTAATCCAGGCATAAAGGAGCTGTCTCTGACGTGATCGAACACACTTCAATATTATCTGTTGCACTGGATGATGGTACAGTAAAAACCTTGGAACTTGGGAAGCAAGCGGTTCGCTTTGTTCCACAAAAGCAAAAAAGGTCAAAAACATGAACGTACAAATTTGTTTGTAGTTGGCAATTCGCATTTGGAGACTCTTCCATATTAGAGTTGAAGCAGCAGTCTCCACTCCTGTAGACAGATTAAAGTTGCATTTTCTGGGTTCTTGTATCGCAAATGATTCTTCATCAAAGCATGGTTCAGTGGAGCAGTTCACTTGGTTACAACCAGGGATTATTTCGGAGTAGTGCTCTATTCTTTTGTCATTCTCTGCATGTATTTTTAGATATGTAGATTTGTTCTTCCAATTGTTCTGGATGCTGTATCTAGGCATCTAGGTAAACATTCTCACGTGTTGTTGATTAGTGCATAGTAGGTGGCAGCCTCGTTACTTGTAGCTAGAATCGTAGAATTGACCATTGGCGCCAGAGGCCATGGCCTATGCGCCCATACCTCTGTTTTGCTTGGTAAGTTTGCGTTTGTTAAAAAATATTTTTTTCCATTTTATAATGTGAGACGTTCAGAAAATGCAGTACGTGAAAATTATTTTTCATGTTAAAAGAAATTTAAGGCATTTTAAAAGAATTACTTTTTTTAATAAAATTTTCAGTGTTTGATAAATGTTTAAAATAGTAATGGATAATATGCTTGTCAGCTGTATTTTTTATCCGTTTTACAATTAAAATTATTTCTCATTTAATTTGATTTATTTTATTTTTTATTTACGGTATATTAATATTTTTAAAATTTTATTAATTATAAAGGGTTTTATCTTTTAATTAAAATTTTTCATTAAAAATTTAATTAAAATCATAAAATTAATTACATAAATATAAAAAAATTAAATGCAATAATTAAATTAATCATGATAAAATAAATAATATTTATATTCAAAAGATATTGTCAAAATTGTATTTTAATTATTACATATTTTATAAAATAAATTAATAATTTTAAATACTTTTTATTAAAAAAATTATATATACGTTTATTATTCCTTTTATATATCAACATGGTTGTACATAATTTATCAAAAACATATATATAATTGATGCTAATAGTTAAAAACTATCATAATAATTAAATTAAACATATCTTAAATTATAATAAAAAATAAATTAATCTTTTTTTTGAAAGCTATCTCCTACATACAAATTATTTCTTCCTTGAGGATTTGCCTGGATTCAATGAACGATGGAGTAATTTGTTAATCTCAACGTGTTTTGGCTTGTTTTCATGTGGCCTCTTTTAAACGCTAGTTAGTACTAACATTTAAAATTTTTTATGAAATTAATTAATTAATTTTATTTTTCTCAATTAAAATATATTTATTTTTATAAAATTTAACTCTTTAATATTTTTATTAAAAAAATTATTAGCTCTTTGAATTATCTATATTGTATTATATAATTTCTTAATTTTAAATATTCATATTATTTGGTTATTTTTAATTAAAATAAATGATTTTTTATAAAAAAATAAAAAGTTTTTAAAATTTATTTTAATTGAGTGAACTTTGAAACAAAATTAATTAATTAACTTTTTAAAAATTTAAGAATTTGATAATACACTGGGATTGGACTGTAATTGAATCAACTTTGAAATTAAAATCGTCTTGAGCTCCTGAACCGGTCCGATTCAGTCCTAAGAGGCTGCGGCGTGGCGGGAACCGGATCCTGGCCTTGTTCTTCGGGAGAGTTTGTACGACATCGTTTAACGCCTTCCTAACTTAACAATATATATCAAGTATTATCAAGTCAGCAGCAGGCAAGCGGAGACTCTTTCGGCTTGTGTGTGTAAAATACACTCCCAGCTTCAAAGAGAATCAGTGAAAAGAAAAAAAGCGCTTCAAAGAGAAAGAAAGAAGCCATGAATGCTCCCGACCGCTACGAGAGATTCGTCGTTCCAGAGGGCACTAAAAAGTAACTTCACTTTCTCTATCCCCCTCTGATTTCTCTCCCAACACCTCTCGTTCTCTAAAAGTTCACCATTTTTATCTTCTCCAATTCTTCCCTAGTAATTATCCTTGCTAGGGTTTCTTACGAGGGAGACACGAAAATCATAAATGCGGCGTCGTTTACTGTAGAGAGAGAGGATCACACAATTGGCAATATTCTTCGCATGTAGTAATTAATTTCTTTTTTTAAAAAAAAAAATTCGCGGTTTTGTTTATTGTAGCTTGATTAAACTCTAATTTCTGCTTTTTTTTTTTAAATAATTAGGCAGTTGCACAGAGACGAAAATGTCCTCTTTGCTGGCTATAAACTTCCTCATCCTCTCCAGTATAAAATTATTGTTAGGGTTAGTATTTGTTTTTTCACGTGTATTTGTATGTGTGATATGTGAATTTTTTTAAAGGGTTTAGCTTCATCACATGAGATTTTGAGTGACCTTGTGACGATATTTGGCATGGATTTTATTTTATTTTGTTTTTTTTTATTTTTTATTTTATGGATGAATTTATATACGGCGTAAAATTCTCAAGTCGATATTGGGTGCAAAGGATCTTCATACTACAGCAACCACTGGATTCTGATGAAATTGTGTTGTCACATTCTAATGGAAAATGTACCTTGCAACATATTCAATTTTGTAAATGATCCCTCTTTGGTTCACTTAATTAAATATTTGTTTAGAAGTCGGTAGCTGTTAAGTTCCATCTGTTATTTAGTCTACTTTTGCATGAGAGTTGTGCTTGTGCATCCTCTTATTGCTTTATCATTATTGCTGTTGCTGTGTTATTGTTGTTGTTTTATGAGAAAGTCTTTTGCATTTGGCATATAAAGTGATCATCCATTAGATGGTGGGTCTATATGTTGTCCCACATGGCAACTTCATGGAGATAAATAGCTTGCATAATGTATGGGGAGTCTTTATTTATGATGTTTTAGTTTAAAGCTTGGAAATTTACGGAAGTTCCTTTCCAATGATTTTGGGGTTTTAATCTTTTTTATGTGGTTTTGTAGATTCACACGACTAGCCAGTCTTCACCTATGCAAGCATATAACCAGGCCATCAATGATCTAGACAAGGAACTTGACCATTTGAAGAATGCATTTGAGGTATGAGCATGACATCCTCTTTTCCTGAACATCCTTTTAATTGGCATTGCAAAAGTTAGGTGTTTTGGCTAGGATACTATACTTTTATATTCTATTATCACATTTTATAATTGGCCATCATTCTTTGATTTAATCGTCCAACTAGCATGATTATAATCTTGAACTGTATGGCATCTGAGTTATATTGAGCCACTGTTTGTTATAAGCACTTGTTACCAAAAATTCCTAATGGATTTAAGTGTATTTAATTAAGTTGATACCAATGTCCATGCAACAGTTGTTTAGGATGTGTGCTTCTCTGTGTTTTTTAGCATATTTATTAATACGAGGAAATAGTAGGAGAGCATCCCAGTGGAAGTGTAGTGTTCTGTATGCAGACTGTGGACTACAATTGAGCTTAAATTGAAACTTTTGACAAATTTGAATAAAAAGTTGAAAAATAGGGTAAATTGAGCATGCCCAACAAGTATGAGAGTGAAATTAAACATGTAGCCTTTTATGAGAACGTAAGAATTAATGTGATCTTCCAGTCATTCATATTTTTGTTGTTGAATACATAAATGGTTTGCTCAAGCTTGATTCTGATGTTCCTAAAACTTTGGCATGTAGGCTGAGATGGCAAAGTTTTCTCAGGATTACTAGCATGCAACTCTTTCAAGGACCAGAGTGAATGGATAGTCGGTTGATTATGCTTGCTGGAAATCAGAAGAAAGAGTGATTTTGATGAGACTTTGTGTTGTTGGTTGTAAACTTGTGCAAAACAGTGCATTAAATGTGATGAGAGATGAACATAGCTCAAGTTTAAGTGTATTTAAGATGACATTCTCATTTTGAGCTATTTTGAAAGATGAAGACTTGCAAGGTTAAGAGTATAATAGAAGATCTATAATTGTCTACCTATCATCTTCCTCCCAATGACTTGTTCATCTACAATGACTTGACAATAGCTTCTTTAGCCACTGCACGAGTTCATGGAGGTAGTCTTGCTTATCTTTGGCAATGGCATCTGTCCTCCCTGATTTTCATAATCTTTTGACCCTTCTTATAACAATAAGCAATTTGATTGGAAGGCGAAAAGAGAAGGCATACCTCCTCGGAAGCTTGCTTACCTCCCACTGCTTGGTAATGCAAAGCTTCGGTGGAGAAGTCATCAGCATCTAAACAGCTTCTTTTAGCATCCAGAGCCAGTTCTTGACCTGATTATTCAAGGCAGGTTTCTCCTCTGTATCGAGAAGCACAGCTTGGATCTTGGGGAGTGTGCTTTTTCAGTTTCTCAAGTTCATGATTGACACCCTACCACAACCCAATCTGTCGGAGAACTCCCGAGCCCAGTTTCTTGATGATGTCTCCAGCAAATCGAAGAGAACCTCTGCTGCCATTTTTTGGGAGAAAAGTGTGGATGTGTGGAAGTGTTTTGTGATTGCAAAAGAGTCCAATGCTGTGAAGATCTTTGGACTTTAATCCTTCTGAATTACATTTGAAATATTTGCACTTAATTATGGAAAGAAACAGTTTTATATGCTCTATTCTTTGTTTATCATTGAAAGCAATATAAAGAATTAAATAATGAAGATTGCAAAAGAATTTTATATGCTTTGCTTTACAAAGAATTAGGCCAAGGCCTTGGTATATTCAAAATTTCTCTTAAACACAATCAAACACTTCATCTTACAAGAAAAAAAAAAAAAGAAAAAATAACAAAAAAGAAAGATGTTCATCTATTCATAGACTTGAGGTTGAACCATCTTCTGCCACTACAAAGTCAGGGTCCGAAGTGAAATCAATGGCCCAATCCCAGGTGACATATGGGTCAAATTCCCACAACCCTCACAATACAAATGCCTAAGATTAATCTATTCTTTAACATCTCTGGGCAGCTTCCTTGAGATTTTTTACAACCTGAGATATCTAGCACATGCAAATTCTGCATGACACAAGGGATGAAATCTCTCCTTTTCCTTGTGTTTCAATTCAATACATAATTATGCCAAATTTTGTGTCCGTTCTCCCAACTGTATTCTACAAAGAATCTCTGGTTCTTTCCTACCTAAAAGTTTTTCAACTATCTCACTAGACAATTTACATGATAGTGAATTCATCATCCAAACCATCTAGTTCTCCTTTTAGATGGTGTTGTTGAATGATCAAAACAGAGGTATTGACTGAGAAACCAGACCCTGAAAGCACATCCCCTATTGGACCTAATTCTGGACATTGTTGCCAATCATTCATCCCAACAGTTAATATTGAGTTCACTCTTCCTCCTCGTCCTACGATGATTAGTGCATACTGCCCTTCCAATGATCTCAGAGTTGAATATGTCTCAGCTGAATTGGCCAGGTGCTTCTCCATATAGGATACATGCCCTCCTGCAACGTATCTTTCATAGAAATGAGCAAAACACTCATCATCCAGCTTCATTTCTGCTTCTTGCTCTGCAAGATTTACTCTGTAATTCCCAGTTCTTCTGTTGTTTTCTGAATTATCTTCAAGCAGGAATCTTATCACTGTGAGCTTTACTCCTGGGTGCCGCGCAACTCGGCCTGCATAGGCTAGTGCTTCTCTGTCATCCTTGCCTCCAATGAAGATGACTGCTACTTGGAAGGATCTTGGTGTTGTTGATATATTTTCTGCTAATCCAAGACCTCTATCCACTAGAATCCCCACTGAACATGGGGCATTTCTGAGCATCTGTTATAATCCAGAACCACCAGTAAGTTAAAATTTTGATTTGCAATGATAATTTTGAACCTTTTTCATACACAAGTTAGGAAGATGAAGAATTAAGAACATGTTCTTGTTAGATTTGTGATGTTACCTTCCTATTCACATATCGGAAACCTGGATGACCCCCATCTAATGTTCCACCTGCAAACTGGTTCTTGTGAAATGGCAAGATGATCAGTGAGACCATTAAGTCCTCTGCTAACACACACATGTCGTGAGCCATGCTATTGAAAGTTGAAAGAGTAAGCATTCTTCTCAAAGTGATTCCAACTCCATTTTCATCCACATAAGCTTGGATTGCTCTAGTAATTTCATCTCTCATGTCTGTGACTTGCTTATCAGTTACTGTCACAGTGTCCATTCCCTCACTCTGCACCAATGTGGCAGCTATTTGATCTGTGAGTTCAACCATGTCAGTGATATAAACCAAAATTCCAGGATCAGCCGTTCCTCTAGAAATCTCCATGAAGTTGATAGTTGAAGGCACATTATGTGTTCCATGAACACACAACAAGACTGGAAGCTCCTTCGTGGGATCGAGCCACTGAAGCGCCCTTCGATGGGTTGGTGCACGTCTCCTTGCTCGTTCGATGATTCGCATCACAATTGATGGAGTGTGTACAATTGTGAAGAAGATCACAATAACCATGATAGTGCTTGTTGAAGTACTTGTAACTTCATACTGCAAGCAAATTTAACAGCACAAATTAGATCTTCCATTACTAATCATGTTACTGTTAAGCTTCAAAAGAATAGCAAATACTTACTATGTCCAAAAGAATAGCCAAGAATACATGAAAATGACCCTTTGCACTCAAGAGCAATCCAAGTTCAGCAGATTCACGCCAATGATAACCCAACAATGCCCCACAGATCACTGTTCCAACAACTTTTCCAAACAGTGCTATTGCTGTAAGAACAGAGAATCTTGCCCATGTTCCCCATTGGGCAGGTTCAAATTTCTGGAGATTAGCATGAAACCCCATCCAGAAGAAAAAAAGTGGATAATAAATGGTGGTTAGTAGATAGTTGATTTTGCCAACTGCCCATTTTGATACCCTGCCTTCACTTGGCAGAAAAATTCCTGCCAGAAATGCACTGAGAATAGGACTATATCCATAAATTGGAGAGGCAGTGCAAATCATGACCATGAAGGCAATGGAGAGGACTAAATGTGAGCCTTTCATAGGTTTCCCTTCTGGGTTTTCATTGTTCACCCAGTTCATAAAGATTGGAGAAATTTTCGCAGCGAAAATCGTTTGAAGCAGCAATGCAGAACTCATAGTTAAGATACCGGTAAGTTGGGAAGAAACATCAGCAAGTTTTGAGTTTGGATATATAAAAATGTATCCAATGGAGATTATAAGCATAGATATCATATCAGAATGAACTCCTGCTGCAATCACAAGCTTTCCTATATCCGACTTGCCTATTTTGAGATTCGTTATGATCCGAGTGAGTATATGCGAGCCACTACCGGAGAGGGTGATCGAAAGCGAAAGGGTGAAGCCTATGTCTGCACTTCTTGAGTAAGACAGAAATGGTGTTATGCTGCAAGCTAAAACAAATGTGGAGATCATCCCAGCATAGGCTATTATAGCAGGTTGAGTTGGTGGTTTAAAGATCACATAAGGATCCATTTCCATTCCTAACACAAACATATAGCAAATCATCCCAAATTCAGCTACAAAATTTAGTGTTGTTATAAATTTTTCGTCGAAAGAATCTCGAATCCATGGTATGTTGCCAATAAGAATCCCTATCTGCACAGAAAAAGATTTGACAGGAAAAACATTAATTCTATCCAACAATTTTCTTAAGGACACACAGCCTGGGATATGCATGTTTCTACACATGTTATAGGTAGAAGTTATCAAAAATGTTACTAAAGTCGTTTAAGATCTTGAGTTCAAGCCGCAGTCGAAGCTAATGATAAAAAAGGAAAAGAAACAGGAAGCTAGAGAAAGAACTTACAATAATCTCAGAAGTTATACGAGGTTGAGAGAGAGGCCTTAGCAGATGATGAAGAACATGGCTTAGAACAAATGTCAAGACAATTCCAATGACTTTTCCAGGACCATTTTTAATGTTATTGGTTATAAAATTCTGACAAGTTTGTTCCTGTCCTGTTCCCTGAGGGACGGCAGCCTTCTTGGCAGGAGTTGCCATTTTTTCTTTCTCTTTTCTTCAGCTTCTGAGCAGCACAACTTTTTTGGCTATGAAATTTCTCTATTTTTGTTTTCTCTTTCATTGTAAACAAACCAATGTCACCTTTTTTTTTTCCCTTCTTGGGTTGTTTTCCAAATGAGCTTAGTGGTTGTAATTTGATTCCGTCCCAGTAGGAGAAATTTGAGCAGTAAGTTTAGGAGATTAAGCCATGTAATTGCCTCTAAAAGCTTGTAGGATTATAATTAAACACACAATATAAAGGTGTTTAAATTACCCATCATTCCCATATCCTCATAAAAAGAAATGGAATTTTAATTTTTTTTAGCAATTTATATTTGATTTAAACTTTAATATAATGCATGCGCTCACAGACTTAGTTTGGTGGTAGGATTATCTAAATAAATCTGAGAGATCTTAAATTCTACTCTTAAATCTAAATTTTTTAAAAAATAATGCATAAGGAGGAGAAAGATTTTGTATTTTTGAGATATTTCATATTACTATTTTATAAAATAATATATATATTTTTAATAAATTTACGCCAGCTTATTAAAAAATAAAATATTTTCTTTTTATATTTAAATTTTAAATTTAAAATAGCAGAAGAAAATATTATAATATTTTTTAGAATTCAAAATAATAGAAAGAAAAAATATTAATTAAATATATAATATATTACCATAATACAAAGAAAATAATGGTAGAGGAGAATTAAAAATTTAACTAATAGGTATGATTTTTAATTTTAGATTAAGAAATTTAAAAATCTCAAATATTAATTAAGTATAAAATCAAGTATCATCAAATTAATTGTGTAAAAAAATTAAAAAATTTTATATTTATTATTATATATTATTAATATTCAATAACATATTTTATTTAAAAAACTATTGTGTTTAAGAAAATAAAATTTATTAAATTTTAATAGTGATAAATAGCGGTTACAGATTACAATAATGATAGTGGCAATAGAGCAGAGAATCATATATCTCAATAGAGTTGAGTTGGTAAAGAGAGTAGAGCTGTACAATCGGTAAGGTTCGGTTTCGAATCGAATCGAACTGAAAAATCAAAAATCAAATTATAAAAATATTAAAAATTAAAAAAATCGATTATAAAAATATAATCGAACCGAATCGAACTGATAAAAATCAGTTCGGTTCAATTCAATTTGATTCAAATCGAAATCTATAATTTTTTTAATTTTTTACTTTTAATTTGAGTAATATTTCACATAAATTTATTAATAAATATTATTTAAATACATAATAATAATACTTAAAAAATCCATAAAAATTTATATAAAATTAAAAAATATATATTCAATCAGTATTTCTATGTATAAAATCAATTTTTCAGTTATTTAACACGTTTAAATCAAATCGAACTGAAAACTGAATAAAAATACTAACCGAACCGAACTGAACTTCCTGATTGACCGAACCATTAAACCGAAATTGATCGGTTCAGTTCGATTTTTCGGTTCAGACCGATTTATGCTCTCCCCTAAAAGAGAGTGTGCAGTGTATTTTATGATAAATAAAAAAATTAAAAAAAATTTAAAATATGAACCAATTGAAAATGGAGAAAATAAAGTTGTATGAAAAAAATTATGTTAGTGAGTTTTATATAAAATGAAAATATAAAAGTTATATTTTTATAAAAAATAAAAAATTAAAATTATTATAATAATTAATATAATAAATTTTAATAATTTAAATTTAATAATTTGATTGTTGAAAGTTTGTAAGTTTGATTTAAATATTACAAATACTATATATCTATTTTTTATTATATTTTAATTATTTATGTTTATTTATTTTTTTATAATTATTAATATTTAATATAATTAATTTTATTAATTTTTTAATTATTTTATATTTTATTGTAATTAATATTTTTTATAATAATTTTAATCGATTATATATATTTATTTTATATAATTATTGGCATAAAAATATATACCATTTATAAATTAAATTATATTAGATATAGTTTTAAAAAAGTATCAACTTATATATATAGTATTTTATTATAAACTTATATATATTTATTTTGACATTAATTTATTTTTATTATTTAAACATTTTTTTATGCTATAGTTATCTAATTTTTTATAAACATATTTTTAATATTTTATTTATTATTAAAATAAAAAATATAATATTTTTTTTAACAATTAAATATAACAAAATTTTTATTACAATATCAATAATAAATTATATTAAAAAATAATAAAAAATTAAAAGAGAAGTAAAAAAATCAACATAATAAATTATTTTTATTATATTAAAAATAGAAAATAAAAAATCATACATAAATAATGATTATAAAAGTAATAAATTAATTATTATTTATTTTTTATATTATAAAAATATATAAATTAATTATTATAATTTAATTTTATACTATTTTCAAAACATCTTATTATATATATTTTTAAGTAAATATTTAAAATATCTTTCAATATTTAATAAAAATTAATATTTTTAAAGGAATATAATTAGAAAATTAATAAAAATTATATAAAAATTATGAGAAAAATATAGTATAATTATATTTATTTAAATATATAAAAAGTAAATTAAAATTTTTTAATAATAAATAAGTGATATTAGATAAAAAAAAATTTAAGAGTTATGACAATTCCCATCAATATTCAACGTTTTAAAATTTTTATAAATTTTTTTAATTTATCATACTTAAAAATATCAAATCAAATTTAAAAAAGTTAATAATAAATTGTAATTTAGTATTTGAAATTTTATTTAATTAATAAAATAATTTTTAAATATATATTTTTATTACAATAATATTGTAATACCCGGCTAGATTCCGGTATCGGAATTTCCACCGTCCAGTGGAATCTCGGATGTCGGAAGCCTCTAGTAGGGTAGAAACATGTTTTCATAAAATGTTTTAAGATATTTCATGGTTTTAAGTAAAATGGAAATGAGTTTTTGCATGAAAACAACCTTGGAGGAAAACTCAGGTTCGGCCGCCGAACATGCATGCCTTCGGGAGCGCCTTTAGGCCCCCGAAAGCATAAGTGAGGAAAGTCCAGGTTCGGCCGCCGAACCTCAAGTTCGGCCGCCGAACATGGCATGCATGCGGAGGCACGTTCGGCCCCCGAACGTGGCCTGGCCAGCCACTATAAAAGGGTCCCTTAGCCGAAAACGGGCGAGCTTTTTCCCCATTTCCGGCCAAGGTGAGTTCTCCGCCACCCCTCACCGATCTTGAGTCTTTTCCTTCAGATCTTTCAAGTTTTTCACTAGTTTTCATCTTGTTTTGAAGATTTCCGAGTTTTGAGCAAGTTTTGGAGTTTTGAGGTTCAAGAACTCGAATCTCTTCCAACTCCAAGTTAGATCGCCTCCACCCTCGATCTTCAAGAGGTAAGGGTCGATCTCTAGCTTACTTTATGTTTTAAGAAAGTTTTATGCAAGTTCATGGGATAGAAAATGCATGTGTAGCTTATGTTAAGCTTATGGGTTTTTGGTGTGATTTTTGAACAATGTGAGTTGCTTGTGTGTTGTAGTTGGGGTTTTTTATGGTTTGATGCCCCTAGGAACTTGTATGTTTGCTTGTGTATGTTTGGGAATGTTGTAGAATAGGTTTATACATGTTTGGATGAGATAGGAGGCATAAATGCATAGGGGAGCTGAGTTTCTGCCATTCTGGGAGAAACCAGGTTCGGTAGCCGAAGGAACTTTCGGCCGCCGAACGTGCTTGTGGAGGCAGCCTTCGGCTGCCGAAGCTTGCCCCCGAAAGGAGACTTTCGTCTCTGTCTGGGAGTTTCGGCCGCCGAAAGTGCCGCCGAACATGCATGAGTTTCACCTCTGTCTGGGAGTTTCGGCCGCCGAAGGTGCCGCCGAACCTGCCTGATTTTCGGCTCTGGAGGGACTTTCGGCCGCCGAACCTGCCGCCGAAAGTACCCTGTCCAGCCCTTTCTTGCATGTTTTTCTATGATTATTCCATAATGTTTTAGGGGGTTTTTGGGGAATAGTTTAGAGTTATGTTCATGTATGTTTGGTCCCTCATTTGAGTCCACCTGTGTAGGTTCGGACCCGAGGAACTGAGGACCCCAGCAGTGAGTCTGTTACCCCAGTGTCTGGTCAGAGCTATCCAGAGGTGAGTGGAATAACCTATTATGTTTTAAAGCAAATAATGTACTTTTTAGCATGCTTCATGCATCATGAATGTCATGTGATGAATTAGGTTGCTTGCATTAGAATTCACGAATATGTTGCATTGCATATGTTAAATGTTGATGTGGATGAATGTTGGATGATCCATAGCCCTCGATCTATGATACGATGATGTGATATGTACGGTACGGAATGTAAGACCAGTGGGACCCATTCTACGTTCGCTGGCACTATGTAAGGGAAAGACCAGGACCCATTCTACGTTCTGGCATAGTTGGACACTGTTATGTTATGATATGTAAGGGAAAGACCAGGACCCATTCTACGTTCTGGCACAGTTGGACACTGTTATGTTATGATATGTAAGGGAAAGACCAGGACCCATTCTACGTTCTGGCACAGTTGGACCATGTAGAGGGCTATTGGTGACAAGTTCATCCTTGATGTGATTTAGCTGTGATGTGATGCATTCCATGTTATCATATGTTTTTAAATGTTTTATTATTCTGCTCACTGGGCTCTAGTAGCTCACCCCTCTCCTAATTTTCCCAGGATTGCAGGTACAGGGTAGACCAGGAGGTTTACAAGAGTAATGAAGTCACGTGTATGTAATAGTTAGTGTGGACATGATAAATGTATTAATGTTATGTAAAAGTACAGTTTCAGTCATGGATTGATATTGAGGATTAGATATTGTGCTTGACATTGTGTATGAGGTATCCCTTTTATTACATGATCAAAAATGTTTTATAATGTTCATGAAAGCCAACTCATCTTATGATGTATCGCCCATTGGGGCATTGTTGAGATCCCACAGAGGGATCACGATTATGATTATGATTATGACTATGTACAGTGTATGTTCAGGTTGAGTTGGATGTTTGAAGGAAAAGTTTTAAATTTTTATATATGTTGTTGATCATGTATGGGATTAAACAGGTTTTCAGGATGTATGTCAGGCTTGCTACGGGTCCCGGCAGCCTTAAGCCGACCTGGATCCTAGCGCCGGTAGCGGTCCGATTTTCGGGTCGTTACAGAATGGTATCAGAGCCCTAGGTTCATAGGATCGGACCTAGAGTGTCGGGCTCATAGATGTTTTAGAAGGTCAAGCACAATAGGAAGATCATGTCCACTAGGATAGGATGTGGAGTCCTGTCTTGTATGATGATGTGAAATGCCATAATTATATACATGTGCATTGATGCTATAATATGAATGATATGTTTATGTGATGAGGGTTCATGTGTGCCCACATGAACCATATGATGCTAATGTTTGTATGATGTGTACTGTTTTTCAGAAAACAGGATGAGAGGAACCCGTCGATCGGCAAGATTGACTGGAGTACCACCTGAGGATGAGGGCACAAGCGCCCGTCCTCCTACATTGCCTAGGGCAATGTCTTGTAGAGCCAACAGAGAAAGAGTGTCAAGGGACCCTAGAAGGTCTTTTGATGCTAGCAGAAGGGGGACAGATAGAGGAGGAAGTTCGGCAGATGTGAGGGAGGTTATGGAAGAGGAGCAGAGGAGGGATGGGAACCTGGATGTGAGCATGGAGGAAGAAGGGACAGGGGAGTCTCAGGGAGGCGTTCAGGCCTCAGGGTATGGTTTTCCACCCCACTATCCACCCTTCCCACAGGGTTCAGGGTATCCGATGGGAGGTACATCGGATTACTCCAGCTTTAACCCCTACCCTACCTACATGCCTTATCCACCTTTCTATCCACCTTACACACAGTACCCAGCTTATCCACCCTCACCCTTCTATCCAAACCCGGCAAACCCCACCTCGGGGAATGCTGCACCCCCACCTCCACCACCTACAGAACCAACAGCCCCAGTTACTCAACCTCCTAGACCTAGCTCAATCGATGGGAGCAAGGTAAAGATGACAGATTACCTTAAGCTGGATGCTCCCAAATACAAGTCAGGGGATGACCCCTTTGAGTATCTGAGAGTAGTGAAGACAATAACTGATGAGCTAGGGGCAAATGACAGCAGGGCCATTCAGATGGCAGGTTCACTTTAAAGTGCAAGAAGGCACGGGAATGGTTCAAGTGTTATGTGGACCCGAGACTAGACGGTATGACATGGGAGGAATTTGCGAATGAGTTCGCTGGATGGGCTTTTCCAGACAGTTCTAGAGAACTGAAGATGATTGAGTTTGAGCAACTGAGGCAGACAGAGCACATGAGTGTGGAGGAGTTCACGGATAAATTCTTAGAGCTATTGCCTTTTTCAGGGCAAGCTCTAGATATAGATACGAAGAAAGCCAAGAGATATGTTATGAAGCTGCATTCTAGGTACTCCTCATTGATTCAGTCAGCTGAGAGAGAAAGTTTCCACACTGTGGTGGATATGGCTCGAAGGATGGAGGCGAGTGCTATAGTTGAGGGGTCAGTGAAGCAGTCAGTGACCCAGTCTTCAGGGGTTAAGACCCCAGGCAGAGGAGGGCCAGGTCTCTCTTCTCAGAGCTCAAGTAAGAAGAGGTGGGATAACACCACCAAGAAGCCGAAGAAGAATAAGTTTTGAAATAAGTTGAAATTCGGTCTGGGATTTAGCGGTGGCTCGAGCTCAGGCTCAGATGGTACAGAATGCCAGAGATGTGGAAGGTCGCACAGGGGAGTGTGTCGAGCTGGGACTAATACATGTTTCAGATGTGGACATGAGGGACACATAGCTCGGGAGTGTCCTAGAGCACCTTTTATGGGTCAGCCCCAGCAGACAGCTTCTGGTAGTGTGGCACAGCCAGCAGCTCCAGCCACAACTCAGGGCAGCGGCAGAGGTAGAAGGAGAGGGGCAGCCTCTTCTTCTGGTTCGCGAGGTGAAGGTCCATCAGCTCCAGCCAGGATCTTCACCATGACTCAGCAGGAGGCTAACACATCCAACACCGTGGTGTTAGGTAATCTCATCATTGGGTGTTCTGATGTGTATGCATTAATGGACCCGGGTGCATCTCATTCATTTATTGCTCCGAGAGCCGTCGAGAGGTTGGGTCTGATAGTCTCTGGGTTAGAGTGTCCCCTATGGGTCAGTGGACCCAAGTGTGACCCGTCAGTGGCAGTGTCAGTCTGCCAGTACAGTCCAGTTTTTGTTGAGGGAAGATGCCTCTCCGCCGACCTTGTGGTTCTAGATTTGACAGACTTTGACGTCATTCTAGGGATGGATTGGCTATCTACCCATGGTGCTACCTTGGACTGCAGAGACAAGGTAGTCAAGTTCAGAGATCAGAACGGGTCAGAGGTCGTCTTCAGAGGAGACAAAAGGGGTACACCTAGAGGTCTGATATAAGCTCTTCAGGCTCATAGGTTGCTTAGGAAGGGATGTCAGGGGTATTTGGCTCATGTGAGAGAGCTTAGCAGTCAGGTCAGGGAGCCAGCCTAGGTGCCAGTTGTCAGAGAGTTTCAGAATGTCTTTCCAGACGAGCTTCCAGGTTTACCACCTGCTAGGGAGATAGAGTTCGAGATAGAGTTGGTGTCTGGAACTAGACCGATCTCTATCCCTCCCTACAAGATGGCCCCAGCCGAGTTGAAGGAGTTGAAAGAACAATTGCAGGAGCTGGTAGAAAGGGGCTTCATCCGACAGAGTACCTCACCTTGGGGTGCTCCGGTCTTGTTTGTGAGGAAGAAGGATGGATCCCTTAGACTTTGTATCAACTACAGGCAGTTGAACAAAGTCACTACCAAGAATAGGTACCCTCTGCCAAGGATCGATGATCTATTCGACCAGCTAGCAGGAGCGGGTTGTTTCTCCAAAATAGATCTAAGATCGGGGTACCATCAGCTAAGAATAAGGGATGAAGATGTGCCAAAGACAGCCTTCAGGACCAGATATGGGCATTTTGAGTTCCTTGTGATGCCGTTCGGGTTAACCAACGCCCCTGCAGCATTCATGGATCTCATGAACAGAGTGTTTAGTCAGTACCTGGATCACTTTGTTATTGTCTTCATAGATGATATCTTGGTGTATTCCAGGAATGCAGAGGAGCATGCCCATCATCTGCGGTTGGTCTTGCAGACCTTAAGGGAGCATGGCTTGTATGCCAAGTTCTCTAAATGTGAGTTCTGGCTGAGGAGCATTTCGTTTTTAGAGCATGTAGTGTCAGAGAATGGTATAGAGGTAGACCCCAAGAAGACAGAAACTGTGGCTAACTGGCCTAGACCCACTTCAGTGACGGAGATTAGAAGTTTCTTGGGTCTGGCAGGTTACTACAGGAGGTTCGTTCAGGACTTCTCGAAGATAGCAGCTCCTCTGACCAGGTTAACCAGGAAGAATCAGAAGTTTCTGTGGACCGACCAGTGCGAGGAAAGTTTTGAAGAGCTTAAGAAGAGGTTGATTTCAGCACCAGTGTTAGCTCTGCCATCCAGTGATGAGGACTTTACGGTCTTTTGTGATGCATCCCGTGTGGGACTGGGTTGTGTACTAATGCAGAATGAGAGGGTGATCGCTTATGCTTCTAGGCAGCTGAAGAAGCATGAGTTGAATTACCCCACACATGACCTGGAGATGGCAGCAGTAATCTTTGCACTCAAGATGTGGAGGCACTACCTCTATGGGGTAAAATGTGAGATCTTCACAGATCATAAAAGCCTGCAGTACATCCTGAGTCAAAGAGATTTGAACTTGAGACAGAGAAGATGGGTGGAGCTGCTGAGTGACTACGATTGCAAGATTCAGTACCATCCGGGTAAGGCGAATGTTGTGGCAGACGCCTTAAGCCGGAAATCACTCGGTAGTTTATCCCACATATCGACAGAGAGGAGGCCAGTGGTGAAGGAGCTCTACAAGCTCATTGAGGAAGGTCTACAGATGGAGTTGTCTGGTACAGGTGCCTTGGTGGCCCAGATGAGAGTGGCACCCGTGTTTCTGGAGCAGGTGGCTCAGAAAGAGCATGAGGACCCAGAGTTAGTGAAGATTGCCAGGACTGTTCAGTCAGGCAATGATAGTGAGTTCAGATTCGACAGCAAGGGGATCCTCCGCTATGGGAGCAGACTATGTGTACCAGATGACATAGGGCTAAAAGGAGACATTATGAGGGAGGCTCATAAAGCAAGATACAGCATTCACCCCGGAGCCACCAAGATGTATCAAGATCTAAAGAAGGTTTATTGGTGGCCAGCTATGAAGAAAGAAGTGGCACAGTTCGTGTCAGCCTGCGAAGTGTGTCAGAGGGTGAAGCTGGAACATCAGAAGCCGGCTGGAATGCTTAACCCGCTACCTATTCCAGAATGGAAATGGGAAAATATAGCTATGGACTTCGTAGTGGGGTTACCGGCGGCGTCCAACAGAGTGGACTCCATATGGGTGATTGTGGACAGACTCACCAAATCTGCTCACTTCATTCCTGTCAGGAGTGGCTATTCTGTGGACAAGTTAGCGCAGGTGTATGTCGACGAGATCATCAGGCTGCATGGGGTTCCTGTTTCGATAGTGTCAGATAGAGGGCCCCAGTTCACCTCCAGATTTTGGCGGAGTCTGCAGAATGCCATGGGTACTAGGTTGGATTTCAGTACTGCCTTCCACCCCCAGACTGATGGACAGTCAGAAAGGACCATCCAGACCATAGAGGATATGCTCAGAATGTGTGTGCTGGACTTTGGCGGTTCTTGGAGGCAGCATCTACCTTTGGTGGAGTTTGCCTACAATAACAGCCATCATGCTAGCATCGGGATGGCTCCATATGAAGCTTTATATGGAAGGAAGTGCAGATCACCTGTTTGCTGGGAAGAAGTTGGAGAAAAGGCCTTGGCAGGGCCTGAGCTAGTAGAGATTACCAGCAGGGTAGTAACCATAATAAGAGAAAGGATCAAGACTGCTGTAAGCAGACAGAAGAGTTATGCAGACATCCGCAGAAGGCAGGTAGAGTTTCAGGAGGGGGATCTGGTATTGCTCAAGGTGTCTCCAATGAAGGGAGTGGTTCGCTTCGAGAAGAAAGGTAAACTAGCCCCACGATACATCGGACCCTTTGAGATCTTGCAAAAGATTGGGAATGTGTCGTACAAGCTGGATTTACCTGCTTCAATGGAAAGAATCCATCCGGTTTTCCATGTTTCAATGTTGAGGAAGTTTGTGTCAGATCCGAGCAAGGTTCTTAGTGAGCCTGATGTGGAGGTCCAAGAGGATCTCACCTATGTTGAATAGCCAGTACGGATCATAGACACCCAGATCAGAAAGCTAAGGAACAAGGAAATCCCGATGGTGAAAGTCCTGTGGAACCACCATAATTTGGAGGAATGCACTTGGGAGACACGGGAGTCCATGCTCCAACAGTACCCTCATCTCTTTTAAGGTTAGATCTCTATGTGTTTATGTGCTATGTATGTATGTTATGTTTTATGCCATGCTATGTGCTAGTTGAGGAACATTCGGGGACGAATGTTCTTAAGGGGGGGAGAATGTAATACCCGGCTAGACTCCGGTATCGAAATTTCCACCGTCCGGTGGAATCTCGGATGTCGGAAGCCTCTAGTAGGGTAGAAACATGTTTTCATAAAATGTTTTAAGATATTTCATGGTTTTAAGTAAAATGGAAATGAGTTTTTGCATGAAAACAACCTTGGAGGAAAACTCAGGTTCGACCGCCGAACATGCATGCCTTCGGGAGCGCCTTTAGGCCCCTGAAAGCATAAGTGAGGAAAGTCCAGGTTTGGCCGCCGAACCTCAAGTTCGGCCGCCGAACATGGCATGCATGCGGAGGCACGTTCGGCCCCCGAACGTGGCCTGGCCAGCCACTATAAAAGGGTCCCTTAGCCGAACACGGGCGAGCTTTTTCCCCATTTCCGACCAAGGTGAGTTCTCCGCCACCCCTCACCGATCTTGAGTCTTTTCCTTCAGATCTTTCAAGTTTTTCACTAGTTTTCATCTTGTTTTGAAGATTTCCGAGTTTTGAGCAAGTTTTGGAGCTTTGAGGTTCAAGAACTCAAATCTCTTCCAACTCCAAGTTAGATCGCCTCCACCCTCGATCTTCAAGAGGTAAGGGTCGATCTCTAGCTTACTTTATGTTTTAAGAAAGTTTTATGCAAGTTCATGGGGTAGAAAATGCATGTGTAGCTTATGTTAAGCTTATGGGTTTTTGGTGTGATTTTTGAACAATGTGAGTTGCTTGTGTGTTGTAGTTGGGGTTTTTGATGGTTTGATGCCCCTAGGAACTTATATGTTTGCTTGTGTATGTTTGGGAATGTTGTAGAATAGGTTTATGCATGTTTGGATGAGATAGGAGGCATAAATGCATAGGGGAGCTGAGTTTCTGCCATTCTGGGAGAAACCAGGTTCGGCAGCCGAAGGAACTTTCGGCCGCTGAACGTGCTTGTGGAGGCAGCCTTCGGCTGCCGAAGCTTGCCCCCGAAAGCAAACTTTCGTCTTTGTCTGGGAGTTTCGGCCGCCGAAGGTGCCGCCGAACCTGCCTGACTTTCGGCTCTGGAGGGACTTTCGGCCGCCGAACCTGCCGCCGAAAGTGCCCTGTCCAGCCCTTTCTTGCATGTTTTTCTATGATTATTCCATGACGTTTTAGGGGGTTTTTGGGGAATAGTTTAGAGTTATGTTCATGTATGTTTGGTCCCTCATTTGAGTCCACCTGTGTAGGTTCGGACCCGAGGAACCGAGGACCCCAGCAGTGAGTCTGTTACCCCAGTGTCTGGTCAGAGCTATCCAGAGGTGAGTGGAATAACCTATTATGTTTTAAAGCAAATAATGTACTTTTTAGCATGCTTCATGCATCATGAATGCCATGTGATGAATTAGGTTGCTTGCATTAAAATTCACGAATATGTTGCATTACATATGTTAAATGTTGATGTGGATGAATGTTGGATGATCCATAGCCCTCGATCTATGATACGATGATGTGATATGTACGGTACGGAATGTAAGACCAGTGGGACCCATTCTACGTTCGCTGGCACTATGTAAGGGAAAGACCAGGACCCATTCTACGTTCTGGCACAGTTGGACACTGTTATGTTATGATATGTAAGGGAAAGACCAGGACCCATTCTACGTTCTGGCACAGTTGGACCATGTAGAGGGCTATTGGTGACAAGTTCATCCTTGATGTGATTTAGCTGTGATGTGATGCATTCCATGTTATCATATGTTTTTAAATGTTTTATTATTCTGCTCACTGGGCTCTAGTAGCTCACCCCTCTCCTAATTTTCCCAGGATTGCAGGTACAGGGTAGACCAGGAGGTTTACAAGAGTAATGAAGTCACGTGTATGTAATAGTTAGTGTGGACATGATAAATGTATTAATGTTATGTAAAAGTACAGTTTCAGTCATGGATTGATATTGAGGATTAGATATTGTGCTTGACATTGTGTATGAGGTATCCCTTTTATTACATGATCAAAAATGTTTTATAATGTTCATGAAAGCCAACTCATCTTATGATGTATCGCCCATTGGGGCATTGTTGAGATCCCACAGAGGGATCACGATTATGATTATGACTATGTACAGTGTATGTTCAGGTTGAGTTGGATGTTTGAAGGAAAAGTTTTAAATTTTTATGTATGTTGTTGATCATGTATGGGATTAAACAGGTTTTCAGGATGTATGTCAGGCTTGCTACGGGTCCCGGCGGCCTTAAGCAGACCTGGATCCTAGCGCCGGTAGCGGTCCGATTTTCGGGTCGTTACAAATATTATTTTTTTTTAATTACATTATTTATTTTTTACTTTTATTTTTATATTATATATTATTAATAAAAATTTAAAATATGAAAAAAAATAAAATTTTATAATTTAAAATATATAATATTTTATTTTATTTAAAATATTATTAATGAAAAGTAAAAATTTTTAAATATAAAAATATATACATAATTTATAATATTAAATATAAATAAAATATTTTACTATATATTATTTATATATAATATTTTATATAATATGAATTTATTTATAATAAATATTTATAATATACTTAATATAAATATAATATATATTTAATTTTAATATAAAATTTAAATTAAAAAAATTATATGTTGTATTAATAATATAAAAGTTGAAAGACTATAATTTGTTGTTAAATTTTTTTTTTTAATTCAATTTAGATTTTTTCATTCAATTTCCTAATAAAATAATTAGGTTGGAAGAATCAGATTTGAGACAAATTACTTGCTGAGTCAACATATGGTCCCACCATTTTGAGCCTTCCCTCTCTCTGACGGTCGTCCCACCTTCTTCTTCCTCTACATTGCTGTTGCTGCTCTTTTCTTCTCCGTCTATCTCCATGACAGCTAAAAATAGCTTTTGAAACTGAAAAAATAAAAATAAACTAAAAAACCAAAGCTCTATCTCTGTCCAATCCATTTCTTTGGTGCACACAATCCAAGAGAATATAATTAGACAACATAAATTCACACAGAAAAAAGCTAATAATTGCCAGTTTTTCATTTATTTTCAATTGCCATTTTGATTTTTTTCTCATCATTTTTCCCTTGTGGAGAAACCTCGGTGATCAATTCTTCACCATTTTCCCGAGGCAATCCACAATCCACAATTTCTTCCTTCCTTTTTCTTTTCAACCTCCCATTTGAATTTTGTTTATCTTATTTTCTTCTCGTTGATTTTTCGGGGAAACAGCACTTTAATGGAAAATTTTCCCGGTATGTATAGGTTTTTGAAGGGAGATAATCCATTTTTTGCAGGAAATGCGAGTTAAAGCATCGACTTTGAGGTGATATAAAGACACATTTTATGTGGGTATTCTACGTATTTGAAGGAAAACTTGAGAGATTAAAATAGGTCAGCATGGTTTCCGTGCAAGTGATGCCTGCTTGTGATACGCTATGTTTCTTTTGTCCTGCATTGCGTACGAGATCCAGGCAGCCCATCAAGCGCTACAAGAAATTGCTGGCCGATATATTCCCTCGAGCTCCGGTTAGAGCTTTTTTCTCCATTTTTTATTGACAAGAAAATGAATTTTGAGATTATGTTGCATTCTTAATATTTTTTACGTTGCCCTTTATGATTTCTAATGGAAATGTGAGAAAAGAAAACGAAAGGAAATGAAAATATTAATAGAAGTTTGAGGTAATGTTGCATTTGAACATTTTATTCGATTTTTTTTCTGGTTTCCAATGAAAATGTGAGAAAAGAAGACGAAAAATAAAAAGAAATAGAAAGTTTACATTTTAATATTATGTGTCATTGTGTTCAGGATGGGTATTAATATTTTACTTTAAAGCTTTTGGTGCTTGGATGGTTAGATTTTCATTTAAAGATATCATTTTGTTTTCTCTTCTGCCTTCTTGTGTTTGATTGCTAGTAACCAATTTGGCATGTTGGACTCCATTAAAAGTGTGGTTTTAGTTTTCTGCCTCCATCTTGAAAGTTCATCAATTGTTATTTGATGTTGGTAATTAGCTACCCATACATCAGCATATATGGAACTTGAGGTTCCTTTAGCTTTATCCTTGTAGTGACTTCATCTCTGAAGCTTCTTCCTAAATTATGGCAGGATGAACAACCAAATGATCGGAAGATTGGTAAACTCTGTGAATATGCTTCTAAAAATCCTCTCCGTATTCCAAAGGTGCATGCTTTATTTACAAAATATTTGTATACCTAATTATATGTAGCATTTCAATAGTGTAATCTTGAGTGCATAAGCATTTATTTTGTCAATGGAGCTAAAGGAAGCTGATTAGACCATTCATTATTGTTGAGATAATGAACCAGGCCTAACTCCACCATGAAAATGGGTCAACATATGATAGTTTTAAATTAGAAGGTGGAAAGACGACCGTGATCATAAGACACTTATGTCCCCGTGTTAGAAGCATGTGCAAATTAAGTTTTTTCATTGTGTATGCTAGAAGGATTGAATGGGATAGGAAGGGATTTAATGGAAGTTATTGACAAGCAATATATTATCAAATTTTGTTAAAGTCTAACACTAATAATTTTGATTCAACTAAATTCATTGTTAATCTTATGAATAGAAATGAGGAGGTGCAAGTGGTAAAAGATGGTTTGGTAGAAGAGTTGGCACTGATAGCCATTCTTATTAAGCGTGTCATCACATTGCTTATACAAGCCCTCTCTAAGGTAGATAGGATTGGGTAGAAAGTTAAACTATCACATTGCTTTTTTTGTAGTTATTTTCTACATAAAAAAATAATTTTAGATAAGTTTCATTAGGGAATTATTTAAAAAACTCTTTTTGACCTCCTTATAATATTTCTGATGTGAAATTTTTTATTTTTAAGCAAGAATAATTTTGAATTTCAAAAATTATTTTTTATTTTATTTTAGGGGACTTAGGTCTTAGTTATGAACTGTGATCTATCTTCAAGTCATGGTTAATAACCGCAATTGAAATTGGTAATGGTTTACAATCACACAAGTCATAATTATAAACTACAACCTAAACTACTTTTTCTGTTTTGCTGAAGAAAATATTTTCTTTCACTCATTTTCTGCAATACATTTTCTATTACCCTATTTCGAAAAAAGCTTGAAAGTAGGATAGAAGAAAACTAAGGAGAATATGTATAACACACAAGTATTAGAAAACACATTGAAGAAGAAAAAAGTTTGTATATAATAAAATCTAATATGCATGGTATCTGTTGGATGGCTGACTATTGAACTAAGTTGATAATAACTAGAGAAGATCGATGGATCTATGGTTCAATTCAGAATCCAGAATGAAAGGGGAAGTTAAATTTAAAGACATTACTTTGATCTAGTTTGGCATTCTTGATTTGGTAATCATTCTTGCAACAGTTATAGAAATCTATTCATCTTCTAGCATACTGCTCATATTCTAGCATTCATTTTCTTCAGAACCTTTTCATATATTGATACAAATGTCCGATGTATTGAACAGATCACAAGTTCTCTTGAGCAAAGGTGTTACAAGGATTTGAGAACCGAGCAGTTTCACTCTGTAAAAGTTGTTATGTGCATCTACAGGAAGTTGTTGGTTTCTTGCAAGGATCAAATGTAAGTTATATTCCATAATTTAATGGGAATGGATATTATAATCAGGGAAAAAAATTGCCTGAACCGGGTCTACTAAGAATAAAATTATAGTGGGATCTACATAAACATCATAATTTCCATGTATTTATGCTTTGAGTCTATCTAGATCCAGAAGTAAGGATTTCCTGTCGGTCAAATCAAATGGAGGCTCATAAAAGGAAGACAAATAACATGCCTAGTTTCTCGTATAGGGTTCTGGAAAATTTAAAATTTCTTTTGACCTATTTTACGGACATGTCCTCATTTGTGGTAATATGTGGCAGGCCATTGTTTGCGAGTAGCTTGCTCAGCCTCATACACATTCTACTAGATCAAACAAGACATGATGATATCCGCATATTAGGATGCCAAGCTCTTTTTGACTTTGTGAATAATCAGGTCTGGGTTGTCTACTTTTTTTAGAAAAATATTGTGTTATTCCATTTTTATTTCAAAAAGTTCATTATTGGATATAATCACTCATCTCTAAGGTTTCACATACCTCCTGTAGAGAACCCATTGCTAATTGAACATCTTCTGATTGTGCAGAGAGATGGTACTTATGTTTTCAATTTAGACGGCTTGGTTCCAAAACTTTGTCATTTAGCTCAGGAAATGGGAGAGGATGGAAAAGTAGAAAATTTACGTACTGCTGGGCTTCAAGCCCTCTCGTCAATGGTATTTTATCTCATGGCAGTCAAGTTGAATTATCATGTTATTTTTTTCCATATTTCTTCATGTTACAATTGTTTTCGCTCCCCCAAAATGGTTCTTTATACATTTGAATTTTGAATGCTTTAATTTAGTGAAAATTTTCAATGATTTAATTATTTTTCATTTTACTTATCATAAGTGTATTTATGTTCTTAATATGTTGTAAACTCATTTAATAATTCAGTTCTATAATATTATTATAGATATATATTTATATAGATGTTATGCTAAGAATTAGAAACTCCAATAATGAGTGATTAGTAATCAAAATATTATCATAAGCTTACTAAACCAATAATTTTTTTTAATATATATAGCTAAAATATAGAAAAAGAGATGCATTAAAATTATGGGCAATCACTTATGTGATTATAGGTTTAATTATTTGTACTTATCAATTCCTATTTTTTTATTTTTTATGCAATTTATATATATAAATTTTTAGAATTTTGTTGCAAGTATAATAAACTAACAGTCATATATTGATTAGTAGTATTTACTAAACCTAATGAATTTTATTTAACATATACTTGTTAATTATTATTAATAATAAAAAGGTTTTTTTTGTAGTTATAATTCATAAATATAAATGTACATTAATTTTATTTTAGGTATTAAAAAAGTGAAAGTTTACATGGTATAATTATTGGTAATAATAAGATTACTTAAATTTAATATATATACATACATACATATCAATTATTATTAATGGTAAAAATGTTCACATTTATTATTATTATTGTTGTTGTCATCATTGTAGTTGTTATGTAGAAATTGAAGAGTCACATTCTTAGTGGCAATAATAAAATAAGGGTAAAATAGGCGAATGAAAAATATCTGATAGTGTCATATTTGCAGAAAATTAATATTTGGAAGGAAAAGAAAACATAAAATTCCAGTTAGAGCCTTAGTGATGTATTATTTGTAATGTCCAGTTGCTGACTAAATAAATTAATATTTTTCTCTTCTTCTTAGATTAAGTATGTTGGGATGGAATGGGTTGCAGTGGGAAAGCCATTACTTTGAGTCTTTTAAAATCTTATTTTTATTATCTTTTGTCCTGCATAGTAGAGTTTAAAATCTTATTACTAGTCATATTTTCTCCACTAATCAGTTTTCACACAGGTTTGGTTCATGGGTGAATTTTCTCACATTTCAGCAGATTTTGATACTGTGAGTTAATTTAATTTGAGATCATGTTTCTACAATTTTCTTTCCTTTTATTGTGTTTTTGCATTGATTTTTCATGATTGATTGTGCATTTAAACCTTGTTAGATACTTGGATTAAGTTCATTGTATGAACTGTGCTCTTTGGCTGGGAGCTAATTACTGTTGACATTTGGATGGATGTCAAAGAACCATACAGAGAATATCTTGAAAAATTCTAATTTAACAACTTGGTTTTCACTCCTTATGTTTCTTGTCATATGTGTGTCTCTGCATGCGAAATTATACAGTGCCCTGGTATTTGCTCCCTGACTCACAAAGAATCGATTTCTCATCCTCTATAATTGAAGGGAAAAACTAATATTATGCAAGTGAGTGTACACGTACCTGCTTGGCTGAGTGTTAGTCAAAAGTCATTCTATCTAAAATATGAGAATTTATTACAATTGTGTATTTCTGTTTAAGACATAGCAGTTACCATTTTGTATTTTCTTTAAAAAGATTCTGATTTTCACTCTAGCTAGTATATTGAGCAAGACTTTTTTGGTTATCTCCTAACGCAGTTTGATCATTTCTCTGTAAATTAGGTGGTATCGGTTGTCTTGGACAATTATGAATGTGAGAAGAATAATTCAGATGCAGATGATTTCCAGAGCGAATGTGTTGAAGAAGGTTCTCCTTCACCAGATGGCCTGACAAGGATTCCTTCTTGGAGGAAGATTGTTAGTGAGCAAGGCGATGTTAACATATCTCAGTAATTTGTCTTTTTTGAATACCGGACTCTTGCTGTTATTCACACCTTGCTTTGAGGGCTACTTCCTCTTTTATAGTTCTCTCTAATTTGTGCTATTTCCTTTGTCTTCATGAAGGGAGGATTACAATAACCCTACTTTCTGGTCAAGGGTTTGCCTCCATAACATGGCTCAGTTGGCCAAGGAAGCTACAACTGTTCGACGTGTCCTTGAATCATTGTTCCGCTATTTTGATGATGGTGAACTCTGGTCTCCACAATATGGTCTTGCTCTTTCTGTCTTGATGGATATGCAGCTAATAATAGAGAAATCTGGTACAGAGCATAAGCCGTCTTTATTTCCATCAAGCTATTTTATGCCTCTTGGATTCTTTTTTGGGGCTTGAAGTTTTTTCCCTTGATGTGCAGGACAAAAGACACATTTTGTATTGTCCATCTTAATTAAGCACCTTGATCACAAGAATGTTCTTAAGAAACCCAATATGCAACTAGATATTGTTAATGTTTCCACCTGCCTAGTCCAACGAACAAAGATTCAGCCATCAGTTGCTATAATTGGTGCATTGAGTGATATGATGAGACACCTGCGTAAAAGCATACACTTGTCACTTGATGATGCAGAGCTGGGGACTGAAGTAATTGAATGGAACCGTAAATTTCGAACAGCAGTGGATGAGTGCCTTGTGCAGATAGCATACAAGGTAACTTCTTGCCTGAAATTTACAGCACAACTAGATGTCTAATGGTATGTCTTTCAGAAATTTGATTTATTTTAATGTTTGGTTGGATTTGATGCATTTTTATGATACAAGTTTCAAGTCTTATAATAAGGTGAACAACTAGTCTTTTGACATGTAACCACTGATGTATTGTATAGTTTTTCCTCGAATTGAGTTGAATATATATAGGTTTGTGTTTTTCCATGCTCAAATCTGTGTACAATAAAGGTTTGAGCCAAAATGAGAGCTGTTCAATTTACAGGTTGGAGATGCTGATCCTATCCTTGATGTAATGGCTGTAATGTTGGAGAACATGCCAAGTATTACCGTTATGGCAAGGACCTTAATTAATACTGTTTATCGTACTGCTCAGATAGTGGCATCCCTGCCCAATTTGGCCTATCAGAACAAGGCAAGACTGCAATTAAATATTTGTCCAATCTTATATTTTCTGGTTTTATGGACTTGTATGACTTTTCTGCTTAAAATTCTGCAGGCTTTTCCTGAGGCATTATTTCATCAATTACTTCTGGCTATGGTCTATGAAGACCATGAAACCAGGGTGGCTGCACATCGTATTTTTTCTGTTGTTCTTGTGCCATCTTCTTTTTGTCCCCGATCTGCTACTGCTACCACTTCCATCCCCAATAAGGCACCCAATATGCAAAGGATGCTCTCAAGAACTGTATCTGTGTTTTCTTCTTCAGCTGCACTCTTTGAGAAAATGAAAAAGGAAGAGCATACTAAACAAGAAAATACCTCCGTAGACACGCAGCAAAAAGTTGTAGCCAATGATCCTTCCATGCTAACTAGATTGAAGTCAAGTTACAGCCGTGCTTATAGTGTGAAAAGGAACCCATCAGCCAATGAGAATTCAACAGAAAATAATCCTTCCATGCTAAATAGACTGAAGTCAAGTTACAGCCGAGCTTATAGTATGAAAAAGATTCCATCACCTGTAACAGAAGAAGAGATTACCACAACCATCCCTATCGCAACCAAAGAGCAGGTGTCTTATCTCCTATCATTTGAGAATTCCCTATAGATATCAATATCCTGTATACTTGTTGCCTTTCATCTGAATGACCAATTATTTTCCTTTGGGTACAAAAACTATGGCAGATAATGTCTCTTAGGTTGAGCAGCCGCCAGATTACCCTTCTGCTTTCATCAATTTGGGCACAATCCCTTTCTCCTCTGAATTTTCCTCAAAACTATGAAGCAATTGCTCATACGTACAGCCTGGTGTTGCTATTTTCCCGGAGTAAGGTATTGCTTTAATTCTTGTCAGATTAATTTTATCAAGAAATTCCAAATTATAGCTCTCCTATTTTTCTGGGTTTTCAGTCTGAATCATGTATGGAGCAATGCATATTATACCCATTGTTTGTATTACTTTCTTATTTCTAGTGGTCTTATAAGGGATGAAGTTAATCATTTTCTTCTACTCTTTTGAATGGATTAGGTCATTAGTATTCACTGTCTTAGCTTACTAGAAATTGTTTGCTTTTCTGTCCCAAATTCCCAATTAGTTGCATATAAAAGTTCCAGTGTCTGTATGAGGTGGAGGACATTCTTTTAGGAAGAAGGTTGGCCTTGCACTAGGATTTCCTTCCTTCATGTGATTTATTTCTTATTAATTTTATTTTTTTACTCCAGAACACCAGCAATGAGACTTTGATTCGAAGTTTCCAGTTAGCGTTTTCCTTAAGGGGCTTTGCTCTTGCAGGAGGTAGTCCTTATATCTTAAACTACTTGCATATTACCTTTTTGCCTTTGCAATTCACTAAACTGTATTTTGGCTGAGATACGACCATATCAACAATGTTAATCAAAAGTTAGTATGCGTCATAAAAAAAGATGGTTTACTTGATCAAATGTTGGGGCTGCGGGGCAGCTTGGATGCATGACGATTTAATCTTTTTCTGCATCCTAGTTTTGCAATTGAACATACTGTTAGCTATATGATCTGTATAATTGTCATTGCTCCATGAAGATGATCATACAATAGAATTCAGAATCGTGTACCTTCATACTGTACTAGTAAACAATCACTGGTGCATAGGAACAGAAAAACATCAGGTAAACTCTTATGATAGTAACAACTTATAGGATCAAGTTGAAGAATCATAATGAAGGTGAAGTACACTTTGTGAAGTTAATGGCTTTTACCACCAATTTGTAGTACTGGTGGTAAATTAGATCATTATAATGCAAGGAATATGTTTGAGAAGCTTTAGTGGGCAAGGGTGATGATAGAAAATCAGCACATGAACTTGACCCTTGAGGTAGTTTTTACGGTGAAAGACCATGGTGGAGAATCATAATGCAGGCGAGTCATTATAATATTTATAAATTAAAGATCATCACGAGAGACAAATGGTTTGACATGCTTTGATGGGCATCACTGGCTGACTGTTATCCATTTTGGTTGGCAGAGGAATAACTATGTCCCAACCTGATAGGTTATTTTACTCGTATGTATACATAAACATATAAAACAATCTGAGGTTTTAAGATAAAAACAACTTTCTTTTGACAAGGATGAAATTAAATTCATTTTTTTTCTTGGCCTGTTTTCTGTATATTCACCAATTCCACTACACTATAATGAACTTGACTGCAACCTGTCTTTTCTTTATTTTGAATTTGCAGGACCACTACAACCATCACGTCGGCGATCCCTCTTTACCTTGGCAACATCTATGATTATCTTTTCTTCCAAAGCCTTCAACGTTCGGCCTGTTGTTTCCTGTGCCAGAGCTACACTTAAAGATAAAACAGTAGGTCTAATAGTCTTTAGTAGGCCTTATTTTATTTTCTACCACTTGAGCGGGATTACCTTCACCCTGCTACTTGGGCAGATACTATCATAGAGGAAACTTGAAATTCTTTTTGTCCTTAATTTCTTTGGCTGTATACTCTTTATGTTTGTGAAATTAGGGCTTACCTCTTAATTCTCTTTATGCCATTACCACTTCTTATCAGGTTGATCCATTTCTACAACTGGTCGATGAGTGCAAGTTACAGGTTAACAAGCAACTGGTGGACAATCCAAGAAAAGTTTATGGATCTAAAGAAGATAATGAGGATGCTCAACAGTCACTTTCAGCCATAAAACTAACAGAGAGCCAATCAAAAGAATCATTTGCTTCGATGATATCTAAGTTTCTGGGAACATCAGCAGATGTAACCTTCATTTACATTCTCTTAACTTAAAGCATTATTTATTTAGCTTTATATTCTGTAATACTGACATTATAGATTTTTAAACAGCAAGATTCTGTCATAAGACAAGAGTTGCTTAAAGATTTCGTGCCAGATGATGTATGTCCACTGGGAGCTGATTTATTCATGGAAATGCCGGAAGAGACGTCGGAGCCAGCAGTGGAAGACAAAGGTTCTGAGAAGGTAACTACTTTCTTTTATTTTTAATCCTTTTTTTTCTCTTTTTATTGAACTTCACACCTATGTAAATGATGGCATGAATGCAGGCCGAGCCACCACTTTTCACATCAGATGATGGTCCTGTACCTAATACATCTGAAGGTCAAAAAGATCGCGGTCTTCTGCTGAGCCTAGACTCTCCCCCACTTCTGAGTGTTGGTGAACTTTTAAATACAGTAAGTTATACTTAGTTACTCATATTTATAGTTATAAATTTATACAGAACCATGCAAGTGAAATAATTGCTAACTTCCCTAAACAGAATTTGCATAAGTTTTTTGCTAATTGAAAGCATTGTTGAAGTAATTGTTAGCTTTCCCCCAAATTAAATCCATTCTAATTGAAACGTGACACACAGGTTTCTGAAACAACAAATCAAGTTGGAAGATTTTCTATCTCGACTGCAAATGACATGCCTTACATGGAAATGGCTGGCCACTGTGAGGCCCTTTCAGCAGGAAAGCAGAAAAAGATGTCCGCTTTAATGAGTCAACAAAGTGTGATTAAAGTATCTGCCTGCGACCAAATCCAACCAATGCAGGGTTATGAACATAACCAAGCAGTTGAAATGTCGACCGATTTTCACTTTCAGCAGGTCCTCTATATACACTTACAGTCGTACATAGGTTATTTAAGCATCTTTTTTTTGGTTCACTGAAAATATCTGAAAGCATTTTGGAAATTCTAAGATATCAACACCACTTGGGCTAGAATTTCATACGCAAATCTTTTTTTTTTTATTTTAATCAATTATGTTTCTGCTGCAATCGGTCCTGATAAGTTATCTGATTTTGTAACATTCTGTAAATGCAGTATGGAGCTGGAAACCCATTCCTTGACCAAAATTTTGGTCCTAATTCACTCAACTCAACAACTCCAGCTGGTCTTTTCCTCTGCACAGCTGAGTACCAGCAAGTTCAGCACTTCCAGTTACCAGCTTCTAGCCCCTATGATAACTTTCTGAAGGCTGCTGGATGTTAATGCCGTTACAAAAACACAGCTGCTCTCACAAGGCTCAGACTCTGGATCGGAGTTTGCAAGTCTTAAGTACTTAACTGAGGGTAACAAAGGCTTTAGTATTCCTTGTTGCTTCCATTTTTTGTAATTGTAGCGGGTAGGAACAGATCCTACCGGTGGATCAGCAATTCAGCATTGACATTTTGTTTGATATAAGTCAGGAATGAAGCTCAAATTCCATGGAGGAGTTAAGAATGGAGCTCCAGCAGCACAATGGAGACAGAATTTGGAGTTCTTGTTCCTGCTGTGTTGTAATCTTAGCATTTCAGATACTAGCAACTATTGATGGATCACAGAAATTTCAGTTTGAACATCTCATACCTTCATTCATTATTATTTTATTTCATTCATTCTTTGAAGGGGAATGCTTTTCCTCTCCCTTCTTTTCTCCCCTTAAATTAACTTGTATATTGTAATGAATCTTTTGAGAGTTCATGGCCTCCTCAGATGCTGCAAGGAGCTTCTACTTGTATAGTAATATAATTTTAGTAGAAGTGAAAGTTTGTATAGCTTGGATTGTTTGTAATTGTGATTATTTTATTTTAATTCGTATTTGTTTGCAGTGAAAAGCTATTCAAGACGTGACTCGTTAGATGTTTAACTCGTGAAATTTGAGTTTTAATTCAATGGTACATTAGTCTGAGCTCTAAATACTGTTAAACGTACATGAAACTTTTATAAGTATATGAATTTTTTTTATATAATTTTATAAATAAATTTCTATGGTAACAAAGTATAACTGTGAAAATAAATTAAACATCTAAATTAGAATCTGCCAAAAACCCACTTTAGAACAGTTTCGCAAGTGAAGAGTATATTATAATTCTCCATTGCCCTGATAAAGATTGAAACTTGGATTTCCTTTCATTGGTTTAGAGTCAGTTTTTAAAACGGTGAGATCTCTGAGTTTAATTCTTACCGGAATTAAAGTATATCCAAAAAAATTTTAAATTTAAAAAATGCTTCCTTATATAATGAATGAGATGTTACACAATAATTAACATCAGAAATCGACTAAAATAGACTATCAGACAAGGCTATGTGGGTAAAATCCGATAAATCAATATGCGATCCACCTATAAAAAAAGGACTGGACAATCTTAGTGCTCGAAAATGAGAGAAAATGAAATCTGAACACTTTAAATCTGTCTCATGTCGGACTCGCTCTCAATTGTTGGGTAAGACTCCATAAGAAAATTATCATTAATAATTTCAATTCAGTAGATCCCTTTGCACCTGCAATCATGGGATTTCCAACCAATTAGCTGATAAGATCCCTTACTAACGAGTCGGCCATATCATTGCCAGATTATTGAAAAATATTATATTTATCTTCACCTTTTTATAGTATAAAAGAGGAACAATCACAGAGATAAAAATATATAATTCTATTACACTAAAAGTTTTAAGCAATTCATTATATTCACCCTATTCTCTAGTATAGTAACTTGAGTGTCGGAGTAGTTGTCGTGGACACTCACCACTTCACGTTTTCTGTCTTATAGGTCTAGCCAATTACAGCACAATTCTGTTATCTAAGAGACACAAACACGATTTGAAACAGACAAAAAATCTGTCATGTTCTTACCTTCAATTACTATAAATTTATCAAGTAGGTCACAAGGAACCTAATTTCTCATAATACAAAAATATGCAAAAACAATTAGTCTTGAATTGCATTACAAGAAATTCAAGAGATACTTATACCAACCCCACTCCTGAGATTTTGCACTCGTTCTCTTTCTCAATTCGGTTTGATTAAATAGAAAACTCTGTTTCTGATCGTTATCATATAATATCATTCTTCCTCTTTTAGCACCCATTTTTTGCCTTCAGTAAAATCAATAATCTAAACTCTTCCTTTCTATATGAATTTTACTTTAGCATCAATATCATTGTATAGCTGGATATGCCAACTACAAGGAAATAACTTTATTTACAAGTTAAGTATCAAGCTTATATTGTTTCCAAAAGGAAATTATAATAGGAAATAACAAATGGACTCAGAAACTAACAATATCAATGCTATGATTAGCCTTATATATCGATAATCGATGTTAAGCTTACTCTTGACCCACTTATATTGAGTAACTACTAGACTCTTCTTACTCCATGCCAAATACTCTCTCCCTTATCAGAGGTATTCACCAATTGAAATAGAGATAAACTTTATTGTCTTTGAGAAAATCCATCATTGTTGACATCTCAAATCATTAAGAGGGTTCTCATCAAATCTATTACACCTTTCTAAGTCCCCAATTGAATGAATACCTCAAGAACATACCACAATACTCCATGTATTGAGTTGAACTACCTCATTTTCTCTTATTTTGTCTTATTGCACCCTTAATCTCGGCCTCAACGTGATTGTACCAACTGCACATTAGTCAACAACCCTAGTACTTGCAACTCTACATTACTTTCACCTTGATACTCATATCGATAAGTCTCGATCCCTTCTCACAAACTCATTTCGACTCTTTTTTCTTCCTTTGAGTTTTCAGGAGGAAATTAAAAATCTCTTTCCCCTGATCATTGTCAAAAGATACCATCACCAGACTGGCTCCTTCCCTTAGGATTAGAATTTCATACTTTTCTTGATTTTCCCTTCATCCCCTTTTATATCAGCATTATAACTATTGCATCACTCATCGGATTAATTGTAATTACAATGTCCATGAAAGCCTCGAGTGCTTCACCTTTTTTAATATTAGCAGCTCAATATAGTTTTATACGTGAATAACACTAATCTGGGAAAACAAGAATGCATAAGTCATCCACATTGGATAACTCTTTAATTCCTATTACATGTTTTCCCCCTTTTTGGTTTTCCTCTATTTCTCTACAAGGTTCTTTCATCCTCTTATGCACTTCTACATATGCAATTTATAACCTAATGTAGCTTTTTCCATGGAGAGAATTTCACAATGCTTAACGGCTCCACCTTCCTAATGTTCCATTTATCAAATTTTCCTTTGTCGCCTTCACTCCAGCTTACTTTGATTAACACACATTATGCCTTATATCATGTTTGACCCTTTTAGTGGCTCCCCCACTTATCGTTTTGATTCCTCTGTTTGGGTTGCTAATAATGAGATACTGAGAGTTGAACTTTTCTTCAACTCAGTGTTACCCTAACTGACTAACTCTTGGCTATCACTGACACTGTGCAACTCTTCTTCATATCTTTTTAACACTCATTTTTGTCTCAGGTTTTAACCATCTCTAGAAATCATCCAACCCAATAAGTCCCAATACATCTTTATGTTACCAATGAGAGGTGAAAATTTCATTTGCATACTTTTCTTACGAACTCAATATTGGAGTTTACCAACTCTTTCGAGAATTAAATGCCGCATTCTTAAAGTAAAATTGAATATGCATGTTCTCTTCACTATCTTGTGGGTGTGAGTTAGACATCCCTTTCCATAGAATCTCCTTTTCAGCTTCCCATCTTGGCAAGTCTTGTTGATCCAACACTTGGATACAACTTTCAACCTGTCTACACAATAACAATTTTCAATAGCATCAAGAAATAAATTTATAATGGAGAGGAAATCATTTACCTCCCACACATCACCTGCATCGCATCAAGATTTGTTTTTCTAGGCTTCCAACATTGTCTACCAACATTGCCTACCTCATAAGTATCCGCCTTAGGATTGGCTAGCAACTCTCACCATTAGTTTCAGCCTGGCCTGCTTCATTGGCTCTCTCGTAGGAACTAGTCTGCAATTTCCTCATTGTTATTTGATCATCCAGTTCATTTCCTAAGTAATCCCATAGGCTTTCGCATGCCGCATTCAATGTTTTTACACAATTCTAGCAGAATACACGAGAGGCATTGCCTCAATTTTATTCAAGGAGGCTACTACCTCAAATTTATCTCAGGAGGCCACTGCCTCGCTTTTTATTCAAGAAGGCCACTTCCTTAATTTTACCTCAGAAGGCCATTGCTTCACTTTTATTCAAGGAGGCCACTGCCTCAAATTTTGAATGTGTTAATCTCGATATTCTTAAGCGGATTCAAGAACCATTAGCTCACCTACGCTTAATTTTTCAGCCATAGGATCACTATACTCTCTTTAGATGCCACTAGAAGGAGTGTGCAACACCTAGTCATTACTCTCTCTCCAAGAGACACAAGTTAATGGGGTGTGCAGAACTAGGTCATTACTCTCTCTCTCCCAATAGTGTACCTAATGGAGCATGTAGCATCCCAATATAACATGGCTATTATTGCCAAATGTTTGTTGTTCCCCCTGCGCCTCAAGGCACTAATCTTATAGTTTTCACATAAGGTAGTACACATTAGCACTTATGCTGCCCATCTTAGGTGGGACATTCACTTCACCGAGCACAGAGCTTTCCAGCCTCTTCTCTCAAAGGCATTAGATGTCCCACTAACATTCCATCGTATTCTTTTGCATTGTTCACTGATTGCAACTTTGTTCTTATACAAACTGTCACGGGCCAGCATTTTGACACTCATTTGGGATCGTACAACACTTGATTTGAACATCTTCAAGTCAAGTCAGTTTTAAGTATCACTCAATACTTTGTGGGTATGAACAACCTAATTAGTCAAGGTTATATGAGCGAACAATGAGACCAACATGCAACATTTATTCAAAAGCCTCACAATATGCATAAAAAAAAAAGAACCGAACATGAGAATTCATAAATAGGCTACTTATTTTATTTTAGGGACAAAATGGTAATAATACATTATTATCAACACAACCATTAAAATAATTCTTACCTCCTTTGTAGACAGGGGGGACGGTTTATAGGGAGTGAAGGCACAACTCAGGAACTCTATAGGCCTACAGTAGCCAACTGGGTCCAACCCTTGCTGGTGACTAACTAATCACTCCCCCTAAAGAGTTTTAGGAACAAAATGACTTGTGGTAGGAACAGACATCAATATGTCTCAAATGACACACCTCCTAAATAACTAATCTAAAGGAAATTACAAATATATGTCACGGTCCTTAGCTTTCTTCTATTTCATACTAATTTATCCCAATATTATTTCTCAAAAACTCTATTGTTAAAAAATTATAGTTTTAGCCCTGGTATTCTAGGATTCTAATACCGTGGACATCCATTACCACACGTTCTATGTCTTGTAAGTCTAACCAATCCCAACACAACTTTATTTATCACTTCTCTTATCTCATATTTAAACATGTGTAAATAAAATCAATTATTAATTAATTCTAGTATGCTATTAAGTATATTAGTAAATAATTATCTTTTTCTTATTGATTAATATTTTTTGGGAAGAAAATTTAAGTTTGAATAATGACGGAAGAAAATTTTGTCTCTTAAATTAAGCATGTTAAAATAACAGACATCAATTGTGCATTTCAAATTTTAAATTATTAGTTAAGAATACTTTAATAAATATAATTTTTAAAATGGGTTTTAAGGTAAATCAAGTGGGATTATAGATTTTTATTATATATGAATTTTGATATTTAGTTATTGAGAAGATGAAAGAAAAAAAATATAATGAAGGGTATCAATTCATTTACTTTTTTTTAGAGTAAAAGAATTTGTAAAAATTTAATTTAATTAATTTTTTTTGAATTTTTTCTTTTATTTAAGAGGTTTTAATTAAACTTAACTATGATTTAATTGTGAGCTATGTCAAATTTATGATTTAATTTGAATATGATCATAATTTGACAAAAAAATTTGCATTATTTTATTTAATAAATTTTACTCTAAATAGATTTAAACTTACGGTTAAATTGTGATCCACGTCTAGAATTAAAAAATTACGATACAAATATGAATTTTAAAAATATTTAAATTATTTAAAATCAATTAATTATGTATTATTATTTATTTTTATATGTATTTGCTATTCTATCAGATTATGTAAAGCAGGAGTAGTGTATGATTATTCATGAAGCATCCTCATTAGTTTTTTTTTTTTTTTTTTTTTTCCTTTTGTATTGTGCGGTGATAATGCTTTTCCTGGTGAACATTCGGTCGGTTCGGTTCAAAATCGAATTAAATTGAATAAATTAAAAGTTAAAATTTTAATATTTATAAAAATCAAATCAAATTGATTTTAGTCAGAAATCAAATTGAACCAAACTGATCTAATTCGGTTCGATTTTATTCAGTTTGATCAATTTCGATTTTTAATAATTTTTTTATTTTTTACGCTTTATTTTTAATATTTTAAAATTTAATTAAAATATTTTAATTTTAATATAATTTAACTTTTCTATATTATTGAAAATAACATATTATTATTACATAACCAAAATTTTTAAAATTAAAAATCGAATCGAATCGAATTGAATAAAAAACCAAACCAAATTTTAAAATTAATTCGATTCGATCGATTTTTTCGATTTAACCCGAATACTACTTCCCCTACTTCCTAATACCTAACATTCCCATTTTAGTTGGCAAGTACTCTTCATTTATGAAATGAAAGCAACCAAACTAAGAATATGTGCTTGGAAACTTCTTGGTATCTTCTTCTTATTGACATCTATTTATTATTGTTGGGTGAAAAAATAATTATCGATTCGATTTAAAATCTAATTAAATTAATTAAATTAAAAATTAAAATAAATATTTATAAAAAATCAAATAAAATTAAAAAAAATTAATTTAAATCGAATCGATTTAATTTAATTTAATCGATTAAAATTTTTAATAGATTTAATATGAGTTTGTATCGATTTATAATTTAAAGAATATAAATTTATTATTATTTATACATCAGTTTAGTATGAATTTGTATCTATTTATATATTTAAAGGAATTTGAGATGATGTAATTATATAAAATAATATAAAAATCAATATTAAAATTTAAAAAAATGAAAATTATTAGAGTTTAAATCTTGAGTTTATTTACCAAGAATTGTTTATAATGGACTATCATTTTCTTTTGGAGTAAATCAGTCTTTTCTCTTCTCCAGGTCAATTAGCCCCAAATCTGGCTTTGACTCTTCTTGTGTAGATCTCACCTCTACAAGGACAAGTTACACGTATGGTCTTTCCTTTTGAATAATGTCCCCACCAGGTGGGTCCCATTCTCAATGCAACGGCTCTGATCACACCAAACCCACACATCATCGATCAACTATTTTATTTTTCAAATTGCTTGCAGCAACAAAAAGTTAAGGATTTTTATGACGTCAAAAAGCAAACCTTAATTATTTAATATTCCCCTAATTATTCTATTAATTATTTTATTTTTATTTATTTTACAAGAAATCTATTCTAAAAAATATTTTCAATATATTTTTATATTATTTAAAATAATTGATTGATAAATCTGATGAGAAATCTATCCAAATAAAATCTGTGGAATATGAGAGCAATTAACCAAGATTTATTTATGAATTATGTGAAAAAGAGTAAAATAATTAAATAATTGAATTTAAAATAATAAAATATTAATTTTTAAAAATTTACTTAATAAAATAAAAATAAAAACTGATTTTTTGTATGGCAGCTTTGCGTAGCCAACCTTCCAAGTGCAACAACAGTAGCAGAGTTAAACTGCGTTGACGCACATAAAAGCAAATCAAAATCCTCTTCTTTCTCCCGCATTTCCTTTTCTTTTTTGCCCCTTTTTCCTATTATGACCTCACCTTCTATTCTTTTCCTCTCTTCTCTCAGCACCTAACCCACCCTCCGCTCCGCTCGCCGGTTTCCTCCTCCGGCTCCTCTATCCGGTCACCGTCTAAAACATCCTTCGATTTAATTCCGTAAATTATACTAGATTTTAGGCTAGTGAACAGAGAAAGAGAGAGAGAGAGAGTCACAAGCCTAAATTTTCTGACTTCTGTTTGATTTTCGTTTCTTGTTTGTGATTTGTATGGTAGTTTCTGTCATTAGAACTTTTTTTCTCCCTGTAGCTCATTTTTGGTTGTTCAGTTTGAGAATCAGACATAGCATTTCGAAACCCTAATTTGTTTTTTTTATTGATCTGGTTCGAATCTTCTGCAAAACTTAAGCTGAAGGTGCCATGTGAATCCTTGCTTTTCAGTTATTTTTGCTTTTTTAATGTATTAGACGTGCAATTATTTAGCTTACAAGGTATAAAATTTAGGGTTTCTAAGCTCAATCTTGCTTTACAAGATTTGGATGTTTAGCTGCTGTTCTTATTGTTGTGTTTTTTTTGTTGTCAAAAGTAAAATTTTGAAGGAGTTTCGAAATGAAGAGACTGAGGTCGAGTGATGATCTCGATTCCTATAATGAGAAGAGCTCTGCCAAAGATTCCAATCCCAGTCGATCGTCTCGAAGCTTTTATTACAAATCCGATAATGTACGGAAGGGATTGATGTCCACTTCATCTTCGTCGAGCAGGTATGATAGGGATCGATCTATGGATGATGATAGTCGGGAGAGCTCCAGGATGGTTCGGAAGAGGTCGGATCACGATGTCGATAGCTTTGATAGGAGAAAAGGGGCAGGTGTAGGGTTTGATAGGTATAGTGGTAGAGATGGGTATAGTGGAAGTGGAGGTGGAGTGGCTGGTGGCAGTGATAGAAGTATCCATCGATCTGAGAGTTTCTGTGGGTCCCGGAGGGAGTTTCCGAAAGGGTTTAGGTCTGAGAGGGACAGGTCCAGAAGAGAAGGCAGCGTCTCATCTTGGAGAAGATTTGGTAGTGGGAGTAAGGAGTTTGATGACGTTAGAGGTAGTAGGAGTGCAAATGAGGAGAGAATAAGTGCTGCTACTAGGTCTTCTCCCAAGGGATTGAGGGATGTGAGGTCGCCCACATGGTCAAGGGATTCGGGGAGTGAGCAAACTAGGTTGGTGAGAGGTGGTGGTGGGAGGGATGAGGGGAAGGGGAAATCATCAACTTCAAAGTCGAGGTCATCACCAACATGGTCAAAGGATTCAGGAAGTGAACAATCAAAAAGCGTGGAGGTGGGAAAGAAGAGTGAATTGGAGGCCAAGAGCACTGAAATGGAGGTGAAGAGCGTTGCTAGTGGGAGTAAGAGCATTGAAATGGAGGCAAAGAGTGTGTCTAGTGGAAGTAGTAGCGAAATGGAAGAAGGGGAGCTTGAGCCGGAACCTGAACCTGAACCAGTTCATCAAGTTGTCAAGGAAGATGAAAATGATAATGAAAAAGGAGGGCGAGAGGATGTTCCCTCTGTTGATCACGGGGAGGTTGAGCCTGAAAGAGAGGCAAATGATCAAGTAAATAAGGTAGAAAAGGAACCTGATAAAGCAGGTGTTTCAGAGGGAAAAGGTGGGAAAGAAGTTGATGAGATGCAGAAGTGTGAAAAGAATTCAAATGATAATAGTGTTACTGAAGACAAAGTTGGCAATGTGGATGGTGATGAAGGGGGTGAGGGGGATCATTGTTTTAAGGAACCAATTGAGTCGAAGGAGGATGATAGTCGGGAAGTGGTAATTGAGAAGCCAGCACATTTGGAAGAGAAAAGTAGCCAAGAGAAGGGTATTGATCTTGAGGCAAAGATGGAGGATGTTGAAGTGGCAGAGTCAAATAAAGAAGTTAATGAGGATAATGGAGGGGCTGAAGTGGACACTGGTCTGATTGCAGAGGATTCAGGCCAAAATTTGAAGGATAAAGGCAAAAGTGTGGCTTTTTTCCCAACCCTTGTTGCTGATTCTGTTGAAGATGGTAAATGGAGTGAGAGAGAATCCAGAAAAGTTCCAACTTGCAAGGATGAAGATGATATGGAAGGACCAAGTATTAGGGGATTTGAGTTATTCACCAGCTCTCCTGTTAAAAGGGCAGAAAAAGCAGAGCAATCTGGTGTTAGCAAGCCAAAAGAGGAAAAGCTGGTGTTGGAGTCGCTTGATCTTTCTCTTAGCTTACCAAATGTTCTGTTACCTATTGGTGCCGCTATAGATGCACCACAGGCTCCTGGTTCCCCTAGCAATGGGAGAAGTGTTCAATCTTACAGCACATTTTGCACAAATTCTGATGGGTTTACTGCTTCAATGTCTTTCTCAGGTTCTCATTCATTTTTTCACAATCCTAGCTGTTCGCTAACTCAAAATTCGTTGGACATGGACAACTATGAACAATCTGTCCACAGCCGTCCCATATTTCAGGGAGTTGATCAAGCTAACTGGCAGTGTCAGGCCCAAAATGATACTAAGCTTAAAGGTGTTCCCTTATATCAAAGAGTTTTGATGAATGGAAATGGCTCTTTCCATCAGTCTCAAGCATTACAAGGTATGTCAAATGGTCAAACATTGCAAGGAAGCTCTAAAATGGCCAATGGACTGGAAAGGCAGTTGAGTTTTCACAAACAGTTGTCAGGAGGACAGTCAAGGAATCCTGAAGAAACTGGATCTCCTTCACATAGTGTTGGGTCTCATGAAATCGGTACAAATTACAGCCTTGAGAAGAAACGAGCCATGAGAGAGAAACATGGTGGTAGCTTATATAGGAGTAACAGCCAAAAGGAACAAGAACAGCTTTTGATAGGTGGGGCAGATTTTGTTGAGAGTATTATCAGTAGAATAGTGTCTGATCCTATTCATGCAACGGCCAGGAAATTCCATGAAATGACAGGACAATCTGCATCTCTAGTCAAGGAGAGTATTCGTGAGATTATGTTAAATGTTGATAAGCAAGGACAGCTGTATGCATTTCAGAGTGCTCTGGAAAACAGGTCTGACTTAACCTTGGGTGTGCTGCTGAAATCCCATCGGTTTCATTTGGAAATCTTGGTTGCTTTGAAAACTGGTCTTCGGGAATATCTTCAAGTAGACAATAATATTTCATCTTCTGATTTGGCGGAGGTTTTTCTCAACTTACGATGTAGAAATCTAGCCTGTCGGAGTCCTTTGCCTGTGGATGAATGTGATTGCAAAGTTTGTGGGAAGAAGAATGGCTTTTGTAGTGCATGTATGTGCCTTGTGTGTTCAAAATTTGACATGGCATATCAAACGTGTAGTTGGGTTGGGTGTGATGTTTGTCTTCATTGGTGCCATGCTGATTGTGCACTGCGGGAGTCTAATATTAGAAATGGAAGGAGTGCTAATGGGGCTCAAGGAACTAGTGAGGTGCAGTTTCATTGTGTTGCTTGTGATCACCCCTCTGAGATGTTTGGGTTTGTCAAGGAGGTTTTTCAGAACTTTGCAAAGACATGGACAGCAGAAACATTTTGCAAGGAACTCGAGTATGTGAAGAGAATTTTTAGTGCCAGCAAGGATTTTAGAGGGAGGCGGCTGCATGAAATTGCTAATAGGATGCTAGAAAAATTGGCAAATAAGGCTAATATTTCTGAGGTTTATAGTAATATCATGGGCTTCTTAACTGGTAAGTACTTATTTTTCATTTTTTGTGCTTGTAAATATGTGCTTTATCCATTTTTGGGTGTTTCTTGCTATATTTCTGATATATCAGAATCATTCATTTTGAAAGAAAAAAATTCAAATGAGTTTTTGTAAAATAATACATAATTTCAATTTCTTTTGAAGTAAGTTTTTTATTTTAAAAAAAAATAAAAATAATTGAGTTCTTAAACTAGAGAATTGATCAAAAGAAATCAATTTAACTGAATTCTTGCTTAATTTTTTATTCCAAACAAGGTGGATATATTTTGATAATTCCAAGAGAATCTGAATACGTCCCAATATTAGTAAACATCCGTTCCTGAAATTCTCTACATGTTGAATAAGTTGTATTGAGAAATTTATACATGCCTTGTGAACAGACGTTGAATAGGTGTATAGAGAATGGATATTCCAATCTTTGAAGAGGAAATTTGTCTTTCATACTTGCATGTGTCATAAGGCCATCTTGTAGGCTGGCATTCTGTTTTGGTTTTGTTGCTTAATTTATAAGTCTAGCCCCTTCAGTTCAAATTTAAGTTGCTTGAGATCTACTGATGATCCTCGGTGGTTTTATTTTGGGGGCCATTGCTTGGTGTAATGGTAACTTCTTGCACAAAGTGGCTGTTTATGTACTTGAGGGCAGTTAGCAAATGCTAAAATGCTGCAAAACTATGTTTCTTTTTGAAGGCTGCTTCATACAACCATATTGTTGGGGACATAAAGGGGTAATGGTTTTTACTGTTACGGTCTATACTTAGTCTAAATGTTCTGTATGGTCAGCTTTGAAGCAGCTATGGTAATTTTTTTTTTTCAAAAAAAAAAAGCACACTGAATTCTTACGAAGACAAATATGTTTCTTTTTGGAACTTTCTGTTACGTGTTGTTTTGGTATTTTGGTGATTGAAATTGGATTCCCCATGTCTGTGACTCTATGTAAGATAAAAATTTTTGCTTCATTAAAAATTTGGACTGCTTCTCATATTAAATGGCCTGTGTGCTATTGGACTTAAGAGTGATACATCTTATTTGGAATTTTCAGTGCCAGTATGAGATACTGCTTCTCTCTTGTCATATCCATGGGCATATCAATTTTTTTTCCCTGTATATATAGTGATATCCTCTTGTTATTGCAGAAAGTGAATCTTCCAAGTTTGGCAATCCTTCTGGGATCTCTGAGAAGGAACGAGGAAATGGAAGCAATGGCGGGATTGCTGGGCCCAGCCAGGAGTCCTCGTGGCTCAAATCTGTTTATTCAGAAAAGGCTCCCAAATTGGAAAGATCATCTAGCTTTCTTCCTAGCTTTCATACAGAGTTGAATGATAAACGACCTGTAGAGTCTGAGTTGGAGAGGAGTGCCCAAAAAGAACCCATTTTTGATGAACTAGAGAGCATTGTGAGAATTAAACAAGCAGAAGCTAAAATGTTTCAGGCACGTGCTGATGATGCAAGAAGGGAAGCTGAGGGCCTGAAACGAATTGCACTTGCGAAGAATGAGAAAGTTGAAGAAGAGTATAGAAGCAGAATCACAAAACTGCGGTTAGTTGAGACGGAGGAAATGCGGAAACAAAAATATGAAGAATTCAAGACTTTGGAAAGAGCTCATCAGGAATACTTCAGTATGAAGATGAGGATGGAAGCGGATATCAAGGATCTGTTGTTGAAAATGGAAGCTACAAAACGGAACCTTGCCATGTGATTACAGGTAATTTACTCTTAGAAGCCAAATTGATGTAATTTTGATGTAGCTGTATCTTTTAATCTAGTTTTCTTTTTCCTCCCCCTTTTCTTTACTGCTAACCAAATTTGTACAGACTCCAAAATCTTTTGTATTTTATAAATAGCTCCCATTTGTGGATGCAATTTCAAAGATATGTGATAGATCAAGTTTTTGCTTTTCGAGGATTTATGTTTTATTTTCAGGAAATGTATTTGTGATAAACTTTTTTATAGGTTTGTTGATTGGTCATCCATACCTCCATATTCTCGTCAAATAGGAATTTAAATGGACGAAGCATTAGTTTGCTCAAGTAAAATTTTTGTTATTGTTTGAAGAAACTGGGATTTGTGCGTGATTCTGTAAATTAATGAACATTGTTCATTCCTTTACCACTAGTTAAGATTAAAAAGGACAAACTACCACGATGCCAAATGGGTTCCAAATGTTTACCATTTGTTGCTGCTTTTTTTTCCCTACCTTTTTGCATTTGTAGGGTTTATGATCTCGTCCCTATTATGAAAATTGAAAGCGACAAAACCCTATTTTGTGCTTGGAAATTTCTCGGCATCTTCTTCTTATAACATCTACCTGAGGACTTGCTATTTGTTTTCATTGGGTACAAAAATGAAGGTTTATTACGTAGTAGTTGCATATGGAAAGTTTTAATTGTGTATTACATTATGTTTCCCTTTTTTCAACATACTGTCAATGTATATCAAACAGGCTCTGTAAACCTATAGGCAAAATGAAATTATTATATGTATAGCTAGACCTAGCTGTTGTTATAGATTTCAGGGATTGAAAACCTATTGCAGGATCTTTCAATTTTAATTTCCATCTGACTTCAGATATCAAGCTATTTCAAGGGGCGAAAAAAGGCAAATTTTGACCCAAAGGTTGAATTATTGGATTTGGTTATGGAAGACAAATGATTTGATTCAAGTCTATTTTTTATTTCGAGTCGAACTTATCCAGATTTTTCTGAGAGTTGGACCTAAATGCAGTATATGGAGCTAGACCCATTTGTCGGTTTCGTACAACCTAGTTTTAGTTTGGTTATATAGTGAAAGTAAAAAAAAATATCAAAATTTTCCTTTTTGTACAAATTAGAATTGAATTGTAAAATTTCTCTATAAATATTAAATTTCTAATTAATATTATTATAATGCTTCTTAAAATAACTATTTGGTGATCAAGTAAATAACAAGAAGAGAAATTACAACAGATACAAGCGGAAAATTAATTCTTTTATATTATTTAGATACGACGAATATAATTTGTCCTTTTTACAGAAAATAAGAAAATAAACGTTATCTTTTCACATGTTAGAAAATATATATTTTCTAAGAAATAAAATCCATTTAAATTTTAATATAAATAACATGTTCTCTAATAATATGAAACCTTTTAAACTAATCATACTCTATTCACTTTTATTTATGGTTTAATATTTATATACTGTGATAAAGAAATAATTAAATTATATTTTTATTGACCTATTTAGATAATTAAGAGAGAAAAATATAAATAATAAAATAGATTTAGAAAAGGAAAAACTATTTTTTAGTTCTTGAGATATAGCTTAATTAACAGATTCACCTTTCTATGAGATTTAATTTCATCAAAATCAGATTTTTTTCTATAAAAAATATCGTTATTCACATGAAAAATGACTGAACTACCTTTTTAGAACTCAATATTTTTATTTTTGAAATTTAATTTTTATAAATTTATAAATCATTCTCTCAAAAAATTGAAGGAAAAAATACATCTTCATCCTTAAAATACTACATAATTAACATATTTGTCCCTTTATTTTTTAAATTCAACACTTTAATTTCTAAAATTTAAAAAAAAAATCTCAAACTCAATCTCTACAAACAAATAAAAATTTCAATAAATTTAAAATTTAAATTCAGCAAAGATAATAAAAATTAAAATATATAAAATTTAAATTATTAAAAATAAAAAGTTTTGTTATTGTGATAATATAAATTGCTATCGTGTTTGATGATCTGAGATCCAATAGAATAGGGTTTTACAAGGGTTTTGTATTACTGAATAAGGCCTTCTTTCTATGAGGAGGGGATTCCTCTTTTATACATTGTCTTGCTTGCTGGTGACGTGTAAAGGTCTCTCCAGGATTGGGCCACGCGTCTCTGCCATGTGGATTCGGAGGTACTAGGGTATCAGTCGCCTGCTCCATGCGTAACGGCCTCTGATTCTTCCCGTGCGTACGTTCGAGCGGATCTGCCAGGCTGTCTGGTGAATATTTTTCTGGATCCTGGGCTAGGCCGAGAGTTGGGCCGGACGCTAAGCCTGAGTGGAGAGGGCCTGCTTCGTGTGGGCCGGGCCGGTCGGATGAAGATAGGTCGAGCCCGGCGTTGAGGGTTGGATGAGCCAGGCTTGTTATGTATGTCAGGTGTGTGGACCTCTACGTCATGGGCCTTGGGCTGTGGTCAAGTCCCTGGCCCGGGGTGAAGGAATCCAGCAGTCATCAATTGCCCCTTCACCTTCTTGGCAGTTATTGCTCCAACTGCCGAGGGGGTGAATACCAAGAACTAGTATGATCGCGTCTGTTCGGGTTCAGGTGCCTTAATAACATCCTTTCATCTTTCAGTCGTTGTGCAGTTTCTGAATTCTATCTGTTCTTTTCTCTTTCTGTCTTTTTTTTTTCTATTCTTCTTGTCCTCTGCCGCCTTTGCTTTTTTTGTCATCATTATCTGGACATCTCCTTTCTTTCCTTTCCTGTGAATATCTTTTAAGAATCTGACATCACTGGCTTAGAGTCTAGTGTAGCTCTGCCCCGTACTAAGTCCACAGGCTCCGAGTATATATCAGCGCTAGCTTTTCTTCATTCTTGAGCCTTCTGTTGAAATGAGAAATTCTTGTTTTATCTGTGGCATGTCTATTCGACGCCTTCTTCAAACAGATTGCCTTGTGCCTCAGAGGTTTGTTTCGATTTTGCTCTTATCATCTTAAGGGAGAACTGTTTCTGACTTGTCTCTGTTTTGGAATTTTTTGCAGTTCCTGAAATAAAAATGGGTCAGCTCAAAATTCTTGAAAATTTGATGTTACCTCTAAGGCGTCTGGATGGTGCATTGAAGATCCTTCTGGTATGGCAGCCGAAGGGTGGGACCATTCGGGAAGCTGCTGAAACTGCTTTACCCAGGTCGTCTGGCCGGCCTCCTCCTCTGCTTGTTGCCCGGGCTCCAAAGAAGTTCTGGGCTATTGAGGGGTTCGCTCTAACTTCACCTTTTTCCGCAGAGAAACAGGGAATTTCCTCGATGCCCCCGTTGTCCTCTTTTGATATAAATGGGAGTGGCGCCGGCGCTCAGCTTGTTGTCCTTTTTTATGTGAAGTACCAGTATTATTATTCCCTTTGGTGTGAAGTACCAGTATTACGTGAGACTGGGATCTGCTGCACTCAGTCAGGTCTCCAGCGATTTCTTCGAATGTGTACTTCGCGATCTCTTCGGGGCCATAGCCTCGAAGACTTATGTCTTTCATGTGTGGTGCACGGCCGGCATACAATATCTGAGCTTGTTCGAATGTACCGTGCATCACACTCGGGTAACCGAACGTTTGCCCAGGGGGACAGTGAGAAATGCTTATGGGAATCAACTTGTTCAGTTCCCCTATAATAGCGAGACAGATCTTGGCCTTTTCTGAAAAACTCACATTCCGAGCTACGAGAAGTCCTCCGAGCTGAAGACTAGAATAGTAGGGTAGGTGATAATCGTAGATGATGAAGTATCTGGATATGTAAATCCTTTAAGGATAGTCTTTCATCCCGTAGTGTAGGCCTTTGTAACGTGCTGTAATGTACTTTTCTTTTAATGAAGTTCTTGTTCTGCTCTCATGCTTAAGCTGTTCTTCTTTTATCATGTGTGAAATACTTTAGATTGCTCGCCTTATAATTTTAACCAACTGAGTTCTGTCCTGCTTTTTCCCGAGCTGATCTAACCTATCTGCGAGCTCTGATGAGTTGAACTCCGGATCCACTTAGCCAACTGGGCTTTCAAGTTTCCGAACTGGACTGTCTGACCGACCTGTGAGCTCGGTCTTTACTTCGATGAATTGAGCTTTGAGTCTCCTTCATCCGACCGGGCTCTCAGGTCATGTTGTCCGAGCTGGACTGACCGACCCGAGAGTTCTGTCTTTGCTTAGTGAAATGAGCTCTGAGTTTCCTTTAGCTGGCCGAGCTCCCAAGTCATGCTGTCCGAGCTGGACTAATCCAACCTCTGAGCTCGGCTTCTGATGAGTTAAACTCTAAGCTCTCAGCTCTGTATGATTCCGAGGTGCTCTTGGCGCCTCTTTCCGATCTCACATCCTTTGTTTAATAACGATAAATCAAATCTTGTAACTTTTTAAGTGATGAGCAAGTCTGACCTTTATCATGCTCCCATTTGCTTGTACTTTTGAGTCTTTTCATGACTTGCCCCTCTATTTCCTCGGCATTTACCATAGGGATGGTAAAGTAGTAGGCTAAGTTGCTCTGACTAATGAGTTGGGCCTGTATTATGTGGATGGCGAATGGGCTTTTAAATGATGGGCTGTCATCGTATACTTGGCCCTTGATAGATGTAGATAAGCCCAGCGATCATCCTTTTGCCCCTTTACCGTCTCGCCGGTTATTACCTAACCGTTGAGAGGGTAAACTTCGAGAACAATTAATGATCGCGCCGCTCCAAGACAAAACTGTTCAGATCAACGCCCTGCCTCATAATTGCCCTTCTTTTCGAATTCCTTCTGTCTTTTGAAGAACTAGCTCTTGTCTACTCTCTGTCTTCCTGCAACTCCTTGTACGGTTTTTCATCCCATCGTGTTTTCAGGTACGCTTCCTTGTTCTTCCATGGCAAGTTCAAAGCTTCCTGATGTTTTTGACCTTGAGTCGCATATTACACCTTCGAACATAACTAATCACATTTCCCGGAGGCTTTTAGATACTCCGTTGTATCTTATTCGAGCACCTCTTCCAAATGAGAGGATAGTTCTTCCTTACCCTCGCCCTCCTGGTTTGGTGGATCCCCAAGAGGTTCGTAGTATAGTGTTTTTCCTGAAGCAGAGAGAATTTGGTCTACCGTTTCCTTTTACCCCTTTCTTTGTTGAGGTCTTTGAATACTTTGGGGTAACTCCTCGAATGTTATCCCCAAATTCCATTTTATTCATGTCCTGTTTCGAGTCTATCTGTCTGGGTTGGGGTTTCGCACCTACGGCCTGTCTGTTTGTCACTTTTTTCCGCCTGGTTAGGGCGAAGCAAAACTTCTATTACTTTTCCCCCCGTAATGGGCTGTCTCTTCTTACGGGCTACAAGGATTCTATAAAGGGATGGGTAGAGAATTTTCTTGTGGCGGAGTTAAAACTAGGGTCCTGCCGATCGTGGGAAGTGGACCTAAGGTGGGGGGAGATCTTTCCGGGCTGCAACGATCTGCCCACATTGAGTCTTATTGAGCAGGTCGGGCTGCTTCGACTGACTTCCGTTGAGAGGAAGTATGATGTCGAGAAGTGTATGTTTGCGTCCAACCTTAGGGATATCCGGGACACGGGTATATTGCTTTGTCCGGCTATTCTGTTTCTTCTTTGCTCATAATATCAGGAAGTATGCTGACTCTTTATAACTTCTTGTTTCTTGCAGCTTCTGAGGTTAGAATGGATGGCATCAAATTCCCCAAGAATTTTGACCTGTCTCGGGAGAACATGCATGCAATTTTTGACGCCTTTGGGGATGGGCGTTCTGTAACTGAGATTGCTACAGAGCTGGCTCAGGCCGCTTCCTCCAAGAAGGTCAGCCGACCTCCCGTCAAAGCTTCTTCTCGAACTTCCAAGCCGAGCTCTCGCAGCATCAAATCAGCTCGGCCATCTAGCCATGGTGGGTCGAGCTCAACCTCGACGCCTGCTGAAGGATCTAGATCCGTTCCAGCCTCCTCAGAGGTCGTGGGGGGAACTTCCCTAGCTATTGTGGAGCAGACCCAAGCTACTGAACAAGTGGGGCAGGGTGCCGTCCATTCTACTGAGGAGGTGTTAGGGGGGAAATTTAAGTCCCCTGTTGAAGACAAGGAGACCTCTGGGACGGGGATGGAGATCATCCTCCTAAAGGATCAAAGCCCAGAGGTTTCTGGTGAAGGTGCCCCTGCCCCTGTGAGGACTGAGCCTGAGGGATCTGAGGGTGTCCCCTCAAAGACCGGGGGCAAGCGTCCGACCCCTTCTGGAACGCCTGTCCCATCTCCTGCTCGGAAGAAATCCAAGACTGCTGCGGGTCCTTCCCCACCTCTTTCTACCATTGGGAAGGGGAAGGGTGTTTCTTCTGTTCCTTCGTCGTCCCCTACTGACAACATTCTGGACCTGTCAAGCATTTCCTCTAAGTCTCCGGCCTCTGCCGTTGGCGCACTTCTCCGGGAGCGGATGTTCGGCGGGATAACAGAGGCTTCGGATCCTCGTCTTTTGGCCCTGACTGGTCACTTGGCCAGTTCTACCAAGGAGCAGGTGTCCTTCCAATCTCGCTCTCGTGAGGAGCTCGGATCTACGATTGGAGAAATGCTTCTGATGGTAAGTTATTTTTTCTTTTCACTTCTCTTTGAGTTTGCTTTGTTTCTTTTCTTGACAATTGTTCTTCTGTACTAGATGTTAGGCCTGGTTATGGAGGTGGATGCCCGTGACCTCTCTCTCCGGGAGTCCGTGGACTGCCGGATCGAAGAAGCGCATCGCGATGAAAACCTGACTGCCACCAGCGACGCGAGGGGCCACCTGGCAGCCGCCCGGGAGCAGATCCAGTCTCTCCAGGTGGAGTTACATTCTGCGCTGGAGGCCTCTAAAAGAGCTGAGGACAGAGCGGTTGAGGCGGCAGAGCATAGCAAATCCCTGGAATCAAAGCTGTCTCGTACTCGCAGGGTTCTCCAGGAGTCTGATGAGAGGGCAGCTGAAGTGGAAGCTCGTTGTGTAGAGGTTGTAAAACAGCTGTCCTCTATGACAACGGCCCTTCAGGAGAGGGATGAGGCTGTTGGCCAAAAAGCCGAGGTCCAGCGCCAACATGAGGCCTTGAAGGCTGATTTTGAGGGGCTTCAAGCTCACCTGAATGAGGTGAAGGCTCAGAGGGAAAGTGCCCTAGCCCGGTTGGAGGTCCTTGAGCAGGAATTGGGCACAAGTTCTGAACGTATCAAAGATCTGTCTTCATCGGCTGAAGAGTTCATCCTTCGCCAACAACAGCTGAAAAATGAAATCAGGGCTTTGGAACGTAAATGTTTAGCCTTGCTTGAGGTGGTAAAGTATGCCGAAGGGAAGGCTCAGCTGAAGCGTGAACAGTATATAGCGGAGTATCAGGAGTCTGATGAGCTGAAGGTTAAAATTGATCAGGCCTGTGAAGCTCATCTTCAGGACTACAAAGACTCTTCTGAGTTTGAGGAATTTGTAGCCGAGGCTTGTGAAGAACATCTTGATGAGTATAAAGCTTCTAGTGAAATGAAACAGGCTATCATTGATAAGGCCTACCGCATGTATGTAACTGGCTACAATCGCGGTTTAAGAGAAGCTAGACAAGCTCCTGATATTCCTTTGGCCCAGCTTCGTAGGCGCGAAGTGGACTCAGATGGCGAGTCAGTGCTATACGGGGAGGATGATTGCCCTTTGCCCCGAGGAGACTCTCGGAGGAACATAGACCGGCCAGCTGAGTCTTCGTCAGGGGAATCCGAGATAGGGTCGGAGGAGGATGATCCTGATTCTGAGAAAGACGGCCTCCACCTTGGGTCAGAAGTTGCCCCTACTATTGATGTTGAGAGCTTTGGCCCAAGGGACACCGAGCTTCCTTCGGAGGTGGTTGTAAATAGAGATAAGGCAGGCGAGGGTGTTCTGACTGATGTAAGTCCTTTAAGGACTATTTATCCTCCTGCCTCGCCGGAGAGATAAATTGTAATAGTCATTAATGAAATATTAGTTTCCTTCTTATTTATCTCTACTCTTCGTATGATGTAAACTACATATTTTCATTCATAATTTCTGAATTAATCTCAAGTTGCGAGCTCAGCTCTTAGCTGATAGTCTGAGAGATCAAATCTCGTACCTTTTTAATGGCAACTATCATGTCAGTTTTTGGCTGTTAGTCCTTCGTTCTTGGTTGTGACTTCGTATATTTGTTCCAGATAAACTGATTGAGGCTTTGATTATAGCCTTTTTATCCTCCTAAGGATTTCTTTATTTACGAGTCTTTCTATGGAGGGAGCTCGGCCTTTCTCTTTGGCCTTCGTATCTTGATCTTTTAAGGATATGAGTCTATCCGAGCTGAGAGCTCGGTCTTGGGCCTTTGTGAATATCGGTCCGAGCTGGGAGCTCGACCTTGAGTTTTATAAGTCTATCCGAGCTGGGAGTTCGGCCCTTTTTTCCCTTTTTTTTTTTTTTTTTTTTTTAACAGCTCTGGGCTCTTCTCTTTCCGAGGTCGGAATTGGATTTTATAAGTTGTTCCTGTGGAGAAAATTTTCATTTCGGGAGGCTTTTAAGTCCTTCACCGACCTATTTTTGATTCTAGGAGATCTTACGGGATCCTGATTTTCTTTGAATTTCCGGGACGACCTCGGGGCCTCGCCGGTTGTTTTTGACTCCAGGAGATCTTACGGGATCTTGTTTTTCTTTGAATTTCCGGGACGACCTCGGGGCCTCGCCGGTTGTTTTTGACTCCAGGAGATCTTACGGGATCCTGTTTTTCTTTGAATTTCCGGGACGACCTCGGGGCCTCGCCGGTTGTTTTTTGTTTCCAGGAGATCTTACGGGATCCTGATTTTCTTTGAATTTCCGGGACGACCTCGGGGCCTCGCCGGTTGTTTTTGACTCCAGGAGATCTTGCGGGATCCTGATTTTCTTTGAATTTCCGGGACGACCTCGGGGCCTCGCCGGTTGTTTTTTGTTTCCAGGAGATCTTACGGGATCCTGTTTTTCTTTGAATTTCCGGGACGACCTCGGGGCCTCGCCGGTTGTTTTTTGTTTCCAGGAGATCTTACGGGATCCTGTTTTTCTTTGAATTTCCGGGACGACCTCGGGGCCTCGCCGGTTGTTTTTGACTCCAGGAGATCTTACGGGATCCTGTTTTTCTTTGAATTTCCGGGACGACCTCGGGGCCTCGCCGGTTATTTGTACAAAATTCAGGCTCATTGGCCTTACTGTCGCTTCGTCATCTCAGCTGGTTTTGTGCCTAACTGAGGCTTTGTTTCATGTAGAACGTTATTCATAAAGATAATCACATTGTATAAACAATTTTTAATTACTCATGTCTGTCAAAATACAACGTTTTTCTTTACGAATATTTCAAGGAAAATACCTTTTTAGGTGCTGGATGTTCCAAGCGTGGGGCTCGGGGTTTCCTTGCATATCTTCGATTCGGTATACCCCGGGCTTAACCACTTTTGTCACCTTGAATGGACCTTCCCAGGTCGGTGCTAGCTTGCCTGCGGCTGCTCTTTTTCCTGTAGCTTCCAGGTTTCTTAAAGTCAGGTCTCCCACCTTCAAACTTCTTTCTCTGACCTTTTGATTGTAATATCTTGCCGCTCGTTGTTGATAAGCAGCAGTTCGGACTTGGGCTTCTTCCCTAACTTCTTCAAGAGCATCTAGGTTGCTCCTTAATTTGTCCCCATTAGCGTTCTCACTAACGAATTGAACTCGATGAGTGGGGATCTGCAACTCAACTGGGACTACAGCCTCTGTGCCATAAGCAAGTGCAAACGGGGTTTCTTGAGTGGGCGCTCTGGGAGTAGTTCGGAGTGCCCATAGAGTGCTATTGAGTTCTTCTGCCCAATTCTCCTTTGCGCCATCCAGCCGTTTCTTTAATCCTTGAAGGATAGCTCTATTAGTGACTTCCGTTTGGCCATTAGTCTGAGGGTGAGCCACAGAGGAGAACTTATGCCATATGCCCATGTTCGTCGTAAAGGCTCTGAAAGTGCTGCAGTCAAATTGTCTGCCGTTGTTTGAGATAAGTACTCTTGGTATGCCAAATCTGCAGATGATATGTCCCCATACGAAATCTATCATCTTGCGAGCTGTGATTGTGGCTATTGCTTCTGCCTCTGGCCATTTTGAGAAATATTCCACAGCCACCACTACGAATTTCCTTTGCCCCGTAGTCTTGGGGAAAGGTCCCAGGATGTCAATTCCCCATTGTGAGAAAGGCCATGGACTGGATATGCTTGCTTGAGGAGTGGCAGGGGTCCTGATGGCATTAGCAAATCTCTGACATACGTCACACCTCCGGACAAACTCTTCTGCTTCTTTTTTAACAGTGGGCCAGTAGTATCCTTGCCTGAATATTTTGTTAGCTAATGTCCCTGCTCCCTCGTGAGCCCCACATAGGCCTCTATGTATTTCCTCCATTACCTTTGCAGCTTCTTCCGGACTCACACACCGGAGCCATGGGCTGGACTTCCCTTTTCTGTATAAAGTTCCCCTTATTACTTGGTAATTGGCAGCTCGAGCTGCTATCTTTTTGGCTTCAACTGTATCTTCGGGGAGTTCGCCCTTTTCCAAGTATCTCAGGTATGGAGTCATCCAAGTTGGGCTCTGCTCCACCTGCAGTACTGTGTTTGTCTTTTTGAAAGCAGGTGTGCTGACATGCTGTATGTATACTTCATCAGGGAGCTGCTCTAACTCTTCTTTGGTCAGTCGACTAAGCAGGTCTGCCTCCTCATTTTCATCTCAAGGTATCCTCTGAAATCTCGTAATAACTCCTCGGCTCGTGAGGTCGGCTTCCACAGTTTTTACTTTATCAAGATAACTCTGCATGATGGGATCTCTGGCCTGATATACTCCCGTCACCTGGTTGATCACCAATTGAGAGTCACTATTTACTTCGAGGTCGGTTACCCCTATTTCCAAAGCTACCAACATTCCGTTCACCAAGGCTTCATATTCGGCCACATTATTAGAAGCTTTGAATTCTAGCCGTAAGGCATAACATACTTTAAAGCCCTCCGGCCCCTTAAGTATTATCCCAGCGCCACTGCCCTCAGAGCCTGATGCTCCGTCTACATATAGCTTCCAGCTGGACTCTTGGGAAAGCTCTCCCTCTCCTTCTTTTCTTGGTATCTCCTAGGATGATCCTTCCTTCTCCTCGTTAAATGAGCATTCTGCTATGAAGTCAGCCAGCGCTTGAGATTTTATTGCTGTCCGAGGTCGGTACTCCAGGCAGTAAGGGCTGATTTCCACGGACCATGCTAACATCCGTCCTGAAGTTTCCGGCCTACGTAGGATCTTCTTTAAAGGTTGGTCCGTCATCACAACTCCTTGGTGGCCTTCCAGATAAACTTTGAATTTCCGGACTGCTAACAACAAGGCATACGCCAATTTTTCAATGTTCGAGTATCTGACCTCAGTGTCTCTGAGTACCTTGCTGACGTAGAAAACAGGTTTCTGCTCCCCTTCTTCCACTCTTACTAGTACTGCGCTGACTGCTTGCTCTGAGGCTGCCAAGTATATCAAGAGTTCTTCCCCTTTTATGGGGCTGCTGAGCACGTGAGGCGAGCTGAGGTATTCCTTAAGCTCTTTGAAGGCTTTTTGGCAGTCTTCTGTCCATTCAAAATTCGGGACCTTCCTCAATTTTTTGAAGAATGGCAAACACTTTTCTGCAGAATGGCAAACACTTTTCTGCCGACCTTGACATAAATTGGTGAAGCGCCACCACTCTCCCGGTTAATCTCTGGACGTCCCTTACACAGGTCGGCTCTAGCATATTTAATATGGCTTCCACCTTCTCCGGATTGGGCTCAATGCCTTTTCCACTCACCATGTATCCCAAGAACTTTCCTCCCCTGATGAAGAAAGCACACTTTGCTGGATTCAACTTCATCCTGTATTGATCTAACACCCCAAATATCTCCCTTAAATCCGTTATGTGTTGTTGAAAAGTTGAACTTTTAACCACCATGTCATCCACATACACTTCTACATTCCTACCGATCTGGTTCTTAAAGATTTTATTCATTAATCGTTGGTAAGTTGCCCCGGCGTTTCTTAATCCGAAGGGCATAGCTCTGTAGCAGTAAGTCCCGTCTTCAGTTATAAATGAGGTCTTCTCCTCATTCGTCTTTTCCATTGGGATTTGGTGGTAACCAGACATAGCATCCAAAGAAGACATATAATCAAAACCGGCCGTTGAGTTGACCATCTTATTAATATCGGGGAGGGGGTAACAATCTTTAGGGCAGGCCTTATTCAGGTCGGTAAAATCTATACACATCCTGTATTTGCCATTGGCTTTTTTGACTAACACAGGATTTGCCAACCACTGTGGGTACATAACCTCCCTAACAAAGCCTGCCTCTTCTAGCTTCTGCACTTCTTCCTGGGTAGCCTGCTGCTTCTCTCTTCCCACTACTCTCTTCTTTTGCTTTACTGGTCTGGCCTCGGGGAGGACATTCAATCGGTGTGTCATCACTTTGGGGTCAATTCCCGGCATGTCTGAGGGCTTCCATGCGAAAGTCGGCGAGTGACTTCGGATCAGGGCCATGGCTTCACCTTTTTGTTCTTTGGTGAGGCCGGCATTGAGACTGAAGACCTTAGTCGCTTCTTCTTCTGATAGAGAGAAGGTCTCCAGCTCTCCTACGGGTTCTGTCCGGGCTTCCTTTGTCTCATCCCTGACCTCCAAAACTTCCGAATCAAGCGCTTCTCCGGTTGAGTTCGGTTCCATCACTGTGGCCAAGTATACTGCCCTTGCTTCTTTCTGGCTGCCCCGGACCATTCCCACTCCTCCTTCCGTTGGGAACTTGAGTGCCAGATACCTGATGCTAGTGACAGCTTCGAAGTTGAACAACGCCGGCCTCCCCAAAATCGCATTGTAGCTTAGTGGGAGTTTGACCACCAAAAACACCTCATGATGGGTGCGAGCTCTGGGTGCTTCTCCCAAGGTAAGGGCCAGCTTCACCTTCCCTTCTACAAGTACCGGTGCTCCTCCTATCCCTTTGATGGGTGACTGGTCCCGAACCAGCTGTTCCTCTGGGATTCCCATCTGCTGGAAAACCCGATATGGCAATAAATTGACCTTACTCCCATCATCCACCAGAACCTTCTTCACCCGAAAATTATGAATGACTGCTTCAATGACAAGCGCGTCATCATGGGGCATCTGAATGCCCTGTGCATCCTCCGAAGAGAAAGCGATGGTCATGGGAGAGTGTTCAACGATCTGCATAACCTCGCCATTGCTGGTCTCCCCTTCCCGGTTTCTCTTCTTTCCTCGACGGTTCATCCGTCCTCCAGTTCCTCCAACAATCATATTAATAGTCCCACTGGACCCATCATTCACTGGTCCAGCTCCAGTTCTCCTGGGCATCTGGGCTGCCGGACCGGGTTGAGGCCTCTGCCCCTCCGGTTTCTTCACAAAATTTTTGAGATGCCCCCTTTTTATCAATCTTTCAATCTCCGCGATTAACTGAAAACAGTTATTTGTATCGTGGCCATGCGTCCGGTGGTATTGACAATACTTGTCAGGATTCCTCTGATCTGCTTCCAACTTCAAAGGTTTGGGCCACTGGAGAAACTCTTTATCCTGGACAGCCATGAGCACCTCGGCTCTGGACGCATTTAATGGAGTCGGTTTCTCCGGGACCCAAGGAGGGAGCACTCTTGGTTCGAGAACCCGAGGAGGAGGAGGCCTTTGATCCCTTCTTTCCCAGGCCTGCTTGTACGGCTCAGGCCTCTTTCCACGCTTCTTCTCGTATTTCTCCAACCTCCCTTCCTCCGGGGCTTTCTCTTTTCCTTCCACCCCTTTGGCAAATCTACTCGTTACTAAGGCGTCATCCTGCCTTATATACTTTTCCGCCCTCTTCATCAACTCGGCCAGTGAGGTCGGAGGTTTCCTGCTCAGAGAACCAAAGAACTCGGCAAAGGTTGTTCCCTTTTGCATGGCCTCTACCGCCCTTCCTTCGTCAAGCTCGGGAATCTGCAGGGCCTCCGTATTGAAACGGGCGACATACTCTCTGAGGGATTCACCAGCTTTTTGTCTCACTGTTTCCAGATAGCTCGTCTTCCTATCTGCTGGCACCCCGGCTACGAACCGGCTAATGAAGCGGGTGGCCAGATCTCCGAAACTTTTAATGCTTCCGGCCTCCAGGCTGTTGAACCATGCTCTCGTTGGTCCCGAGAGCGTTGTTGGGAACACCTTGCACATCAGAGCATCTGACAGAGTTTGCAACTCCATGAAGGTCTTATAGTTCATGACATGCTCTCTCGGGTTACCGGCCCCATTATAGGCCGCCATTGGCGGCATCATAAACTTTTTGGGAACGGTCTCCTGCTACATTAACTTTGAGAAGGGAGAAGAAATAGGCAAGGAGGTTTGACTCTGATCTTTCTTACCTAGCTCGGCTAGGAGCTGCTCCTTCAACCTTTTCAGCTTTTGGTTCATTTTCTCGTCTTCCGGGCTGGATCTTTTGCCCAAACTACATTCTTCCTCCTCTGTTTCAGTTCCCGTTTCCCTGGTTGTTTCAGCAGAATAGTCGTTCACCTCTTCATTTTCTATCAACTCTCTTGCCCTTCACCCATGAATTCGGGCCTCCGGTTCTTCTTCTTCTCTGGCATCGTGGTTGTTAGTTTGGAGGCGGGCAGAGGTAGGTTGGGGTTCATCGGTTCTGGGTTCCTCCACTACTGGGAGTGCGTTTACTGGGGTGCTAAGTCCCCTTTGTTGCATTATCTGCCCCAACCAGTGAGCAGTGGTTTGTAGCTGGAGAGCCATGGTTTGAATGTCTTGGTTAGACAGGGTCATGGTGGGAGTATTCCCTGCCAGGCTTGGCGAGGGATTAAGAGAAATAGGTGTTTGGTTATTCAACGTTGTAGGGCTAGAAAAGGAGAACTGCTGCCCATCTTGGGCAGAGCTCAGGTCATTTGGAATATTAAGGCTACTTTCTTGGTGGTTTGCCATCGTGGATCTCAGTGGGTTTTGAAAGTGAAAACTCCGGTGATGAAAAGATCTCCTTCGTTTCCCACAGACGGCGCCAATTGATGATCTGAGATCCAATAGAATAGGGTTTTACAAGGGTTTTGTATTACTGAATAAGGCCTTCTTTCTATGAGGAGGGGACTCCTCTTTTATACATTGTCTTGCTTGCTGGTGACGTGTAAAGGTCTCTCCAGGATTGGGCCACGCGTCTCTGTCATGCGGATTCGGAGGTACTAGGGTATCAGCCGCCTGCTCCATGCGTAACGGCCTCTGATTCTTCCCGTGCGTACGTTCGAGCGGATCTGCCAGGCTGTCTGGTGAATATTTTTCTGGATCCTGGGCTAGGCCGAGAGTTGGGCCGGACGCTAAGCCTGAGTGGAGAGGGCCTGCTTCGTGTGGGCCGGGCCGGTCGGATGAAGATGGGTCGAGCCCGGCATTGAGGGTTGGATGAGCCAGGCTTGTTATGTATGTCAGGTGTGTGGACCTCTACGTCATGGGCCTTGGGCTGTGGTCAAGTCCCTGGCCCGGAGTGAAGGAATCCAGCGGTCATCAGTGTTCACCATTTACAAAATTTATTAAAATGTCTTTTGATATTTTAAAAAGTCTACTAATTAATTTTTCCGTTAATTTTAGTCATTAAATATTATAAAAAAAATTAAAATATCCCTGATATGAAAGGACTAATTAATAAACTTTTTAATAATTTGCAGGACCAACTAATAATTTTTTTAAAATTATATGGATTAAATAGTAAAATATTTAGTGATAAAATTAATATAATAAATAATTAGTAGACTTTTTAAAATATCAAAAATATTTTAATATATTTTTTAAAATTAAAAGATCAAGTAATAAATTTTTTCATACTACAATTACTAAATAGTAATTTTTTTATTTTATTATTGATAAAGATATTTTTGAGATTATATTTATTTTCTTTCGATTAGTCAGTACAATCACTGATTTAACAGAAATTTTTAATGGAGTCACATTAGATCTTGATGGAAATAAACTTTGATAATGAAAATGTTGATTTTAAAATTTGAAAAATAAATTTATTAATTATATTATATTTTAAAAATTAAAAAGTAATTTTTTTAAATAATTATAAAAATAATTAATATATTTAATATAAATAATAATTGAATTAAAAAATAATTAATATTTATTAATATTTTAAAGTGATGTGTAATTTTGAATAAATTAATTTATTAAACGACCCGATAAAAATCGATGTAGGGAGAAATAAAATTTACTTAATGTCTAAATAAAAATTTTTACAAAATATTTGTCTCTTTTTTTTGTTTATTTCCCTCTTTCATGGGAAATTCTACCACATGAAGACCAACGCACAAAATCAATCAATCACTCGGTTCATTCTTATCTTATTCTCAGGACCATTTGGGCCCCATAGTTCTCCTGACTTTTTTGCGTGTATATCACCTCTACAAGGAAACTTTACACGTCTGGTCTTCTCGTTTGAATTATTGCCACCACCTTGTGGGCCACATTATCAGTCTGACGGCTCTGATCACATAAACCCCACACATCATCAATCATCAATTTTAATTTTCAAAATTGGTTGCAAGAGTCAACAAGTTAAGGATTTTTTATGACGTCAAAAGTCTGCAAGAGTCAAAACGTCCCTCTCTTGCCCTTTACTTTTCATCCTCACGCGCAGTGTTGTGTAATCACATGTACGCGCCAATTGAAGTGTCAACGTGGGAATTTTAGCCACCTGAGATGTCTAGTGCTATGATGCAATTCCATCGCATTCCTTCTTCTCGCTCTCTTTTTTCTCTTTGTTTTATTCTCTTTCGAAAAGCTTCATACTCACATTTTTTTATTATTCTAATTAAGGGTTAAGCTGTGAGGTGGCGGATAAATTTGAATTAATTTTAAAAAATATCAATATAATTATTTTATTTTATAAGTATTAAAATTTGTGTGAAATCGACGATAACTTTTGAAAAAGCTTAAACGCAATTCAGCTGCTACTTCAAGGCTAGCCAATAGGGAAACCTTATTTACATGGTTTTAAGATTTTTATGAGAAAAATGACTCGTATTAACCAATCATATGGCAACACGTCAATAAGAAATTTTGTTACGTCTATTTTGTGAATTTAGAAAACACATTAATACAGTTATTATTTAGCGGATGTAATTTAAAATTAAATTGAAATTAAATAAATTAAAAATTAAAATTTTAATATTTATAAAATTTAAATCGAATTGATTTTAATTAAAAATTAAATTAAACTGAATTAATCTTATTCGATTCGATTCAATTTAATCGATTTAAATTTTTAATAATTTTTTATTTTTAATATTTTAAAATTTAATTAAAATATTTTAATTTTAATATGATTTAATCTCTTTATATTATTAAAAATAATATACTAGTTCGGTTCAGTTTTCTTTACTTTTTTCTGATTATAGTTAAAGTGAATCAAAATAATTAAAATTTTTAAAATTAAAAATCAAATTAAATAAAAAAATAAAAAATTAAATTAAAATTTTAAATTAATTCGATTTAATTAAATTTTTTAATTTACCGAATCCTACACTAGTTTAATTTTTTAAATTTTTATGCAGGTGGATTGTCTTATAATTAAATTAAAATTATATTTTATGTAGATCGTAATTGGTTAATTATATAAATTATTTATATTTTTAAAAATTAAGTAGATATTACAAAATATTATAATAAAAAAATGCTTAAATTTTGAATTTTATTAAATATATAAAATAAATAAATAATTTTAATATTTGTATGCATGGTCATCTGTGTTTTGCCGATTTCACACGTTCATCACTCTTTTAAAAAAAAAAATCATATTTTTTTCACAAATAATTAATTTTCACATGACATTTTATAGAAAAAATATATTTTTTTGCATTTTTTATACTTAAAAGTAATAAAAATCAATTAACTAAAATATTTTTATTAAAAAAATTAAATTCTTTTAAAAATGTCTTATTTTCAAGAGAAAATCACAAGAAAGTTGTTTTATAAAATTTAGATCTTATGAATACAACTCAACAATATATATAAATATACACAAAATCTCGTTCAAACTCCATTATTGTTTTTTTAAAAGTGTAATTTTTAATTTTCCATTTTTTCTGACATGCAAATCCAATGCACTTTGCGTAGCCAACATTCCAATCCAAGTGCGACAACAGTGGTAAAGCGGTTAATGCGTTGACACACATAAAAGCAAAATCCAAAGTAACTTCTTCGCTTCTCTACACACCTACCCCACCCTCCTCTCCTCTCTCTCGCCGGTTTCCTCCTCTGGCCTCCTCTATCCGGTCGCCGTATTAAACATCCTCTGCCTTCATTTTCGTAAGTTCTATTAGATTTTAGAGCTAGTCAAAATAGAGAGAGAAGACCTTCAGGTTCCCAAGCCCAAATTTTCAGACTTCTGTTTGATTTTCGTTTCTTGTTTGTAATTCTTATGGTAGTTTTTCTCGCCAGATCTTTTTTCCTTTTTCTCTCTCTCTCTATGTTGCTCATTCTTTTGGGTGGGTGGGTGGGGGTTCAGTCTGTAAATTTGACATAGCTTTTTCAAACCCTAATTTGTTGTTTTTATTACTCAGGTACAAATCTTCTGCAAAGCTTAAGCTGAAGGCGCCATGTGAATCCTGGCTTTTCAGTTATTTTTGTTTTTCTGAAGTATTAGACATGCAATTATATGGCTCACAAGATAGAAAATTTAGGGTTTCTAAGCTTAATCTTCATTTTTTAGCTGCTTAGCTGCTGTTCTTCTTGTTGTGGTTTTTAGCTGTGAAGTAAAATTTGGAACGAGTTTCGAGATGAAGAGATTGAGATCGAGTGATGATCTCGATTCCTATAATGAGAAGAACTCTGCCAAAGATTCGAATCCCAGTCGATCGTCCCGAAGTTTTTATTACAAATCCGATAATGTGCGGAAGGGATTGATGTCCACTTCATCTTCGTCTAGCAGGTACGATCGGGATCGATCTATGGATGATGATAATCGGGAGAGCTCCAGGATGGTTCGGAAGAGGACGGATCATGATATAGATAGCTTCGATCGAAGAAAAGGGCCAGGCGTGGGGTTTGATAGATATAGTGGTAAAGATGGGTATGGTGGAAATGGAAGTGGAGCGGGTGGCGGCAGTAATGTTCATCGATCTGAGAGCTTTTGTGGATCCCGGAGGGAGTTTCCTAAAGGGTTTAGGTCTGAGAGGGACAGGTCAAGAAGAGAAGGCAGTGTCTCATCTTGGAGAAGATTTGGCAGTGTGAATAAGGAATTTGATGAGGTTAGAGGTAGTAGAGGTGGAAATGAGGAGAGAATAAATGTCGCTACTAGGTCTTCTCCTAAGGAGGACAGAACGAGTGCTGCTACTTGGTCTTCTCCTAAGGGATTGAGGGATGTGAGGTCGCCCACATGGTCTAGGGATTCTGGGAGTGAGCAAACCAGGGTGGTGAGAGGTGGTGGGAGGGATGAGGGGAAGGGGAAATCATCAACTTCAAGGTCGAGGTCATCACCCACATGGTCAAAGGATTCAGGAAGTGAACAATCAAAAAGCGTGGAGGTGGGAAAGAAGAGTGAATTGGAGGCCAAGAGCATTGAAATGGAGGTGAAGAGCGTTGCTAGTGGGAGTAAGAGCATTGAAATGGAGGCAAAGAGTGTGTCTAGTGGAAGTAGTAGTGAAATGGAAGAAGGGGAGCTTGAGCCGGAACCTGAATCAGTTCATCAAGTTGTCAAGGAAGATGAAAATGATAATGAAAAAGGAGGGCGAGAGGATGTTCCCTCTGTTGATCACAGGGAGGTTGAGCCTGAAAGAGAGGCAAATGATCAAGTAAATAAGGTAGAAAAGGAACCTGATAAAGCAGGTGTTTCAGAGGGGAAAGGTGGGAAAGAAGTTGATGACATGCAAAATTGTGAGAAGAATTCAAATGATAATAGTGTTAATGCATACAAAATTGGCAATGTGGATGGTGATGAAGGGAGTGAGGATACTCAGAGTTTGAAGGAACCAATCAAGTGCAAGGAGGATGAAAGTCGGGAAATGGTGATTGAGAACCCATTATATTTGGAAGAGGAAAGTAGGCAAGAGAAGGGTATCGATCTTGAGGGAAAGATGGAGGATGTTGAAGTGGCAGAGTTAAATAAAGTTGTTAACGAGGATACTGGAGGAGCTGAAGTGGATATTGGTCTAATTAGAGAGGGTTCAGGCCAACATTTGAAGGATAAAGGCAAAAGTGTCGCATTGTCACCAACCCTTGCTACTGATTCAGTTGAAGATGGTACATGGATTGAGAGAGAATCCTTAAAAGTTGAAACTTGCAAGGATGATGATGATATGGAAGGACCAAGTACTAGGGGATTTGATTTATTCTCTAGCTCTCCTGCTAGAAGGGCAGAAAAAGCAGAGGAATCCGGAGTTAATAAGCCAATTGAGGAAAAGCTGGTGTTGGAGCCTCTTGACCTTTCTCTTAGCTTACCAAATGTTTTGTTACCCATTGGTGCTGCTAAAGATGCAACCCAGGCTCCTGGTTCTCCTAGCAATGGGAGAAGTGTTCAGTCTTTCAGCACATTTCGTACAAATTCTGATGGGTTTACTGCTTCAATGTCTTTTTCAGGTTCTCATTCATTTTTTCATAATCCAAGCTGTTCTTTAACACAGAATTCATTGGACATGGACAACTATGAACAATCTGTCCACAGCCGTCCCATATTTCAGGGAGTTGATCAAGCTAATTGGCAGGGCCAGGCCCAAAATGATTCTAAGCTCAAAGATGTTCCCTTATATCAAAGAGTTTTGATGAATGGTAATGGCTCTTTTCATCAGTCTCAAGCATTACAAGGTATGTCAAATGGTCAAACATTGCAAGGAAACTCTAAAATGGCCAATGGACTGGAGAGGCAGTCGAGTTTTCACAAACAGTTTTCAGGTGGACAGTTAAGGAATCCTGATGAAACTAGATCTCCTTCGCATAGTGTTGGGTCTCATGATATTGGTTCAAATTATAGCCTTGAGAAGAAACGAGCCATGAGAGAGAAACATGGTGGTAGCTTATATAGGAGTAATAGCCAGAAGGAACAAGAGCAGCTTTTGATAGGTGGGGCAGATTTTGTTGAGACTATCATCAGCAGAATAGTGTCTGATCCTATTCATGCAACGGCTAGGAAATTCCATGAAATGACAGGACAATCTGCATCTTTAGTCAAGGAGAGTATTCGTGAGATCATGTTAAATGTTGATAAGCAAGGACAAATGTATGCATTTCAGAGTGCTCTGCAGAACAGATCGGACTTAACCTTGGATATACTACTGAAATCCCATCGGTTTCAATTGGAAATCTTGGTTGCTTTAAAAACTGGTCTTCGGGAATATCTTCAAGTAGACACTAATGTTTCTTCTTCTGATTTGGCGGAGGTTTTCCTGAACTTAAGATGTAGAAATCTAGCCTGCCGGAGTCCTTTGCCTGTGGATGAATGTGATTGCAAGGTTTGTGCGAAGAAGAATGGTTTTTGTAGTGCATGTATGTGCCTTATATGTTCAAAATTTGACTTGGCATATCAAACATGTAGTTGGGTTGGGTGTGATGTTTGTCTTCATTGGTGCCATGCTGATTGTGCACTACGGGAGTCTTACATTAGAAATGGAAGGTGCGCTACTGGGGCTCAAGGAGCTAGTGAGATGCAGTTTCATTGTGTTGCTTGTGATCACCCCTCCGAGATGTTTGGATTTGTAAAGGAGGTTTTTCAGAACTTTGCAAAGACGTGGACTGCAGAAACATTTTGCAAGGAACTTGAGTATGTAAAGAGAATTTTTAGTGCTAGCAAGGATTTTAGAGGCAGGCAGCTGCATGAACTAACTATGCGGATGTTAGAAAAACTGCCAAATAAGGCTAATCTTTCTGAGGTTTATAGTAATATCATGGGCTTCTTGACTGGTGAGTGCTTATTTTTTCAGTTTTTGTGTTTGTAAATATGTGTCTTATACATTTTAGTATTTCTCTTGCTATCTTTTCTATATAGGTGATATGTTCTGATAATTCCAATTGAATAACATGTCCTAATATTAATAAACAATCATTAATAAAATTCTGTACCTGTTGTACAAGTTGTATGGAGAAATTCATATATGCCCTGTGAACGGTCATTGGATAGGTGTCTAGAGATCTGACGTCCCAATTTTTTAATTTGGTGGAAAATTGTCTTTAATCCTTGCATAGTTGCATGCGATATATGGCCATCTCGTGTAATGGCATTTTGTTTCAATTCTGTAGCTTGACTTATAAGCCTAGACCCTTCAGTTCAAATTTATTATTTTTGATACCTAACGATGATCATCAAGATTTGATTTATGGACCATTGCTCAGTGCAACTTGAATGGTAACTTCTTGCTTGTAATCACAAAGGGGGCTTTTTATGGACTGGAGGCAGTTAGCATCTACAAAGATGGTGAACAACTATGCTTGTTTTTCTGTTTCATACAACTCATATTGGTGGGTCCTTGACTCGGTAATGGATTTTAACCATCAGCTGTCCACATTCTCTCTGAATGTTTTCTGTGTTCAGGTTTGAACCTGGCTATGGTAATTTTTGCAAAGTGCACTGAATTTTTACATATCTAATCTGTCTTTTTGTAATTTCTGCACGCTTAATTACAAATTGTTGTTGTTGTGTTTTGGCATCTTGGAGTCCCCACGACATCCAAGTAGAGGCATAAATTTTTGCTTAATTACAAATTTGCGTTGCTTCTCATGTAAATAGTCTTGTGTTCTGATGAAGACAAATGATTTAACAGTGTGATGCATCTTATTTGGAATTTTCTGTGCCAATATATACGAGTATATCTTTTCCTTTCTTTTTCCTCACGATATCCCTCTTTTATTGCAGAAAGTGATTTTTCCAAGTTTGGCAATTCTTCTGTGTTCTCTGAGAAGGAACAAGGGAATGGAAGCATTGGGGGGATTGCTGGGCCCAGCCAGGATCCCTCGTGGCTCAAACCTGTTTATTCTGAAAAGGCACCCAAATTGGAAAGATCAGCTAGCTTTCTTCCTAGCTTTCATACAGAGTTGAATGATAAACGACCTGTAGAGTCTGAGTTGGAGAGGAGTGCCCAAAAAGAACCCATCTTTGATGAACTAGAGAGCATTGTGAGAATTAAACAAGCAGAAGCTAAAATGTTTCAGGCGCGTGCTGATGATGCAAGAAGGGAAGCTGAGGGCCTGAAACGAATTGCTCTTGCGAAGAATGAGAAAATTGAAGACGAGTATAGAAGCAGAATCACAAAACTGCGGTTAGTTGAGGCGGAGGAAATGCGGAAACAAAAATATGAAGAATTCAAGGCTTTGGAAAGAGCTCATCAGGAATACTTTGGTATGAAGATGAGGATGGAAGCAGATATTAAAGATCTGCTGTTGAAAATGGAAGCTACAAAACGGAACCTTGCAATGTGATACCCTAATGAATAGGGTTTTGCATCACAGGTAAATTTACTCTTAGAATCTGCTGTTGAAAATGGAAGCTACAAAACGGAACCTTGCAATGTGATACCCTAATGAATAGGGTTTTGCTTCACAGGTAAATTTACTCTTAGAAGCAAAAAGTTGATGTAATTTTGATGCAGCTGTAGCTTTTAATCTAGATTTTTTTGGTCCTTGCTTTTCTTTGCTGCTAACCAAATTTGTACAGACTCCAAAATCTTTGTATTCTATAAATAGCTTCCATTTATGGATGCAATTCCAAAAGAGATAGAATACATATTTGATTGATATTCTAAGGATGCAATAACCTTTATATAGGATATAGAGTGATTGATATTCTTTTGATTCAAATAATTATCCTCTATAATTATTCAAAATAATATAGAAAAATTTATTAATTAATAGGCAACCTATTACCATAAAACAACAAAGACATCTATTCTCCATTAATTAATAGTTTCAAGTCAAGTTCAAAACCTAAATGTAAAAGAGAATATTTTGCTTCTCTTGATAAATAAAGTAAATTTATATAAAATTTATATTCTTATATAATTGCACTTAATTGAAAATGTCCGGCGTTTTCGTAACTAAAATATGAAAGTAATGTTTGATGTCAAACCGACCCTACCAAAGCTGTGATTTTGTGGGTATCGAATTTGGAATCAGTTTTGCTCAATGCTCTTAAAACCTTACATGAGTTTACGAAAGCGAGTGGAGAAGCATCAAAACTCACATACTTGAATTGCTGCTGGGGAACCGTATCAGATAGAAGTTCCTACATTGGACAAAGTTCTTAAGAATGATCATCGTCCCATTCCCTAGACCTCTGTTTTTGTAAATGTCGAAATATATTTATACTGAGATGTCCTGCCAGTCTTAGTCGGATTTCGCTAATGGAGGAAAAGTAATCGAATTCCAGTAATCGATGCAATTTAATACATTTCAACAGTAGCTAACAAACACTACATGCTTCAAATTATCAAGCTGATAAAAGAAAAGCAGTGCTCAAAGGCTTCCCATTTCTAATCTTAAGTGGGCTGTATTGAAGAGAAAAACAGCAGCTTACTCTTCATCTTCACTGAAGTCGTCATCGTCACTCTCCTGGACACTATCAAAGTCAGCATCATTCTCAGTCTCGGAGTCACTTATCACATACTTGGTCTGCCTGCGGTTTGCTCTTTGCGGTCTAGCTCTTGTTGGCACTTCCATGATTTCTTCACTTGTTGTGGTCTCATTTTCCATGTTCACTCTGCCCAAAACAGAACTGCTCTTCTTGTTGAAAGGAGATGCCCTCATTTTTCTTACTTTCTTCTCTGGTGATATTCCTGAATTTTCTGCAGGCTTCAGCATATCTGTCAGAAGCTTCTGGCTCAATACCTGAGACTGCTTGCCAGCCGGTCCTCTTTTCTTCATGCCTGCTGCTGCTGCTGGGGGTTTAGCTGCTGCTTTGGCATTTGCGACAGGTTTTCTCCCTCCTTTCTTTTTTGTTTCTACCATTTCTACCTCAGAGTCATCATTTGCGTCTACATCATTATCACTATCAGAATCGTCTGAAAGCACTGTCATAGTTTTCTTGTTTGCAGCAGCCCTTTTGGTAGGTTCCCTTGCAGGAATTTGGGATACATCGGTATCCATGGCTGCCAGCAGGGTAAAAACAAATAAAACCCATAAATTTCACAAATCATGACAAAAAACTAGCATTTCAAATTTTGAGATTTCTATCTACAACTTGGAAGAAAAGCTTCCTCATTATAAAAAAAAAAACGCCCTTTAAAAAAATTGCATTCAAAGAATGTTGAGAATTTCATTTGTGACTTGACTTGCTAATTCTCCATTTTCTATTTACCTTGTGATAGATACTATGGAAGAACAATGGATACATCTAGGAAGGATAGCTGTAGCTTACTTGTGGTATGTTCAGGTGAAGAATCGAGTCTATATGCTTTAAGCCGATCTTTCAATGATTCAACTTCATCATCATCATCTTCTGAAACAGGAATGGGTTTCTCTTGCTGGCAAACAAATTAACAATTATTAGATCTAAGAAGCTACCATGGCGAATGTGATGGTATAAGAAGCAAGACGTACCTTTTTAGCAGGAGCATTCTTTGAACCTGCTCTTCCTCTTGGTTTTACTACCTCAGAAACGGTTTCTAATGAAGCAAATAGAGGAAACATTACTTGAATTCTTTGATATATCAAATACAATACAAAAACACTACTAAAATATACCTAGCAACCCACCTGTTTCCATTGAAGAACTGGATGATTTTCCCATGGTTTCTGCATCTGCCAAATTTTTGGCTGTCTTGTTATACTTTCTCGGATTTTTTGGTGCTTGTTTTGAAACCTTAAAACCACCTTGACCTTTTACTTCACCTGTTGACTTCTGTCTTTCCTCCCTTTCTTCGGCTTCAAATTTCTGAGTTTATATCCAAACATCAAGGAAAAGGGAATTATAAAATGGCAAAATAAGAGTTGGAAATCAAAACAAGTAAATAAGGGTTGACAAGTAAATAAGGTTGACTTGTTCCATACTTCAAGTTGGCTCTCAAAAGCATCGAGGTCTGTCATCCACAGGTCCTTGGGAGTTGTTTTTCTCAAGGTTTCAACTTCTTCATTGATTTTATCCTTGTCATCACACAACTTTTGAACCTTCTCAAGGGTCAAGGTTCCAATAGGCATGGACAGCAGATATTCGTAGTCACTAGCCTGTACAGACCTGGGGTTTGCTTCCGTTTCATCTATGCTCTCTTCTGGTTCTTCTGCATCATCAACTGCCCCAGCAACCACAGCAGAAATATTCTTTGGGAAAGGAGTGAATCCTTTCTGTTGTAGCTCCAGGAGCAGATCAGCTCTCTTCCTATTGCTCACTATAATTTCCCCCTTCACAACCCCAAGGATAAACCTCACTTTATTTTCCAATTTCAGCAACTCCTTTTCCAGATCAGCAAGTTTTAATGTCTGCAAGCATTAGAGTGACCAGTTGAAAAGTGTTCTATGGAAAATTAGCATAAACAACTGAAAATTGCTAGTAGTTTCTTTGATCTAAACCTACCTTTCTTTTCTCATAACAAGCAAACCTATAGTGAAAAAATTCCTCAAGAACTGCAAATAAAAATATGAAAATTAAGTTAATAGCATAATTTTCTGTACAAAAAGCCAAACTCATTCCATAATGTCCAACGCTTACTTTCTTCAGGGCTGCCATATTTCTTTATCATGCCTTTTTGATCGAAAAGGTGCATATTACTTGTGCTGATTGAAGTAGTTATTCTAAATTTCTTAAGTAAGCCCTCATCCTTGGCTTCCTTCATCTTCTCCTCTGACAATAGCACTTCAAAACATACATTTGCATCATCTCCATATTTCTTAAAATCCTGCAATCAATAGTGTATATGAGATATAACTAGAAGTAGTACCTACTACCATTCTTCTGAAACCATGCAGTAAGACGTTTGTATTTACCTTGATGAAGGCATCCTTGGGTAAGTTTCCCTTCTCATCTCGAGTACCTTCTACGACAGAATTCAGAAATTCCTTATAATCATCAGTCCACCTACGGATTGGCAATTCTGTGATCCTGACTGTTGTTTCATTCACTTCCTCTATGAGTCCACTGACTGTATAGGTAGCCCCGTTTTCCTTTGATGCACCTTTCTCAATTGTTCCTCTAAACCCTCTATACCAAGGGTGCATAGGTTCCATTGGTTCACCATTCAACAAGCGCCTCACATTTGCAACGATATCTCTTGGATTATAATTAGGAACAGAAGTGCTCCAACCCGTGCCAATTCCTTCACAACCATTCACGAGAACAAGTGGAATAATTGGAACATACCTAAAGAGCACAACTTGTTAGTCAACCATTTTGACGTGCACTTCCTGAATTCACATCAATTTGATTCTTGGTAACATACAAAAACATATTTACCATGTGGGTTCAATAGTAAGACCATCTTCTTCTAAGTAGTCGAGAAGTTTGTCATCATCCTTGGGGAACAGGAACCTTGTAATTGGAGAAAGACAAGTAAAAATATACCTTGCACTAGCATGATCTTTGCCTCCCTGTAAAATAACAGGTTAAAATACAAATATCATTTTTATCATCAGAATAATAAGACGAGTGCACCTGCTTGAATTTTAATGATGAACACGGTGTATCTTACCATGCAACGTGTGCCAAATTGACCTTTCGGTGCAAGAAGGTTGATGTTATTACTGCCAATAAAATTCTGTGCCATCCCGATGATTGTACCATTAAGACTTTGATCACCATGGTGGTAAGCCGACTTCTCAGATACATAACCTTGAAACTGGGAAACTTTGATCTCTTTGACCAAATTCCTCTTGAAACAGCTGAAAAGGATCTTCCTCTGAGCTGGTTTTAGACCATCAATCATAGAGGGAATAGATCTTTGGACGTCAGCCACAGAGAACAAAATAAGCTCCTTGTTAATGAAGTCGCTGTACTTTATGAGCTTCATTTTCTGATCAAGGTGAGTGCCAGGCTGCAAAAATGAAGATGATAAGATTCTGTTACTTGAAAACAGCAGTTTCATAGAACAGGAGTCAAGGAGAAGAAAACGAAAAACATAAAGGTCCAAAAAACGACACATTTAAGGGACTTCTAACCTGATACTGCCGAAGCCAATTCTTCCTTTCTTCGATCTTCTTCTTGCTGAAAGCAAGCTCTATAGCATTCCCATCTTGGTCATCTATCCAAATAAAATCTTTCTTGTGCTTTTCAATATCTCTAAAGTATTCCTTTCCTTCTCTTTTATCATTTGTTCCCAACCCCTGTTAGATCAGCAAATCCATTGCTAAAGTACATGATAACAATGAACACTGATTGGCGGCAGAGAGTAAGATAGAAAGACCTTGATTGTTTTCCCCCCAAATGAAAACAAACCTTATAGTACTTGATTGTCCAGCCACTTGCATTCCCCATCAAACTTTCCTTCCATGCATAGTATTCAGGCATGGTATAAAAGGATAAAACATTCCCACTGCTATGAGTTGCCTACACAAGATAAAGATAGACCACTATAATTTACAAGTTATTCTTAAAAGAAAAATTTCTCACTGCACGTACTGATTAATAAAATTTACCAACCTTCACAATAGGAGTAATAAACTCCAGTAAGAAAGACGGAATTTTCAGTAATGATGGCCAGAAATGATAAATGAAGTTGATCAGCAGGCCCTTAATGTGAGAGCCATCATAATCCTGCCGAGGTTGAATTCATGTTAGCAGGCATCAGCAGTAAGAATTATCAAACCACAAGCAGTGAAGAAAACGTAACCTGGTCTGTCATAATCATCAGATGACCGTATCTCAATGGCTTGACACTATCGTATTGCTTGTTTTGCTGTAGCCCAAGAATCTTCTTGATACTCTCGATTTCCTTATTCTCATTAAGTTGTTTAGAGGTGGCTTCCCGTACATTGAGTAATTTACCTCTCAAAGGAAACACACCATACAGGTCCCGAATATCTTGAGGCAGCGCACCTAAACCAGATATCTGTATATCCCCAGGGCTATTTAGAAAATGTCGATAGCTATTAAAATGGACTATGTTGTAGGATACAACTTACAGCAAGAGCCTTTGCAGAGTCTCCTTCTGTCAAAATCAATGTACATTTATGAGAGTTTTTCGTTCCAGCCTCATTGGCATCCTCCAGCTTTGGAATATTAACTCTCCCTTTCTTTGTTCCGTCGGATTTCTTGAGTTCTTTGTCCTGCTTGAATTTCGCCCACGACAGTAGATTATCCACAATATCAGACTTCGCTACTGCAATATAATTAGCATAAAAACGTTCAGTTCAACTTCTCATGAATGATAATTTCAGGATTATGTGAAATCAAATTATACCTTTCTTTAGAAAATCTTCAGGAATTTCACATTTGGACCCAAAATTGCTCTGGCGGAGGGTCAGAGTCTCCTTGGTTTGAGAATCAAAAGCAGGATTATCAATGAGAGCATTGACAAAAACCCACAGATAGTTCTTCACATTGTGCGCTTTGATGTTGGCGTTCTTGTGCTTTTTATTTACAACACCCACTAGATAGTTAGCTATCTGGTTAGTGACGTAATCCACATGAGTTCCACCCTTGATTGTTGCAATCCCATTGACAAAGCTAACCTGTTGTGAGAGCAAAGCACTGTGATATAAACACACGGGCTAGTTTATATGCAAATAGTTATGGACAGTAAAATATTGATTAAATAGTATCAATTACCTGTTGGAACTGCCCCTCAGTAACACTCACGCATATCTCCCACCTTTCACTTACTTTTAGATAGAAGCTGATCGAAATTAGAAAAATCAAATAAGCACAGTACTGTTGAAAATATAAAAACGCAAGATGGTTAACCAAATGGTTCTTATATTAACCTTTTAGGGGTCTCCTTCGATTCTGAGTCAGAATCCAGGTACAACTTAACATAATCCTGGAAAGATTTAATAGGAACCCGCTTCCCATTTAGCTCAACCTTCACTGTGTTTCCAAGACAGCCAGCCATGTCAACAACTCGCTTTTTCATCAAAGCAACCACATCGTCTTCAAGTGTAGCCATGTTAAATTTTGCTAAATCGGGCTTAAATGAGACCTTGGTCCAATTCTCACCCTCCTTGCACTTTTTAATGCAAGGCTCGGATTTGTTTCCCATGTTGTTTGAGAAAACCTTCAAATCAGCAGAACCAATTTATATGTTACTGAGATATTATATGCTAAACAAAAATGTTCAAGTGATGGAAACTACACAATTCCTACACAATTTAAATGTACAAACAGTAATTTGAATCCATTTTTGAAGAAACACCCAGACAACAGAAGACAAATTTAACTTCAAGTATGGACCCAAGTGATATTTTAACAAGAAAACTGCTAAGAAACAAGATCAAAACGTAATCCGCAAAAGTAAAGAGTCCCAGTTACCTGCTTATATTTCTTCTGCCGCTTCCCGTCAGCAGTCTCAATAACAAACTCCGTGGAGAAAATATTTGTTAGTTTGGCTCCATACCCATTTCTCCCTCCGGTAGTCTTCTTCACTGTATCATCATAGTTACTGCTAGTTAACAAGTGCCCGAAAATCAGCTCCGGTACATACACGCCCTCCTCCTTATGGATCTCCACCGGAACCCCATCGCCATTGTTATAAACACTGATCAAATTGTTTTCCACATCAATCACCACCTTCAAGGAATCCATGGTGGAATCCCTCTGCTTGTTGTCAGCGGCATTGACCAAGATCTCATCGAAGATCTTGTAAAGGCCTGGAACATAGGTCACCTGGCGGTGCACCATCTTTTCGTCCTCGTAGACCCAGAGGCTCTGGGTGTGCTTCTCGATCGATCCGATATAAGTGTCGGGTCGGAGCAGGATGTGCTCCAGTTGGCTTTTCTTCTGGTAGGTCTCTTCTATGGTCTTCTGCGGGACACCGACATTCGCATTGTTGCTGGTTGTTAACGGCACCGTTTTCATCACTTCCATCTTTGACCTTTTGCTCGAGCGAGAGAGAAGATTACTGGAAATGGATCTTACAAGAAGAAAAATTTAACGTTTCTTGTATGGATTTCAAATGAAACAAGAGAGAAGATTACTAAAATTTCCGGAAAATTTTAGGGTTTTTTGTTTGTTTTAGAAAGAGAAAATTGGGGTTTCTGTAGAGAGAGAAAGACACAGAGATGGTGTCTATGGAGTTGCAGAGATGGTCTCTATCAAGTGAATAAAGAAATGGAGCAGAGAAGGGAATGAATTGGGAATGCAATTTATATAAAGCCAAGCAAAACAGGAAGGGTGGGGAGCTAACGGTAAGGAATTTAAATTTGAATTTGAATTTGTTGGGGGGGAAGGGTCGGGATTTGAAAATTCACGGTGGTGATTGGGGTTTAGCAATTCGGACGGTGGCGATTAATGAATTGTCCATTACCGGGCCAGGTGGACAGGAGTGAACGCAGGTTAATTCTAATAGCTTTATATTATTATTGAAAATAATATATTATTTTGAGGATTCAATTTTTTTAATTTTTTTTATTTTAAAGAAATAATTAAATTTTTAAAATTAAAAATTAAATCGAATTAAAATAAATAAAATTAAATTAAAATTTTAAATTAATTCGATTCGATTATTTTTTCGATTTGAATCAAATAATTCTTACTCTACAAGAGAGGTCTAGACTATAATCCCATACATTTACATGCATAATTTATTATGTAATGTTTAGTAGGTTATTTGTAAAAAAATAATTTATATTTAAAAATATTATATAAAAACATTTATAAAAATTTATTTTATTAGAAAATAACTAGTTTTCTATTATTTATTTATGATTTAAAAAATAAAAAACTATTAATCTGTAAATGACATTCTTAAAATTTGAAATATGATTTTTTCATATTAAGAAAGGAAATTATTCTCCTTAAAAATGATTTTTCTTTTAATAAAAAACTATTTTTTATTAACCAATTTCAAATATTTTTCAACAAATAATTGAAGTTTAAATTTTAATAAAAATCATAATTTTTTTGTATTGATTATCATAGTAGCACATTGAATTCATATTTTATATCCAAAAGAGGGGAATCCCTATGGTTATTGGTTTAAAACAAAGTAAATTTATTTTATTATAAAAATAAGTTAAATTTTACGGAAATTATATATTTTTATTTTAAATTTATATAAACTGATTATTATTTTTTAAAATAAGTATTTTGTGGATAATGTGTTAAATTAATGAAAATTTATGTTTTACAAATATAAATATATCTTTATATAATTAAGATAATAAAACTTATATTAAACAAATAACATCCTTATTAATTAAAAATAAAATTTTATTCTATTATTTATAAGAAAGTTATTATTTTATATTTTAAGATATTACTATTTCTCATTTCTTTGAATATGCCATTATTTTTTAATTAATTTAATAATTTTACAAGATAATTACTTTACACAAATATATCATTGCATATAGATTTATAAAATCTATAGTATAAATGTTATAATTTTTTATAAATATTATATTTCTATATTCTTTAAAATTGTTTTTAGATTGTCATTAAATTATATATTTTTTATAATATGATAAATTAAAAAAATCAATTAACTTTAAAAAAACTTTAAAGTAAAAGATAAAATTTTCATAAATGTCCAATAATTTAACAAAGTAAAAAAATAGCATATTATAAAAGAGTATTTGATAATAGTATATTTGATATTACACGACCACCGCTCAAACTAAGATATGAGTTGTTATTACGAAATAAGAGTAACGTGGTAATAATCTACGCAGTTCCATACGAAAAAGAAAAAATCTGAACACCACAAACACTCGGTTTATTATCAAGACTCGCTTTCCTCGGATCATAAAGTTAACATTAACAAGTACATTCCAGTATATCCCATTATGCATGTAATCGCGGAATTACTGACCTATTAGCTAGCGAGATCTCTTATCAAGTAGCCGGCCACATCATCGTCGGATTATCAGAAAATATCATATTTATCACCATGTTCTTACAGTATAAAAAGAGAATGATCACGGAGACAAAAGTACACAATTCTTACACTACTCAAGTTTTAAGCAATTCATTACATTTGCCCTATTCTTTAATATACTGATTTGAGCATCGGAGTGGCTGTTATGGGCACCCACTATCTCATGTTCTCTTTCTTGCAAGTCTAGTCAATTACACCACAGCTCTATTTTCTGGTCGCATAATTTGGTTCCATTGTAGGAAAATCCTTTGAATCTTTTCTATTCATTTGGATTAAAGTTGGTCTCTTATTTCTTTTCTGTGAGACAAAAATCTTTCCCGTCTTTTTTTTGAAATGGCTGAAACTTCCTGAGCTGCTTATAAGATTGCAACCAATGAGAGCACTATCCTTTCTTTCACTCCTAACAATGGACAAAATATACCCTCAGTGGTCAATGAAGCAAATCTCAGCAATTTGAACAAGAAGCAGATTTTAGCAATTTGAACAATGAGCAGATGCTCCAATACATCCAAAGATTGTAGGCTACCTTCGAATAGTACAAGACTCGGGGAGAGACATCAGACATGGTTCCCAGGGGAAGGGAGGAAGCCTTTGTAGACACCATAAGGGCTCGGACAGAGGCGGTCAAAATGCGGCCTAAAGAAAAGGCCGAGTTCGAAGATGAATCAGACGAGGCTTCAAAAGGCATCTATTGGAAACTGGTATGAGTCGTACAAATGTACTAGAAGGAACAAGAGGAGGACTTCAGTCTGAATGGTGTCTCACCTCTTTTGGAAGAAATCTTAGCGAAAATATTTATAGCCAAGTTCAAGCTGCCTAGCTTGGACAAATATAATGGAATAGCATATTTCAGAAGCCATCTCGCGATCTTTAGGACAACCATGCAGCTTTAGGATATCAATGACTTTGTATTATATCGAGTGTTTCCATCAACACTCACAGGTTTGGCTAAGAAATGGTACCAATATTTGAGCGTAGGTTTAATTCGAAACTTTATGTAGTTTGCTACATTATTTAATCTAAATTTATTACTTGTATACCTCCTAAAAAAATTTTCTCTAACTTGTGAAAGATCTGCCAAGGAGAGGGTGAGTCTTTAAGGAGTTTTATGGTATTCTTCACATAGATCTGATTATCCAGAGAAGAGGAAATGGGGCCGTCGAAGGAAGGGTTGAAAGCTGGACCTCCATCAGTAGAAGAAGAAGAAAAGAAAGTATCCCTATTCATTTCTATAAAAGGGAAAGCAAACAGGAAATACCCTATAACAAGGGAGTAAAACTAGAGAAGGAGAGCGGTCAGAATTTTCGCAGATATCAGTTGTAAGCAAAAAGAAAGAAGAATGATTTTTATACAATGGCATAGCCAGCGAGCTTTGAACACGGCTTGAGAAATAAGGGCAGTTATCATTTATAGGCAAAAGTAAGCAAAACGATGCAAGCAGGGAAGACTAATCAAATCATACCACATGTAATACCCGGCTCGAGTCCGGCATCGGAATTCCTGTAGTCCGGTGGAATCTCGGGTGTCGGAACCCTCGAGAAGGGTAATGCATATGTTTTCCAAAGTATTTTCACTTGTTTTCATGTTTTGACGTGTTAAAAGCATGGAGTTTTGAAAGAAAAGCAACAAGGGAGAAATGCAAAGGTTCGGCCGCCGAAGGTCACTTTCGGCCGCCGAACATTGCATGGTTGCGGCTTCACGTTCGGCTGCCGAAGGTGGTCTGGCCAGCCACCTATAAAAGGGCCAAGGGTCGGTGGAAGGAGGTTATTTCTCCTCCACTTGCAGCCAGAGGTGAGTTTCAGCCTCTCCCACGTTGACTTTCATGTTGTCCATGATTTTCATTAAATCTTTCAAGAGTTTTAAGAGTTTTGGTGATTTATGAAGGTTTTGAGCAAAAGAACCAAATTTTGAAGCTTGGAGCTTTGGAAGAGCTTTTCTTCATATCTCCACGTTAGGATCCTTCATCCTCAAGTTGTGTAAGAGGTAAGTGAAGATCCTGACCTTCTTTGATGATTTTGAAAGGTTTTATGCAGTTTGTATGGGTAGTATGCATGTTTAGGTTTAGGTGAGGTTTTTGGTGATTTGAGGTGTTCAAACATGTTTAAGTGTTATGTGCTATGTTTGTTTGGGGTTTTAGGGTAGTTTTAGACCCCTTTGTGCATATATATGTGTATATGCTAGTTGGGAGTAGTTGATATGCATGTTTGTAGGTTTTTGGGCAAAGTTTGCATGAAACAGAGCAGGGTTCTGCCCTTCGGGCAAAGCCAGGTTCGGCCGCCGAAGGAAGGTTCGGCCGCCGAAGGAAGGTTCGGCCGCCGAACCCCTTGTGGAGGCAGTTTCGGCTGCCAAAGGTTGCCTCCGAAAGCTAGGCTTTCGGTTTAGACAGAGACTTTCGGCCGCCGAAAGAGAGAGTTCGGCCGCCGAAGGTGTGTGAGTTTCGTCTCTGGACGAGACCTTAGGCCGCCGAAGGTGCCGCCGAACATGCATGAGTTTCGTCTCTGGAGAGGGGTTTCGACCGCCGAACTTGCCGCCGAAAGTGCCCTGTCCAGCTTTCTTTAGCATGTTTTATGTGTTGGTTTTAGGATTGTTTAGCGGGGTTTTGGGGAGTTTCTTAGAGATATTCTTGAGTGAGTTTGGTCCCTCATTTGAGTCCACCTGTGTAGGTACGGACCAGAGGAATCAGGGAGGTCAGCAGTGAGTCCAGTGTCAGAACCTGCAGAGTCAGTTCAGAGATAACTAAAGGTGAGTGGAACTTAACTTAATGTTTTAATATGAGAACTGAATATTTTATCATGCTTCATGCATCATGAATATGCTTAGGGTGAGTGCATTAGTGAACACGAATATGACGCATTGCATCTATCCTTGTACTTGGCATGGCTCCTTGTACATTGTTTCTATGAGACGGCACGGACTTCGTGAGGATTCATTAGCCCTCAGAGGAAAGACCTGGAACAGCCCTACGGGGACCAGGCACATGGTACTTCGGTACCCCAGATGAGATAGAGGGAGTTTTGATCCGTCCGGCCGAGGTGATGTGATTATGTGTTGCATTCCATGAGAGCATGTTTTATCACCTGGTATTTTATTACTATTCTACTCACTGGGCTATAGTAGCTCATCCCTCTCCCCTAACTCCAGTTGTGCAGGTTCAGAGGCCAGAGAGAACTCAGCAGGGTACAGGAAGAGTACAGAGTGGTGTAATAGCTAGTGTGGACATGTCAATGTATAGAGATAGTGTATATGTACAGTGTATAGAATGGTGCTTGACTTATAAGACTTGTAATCCCTTTGTGGTCACATGATCAGTTTATGTATGTTTCTTTATTGTTGTATGTTTATGAGCAAAACCAGGCTTAACATTATGAGTTTGATCCGCCTAGAGCCATGAGGAGCTCTAGTAGGGATTAGTAGAGCACAGAGAGAGTGCATGCACAGGTTAAGTCTTGAAGAGAAGAAAAGTTTTATGTGTTTTACAGGAACTGTATGATCATGTATGGGATTTCACAGGTCTACACAGGATAGCAGGCTTACTACGGGTCCCGGCGACCTTAAGTCGATCTGGATCCTAGTGCCGGTGGCAGTTCGGTTCCCGGGCTGTTACACCACATGTCCCAGATCGAGAAGGCAAACTGTCACCTTCAAATTTGAAGAATCGAAGAACAGCGAGGGGACCTCTGATATTACACGATGATCGCCCAAAGTAAGCTATGAGTTGTCACTACGAAACAAAGTCACACGACAAGGATCTAATAAATGGGCAACGTGGTCCCATACGAGAAAGGGAAGAACTGGGCACCATAAACACTCGGTTCATCATCAAGACTCGCCCTCTCCGGATTATGAGAAGTCTCGGCATAAAGTTACTGTTAACAAGTACAGTCTAGCATACTCCTATTACGCTTGTAATCGCGGAATCACCGACTTATTAGCTGGTGAGATCCCTTATCAAGCAACTGGCCATACCATCAACAAATTATAAGGAAATGCCATATTTATCTCCATTTTCTCACGGTATAAAAGGAGAACGATCACTGAAATAAGGGTATGCAATTCTTACACTACTCAAATTTTAAGTAATTCATTGAATTCGTCCTATTCTCTAGCATACTAATTTGAGCATCAGAATGGCCGCCATAAGTACCCACCACCTTACGTTCTCTTTTTTGCAGGTCTAACCAATTACCATATAACTCTATTTTCCGGTCACATCAATATTATAAAAAATTCCATTATTATAAAATTATAAAAATTTATTAGTCATAATTTTCTAAAAATAGTATGTTATTTAAATTATGATATAATCAATATAAAATATATTTATAATATAGAGTTATTTGTAATTTAATTTATATAAACTACAAAACCTATATAAGTACTACATTTTTAATTTAGAATTGTAATTAAATCTTTTAGCATAATTATATAGTGGTAAAATTGATTTACAATTATAAGCCTCTTATTTATATTTATATAATAAATTTTGAATTCAAAAGTTTAAATTAGTGTGTTAACTTAAAAAAATTAAATACAATTAAATCTATTAATTATATTATTAAAATTAACAATACTATTAAATAATGATATTTTTCACTACAAAAAAACAGACTATCAGTGACGGATTTTTCCGTCGCTGAAAGTCAAAAATCCGTCGCTGAAACTTTCAGCGATGGATTTGCGACGGAATCAAGTCCGTCGCTTAAAGTCATGTCGCTAATTTTTTCCGACGGATTACAAGTCCGTCGGAAATATTAGCGACGGATCTAGACTCCGTCGGAAATATTTCCGACGGCTTTTCCGACGGAAAATTCAGTCGGAAAATTTAGCGACGAAAAAAGTTTGTCGCTAAATCCGTCGGAAATTCCAATTTATTCGATGAACATTCCGTCGCTAATCAGTCGGAAATAATTAGCGACGGAAATTTTCCGTCAGAAATCCGTCGGAAATATTAACGTATTTTAAAAAAAATTTCTCACTAATCCGTCGCAAATCCGTCGCTAATCAATTAAAATTCGATAACAAAAAATAATTCCCTGTTTTTATTCACATATTCCCTGTATAATCAAATAATTTATAATTAAGAATTATATTGAATATAAATTAAATATCATTCATAATAATTATAAGTAATGTTCATAATACTCAATAATATTCAGAATATTTAAAATAAATTCATAATATTTAACAATATTCATAAAATTTAAAATAAATTCATAATACTTAACAATCGTCATAAAATTTAAAATAAATCAATTATACTTAACAATGTTCGTAAAACTAAAAACTAATCTATGAATTTGTTAAACCATCTGATAGAGAAGTACAATCTGCAGTTGGATTATGCGGTGAATATCTTTTTTTGTTCTTCAATGATTTCATCTGATCTTTTATTTGCTTTTCTATCTGCACTCGCATTTGCTCTTGCATTTGCTCTTGCATTTGCTCCATGTCTTGTTTCATTTTGAGTTGGAGTTCCAGATTTTGCAATATCAGAAGATCCAAAACCATAAACCCTCCCTTTACTACTTCCAGAAATTTCCATCCACTTATTCAAATCAAAAGCAGACTGACTATCACAATTGTCATTCACATTTTCAGCAATGGCAATCAAATAAGCTCCCTAAATAAAAAAAGAAAACATAATCACTCCTAACTCTATTAAGAATGTCTCGCAGTCTTTCTTTTCCTACCTTTTCCCAAGCAGTTCGAATCATATCTTCTTCACTCTCATCCCATACATATCGACTCTACAAACAACAATTAGTGTTATGTAAATTTAAAAAACTTAAAATGCATATTAGAAATTTTAGAATATAAGTTGTATTTACCCGAAAAAGTCCGAAGAGCTCGTCTTTTGTCTTTAAAGGTATTTCTGACAAAGTTTTCCATGGAGCAGTGTAGCGCATCTTAATGGATAACTAAGAAAGTCCGAAGTGCTCCAGTGTTTCCTCTTGCATCTGTACTGGCTCATCTGTTTCATTCATAGAGAGCTGCTAGCTATGTCCTCTACCTCTAGATGATACTGCTCTTCGAGGCATCTGAAAAAATAATTGTCCATTAGTTTCAATTAACAATAAAGACAACCAATATATAAGTATTTATGAATAACCTAAAATTATATAAAATAAAATTTTTAATTCATTTTAAAATTCAGTTAGCAATGGATTCCTAGTAACTATTTGATAGCAGATATCTTGTAACTACTTAAACTTTTATTTAACTGAAAGTTTTATATCCACATGATAAATTATTAGTCATAGAGTTTAATATTATATGGATAACTAAGAAATTCATTTATTCAATTAGGGGTGCAATCAGTCGGTTTAGTTCAAAATCGAATCGTATTAAAAAAATTTTTAAAGATCGAACCAAATCAAATTTTTAAATAAATCGAATCAAATTAAACCGATAAAAATTAATTTGGTTCGTTCAAAAACCGATTGGTTGTACATTCCATAACCTGTGTCCAAATGAGAAGAAAACTTTCTAAATACGTTGAGAAAAATTGAGATTCTTAGATCATTTCATCTGACAGATATTTCAACAAAATTTTAATAGGATGCTCAAACAAACCACTTATCTCAAAATGAAATCACAAAGTATTTAAGAGACAAAATTGAAATCTCTAAATGAAGCAACATTTACATTAAACATTATATCAAATAATACAATGACAGCTGGACATAAATAAAAGAACTGTGTTTGATGGACATAAATAAATGGCTGAATATTTTGTATTAGTTGCTATTAATTTATTAAATATTTAAATTAGAATTATAACATATTTAACACTTAAATTTATAAAAATTATAATAATTAAACGTAAATTAGTTATACTAAACTATTAATAATTTATTCAAAAAACTAAAAATAAATTATATTCTAAATTTCATTAAATATACTGTGAATTTTAATAAGTTAATAAAGTTAATTAGATAAATATAACAATAAAATTTCAAATATATTTAATAATAAGTTAAATTATTTTTATTTTTTTATAGATATCAATAATATAATTAATTTATATTTAATTATTATAATTTTTTAAAATTTAAATGTTGAATTATTATAATTTTAATTATATATTAATAAGTTAATCTAAAATAATATAAGAGTATAAGTATATAATTTTAATTATATATTAAATGTTGAATTATTATAATTGTACAATTAGATAAAATAAATTATTATAATTGTACATTTAAAATTTAAATGTTGAATTATTATAATTTTAATTATATATTAATAAGCTGCTCTTGCTGCGTGCCCACGCAGCAAGCTGCTGCTGGGCACGCAGCAAGCTTTCTGCTAAATATATAAAATATTTTAATTAATTTTATCTTTTATTTTTATTAAAAAAAAATATTAAGAAACAAGAAAATATCTTCAAGATTTTATTTATTTAACAAGAGAATATTTTTAATTTTTTTTTATTTTTAGAATACTTGATTAATTAAAAATATTTTTCTATCTGCAACCATGAAAACAATCCCATGTTCACTAACTTACATGGAGTGGTGACGATCGGAAGCTACAGCGGCGGGTGGCAACGGCGGTGGAGGCGACAGCGAGGACGAGGCGACAGCAAATCCGTCACGGGAACGGTGAGGCGACGGCGGCGGTGAGTGGCAACGGCAGATACAGCTCCAGCAACGGCAGGAAAACCAGCAACAATAGCGACGGCAGGGCGCGCGACAGCAGGGCGCGCGACAGCAACTTGCGGCAGGGCGCGCGACAGCAACTTGCGGCAGCCACGGGACTCGCAGCGGCGGCGGCGGCGGCGGCGAGAGTGGCAAGAAGATCGATTCGGCGCTGAGGGGAAGATAGGAGAGGAAAAGCGTTGCTGAAATTAAGAGAGATGAGGAAAGAGAAGATTAGGGTTCTGTTTATATATTGTTTGATTTTTCTGACGGATTAGCGACGGAATAAATTCCGTCGCTAACATTTTAAAAATCCGTCGCTAATCCGTCGCTAATCCGTCAGAAATTTAAACATAAGTATTCGTCGCTGATCCGTCGCTAATTCCGTCGCTAAATTTTTATTTTCTGACGAAAGTAAATTCCGTCGCTAAATCCGTCACTGATACCTTGTTTTTTTTGTAGTGTTTGTTTAATTTTTTTTAATTATAATATTCATTTGCTATATAAATTTTATAAAAATTTAATTTGTCAAACAAATGTTCATTGCTGTAACGACCCGAATAGGATCCAGGTCGGCTTAAGGCCGCCGGGACCCGTAGCAAGCCTGACATGCAACCTGTAAACCTGTTTAATCCCATACATGATCAACAACATACATAAAAATTAAAACTTTTCTTTCATACAATCTCTCATACACCAACTCAACCTGTGCATGCAATGAACATAAACATAAACATAAACATTGGCCCCTCTGTGGGACCTCATCAATGCCCCCAATGGGTGGCATAACATGTGCTGAGTTGGTTTACATAAGCATTATAAAACATCTAAGATCATGTGTTAAAAGGGATACCATACACATAGGGTCAAGTACAATCTTTAATCCTCAATGTCATTACATTACATAACTATTCACAACTCTACATCATTATACAATTTGTCATGTCCACATTCTAGCTATTACATACACAAGACTTCATTACTCTTGCTGACCTCCTGGTCTACCCTGTACCTGCAAGTCTGGGGGTTAAGGGAGAGGGGTGAGCTACAAGAGCCCAGTGAGCAGAATAATAAAACATTTAAAATATATGATAACATGAAATGCATCACATCACAGCTAATCACAACAAGGATGAATTTGTCACCAATAGTCCCCTACATGGTCCAACTGTGCCAGGGGCGTAGAATGGGCCTCACTGGTCTTTCTCTTACATAACATAGCATAACATGGTCCAACTGTGCCAGGGGCGTAGAATGGGCCTCATTGGTCTTTCTCTTACATAGTGCCAGGGGCGTAGAATGGGCCTCACTGGTCTTCCGTACCGTATCATCATCATATCATAACATACGGGGACTAAAGGATCATCCAATATTCATCCGCATCATCAACATATTATGCAATGCAACATATTCGTGAGTTCTAATGCAAACACCCTATTATATCTCATGGCATTCATGATGCGTGAAACATGCTAAAACTGATTTATTTACTTTAAAGCATATAGCGTTATTCCACTCACCTCTGGCTGAAGCTCTACTGACTCTGAAGCGACTGACTTACTGCTGGGGTCCTCGGTTCCTCGGGTCCGAACCTATACAGGTGGACTCAAATGAGGGACCAAACAACTAGAACATAACTCTAAAAACATCCCCCAAAAATCCTCTAAAACACCTCAAAACAATCATGCAAAACATGCAAAGGAAGGCTGAGCAGGGCACTTTCGGCGGCAGGTTCGGCGGCCGAAAGTCCCTCCAGAGCCGAAAGTCAGGCAGGTTCAGCGGCACCTTTGGCGGCCGAAACTCCCAGACAGAGACGAAACTCATGCATGTTCGGCGGCACTTTCGGCGGCCGAAACTCCCAGACAGAGGCGAAAGTCCTCTTTCGGGGGCAAGCTTCGGCAACCGAATGCTGCCTTCACAAGAGGGTTCGGCGGCCGAAAGTCCTTTCGGCTGCCGAACCTGGTTTCTCCCAAAGGGCAGAAACTTGGTTCAAACATGCACAAATGCCTCTTAACTCATACCATCATGCATTTAGCTCAACCAAAACATGTATACAAGCTCCTAGGGGTCTCAAACTAACTTAAACCCCAACTACAACACACATACACAAGCATTTGCAAGCCATATTGTCCATAAACTCAAAAATCATCAAAACTCACTAAAAACCTACACATGCATTTCTACCCCATAGATCTTCATGAAACTTGTTTAAAACATAATGTAAGCTAGAGATCGACACTTACCTCTTGAAGATCGAGAGAGAGACGACCTAAACTCGGAGATGGGAGATTTCCAACTTCCTTGGGTCTCCAAGCTCAAAACTTGCTCAAAACTTGAAAATCTTCAAAATAAAGCAAAAACTTGTGAAAATCGTGAAAGATTTGAAGGAAGAACTCAAAGATTGGTGAGGGACGGCGGAGAGCTCACCTTGGCCGACAATGGGGAGAAAAGCTCGCCCGTTTTCGGCTAAGGGACCCTTTTATAGTGGCTGGCCAGGCCACGTTCGGGGGCCGAACGTGCCTCCGCATGCATGCCATGTTCGGCGGCCGAACATAAGGTTCGGCGGCCGAACCTGGTTTCCCTCACTTATGCTTTCGGGGGCCTAAAAGCGCTCCCGAAGGCATGCATGTTCGGCGGCCGAACTTGAGGTTCAGCGGCAGAACCTGGGTTTTCCTCCAAGGTTGTTTTCATGCAAAAACTCATTTTCTTTCATGTTTAAAACCATAAAACACATTAAAACATTTTATGAAAACATGGTTTTACCCCTTCTAGAGGTCTCCGACATCCGAGTTTCCACCGGACGGTAGGAATTCCGATACCGGAGTCTAGCCGGGTATTACATTCTCCCCCCCTTAAGAACATTCGTCCCCGAATGTTCCTCAACTAGAACATGCAAGGCATACAACATATCATACATACAAAGCACATAAAACTCACAAGGAACTAACCTCAGAAAAGGTAAGGGTATTGCTGGAGCATGGACTCCCGTGTCTCCCAAGTGCATTCTTCCAGATTGTGGTGGTTCCACAGGACTTTCACCATCGGGATTTCCTTGTTTCTCAACTTCCTGATTTGGGTGTCTATGATCCGTACTGGCTGTTCAACGTATGTGAGATCTTCTTGGATCTCCACGTCAGGCTCACTAAGAACCTTGCTCGGATCTGACACGAACTTCCTCAACATGGAAACATGGAAAACCGGATGGATTCTTTCCATTGAAGCAGGTAAATCCAGCTTGTACGACACATTCACAATCTTTTGCAAGACTTCAAAGGGTCCGATGTACCGTGGAGCCAATTTACCTTTCTTTCCGAACCGAACCACTCCTTTCATTGGAGACACCTTGAGCAATACCAGATCCCCCTCCTGAAACTCTACTTGCCGTCTGCGGATGTCTGCATAACTCTTCTGTCTGCTTGCAGCAGTCTTGATCCTTTCTCTGATTATGGGTACCACCCTGCTGGTAATCTCTACTAGCTCAGGCCCTGCCAAGGCCTTCTCTCCAACTTCCTCCCAGCAAACAGGTGACCTGCACTTCCTTCCGTATAAAGCTTCATATGGAGCCATCCTGATGCTAGCATGATGGCTGTTATTGTAGGCAAACTCCACCAAGGGTAGATGCTGCCTCCAAGAACTGCCAAAATCTAGCACACACATTCTAAGCATATCCTCGATAGTCTGGATGGTCCTTTCTGACTGTCCGTCAGTCTGGGGGTGGAAGGCAGTACTGAAATCCAACCTGGTACCCATGGCATTCTGCAGACTCCGCCAAAATCTGGAGGTGAACTGGGGCCCTCTATCAGACACTATTGAAACAGGAACCCCATGCAGCCTGACGATCTCATCTACATACACCTGCGCCAACTTGTCCACAGAATAGCCACTCCTGACAGGGATGAAGTGAGCAGATTTGGTGAGTCTGTCCACAATCACCCATATGGAGTCCAATCTGTTGGACGTCGCCGGTAACCCCACTACGAAGTCCATAGCTATATTCTCCCATTTTCACTCTGGAATAGGTAGCGGGTTAAGCATTTCAGCCGGCTTCTGATGTTCCAGCTTCACCCTCTGACACACTTCGCAGGCTGACACAAACTGTGCCACTTCTTTCTTCATCGCTGGCCACCAATAAACTTTTCTCAGATCTTGATATATCTTGGTGGCTCCGGGGTGAACGCTGTATCTTGCATTATGAGCCTCCCTCATAATGTCTCCTTTTAGCCCTATGTCATCTGGTACACACAATCGACTCCCATAGCGGAGGATCCCCTTACTGTCAAATCTGAACTCACTGTCCTTGCCTGACTGAACAGTCCTGGTAATCTTCACTAACTCTGGGTCCTCATGCTGTTTCTGAGCCACTTGCTCCAGAAACACATGTGTCACTCTCATCTGGGCCACTAAAGCACCTGTACCAGACAACTCCAACTGTAGACCTTCATCAATGAGCTTGTAAAACTCCTTCACCACTGGTCTCCTCTCTGTCGTGATGTGGGATAGACTGCCTAGTGACTTCCGGCTTAGGGCGTCTGCCACAACATTCGCCTTACCCGGATGATACTGAATCTTGCAATCATAGTCACTCAGCAGCTCTACCCATCTCCTCTGTCTCAAATTCAAATCCCTTTGACTCAGGATGTACTGTAGACTCTTATGATCTGTGAAGATCTCACATTTTACCCCATAGAGGTAGTGCCTCCACATCTTGAGCGTAAAGATTACTGCTGCCATCTCTAGGTCATGTGTGGGGTAATTTAACTCGTGCTTCTTCAGCTGTCTAGAAGCATAAGCAATCACCCTCTCATTCTGCATTAGTACACAACCCAGTCCCACACGGGACGCATCACAAAAGACTGCAAAGTCTTCCTCACTAGATGGCAGAGCTAACACTGGTGCTGAAGTCAACCTCTTTTTAAGCTCTTCAAAACTCTCTTCGCATTGGTCGGTCCACACAAACTTTTGATTCTTCCTGGTTAACCTGGTCAGAGGGGCTGCAATTTTTGAGAAGTCCTGAACGAACCTCCTGTAGTAACCTGCTAAACCCAAGAAACTCCTGATCTCTGTTACTGTAGTGGGTCTAGGCCAGTTAGCTACAGCTTCCACTTTCTTGGGGTCTACCTCGATTTCATTTTCTGACACCACATGCCCCAAGAAAGAGATGCTCCTCAGCCAAAACTCACACTTAGAGAATTTGGCATACAAGCCATGTTCCCTCAAGGTCTACAAAACCAACCGCAGATGATGGGCATGCTCCTTTGCATTCCTGGAATACACTAAGATATCATCTATGAAGACAATAACGAAGTGATCCAGGTACTGGCTAAACACTCTGTTCATGAGATCCATAAATGCTGCAGGGGCGTTGGTTAACCCGAACGGCATTACAAGGAACTCAAAATGCCCATATCTGGTCCTGAAGGCTGTCTTCGGCACATCCTCCTCCCTTATCCTTAGCTGATGGTACCCCGATCTCAGATCTATTTTGGAGAAACAACCTGCTCCAGCTAGCTGATCAAATAGATCGTCGATCCTAGGCAATGGGTACTTATTCTTGGTAGTGACTTTGTTCAACTGCCTGTAGTCGATACAAAGCCTAAGGGATCCATCCTTCTTTCTCACAAACAAAACTGGTGCACCCCAAGGTGAGGTGCTCGGTCGGATGAAGCCCTTTTCTACCAGCTCTTGCAACTGTTCTTTCAATTCCTTCAACTCGGCTGGAGCCATCCTGTAGGGAGGGATAGAGATCGGTCGGGTTCCAGGCATCAATTCTATCTCGAACTCTATCTCCCTAGCAGGTGGTAAACCTGGCAGCTCGTCTGGGAAGACGTCTAGAAACTCTCTAACCACTGGCACCGAGGCGGGCTCTCTAACCTGACTGCTAAGCTCTCGCACATGAGCCAAATACCCCTGACATCCCTTCCTAAGCAACCTACGAGCCTGAAGAGCTGATATCAGACCTCTAGGTGTACCCCTCCTGTCTCCCCTGAAGACAACCTCTGACCCATCCTGACCTCTGAACCTGACTACCTTGTCCCTGCAGTCCAAGGTAGCACTATGGGTAGATAACCAGTCCATCCCTAGAATGACGTCAAAATCTGTCAAGTCTAGAACCACAAGGTCGGCGGACAGGCATCTTCCCTCGACAAAGACTGGACTGCACTGGCAGAGTGACTCTGCCACTGATGGGTCACACTTGGGTCCACTGACCCAGAGAGGACACTCTAACTCAGAGATCATCAACCCCAACCTCTGGACGGCTCTCGAAGCAATAAAAGAATGAGATGCACCAGGGTCCATCAAGGCATACACATCTGAACAACCAATGACTAAGTTACCTGCCACCACGGTGTTAGATGCATCTGCCTCCTGTTGAGTCATCGTGAAGATCCGTGCTGGAGCTGATGGACCTTCACCTCTGAAACCCGCTGAAGAAGAGGCTGCCCCTCTTCCTCTGCCTCTGCCACTAGCCTGAGTCACGGCTGGAGCTGCTGGCTGAGCCACACTACCAGAAGCTGTCTGCTGAGACTGTGCTCCAAAAGCTGCCCTAGGACACTCCCGAGCCATGTGTCCCTCTTGCCCGCATCTGAAGCAGGCTGCTGTCCCAGCCCGGCAAACTCCCCTGTGTGGCCTACTACACTTTGCACAAACTGTATTATCCACACCAGAGCTTGAGCCACTTCCTAGTCCCAGACTGGACTTGACCTTGTTCCAAAACTTGTTCTTCTTTGGCTTCTTGGTGGTACTGCTCCACCTCTTGCTACCTGACGCTGCTGCACTAAAAGAAGAAGAGCCTGGGGTCTTAGAACCAGAAGGCTGTGCCACTGACTGCTTAACTGTCCCCTGAACGATGGCACTGGCCTCCATATTCCGGGCCATATCCACTATGGCATGGAAGCTCTCCCTATCTGCTGACTGGATCAAGGAGGAATATCTGGAGTGGAGTTTCATGATATACCTCCTTGACCTTTTCTGGTCCGAGTCAAGATTTTGCCCTGCAAATGGCAACAGCTCCAAGAATCTATCTGTGAACTCCTCTACACTCATATCATCAGTCTGCCTCAACTGCTCAAACTCTATCATCTTCAGCTCCCTTGAACTATCGGGAAAAGCCCATCCTGCAAACTCGTTTGCAAACTCTTCCCAAGACATGATGTCCACTCTCGGGTTCACATAATTCTTGAACCACTCTCGTGCCTTCTTGCACTTAAGCGTGAACCCAGCCATCTGAATGGCTCTACTGTCATCGGCCCCAATCTCATCTGTGATCACCTTAACCCTTTCAAGATACACAAATGGGTCATCCCCTTTTTCATACTGAGGAGCACCCAGTTTCATGTAGTCGGTCATCTTGACCTTACTCCCACTGGCTAAGCTAGGTCTAGAAGGTTGAGTAACTGGGGCTGCTGGTTCTGTAGGTGGTGGAGGTGGTGCAACATTTTCTGAGGTAGGGTTTGCTGGATTTGGATAGTAAGGTGGGGGTGGATACATTGGGTATTGTGAATATTGTGGGTAGTAGGGTGGGTATGGCATCTGTGTGGGATAAGGGGTGAAGCTAGGGTAATCCGATGTACCTCCCATCGAATACCCGGGATTTTGTGAGAAGTGTGGGTAGTGGGGTGGCTGAACAAATCCCGAGGCCTGAGTGCCTCCTTGGGACTCTCCCATTCCCTCTTCTGACATGCTAACTCCCAGACTGCCATCCCTCCTCTGCTCTACATCCATATCATCCCCCATGTCCTCCGACATTCCTCCCTGAACTGTTCCTCTTACTGATCTATTTCTACCCAGATCCAAAGACCTTCTAGGGTCTCTTACTGCTCTTTCTCTGCTGGACCTACTAGACATTGCCCTAGGCAATGCAGGAGGACGGGCGCTCGTGCCCTCATCCTCAGGTGGTACTCCAGTCAATCGTGCAGATCGACGAGTTCCCCTCATCCTGTTTTCTGAAAAACCGCACATAACAAGCAAACATTAGCATCATATGGTTCATGTGGGCACACATGAACCCTCATCACATACATCACATATCATTAATGCACATGCATATAATCATGGCATTTCACATCATCATGCAAGACAGAACTCCACATCCTATCCTAGTGAACATGATCTTCCTATTGTGCTTGACCTTCTATAACATCTATGAGCCCAACACTCTAGGTCCGACTATATGAACCTAGGACTCTGATACCATTCTGTAACGACCCGAAAATCGGACCGCTACCGGCGCTAGGATCCAGGTCGGCTTAAGGCCGCCGGGACCCGTAGCAAGCCTGACATGCAACCTGTAAACCTGTTTAATCCCATACATGATCAACAACATACATAAAAATTAAAACTTTTCTTTCATACAATCTCTCATACACCAACTCAACCTGTGCATGCACTGAACATAAACATAAACATTGGCCCCTCTGTGGGACCTCATCAATGCCCCCAATGGGTGGCATAACATGTGCTGAGTTGGTTTACATAAGCATTATAAAACATCTAAGATCATGTGTTAAAAGGGATACCATACACATAGGGTCAAGTACAATCTCTAATCCTCAATGTCATTACATTACATAACTATTCACAACTCTACATCATTATACAATTTGTCATGTCCACATTCTAGCTATTACATACACAAGACTTCATTACTCTTGCTGACCTCCTGGTCTACCCTGTACCTACAAGCCTGGGGGTTAAGGGAGAGGGGTGAGCTACAAGAGCCCAGTGAGCAGAATAATAAAACATTTAAAACATATGATAACATGAAATGCTTCACATCACATCTAATCACAACAAGGATGAATTTGTCACCAATAGTCCCCTACGTGGTCCAACTGTGCCAGGGGCGTAGAATGGGCCTCACTGGTCTTCCGTACCGTATCATCATCATATCATAACATACGGGGACTAAAGGATCATCCAATATTCATCCGCATCATCAACATATTATGCAATGCAACATATTCGTGAGTTCTAATGCAAACACCCTATTATATCTCATGGCATTCATGATGCGTGAAACATGCTAAAACTGATTTATTTACTTTAAAGCATAAAGAGTTATTCCACTCACCTCTGGCTGAAGCTCTACTGACTCTGAAGCGACTGACTTACTGCTAGGGTCCTCGGTTCCTCGGGTCCAAACCTACACAGGTGGACTCAAATGAGGGACCAAACAACTAGAACATAACTCTAAAAACATGCCCCAAAAACCCCCTAAAACACCTCAAAACAATCATGCAAAACATGCAAAGGAAGGCTGAGCAAGGCACTTTCGGCGGCAGGTTCGGCGGCCGAAAGTCCCTCCAGAGCCGAAAGTCAGGCAGGTTCGGCGGCACCTTCGGCGGTCAAAACTCCTAGACAGAGACGAAACTCATGCATGTTCGGCGGCACTTTCGGCGGCCGAAACTCCCAGACAGAGGCAAAAGTCCTCTTTCAGGGGCAAGCTTCGGCAACCGAATGTTGCCTTCACAAGAGGGTTCGGCGGCCGAAAGTCCTTTCGGCTGCCGAACCTGGTTTCTCCCAAAGGGCAGAAACTTGGTTCAAACATGCACAAATGCCTCTTAACTCATACCATCATGCATTTAGCTCAACCAAAATATGTATAGAAGCTCCTAGGGGTCTTAAACTAACTTAAACCCCAACTACAACACACATACACAAGCATTTGCAAGCCACATTGTCCATAAACTCAAAAATCATCAAAACTCACTAAAAACCTACACATGCATTTCTACCCCATAGATCTTCATGAAACTTGTTTAAAACATAATGTAAGCTAGAGATCGACTCTTACCTCTTGAAGATCGAAAGAGAGACGACCTAAACTCGGAGATGGGAGATTTCCAACTTCCTTGGGTCTCCAAGCTCAAAACTTGCTCAAAACTTGAAAATCTTCAAAATAAAGCAAAAACTTGTGAAAATTGTGAAAGATTTGAAGGAAGAACTCAAAGATTGGTGAGGGACGACGGAGAGCTCACCTTGGCCGACAATGGGGAGAAAAGCTCGACCGTTTTCGACTAAGGAACCCTTTTATAGTGGCTGGCCAGGCCACGTTCAGGGGCTGAACGTGCCTCCGCATGCATGTCATGTTTGGCGGCCGAACATAAGGTTCGGCGGCTGAACCTGGTTTCCCTCACTTATGCTTTCGGGGGCCTAAAAGCGCTCCCGAAAGCATGTATGTTCGGCGGCCGAACCTGGATTTTCCTCCAAGGTTGTTTTAATGCAAAATCTCATTTTCTTTCATGTTTAAAACCATAAAACACATTAAAACATTTTATGAAAACATGGTTTTACCCCTTTTAGAGGTCTCCGACATCCGAGTTTTCACCGGACGGTAGGAATTCCGATACCGGAGTCTAGCCGGGTATTAGAATTGCTAAAAATGATTAGTAATGAATTAGTTTGGCAATTACGTATTAACCACACATTTATTGTTCGTTGCAAAATATTATATAAGGACAAATTATTTATCATTAAATATTTTAACAATAAATAAATAGAAATAATGTTTTTGTCACTAAAACTTATTATTAAATTATCACCCTGCATTGTTATATATATTTTCAATAAATATTAATTAAATTAATAATATTTAGTGGTAAATCATCTCTGTCGCATAAATATTTACAGTTCTATATATAATTAAAATTTTTATATAAATAAAGTTAAAATAGATAAAAAAAAATATTTAAATCTTTTCGTCTTTTGATAATTATAGTTAAAAATTTTAATTATTTAATTTAATTTTAAAAATTAATATTAATTATAACAAAAATTTATTGGAACATATATTTTGCTGACATTTTTAATTACTTATTGCTGAATATAATAAGTTGAAAAAAAAGGAAGAGCTCAATAATTTGTATGCATCTCTTTTCATTTTCTTCCCAAATTTTAATAGATATTATTTAATTAATAATTATGTAAAGTTAATAAATATAACCAGAAATAAAGTGATATTTCATAATTTTGTATATTTAATTCTTAATTTCAGATAATAAATATTAGCTTTTGTACAGTATCACTGGCATGAACATGGGCTAATTATTAACCCCTTTGCCATTTCCCTTTTCATTTAATATAATATTTATATAAAAAAGAATTTATATGCTTTGAATTCAAAAATAATATATATATTTTTAAATTATATTTTGCGTGAATATTATAAAAATTCAGAAAATAAAAATAAATATAGATAAAAATAAAATCAACCTAATAATAAAAGAAGACATAATTGATTAAAAAAATAATAAAAGAAGACATAAGAATTAAAAAGAAAATTGCTTAAACATTAAATTGAAAAATAGATTGTATAATATGATTTTGTTAAAGACAATTTATGAACATTATAATACTTCACTGAACAAACAAGAATAAAAATAACCAAATTGAAGACCTCATTTTATTAAAGACAATTCATTTTTCTTTTTATTCTACGATATAAATTACTGTATAATATGATTTTAATATTTTTAAATAGCCGGCGTATTTATAATATATTCACAAGATCACACGTTAGTATTTTAATTAAACTGTGATGATTCAATTATATGCATGTAATAACTCAACCGCATAAATTTTTCTATTTTATACATATTTTTATTATTTGTACATGATTTTTTTTGAAAAAAAGTGTTTAGTGATCGAGTTATTTATCAAACTGTCTATGGTATTTTGAGTTTATATATACTAAAAATAATAATTAAATAAACAATTTCTATGAGACTAAATTATTTATTAAAATTATAAAAAAATATATTATCCATGAAATTAATGCTGAATATTGTGATTTATTTTTTAGAAAAAATGATATATGAGATTAATATATATGTCAATTTCAGAAGATGTGGCATTCAATGATTCCCCTACTTTCACAAGTTTATGTCTTTTTTTTATAGATTTATGATATTTTAAGATTTAGAGAATAAAATTTTAGTGTGTAAGTTTGATATTTTTGCGGGTTCTTTTTTTTATTTTTTTTTTAATTGTCAATAGCGTCTAATGGCCTCTCTACTATAGTGACGACTGTCTTTATCAAACGGGCCCGTACCATCAGTTGCTATATGTATGTAAGGCGGCCATTTAATTTTTCTTAGTGGGCATGCGAATATGGCTGCGAAAGAATGAGACTTACATTTCTCCTCATATTTTCTTTTTGGGCTGCCCTCTTTTTTACTGGACTTGGGTTCACAGACGACCCGGCCTATCTTTCAGGCTAGACTTTGAGTTGGAAGCCATTGGTCTGGCCTGTCTAAAAACGTTCTAAACTCAAAGTCTGATCATCTTTTGTAAGCTTTGATTCAGCTTAAAGGAGGTGCGAGACCCGACAATCATAATTTTAATTAAAATTTAAATATATAATTAATCTATATTTATATTTATAAAATTAAATTCTTATACCACCGAACCAAAATTTAGACAAGTTTATTTAAGAAGGAATACAAATCATCGTGGTCTTTCCGAGCACGGAAATTCAAAACTAGATTTATAATTTATGTATGACTTGTAATTAGTTTTCTGTTTACTAAGGACAAGTTGCTTTTGCAAAGAAAGTCCTTCCGCAAAATTAAAATTTTCATTTTAAAACTAATTTTAGTTTATTAATTTCGCGAATTTTATTTTTACATATGTATTATAAAATTTAAATATAACAAAAAAATTTAACTGAAAATATTTAAGTATAAATAATAATAAAAATTTTAAAATTTAAATCTATTATGTGATATCTTAATTTTAATTCATATAAATTTATTATTGAAATTACATAAATATATAAAATTTAATAATTCATATAAAAATATTATTTAATAAATTTTAAAATTTAATATTATTTAATAAATTCACTGGTTCAAGAAAGTTTATACATGATAATATAGAATAATAAAAAGAGAAATTTTAGTGAATGAAATATCATAAACGTATTTGGATGAGTTTAACATATCTAGTAGCATCTGATGATATAATTTCTTCCTTGGTGTAATTAGAGTTACCTTTGATGGATTCAGACGATAAGAATCTGTCATTAAGCATCAACTGCGAGTAATATATACCATCTTTTCTAAGATCACCCACCCGAATCAACTTGCTCTCAATTTCCTTCCCTATCTTATACTTGGACCACCACCTCTTCGCACAATACCCTTCAACACAGTTCTTCTCAATTTCTTTGGACCCATGATCTATGAGTTCACCAACTTTTTTTTCTATCTCTTCAACCATTGATATCCATTCTTTCACTTCTTCTCTAGGATTCTTCACGTTTCCCACTTCTCTCTTCATGTCGTTCATTTGACTTCTCAATTGTCTCATCTTGTTTTTCAAAGTTTCGAGCGTTTCATCGTAGCAGATATAGGATGCTTGTCCTGAAGTTGAATTCCACAGGCAGGAGATCAGTGTCGCAGCTGAATTGATATCTTCCATCATGTTTTTTTAACAAGTTGGAAGATGTTGTGAACTGCTACTAAGCAAATTGTTTCATCTGTTCGTAATTCCTTTCTTGGAGTACAAGATTGTGTATAAGATGCCATGGATGCATGTGGAAGAAGTGCCTTACTTGCTGTCTGTACTCAGACAAACCAAACCAAGGTATCTTTCACTACCTTGTCTGTGAAGTAGTAGTAGGGCAAGACAACTCAAGTTGGAATCATATTTGTGGGTAAAGATTTGGATTCTTCCAATTAAATTTCTAATTAAGTTTTAATTCAGACTTTACAGTTTTAAAGATTGATCCTTTTGTCATCAAACTAATTCATCAGTTGATGATGTTAAGTGTTTTGCGAGTGTAAAAGCAAGGAATTTCTAGTTTGAGTACGATTGTGTATAAAAGCAAGGAATTTCTAGTTTGAGTACGATTATGTATAAAAGCAAGGAATTTTAATTTGAGTGCATAAGAATAAAAGCATTTTGCAGCTCAAAGCCACGTAAATAGTAAGTTATTTCTTTAATCATGGCTTAGATTTTACGTGGAAGGCAGAGACAGCATGGTGGAGGTCTATAAATATGCAATGGCCATTGCTTCCCCCATATGCCTTTCACCCTTTTACAACCAGAGCCCTTTATAGCATTTCCCACCAACCAAAAACACAAAATGGCCCAAGGATCTCTCTATCACATCACTGGGGAGATCATTAGGAAGCTACGTTTCCTAGACGTCCATGATATTGGAGTATGTTGTGGTGTCGAAGATGAGCTTCAAAAACTCAAAGCCGAATTCTCTGTAATTCAGGATGTACTCCTTGTTGCTGAGAAAATGCGGAATCCAGATGTGCAAGTCAAAGATTGGCTTGGAAAGTTTCAAGAAGTTGTTTATGATGCTGATGATTTGGTAGATGACTTGGCCACTGAAGCTCTAAGGCGACATGTGATGACTGGAAATAGAATGGCTAAGGAGGTAAGCCTTTGCTTTTCGTCTTCAAATCGGCTTGTTTATGGTTTTAAGATGGGTCATAAAATCAAGGCAATTAGACAGAGTCTAGCTGATATAGAGGCTAATAGAAACCTTAATTTGGAGGGTAGATCTCTAATTGCGGAGAGTGGGTATACTACTAGGAAGAGGGATCAAGCTGATTCCTTTGCGTTTGAAGTTGTAATAGGGAGAGAGAGGGAGAAAAAAGAAATTGTGGACCATTTATTAGATTCCAACAGTGAAGAGAATGTTTCAGTTCTCTCAATTGTTGGAATTGGGGGAGTTGGGAAAACCACACTTGCTAAACTTATCTTCAATGATGAGAAAGTTAGAGAACATTTTGATTTAAAGTTATGGGTTTCTGTATCAGATAATTTTGATGTGAAAATAATTGTTAAAAAAATCTTGGAGTCTGCAAAGTGTGGCATGTTGGAAGATCTTGTGCTAGAAACATTGATACGTAAGCTTAGAGAAATTATGAATGGAAAGAAATACTTGTTAGTGTTAGATGACGTTTGGAATGAAAATATTGAAAAATGGCTTGATTTAAAGCAAGTGTTGATGTGTGGTTCAAGGGGAAGTAGGATCTTATTAACCACTCGCTCTATAAGGATAGCACAAATAGTTGGCACACAGCCACATCATTATCTAGAGGGCTTAACTATGGAGGAATCTTGGTTTTTGTTTAAGAAAATAGTATTCAAGGGACAAGAGCCAAAGAGTTCAGAAGTGGTAGAAATTGGAAAGCAAGTTATAAAGAAATGTGTTGGAGTTCCTCTTGCAATAAATGCAATTGCGAGTATTTTATTGTTCAAAGATCCTGAAAGAGAATGGTTGCCTTTTTTAGAAGGTAATCTTCTTAATTTAGCTGATGATGACATTTTCGATGTACTCAAATTGAGCTATGATGAACTCCCATCCCATTTGAAGTGCTGCTTTGCATACTGTGCATTATTTCAAAAAGATCATGTAATTGATGTGAAAACGTTAATTCATCTTTGGGTTGCACAAGGGTTCATTCAGTCATCAAACTCTAAGTGTGTTGAAGACATTGGGATTGAGTATTTTAAAGAATTGTGGTGTAGGTCATTCTTTCAAGAGGTAGAAAGGGATGAATTTGGCAATATAGAAAGTTGCAAAATGCATGATTTAATGCATGATTTTGCAATCTTTGTTGCTGGGGAAGGGATCCGACATATTCCATTTGATTCTGATTCATGGTCGTGGAATCATTTTCCAATCGAGTTGGTAAACATGAAAAAGTTGCGAACTTTACTTTTACCATCAGGGAATCAGAACAGATGGATAGATGAAGAGTTAAGCCATTACAAAGCTCTGTTTTCAAACTGTAGAAGTTTACGAGTCCTTGAAGTACATTATTTAGATATCCAGAAAGTGCTGCCGTCGGTGAAAAGGTTGAAACATCTTAGATATATTGATTTTTCTGACAATCATGAACTCAATGAACTTCCAGATTCCATCACTAAGCTACTCAATTTACAAGTCCTGAATGTGTCTGGCTGTGATAGTCTTAAAGAGTTGCCCAAAGATACTAGAAAGTTGGTGAATCTTAGGCACCTCTATTGTGAGCGATGTTGGAGCCTGACCCATATGCCTCGTGGGCTAGGACAATTGGCTTCTCTTCAAACGTTGTCCTGTTTTGTAGTAGACAGTTCACTCTCAAAGCCTGTTGCTCGCTTGAGCGAATTGAATAGGCTGAATGATTTGAGAGGACGTCTAGTGATTAGAAATCTGGGATGTCTGAAAGACGGGATGCGTGAATTTGAGGCTGCTGATTTGAAAGCAAAGCAATATCTTCAGTCATTGATTTTAAGTTGGGATCAAGATGATTATGATGATGACTGTGAGCATATGGCATTGGAAAATGTTCAAGTACCCCCAAATCTTAAAGAGCTGAAGTTGTTCAATTACAGTGGCTCAAGGCTCCCGAGTTTGATTTCTTCTAATGCCAATCTAGTTAATATTTCGATTGCATATTGCAGAAGATTGCAGCATCTCCCTGTGCTGCATAAACTGCCTTGTCTTAAAAAGTTAAAGATTGATGGGTTGTGTGATTTAGAGTACATAGATTATGAGGAGGATGATTGCTTAAGCGGAGGGGAAACAATCTTCTTTCCATCGTTGAAGTATCTCAGGCTCTGGAACTGTCCGAATCTGAGAGGATGGAGGAAGAAGGGGGATGATTCAACATTAGAGCTACTCCAATTTCCTTGCCTTTCCACGTTCATTTGTTCAAGATGCCCTAATTTGACTTGGATTCATCAGCTTTCCTCTCTCGATGAACTTCTGGATTTGGACGATGCAAGCAACCAACTTTTGCACCATATATTCACAACGTCAATATCTTCTTCTTCTTCCTCAGTCATTCCTCCTCTCTCAAATTTGAAGAAGCTGTGGATTGAGAACATGGCTGATCTTGATTCTCTACCAGAAAATGCACTGTGGAGTCTTGCTTCTCTTCAAGAATTAAGAATTTTGAATTGCCCAAGATTAAGGTTTCTGCCTCCAGAGTTGCGTTTCCTCACCTCTTTACGACAGTTGGAAATTTCTAAATGTCCCCTGTTGGAGGAAAGATATGGAGATCTCGATCAAATGGATGCAGATTGGACTTCAATTTCTCACATTCCAAATATTCAAATTGGTGACAAAAGAATTCAGCAGGAGGCCAGTTTTCTACTGGAGAGGAAAAATCCTGCACAATCTGTAAGTGGGTGTTTTCTCTTCAGATTTGCAAGTTCAATTATTTTGTATTTGCATCTTTCTGATTCTGTTATGTGTGCACAGGACAATAAATTATGAAGTATCAAATGCCCAGCAATTTGCGCACTCTATTCCTCTGCTAATGAGCAACATATTAAATTCGTAAGAATTGTTTTATTTCTTTTAATAGACCAATCAAGTATGCAGAATACCCATTTTCCTTTTTTAATCATTCAGAATTTATTTGCTTTGCTATGCATTTTCTTGCTCCATGTAAATATGGAAATTTTCTGTACAAGTTACATTGGCATGGGAATCCTTTTGCTGTTCTTTAGCATTTCACAGATTTATTACTGCTGATTTTAATTCTGGTGCTGGTGGATAGGATGGTTTTCATGGAGAGTAAAGGATTACCTCAGAGAATTTAATGCTTTTGTTCAGCAACATTTTACAAGTCAAATGCAAGAATCAAGCACAAGGATAACACAGACATAAAATATGGAATGGAAACAGAACAATCGTATGTATGCAGTAACTGTTTATTATTGTCATTTCATTTTACAAAGTTCCTGATGTTATCTTTTTCAGTAATTTGAACATGATTTTTCAATGATTTTGACTGGAGTTTCAGGTCCCCATACACTGGGCATTGAGTTTAAGAAATCACTGGGCTGCAGTTGTTGCACATTCCTGAAATTCTAAGATCGCAATTGAAAAATAACCAAGGATGATTTTTGCGTCGGAGACATCAATCATTGAGCAATTCGATGATTTCTTAATCCAGTGCTTCTCATATTCATCTTGACATATTGCAGAAGTACGGAAGAAATTTGAACATGTCCTTTGTTATTTATTGCCATTTCTAATTTTCTCTGAAAACTTTGATTTTTGGATAAAATCTTGCATAAGAAAAATCTTAGAAATGTTGATTTGTTTCCTTCTGTTACGGTTATCTAGAGATTGTTAGTTAGATATTCTTCACTTTCTGCCCGCATTTGTGTTTTTCTCTTCAGGAATTGGCCTATGTTTTTCTGACTCGTTGCTTCAAAAGCTAACTTCTATGGAGAGTTCAAAAGCTAACTGTTAGGAGCACTTTGGTTTCAGGCAAAGATTGTCTACACAAACCTTGTCAAAAACTCGTAAAAAATGCAGAGCTAAAAAACCTCACCGCCTATCCTGGTTAGTCATTTAAACTTTATTTTGTTAAGAAAGATTTCTTCAGATTCCAAGCACTTCCATCAACAATTGGCAATTATTGTTGCATGAGTTCTCTCAATTATTTTGTTTGAACAGGACAGATTGGAATGTTCAGTTAACAAATAGAAGTAGAGAAGATATCAAGACAATGACTACAATCTGATGATGTATGCATGTGAATGTGATTTGTTGAAATCAGACCTGGGAAATTTTGTGCATATTCAAGTCTACGTGATCATGAGTGATCTAGTTTGCTGGGTTTGAAGAACTTCGCATGGAATTTCACTTCTCTTCAACAATTAGAGATTCCCAAGATTGACGTCTCTGCCTTTGTTGGCTGTTGGTGGCTGTGTAGAGACAAGAATTGAGTGAGAGGAACACGAGGAGAGTGAAAATTGTGTAGAGATCAATCCGGGCTGATTATAGACTGATAAAATAGGACATTTCATCTTCATTCTGTATGGTTGAATCATGGATTGGAGCTCTCCAAACCCAAAAAAGAAAAAGCTCCAACATTTTATTATGTTTAATTTCATTGTTGTTAAAATTAATTTGTGTATCTACTGTAAGAACTTGGAGGACGTGTTGGAAACCTTAAACCTTATTTTTATCATAGTGGAGAGATCTTCGTTGGAGGCTAACCAGTTAAGTTACTTATGAGAGGGAACTCATTTAAATTAAATAAAACTTAGATTTTTTTTGCAAATTTCATGAAATCAAACCTTTAACCTCAAATTTTCTTTCAAAGTGCAACTCCCAAGGCATTGTCCTTTTTCTTTTAATTAACAAAGCATATTATTTCATTGAAAATGTCTCAAGAAAAATTAAACACGTACATGATCCTAAAACCAGGTCCGTAAATCCCAGCTTGACAACTGGATGTTAAGCAAAAATGAGGAAAAACAGACACAAACAAACCATACCCATGAAGTGAAAATTCAACCCAAACGTCACAACATTAGTTAGAAGAACAAACGGTTGTTATTTTCCACTCAGTGTGAAAGTTTTAACTCGTTGGGATGGCCGAGCTGAGTTTTTGGCCCGTCTTCCGCCATGAGAATTAGTCACTAACGGACTGCTCAAGCAGTCTTGAGCTTCTCCATTTACAGTGTATAATTCGCTTGGCCACCTCAACTTTGAGCGTTTCCAACTTGGCCATTTCAACTTCGGCCATTTCCATCTTAAGCAGCGTTTCCAACTTGGCCATTTCAACTTCGGCCATATCCATCTTAAGCAGCATTTCCAATTACTTTGACCACTTTGATCATCATCATCAGCATTTCCACCTTCAACATTGCCACCTTGCGAGTTCACCAACAGTTGATGATTCTCCAATTTCAATCCTTGGGGATCATATTCCCCTTGTGGATTCACCAGCTGTGATGTCTGCCTGTTTCCCTCTTGAGCCATTGTTTTACTCGGCCTGTGTGCTTGTAGATTTTTGAGTCTCTAGCTTGGATGCTGTAACTGAAGAATTCCTTCCCTTTATATAGATGTTCAGCAAATGATTTTGATTCAGAAAGTTATCTTCTTCATGCATGTACGTGATCGGCTGACAGCTGTGGAGTGTGGAGAGTTGCTTATTTTAAGTAGACCAAGACTTTATAAATGTCAACATTTAAAAAATAAATAAAATTACTATTTTAAAAAGCAATTTGAAAATAAATATAATATACTGATATTATATAATATTATGTATTGTATATTATATTATAACTTATAATTAATTATTTTTTAATATATATATAAATTCATAAAAAGTAAAATGATAAATTCAGTTATAATTATAAAGTTGTATTTATATATTCACATAATAAAATTTAAATTAAAAAACTTCAATTATTGTATTAACATAGTAATAAAAATGTAAAATGATTAACATTAATTAAATACATTTAAATTGTCTAAGTATATTATTTTTATATTTTTAATTAAATATATAGAATTTAAATGTTAAAATAAATTTTCAACTAATTTAAATTTAAATATAAAACCAATACAATTAACCAATCAAATTGAAAATTTTTTGAATAAAATAAAATTGTAATTATTAAAACTATGTAAAGATATTTTTAGCAATATCTCAATATTCCCTCTCCCTCTTTCTCTTTATATATTATGGATATTCTTCCCTAAGAGTTGTTGGTAAGGCATGTGATGATTATATAGTGTATTCTATATACACTCTTCAAATGTGAAAGCAATGGCAATATGGCATCAAAGCACTAAGAGACTGGATGATAATTTGGTCGGTTTGATTTAAAATCAAACCGAATAAAATTAAATATTTAATATTTATAAAAATTAAATCGAATCGATTTTAGTTAGAAATTGAATCGAACTGAATCGATCTGATTTAATTTGATTCAATTCGATTTGATCGGTTTGAATTTTTAATAAATTTTTTTATTTTTTTATATTTTATTTTTAGTATTTTAAAATTTAATTGGAATATTTTAACTTTAATATGATCTAATCTCTCTGTATTATTGAAAATAATATATTATTATCATTAATCGATTTAGTTCATTTTTTTCAATTTTTTCTGATCAAAACCAAATTAAACTGTAATAACCGAAATTTTTGAAATTAAAAATCAATTCGAACTGAAATAAATAAAAATTTAAATTAAATTTTTAAATTAATTCGATTCGATCAGTTTTTTCGATTTAAACTGAATACTATTCACAATCTACTAAGAGATATAGTTTTTTCTTAGTCTACTTGATAAAACCATGCATAATTATATTTCCAAGTCTTCCCTTGAAGCACATGATGGTTCTATAGTTTAAAACAATTTCCTGCTAACCACATCAACTTTGCACGTTGAGGCTCCACTTGATCGTCTAACCACAATTTCCTATGGCTTACATGCCTTCACCATGCACCCAAAAAAAAGAAAGACCAGCCTAGCCATTCAAAAACTTTCTACTAATGGGTATGTATAGTTTGAAATTTGGTGTCTTATTTAGTAAAGAAGCAACCAACCCTAGCCCATTCTTCCATTGAAAGCGACTAAGAGAGTACAAAATTTTCGCCAATACATCAGCTGAAATTTTACGGCTCAATAGCTTGCTTTTCTTTTTTGCCGAAGATAACAAATTTATTTATAAAAGGCTTAAGGCTAAGTATAAGACATAAAACCAAACATGCATCACCTGCTTTTTTTTTAAATTCAATGTAATAAATTTTCTTTTTTGCCGAAGATAACCAAATTAATAAATAATAACTAAAATTTTTACAAATCACTAAATCGATAATTGAAGTAAGTTTATTATACTTTTATAAAATAATTAAAATTTATTAATTTAATACGACTAATTCAATTATTCATAGGACATTGTACTAATATTTTAAAGATATGAAATTAGGATGATTTTCGTATGAGTTCACACCAAATCAATCTACTAAAACATAAAATGCTTTTAGTAAATATTTATCACTATAAGAATTCAATTGATCACTAATGGATTTCACTAACGTATTGAAGTTCATTGTGATACTAATGGTTATCTCTAATCGAACATGAAAAATGTATTATCCACTAACGGAGGTACATAACCGTTAGTATTTTCGTTAGCGAAGAATACGCTCGTAACCATCCGTAACAGGTTCGTTAGTGAAATACTAATAAATATTTTTTCCGTTAGAAATCTGTAGGTGATTTTATTTTTTTTTATCTAATATTTTTTTATTAACGGACCAATCATTCGTTAGTGAATTATAAACCCAAATACAGAATATCATAACTGAAATCCCTAGATACTATGCTTGGAAAATCAAAATCTCTCTGAAATCCGAATTTCAGTCAACCTCTGGATCTTTTACCGCTGCCGCCATCCACCGTCGACATGTGCGCCTTTTTCGGCATCACGGTCTACGAGTGAGCCCTTCTCTCTCTCCAGTCTTGCCATTCTCGACAGACAGTGTCCAGTGTGCGCTATTTTCTTCCTGATTCATGTTCCGCTTGATTTTTTATTCATGTTTTACTTGATTCGTGTTCTGCCTTAATCATATACTCCAGTCTTGTGAATATTTTGTGAAATGTTTGAAATTTTTGAAATTTTTGATTTTTATGAAATTTGTGATTTCTTTCCAGTGTACCTACTGGTACACTTGCCAAGTACACCAGCAGGTGCATTATCCGGTGCACCTGCTGGTGCACTTGCCAAGTGCACCTGCTGGTGCATTATCCATTGCACCAGAGTGCACCAGCAGGTGCATTTTCCAGTGCACCTGTTGATGCACTTGCCAAGTGCACCAGCAGGTACACTGGAAAGAAATCACAAATTTCACAAAAATCAAAAATTTCAAAAATATCAAACATTTCACAAAATTTTCACAAGACTGAATTACATGATTAAGGCAGAATACGAATCAAGTAAAACATGAATCAAAAATCAAGCGGAACATGAATTAGGAAGAAAATAGCGCACCTATGGACATTGTCTGTGAAGAATGGCAAGACTAAAGAAAGAGAAGGGCTCACTCGTGGATCGTGATGCCGAAAAGGGCGCACCTGTCGATGGTGGATGGCGGCGAATGGTGGATGGTGGTGGCAGTGAAAAACCCAGAGGTTGGACGCAAATTCGGATTTCAGAGAGATTTTGATTTTTCAAGCACACGATCTAGGGATTTCAGTTAGGATATTTTGTATTTAGGTTTATAATTCACTAAAGGATAATTGGTCCATTAATAAAAAAATATTAAATAAAAAATAATAAAATACCTACGGATTTCTAATGGAAAAAATGTCTGTTAGTATTTTACTAACAGACCTGTAACGGATGGTTACGAGCATATTTTTCGCTAACGAAGATACTAACGGTTATGTACCTCCGTTAGTAGATAATATATTTTTCATGTTCTGTTAGAGATAACCGTTAGTGAAATCCGTTAGTGATCAATTGAATTCTTGTAGTGTTAAGCTCAAATTTGTAAAAACTTATTTTGAATTTTTGCATAAACAAGAGCTCCTAAGGATATGAAAGCCTTTCATCTCCTTCAAAGACGATGCCCAAATTCTTACCTAGTTTAATCGTGAGTTCTGCCTCAAACCGAGGGGAGAAGAAGGAGCATTTCTTAGTTTAATATTATTTAGTCTATTATATAACTATCCTTTCACATTTTGATCAATAAATTTCATAGTTAATTACATCCATTATTTAGTCTATATAATATTAATATTTATATTATTTAATTATTTTGATTAATATTAAAATAATTTAATTAATGGTTTTTTAATAAAAAAACTAAATAATTTGATTTTATAAAATATATATATGTTTTGATTGTATAATTTTAAAATAAAAATAAACTATTAATTAAATTTTCTAAAAATTTAGGAATTTGATAGAAATTTTTTCTTTTGAAATCCATTAGTATTCAATATGTTAGTGAAATCTATTAGTAATCCATACATTTTTACAGTTAATTATATCTTATAAGTTAATATTAAATTAACTAAAGATCAGTGCTATAAAATTAAATATTCATATAAAACTAATTTACATTCAGATCAAAATCAGTAATATTTAATTAAAATCTCCCAGTAATAATAAGAACGATTCTAAAATTCAAACTCCTAATATTATTGATAAATTTACCAAGAAGACCCACGCCTTACAAGAATAACATCAACAGACATTCTCAAAAAAAAAAAAGAAACATCAACTGAACTTGTAGAAAACGCAGCTAGCTTAACATGTCTTCAAAAGCAGTAGTTATTTCTCTCACAACACCAGGCTAGGACATAAGAAGTTGGAGAGGAAATCTCACAACACAAAGACTTCTTTATTTATTCTGACTTCAAGACTCAAAAAACTGGATTACCTTCAATCTTCATTGCTTCCAACGCTCTGCTTGTTGGAGATTGCTTGAGAGGTACACCAAAACATGCAATCTAACAACTTAAACCCAAGTCACAAACCGAAAGTTTTAACTTTTTGAGACAAACTGAAAGTTTTAACTTTTTGACCGTTTCCACCTTCAGCGTTTCCACCTTGGGATGGATAATATCCACCTTGAGCATTTCCACCTTGGGATGGATAATATCCGCTTTGAGCATTTTCACCTTGAGCGTTTTCACCTTGGGATGGATGATATGGATGATATGGACCTTCATCATTTCTACCTTGAGCACTTCCTCCACCATGAATGATTCCTCCATCATAATTGTTTTCGCCATGAGCATTTTCGCTGCTTTGAGCGTTTTTGCCTTGAATATATCCTCCACCTTGAGCATATCTGCCTTCTACAATACCACCTTGAGCATTTCCATTTCGAGCATTTTCAGCATCAGCATTTCCACCTTGAGGGTTTACCATTGCGGAAGGTATTTGGACATTACCTCCCGATTGATTCGCTCCTTGCGAGTTCACCAACAGTTGATTCTCCAATTTCAATCCCTGGGGATCATATTCCCCTTGTGGATTCACCAACTTTGATGTCTCCATCTGCATGTTTCCCCCTTGAGCCATTGTTTCACTCGGCCGGCAACTTTCAACTTACAAGATGTTGTGTGCTTGTATATTTTTGAGTCTCTAGCTCGGATGCTGTAACTAAAGAATTCGTTCCCTTTATATGGATGTCCAGCAAACGACTTTTATTCAGAAAATTATCTTCTTCTTCGTGTGATCGGATGGCTGGTGTGAATAGTTATTATTTTAAGTAGATGAAGACTTCCCAAGTGTGAACATTTCAAAGTCGAAATTCTTAAATTCAAATCTCAATCATTACTAATTAATTAGTTAAGAAAAATTTAAAAAATTATCATTATATTACATGGAGAAGAAAAAGAAGAATAGAAATCATTAAGCTACATTTGACATGTAATAAAAAATATAATGTTTCTGAGGCGATGGGTGTCGGTGCCTTTGAGATGGTATTGGTGCATTTTACCATACCAATACTTGTGCGTTTTTGCTTAGAAGGTTTAGTTTAGGTTTGATTTATATTTTTTAGTCTGATTTTAATTTATTTACTTTTGGTTTGATTTTTTTTTTTATATATATTTTGAATCTTTCTGTTTTATAGCCCTTTGTATAGTCTAGAATCTTAAACCAATGTAACATATTTAGCATTGATTTAAAAAAAAAAAAAAAAAAGGATGACAGTTACGGAGTGTCATTTATTTAAGCAAATTAAATTATACTCAAAAAGTCAATAAACAAAATCGAATAATAAATTTTGTATTTTAAATTATCTTCTTCATGTGATGATCTGATGACAGAGATATGGAGTGTTGTTTATTTTAAGAAGACCAAGACTTCATAAAAGTCAACATTTTAAAAAATTAAAATTATTATTTTAAGGAGCTATTTGAAAATAAACAAACTGTATAATGATCTTATAATAAATATTACAGATAAAATATTATATTAAAAAATTTAAATTAAAAATTAGTGCAATAGTTTTGATAAATAATTTATTATACTAAGTTCAATAAATTTATGTTGATTTGTCTAAAATAAATTTAATAAAACTTATATTTGATTAGAATTATTTATGGTATAAAAAATAAGATTTTCAAAATCGTGACATGTGTACGTGTGAATTGAAAGTCTTTTTATCTAGTCGAACTGGATAGTAAAAAATCTGATTTATTGAGTACAAAAAATCATATCAGTAGCACTCTTGAATTTATCTAAACCTAAAACGGACAAACTGATCTCTTTAAAGATCGGAGAGGACAGACAGATGAATATTCTCAAAAGCCTATATTATGATAAGATTTTGAACAGCGACTAACCACACTAGTAATCGGAAGGAGCTCATTTCTATGTAGATTGGACGAGTCCGACACGACCAACCTGATAAATCAAAGTAAAGATGTTGACTTCCTATGAACTGATCGCCTACTTGGTTCAACACAGGGATCGTAAGTGCACATGTAGAGGGTACAAACTGGCCAACTCCGTACTTATTATCATATAACCCATCATTCCTACTCATCAGATGGGGACATGATACCAGGAATATCAATTTTATTCAAAGGTATTTATGCATCAAAAGAGATCTCTCCTTTTCTGAAAAGGATTTATTTCTCTTGCGGTCACACAGGGAATCTATCTCTCTCTCGCGGTCACACAAGGACAACCCAAAATCACCATTCTCTTTTCTTCTCTATTTTACTTCCTTTAACTCCATGAAGTTCTCAGATCTAACTTGAGTGTCGGAGGATCTCCACCGGAAATGTAACGACCCGGAAACCGGACCGCTACCAGCGCTAGGATCCAGATCGACTTAAGGTCGCCGGGACCCGTAGCAAGCCTGACATATAACCTGTATACCTGTCAAATCCCATACATGACCATACATATACATAAAGACTGTAAACTTTTTCTTTCATTAACCAAGCTTAACTTGTGCAATGCACACATACATATACATAAACCTCACACTGGAGCCATCATCAAATGCTCCAATGGGGTATCATAACATACAATAAGCCTGGTTAAACATAAGCATCATAAAAATATTTTATAGATCATGTATAAAAAGGGATTCACCATACATGCTAGGGTCAAGCACAATTCTAATCCTCAAATACATCATTACATAACAATACTGTACTATCCTTTACATTACAACATAATACAATTCATCATATCCACTCTAGCTATTACATTACACATAACTTTACTCTTCTCGACTTCCTGGTCTAGCTCGTACCTGCACACCTGGGTGTTAGGGGAAATGGGTAAGCTACTAGAGCCCAGTGAGCAAAACTAAAAACTGTTAAGTAAAACATGCCATCATGAAATGCATCACATCACAGCAAATCACATCAAGGACAGACTTGTCACCAATAGACCTCTACATTCCAATGTGCCGGGACGTAGAATGGGTCAACCGGACTTTCTCTTAAACATAACATATCATAACATTCCAATGTGCCGGGACGTAGAATGGGTCAATCGGACTTTCTCTTACATTATGCCGGGACGTAGAATGGGTCAACCGGACTTCCATACCATATCATCATCACATCATATCGAGGACTAATGGGTCATCCAATATCCATCCACATCAACATCATAGTATGCAATGCAACATATTCGTGAATTCTAATGCAAACAACCTAGTATATATATCATGGTATTCGTGATGCATGAACATGCTCAAAATTTATTTACTTTAAAACATAAAGTTCCATTCTACTCACCTTAGGCTAGCTCTGAAAAGACTCTGAAGCAACTATCTCATTGCTGGAGTCCCTGGTTCCTCGGTGTAACGATCCGGGAACCGGACCGCTACCGGCGCTACGATCTAGATCGGCTTAAGGCCGCCGGGACCCGTAGCAAGCCTAACATACATCCTGTAAACCTGTGTAATCCCATACATGATCAAACATACTCATAAACCTGTAAAAAAAAAACTTTTTCTTTCATACATACTCTCATACACCAACTCAACATGTACATGTACTGATCATAAACATACTATACATTAATCCTCTAGGGATCTCATCAATGCCCCAATGGACAACATACATGTGTTGAGCTGGTTTACATCTATCATGAAACATCTGAGATCATGTAATAAAAGGGATAACAATGTACATAGGGTCAAGCACTATCTCTAATCCTCAATCATCATACATTTCATTCTATACATTTCTAATCATAACATTACATCATTTTACAATTTGTCATGTCCACATTCTATCTATTACATAAACGTGACTTTACTCTTCTTGACTTCTCTATCTACCCGGTACCTGCAAACCTGGGGTTAGGGGAGAGGGGTGAGCTATAAAGCCCAGTGAGCAGAATAGAAAAACATTATAATTAAATTTCATGCTTTCATGTAATGCATCATAACACAAAACATATCACATCACGGATGGCATTGTCACCAATAGTCCTCTACATTCCAATGTGCCGGGACGTAGAATGGGTACAACCGGACTTTCTCTTACTTAACATAACATAACATTCCAAAATGTCAGGGACGTAGAATAGGTACAACCTGGACTTTCTCTTTCTTTGTGTCAGGGACGTAGAATGGGTACAACCTGGACTTCCGCACCGTATCGTCATCATATCATATGAGGACTAAAGGATCATCCAATAATCAATCCACATCATCATCAAATTATGCAATGCACATATTCGTGAAATTCTAATGCAAACAACCTAAAAGTTCACATGGCATTCATGATGCATGGTTCATGCTCAAACTTTTCATATTTAATTGCTTTAAAACATAAGAGTTTATTCCACTCACCTCTGGCTAGCTCTGACAATGACTGAAGCAGCTGACTCACTGCTGGGGTCCTCGGTTTCTCGGGTCCGAACCTACACAGGTGGACTCAAATGAGGGACCAAACATACTTGAACATAACTCTAAACTACTCCCCAAAAACCCCCCTCAAACATCATGAAACAATCATGCAAAAACATGCAAGAAATGGCTGAACAGGGCACTTTCGGCGGCAGGTTCGGCGGCCGAAAGTCCCTCCCGAGCAGAAAGTCAGGCAGGTTCGGCGGCACCTTCGGCGGCCGAAACTCCCAGACAGAGACGAAACTCATGCATGTTCGGGGGCACCTTCGGCGGCCGAAACTCCCAGACAGATCCGAAAGTCACCTTTCGGGGGGCAGGGGTTCGGCAGCCGAAATGCTGCCTCACAGGCAGGTTCGGCGGCCGAAAATCCTTTCGGCTGCCGAACCTGGTTTCTGCCAAAGGGCAGAAACTTGGTTCAAACATGCACATTTGCCTTCCAAACCATCAATCATGCATAAATCCTATTCTACAACATGCATACTCATACCACAAGCTCCTAGGGGTCTCAAACTACCTTAAACCCCATCTACAACACATCAAACACACACAATCAACATACATTGCTCAAAACATCAACATGAACCCATAAACTCAACATATGCCTAATCATGCATTTCTACCCCATGAATCAACTTAAAGCTTACTTAAAACATAAAAAGAGTTCAAGATCGGCCCTTACCTCTTGAAGATCGAGAGGGAGACGGCCTAAACTTGGAGATGGGAGATTTTTAGCTTCCTTGGATCTCCAAGCTCAAAACTTGCTTAAAACCTTCAAACCAACATAAAACTCATGAAAACGTGAAAGATTGGAGGAAAAACATCAAAAATGGACCATGGGAGGGCGAGAACTCACCGTGGTCGAAAATGGGGAGAAAACTCACCCGTTTCGGCCATGGAGCTCTTATATAGGGGCTGGCCAAACCACCTTCGGAGGCCTAAAGTGCCTCCTAAACTCATGCAAGTTCAGCGGCCGAACATTGAGGTTCGGCGGCCAAACCTGAGCCAACTTTCGGGTGCCTAACTTCCCTCCTAAACTCTCAAATGTTCGGCGGCCGAACTTTGAGTTTCGGCGGCCGAACCTGGGGAAACCTCCATGGTCTTTTTCATTTCAAACTCAAATTCCTTTTCATATAAAAATCTTAAATACATGAAAACATTTTATGAAAACATGATTTTACCCTTCTAGAGGTTTTCGACATCCAAATTCCACCGGACGGTAGGAATTCCGATACCGGAGTCTAGCCGGGTATTACACTCGGGTCCGAACCTACATAGGTGGACTCAAATGAGGGACCAAATATAGACTATCATGACACTAAACATCCCCCCAAAAACCCCCTAAAACCTCATAAAACAATCATAGAAATCATGCAAAGGAAGGCTGAACAGGGCACTTTCGGCGGCAGGTTCGGCGGCCAAAAGTCCCTCCAGAGCCGAAACTTAGTCACTTTCGGCGGCACCTTCGGCGGCCGAAAGTCCCTTCCAGAGACGAAACTCATGCATGTTCGGCGGTACCTTCGGCGGTCGAAACTCCCCTCCAGAGACGAAAGTCCACTTTCGGGAACAGGGTTCGGCAGCTAAAGGTTTGCCTCCACAGGCAGGTTCGGCGGCCGAAAGTCCTTCGGCTGCCGAACCTGGGTTCTCCCAAAGTGACAGAACCCAGTCTCTTCATGCATATTTTGCCTCCCAAAACATTCAAATATGCATTTGGCTATTCTACAACATGCATATCCCAAACAACAAGCATATAAGGGTCTCAAACTATCCTAAACCCCAACAAAAACACATAGCATTAACTCAAACAACCCACATTGTCTATAAACTCACATAAAACCCTATCAACATACAACTAACCTAAACATATATTTCTACCCCATATACCATCATAAAACTTGTTTAAAACATACAAGAATGGTAGGATCTAAGCTTACCTCTTGAAAATCGAGATGAGAGACGATCCTAGCTCGGAGATGGAGAGAAATCCACTCCTTGGTCTCCAAGTTCCAAAACTCGATCTTGAGCTCAAAAATCTTTAAAACCAAGTTAAAACTAGTTAAATCTTGAAAGATTTGAGGAAAATCATCAAAACCAACTATGGGAGAGCATGGACTCACCGTTGGCCGAAAATGGGGGAGGAAACTCGCCCGTTTTCGGCCTTGGGGACTTTTATAGATGGCTGGCCAGACCACCTTCAGGAGCCGAAGGTGACTCCAAAACGCATGTAAGTTCGGCGGCCGAACCTGGATTTCTCTCCATAGTTATTTTCATTCAAAACTAAATTTCTTTCTTGCTTAAAACCATAAAATACATTAAAACATTTGTAAAAAACATGATTATACCCTTCTAGAGGTTTCCGACATCCGAGATTCCATCGGATAGTAGGAATTCCGATACCGGAGTCTAGCAAGGTATTACAGGAAACTTTCCCAGTGATTTCCTGACTGTTTTCTTCATTTTACAGGTTCTATTCCTTATAACCAACCCAGCGAATCAGTCCTCTATCTAAGTGTCCTCATCTGGACGTCTCGCTGAATCTCATCATTATCAAGAGGCGCCGTTTGTAGAAATGAAGGAGACTATACCATCGCTAGAATTTCCAAACAAAACCCATTGAGATTCACATGGCAAATCGAGAAAAACTAATAGCCAAACAATAAGAGAAACCAAAAGAGAGAGAAAAAAATTCGAAAATCACTGACGGCATCTAAAAATCACATGGTGAAAGTCATAAAAAGGCAGACACTGATGTGAGAAGGGAATGAGAAGGGAATGAGAAGGGAATGCAACACAAGGCAATCCACTCGGCAATGTACCCACAATCACCTAGCTCAGATTTGAAAAAACTTATTTTGAATTTTTGCATAAACAAGTGTTCCTAAAGATATGACCATTTTACAATGATGGATAGGATGGTTTTCATGGAGAGTAAAGGATTACCTCAGAGAATTTAATGCTTTTGTTCAGCAACATTTTACAAGTCAAATGCAAGAATCAAGCACAAGGATAACACATGGAATGGAAACAGAACAATCGTATGTATGCAGTAACTGTTTATTATTGTCATTTCATTTTACAAAGTTCCTGATGTTATCCTTTTTAGTAATTTGAACATGATTTTTCAATGATTTTGACTGGAGTTTCAGGTCCCCATACACTGGGCATTGAGTTTAAGAAATCACTGGGCTGCAGTTGTTGCACATTCCTGAAATTCTAAGATCGCAATTGAAAAATAACCAAGGATGATTTTTGCGTCGGAGACATCAATCATTGAGCAATTCGATGATTTCTTAATCCAGTGCTTCTCATATTCATCTTGACATATTGCAGAAGTACGAAAGAAATTTGAACATTTCCTTTGTTATTTATTGCCATTTCTAATTTTCTCTGAAAACTTTGATTTCTGGATAAAATCTTGCATAAGAAAAATCTTAGAAATGTTGATTTGTTTCCTTCTGTTACAGTTATCTAGAGATTGTTAGTTAGATATTCTTCACTTTCTGCCCGCATTTGTGTTTTTCTCTTCAGGAATTGGCCTATGTTTTTCTGACTCGTTGCTTCAAAAGCTAACTTCTATGGAGAGTTCAAAAGCTAACTGTCAGGAGCACTTTGGTTTCAGGCAAAGATTGTCTACACAAACCTTGTCAAAAACTTGTAAAAAATGCAGAGCTAAAAAAACCTCACTGCCTATCCTGGTTAGTCATTTAAACTTTATTTTGTTAAGAAAGATTTCTGCAGATTCCAAGCACTTCCATCAACAATTGGCAATTGTTGTATGAGTTCTCTCAATTATTTTGTTTGAACAGGACAGATTGGAATGTTCAGTAACAAATAGAAGTAGAGAAGATATCAAGACAATGACTACAATCTGATGATGTATGCATGTGAATGTGATTTATTGAAATCAGACCTAGGAAATTTTGTGCATATTCAAGTCTACGTGATCATGAGTGATTTAGTTTGCTGGGTTTGAAGAACTTTGCATGGAATTTCACTTCCCTTCAACAATTAGAGATGCCCAAGATTGACTTCTCTGCCTTTGTTGGCTATTGGTGGGTGTGTAGAGACAAGAATTGAGTGAGAGGAACATGAGGAGAGTGAAAAGTGTGTAGAGATCTATTCGGGCTGATTGTAGGCAGCAGATAAAATAGGACATTTCGTCTTCATTCTTTATGGTTAAATCATGGATTGGAGCTCTCCAAACCCCAAAAAAAGAAAAAGCTCCAACAATTTTCTATTATGTTTAATTTCATTTTGTGCATCTGCTGTAAGAACTTGGAGGAGGTGTTTAAAATCTTACTTTTACCAGTTTTTTTTTTCAAATTATGCAAAAATTAAAAATTATTTTATTTTAAAAATATTTTCGAATTCAAAGAGTGTAAAATGCTTGTTGGACAGTTATATCATCGAAATGTTATGTTTGACATAGCCATTTTATAAATTCATGGGCTATAATATGATCATCATGCAAGGTATTATTTATAAAAAAAAAAGTTAAAAATAAATTTTTTTTAATATAATAATATAAAATATTATAATTACTTGAGTAAGATAAGTTAATAAATATTATTTTATTTGCATAGGATGGATAACCCTTAGAACTTTTTTTTTTTCTTTTAACATGCAACTCCAAGGGCATTGTCTTTTTCTTTTCCTTTATTAACCAAGCATATTATTTCATTAATTGAAAATGTCTCGAGAAAAAAATTAAACACGTACATCAGTCTACATCCAGGTCAGTAAATCCCAGCTTGACAAAGCAAAAAAAATGAGAGAAAAACAAAAACAAACCATACCCCTTGAAGTGAAAGTTGAACCCAAAGTCACAACATTAATTAGAAGAACAAGAAGTTGTTATTTTCCACTCAGTGTGAAAGTTTTAACTCGTTGGGACTCAGCTGATTGTGGGACCAGAAATTCGCCAAGACAATCAGCTTCGAACGGACTGCTCAAGCAGTCTTGAGGAGCTTCTCCAATTTGAGCGGATTGGGTTGGCAAGCTCAGCTTTGAGCGTTTCCAGCTTGGCCATTTCAACTTTGGCCATTTCCACCATAAGCAGCATTTGCAACCTTCACCACTTTCATCATCATCATCATTTCCACGTCCTTTCGAGTTCATCAACTGCTGATTCACCAGCTGTGATGTCTTCATGTTTCCCCCTTGAGCCATTGTTCACTCGGCCCGCAACTTTCAACTTATAAACTGTTGTGTGCTTGTAGATTTTTGAGTCTCTAGCTTGGATGCTGTAACTAAAGAATTCGTCCCCTTTATATAGATGTCCAGCAACTGATTTTGATTCAGAAATTTATCTTCTTCATGCATGTACGTGATCGGCTGACAGCTGTGGAGAGTTATTTTAAGTAGACCAAGACTTTATAAATGTCAACATTAAAATAAATACTATTTTGAAAAGCCATTGGAAAATAAATATACTTTAATAATATTATATTACTTTATTAATGTTATGAGAACTCGTTCAAAATAAAATATAAACTGTAAATCTGATAAGTAAGTACAATCCGACTTAGAAAAAACTCAAATATCTTAATATTTTATTTATTATTTAAATTCATCTTCTTTTAAATAAGATAAATTTCGATATAAAATTATTATTAATAAACAGAATTCAATGAACCCATTATACTTATAATTTTAAAATCATTTACTAACGAAAATTTTCGCTGTATATCTCTATTTTCTCATTACATCACTTATATGTTAAAATTATTTAAAAATAATAAATTTTGCATTTTTATTTTTAATTTTATTATTATTAGTATTAATAGAAATTTAAAATATGTAAAAAAAAATTTCCTATGTATTAATGTATAGTATATTATATTAATTATTTTTAATATATATATAAATTCAAAAAAAACTTAAAAAAATAAATCAAAACATTAAATTAAATTATAACTATAAAAGTTCTATTTATATATTCACATAATAAATTTTAAATTAAAAAAATTTAATTGATGTGTTAATCTAGTAATAAAAATATAAAATTATTAAAATTTAAATTCACTAATTATATAAAAATAGTATTGGTAATAATTTTTTATTTTTATATTTATTTATCTTTTATTTAAAAAAATAAATCTTATAACTATTTAATTTGTGAAATTTAAGTTTATTAAAAGTTATTAGTGATGAAAATATTTATCATTAAATATTTTGGCCACGAACTAGTATCTGCTGCTGACAGTATTGTTACAATACCGTATAGCCAGCAACAAATTCAACTATTAATCACTAAAACAACTACTATCTTCTTTTTTTTTTTTAATTCTAATTGAGGTAATTTTTTCATAAAATTTTATTTTAGGTTACAGTAAAATTTAATTAAATATAATTTAAATATTAAAATAATTCTTCAACTAATTTGAATTTAAGTAGCAAGTCAATATAATTAATCAATTAAATTAAAAATTTTAAATAAAATAAATTACAATTATATTAAAAAATATGTTTATTTATTTTATAAATACATACGGATCCAAAGTCAATTTAAAATAAAAATAAAAATTTTTTATTAAAAATTTTATATTCTTTTTCTCGAATTAATTTTTGAGTGAATTAAATTTAATAAACACTCTACAAATGTGAAAACAATGGCAATATGGCATCCAAGCACACTGAGATATAGTTTTGTTACTTTCAAATTCTCTTAGTCTACTTAATTAAACCATAAATATATTTTCAAGTCTTCCCTTCAATCACATGATGGGTCAATAGTTTAAACCAATTTCCTAGCCGCATCAACATTGCACGTTCAGGCTCCACTTGATCGTCTAACCACAGCTCCCAATGGCTTACATGCTATCACCATTCAAAAAAAAAAAAAAGTTAATCATTTTTAAGAGATGAGATATATTTTAAATTAAATCAAATATTTTAAAATAAAAAATTAATAAGTGTCAATATATTTTTTATATTTTTTTAATATTTATTAAATAAATATTTAATTTATTTATTAAATGTGCAACTGACATGATATTTACACAGTTAAATCAAGATATTTGGTGAGCATTTAAAATATTTACCGATAGCTTATAAGCAATTGATATAAGCTCAGCTGCATTTCAAAACAACTCTATAATTAAAGTTATTTCTCAGTAGATGTTTTAACTTTATTTTTTATTTAGATCATATTATTTTTTAAAAGTTTTTTAATTATAATTTTTTAAATTAAATTTTATATTAATAAAATATTAAAATTAATAATATAATAAATAAATTAAAAAATATTATAAATAATAATTAAACTAATTATAATATTTATTATTATATAATAAAAATTATGTATATGAATATATATAATAAATTAATATTTTTATATTTATTTTATTAATATAAAAAATTAATACATACTTTTATTAGTTATTTTATATATAATGGTAATAATTAAATATAATTTATTAAATATCTATAATATATGTATTAAAATCAATTATTAACTATTAATTATAATTAATTATCAATTAAAAATTATCAATCATCAATAACCACTATCAGTTATAATGCAACAATTAAACCAAATAAATTTTAAGAGAAAGGAATTTTATCGACTCTTATTAAACTGAAATGAATTTAAAATTAAATTAACTGAAATTTTATCGACGCTCTAAGTTATTAATTAAATGAATCAAAATTAAAAATAATAATAATAAAATAAATTCACAAAACCAAAATATTCTATTAGTTGTTGGCCATAATTAAATTAACCAAAATTAAGTTTTTATAATTACTTAAATTATGAATAAAAATATTTTAAAAAATTTTAAAATATAAATTTTTTGTAAAATAATTATTAATATATTTAATATTATTAACAAAAATTGTAAAAATAATAATAATAAATAACATTTTACTAATACAGTTATAATTAATATATTAATCAATAAAACTTAGATTCTTAGCTTATTTGCTTACTTTAAAAAAGCAAATTAATAAATAAAAACTAAAATTTTTAAAAAATCGTTAATGTAAATTGATTATACTTTTATAAAATAATTAAGTTTTATCAATTTAATTCATTAATTCAATTATTCGATTATGACACTTCACATTCATCGGACATTGTACTTGGGCATGAAGTCAAAATTGCCCCATAGTTTATGGGCCCACTTTACCCTTTCATCATCCAAATCCTAACCACCTACAAAAGTTTTCAACTTACAGCCCCACTGTCACGTGCACACTCAATATCTTCCCTAATATATATTTAGCCTTAAATTTAATTATTGATAATGAAATTATTGTATAGTGTGGATTAAATTATTAAAAAAATTATAAATTTAAATCTTAATTTATATTAAAAAAATTAATGAATAAATTTTATTAAATTAAGGAGATTAAATTCTTTTTTGTTAATGGAATTTTTTGAGTAAGGTGGGATCCATCTTAGCAGAAGGTGCATGTGGGTTAAATTATAGTGTGGCCCTAAGGTTCACTAATGTGCACATGCACATGCACATAGACACTTTGTGATTTTGTTTTATTAGGTATCATTCAATCAATCAATTGCTTCCATTTTCTGAAAGCTCAAATCATTCTATAACAGAAAAAGGGAAACAATCCTTTTATCTCTATTTTGCTTGTGATTTTTTAAATTTCTTTATTATTTGGTCGTTTTTATTCTTTAAGGTTGTTGTTCTGATTTTATAGCCATCACGCTAGGGTGAGTATTTGATCGGTTCAGTTTAAAATCGAATCAAATTGAATAAATTAAAAACTGAAATTTTAGTGTTTATGAAAATCAAATCGAATCAATTTTGATCAGAAACCGAATTGAACCGCATCAATCTGATTCAGTTCGATTTGGTTCGATTTGATCGATTTCGATTTTTAATAATTTTTTTATGTTTTACACTTTATTTTTAATATTTTAAAATTTAATTAAAATATTTTAATTTTAATATAATTTAATTTTTCTATATTATTGAAAAAATATATTATTATTACTAATCGGTTCAGTTTGATTTTTTTGATTTTTTTCTGATTAAAATCGAATTGAACCAAAATAACTGAAATTTATAAAATTAAAAATCGAACTGAACCGAAATATATAAAAAATCAAACCAAAATTTTAATTCATTTCGATTTAATCGATTTTTTCAATTTGAATCGAATACTGCTTACACCTAGATCACGCTTGGTTCTGGTTACTATTAAAGTCGTGGATAACATTCCGACGATATGGGTATATGAGGTGGGGCGTTTGATTGTGGTTTAATTTAATTGATCAAATTTTAGTTGAATTTCTATTGGTTTATTTATTTAATTTTAGACTGATTTAGGTTTTTTATCTTTTACGAGACTCTCTTTGTAATTATATTTTATATAGTGCTGAACAATGCAATTTCGATGAAAAAAAAATTAAATTTAATAATTTTTATCTCATTAAAGAATTTCTAAAATATTAAAGAGTAAATGATTAAATTATGTGCAATAGAAAAAAGAAGCATGTGAGCAGATAAGTTAAAAAAATGACAGCACTAGAACCTCAGATATGATGAGCCCACCACAAGGATTAATGGTGGGGTTAACATAATTACTCACAAAACAGAATCTGACATAACTAAGTTATATTATATTAATTTAATCTTATTCATTTCAACCATATCCAAAGATTGAGATAAGAATTTTCAAAAAAAAACAAAGTGATTGAGATGAAAATTATTAGCAAATTTATTAGTTATAATGTTTTTATTAAATAAATCGTTAATTAATTTATTTTAATAAAAAATTAAATAATATAAATATTTTAATTTTAAAATAAATACGAATTAATAATTAGGCAAGTGCCACTACCATGAATTGTGGAGAATGGAGAAAGGTGTCGGTTTGAGAAAACAGAGGCAAAGAGGAGACAAATAGATCAGAGAAGAAGCTGATTGAACGTGATTTCTGCTAATCTTTTTCTGTTTTCTTTCCCATCCTTGAAAAACAGCCCATCTTCACTTGCTTCACTCTCTTTGTCCTTTTCTCACTATAAATCTAAACCATTTCTCATCTCTCCATCTCCATCTATCTTTGGCTTCATTTTCCTTTGAAAATGGCAATGGGTGTCTTCCCGTTGCTTGCTTTCTTCTTGCTCTTCAATGGCTCTGCTTTGGCTGCTAACTACATGGAAGGTAATGTCAATGTTTAGCTTAAAGATCTGTTCGTTTAGATGGGTTTTTGTTCTTTTCTTCTCTTTTTGTCAAAGAAAAAGCTGATCTGGTTCATTTTCTGATCTTCACTTGCTCTGCTTCTTGCTTTAGGGTTCCTCAAAAATGGAAACTTTGAGCAGAAACCAAAACCCAGTGACCTAAACAAGACAGTACTCAAAGGAAAATATGCATTACCTGGCTGGATCACCAATGGCTTAGTGGAATACATCTCTGCTGGCCCACAGCCTGGTGGGATGTATTTTGCTGTGGCTCATGGTGTACATGCTGTGAGACTTGGCAATGAGGCTTCAATTTCTCAAACAATTCCTGTAAAACCAGGCTCTTTATATGCTCTCACATTTGGTGCTTCAAGAACTTGTGCCCAAGATGAGGTTTTGAGAGTCTCTGTGCCTCCTTTGTCTGGCGACCTGCCTCTGCAGACACTTTATAGCAGTAATGGTGGTGACACTTATGCTTGGGGATTTAGAGCCAAATCTAATGTTGCTACTGTGACTTTTCACAACCCTGGTGTCCAAGAAGACCCTGCTTGTGGACCACTCATTGATGCTGTTGCTATTAAGGAGTTGTTTCCTCCAAGGCCCACAAGAGGTAATTGATGAATTAAACCATGTTCATCTCTTAACAATTTAATCCAATTTTCTAAAACTCAAAGTGTAATTAATCTTTATTTGTTTTGTTGATTTCATGGTCTCATCTATAGTCCTAAATGATCTGTTGTAGATAATTTGGTTAAGAATCCTGGATTTGAAGAGGGTCCTCATCGCTTACTCAACTCTTCCAATGGTGTCCTCCTTCCTCCAAAACAAGAAGATCTCACATCCCCACTTCCCGGTTGGATCATTGAATCACTTAAAGCTGTGAAGTTCATTGATTCAAAGCACTTCAATGTTCCATTTGGATTGGCAGCAGTTGAGCTTCTTGCAGGAAGAGAAAGTGCCATTGCCCAGATCCTCAGAACAATCCCCAACAAAATCTATAATCTCACATTCACTGTTGGAGATGCAAAGAATGGCTGCCATGGATCAATGATGGTTGAAGCATTTGCTGATAAAGAAACCTTTAAGGTTCCATTTGAGTCCCAAGGAAAGGGTATCTCCAAGACTGTGAGCTTCAAGTTCAAAGCTATTTCAGCAAGAACAAGAATTACATTCTACAGTTCATTTTACCACACTAGAGTTGATGATTTTGGATCCCTTTGTGGTCCTGTTCTTGATCAAGTTAGGGTTTTTCCTGTTGCTTAGATTATTGATTATATCAAACGGATAATGGAATTTGTGCAACGGTCTATAATATCCAAATATATTGTAAATTTGACCGTTGAGGCCATTTGCTTTGCTTTTGTATTTATGTGAACCATCCATGTCTCTGCTTTCCCTGTGGGTTGTTCAAGGGTTGCAACTTCTTCAAAGGTTTTTGCCTTGCATTTTTCATGATCTAGAGACTGTTCGGTGTATTATGTTGTGAGCGTAGCACCTCCCCCCTCCAATCCAATAACACAACAACAAGATACCCAGCCCAAGCAGAGTAGCCCAAACCCAAAAGAAATCAGACTCAACCCGCTCACACCCCAATATGAAATTGCTGGAATCGCCTGATTGCACTGCATTGATTCCGTTGCCGTGCTAATCGAAAGACCTACGCTGACTCTGCTTTCTTCACTGACATCAGACTGATCACAACAATAACCAGGGCAACGAGAGATCCAAAAGATAAATCAAAATGTTATTTTTTTTCAATCCTTTAAAAATTAAAACAAAAAATAGAGTTACCTCTTAGATATAATTTTTTAGAATAGTTTTAAAAATATATAATTTTATAATATAATTCATAATTAAAGTATGCTTAATTATTCACATTGAAAAAGGAATCCAAAATGAATAAAAAGAAGAAAACTGAAAAGCAACAATAAAAGCCGGATTCACGTGAGGCGCACGTGATCTGAGCGAGAAAGTAACAACTGTACCGAACCATGCAGACAATACTTTTGTCGTCGAAGAAAAAGACGCCTGTTTTTATCTTTCCTTTTAAAAAAAAAAAAATTCTCTATTTCTTCGTTAAGGATCGGACGGTTGGACCATTCGATTAAATATTTAATAGTTAAATAATTAAATAACAAAATGTATAATTTGAAGATGCCATTTATACACATAATTCAACGATTAGCTAGATGAGATTTGAATATCGTTAAGTATGTTTTTTTTAAGGAAAATTATTTTTTAATTACTGATATTTAACATAATTAATAATTCTATTTCCCTATTTTGACGATTCAACACTTAAATCTCTCATTTTCTCATCCATCTAAATTCGTAATCTCATCCATCTAAATTCGTAATCTTTCCATTCAAAATAGTGTTTGATCAAAAAGTCAAATGTGAGAAGTGAAAATTTTTTCTAAAAATACCCTCCTCTCTAAAATTTCTATCTTTTTTCTCTTTTATATATTCTCTTTTTTTTTTATCTATTATTAATTCTCTTTTTTTTTTCATATTTCTTCTTTCTCATATTTTTTTTATTTTATTTTATCATTGTTAATTTTTTTTTTTTTATTTTTGTTCCCTCATATTTTCTCTATTTCTTTTTGATATTGTTGATTTTCTTTTTTTTTCTCTTTTTCATTTTTTTCTATCTGAAGCATTATTTGAGAATTGCAGAAAGGGTATGAGTTATGGTGAAGAAGAAGAAAAAGAAAAAAAAAAGAAAAAAAGAATATACAATGAAGAGAAATTGGATTTGGGTTTCATAATTTTGAAATAGCAGGACTTTTAGTGAGAGTCAATTTTATCAATTCACGTGTCTCAAACAGCTATTTTTGGATGGAATGACTACGAATTTAAATAAAAGAAAAAGTGGGAGATTTAAGTGTTGGGTCGCCAAAATAGAGAGATAGAAATATTAATTATGTTAAATTTCAGGGACTAAAAAATAATTTTTTCTTTTGTTTTTTGAAAAATGTTAAATATGTTAACTTGAGAAATTATAAAAATGCAAAAAATTAATTCAAATTATCTATTTGAATATTTCTCTTTCATGTATGTCGCTAAAAAGGTTAAAGAAATTAATTGTCATAATCGTATGTACATAATGACTTTAATACACAATTCATTGCACTATTAATCAATTCAAGCATAAGTATAATGAGTTTAATTTAGTGAATAAAATAATTTTACTTTTATCTGAAAACAATTTATTATTTTTTTATAATTCTTAAGAGACAAAAGTGAGTGAAATTTTTAAAAAGAGAATGTTATTTTGAAACCATCAAATGTGTAATAATATTTTAATTGTATTATTTTTAAAATATATAAGTTGAAAGTTAATTAAAATGTACATTGACTTAGAGTTTCAAAATTTTTTAATAAATAAGTTAAAAAATTAGTTCTTAAATCATTTCAAGAAGTTATCTATGATTATTTAGATAAATATTTTAATTTTATTTAAAAAATAAGATAAAAAATTTAATTTTAATAAATAAAATAAATACTAATTAAAAATATTTTATTTTTAATAAGTCGATTCAATATGAATAAAGTAATATTTATTTTTATAAAAAAATTTTAAAAATATTAAATAAAATAAATTTAATTTTTTTTATCAATTAATCTTATATTTTTATTTAAAGGTTAAAAGTCATTATTAATCTAATATTATTTTTTTAATAATAAAATATTATTTTTTAATAATAAAAATATTTTTAATATAATAAAACTTCATTTACATAATTTTAAATTTTTTTATTATTTTTATTATTTTTAATTTTTATATTAATTAAAATATTAAATTTTTAATATTTTAAATGATAAAAAATAATATTATATTATAATTTATTTGACCTTATTAAAAGCACAAAAATTAATTGCACTTATTTGGATATTAAACAAAAGCATAAAAATTTAATTGATTTTATTTTTATTATTTTCATATTCGATTTGATATGTGTGTTATTTTCATACGGTTCATAATCGACTAATTAATCAGACCGATTTCGGTCCGATTTGAGTCCAAGTTGGCTGGACCACAGTCCACGTACCAACTCACACCTTAATCCTCTCTCTTATCTCTCCACAGAGCGTACAAAAGAGGCGAGAGGGGGCCATTCTAGTCCCTTCTGTACCGGCTCTTCTCAACATTCGTCATCTTTTAATGTAAGTAATCACTAATCATTTCTTCTAAGCAAATGGAAGTACTTATTCCGCATTTCTTTTCAAAATATTATTATTCCGCATTTCCTTTCAAAATATTCTTTTCTGTCTGTTTTTTTTGCAAAATTTATGAAGTGGAATTTGTAGTTATTCGATTCTGATTTTTGTGTGTGTGTTTAGATCTCAGTGAATCTGTGTCTCAAGATGTCGAAAGCCGGCGCGTTGGATCTCGCTTCCGGTCTCGGCGGAAAGATAGATAAAAGTGATGTTTTCTCCGCCGTCGAGAAGTACACACACACACTCTCTCTCTATCTCTATCTCTCTCTCAATCTCTTCATCTCTGCATTGACGCTTAAGTTTCTCTCTCTCTCTAGAATGATGCTGAATTCTCTCGTTTTTGTTTCTCTAGAGCGCTGTATTTGTGAATCTATCTGTTTCTCGATCTAGAAATTCGTAGTTGCATTTCGAAGCTTATGAAGGGTTCCATGTTGATTGTTGACATATAGCTGCTTGCTTTTTAGTGACTGGTGATGTAGTTTAGTTCATGCGCATCTACCTTTCCCATTTATTATTTTGTATCAATGAGCTCTAACATCCTGTAAGGTGACACTAACGTAGATTTGACATTTCAACCATATTTTTATAGCACCAAAGAACAGCAAAGCAATAAGAAAATCTTTCCGCAAGGAAAACGTTGGTTGCATTGGTTATCTTATTTTTATTTATTTTTTGATTGCCTGGAGAAATAGTTAATCGACTCTGTTTCGGTGGAATAAGAAATAATGACAATTTGGTTTCATATAGTTAAAAGGCATCGAATGGTATCAAATTTTTTTTTTTTTTTAAATTCAGAATACTCTTAGCATGCCTCTGATTTCTTGACAAATAAAAAAGAGGTAATCGTTGCTGTTTGTTTTTTGAACTAAAAGATTTTAAGAAACAAACTCCATATGTTGTAAGAGCAAATGAGGCTGTAAAATAAAATTAAAAAAATATATATATATATTTATGGCTTAGTTTTTGGCAAAGAAGCAAGGACTTGTAAATACAATTATTTATTGAAACCTTTGCAGAGATTTATTGAACCCTTGAAATATTAATCCCTAGAAAGATTTTGATGCCCACACCTTTTCTTTCATTACATGTATGCTTTTTTCCTATAAACATCATTCTAATGTGAGCTCGATAGAGCTGTTGTAACTTTTTTTACATCAACAAAGCCTTTGATTTGTTGATGGAAAATGAAGAGAAAAAGACAAGAAATTTCTTTTTTATTTTTTTTTTCTGTTAAAGACTTTTAACTTGAGTTTGATGCTGATGTATTATAATAATGTTAAAATATTCTCTTTCAATATTTTGAGGGAAATGAAGTTTCACATATTGTGGATTGGTGAGATTCATGCATTGCATGGACAGATAGCAGTATCATTTGTGCCGTGCAGTTATCTGCCTGAATTATCATGGTTTGAATTTTATAGTAAAACTTCCTCTTCCTAATATCTTGTGCGTCCTTATCCTGTGTGATGGTTTGAGCTTCAATCCTTGAATTTCCTCAACTCTTATTAAACTCTTGTAAAATCTTTCCTTCATGATTCAGATATGAGAAGTATCATGTCTTTTATGGAGGTGCAGAGGAAGAGAGAAAAGCCAACTACACTGACATGGTAGGAGAAGATCTGGTTTCTTTCATCTGTGTAATTGACTTGCCAATAAACTGCATGCTTCAATTTGCTTAAAGATAAATTTGATTTAGAGATTTTCTTTTTCGCTTTGTCTTTTATCTTTGTATTGTAAACAAGTCCTTGTGATGTGGATATTTGCTTTTTTCCTTGCTTGATATTTTTGTAAGGGATTATAGCATGATAAGCAATGAAACAACCTTGTAATTGATTTCTTTTTTATTTCTTGATAAAATAATGTAATTTTCCCGATACAATTGATGCCATTACTGCAAATAGAGGCCACCTTATATCATTTACTCACCTATAGAAAGAAAAAAGTCCATGTTAGACCTGGTTGCTGCTCAAACAAACATTAGAGAACTTCAATCCATGAAATTCTGGGAAATTTCAAAATCATCAAGCTTTTCTTTTTGTGCGATTGAAGGTTTAGGTTCAAACCTTGTCAAACTACTACATCAATTAGGCAAAACTAAAAAGGAATATAGAAGGTCATCCATGCGCTTTCAGTAAAAATGATTCTTGCAGCTATTTTATTGATTATGAATGTTGATTCTCCTAGCTGAAACCTGTAGCTAGTCATACTGCCTGTTTGAAGACATGAACAGCCTTTTCTATCCATTCTCTATCTCTGAAAAAGGAAATGACCTATTGATTTTCCTTTGGGTGCACCAGGGTATGCTGTCCAAGAAATTTTACTGTCCAATAAAAACTCTAAAGTTTAAATGTCATCTCATATGGATTTCAGGTTAATAAATATTATGATCTTGTCACAAGTTTCTATGAGTTTGGATGGGGGGAGTCTTTCCATTTTGCACACAGGTATCCTTTAATCTTGTTCTCCACTTCATATTCAAGTGATGAAGCATAGTTATTCAGTGAGTGCTGCTTATAAAGCTAATTAAGAGTGCAATATTTATTCTTCCAGATTTAAAGGGGAGTCTCTTCGGGAAAGCATCAAGCGACATGAGCACTTTCTTGCGTTACAGCTTGGCCTGAAATCTGGGCAGAAGGTTCGTATGCCTCGGTAGAACATGAAGGAACTGACAATCAAGAGAACTTAGCTTTGATTTTGACTTGACTTTATCTTTTCTATAATAGGTATTGGATGTAGGATGTGGAGTTGGTGGACCACTGAGAGAAATTGCTCGATTTAGGTCAGTGGACAAACATTAACCTTTCTCTATTAGAGACAGTTAAGACTTAAGACTAGGATGCTATCGACTAATGCTAAATTAGAATGCAACTTTAGGCAATGGGCATTATATTAGATTTTACTTGATGATTCTTGTTGAATACCAATGTTTAATTTGGTTCCCATGGATAAAAGAGTAGTCTATTTTTGTTTGCTTATTTTAAAGGAAGTGTAGATACTTGGCTTCAACTGTCTTTGTATATATATATATATGTCATGGAAATGATCAGCATTTCCTTAGAGCTGCAAGCTTTTAATTGCTGTATCAGCCCTACTGTGATTCATGCATATAATAAATAAATCTTTGGAGTTTCAAGATACTTGCATTCAAAAAGGAGGCTTTACATCGTTAGCTTCAAATTTTCAATGGTCATTTGTTGCAGCTTGACATCAGTTACAGGGCTGAACAACAATGAATATCAGATAGCAAGAGGAAAGGTGGACGCATATCCTTTTTATCTCTATACTATATAAAATAATGTTTTGACTTTGTAGCTGGTGCATTTTTTAGGTGCCTGGGAATCTTATGGTTATGTTGCTTTGCAGGAAATGAATCGCATTGCAGGAGTGGACAAAACCTGTGATTTTGTGAAGGTTGTTTATATTCTTTGTTGTATTCTTTCCAATCACAAATATGAAATATATATCTTCTCTTTTCCTCTCTTTTCTGTGTTGTTAATATCTGAATCTGATACTCCCATTAAAATTTTAACAGGTTGATGGAATGAAGTATATTCAGACATATGATACTATTTAACTTTGATCCATTATTGATGTTATGTCTCATTATGCAGGCTGACTTCATGAAAATGCCATTTTCTGACTCTAGTTTTGATGCAGTATATGCAATTGAAGCTACTTGCCATGCACCAGATGCAGTATGTCTATAAGAAATATTGCACACATACGTATTCTCCCTCATTTTGGGTTATCTTCTAAATTTTGTTTTATGTTCTAAACAGTATGGATGCTACAGTGAGATTTACAGAGTATTGAAGCCTGGACAATTTTTTGCTGCATATGAATGGTGCATGACGGATTCTTTTGATCCCAATAACCATGAACATCAGAAAATTAAGGTCAGCTCAGATATCTTATAATATTAAGCATTTCTGTCCATGCTGTTTATCTGAATTTGAATGATTATGAGTGAGCAGGCAGAAATTGAGATTGGAGATGGCCTTCCAGACATTAGATTAACTGGGCAATGTATTGAAGCTCTCAAAAAGGCTGGTTTTGAGGTAAGTTGCAAGTCTCTTATCTCCCTATTTCATCGAAGTTTATTTGATGCTCATGGTATCAAATAGCAGAAGTAGCCTCCTCTTGGGGGCTGCATACATCTTGCTGGAGCCTGTAATGTAGGAAGACCTGCAGTAGGAAACCCTTTATTTAAGATGTTAAATATTTATGCAGAACAAATGATGGTTTTTATTTTTTGGTGAAGGTCGTGTGGTCAGGAGATCTTGCAGCAAGCTCACCTGTCCCATGGTACTTGCCCTTGGATAAAAATCACTTCTCTCTGAGTAGCTTCCGTTTAACAGCACCTGGCAGATTTATCACAAAAAACATGGTATGACATCACCATAGCTCTTTGAATTTAACAAAGCTTATGGCTTTTGCATATTTCTCAAATCTTAGTAATTGTAATCTCGTGTTTAGTTAACTTTTTTTTTCCTTTCACTTGCAGGTCAAGGCCCTAGAATATGTGGGATTTGCTCCAAAAGGAAGTCAAAGGGTACAAGATTTTCTTGAGAAGGCTGCAGAGGGATTAGTTGAAGGCGGAAGGTGTGTTTTCCTTTTATCATATTTTTTGATCTTTCCATCCTTCGGTCCACCTGGTACTCTGTCTTCGTGCATGTTGGTGGGTGGGGGGCTTGCAAATTGATTTCCTCCTATTCATTCAATGGGATTTTTATGTTCAAGTCTTAAAAGGCGTTGCTTTTATCTTCTCACTTAGTTTTAGGTGGCACGTAGCCAGATGCACATAGTGCAGGTACATGAACAAAATAATGTCATGGTCTTACCCAACATCTTAACGAAATTTCTCCTTCCTAGTTTTGTGCTCAAAGGCTGCATGTTAGTTCACTCCCAGGGGGCAGTAGCACATGAACAAAAGAATGTCACATTACTAGTTGCTATATGCTCTTCTGAGATCTCTTCAATAAATTATTTGTCTCCTTTCTTTCACCAAGGTCGCTACACTGCTTGCCCGGACCAATAACAAAATTATCTTACTGTTTGTTTCAGGAGGGAGATTTTTACTCCAATGTTTTTCTTCTTGGCTCGGAAACCACATTCAGAGAGTCAGTAAGCTTTCATGACAATGGTAGTGATCGGTTTCTAATTTCCATGATAACGATACGCAGCTACCATAAATGGGTGTTCAATTTCCAGAGTTGGTTTGAATTGTACCTCTTATCATTTGCTTGAAAATTTTCATCGGATTTCTGTTCAAATTTGGTTCCTTAACTCATCTAACATATTAAAGTTTTGCCTTGCTGTAGTGTAGTCAGCATTTTTGTCTGCATGTTCTTCACAATCTCATGATGTTTAATTATGCTCTCAGACATTTTCTTAGGGCTATAGTATGCAACCATGTGGCTTCTTGGATTTTAGTTATTTATTTATTTAACATGGTGAACTCTGATTACTACCTGTCAGTTGAAGAATGGGAATTTTGTTTTTTTGTTCAACTTCTGTTTAAAATTCTGCCCGATCTTTGTCTTTGTCATTGTCACTCAACACTTTGGGGATTTTTTGGAATATTTTTTGTTATTGAAAAGATTAATTATTTTCTTTTTATTTCATTTCTGATGCGTAGGGGAGAGCATAAATCGGTTTGAACCGAAAAATCGAACCGAATCGATCAATTTCAGTTTAATGGCTCGGTTAATCAAAATATTCGATTCGGTTAGTATTTTTTAACTTATTGGGTTTTCGGTTCGGTTCTGTTTAAACGTGTTAAATAACTGAAAAATTGAAAAACCAATTTTATATATACTTTTATTAATTTTATATGTATTTTTAAATTTTACATAGATTTTTATGAATTTTTTAAATATTATTATTATTATGTATTCAAAAAATATTTATTAGTAAATTTATGTGAAATATTTATTAAATTATTTTATTGAAATTAAAAGTAGAAAATTTAAAAAAAATTATAGATTTTGGTTTGAATCGAATTGATTTTTATCGGTTTGATTCGGTTCAGTTATATTTTTATAATTGATTTTTTTGATTTTTAATATTTTTACAATTTGATTTTAATTTTTTCGGTTTGGTTCAGTTCGGAACTGAACCGACCGATTCACGGTCCTTAGTGATGCGGGTACATATCCTGGATGGAAGTTCTAGCCTGCCATAAGTTTAATATGTGAAAGAAAATTTTTTATTAAAAATCTAGAAAATGAAAAAGATATTGCTACAAATTGAGGCCCTCTATTGCAAGTATAATAGATTCTTATCAGCGAAACTTAGATGTTGAAGGGGAGGAGGGAGATAGAATAACGGTTTTTTATATAATTTTTAATTTTTGTTGTTTATAAAAAAGAAAAAAATTAAAAATTTGTTAGAAAGCGAAATCCAAGTATTCCACGAAGTTAATTTGCTAGAAATTTAAGGTTTTTGAAAGTAAAAAAACCCCTTTCAACCTTAAAAATCTCAAATTAATTCAGAAAAAAGAATAAAAGAAGAAAAACTAGTTTCAAAACGAAGGCGTAAGCCATTCAATGTTCCGTTTGGTACTTGGTAGACCTGAACAGTGCTGCTGCGCGCCATTGAATTTTCGCCAAATTTGGGATGGTGATGAAATATCGCATCAACTCTTTTTAAAAATAAAAAATAAAAATAAACTTCGTAGGACTAATAATATTTATATGAAAAATCACTAATTTCTCCTCTAAACAAAAAGATTTTCATCCCAAATTCATTATTAAAATACATAAATCTATCACCTTATTTGCTTGAATAATGCGGAGGAGTTGGTGTTTGTATCAATTATTTCAGCTCGCTCTAATTTAGTTTAGTGAATAAAAACATGTCATTTACTTTTAACTCCTTGCTTAAAAAAAAAAAAAAAAACTATCCGAGTTCCATGATCAAAAGAGTTAAAACGAGTTCCATGATCAAAAGAGTTAAAACAGTCCCAAACACAATCCATTCTTTGGCTTTTATCCCAATCCATTATTTGGCTTTTACTGATTTTTGCGTATCTTGATTTTGCATTATTAACATTTTAATGTCTTAACCTTTATAAAAAATAAAATTATTTTTTAATAAAAAATATAATTACTTAATTCTAGTATGTGAATTTAACAAATGCGTTTTTTTTTTTGAAAAAAAAATAAGGGATTCAATAATTATATTTCTATAAAACTTAGAGGTTAAGTAAATATGAGATACCAAAATAAATTTTACATTTGACCAATTTTAAATATCATACCCTATAGCTTAGATATTGACAAAGAATATTAATTATTAATTTATGATGAGGGAACGGAGAATAAAAGGCATTTTTTTTATTTATTTTAATTTTTAAGGGGAAGTGAGTGATTAACTTTGATATTGTAAAAAGGGTTTTAAAGCTAAATTGGTAAAATTAATTGGCAAGGATGATAAAGGTCTACTATGATTTTTCTTAAATTTCACATCCAGGAAAAAATTTATTGTAAAAAAAAAAAAGATCTACCTTTTTCTCAATAATTTAAGAAAAACAAAAATAAGAAGAGACAAAACATATATAAGAGGCATAGGCTCATGTGATCAATAATAACAATTTATTATAACATCAGCAACACAGAGATAAATTTCTGCTCAGAAAATACACTTGATTCTTCTTATTATTTTTTTAAACTGAAAAAAGAAATAACTCTTTTGCTTCCTTCCCCCTTGCTGCCCTAGGAGAGGCAAAGGCAGCCCTAGGAGAGCAAAAACCTGCCCTATTATCCCTTGAAACGCTTAAACTTCCGATGCCATGATGGCGGCGGTCGAGGTGGTGGATGTGTTGGTCGTCGGAGTTAGCCGGAGGGTGGTAGTAAAGGCGAGCAGTCTGGGGGCAATGAGAGTGAAATCTTGCAGCAATTCTCACCCCAACATCCAACAATTCCACGTACTTTCCCATATTATCTGTTTTTCTCTCTTTCTCCCTCTTTACTCTATTCTTTTCTTGAACCTCTCTCTTTGTTTCTTGGGAAACAACAAACAAACTGTTTGTTTCCCAAGAAACAGAAAGAAAACGAGAAAGAAACAAGGAAATAGACCAGCAACAAAGAGAGAGAGAGGAGAAGGATTATGAAAATGGGAGAGAAGACGTGCTATTTAATAGTGTAGTTGAGGAGAACATAGGCTATCTTTATACAGAAACATGAGGGTGACCGTGCTTCTTGCTGCTTCCCTTCTACATTTTCTGTACTTATTTTATTGGGTATTTGCATAAAAAGCCTTCCTATTTTTAATTATTTCCTCTTTTTATCCACTCCCCCAATCACACTTTACTGTTTTAGGCCTTTTTTAAAATTTTTTATTTAAATTAGTTTATAATTTTTAATTTAAATGTGAGTGTAATAAGAATAAATCTTGTAGAAAAACAAATTTAACAAACATTTATTAAATATTTAATATTATTATTTATATATAATAAAAATGAAAAAAATCTAAAAAATTTCTAATATAAACAGATTAATTAATAAATTTTTTAAAATCATAGAAACTAAATAATAAAAAATTTAATGGTAAAATTAATAAAAATATTAATTAATAAATTTTTTAAAATATTAAAAATTATTTTTTAAAATTAAAAGGTTAATTCATGAATTTTTCTATATTATAATAATTACGTAATAAATTTTTTATTGATAAATATGAGGGACCGAATTGCAAAATACATAATCTTAGGGCGGTGGTTGGTGAAAAACCGCGCCACTTCTTTTAAAGATGTGAAGAAAGCTCTTCGAACTATTTTTATTTCCCATTTTGACCTTAGCTTTTGTGGAAAATCACAAAATTCTTCCTGAACTCTTTGGTCACAACTATTAATATTTGGAATTATTGTTATCACATTTTTTATTTTTTCAAAATTAAATATATAAGTTTAAATTATTTAATTAAAATTTTTTATATTTTATATTAGATAAAATATTAACCGATTTATTTTAATCTCAATAAAAAGGTAAATAATATAAATAATTAAAATTATTTAAATTAAATAATAAAAATATCTAATTTTAAAATAAAGTAACTATTTTTTATATAAAAATTAAATAATTTAATTTTATAAAAAATGAATAATTTGATAAAAAAATATTTTAAACCAATTATAGAACACTGGTAGTAACTAATCTTTTATATATATATATGACCACAATTTAGAATATAAGAATTTGTAACTTAATTTTATTTTGTCTAATATTAACAAAATAATATTATATTTCTCTTCGAATTTACTCATTAAATTGTCTTATAAATTTTTTATTAAAATATTAATTTATTAAATATTAAACTCTCTTTAATATTAAATAATTAAATTTTATATTTAATACATTACTAAATTTAAAAATATTAAAAATTAAAAAAGTAAAAAAATTAAATTTATATTAAAACATGTCAAATAAATATTAAATATATTAAATCTTCATAATAAATTATTCATATCAAATCATATTAATAAATTTATTTATAATTTATTTTTTATATTTTTATTAAATAAATTATATTTTATATATTAATTCAATATGATTATATAATATAACCGTATTAATATTTAAATTTTTAACATAATTTATTTATTATATCATATCACTCCTTAATCGTGTTTATGTCACCTTTTAATTATGCTCAGGTCGAATTCGTATTAAGAAAAAAGAGATTTATAATTTAATTTTTAAATATTACTATTATTAATAAGTTAGTCTCTATATTTTTAAAAATTTATTAAAACGTCATTATTTTTTATTTTTATCAATTAAATAGTCATTTCATTCTTTTTTTCGTTAAAAATAGATAAAAAATAAGAAAAAAAAAATTTAAAATTCAATTTTACTCTCAAATAAAAATTCTTATTTAGTCTTTAGATATTGCTATTATTAATAGACTAGTCTCTATATTTTCAGAAATATATTAAAATATTCTTATCTTTTCTTATATCTATTAAAATTTCCATATTATTTTTTTCCGTCAACGAAACAGTCCATCATTTTTCTTTTTCTCATTCTAAAAAATAAAAAAAGAAGAATATTATTTTTTTCCGTCAACGAAATAATTCATCATTCTCCTTTTTCTCATCCTAAAAAAATAAAAAATAAAAAAGAAAATGATGATGAATTAGGAGAAGAAAAATCTCCTCCTCATCCTTAAAAAAAAAAAGAAAAAATTAAAAAAAAATTAAAGAGGAAGAGAAAGAAAAAAAAAAAAGAAAGAATCAATAAAGAAAAAACAATGAAGAAAAAAAATAATTTAATTTTTTACTATATTTTTAAAATTTTAAAATTAATTTATTAATAATAATAATATGTATCAACAATTATAAATTGTCTTAACAAAACTACGAGTTTAAAACGCGACCCTACTTGGAACCGACCCCGCATAAACCCAAAATATAATTCGATACATTCAGGAGTTCGGTATCACCACACAATTAAGCAATCTATTTATTTTTTTATTAAAGCACAAGTGGTGATTGTCTCCTAATATTTTTTATTCAAAATTATAATATTTTAATTAAAATTAAATAAAAGAAAGGTTTTTATATACATATTATATTTAAAGAAAATTAATGGGATCCTAATATTTTATAAAGTATTGAAATTTAATAAAATTATGATTAAAAATATATTTTATCTAAACTATCAATTAAATTCAATAAAATTGAGCCGATTCCAATTTATTGTTTCTGATCAAAACATTTAACCTTTAATGGTTTTCGCCATTACGCAATACAATCACACTCTCTTTACTGCAGGGTGTTGAGCTGGTTCTGTTCAAGGCCCAACGTCCACGAACGACACCCACCACCCATTTGTCGAAAATCCTCAAAGAATCTGACTTTGACCCGGATACACCACTCCTTAACATCCACTCATTGAAATTGAGTTGGGACTTGGTATCAATGGGCCTCCAGAAGCAACCCAACAAGGACTTGTCCCAGATTGACAACCGATGTTGCTGTGGAGGCTGTGGTCTGTGGCTGTTCTCCGGTAATTCCCATTGCTAGTCGCTTAAATTTAAGAATTGTTTTTATTTTCATCACACAATTTTAATTTATTTCAATAAAATCACAAAATTTTTGGGCTCACTACTTAAAGGTTATTGGTCCACATTTCACCCTCAACCTGGGCCAGAAACTAAAAATAAGACATGGGTTTTAGCGGGCTTTGTCAAAAGCCTAAACCAAATCCTTGAAGCTTCAGAACTTTTGCCTTTGTTTTATGAGATGCAAGTTTCCATTTAAAAAAAAAAATCAATTGAATTTGAGGCATGATGTTATCAAATAAATGGCAAAAATTCAGCTGCTTTATTAACATGATGAGATCTTTCAAATTAAAATAATTTTTATTTTTTTTATTTAAGTGGTTTATTTTAAATTTTATTATGTAAAATTGTATTGTTATGAAATCTTTATATATATATATATTTATAATTAATAAAAGCTAATTTATTTATTATTTTAAAAAAAATTATAAGATGTATTCATAATCTTAACTTTATAGTAAGTGTATCTAAGTAAATCTGAGAGATTTCAAATTTTACTCTTTGATTTTCAATCTCTATTTTTAAAAAAACATTATAAAGCAGACAAAATGCAAACATAGTCAGAATAAGATGAGTTTCACATGGATTCACAGATTCCACAATGGCCCAACTAACGCACTCAATAACATTATCTCACATAAACAATTCAAAAACCAAATAATATCTATTTTTAGTTACACTTGCATTCAAAATTATGAAAAATACCAAAAATCACAAACAAATGGAAAATCATGTGAAATCTCTCAACTGTTACCTACGAAAAAGGCTAAACCTGCGTTTGCTTTTCGAAAAATATTTTTAATTTTAATTTAAAAAAAATAAAATTTATTAATAAATTTACATAAAAAATTTTAATAAAATTTTAAAAAATAAAAAATACTCCCTTTTCTTAAAAGAAGTCATTTTTTTAAATTTTTGATGATCTAAACATTAGAAAATATGAAAAATATTTTTCGTTTGTTTGAAATGAGAATTTAGGAATTATAGAGTAGAACCTTAGACTTTTTATTCAGATACACTTACTATTAGACTAAATCTGTGAGTGTATTCTAAATTAAATGAAACTTCAATTTTCACGTGTTAGAATTGAATTTCGTTGAAAAATAAATGTATATATTGTTCATTTAATAAAAAAAATGGTGTGAAAGGAATGAGAGGATTACAATGGGGCAAAAATACAAAAAACTCATAACAAAAAATGATGGGTCAACAAAGAGCAAGAGTATAAAAAGTTTTTTTTTTTTTTTTTTCCAAGTCAAGGTTTCCAATTTTATTGAGAAATGAACAAAGAGATGGGATTATTGGATTTTGATATGATGAAGTTGAAGTTGAAGTTGACATCACCACTATTTACTCGTAAATTAGAGAAGCTTCTATGGATGCAATCAACATGATGACTATAAATAAAATTTTGCAATAAATTCTATTCTAATCATTCAACTTTAAAAAATAAAAAAAAAAATCAAAGACAACCCATTTAAAAGAAGATGATTACATGTATGAATATTAAAGCCCTTATTCAAATTGACCAATGCTTCCTCCAAACCCAATTGCTTAGGAAAAAGGAGTCATATATAAGGACTTGTTTGGTAAAGTTGCATAATTGTTTAAATGATTATCTTTTGCTATGTAATATTTATTGGACTTGAAATATGAAAGCAACTTGTCTCATTTTCATTCTTGCGGCTAACAGTAGAGCCAACTTTGGAAGCCATTCAAAATCATCATTAGTGATCATTGGAAAAAAAAATATATATATATATATATATATATATATATATTTGTATATATATATATATATTTGTATCGAATTGATCGGTTTGGTTCAAAACTGAATCGAACTGAATAAATTAAAAATTAAAATTTTAATATTTATAAAATCAAATCGAATTGATTTTAATTAGAAATCAAAACGAATTAAATTGATTTGATTCGGTTCGATTCGATTTAATCGGTTTAAATTTTTAATAAATTTTTTTATTTTTTAAACTTTATTTTTAATATTTTAAAATTTAATTGAAATATATTAATCTTAATATCATATCGGTTCAGTTTTTTTAATTTTTTTTATTAAAATCGAATTGAATCCAAATAATTAAAATTTTTAAATTTAAAAATCTAACTGAAATTAATAAAAAACGAAATTTAAATTTTAAATTAATTTGATTCGATCAATTTTTTCGATTTAAACCAAATATTTCTCCCCTCTAATTTTGTCCCTTAATTTGGATAAATATACCTCCAAATCACTTTAGTCAAAAAAATTTTAAAATTGCATATTTATGTGAATAATTTTATTTAATTTTTTAATAATAATTTATAAATAAATTTATAAAAAAATAAAATTTTATATCTTTTCTTTGCTAAATGTAAAATTCTGAATTTTAGTAATATTTGTATATACCTTTCATTTGGAACGATATATTTTATTATAAGAGAATTTAAATGAAAATCAAATAAAATTTTAATTTTTTGAAAAATATTTTTTTAATTAAAAATAATTGAATGCTTTTATAATAAACAAGAAAATTAATAAAAGAAATAAATCAATTATATTGAATTTTTGTGAAATTTTTAATTTAAAATTAAAAGAAAATATTTGCGATTCTTGTGAAAATTCCAGATTCCAGGAATTTAGACGAAATTTATTATAATCGTTTATAGGAAGACATATATTACAAGGATTAAGGGTCTTTGGTTTGCAGTTAAAGAATCAAAAGATGATAAATAAATAAATAAAAAAATCTTAATTTCTAACGTTACAATTATGAACTTTTGAATCTTTGATTCAAAAGATGTGTTTATTAAATACCTTAGATTAGCTATTAAAGATTTTATAATGAGAATGAATTTAATAATTGTTCCATTAAATATTTATATAATTCATACGCTTATTAAAAAATTTGTAATTAATTTTACACAAATTTTAATGTAAATATTTAATCTAAAAATATTTTATTTTTTAATAATTTTAAACTGCTATTAGATATCTTACTAATATTAAAACAATAATTTTATCATTGCCGTGAAAATACCGTTACTTAAATTCTAAAATACAGTAGTGAATTCAAAAATATAAATTTAATTTTATAATTTCGTAATAAAAGACTACTTAAATTTCGTTAGGAGTTTTAATTAATATCGTTTAACTAAAATAATATAAGAGAAAAGATAGACCGAAGATAAACAGTTTTATTGAAATTCTTTAAATATTGAAATGTGAGTTTCTAATAGTTAAAAGATACTATTTATAAAAAAAAAATTGTAAAATTATGAATGTATCAAAAATAATTAAAATGCAAAATTGATTCTCTGAACGGTTCATATCGAATTTTGTGACAGTCTTACAATCCGTCACATTTTTGAAAGTCGTATATATTAAAATTTTCTTTTCAAAAAGTTATCGTGGATTTCATAGAATGTGAAGTTAAGATCCGGTTCAAATATGACATAAAATTTAAAATTAATTGTTTCATGTTATTTTGATGCAATAATTAAACAAAAAATGGAATTATTTAATTTATATTAAAATATGCAATTAAAATTTTAATGCGCTTTTAAGTAATAAATTCAATATTTTTGTTCAAATAATAATAATAAAAACTTAATTAAAGCTAAAACATGATTAAAGTTTTTGCTTATCCTTATCCAATATCATCAATAAAACAATGTTCTAAAGTTGGAAAATCTCCAAATAAAGCTAAGCTTCATATCTATTTGATAATCTAAGCTTTATCAAGTTTTCTGATATGCAATGCCCTTTGTTCCCAAGTGGCACAAAACTTGCAAAACAACCAAATTCAATTATTATATTCCTCTCATTTTCCACTTCTGCCATAATTGCTTCAATTGGATCCAACTTTGTGGGCATATGCTATCTGTCAACATTACACCTTTCATTTTCTCCATTGATCCACCTCCATATCAACTTGAACTCTTCTCTCTCTCTCACTCTAAAATTTTCTATATAGAGAGAGAGAAATCTTTTTCAAGCCACCATAATAATAGGCTCTTTGAATCCATGATTTGGCATTTGTTGATGGGTTTAGAATCAAAGTAGCTAAAGGTGATAGGGAAGTTTGAATAGATGGGAATGTTTTGATTCCATTTGTTAAGTTCTATACCATACATATATTCTTAAGGTTATCCAATTGAAGTTATGTGGCAACTCTTATAAGTCTCTTTCAAGAAGAATAAGCACTTTGATTTTCTCTTTTTCATCATATAACATCATCACTTGCAATTATACATTATAATTATAATTTTATAATTAGAGCCCTAATCAATAAGATAAACCATAAATTTTATATAAGTACAGATTACGAACACGATCAGGTGAGCAGTATTCGGTTCAAATTGAAAAAACCAACCGAATCGAATTGATTTAAAAATTTGGTTCGATTTTTTATACATTTCGATTCGGTTTAGTTTTTAATTTTAGAAATTTCGGTTATTTCGGTTCGGTTCGGTTTTAATCGAAGAAAAACCGAAAAAACCTAATCGAACCGATTAGTGATACTAATATATTTTTTCAATAATATAGAGAAATTAAATCATATTAAAATTAAAATATTTTAATTAAATTTTAAAATATTAAAAATAAAGTGTAAAAAATAAAAAAATTATTAAAAATCGAAACCGATCAAACCAAATCGAATCAAACCGAATTAGACCGGTTAGGTTTGATTCGATTTCTGACCAAAATCGGTTCGGTTCGGTTTTCATAAACACTAAAATTTCAGTTTTTGGTTTATTTGGTTTGGTTCGATTTTGAACCGAACCAACCTAATGCTCACCCCTAAACACGATATAAAAAAAAATAAAAATATACAAAATTTACACAGTTCAACCATAAAAACTACGTAAGATCACATACGATAAAAAAAATTCATACAATAAATATAACAAATTCTAATTAAAGAATACTCTCAAATCCTAACTCATATTTTTTGAATTTCTCACAATTTTATGCTTTTTTTATCGCAAAAGCATTCGAAAGATATTTTATTCAGATTTCAATCTAAAACTTTTTAAATTGATTCACGATTTAGTTTTAAAAAATAAGTTTAAGTATTTAAAGCACATGGAATAATTTCATAATTAATCACTTTCAAAAGTGATATTCTCTTAATTATGTGAAATGGGATTATAGATTTGTTAGTTGTCTTCTTTTTTTTGTTCCTTTGCTTCGAAGAATGTAGTTGTGTCGATTTTTGATTGAATGAGCCTTCTCAAATGCATACCAAAGTCAATAAAGGGAGGAAAAGAAGGATTAAACCCTAATTCAAGTATTTTATTTCATCTAATAAATAAGAAAAAAGAACTTTTTCAGAATCAATGTACTATGATTAAGCTCTAGAGAAAACAAAATATAATGGCATATGTCCGACCCATTTTAGCTATTGGATGAATTGAACATCAATCTCTTGTGAACAATATTTGCTACAACTCCAAGTTAAAAGCAACCCACTTCAACATTTCAATAAATCAAAAAACTCAAGTTGCTTTATTTTGAATCAATGGAATTTTGCTTGATTCACCACTCACCTAGTAAAGGCCTTTAAGCAAAGAGAAATAGAGGTGGCAAATTAGTTGAATTAAGTAGTTCTGATTCATTTACAATAAATTCTTTTTCGAGAATTAAAATGAGTTATAAATTATTTTAAATTAAATTGGGATATTGATTCTATATAATATGTGTATATGAACTATATAAAACTAATGAATCTAATTAAAACTATTATAGTTTTAACTTGTGTTTCGGTATTAACTCATACGTGTGATTACATTGTTACAAAAAAAGGGCTTTTATGTGATATAACCTCTCCTCAGAAAGGTAAGGGCTTATAAAGGTGTTTCTTATGAAAGTGGATAAATCTTTTGAGATCACATATTGATCATAGAAAATATATATATATATATATATATATGAATTATATAAAATTAAAAAGTCTGATTAAATTCATTAATATTTAAATTTGCATTCTAATTCTGTTAGTGATCCGTGTATTTCGGTACTGTATAAAAAATATTGAGTTAAAATTCTTTAAATGGTGAAATTTAATCTTCACACATCTTTAATTTATACATAGGCTTTATTTGATTAGGAACAACTTAATTTAGTAACTTCAAATTTTTAGAAAGTTTAATTTAGTAACTTCAAATTTTTAGAAAGTGCTAAAATTTTATTTGTTTAATTAGCTTTTTTTTTAATATTTTAAAAAGTTAAAGTGATTTTTTTTAAAAAAAATATTTTTTCTGAATTACTTAAGTGAAGTAATTTATTTGAATCAAACCTAAAGTGTTAATTTACATATTTTTATAGTACACAAGCGGACATGCGACGCAACCGGACTTAATTTGTCTTTGGTAGGTCTGCGGCTTGGTGGATTGTTATTTTTCTCGGGTTGTGGATGGAGGTTAGGCCTTATGTGACACACTCTTTAAAAATTTCAATTTTAAATATTTAAATATGATTTTGTGCATATATATATATTTAGAAAAATATAATTTAATTTCACAAAAATTTTGAAAATTATTATAAAAAGTCTTATTGTTTAGTGTTGTGATTTGATTTGGACAGGAGCCGGCCAACCAGTCATCCTTGTATTGTATGAACAGGAAAAAATGAAAGTGGGATGTTGATCTCCATTTCTAACTTAACTTTTGGCTTTTTCACTTTGTGGGTTTTTGTACTTCAAATGTAAGAAATTTTCATAACAAGCATATAGTGGCCAGAAAATGACATCTACTTTTACTTAAACCTACTTTTTGCAGTTTAATTTTAGCCAATTTTCTTTAAATTTTTAACTCTCACAATTACCTTTTTTTTTTTTTTTAAAAAAAAAGGTTTATTTTTCCCATCAAATATATATTCTATAAAAAATAATATATGTCTTTTATGCAAGATCTATATATAATATTAAATGATATATTAATCTACGTATAATTTATTATTTTTTAAATAATTTTGACGCATTTAGAATAATAATTTTTAATATAATCAAATCATATTATTGAGAAATTTACTTTTATTATTGAGATAATAATGCAAATGCAATTATTTAGAATTTAAAAAATCTATTAAAATTATTTGACATTAGATTAATTTAGATTTTTTTACAAAATATAGATGATGAATATCATATTCTTGATGAAGAGTTATGTGGTGGATTTTTTATAATATATAAAATTATTTAAATTAAAAAAATGTCTCACTTAAAAAATATTCACGAACCTCATAAAAAAGTATTTAGTAAAATAAAATGAGCCCCTTTCTTTTGCGGTGGATAAAAAAAACAATTTTTTTTTCAATTATTTTGATAAAAACTATTTAAACTCGGTTATAAATTTTAATTAATATCGATTGGTTAAAACGATATAAAAAATATATATATATATATATATACTAAGAAATGAAAGTTTTATTAAAATTTTTTAAAAATTAAAAAGTAAGATTCTAATAATTAAGAGAGACTATTTATAATTAAAAAAATACTAATATGTAAAATTATAAAAATAACTAAAAAAAATAATTAAAATGTAAAATTGAATTTATAACTGATAAAATTTTCATATCGAATTTTGTGACAGACATATAATTCTTATCACACTTATAAAAGTTGTGCGTTTTAAAAAATTTTTTTCAAAAAATTATCATGGATCTCTATCGAACGTCGATAATAAAAAATATGTTCGATTCAAACTTGCTATAAAATTTAATACTAGTTGTTTCAGTTGTTTCGTGTCATCTCTTTTTTTTTTTTTTTTCTCCTCCTATTCTACAACTTTTCGTGAAATAAACTTTGATCCTATAATTTGTAAATTTAATTTGACTCAGAAAATTTTCACCGGAGATATTCCTAATATATCTCTGACTCATTCTACATTTTACAGGTTTTTATTCTAATATCACATGGTGGGAGACTGTTTGATGAAATAGGAGAAAAAACTTTCATTAACTTTTATAGTGGAACTTTTATTTTAGGAGTCCTTTTTGGTATATTTTCCTGCAAATTGCAAAAGAACCCATTAAGAATTTCAATTTCATAAAGAAGAAGAATATAGAAAATTTAAAGGAAATAATTGGTCCTTATTCCAAGATTTGGTTCTCCATTGACACAAATTGCTCTCTAGTAGGTAAATGCCAATTAGAAATCAATAACAATTTCTGGCTCTCCTTTCTTTAAACAAGTTATTGGTGAATTTTGATAAACATTAACCCATAACCATCTAATCCGAATTGAATTTTTTTAGCTATTGAATAAAACTATAAATATTTAATTAATTTTATTTTCATTTATTTTTCTTACATATATTTATGTGTAAAATTAAAAATAAAATTGAAAAAAGAAAAATAAAGGAATTTTTTTAAAAAAATAAAAGGGATATGATCTTGCAAGTTACCATCCATTGGACGCAGGGGAAGCAAAGAAGCCAAATGGGACCCACCGGTATTCGACCGACGTCAGGCGATTACGTATCGTTAGTTTTATTTTTGCCACCTACGTGTCAAATAATTAGTGAGTGAGTGATTGATGAATTAGCTTTCCTGCATGCTCATTTGCAGATCCAGCGCGCACGTTTTTCTCACTAATGACGTTGTTTCTCCATTTGCTCTTCACAAATAAAATATTTTCTTTACTTTTTATTTAAATATTCCTTTAATCGTTTTCAAAAAATTCCCTTAATCAATAATTAACGCATTTCAAATATAATAATTTATTAATTTTACTAATTAAATATATAAATTAAAATTGTACAGTCAGCATGTGAATAATGTTTATTGTTGTTTAGTGCCTTAAATGATATATCATTGTTAAATTAATTTTCTTTTTCTACACATCAGATATTCTGTGTAATTTTTTATATAATATTTTAGAAATTAAAATAAAATTTGAAATAAAGAAAACACATATTGGATACTCTAATAAAAATTTGAATTTAAGTTCTTATAATTTTAAAAATAATTCAAATACCATTCAGCTAAAAATAATATTCCCTTCATTTTATAATTTTTTAAAATTTTTTATTTTTTATAAAAATTAAAAAATAATATTTATTTCAGTTAAAAGATAATAAAATTCTTTTTAATTATATATTTTTAATATAAAAATGAGAATATTAGATCTCATTAAAATAATAAAATTATTATTAATAGAAATTTTTATTTTTTAGTCTTTGAATTATGACATAATTAACGAATTTATTCTTTTATTTTTAGAATCTAATATTTTCTCTTGTGAGATTTAATTTCATAAAAAATTTCAATTAAATCAATAATTTTTTAAAAAAAGAGAATAAATAAATTTTTAAAAATATTCATATGAATAATAAAATAAATAAATTACTATTTAATTTTTATAATACGAAAAAATTTGTTATTTAATTTTTTATAATTTTAAAAAATATATAAAAATGTCTTTGATATTTTAAAAAATTTATTAATTATTTTATCTATTAATTTTATCATTAAATATTTTATTATTTAGTCATTATAATTTAGAAAAAATTATCAATTAGTCTCTTAAATTATGAATATTTTAATAATTAAAATTAATAAAAAGACTAATTAATAAATTTTTTGAAATATTAGATATATTTTAATAAAATTTTCAAATGGCGAGTGGTGATCCACAGTGAGCAGTATTACAAAAATAATTTCTATTGAATTTTAATTTTTTTATTTTTAATAATTTAAATTTTATTTATTTTAATTTTTATTATTTTTACTTAATTTAAATTTTAAATTTATTGAAATTTTTATTTACGTAATGGAGATTGAATTTGAAATTTTCTTTTTTGAATTTGGACGAAATTAAACTTTAGAGACTAAAGTGTTGAATTCAAAAAATAGAGAGATAAATCTGTTAATTATATAATATTTTAGAGACGAAAATATATTTTTTTTAGTTCTTTAAAAATGGAACCTTTAAATTTATAAAAACTAAATTTCAAGAACTAAAATATTAAATTGTAAAAAGATAGTTCTGTCATTGTTTATGTTCCTAATGAGGGACAAATCTGTTAATTACGTTATATTTTATACATTAAAAATTAAAAAGTAAATTTTTCTTATTAATAACATATAATTTGAATTTAATATTAAGAGATTGCTTAAATTTTCATTTGAAAAAAATAAAATTATATTAAAATTAAAATAAAAAAGTGAATAATATTTTAAAATAGCTAAAAACAGAAAAATATAAATAGAAAAAGGTTTATTTTTTATTATTATTGAAATATGTAGGGGTCATTTTCAATTTTTCATATGAAAAAAAGAATAAAAAGTTAATTTGTCTTATATATTCTTGATTTAACAAGGTTTTTAGACTGAAAAATAGTGATATCTAAGAATGGATAAAAAGATAATTTCACATCATGTGGTTGGTGTCAACTAGCTGGGCTTATAGCATCAACAAGTAGACAAATCATGTATTTAATATCAAATCTTTATGACAATAATTTATAATTTTCTCAAAATGAAACCCAACATATTACATTACAAAGATTTTAATTATGTCCTAATAACTTATCTAAATTTGAGAAATTATCAATAATTTAAAATCTAAATTAATTAAGATTTCAGTTTAATTTCATTATAAATTTGGAGATAATTAATATAGTTATTCAGAGTTTATCTAGGATTTGTATAAATCAAAAATTAAATCATTGATTTTGATAAAAATTAATTTGAATCAAAATAGTTTAATTTAGTTAAATTTAATCAGGTAATTTTTTTATTTTTTATATATTTTAAAATTTAATTAAAATATTTTAAATTTAATTATAATTTAATATCTCTATATTATAAAAAATATTATTACTCATTAATCGATTTGATTTTATTATTTTTTTATAAAAATTGAATTAAATTAAAATAATTAAAATTTTTAAAAATAAAAAATAAATCGAACCGAAAAAAAAATTTAATTTAATATTTTTTTTCTATTTGAACCGAAATTTCACTAATATGCTTAACATGTAATTATTCATGATTTTTTTTTCTCTCGCTGAAGTTATATTTTCACAATCAAAATATTTAATATCAAAAAGTTGAATTTCGCATCAAAAAGTTGAATTTCGTCAATCACATTATTAACGTAATATTAAAAATCCTCAAATTGCAATAATTAATACTAATAAAGTTTTAAATATTACAAAAATAATAATAATAATTTTTAAGTTATTTTTCATGTGTGATGAGGAGTTTTACAATAATAACAGCCTGTTGCCAATCTGGAGCATCACAGACCAGAAGATGAGTGAATCACAGCCTTTAAAATATAAGTAAACAAAATAAAAGTTTTGAGATGCTGACCTTTCGCTGAAACAGCCTATTATTAAATGTCAAATTATGGAAAACGTCTTCAACTTTTCAAACTGAAAATTAATTGCGTGCATTTTAAAAATTTTATTAAAATATAATAAAAAATTATTTTATTAAAAAATATTATTTAAAGTAATTTCCACAGTAAACATAAAACAATTAATGCAAACGCAAATTTAACATTTAGGCATTTATTGAATAATTCTACACTTAATTAATTTTAATAATATAAAAAAATCAATTTTCCTTTACAAGAAAAATATATGATGTAATTTTATCGCATCACAAACCTTGTTTTGCTCTGAAAATCATAATTTCCACCATAAAAAATATGATTAACGAGAAAAAAAAAAAGAAAAATGAGAAAAAAATGATTAACGAAAAACCAATGATACACATAAAAAATGACAAATATACCCTTCTTGCGAGTTGCCTAATACGCGTGACGACGCGAGTGAGTCAACCCTCGTCAAATTGGAAAAAGCGAGAAAAAAGAACCGAACCAAACTCTTTTTTTTTTTTTTTTTTTTCTAAAACTATTTTATTTATTTATTTTTAAAATTTTAAATATTAAAATAAATAAATAAAAACAACTATATAAACCGACTCCCGCTACTTCCTCTTCTCTCGCCCAACAAGAAAAACAACACTCCTCCTCTTTCTCTCCCTCCTCTTTCTCTCCCTCCGTTCTCTTTCTTCTGCCTCTAGACAAATGGATTCACATTCTCGCTCCTCCGTCATCATCATTGGCGCTGGAGTCTCCGGTAACTTCTCCGGCCACTCTCTATCTATGGCCTCTTCACACGCCTTCTCCTCTTACATTATCAAATTAGCCATTAACATGAAAATGTTTTCATGTTCTTGTTTCCGTTTTTCTTTTTCTTTGGTTAAGGTTTATCTGCTGCGAAGGTGCTGGCGGAGAATGGAATAGAAGATATGGTGATTTTGGAAGCGTCAGATCGTATTGGTGGTAGGATCCGGAAGGAAAATTTTGGTGGCGTATCGGTGGAGCTAGGTGCTGGATGGATCGCCGGTGTTGGTGGCAAAGAGTCCAATCCTGTTTGGGAGCTCGCAAATCAATCTGGGCTCCGTACCTGCTTTTCTGATTATAGCAATGCTCGTTATAATATCTACGATCGCAGGTATGTCTATCGATATATTGTTTCCGTTTTTTGTATTTGAATCGTCTCTTTTAATTTGAAAGTTTTTGTAGTTAGTTTCTTTTAACGCTTCTTGTTCTGCTTTTGAAAATGGTGGTGTAGTTTGTTGTTTTGTGTTCAGTATTGCCGTATTTTGGTTGCATTGTTGCTTTGAAGCGTAGAATTTTTTTTTAAAAAATTATTTATGAAACGCGATTTCAAGAGTGTAATTATTCAAATCATTAATTCTGGAAAATTATTTGTTTTCGATGGAATCTGTTTGGTGTATACAGTAATCATGAGTTGAAAGTGGTTTCAGCCCATGGAAAACAAAAAATTTCTGGTTTTATGGAACAATTTCAGGAACCGGAAACAGATAAGTGATGCGCATTAAACCGTGAACGTTTGGTGTCATCCATTGCGTTTTGTTAAGATTTCCTTTTTTCTTTTGGCTTGCAGTGGAAAGATATTTCCAAGTGGGTTGGCGGCCGATTCTTACAAGAAGGCGGTGGATTCAGCTATTATGAAGCTGAGAAGCCTGGAAGCTAACCATGTTGGTGAAGTTATTGAACCGCCGTGGTATTTATCATTTGAATTCCCCATATAACAAGTCATTTTGACTCTTTTTTTTTTTTTTCTAATTAGAAAAGTGGAGAAGAAATCAACTTGTAATGAATGCACATATTTACTAGTTAATGGTCTTTCTTAAATTAATTTTTTGTTTAAATTTCTTTTATCTTTTTGTTTTTTGCGTAGCGCACCCAAGACGCCAATTGAGCTCGCCATTGACTTCATTCTTCATGACTTTGAAATGGCAGGTCTGTTTCACAGCTTAATTTACCGATTATTTCCCTGAACGAGAGGAAAAGAAAATTTTGGAAAATTTTGTTTTCGTCTTTTTGTTGGTTTACCTCGTAAGGGAACTAAATTAGTCCTATGTGATCTTTTTCATCACTGGATATATAGCCCTTTTTGTGGTTACTATTTGCTGCTACTTTGAAACTGATTATTTTATTTTATTTTTTTGTTCTTACAGAGGTAGAGCCAATATCAACATATGTTGATTTTGGAGAAAGAGAATTTCTAGTGGCAGATGAAAGAGGTTACGAGTATTTGCTATACAAAATGGCTGAGGACTTCCTTTTTACCTCTGAGGGTAAAATCTTGGACACTCGTTTGAAACTCAACAAGGTAAGGGAAAATTAGTTTTGATTTCTTTTCCTTTACTTGTATTTTGTTGGTTTCTGATTTGATTTTCTAAAAGCCTTATTCAATTATTAGATTTAGACGAAAAAGCGGACAGTTTTTTAATTTCTATTAATGGCGTAGGGTTATTATTAACTTGAGAAGATAAGCTATCATTAATCTGAAGTGTGGGAAATATTTTTGTATGCATGCACTGCAATCTTTTTGCTTTTTAGATTGATTGACTCACTTTTTTTTAAAGTTAGTACTTAGCAGATAATGACATTTTATGAAAACTGTATGCTTTTTCTTAAATTTTCATTATCACTTTTCCCAGTATTTTTTTTGTGTGTGGTCAAATGACTTGAGTTTTTGTCTCTAATAATCTGTCATAGGTAATATTTATTTAAAAATAAATGTTTCAAGTTGTATATTACTGAGATTGGCTAACTGGAAATTGTATTTTACTCGATATTTGTGTGATATTAATCTACATGACCAAGGATTATAATATGTTTCGTTTGGTGTTGCCTGTGTTGGTGTTGTCTGGTTGATTATTGCCCTTCTCGTACTAGTATATTCCGCTAGTCTTCATAAAAAAACGTAAAAAAATAGAAGTTGGCATGAATAACGTGATAGAGTGGACAATTTAGATGAGAAACCAATGGAATTTGTTAAAGGATCAGTCATCATGAGACTTGCGTTAATTTACTTTGGTATAATTTTAGACCATTTGAATATTAATTAAGAAATCACCCAGTCAGAACTTAAAAAGTAAGGATGGCCTGTTTGACCATCACCCCCTTAATAATCATGATAACAAACCACAACTTTAAATGAACTTTTCTATTAGAGGACTCCTGCAAAAAGCCATAAATTTGACCCACCAACATGTCAGATTTCAATCATATAGCCATGAATTGGATTAATATTCACCATCCTTTTGCCTTTTACTCCTTCATTAGCTTGTAGGCCCCCTTAACTCACCATTTTGCACTAACCTGCACAATGGTCACAACAATGACCTAAGGCCGAAGACCACTACCCAGAAGTTGAGATGTCATATCAATTCAATATAATAACATGAAAATAGCTAGACTTGTCCATTTCTTCATTAAATGTTCTGTTTTTGTCTTCACTTAATCCAATTGCTCTCAAATGAGAAAATCAAAGAACCTCTTTCCCTACAATTGCTAGAATGCACTGTGGTCTTTGGGAAACATCCCATAGGAAGCCAATTGACTAGTTGTACGTCCAGTATGCACAGATGCTTCTTCAATAAGTTTCTACCATTTTGATGCCAGAATACTGCACTGCACATATTTTCTTGGTTTGACTTTAAAGAATCTTATTTGGGTAGTTATTGTCTTGGACTTTGCTACTATATTTACCATCAGAGGGTTAACTCCATTTTTTTTTTTTTCAATGGGTGGGGATTTTGTATCTGCAATTGGGACAGATTGTTAGAGAAATACAGCACTCGAGAAACGGTGTTTTTGTGAAAACGGAGGATGGTTGCGTCTTCGAAGCCAATTATGTGATTTTGTCAGCTAGTATTGGTGTTCTCCAGAGCGACCTCATTTCTTTTAGACCTCCCTTGCCCGTACGTCTTCTCTTGCCTAATTTATTCTTTATTCTGTCAATATGTTATAGCAACGAAAATAACCAAGAAATTTATAAAGGCATCTCATATAATAACCCTTTTTGTCTAACATATTATGACTTTGACTCCCGCTTCAATGATTATCGTATATAAATAATCCTTAATGACAGTAATGAGTTAACCATGAAAGAGGTCAAGATTGAAGCGTTGTGTTACTATTGGAGACAGGCATACCTCCAGTAACTACGATTATTTATTTATTTGTAATCTACACTTGTGAGCTAATCTAGATTTAAACAATCCAAAATGAAAGGTCGTAGTGCAACCCATGTTCCTACTGAAGAAAATAAATACATCTCATGATAATTTGTGCGACTTTAGCATTGTAGCGTTATGATTTTCCCTTTTTTTTTTTTTTTTCCTTTTAATATTAA